>NC_088687.1:44092727-45342727 GCF_028017835.1 Emys orbicularis | reverse complement strand
ATGATGAAAGAGCACACCGATGTTTCTATTTCAGAAATGAACAACTTTCAAAATGTGGTGACCTCTCTTAAAAATGCTGAAAGGTATGTGTGTTAGCTAAAATCTAATGAACAAAAAGAGTGTGAAGTTTCTAGTTTGCGATCACCATTATGGAGACTGTGACAAAACATTAAGAATTTGCCAAGGGGGATAAACAGTGACAGTTAACTTTTATATATCCATATTGTCTTAACCAAGTTAAATGTAACAAACATCCCCACCTGACCAGCACCTTGCAAGCCGACTTGTAGTCTAAAGAACTTTTCCTGAGGATTTCTGATGGATAGCAACACTTCTCTTTATGACAGAAAGGTCAAACCTTTCAAACTGAGAGGTTGCTGCCTTTCCATAATAGTATCAAGAAGTGCTATTTTACTGTGTTATGTGTAAGTAGCATACAGGAAAAACTGGTTTGTGCAGGAATGGGCAGATAGAGGAAGTCTTTTGAAATTGGTATAAATGTGATACATTTATCACAGGTACCCTGTACTTACCTACCCCTACAGCCATTAGGCCTGTGATGTTCTCAACTGTGAAATTGACTAGAAGCCCATTAAGCTAATCCTTAATGATGCAGAAATTGAGAATATCCAAGAAATTGTTTACTTCAGCATAAGCAGATATTTCGATTGTAAGTTTGTGTGTGTGTTGAAGGTGATGCTTTTAAATTAGAAACCTTAATTGCACTTAGTATGAAATTTTTTATAAATTATCATTCCTCACAATTACATAACTCCCACTTCCTTTTGGGGAGACCCCTTATTTCCAAGAGTGTTCTCCTCCCTTGTTGAAATATATTTGTAAAAGTCTCCATTTTTAACTTTCCCTTTTTGAAAACAGATATTCTGCAGCAGCAGCAGCTATTGCTAAATGACAAACTGGAGCTGTTGTTTCTGAAAGTGCTGGCTAATCCTGGACAGTTTAGTTCAATTGTGAGATGATCTTTAATTAAATATTATAAAAAATATTTTAAAATCACTTCATGGTGCATTGATCTGTCTTCAAACTTAACACACTATATTCAGAAATGATTTTAAAAGGCCAGGCGATGTATTGTTGGACATAGGAGCACAGTTTGTTTCAGCTGTCTAATGAAACCAAGGGATGACGGAATAAAGATACTCCATTCTATTCACTACTTTGCATACATTATATCCTTTGAAGACACTAGGTTGTGAATCATGGAAAAAATTAGATGAGATGTCTCTAATGACCAAACTTTATCCTGTATTTATTCTGTATTATATCTGCTCATGCCTTTAGGTTGTAAACTCTTCAAGGACTTATTTGTTTGGCACAGTCCCCCTATTATACAGCAACGTGCACATTTATTGTACTATATAAAATAATAATGGTGCGCTTGTACTCAAGAATACGGTGTCCAAAGTTAGTTCTATGGACAGCATGAAGTGGGAGCACCACTTCTGTAATTCCTGACTTTTTTTCTGATTCCCATGACAACCTAAACAGGTTAATTTCCTGCACTGATGATCAGTATGGGTAGGAAGTGGTGTGTGCCACACTGTAGGGAAAGCTCCTTGGTGTCAGATATCTGCTAATGTTCTTGGCTTATTGGCATTTGCTTGCTGAAATATGATTGGAAGTTCTGATTCCCTCACCGTGATATGTTCCACCTTAATACCAAAAGAGGACCCTTCTAAAAATTTGAATCCTACTTTGTTGGTATGTTCTAATTGAAAACTTACTACTGACTATTACCTATGTGTTTTTCAAACAGATTTCTAATATAGGAATCACACTTCACAGCACAAACCATCTTTCCTAACTCTTCAGTTGCAACAGCTCATGTATGTTCTCAAACAATTAGGTCACTGTAGTTTTCTCTGGCATGAGACTATGGGTGAAATGCCCCTGTATTTTAGCCCTTTGCAGTTTAGGAGATGAAGTCATATGTTGTGACTATGGTAATTTACATTATTCCTTTAATCTAAAAAGAAATTAAAGACAAATATATAGACAATAATAATTAATATTTGGAGTCACCTTCTGCTCTCATTTACACCAGTGTAAATCTTGAGTAACTCCAGTGAAGTCAATGATGTTCTTTCCACATTTTGTATAAATTGCTGCTAACATGTTAATTACTGCTGCATGTGTAATAATGAGACTACAGGAAAGGTCGAGCAAAACGGGTTAATGGAAACCTGTTAGTGCATAAATGCAAACCCCTCAAATCTATCAAAATTAATGAGGAAGGCAAGAAGAAACATTACAGTTCTCCCGTCTAGACTGCCAGAACCTACATAGTCTGCCTCATGTTAATAAACGTAATAGAAAATCTATCCCTTTTCTCTGGTTGTGGTATTTATATGTTTTATAGTCTGTGATTTTTTAATGCAAGAGAGAGCACTTTATTAAACAATGGAATCTACCACAATTTTAATGATCTTTGTTAACTAGCATTCCTTAGGCCATAGTAAAATTCTAATCTCGTCAACCTTCTGCAGAAATATTCACAGAAAAGCTATGAAAGAGCAAATCAGGGGCTTAATCTGCAAACACTTAAGCACTTGAGTAACTTTACTTTTGAGGCTCAGAGAAAGGCCAAATGGTACAGAAAAGTTAGAAAACTTCCAAATATCAGGATACCCACACAAACACAAATCCTAGTAGTTTGCTCTTCACTGCTCAGGCACTGACCACATTTCAAATCAAAGAGGCCAGAGAGCAAAGCCTAACAGAAATGCGAAAAACAGGCACAGAACCTGCTAACTTTTAAAAATGCTCCTAATTCATGTACATTTACTTCTCGTAAAACTCATTCCCCCCACATTTTTTTAAAACCCTCTTGTTAACTTCCCAAAGGGCTCAGCTGAATGGACATTGCTAAAGCAATTGGGTATCCCTCCTGCAGACCATTCTACTTTGAACATGCAAGTGATTTTTTTTTAATCTACATATGCCCCTAGTTAGTG
Source organism: Emys orbicularis (assembly GCF_028017835.1). Classification (NCBI taxonomy): domain Eukaryota; kingdom Metazoa; phylum Chordata; order Testudines; family Emydidae; genus Emys; species Emys orbicularis. The sequence goes on along the minus strand of NC_088687.1, from coordinate 45,339,752 downwards.
TATGCCATTTTTATTGTGCTTCGTGTGAGTTGATGGAGTCTGCTGAATTCAAATGATTGATTTTTCTCTTACTTCTAACTGAAGGAAAAGAATAGCCAACATGAAGACTGTGACAGGTGTTTTCTTTTAGAGGATGAGCAAGGAGACAGCTGGTCCTTTTAACAATTAATTTCTTCAGCATTCTGTTTGTCATGATGCACACCACATTCAATTCCAGTTCCCTTGATTTACTACAGATTCTTCTATGAGCACCTTGAGATAATTGCCTAAATAGTGAAGCTGAGCTTCCCTTTTAAATAAAGAAACTCATTGTTATGCAGGCGTAGACATATTTCACAGCACTCTTGTCAAAAGCAATGAGTTGACTGCAGTCCTGTTTTATCCTGCTTCCTCTCTGACTTTTATGCATTGTCCACAATACATTTCAGAAGCAGAAAAAAAATCCACATCAATGTCATATTTGTAAATATCTGTTTAAATTCTAGGCTGACCAAAGTAAAGTGATGTCTTTTGTGATTCAGTGACATTTACAAGTGACAAGAAAGGTGTTGAGTGCAAACATTCCAACTATAAAGTCAGTGAATGCATTGTTGCCACTAGTAATTTCAACAAAGATCAATGTACTTTGGAGTCATTTCAACTGGAACTAGAATCAGTCAAATAATGAATGATACAACATGTTAATAAATTTGGGGGCTCAAGGCTGTTAACATTAGTGTCCTTGTATTTCAAGTGATATTTTGTAAGCAGAAATATAGAAACTAATTTTCTCACTTTGGTGGATTTTTTTTTTTTTTTTTTTTTTAGATTGAAATAGAAACATAGAGCCAAATCCTATAGTAGCTTCTCAGGTATTGCTCCTCTTGTTGAAGTCAAAGGGAGATTTATCTGAGAAAGGAGGGCAGAATTTGGATACATTTCTTTTTCCAAACAGCAATACAAAGATGGGACAAGCGAGCAATATATAGGATAGTTGTGAGTTATCTTAATTTGATGAAGTCATAATAATGTGCAAATGGAAAGTAAATCTAAATGGTCTTAATGAACTCTAAGTTTACTTTTTTACTTAAAAAAAAAGAGAGAAAAAAATACTGAGAATCTGTCTACAAACTAAAAAAGACGAAATATAAGGGTGAGAGAAGCCTCTCTTTTATTTATTTTGCAGGAGGGGATTAACTATCTCTGGGGATTGAATAATGGCCATTTTAAATAAGGATATAGGCTAAAAAGAGGCTTACCTCCCAGAAGCAGACACACTTGTTAATATGCAAGATCTCCTTCAACCCCAGCTTCATATTTCCTAATCCTCTTTTGTGCTGCCACATACTGGGCATTCTTTTCTCTCTCACTACCCAAAAAGTCCAACATTAAAGATATTACATTACAACAACCAACCTCTGTCATTAATCTCCTGATATATAACCAAATTGGATTTATCCCCCTTATGCTCACTAGCTCAGGTCTGCCCTGTAAACAATACAATTAGAACACAATGAATTATCTTTACTGAAGTGTTAAATTCTAACAAAGCCTTTTGCAACATCCACGGCATATTGCAAGGTGCATCTGTTTGTGCAGGCTGCCTCAGGAGGCAGGGTTTGATGGAGCTGATCATAGATGGAGAGTGTAGTTTTGTGTTCTTTTGGTGTCAAATATTTCTGGTTTAATAATGTTATACATTCATGGATTTTAAGGCCATAAGAAACCATAATGATCTAATTTTTAGTAGGTTCAATAAATAGGTGCACTTTTTTACTTTTGCATATAAACTGAAACAAACACAGCAGGCGGGGCGGAGCACAGTTTACATGAAGAGGTATTATTTGTGTATTATTTAAGTAACAGTATTTTGTATGATGGTGCTGGGATTGATTGATTGTTTTTTAAATAGAATTGGAGGAACTCCATTTTCTTTTCAACTTTATATGTCACTGGTGATTTCCATACGAAGAGTATTCAGAAAGTATTATGATAATTCTGTTAAATGGCTACCATATTTTAATCTGCACATATACGTGAGTGGAACAGCATAATTAAATATAATCAGCTTCCTACAACTCCTGTGTATTGACTGGACATGTCTTTAACTGGCAAAGACAAAGACTGGGAATGCTTCAGTTGCTCAATATAAATTAAGGAATCTTTAAAATCAAGAACCTTTAAAAAAAAATTGCCAGTTAGCAAAATAAAACAATGTAGAAATCCTTTGATTATTCAGCCACCTATGTAGAACTTTAAGGCTCAGATCATCACTAATCCAAATCGCCTTGGCATTCTTTATGTTCTAATTTGAGGGGTCAAGGCTTCAGTGTGGAAGAAAACCATTTCATTTGTTATTTTACTTATAATTCTACACCACTGACATCCACAGCTTCAAATAAATGTTTAATCCATGAAGCAAAGTGAAGAATCGAGTGAAGGGTCTTTGTTGCACCCCTTTTAAAGAAAAAACACAATAAAAAAACCCACAAAGTTCTCTGTGGGATTTGCTTCTTGATCTGAAATAGATTTAGGCTATCAGTTAATATTATAGCTAGATCAGGGCTTTGTATGGAATTTGATTTTCAATTAACTTCCACCCACTATTTCATTTAAACAAAAAATATTTCTTCTCTGCTTTTTTATGGCTCTGTAATTAGTACAGTCCATTAGCATTTTGTTAAAATTCATTGCAAACAAACAGTGCTACCATTTTAAAAGTATGGTAGACTTGCAGGTTCCACAGAGTTTGGGAATTGAACACAAATAAAGTACAGACACATTTTAAGATTTCCTCCAGGAGAGAAAGGAATTCAAGCAGCTACTTTAGAATTATCAAAGTTTTTTCATTTTGTTTCACACAGCTTCTTTCAACATTATTATATAGAGGGGAGGAGTGGGAGGAGGTAGCATGCATATTTTCTGAACATACAACTGAACATACAACTCTAAACTATGTTTATATACTTCATTGTAACCTATTACAAGGTTAAAAACAGTTTTTCCTATATCAATTTTGTCAGTTGACCTTTAGCAAACATTTCCACTTATTTTGTAAATAAAGCTGATATTCATCTTGCTAATTTTGTTTAACAATAATTTAAATTTTAACTTGAATAGCACTAGACAGCACCAACAAGATCTTTCTTTGTGTACCGTAATTATTGAATGATGTCAGAACAGCTTTGAAATAATGTTGTTAATTAACTGCTCTGGGCAACAGAAGGAGCAGACCACATTATGGGTCAAATCTTGGCCTGCCTGCCTGCACAAGGGACTAAGTAAGCATAAGTCTCCCCCTTATTTCCATGGGTTGGCTGTTCATGTCACAGGTAGCAGCGCAGTGGAGATAGCAACCTCCACACAGCCATTACTTTCCCTCCTATGCACGTAGATGAGCAGAGGAACCTTGGCTATGCCCATGCCCAATATGCCAGGCCAGCAAGCCAGGAGACATACATTATGCCAGGTACAGGACTGATGCAGAATATGTCCATTGTGGAGCATGAGGAAACAAACAAACAAAAAAATACCCAATCACAATACAATCCCAATCCCCAGTGGCTCCTGTGGTAGCACAACTATCTGATGTCCCATAACACAAGGTGGTGGCAAAGCCACAAGAGAAAGTTACTCGCCTTGCAGTAACTGAAGTTCGAGATGTGTCCCCCTGTGGGTGCTCCACTCTAGGTGAATGTGTAGCAGTACATGCTTTGGTTGGTGGGACTTTGGAGATGCGGCAGTGAGTACTGTAGATAGTACTGTATGGCCTACTATGGTGTCTGCCATGGTGTCTTGCATGAGAGCATAGTGTTTTGCAAACGTGCATTCAGAAGACCATGTAGCCGCTTTGCAGATATCAGGAATGGGAACATTGTGTAGGAAGGCAACGGATGTCGACATGGCTCGAGTGGAATGAGTTCTAATGCCTTCGGGCGGTTGAAGATTTTGCGCGTGGTAACAGGATCTGATGCAGTCAGAGATCCACTTGGACAGATGTTGTTTAGAGATAGCCGTACCTTTCGATCTTTCGGTAATGGAAATAAAGAGTCGTGGGGACTTATGAAATGGTTTAGTCCTGTCTAAATAAAAGGCGATTGCTCGCCTGACGTCGAGAGTATGCAGGGTTGCCTCTTGCGGAGTCTTGTGAGGTTTGGGATAGAAAGTAGGTAAGTGTATAGGTTGGTTGAGGTGGAAGGTAGATACCACCTTAGGAAGAAATTTAGGATGTGGTCTCAAAGTGACTTTGTCTTTGGAGAAGATTGTGTAGGGAGGGTGGGCCATCAGGGCGCTCATTTCACCTACTCTCCTTGCCGATGTTATGGCAACTAAGAAAGCCACCTTCATGGACATATGGAGATGAGAGGAGGTAGCCAAGGGCTCGAATGGAGGTCTCATGAGAGCGTGAAGAACGAGGTTAAGATTCCATGCAGCCACCGTTGGGTAAATTTCAGGATAGAGATTTTGCAGGCCCGTGAGAAAGTGTTTTATGGTGGGGTGGGTAAAGAGTGAATAACTCTCTAATAGGTCATGGAAGGTGGTAAGAGCCGCCAGGTGCACTTTGATGGAGCTGAGCGAAAGTCCGTCCTGTTTAAGTTTCAGGAGGTAGTCTAGAATGTTAGGGAGGTTCACCCTATTGGGTGCTAAGTGATTATGTGAGCACCAGAGGGCGAAACGCTTCCACTTCTGCAGGTAGGTTTTACGAGTGGTGTCTTTCCTTCTGTGCAGGAGGACATATCGGACTTGCTCGGAACAGGCTAGTTCATGGGTTTGGAACCATGAAGAAACCAGGCTGTGAGGTGGAGCTTTTGGAGCTGGGGGGTGAAGAACCCGTCCGTTGTCCTGGGAAAGGAGATCTGGCCTGTTGGGGAGAGCCCGTGGGTGACGGGAGGACATGCGGAGTAGGTAGGGATACCACCTCTGTCTTGGCCAAGCCGGGGCAATAAGGATGACCCGGGCCTTGTCGTCCGCGATCTTCCGAAGAACCCTGTATAACAGAGGGATTGGTGGGAAGGCGTACAGGAGGGAGTTGTTCCACGGATGAGGAATGCGTCTCCTAGGGATGCAGTCCCAAGTCCCACTCTGGAGCAAAACAGGGGACATTTTCGATTCTGGGTCGTGGCAAAGAGATCTATTGACGGGGCGCCCCAGAGGGAGAAAAGCTGTTGAAGTATTGTGGGGTGCAGTTCCCATTCATGTTCTGTTGAGAACTGCCTGCTGAGTGCGTCGGCAGTAGTGTTGTGGCAGCCTGGTAGGTAGGAAGCAATGATTTGTATTCAATGTTGTATGCACCAATTTCATAGTCGGATGGCTTCCATGCAAAGGGAATGTGATCGGGCTCCCCCTTGTCTGTTTATGTAGTACATGCATGCTATGTTGTCTGTTAAGACCCGAAGAGATTTGTTCTTTATGAGGGGAAGAAGGTGAAGGCATGCTCACCTCACTGCTCTGAGCTCTAAGAGATTTATGTGTAGGTGTGTCTCTGATACGGACCATCGGCCTTGTGCCCTGTGTCCCCCTACGTGTGCTCCCCAACCAATTAGGGAAGCGTCCGTGGTGAGCATGAGCGTTGGGGATCGTTGCTGGAAGGAAACCCCCGTGCAGAGGTTTTCTGGTCTTGTCCACCAATGTAGGGAAGCTATAACATTGGGAGGAGGAGTTAGCAGCGTCCCTAAAATGTGTCTGTTGGGTTTGAAATTGGAATTGAGCCAGCCCTGGAGACATCTCATGTGTAGCCTGTTGTGCTGAACCACAAAGGTGGTGGCTGCCATGTGACCAAGGAGCTGTAGACAGATTCTTGCCTGTGTCTTGGGACGAATAGAGAGTGTGCGTATGAGCTGCGTGATAGCGAGGAATCTGTGATATGGGAGTGAGGCCCTGCTCTGGATTGAGTCGAGATGAGCTCCAATGAACTCGATCTGTTGTGTAGGTGTCAGGGTGGATTTTTGGATGTTTATTTAGAGGCCTAGGCTGTGAAAGAGGGAGATGGCGAAATGGGTAGCTTGAAGTGTCTCGCCATAGGAGTTGCCCTTGATGAGGCAATCGTCCAGGTAGGGGAACAGCGTGATCCCGTGTTTGCGGAGGTGAGCCACGACCAAGGCTAGAGTCTTGGAAAAAACTCTCGGTGCTGTGGAGAGTCTGAAAGGAAGAACTCTGTATTGAAAATGGTCGTGACCGATTTTGAATCATAGGAAGTGTCTGTGAGCTGGATGAATTGATATATGAAAATAAGCATCCTGTAGATTCGAGGGCTGTGAACCAGTCCCCTTGATCCAGTGCAGGTATTATTGTGCCCAGTGTGACCATCTTGAATCTTTGTATCCTCACGAATTTGTTCAGTCGGCATAGATCTTGTATAGGCCTCCATCCTTCAGTCTTTTTCTGAGTCAGAAAGTAATGGGAGTAGAAACCTGTCCCTTGATGTTGCGTCGGCACAGGTTCCACTGCACCTAGTTGTAGAACATGCGCCACTTCTGTGTGAAGTAAGTGGTCGTGAGAAGGGTCCCTGAAGAAGGATGGGGAAGGGGGAAGGGTAGGAAGATAGGATATAAAAGGGATGGAGTAACCGGACTAAACTATTTCGAGGACCCAGCGGTCCTGTGTAATCTGCTGCCAGGCATGTTGGAAATTCTGGAGGCGGTGGCCAAATGGGCAAGTAATCGGTGGAATCAAGGGGTGATCATGCAGACCCTCGACCAACGTTTCAAAACTGTTGTTTATTCCCCAATGGACGGAAGGTGGTGGCTTGATTTTGATTTTGTCTGCACTTAGGGGGTCTAGCATAATTCCTAGTTATGTCGTATGGTCTGGGTTGAGGACGATAGTACTGTTGTGTGCATGGTCTTTGGTAGGGCTGGTATCGTTGTCTCCTGAGAGGAGATAGGTGAATGCCCAGGGTGCGCAGTGTCGCTCTAAAATCTTTCATGGTGTGAAGGAGTTCATCAGGTTTTTTGGAGAAAAGTTTGTCCTTATCAAAGGGGAGGTCCTCCACTTTGGTCTGCAGTTCTTTGGGGATGCCAGATGCAGACAGCCATGAAGATCTGCGCATAACCACAGCAGTTGCAGTAGTACGGGCTGCTGTGTCCGCCATGTCTAGAGATGCCTGTAGGGCCGTTCTGGAAATCAGTTGGCCCTCAGTCAGGATTGATTTGAAGTCTGCTCTCCTATCCTCTGGAATGTAGGAGGCAAATTCAAAAAGTTTATTGTAATTATCAAAGTCGTAGCTGGCGAGGAGAGCAGAATAGTTCGCAATTCTGAATTGTAGTGTGGAGGACGTATAAACCTTGCGGCCCAAGACGTCAAGGCGTCTAAGGTCCTTGTCTTGCGGGGTGGGTCGATATTGTGACTGTTTCGTCCTCTGTGCAACTGCATCCATGACAAGAGAGTTTGGTGGTGGATGAGAAAATAGGAAGTCAGCATCCTTAGCAGGGACATAGTATTTACGTTCAGCCTTTTTGCAAGTTGGCATTAACGAAGCTGGGGTTTGCCAGAGAGTGTCAGCTGGCTCCAGGGGTGCTTCGTTTATAGGGAGCACAATCTTTGAGGGCGCAGACGGTTGAAGGATTCTGAGGAGTCTGTGTTGTGTCCCCTGAACCTCTTCTAAGGGGATATCTTGACTGAATGCCACTCTCCTGAAAAGTGCTTGAAATTGTTTACAGTCGTCCACGGTCTGTGGAGGCGGAGGGAGGAGGGCTCCGTCCGGGGCAGATGGAGAGTTAGGGGTCGGTGAGTCAGGATATGGTGCGTAATTTGCATACTCAGGAGGGGGCTCAGGTACCCTAGAAGTGGACGGAGCAGGAGATCGAGGCACAGGAGGATGATTGGTAGGAGGATGTTGCCAAGGGTACCACTGAGGCCAAGGCATAGGGTAGGAGAACCCAGGTGCTGCCCAAGGGGGGGGCTAAGTAGGGAAACTGAGGCTGGTGGCCTTGAGCCGCGACCTGAGGTGGGAGAGGTGCCTGTGGAGGAGGAGAAGCAGGAGGGGAGAACTCCGCTTCCTGCTGTAAATCGAGTTCGCAGTCAGTGAAAGCCAGTTCAGGTGGAGAGAGCGGCTGTTCAAAAAGTGAACACAGGGCGTGTATCTAGGAGTGGAGAGTGAGGCTCAGGTGGCACAGAAAGGTCACATTGAGTGAGAAACTGTTGCTCCTGCTCCCTGGGCTGCGCTGAGCCTGCTCTGTGTTCTAGCGCATTAGCAGGAGAAAGTGAAAGTGACAGCAGTGCTGCAGACTGCTTGGAGGTGCCTTGCAGGCAGTCCGTTGCTGGTGCCCAGGTGGAAGGTAGGCTTGGTGCCGACGTTCTTCTCTGTGCTGAGGAGGGGCGCAATGCCGGCACCGCGGCCGTTTTAGGCGTCGAGGAGGAGCGCGCCGTTGGCACCGCGGCCGTTTGCAGTGCCAAGGGGACCAGTGCCACGAGGACCTTCTCGGCACAGGAGGTCGGGTCCCTGCCTCTGCGATCTGTCGGAGCTGCGGCTGAGGCATTAGAAAAAGCTGAGGTGCCTGCCTTTGGAGCTGTCAGCACAGAGGGTAGGGATCTCGCGGGAGACCCCCTACCCTTGTTAAAGTCTCTCCTCTGAGACTGTTCTGCTTCTTGCCTCCGCTCCAGGGAGGGTGAAGCAATGCTCCCAACTGGTTCGGATCTGGCCGGGGAGCGTGTGAGAACGGGTTTAACTTTCCCCATCTCCGAAAGCAGCTGTAAGGATTTTTCCATCATCAGCATTTTGAGCCACAGGTCCCTGTCACGACGAGCTCTTGACTTGAGCAATGGAGGCACTTCGCGGGGACGTGGGTGTCCCCGAGGCACTTCACACAACGTGAGTGCCCATCTGACCATGGCATGGAGTCCTGACAGGAAACACACCTTTTGAATCCTGAAGCTCCTGGCATTATGAATTAGAAATGGCAGGGGAGTGTCTCAACAGGAGACAAGCCTGAGGGGAAAAAGTGGGTTTTTTGTTTGTTTGTTTGTTTTGTTTTTTAACTAAGTAACTAACTATGTAACAATACTAAAGGAAGGGAAACAACTGGGATGTAACTAATAATTATTTCTATGTTCTTTGTTACTGTTTCCTATAGAGACCAGGGAAGAAAAGGCAGCACTGCCCCGAGTCCAGTCTTCAGCAAAGGACGGTTGAGAAGGAATTGAGGAGGGTGCGGGGCGCACACACTCAGGAAGATTCCAACGAGACGGGAGATACCAACTGAGTGCGTGCATCCCGACCAGGCACTGCTACCGAAAATCTCTGATCAACGGCGCCGGGACGCACCATCACCTAGAGTGGAGCACCCACAGGGACAGCACTCGAAGAAGAACTGAGCCTTATGTTAATAACAGCCCAAGTTATGTCTAATAATCTTCTCTTCATTGCTTTTATTCTCAATGAAAGGGTGATTAATAAATTCACAGAGATTTCAATTGGGAGATTTACTCTGATGTCACTTCAGTACCTCAAACAAGTTTTGGGAAAAACTGAAGTTTCAGGCTTAGTGAAGATGAATTTATCACAACAATACCATGATCAATTTCAGTGATAAGGAGGGGGAGGAAGGCATGAATAAAAAGGTAACCCCTGAAGATAGTTACATGAAGCACCTGCATCAGCTCATCCTCATTTCCTACTTTGCACAACATTTGGCAGGCGGTTAATAAATGACAGAAATGTACATGGAAATAAAAGAATAGCATCTTCACTCTCAGTTATCCACAATCAAAACCACAATCTAATCTACTACATTGCATGAAAGAATCCTTCTTCCCTCAACATTGGACAGATTCTCTTCTGCACTTTTAGAAATCCCTGGCAGAATACATAGTACGAGAACTAAGGCAAAAAAACTTTTTGAAAACTGGAAAACAGATGCAGCATATTATCCACTGTGGTTAAACTGGCTTGACCTTTTTCTAGTTTGTTCCTGCAGCTCAAATCTAATGGAATCCTCCACAGCCAATCCAATCCCCAAAGGCACTCTTGGGCACACACCCTCCAAGTTGTGCATTCTTAGCAGGGAACCTTCTGTTCTCCTCTGAATTCCTTAACAGTGAATTCCATATAATTGCATTACACTGGGAAGTACTGAGAAAATATTACTGCTTTGAAACAGTACTTACCCAATGTATTTCAGTAGTTTAGTCAAAAACATTTCTAATCTTAGTTCCTATTCTTACCTTAAAGATATAGTGTGGTTTCAATAACTTCAAAGTTGATATATTTGGGAAGTCTTCTTCAAACCATGATTGCCATTACTTACACTTCTTTAATTTAGGAAAATATACAGCCACGACATTGCTAATGCATTGCCAAAAGAATAAAATGATTATAGAACACAGGTCACATTCGGTGCTATTTTATACAACATCCAACTTCACTTATTTCACTGGAGCTGTAGAGAGTTTATGTTACCAGAGAATTAGGCACTATGTAGTACAATTCTATGCTGTATTCTAGCACAGTGTTATTATTCATAATAGATTAGCAAATTGGCTATTTGATGTATAGTGAGAGGATACATCCTTTACTCTTTTGGTACATTTCCACATGCTGTAAATTATAAATGAGGTTGCACTATGGATAACAAGTCATAATAACTTCCACAACAAGTAATAGAGTTATACCAGGAAACAAAACAACCTTTTGGATAACCATTTCCCTCCCCCCAACTTAAGTTTACTTCCTGGTATTGAAATGTTAATTACACTGGGCCAAATTTTCTGCTGGTCTAAGTCAATCCATTTATTTCAATATAGTTATGCCAACAGAGAATTTCGCTATTAACTTAGTCATTGGGTACAGTATAGAAAACAGCAGTCCTGTGACAAAGTGCCATCATGAAAGATTTGTTTTACTTTTATTATATGACTTTCACAATGGCTATGATACAATCTTGCTTCTGTAATATATAACAACTACAGTAAATGGTGACAATTTTAACTGTTATATTTTTTTCCGGTATGCATAAAATCTTATTTTATTTTACTTAAGCACCATAATAATTTAAAGTTTTGTGTAACAAATTGTAGGCGTATTTTGTGTATCCCTCCCCTTTGGCTGATCCCCAAGAGGATTGCTGTTTGCTACTGCATCTTGTTAAGAGATACAGTCCTTTACACTCAAGTGGCAAAGAAAGTCTCTGCTTTAGAATTAGAAGTTCTAGGTACAGTTTCCACTGAAATTCCCACTGAGCAGCAGTTACACTTGAAAAACACAGTAAAAAAAATGAAAACTTGTTACCTTACCAATTACAAAATATGACCAGGGTCCTGGATTTCTGCAGCTCTATTATTCCTCCTTTGCTACAGAATTCTGCTCCCAAAGCATTTATTATTTTAAAAACAATAAGTGTTTTTATCCCTTATGGTTACAGAGATAATGTTTTCGAAGTTAACTGAGAGATAACGATCAAAAGTCTTGCAAATTTGCCCATCTCACAGCCTGTCTGCAAGGATATCTGAAAAATGTGTTAAACATGCTATTTGCCTAATGTATGTGAATACCTGATTGGGTTGTAGTTAACTAAGCCTACTGAAAGTTATATCTCTATCCATACACAGGTGGGTAACAGCTGGGCCCTATTTTCAGACATTTGTTAGCAAAAGAAAAGTCCCAGTAGACGAGTACAAAATAAATACACTCTAGTGAGTGCTGGGGTTTAAATCATGAATAATTAAGTAAAATAACTTTAATATGTTTTAGTAGAAAACCATTTCAGAATATTTGTGCTTAAAAATAATATCCTAGATTTTGAAACAAAAGGGCTGGCAGATTTAGAAAAAAAGTCTAGCTTTTTATAAAAGAGGTTTGGGGGATTAGCAACGAGGTCCAGAAAGATTCTTGACATGGCTGAAGAAAAGGTATTTTTCTGGTCAGGAGGACGAGGATTGTGCCAAGACAGTTAAACATGGATCTAGGAAGCACAGAGGCAGGAAAACCCAAAGAAAGTCATAATAAGACAATGTAAGAAATCTGCTAAAAAACAATCACAGCTAGAATTTTCACTGACAAAAAAAACCCACACACCACAGACTAGTGGTTCCAAACTGTTTGCAAGAAGCTGGGAATGGGTGACAGGGGATGGATCACTTGATGATTACCTGTTCTGTTCATTCCCTCTGGGGCACTTGGCATTGGCCACTGTCAGAAGACAGGATACTGGGCTAGATGGACCTTTGGTCTGACCCAGTATGGCCGTTCTCATGGTCAAACAACTTATAATAGTGCAATAGTATAATTGAAGTGTTTTGGACCATTTCTGTACAGTGTATGATTGGTAATAAGGGAAGGCAAGAGGTGAAGAAGTTTTCAGCAAGGACCTCAAGTGGCATCCAACACCATCTGCACCAAACTGCAGCTCCGCCTACTGGCAGACTGTCCTGCCACAGGAGCAGGGCAGAGAATTTAGGAAACTGAGGAGAACCTCACAGAACCTTCCTCAAGGGCAAGTTACTTGGCAGGTCTGTGGAGAAGCAAAAAAACCCTTCAAGTGCTGCAGACCCCAAGGACCTGGGCAGGGGGAAATGTTCCTATCCCTTGGTGTGTTGGCCTTTTCATTATACTGCCCTGCCTTCAACTTGAACCATGGCTCTCTTAGAAGCTATCCTGTCAATGGCTCCTCCATCCACAAGAAATAAACAAAAAGGCAACTAAGAGCTATGTCTGAAGGTAAGAAATGTTACTTTTTCACAGCCATACACACTACAGGGAAACACCCAGCTGAACACTTTAATGCAATATGTAGTTATTTTCAATTCTTTCAAATGATTTCTGACATGAGGGGTTTTTTTGTTTTGTTTTTTTGGGTAAAATGGCTAATCTCTCTAGACTTTGGGGTTAGACAACTGTGGGGTGCCAGTGGACCAGCACACATTGCCTGCATTCAATTTGATTTTTGACAAGGATGTCTATGGTTTCTTGAGGCACAGCACTTGTGAACTTGCTCTGTAGCCTGTATTTGCTGCTTCAGGCAATAGGGATAGCTGTGATTACATCAATGACAGGCCTTATCAATATCTCACTTAGCGAACAAAGGACACCAATATTCCTTAAATATTCCTTTGCACCATCCACAATTTCATGATGCTGGAATGCTTGACAAACCCCATCTAGTCTGAAAAGTGCTCACTTTCAGGGAAGGGGATGAGAAGTATTTAATTCCAAGTGCACTTGAACAGTACTGACATCCTGTCTAGGTTCTAATCTGGATTGTTGAGATTACAATTGTTTAAATCATGAATGATCTGCTGGTGTTCAATGAGGGTCAGCTAAATATTCTGGACATGCTGAACCTTTCAGCAGCTTTTATTCCAATTGCCAATGCGTTGTTGTTTTGGTGATTAAAGGGACATTGGTTATGTGTTCGGAGCTGTCCTCCAGCGACATCTATAAAGCTGTCAATGAGTGATGAGTAATTGCAGTCTTCAGTGGGAGTTTTGAAATGTGACATCCTTCATGGCTGAACCCTACAAAATTCCCCACAGTCAGTTATATATGAAGGCCCTTAATAAGATCATTTCCAAACAGAGGGTAGAGTATAATCAGTATGCTTCACAGACCCTGAACATTTGTTCTCTGGAAACATGTGTGATTAAAAGTGTTGCTAGCTGAATTCACAGGTTTATATTGTCCATATAACCAAGAAGCCCTTGCAATTAAATACAAATAATCTATGCAAGCATAGCTGTTCCTTTTCTGTGTCCCCACTTGTTGAGATGACTTCAGAGCTAGTAAATGAGTTTAAATATCCTGAAAACACTTTTGGTTATACCCTGCACATAGGATGACTGACACTGTACTCATGTTTTTTCAGCTGTACAATCTGCATATTCATAGATTCATAGATTCTAGGACTGGAAGGGACCTCGAGAGGTCATCGAGTCCAGTCCCCTGCCCGCATGGCAGGACCAAATACTGTCTAGACCATCCCTGACAGACATTTATCTAACCTACTCTTAAATATCTCCAGAGATGGAGATTCCACAACCTCCCTAGGCAATTTATTCCAGTGTTTAACCACCCTGACAGTTAGGAACTTTTTCCTAATGTCCAACCTAGACCTCCCTTGCTGCAGTTTAAGCCCATTGCTTCTTGTTCTATCCTTAGAGGCTAAGGTGAACAAGTTTTCTCCCTCCTCCTTATGACACCCTTTTAGATACCTGAAAACTGCTATCATGTCCCCTCTCAGTCTTCTCTTTTCCAAACTAAACAAACCCAATTCTTTCAGTCTTCCTTCATAGGTCATGTTCTCAAGACCTTTAATCATTCTTGTTGCTCTTCTCTGGACCCTTTCCAATTTCTCCACATCTTTCTTGAAATACGGTGCCCAGAACTGGACGCAATACTCCAGCTGAGGCCTAACCAGAGCAGAGTAGAGCGGAAGAATGACTTATCGTGTCTTGCTCACAACACACCTGTTAATACATCCCAGAATCATGTTTGCTTTTTTTGCAACAGCATCACACTGTTGACTCATATTTAGCTTGTGGTCCACTATAACCCCTAGATCCCTTTCTGCCGTACTCCTTCCTAGACAGTCTCTTCCCATTCTGTATGTGTGAAACTGATTTTTTCTTCCTAAGTGGAGCACTTTGCATTTGTCTTTGTTAAACTTCATCCTGTTTAACTCAGACCATTTCTCCAATTTGTCCAGATCATTTTGAATTATGACCCTGTCCTCCAAAGCAGTTGCAATCCCTCCCAATTTGGTATCATCCGCAAACTTAATAAGCGTACTTTCTATGCCAATATCTAAGTTGTTAATGAAGATATTGAACAGAGCCGGTCCCAAAACAGACCCCTGCGGAACCCCACTCATTATGCCTTTCCAGCAGGATTGGGAACCATTAATAACAACTCTCTGAGTACGGTTATCCAGCCAGTTATGCACCCACCTTATAGTAGCCCCATCTAAATGGTATTTGCCTAGTTTATCGATAAGAATATCATGCGAGACCGTATCAAATGCCTTACTAAAGTCTAGGTATACCACATCCACAGCGTCTCCCTTATCCACAAGACTCGTTATCCTATCGAAGAAAGCTATCAGATTGGTTTGACATGATTTGTTCTTTACAAATCCATGCTGGCTGTTCCCTATCACCTTACCACCTTCCAAGTGTTTGCAGATGATTTCCTTAATTACTTGCTCCATTATCTTCCCTGGCACAGAAGTTAAACTAACTGGTCTGTAGTTTCCTGGGTTGTTTTTATTTCCCTTTTTATAGATGGGCACTATATTTGCCTTTTTCCAGTCTTCTGGAATCTCTCCTGTCTCCCATGATTTTCCAAAGATAATAGCTAGAGGCTCAGATACCTCCTCTATTAGCTCCTTGAGTATTCTAGGATGCATTTCATCAGGCCCTGGTGACTTGCAGGCATCTAACTTTTCTAAGTGATTTTTAACTTGTTCTTTTTTTATTTTATCTGCTAAACCTACCCCCTTCCCATTAGCATTCACTATGTTAGGCATTCCTTCAGACTTCTCGGTGAAGACCAAAACAAAGAAGTCATTAAGCATCTCTGCCATTTCCAAGTTTCCTGTTACTGTTTCTCCCTCTTCACTAAGCAGTGGGCCTACCCTGTCTTTGGTCTTCCTCTTGCTTCTAATGTATTGATAAAAAGTCTTCTTGTTTCCCTTTATTCCCGTAGCTAGTTTGAGCTCATTTTGTGCCTTTGCCTTTCTAAGCTTGCCCCTGCATTCCTGTGTTGTTTGCCTATATTCATCCTTTGCAATCCGTCCTAGTTTCCATTTTTTATATGACTCCTTTTTATTTTTTAGATCATGCAAGATCTCGTGGTTAAGCCAAGGTGGTCTTTTGCCACATTTTCTATCCTTCCTAACCAGCGGAATAGCTTGCTTTTGGGCCCTTAATAGTGTCCCTTTGAAAAACTGCCAACTCTCCTCAGTTGTTTTTCCCCTCAGTTTTGATTCCCATGGGACCTTACCTATCAGCTCTCTGAGCTTACCAAAATCTGCCTTCCTGAAATCCATTGTCTCTATTTTGCTGTTCTCCCTTCTACCCTTCCTTAGAATTGTGAACTCTATGTTTTCATGATCACTTTCACCCAAGCTGCCTTCTACTTTCAAATTCTCAACGAGTTCCTCCCTATTTGTTAAAATCAAGTCTAGAACAGCTTCCCCCCTACTAGCTTTTTCAACCTTCTGAAATAAAAAGTTGTCTGCAATGCAGTCCAAGAATTTGTTGGATAGTCTGTGCCCTGCTGTGTTATTTTCCCAACATATATCCGGATAGTTGAAGTCCCCCATCACCACCAAATCTTGGGCTTTGGATGATTTTGTTAGTTGTTTAAAAAAAGCCTCATCCACCTCTTCCACCTGGTTAGATGGCCTGTAGTAGACTCCTAGCATGACATCACCCTTGTTTTTTACCCCTTTTAGCCTAACCCAGAGACTCTCAACACTGACATATTTTATGTCTTTATCCTGTGAAGACTTTGCAGCAGAAATATATACCTTTGTGACTACTAGTCTCATTTGTTAATTTAATGCATTCATTGCCAAACTCCATTAGAGCTGTTCCATCCATTGAGAATTTACCAGCAGTGGAGAGTTGAGTAAGAACACTGTCTGAGTCTGGAGCTTAACAGCAGTTGAATCAGACCTCAGGCCATTACAAACTTTTCTGCTTTATGACACTTTTCTGAAGATGTCAGGTATACTCATCTGCATTCCTTTTCAATAGTTTGTGTGACAGACTGTACTGCTATGTCCACCACTTTTACAAGACTATGATAAATTTTGTACGAAGTATGCCTTGTGAGGCATCATTTTAAAACTATAATCTACTGAACATTATTGTCCTGGTAAAATGTGTGTAGCAACATTGTATGTAAAGTTACAAGATTTTACTGTATGACATTGCTGAGACATGCCCCAAGTTTAGAAAAGCAGCCCAGACCAGTTCCTCAGAGACAAAAGGTGAGCCAGCACCTCAGCTAGGTGTCAACATAATCAAATGGACTATTACCAGGTTGAGCGGTCATTCTTTGGCAGGAAGAAAGATCTGTGCGAGAAATCTACATCTTGGAAGACAGACTTGCCCTTGCCTGAACCCCAGCTGGAGATGATTCTCAAAGAAGAGAAATACTATAAGAAGGAAGAACAGAGGACACAAATCACCTCTCTTCCCTCATCTCTACTCATGGCATCAACAACATTTGAAAGACAAAGGAAGTGTCAGTGAACTGGGGGTGTGGTGCTGACTGAAGGAGTTCAGTCGGTAAAAGCATGCGGTGAGGAAAAACCTCTGCTTTTAATTCATTTAGCTTGTTAAATTAGGTATTAGTTTGTGTTTTACCTTTTATTTCTTTGTAACCAATTCTGACTTTTATACCTCATTACTTATAATCACTTAACATATTTCTTTCTGTAGTTAATACATATGTTTTATTGGTTTATCTAAAGCAGTGTGGTTTTGGATTGAAGTGTCTGGAACCTCCATTTGAGATAACAGGGTTTGTGAATATCTATTGATGAAATGATGAACTTTCTATAAGCTTGTACTGCACAGAAAAACAAGATGGGCAGTACAAGATGCACATTTCTGGCAACAAGTCTAGGACTGGGAATTTGCTGATGTCATTTTGCTATGTAATTCAGGGGTGGCTGGTTAGAACATATCATTCAACTGGGAGTGATTTTGCATGCTAGAGGCTGTGTGTGAACAGGCCAGGAATGGCTGCTGTCACAGCAAAGCAGTCTAAAAGGCACCCCAGTTTCAGAATTGAGGGGACACAGCTCTTTCAACAGTCCAGACTGAACCCTGGGGAATGTCAGTTTGTGACATTTATTTATCGCAACTTCATTGTCAACATCACCTTGAGCATCATATCACTAATAAAAGCCAAGTCTTCATGCAAAAAACATCTGCTTTTGATTTGTTCTTACTGCTGCTGAGCACATCACCACCACAATTACAAACAGAAGTATTTGGCTTTTATTACTTTGTTATTCTTTACAACCAATCTTTATGGCAACAGAATTTGCTAAGCCATGGATTCTTTCAGAATCTTATAGTACTAAGTTCTTTATACTATTATTTTATTTGTGGGGTTTCCAGGTATTGTTTTTGTTTTCATTTTAGATTTAATATAATAACTGGAAATATGAGTCAACAATAATAATTTTACAAATAATTAAAAAAAAATCTTAGTAATTTCCTCCATTGTTCTCCCCAGAAGATTCTTTCTGGCTGTGCGTGCCTTGTTCATACTGTAAACTCTTCAGGACAGAGACTGTATGTATTTTCTTTTGCTGAAATTGCCACGCTTAACAAAGAGGTGTGCAGATTTTTTTAAACAAACAGAATTATAAAAGAAGACTGTCAGACTATTAAAAGATCTTTACGGAAAATCTTAATGGTGATTTCAGGCAACGCACACACCCCACAAACATTTTGCTATTTGTATTAAATGCTGAGCTCAACTGGGACTTTAATCCACATCCTAATGCAGGGGGTAAGGTGGAGTCACCCAGCCCTACCAAGTTTTCTGAGGCACTGTCAATCTGTTTCAGTTTTTCACTTCCATGTGTATACACACTGGTTTTGTTCCTTGTGAGTTCTGAGCTGTAAGGCTAAAACACTTTTTAAAAAATGTCTCACTAGTTATATACATACTGCAGAGTTATAAAGAAAAAAGTGGGCTAAATTTTGGGCATACCAATTTGACTTTTTTCTTTACAAATAAGTTTGTTGAAAAATGAAGAAGGGTTACATTATTTGGTATTATATGCAGTTTTGCAGCTATTCCTTTACTTTGTGTCACACTGTTTCTTTCTCCAAAGAATTCATCTTTATTTGTCCAAAAGCCAGCTAATAAATACCTCAGTTAGATCATGATTGCATGGTTCCCCCCCCCCCCGTACCCTTCCCAATCTGTCAGCACTTAAAACTTCCAAAATGTTAAGTGATTTCATTTATTGAAAACCAATGCCTCTAAGAATTCTTGGAATTACTGTACTTCAAATTTATAGTATTCAATTTAAATGTATAAAGGCTCTGGGGAAATAATTTACTTGAAACAACAAAACTCAACAATAAGAGAATAGTTAGTGAGTCCCAACATAAATGAGTTGTAGTTTTCTATAAAAATCTGCAATAGTGCTTGGAATACAAAACCACTGTAATCCTGTCTCTGGGGAGCGCCCATCACCACAGTGAAAGATTTGAATTAAGGGTGCGATGGTTAAAAGGTAGGTTCTCATACAAAGCTTCTTATCAGGAGACAGGAACACTCAGCACTGCCCTTTTTCAGCCCGAACAACTGAAACACTCGAAGGTGGTTTAACATTTGAAGATTATTCACAGTAGGAAAAAAATCCTGCACATAGAGGGCCTAATTATTGGCAATGTAAAGAGGCCTTAATGTGTAACGGTAATGATCTTTACTTCCTAAGGCCCTAATCTCACCCTACTCACATGAGTAGTCCCTCTGACTTGAGCAGGGTTTGGCCCGAGTGTTTACCTGTATTAGATGTGGAATATGATTTTATCTCTACACTGTAAACTATCATTCCTACTCACCTGAAGCCATTTAATGAGAAAGTACAGTAGGTAAATGCTGCCATCTACACATGACCAATTAAAGGCTGAAATACAGTAAGCCTGTAACCAGAATAATTAAAATGTAGGGACACTGCTGTTCTCCACTCCATAAACAATTAGCAGAATGTTTAAAATAGACTTTTTACAGGGCTGTAACTGGGTAGGAGGAAAGAGGTTTTAGAAATATATTTTCATTCCCCCCACAAAGGAAATTGTATCTATAATATCTAATTTTGAGACTGCTTTATCACAGCCTCAAAAATTATCCTGTCATTGAATTCTCTTTCGCTTCCTGTCATCTTTTACAACTTTTACATCTTTTACAAATAATGCGCGCACACATGTAAAAATAAGAGGCCGATATTGCACAGTATCTTAGCTGTGAATTAGGGATATTTATGTGATGTCTACAATATACTTTAAAATAACATTTTGTAAGGCAGCTGTGTTTACAAGAGGAAGTATTTTTATAGGACCCCTAAGTAACAAATGTCTCCCGTTTCTGCAGGTCTGTCCCTCATCCCTGTTCCCCTCATCATTTTTATATGCGAGCTCTCTCTCTCTCTCTCTCTCTCTCTCTCTGCTAGACAGATTATCAGCTATGGGGTTTAGAGAATAGCATTTAGTATTCATCTATTTTTACATAAACACCTGGAAAGGAGATTAAAATTCTAAACTTCCTGATCAATATTTTAATGATCATTTATATCCAGAATAAACATCTTAGAAAAATCTAGAAAAATAGATGTCATGCATACTTATTATTATTACTTTTAAACATAAGCATACAAATAAAGAATATTTTAAATTATGAATATTACAAGTAAACAGAATAGAATTGGTTCTTTTACTAATAATCTAAAAAACTGGGTCTATAACACAAAAATGTTTGAAAATGAAACATTAAATGCCTCGATTTTACAATGCTAGCTCAGCATATTTGGAAAAAAATATAAGAATTCAGAAAGAGGAGCTTTGAGATCCTTTATACATGTATTTGCACATTATAGTCTGATTGTCCATGATTTCTGAAAACACAATAAAAAAGGATTTGTTACTTTGTAGGAGTATTTGGGATACTCTGACATTTTATTCTGAAACTGCATCCTTCACAATTAAATATTAACTTCAGGTGTGACTGCTTTGTATTTTGTAACGTTACCATCTAAAGCACCAATATGTAATATTATTAATCCTATTACAAAATGAAATGTGTGTGATACTCCCGCCCTCAGACTTCACAAACTTTATATAAAGCTTAATTATCTCTTGATGAGTATTGCACTAGTGGCTATTTAAACCTTCACTTAACATACATTCAGGAGCTGCCATTATTTATTTATTTATTTATCTTAACTTTGAGCTCTTTAAACGATACACCTTTCTCCCCCAGGGATACTGCTGTGTTACATTAATATTTTAGTGACCTTTGATGTGTCTTTTACTCTGAGAAAGGCAAAGAGATGTATACATGACCTGTGATCAGTTTTCAAACAAGCACTATACTGTTAAAAGGGGCGGGGGGGGATCTTCCATACATACCATAATTTAAGAATCTTGAATTATCAATTACATTTTTTTGTGTGAAACTGTTTTATTTAGTCACAAAAATTATGAGAGAAAATTATTCAGAGATAAATTATTCAGAGATAAATAATATTTTACTTTTCCCTTCTACCAGAATGAAATATACCCATGGAAGTGAATAAATGATGCACATCAACAAGGCACCAGTGGATGAGATTTATAAATCTGAATGCTCACTATACTGTTATTTTTGGCTCTTGGAGCTCTAAGAGGAAAAACATAAAGCACTGTTTCCACAGTGTACCAAAATTCCATAAAATTTTATCAGAACGCCTCAGGCAGATGTCTGTCTAGGGAAGACAAAATTTTGGGGGAGGGGGAGAGGATTTTTTTTTGGTCCAATCAGGCTGGCAGGGAGGGAAGAGACCCTTACTGAAATTCTCTGTTTTCCTCCAGCTTTGATACTTGTGTAACTTTCCACTCTCTGGAATTTTCACAGGTAAATCTCTAGCAGCAGTATAAAGATAAAGCTGAACTCTTTGTTCAGTTATATCAGTGCAAGTCCATTTTAGTCACTGGGTACACAGACATAACTGGAGAGAGAATTTGTCGTACAATCTTGAAAATCTCTTATTTTGTCTCTTTAGTAATAGTCAAAGCAGTAATAGCTATTAGGTGGGAGGTTACCTGATTTCATACCACTAAGCTGTAAATTTTTCTTACTTTGAGGAAAAATATATATATTGAAGATATAACCTGGAGGGGGAGGCGGGGGGGATTTCTTGGCTACTCTTCAGATGCTCTACCAACCAAGCTGATTGGCTTGAATCCCATTCCCAGCCCACATCTTTCTTTCCCTTGTTTTTTTGCGTAGCAAAAATATGCAAACTGATTATTTCATATAGTTATAGTTTTCCCTTTAAACTTATGGTGGTTTTCTTTTTGTTGTTTGTTTGTTTTTGTTGTTGTTTTACAGAGAAGTAAGGTTCTACTCTCTACTTTAAGGCATTTCTGTGTTTGTCTGTCCAGCTCCCAAAAGAACAAGAAGTGGCAAATATTCAGTAGCCAATTCAGAAACTCTAATAAACACTGAAACAGGAAAGAGGGAACTGGCCAGACCTAGGGAGATCAAGAAACAGACCTATCAGGCGGAAAACTGCATTTTGTTTATTTCTCTTTAATATCTATCTACTTTGCTTTATACTTGGAATTTCGCAAACAGTAGAAACTAACCACAAATGAGACAAGACAGACAACACTGACATCTTATTTAAATGCAGGAAATGTTATGAATGTAGGAAGATTTCTTGGGGCCACATCCTCTTCTTCCACAGAAGAAGTCATCACACAAATGTAGTGACTGAGGGCATGGAGAAAGTACTGATGGCACAGACTGCATTTAATTTATCTCCTATCATTAGGATGTCTTGGAAGAGTCAGGATGAGAGGTCTTTCAATTGTGCTGAGATATAAGATTGGTGGGTATCTCTAGTCCCAACCCCCTACATGTTTGCACATCTGCGTGGAGCGCCTGCCCAGCCATATTATTCCTGCCATCTCCCACTCTCAGTAGCCCAACTGATTTAGGAACCATACCAACAAAGGTTTCTCATTGTGGGTGCACTATATGTCCCCAAAAAGGGGTTGAGAAGCCACAGGAGGGGAGTTAACAGTCAACTAGCAGAATTAATTTAGATAGAAACCCCCAGATAAGTATTCAACATTAATGTTAAACCACTAGGAAAGGTCATAAAAGATTACCATAAATGCCAACAATACAGAGATAGACAAGGTTAGTGAGCAATATATTTTACTGGACCAATTTCTGTTGGGAAGAGAGGCAAGCGTTCGAGCTACACAGAGCTCTTCAGGTCTGGGAAAGGTATTGACAGTGTCACAGCTAAATACAAGATTAAACAGATAGTTTAGCATAAGTACTTAGCACAAATTCTAAGGGACAATTCAAGATGAAGTAGCCCGCTAACATCCCGCTAGTCATAGGACAAAAAGGGGGGTTACTGGGTTACAGAATGTTGTAATAGGCCACATATAGAGTGGATATATGGCTTAACAAAGAAAATCTACACAACACATTCCAAAGACTAGCCTGGGAGTTTAAATTCATAACTTTGCTAGACACTAAAAATCATTATCTTAATAAAGACACCGGATTTGTGACAGAAAGATTGCAGAATCTAACCGTGACAGGAGAGAAGTGATACTGGTGTAAGAAGGAAACATTTTGACAGGGCTTTGGAGCGGAGCCCGGAGTTGGAGCCCGGAGCAGCTCCGGAGCAGTGGAGCTGCAGGTTTTTGCCTGGAGCTGGAGCAGAGCTGGAGCACAGCTCCTAAGCCCTGATTTTGAAGTATTATCCTACACCATTTCACAACCCAAGATGGAAGCATCTATGTCCTCATTGTCACAGTGGGACGCTGCCTTGGGTTTCTCCTGGACACTATATATTCCTGGCAATACTGGACACTCAGATACCAACAAGTTAAAAATGGTTTTATCCATCCATTGTAACAAATGTGGAGTTGTCCCTGGTGATTCATGTGTTTGTGACCTCCAGCTTCTACAATCCACTGTTTAAATGCAATGAAAACAGTCATTTAAAAAGCCCTCTGGAACATCATGCAGTTGCTCACCTGCTAAGCAACACTGATTAGCTCACACACATTATACAGAGGCTCCTCAACTGAAAATTTGATTTCAAGATATTAGTCTTAATCTTCAAATTGCTCAATAAACTATAGCAGGGACTGCCTCTCTCCACATAGTCATGACCTTTCATGGTAGTTGTGGTCTATGGGAAAAGTGCAACTGTCAATAACATGAGTTGGAATAATGGACACAGATTTCATGGACATAGAACTCAGGGAAAATATCCCACATAGCCACCCGGCCACTCTGAATGCCCTTTCTGGAATTCTATGGTACAATTACCACTTGTCTGCTTCTTCATGCATGGCAAAGCAAAAGGGAGAGTATTTTAATTTTATATAAAAGGGTAGCACAAAACAAATTCATGAGCTTGATAAAGCTCATTATCTAGACAGATCACCAGCTAATCACATATTCTAATAGTCAATTTGATACTTTAAACAAATGCGTAGTTGTACACTATCCATTACATCAAGCTACTGTTATAGCTGTATAACAATATAATGCGATGTAGAAATAAAGGTACCAGAGTGCCCTTTAAAAAAAAAAAAGTTGTTTCACATAGCTGAAGTTACGTATCTTAGATCGACCCCGTGCGGTAGTGTAGACAAGCCATAAGAAACAATCATTCAAGACAAAAACCCTCCAGATTTGATAACAGCCACACACACAAAAATAATAATTTCTCAATGCTTTTCTAGAAAGGCAAAGTAAAAGTATTTTGTAATTTTAAGACTTTGGGCAAAGATGAAATTCCTGTGCATCTTAGCTGGCTTGTTCATATAGAAGCCCAAATCTGGCACCTAAA
Organism: Emys orbicularis; assembly: GCF_028017835.1. Lineage (NCBI taxonomy): Eukaryota > Metazoa > Chordata > Testudines > Emydidae > Emys > Emys orbicularis. Next base: position 45,315,222 of record NC_088687.1, on the reverse strand, counting down.
CTTTTACACTTTGGCTTTCAGCAAAACATGATAGAATTTTAAGAGGAGATATGGGGAAACAATGAATTCAACGTTGTATGAGCAGGTCAGGCGATGCATTTCTCAGCAGCTCATACATATCTATATTGTACTCAAGAGTTGGCCTTAGGAGCATTTCAAGTAGGCAGCTATATGGAGCAGCAAGGGGGAAAGGGCACTTCTTTGCAAGTATGCTGGAGGTTTATTGTTTCATACAAAAAAGTCTATCTACTCACTTTATTACCTGAAACAGTTATTGGCCAGTGGCACTGCCTATGCTTTTAAACACACAGAGACAGAGATCTGGGCCTCTAGCTCTGTATCTGTGCATGTTTCAATAACCTTTAGTTCTGCTTAATAATTCAGCAAAGCAAAGACTTGCTCTTGGCATCTCCTCTCTGAAGCAAAATCTTAAAGCTTCCATTTTATTTATGAAAACCCCTGCAGAAAAACTCCTCTCTGACCTTATTGGGTTTTTGCTTCGGGGACCAAAAGCCATAAAGCTGGTCCTGTCCAAAGAACTTCTGATCAAATGAAAGACAAGCTGACAAATTAGCAGGCGTGGGGCTTAACCAACAAATAATCAGAATCACAATTGTTTCATTGTCATTATTCACAGTATTTCTAACTGCCATTCCACGTGCAATCTCACTCTCGCACACGCACAAAGAGGATTGGGGGTACAGACAGAGCTAGTTCCTACTTTTCAGTCAGCAGGAGAATAGGCTAAAGGATTTAAAAGCTCTGTAGTCCCACAGGTGTAATTCTGTACCTGTTGAAATCAAAGGCAAAACCCCCACTGACTTCAGTGAGCCAGGATGCGACCCCAAATATACTTTCCCACTGTCACTTTCCCTTCCAGTACCTACTTTTGTTGATTTGCTCTACTAGACTAGTTTACACTGAAACAGATATGAAGCAAACAAACTTTTGCCACAGATAAGAAAGAGCTTATTAAAAAGAGTCACAGTATGAAGAACATATTATTATGCAGGATTACCATGTAGCTCTCCAAAATAGAAGATAACTAATTATTTTCTCGATTTCATTGCTGTATAAAACACTATTGTCACAATTTAAGTGGGATTTCATGGGTGCAATTGAGAACAACATTTGGCCCAGTATCAGTGATAGCATGTGTTTTAACTTTTTATCTTGTTATAATTAGGCTCATATTTAATATAGAAAAATATATCCATTCCCTTTCTTATGGAAAACAGGCCCTGATTTTACTAAGTTAGTGGGTGATTTACTTTTGTTTTGTTTTTTTCATTTGTTTTTTAATAAACATCCTAGAGAATGCCATCAGTGATGTCAGCACAGCTCCTGGTAAAGGAGTTTGTGTTAACTTTTGCTCCCTCTGCTGCCTCTGCAGCAGTACAGCAAAATATAGTAGGAGCTTGTATTAATAGAATTACTTTTGCTTAAAAGCTATTTTGTTGTTTGTTTTATTGACAATTTCTTGACAATTAAATGTTAGATTTTTAAAACAAAATAGATATTTACAACTTAAACAATGTTACTATTTAATAGTAACATTTTACAATAGATCAAAGCTGGGGTCTAAATCAGTGGGTTTCTGACCTTTTTTTCCTTTGCAGACTCCTAAAAATGTTGAATGGAGGTGCGGACCCCTTTGGAAATCTTAGACATAATCTGCAGATCCCCAGGAGCCAGGGGACCACAGGCTGAAAACTGGTCTAAACCATTTGAGAAAATGCAATACCTTGGAAACAAATGTCTGTATTGCATCAGATCCTGCTTGTTCCACCATGATTGTGCCCTGATCCAGAAGTAAAGGCATTGTTCCATCATGCAAATAAGAGTAGTGGAGGGTCAGGATCTGCAGAGTCCCCTAAGGTGTCTGCATCTCCTGCAAGGTGCAATACAGAGGGTTCTAGAGAGGGTCCCAGGAGCACAGAAGAATCTAGAAGGGGTGGCCAATGAATCTGCAACTACAAAGATCCATGGACCATTCTCCCTCATGGATGGGGAGCATACTATTCAGAGGGCTTGCTCAGCTACAGTAGCAATCATGAAGGAGCCCTGTTTTCACTCTTTGGCTCCTATGGGAAGGAGTTCTTCCCATCCAAACCATATGAGATCCCCTGCCATAACCCAGTTTTTGGGTTGGATGCTGTGGCTCAGTATTTGAATCTATGGGAACAATAAAATAAATCCATCAAACTAATACTGGTAACAAACCCTGGAAAAAAAATCTGTTTTCTCATTCTATAGAATTACAAAAGACACCATTAAAATGTTAGTTTGATGGTTTATTGTCAAGCTTGGCCTTCCACAGGTTAAACAAACAATGGTAATTTAAAGCAAGAAGAGATGCTAATTAATGATTCGCAGTCTTTCAAATTCCCAAAGCAAGACTATCACAAAAATAATAAATCACTTTTCCCATATACTCGGAAGACTATTAAATCATGACAAACACTTTAAATAAATAAATAATTGGAGATATCCTATCTCCTAGAACTGGAAGGGACCTTGAAAGTTCATTGAGTCCAGCCCCCTGCCTTCACTAGCAGGACCAAGTACTGATTTTGCCCCAGATCCCTAAGTGGCCCCCTCAAGGATTGAACTCACAACCCTGGGTTTAGCAGGCCAATGCTCAAACCACTGAACTATCCCTCCCCCCCCCCTTTGTTTACTGTAAAGCTAGAGACTAATTTTAACCAGGAGAAATACTAAAAAGGAAACAGGAGTCTCAACAAAAATGAAAATTATATAGCGTTCTCTCTCTCTCACACACTCTCTCATACACACACACACACACACACACACACCCCTACCGACCTATAGATAGCTATAGCTATATTATGGCAATTCCCTACCCGTTGTCTCACTAATTGGAGAGGAGTATTTTTTAAAAAATACATTAAGTCAATGGTCTAGTGATAAAACACATAACAGCTTTGGTTAGCCTGGGGAAATATTTTACTCACTAACTCCAATTTGTGATTGTATAATTTTATGTCGTCCTTTTTGTTTATTTACATCGCTTAAAAAATACATGGCTTCCCCTTGAGCAATTAACCAAAGACTTTTGAGAAGCTCCCAGTTTCTATTTAAATCATTTTAAACCCAGACGTAGGACAGCTGTTGATAGATTACCTTCTCTTATTGGCTTGCCTGTAGGAACAGGTGAAATGCATACACAGATCTCATTTGAAAAAAATGGATCTAGACGTGAAGTTTGCCAGTCAATCTCTTTGGTTTGTTTGAATAGCTTCTATACTCTGAGAGAAACAGGTAATTAAGAAAACATTTAAGGGCTAGATTTTCATAACTCAAAGAGCATAACTGACATTCTCACGTACACACACAATCTCCATAATTGTTCTAATAAATTCTGTGCATATAATTATGAAAATCTGTCTCTTTACTGTAAAAATTGATTGAGACAAATTTGGGTGTATGGAAAAGGTGTAAATCATTATAGTTTGGCCTTACCAAAATGGTTTGAGTGAAATAACTCCTGTAATGAAGATCACTAGTGCAAATATATTAATGTGTTTACTTTGATTATGAATCTACTCTACCAAAGTGTTTCTTTATTTACTTTTCCACAGTATGATCTGTAAATAATTCATATTTGATACACAGTAGAAAAGGATAGTGTAATATTAAGAGCGGATTAGGACATTTGAGCTCTGACCATTTAAATTCAGATTCAAAGCAGGTAGCAAGTTAGACTCAGATAAACACTTGTAGCCAGGACAAATAACATGAGAAACTGGGTTTGCTAGGCCAAAACAAAGAGCAGATGGCTGTGGAAATGGTAGATGGTTATTTGGAAATTAGATGAAAAGGCAGACTGAGAGAAAGCTACTGTGTGTATATAACTTCCAAAGGATAAAATGGTTCAGAAAAAAAGAAACTAAAACTTTGTTCCCCCAAACCAATGAAGGTAAACTGATGGGATTCAGGATATGACTAATGGTCATTTCTTAAGACACACCCCATATTCTGGAAGCTACAACAATTAGCTTTATGGATGATGTCTGTGGAGAATAGACCAAAGTAATCTGAAAGATAGAAATGAAGGATCCCAGGAAGGAAAAATGAAGGGGCAGCAATGACACAAAACATTTGAAATCATAATGTTCATTGCTGACATACTGCCTGCCAAGAGAGGGTATGTTCTCTAAAAAATGTAGATATCTCCTATTTTCGACTACGTGAAGGGGGCCTCTCTTGCTGAGCTTTTGCAGCAAGTATAGCTAGCTATGTTTTCATTCTATTTCTTGTTTCAGTCTTATTTTTCTCTATACTTAATGCATCTCATTTGACTAGATGCCCTGTAGCTTTAGATTGCTGGCTGGGAATTTCATGTAGGCATCCCCAGAGGAAGAAAAATTTTCAACAAGTGAGAAGGACATGGAAACTTATTGTGGAAAACCTTGCATTACAACTTTCTGACACTCCAAGCATTCTTTCGCTGGTACATTCAAGCTTAATCTAAAATCTTCAAGGGATGAACAATACACCATGTTAACAGGAGATACAGCTAATTTATTTGTGGGGGATGGAATTGATTTAAATATGCATGGTTTGGGGGTGCAACCTTTGGGAGTGGTGACAGGTATTATCCACATGGGCTAATCGGCTCGATCCTCTGGCAACTAGGCGTTAGGAAATTTTTCAAGACCTCTTCATTATTATAATAACAAGACAACAAATATTTTATTTATTAAATATGTCTATATACCACAAATGTATAGGATATAGCTGTAGCTATTTTGATTGTTCCCCTCTTCTAAACCTATGTCGGCAGGTTGTCTCTGGACAAAAATCCAACACCATAGAAAGAGCATTACATGTGACTACCATTATTTTGACCATTATCCAGCTATGCCGGAAGAAGGGAAGGAGACACTAAGGCCTTGTCTACACTACGGGGGTATGTCGACCTAAGTTACGCTTCTCCAGCCATGTGAATAACGTCGCTGGAATCGACATAGCTTTGGTCGACTTACCGCAGTGTTTTCACTGTGCTGCATTGATAGGAGACGCTCTTCCGCCAACTTACCTTCTCTTTTCGGGGAGCTGGAGTACCGGCGGCGACTGCAGAGTGCTCTGCAGTCGATTTAGCAGGCCTTCACTAGACCCCCTAAATCAACACCTGCTGCATCGATTGCAGCAGCGTTGATCCCCAGTAATGAAGACAAGCCCTAAATGTGGTTTAATTTGGCTGCAACTTTATTCTTAAATATCTGGGACCAAGTGTACAGTGCAGGTAATTTCATAATCATTTCAAATATATGGGGCCTTCTGTCAGTCCTCCCCTTTACCCATCCTGGTCCCCAGCCAACCTGCTGCCTCAAATGAGAGTTAAGGGTGGGCTATAAAGGGGTTGGGGTTGACTCTTTGGCTCCCTGACAAACCAGTCATAGGAGCCCTGAACCCTGCCCCCAAACCCATGTTCTCTCCTTTAAAGAATACCTCCTTTAAATCCTTTACCAATCCATTTTATCTGATCACTGTATCCCTTCCATACATAGTACCTGCACTGGACATGCACCCCACATTTACATAATGAATTGCGACATAATGGCCTAATTCCCATTTCATGTTCATTCAACTAAGCCTACCCAAACCCACTGTGGGGAAGGTGGAAAAAAAACCCACTTTGCCTTAGCCAATCTGGCGGTGAGGAAAAAGTTTCTTCCTGGCCCACTGAGAAAGGAGCGACTAGTACGATTGCCAACCCTCCAGGATTGTCCTGGAGTCTCCAGGAATTAAAGATTAATCTTTAATTAAAGACTATGTCATGTGATGAAACCTCCAGGAATACATCCAACCAAAATTGGCCACCCTAGCAACTAGCACAATATCCACTGTGACAAATCTCTGTCCTTGTCTCCATGGATCCCATGTTTCCTGGCAGTTTTCAGTAGCCTCAGAGGCTCACTGTTACCCTCTAGGTATCCCTTCTCTCTCTAGAGGCAAGGGTCACAGCCTACTGAGCCATTTTCATGATAAGCCAGTGAGGGAGGTGAGGAGAAGCTACCCTCCTTTGCACAGTCTCTGTTGTCTCCCAGTCTCAGTGATTAATCAGGGGGCTAAGGGGGGGTGCCCAGGCCCACCCTCTACTCTGGGCTCCAGGCCAGGGACCCTAATAGTATCAGCTATGGTTTTAGAAACAGGATGCATACAATTCCCTGGGCCACTTCCCCACAGCAGCCCTCACTTCCTCAAGATCCACTTCACCCTTACCTCAGAGCCTCCTTCCTTGTGCCTGATATGTATTGTATTGCTCAGTCTCTCCAACAGCGCAACTTCCTCCTACAGCTCCTGACACAAGCGCCCACCTGACTAACTGGGAGGCTTTTAACTGGTTTCAGCCAGCTCCTGATTGGCTTCAGGTGTCCTCCCTGCCTTCTGGAAAGATCTTAATTGGCCCCGTGTGTCTTAATTGACCTGGAGCAGCTGCCATTTGCTTATCCTGGTAACAGGGATTTGTTTAGCCTGTGGCTAATATATCTGTCTCCCATTACTTTACTATAGCCATCTGGCCTTGCCCTGTCACAACACAGTGCAGCCTGCCAAAACCTGGTATTTCACCTCTTCCATGGGTGGGAAGATAGGTGCTGCTCCTCCTGGTTCAGGTAAAAGAGGGTATTTACTGCACCAGCATGTACCTATATAGCCCTCCTCTCTTCTGGATATGTGGGGAGATGGGTCAGCATTCCCACCCTGACCTGGTCTGCCACTGCAGTCAAAAGTCAAACCTTGGCTCTCTGGCCCTTAAAGGGGCTTAATGTGTGGTGATGTCAGTTTGCTTGTATCTTGTTTCCAGTTTCTCCTCTTTTTATCATTCCTTTTGGATTGTCAGATCTCCCAAGCAGGAATTTTATGTTTTGTAGTTATGGTTTTGTAGAGCACCTACTACATTAAATATGCCCCTGATCCTAACTGTGGCCTCTGCATGCTGCCATAATAATAATAAATAGCAATATTTTATATTGTTTAAATATGTAATAACCCATTCAAATATGAAATATTTCAGAGCTACAGTACAAGTATAAAAAAGGCTTAAAATAAAGTTAACCAGCATATATGCCTTTTCCTTCCTGGCTCTGAAACATAAGGCCAGACACTAACACAAGACAGTGATGAGCTGCTGAAGAAAAAACATCAATCTGTTAAGGAATATATGCTGTTCAGCATACACTGCAGTGGGTGGTGTGTCTGCTTTCTAACTCCAGCACTTATGTATTGAGACACCAATCTCAGCCTTTATAAACATAAATATATTCCTTTTGCTAACATAAAACCTTACTTGATAGAGGAGCAATAGAAAATCATAAAGTTGATGGAAGCTAATAGTTGCAATATTTAAACTTGTCAACTCTGAAGGGTGTTAAAGTGCAATCAATACACATTAAATAAAGCAGCAAGAAACAGCTACATAATTACAGATGATAAAATGTGCATTTGAAATATATAAATATTTTATGTCTTCCTCCCCACCCCCTAAATAGCAAAAAGAAACTCTACTGAAGGGAAAGGGTGAAGGGGCAAGGTCAGACTGGGTCTGAGGTTTTCTCATCTCCCACTGCAGCCAGGCCTCTATGATCCTGCTGTGACCTACTGCTGTTTTTTATTTTTAATACAGACTTGTGTATATACAGAAATACATTCTTTAGAATCTCTTGACATTCAAACAAGGGAAGGAAGCCTATCATTTAGTGACCATAACTTCTGAAAAAGTGGGTGTGTGAATACATGTTTCTTTGATAAGTCTTCCTCTGATGTATACACCCATATCAGCATTTCCTTCTTTTGCCAATTTCAGAACAAAAATGTGCAGCGCAAGTGAACTTTTATCTCATGCCACAATAATCTATAATTTAGTGGTTAACAAAGAACACTTGGATTAAAAAAAAAAACCAAACCAATCCCTGTAATTCAAAAAGATTTTTTTTCTCATCAAAGCACCACAAGGTCAGTGTTTGAACATTTCCAGTGTTCTGTATCCAAGATGTGGGCATTATACATGTTGCAAGTATTCTGGAAAACGTTAGCCTTTAATATGGCACAGTGACAAGTATTTAGCTGTTTGGCATATTGTCCTTTTATGATCATCTGAGAACAAATGTATCAAACATAAAAGACTAAAGATGCACACATTTTCCACCAATTAATAAATAATTTGATAGATCTTGATTGAAATAATTATAGACATAATTTTTATTGTCATGCTATCAAGTGACAAATTCCATAGTAAAGAAATATTTAATTCTAGTTCATTTATTTTATTCTGAGTTCACTTGTAACTTTGTTTGAAAGTTAACTAGTAAGCAACTACTACTGACCTCAGAAGTCAGGACCTTATCAAAGCTCATTGATGTCAATGGGAAAACTCCCACTGGACTTCACTGGACTTTGGATCAGACCCTCAAAGAAAATCATGACAATTACAGCATTTAATTTCAAATTAGTTTATATCATTTACAATTAGAATTTAAGCATGTGAGTTTTACTGCTTTTCATTAAATAGCTTAAATTAAACAAGAATGTTACAAGTGCCTCTTGAATTTTCTGTTCTTCAATTACTAGAGTCAGCTGTTTAAGATTAAGGGCAAAGTCAGTCAACACAGGTAGTCAAAGTGCAGCTAACTGTGTGTCTGTTCTTGTACTGTTTCCACATGTAAAACTGTCATTAAAGCCAGTGGGAGGTTTGAGTGTGCAAACAATATAGTATTGGGCACTACAGCCAAATGATTTGATAGTACTGGCAGTCATTATTTTCATTAGATCTCTAGATTTTCCTGTAAAAAAAACAGTAATAGTGGCATCTTTGCTAGAGAAAAGTAACCATTCTGGAGACCCAGTTTCTACATATTTTTTCATTGGGTAATAAATAGGGCTATCAAAAGATTTAAAAAATATAATGTCTTTAAACCATGATTTGAGGACTTCAATAGCTCAGACATAGATTGGGGGTTTGATACAGGAGTGGGTGGGTGAGATTTTGCAGCCTGCGTTGTGCAGGGGGTCAGACTAGACGATCATAATGGTCCCTTCTGACCTTAAAGTCTATGACTCTAATGATGATTAATTACGAGATTAAAAATATAGTCGCGATTAATCAGTTTTAATCACAATGTTAAATGATAATTTATATAAATATTTTTGGATTTACTTACTTACTTCTGTGCTGCTGTTGCGACTAGTGGTGCCTGGCCCTCGGCCTCAGGCTCAAGGCGGGCTCCATGCTGTCTCATGGGGGCAGCATCTTGCCGGAGGCCATGGCCAACCCACAGCCCTCTGGCCACTCCTGGCACACCAGGGGCACCATTTCATACTTTGGTTTGGTGTGAGAGAGTGTGTGTGTGTTGGGGGGAGGGGGAAGAGAGACAGTGGGGGGGGAGCACTGTCTCTTTAAGCAGAGCATTCAGGAGTCTGAACACATTTTCAGCCAGCAGCAGCTGCTGTCGGCAGCACTCACTCCTGAGCCAGCAGTTCCCCCTGTCCCCCAACCCCAACTCATCAGTGACCGGGTACACGGGAGGTGGACATGCCGACATCAGCCCAGCCCAGCTCCCCCCAGACCTCCCTGCTCTGCACAGCAGACAGGAAGCAGGCTCCCAGTCCGGAGCACTTTGGCCAGGGGCGGCTCCATGGGGCGGGAGAAGGGGGAGGCGGGAGCAGCAGTGAGGCCAAGCGGGGGGAGGAGGGCACCCCTGCCCTGGAGACATGCAGTAGCACCTTCCTGAGCATGGTGCCCTGAGCGGTGGCCCGGCCCCCTTGCCCACTCCTAAGGCCAGCTGTGTCTCCCTCCTAGCTCAGCCGCTGCCAAGTCCCATCTTCAGAGGTGTGCGATTAACACTCATTAAAAAATATTACACGTTAATTTGTTTTGAGTTAACCTCATGCGTTAACTGTGATTAACTGACGGCCCTCGTAATTTTAAAGTAGCAGATTTACCCATCTCATGATCATATTGATGAACCATGATCAGCCTTGATGACTTAAGCTGTCATGTTCAGACCTGGATCTAAATTCAAATTTCCCCAAAGTATGCGAGTATTTGAAACTGGGAATTTGGTTCAAACTGATCTCTATATATTACAGATGAAACTGCTGTCCATTTCCCTGCTCTGTTCAGTTCAACTTCTTCCAGTTCAAAAAATATTGCACTACAATAGCAGAATCAACAAGACTGCAATCTGAATGAAACAGTTTGAGAAATCTAGATGTTCACTACTGCACATGTTTTTGCAAAGGTTAAAAACTTCATCATAACAGCAAAATGAAAATGTGTCAGAGAATGGAGAGAGGGGTAAGGGAGGAAAGATGGAGTGATTAGTTCACAGTCTTAAGGAGATAAGGTCAGAGATATGCCAAATCAGTATTAGCACTCCAGTGAAACCTAGTGAACAATTTTCATGAATAATTTACCAAAATACCAGCCTGCCAAAATTCAAGATCAAGTAATTCTAGTCAGTGTCACGTATGAACAAAACAATTTGCTTTGAAACTGCATGTGTTACACTGTATTTAATATACTGTAAAGCACAAATAAGCCCTGAACTACTTCGGGGATAGTGTAGCATACACAGCCCCAAGGGAGCTCAGAAGGTATTAAGGCTATAGGCAGGCATAATACTTAAGGACCTCCAGGGAAACCCGGCTAATGTACTCTACCACCTTTTCACAGGGAGCAGTACAAGCTCCCCTCTAAACCCATTGCAGAATAGAGGCAGTCAAATAAACTGCAGGTTATCAGTGTTCTGTCTCTGATTACTTCACACACACTATCAATAATGGCTAGAAAACACAGTCTCGTGTGACTAGGGTATTTTCTTAGCTTTGACACTTCTTAAATTGTTGGTATAAATATAACAACACTGCACCAAAAGGGGACAGGAGTGCTCTCTCCTCAGAACTGTTCTCCTTAGGGTGCCCAGACAGCAAGTGTGAAAAATCGGGACAGTGGGTGGGGCTCTCTGCTGAGTCAAGGATTAAAGTAATGGAGCAGACTAGGGAATGAGGGGAAAGATTGGAGGCGGGCCATTCCACAGAAACCAGCAGGTAATCTATTCTAAAGGTAATACAGCCATAAGACCTTTCCTGGAAAGTCCCTCCCCAGTGTGGAAACCTCCTTTATGGAGTTGTTTCCAGAGATAGAAACAATTGTGAAGGAGAGGTTGGGGAGACCAACAGAAGCTGGGAGGTAACAAAGGCACAAGGTCTCTATACAGATGACCCTGCCTGCTGGCAGATCCCTGAACTTTGTGGATTCTGAGGCCTGATCCCTCTCTCCCTTCACTGCAATGGAACGATGTACTGGAACCTCCATGAGAGAAACCTTATGGAGTTCTCCTCCTCCTCACTTCTCTACCATAGATTTTCCACAGCAGAGGGACAATAATCTGGGCCATTGTTTATACTGGCTACCCATATTAAAGGGTGAGCCACAAAGATGGGGAATCAAAACAAAAAACACGTGTTAAAAAGAAGGATTTCTGACACCCTACATGATTTTTCAGCCTAGCCCAAAGGAATTTCTTTGAGACATTTCCCGATATTTTAACTTCCATCTGCTTTTTCCTATCTCTTGCTCTGTAGCTTTGTCACCCTGGCTTGCACTACAAAAGCAGAATCAGCAAGACTGCAATCTGAATGAAACAGTTTGAGAAATCTAGATGTTCACTACTTCACATGTTTATGTCATAACAGGTAAACATTTAACAGATATTAGTAATCACTTCCCCCAAAAAACATTCTACAATACAACAGTAAATAAAAGTGCAAAGGGCACTTGAAATTAAATTTGAGTACAAATAAATGGGCAAATACATTTAATTTTTACATGCCACTTTAACTCCTACTCAAGTATGATGGGCCAAAATGGGAAGCCCTTGCTCACCCTGATAAGTTCTTACTTATGAGTTGATCCATTGGTTCATTGAGTAGTTGTGTAAGTAATTACTCACCAACATCAGTAAATTGTTCACAATCAGTTCCAATGTGATGATGTTATTTGAATGTGCATCTTTTAGTGCCAGATTCTTTTAGCCTTCTTCATGCTGAGCTTTTAAATAAATGGGCTACTCACATCCTAAGGTACTATTCAAAAGGGGTAAGTTTATCAGCCTAGGACCTTTAGTAAATGTGACTGAACTGTTAAGAATGCTGTCATATTTACAGCCTTCATTGTGCATAAGCTTTCATTAGAGATTTGGGTATATTAGAAATGTAGGACTAGCTCTTAAATCAGAACAGATTTTTCCCTTCAATCCTGTTAGTACTGATATCATTTTTCAGGTACTGTTAAATGTCATGTGATCTCAGTTTTTAACCCAAACACCACCTTTGTCGGAGAACAGGACAATTCAGAAGACTGGGAATAGGAATGCAACAGAGACTTTCACCTTTAGGTCACCGTTTCAGATCCAGCCCTGGTCACTAGTCACAGAAGGCCAGTGCACTTTGATAGCAGGGGGCAGGTGGTCCACAGCACATAAACAATTAGATTTGGCACCCATCCTGGCTATGTCAGCAGAGAGGCCAAAGACTGAGTGAGGAGAGAGAATGAACTGCCCTATAATCTCTAGAGGTGTTATAGCATTTGGTAAAATCTCTGCCATGATAAACACAGTGCTTAGATGCCAGTGACAGGCAGCTTATAAATAACTGAAATAGATAGAAGCGCCCTTTTTCACTCAGTAAAGAAGCCCTGACAAGATTTCAAGTACACAGCTATTCTGGGAGGAGTGGGTTGGAGGGTAGTGTTTGTTTTCCTTTTGAAAAAAGTTATTACTTCTAAAAAATGACTTTCTGTAATGGCTTGAGATTTTTGGATTTAGTTTTTGGATTTAAACACTCAGCACGGTAGAGAGCCAACTGTGACTACCCCAGTACAAATAGTCAAAGAAGAGGTTATAAGAAGTCATGCCCAACCCCCTGTGTCCCTTCACAGCAGCCAGTCACAGTAATATTCATTGCTAGATTCCTCAGAAGGTACAGGAAGAAGTGAGGGCAGACCCATGCCTCCACCACCTTCTGTAACGACCAGTAGATTTGGGCCACCACATGGGAAGTACAAGCTGCACCTTTCAAAGTCTGTAGTAGAGCTACTAAGGCACAGGCTTCCTCTGTGCTCTTGGATGCACTGGACCTATCTAAGGCACAAAGGGCCTGATTTTCAGAAATTAGGAACTGCAAGTACTCAGAGTATTGAATATCAGGCTTTAGAGCATCTGGAAATTCCAGCAGAGTAGTCTCAGCACTCCTTCAACTTTGGGGCTGTGGCATTGCTGCCTGAATCTAACCCAGAGGTGGTATCACTCTTCTTCTATTTCCTTCTCATGTTTCATTTCAATGCACATTGTTGACACTATTACACAATTATTAAATTAATAATAAAGAATAGTAATAAATAATTCAGGGACATGGTGCAACTACACTCCTACAAGGTGTGTGATTTATTGTGGGATTCCATCAAATGCTTTCAGGTATGGACACTCCTCAACAAGGCAGCTGAGATTGAGACTAGAATTGCTTATATATAGTTCCAAAGGATACCTGCTAAATAAAACATCTAAGAACTGCAAAAGTACAGTCCTTGCTATGAGAATGAACTCACATTGTACTACTGTGAGGCTTCAAGTCCAAAGCTGAGGACCTAATTCAGGAATTAAATCAATGGGCAACCTTATTCCCAAGAGAGGGTCTCTGAGTAAGTATTTCTGCATTGGGCACTTGATATGAGAGCAGAGAGCGGGATATTATAATTATAATGACCAGGAGAGTTTGTGAAGGAATGTAAGCATGGATATTGTATTAGCATATTTTTGATAATTTGTTTGGTTGGTCTCCTTAGGTTGGCTGTTACCTCCTTTTATTATTATTGGCAAAGAGACAGAAATGTGGAATATCCAGCAGCCAATCAAACTACAAAAATATGTCAAGCATTAAAGTATGGCAGCCGAATACAGTTTTTTTCAGAATTTGTGTTTCAGAGTTCAAGTGTAATTAGAAAATAAATTATATTAATTAAATTAATTCTTGTTACAAAGTGAGGATTGTTTTGCAATAACTAACCCTGTCTCAGCATCCTAAATTGGTGTCTTCATATCCAGCAAAAAACTGGCAAATTCCCAAGAGACACTTCATGAAAAACCTTGCCAAATATTCCCTGTCTTAAAGTCCTGAGATGATACAATTCTGCTCTTGCCAAACTATGGGCCCCTATGCAAAAAAATAAATTAAAAAAAAAACATGGACGAGAGTGAAAATGCCAAAAACATGTACCGATCAAAAGAAAAAATAAATATGGAATGAAACTTAAAACTGATTTGCAACTACACACAAAAATGTGACCTGTAACTCTGAAATCTAGAAGAGATAGCACTGACACTCCACAGCCAACTATAAAAAGGATAATAATTTATTGTCTCTGAGATAACGCAGAGACAGACAAAGAGTAATGATTATAGGGCACTGACTTTTCATTCCAAATATATATCTTAATTTGGCAATACAAATTTGTTTTCTTCAATTGTCTTGCTGATAGCTATGAGCTTTATGGCTAGGAGTTTTCTGTATTTTCTGGCAACCAGTATCAATGCAGTGAAGCTGCTGCATTGTGATTTTTCATTTTTTAACTAAACTAGCATTAATAAAAAATTTCATTTTTTTTTTAAATTTACATATGTAAAAACATAGTGAACTTGGTGAACTCAAAGAATTACTTAAATGGGACTTAAGAGCATGCTTAAAGTTAAGTACCTGCTTAAATACTTTGCTGAACAGAGATGGATTTAAGTGTGTGCTTAAAGTTAGTGTGTACTTAATTGCTTTGTTGAATTGGGACCTAGCAGACCATTAGAAATACATTTGTTATGTCTAATTTTTCCTCAGAATTACTCCAAACGTTATTTCTCCTTGTTATGATATTTATAATCCAAATATTATTTTAAAAAACAGCAACACCGACAAACCTTTAACTGTTTCAGTTTTTCTGTGAGGAAGGACTCTCTATGTATTTCCAGTAAAGCAGTAACCATGATGTTTCTAGATGTGCACTGTTCCTCCTGATATTCAATTAGAACATAGTTCTATATTAAATAGGTGCAGCCCTCAGTAAGCACCACATGCCAGCATGAAATGGGTTAACTCCTGCAGTCACACCTTTTTTTGTGAATGTTCAATCACAAGATTTCCTTTTGGCCACCGATCTGCTTAAAATAACTTTCCTCCATTTTTTTATAAAGCAAAGATTAAATGACTTCAAAAGAAACTAATACTAATGGATGAAAGGAAAGAATTGTATAGATATGTGAAGGAGCTAGCTGTTTCTTTAATTACTACAGGGAAGGAGGTTCCCAACTTCTGTCACTTTATTAACATATACAATTCAATAATATCTAAGGGTTCTCCAAGTCTACTCACACCAATCTGACAAGAGACTCAGCAGTAAATGACAACCCCCAGGAGAAAGGACTATGCCTTTCTAAAACTAAGATGCAAACATATCCACAGGATACAAGCCCTTAGTATTCAACCATTTATACTTTATTTATCATACTTTCAACCCTACCTGCAAAGCTGAAGAAAAATATTTAGCTTCTCATTAGTGAGAGCAGTAAAACCTGTGAGAAGGAGTTGTAAAATAACATCCTACAGACCTTTGTGTGAAACCCCTAGGATATCATATAGAGTAAGTCTGGTTGGTATATCTCAATGTTAATGTGTGTTTTACCAGTTTCTCTCTCCATCTCTGTCCTGCCCTTTTGTTTTCCTATTATTTAATTCCTGACTTTAAATTATTTTTCCCATGGGTTAGGTTCTAAATTTACTTTTGCTTCACAGATCATTTGCAGCTTGTCAGTGAATTCGTGAGTGTCATCATGTCAGCAATAAATTAGAGGGTGAAACACTTTAAAATTTCATTTGACCTAGGGAATGAACAATTAAAGCTATCAAGATGTTGCAGTGCTAGTTGGTGTTGCAAGCATATCTTTTGTCAAAACAATCTGTAAAAGGGATTTTTTTTAATCCAGTGGTGATTTTTAGTATAACTATATGAATGACTATAAACAACCACCATATCCATATTTGATCAATCATCATGCTGGTACTTTTGGCCTGTGAAATAAAAGATGGACGATTGTTCAGTAAGCTAGCTTTTGCTCCCCATATGAACAGTAGTTTATTCACCAAAAGAATCTATCTCACAACCAGCTTCAAAACTCAAATACAATGATTAATATAGAGTTAAATATCCTGCTATTGGCCTGCCAATGTAGCCCGGGAATATTGACTTGCAGAGTTATGTGAAAAATCTTTCAGTCAAGCATGTGTCTCAGTATCTTGCTCAATGGTGGGGTCTTGCCAGGTATCTCTGCCTAGTGACAACTCCTTGGCTGGGAGGATGGGGACTAACAGGATGGTCCCAAGGCTGGGGTTCATGCTTCATTTGGGAACTACTCATTCTACTTTTTTTTTCATAGAATCATAGAATATTAGGGTTGAAAGAGACCTCAGGAGGTCATCTAGTCCAATCCTCTGCTCAAAGAAGGACCAACGCCAACTAAATCATCCCAGCCAGGGCTTTGTCAAGCCGGGCCTTAAAAACCTCTAAGGATGGAGATTCCACCACCTCCCTCGGTAACCCAATCCAGTGCTTCACCACTCTCCTAGTGAAATAGTGTTTCCTAATATCAACCTAGACCTCCCCCATTGCAACTTGAGACCATTGCTCCTTGTTCTGTTGTCTGCCACCACTAAGAACAGCCGAGCTCCATCCTCTTTGGAACCCCCCTTCAGGTAGTTGAAGGCTGCTATCATAGCCCCCCCTCACTCTTCTCTTCTGCAGACTAAACAAGCCCAGTTCCCTCAGCCTCTCCTCGTAAGTCATGTGCCCCAGCTCATTTTCATTGCCCTCAGCTGGACTCTCTCCAATTTGTCCACATCCCTTCTGTAGTGGGGGGACCAAAACTGGACCCAATACTCAAGGTGTGGCCTCACCAGTGCCGAATAGAGGGGAATAATCACTTCCCTCGATCTGTTGTCAATGCTCCTACTAATACAGCCCAATATGCTGTTGGCCTTCTTGGCAACAAGGGCACACTGCTGACTCATGTCCAGCTTCTCGTCCACTGTATTTTGTATTTATCTTTCTATGATTTTATTAGTAGGGATATCTTTACAAACCCGGGATCTTTCTTAACAGCTACCTGCTCCTGCTAATTATTCATCACCTAAAGTTGCAAGTATATGACATCACTACTGGTTACTATGAAAGTATTATGATGTCGTTAACAAAAAACTCCATTAGAAAGGTTAATTATGGCCTCACTTCTTGGGAGGAAAAAAAGATCTTGTTGACCTTGGTGTACCTCAGGTAAACATGTTATGGAGTCATCTATTAGTAGTAATAATTGAGGTTTGAATTACATAAACATTGTGTACAGTCAATTTGCTATACACCTTAAATTGGCTTGTGCCTTTCAGGGCAGCACCTCACATTGGACATGGTGAGGAGCTGCTCTATCCAGAAGGAGCTTCAGGAGGCACTGAACAGGACTTTCAGAAGTAATCAGCATTGGCCTCCATTGATTTCAGTGGGAGCAGATGTTGAGTGCTTTTGAAAATCCCACCCTCAAGTACCACAAGATCCAATACCTCCTCAATGGTCTTTTCAAAAGGATGCACCCCTCTCTGACTGGCCGGTTCTGATGGCTGGCATGAGGGGGAGAAGATGCCATTACTCTTCCTCTTCCCCTTCCCCTCTTCCTTTGAGGTGTCTCATGCAGCTAGATCTATACAGTCCTTGCTTTAGTGTATGTGCAGGTAGGTAACTGTGCTCAGTCTCCGAAGGCAGCAACATAGGGAGTGAGGGGAAGCTGTTACTACTATTAATAAGTAATTAACCTGAATTAGATCATTTATTTAAATATTCCATTTTCTCCAGCCATAACGTTTCTAAACATGATGCTCAAATCTTAAAAGGGTTTGTCTTTTGTTCCCCAAACAATGTGGAGCCATTAAAATACCCAGCAATTCATATTTCCAGTCATTACTGGATAAATAGATGGAGACTGAACTAAATAATGACATGCCCCACTTCACTCAAAAAAAAAAAAAAAAGAAAAGAAAATTATCAGGTTCCCCTGAAATGAGACCACCATGACTGCTTGTGGGAACACCCATCACAGCTGCTATCTTAGCCTTTGAAATAATTCAGAGAGAGCCTCATTGACAAGGCAGCTTTTATCAATTCCACACTTCAGGTCTGCTGAGCCCATTGAGGAGAATACTTGTGATACATAGCTCACAGAAAACAAAACATGATCAAAACAGCAGGACTACTATTCTCAGGATATTACTATGTCAATCACAGGATGCAGCTGTGATACAGGGAGCTTTTTTTAAAAAGCTTCCCAATTGTTATCTACATGTACATGCCAGTCTTAGACAGGTTTACCTTAGCTGGAATAGTAAGTATCAAGAGGTTGGGAAGGCAAAGTCCAGAAGTCACTTTAATTCTGAAGAAAAGCGATTGTATGCTGTCATTTCTAAAGTAAAAACTTAGACCAACAGCGTTAAAGGGTACACACCACTCATTTATAACATCATGTTGTAATCCTCTTTAAAATGTACTTAACTCTGGAACTACTGTATGATTTGAGGCATACCTGTGGATTGTAGCCCCTTACAGTGTTTTATATAAAATAATAAAGTCTCTATATGAGGAAAATCTCAGTAGCTCATAACTTCCTCTTGTTCATTTCAAAGAGTGCATATTTTCCCTGATAAGCTTAAAACCATTCCTTATGGATGAACACCATAACACAATATGCTCCAAACATGACAGTGTTGCTTGTTAATTTTGATACTGAATGGTGGAAAAGCATCAGAGGGGTTCTGCAAAGCCAGCATGTGATATCTCAGGCTGGCAACAACAACAACAACAAAAACCTTTATAGTTCCATGCAGTACCACATCTCTATCAGATGCCTGTCAATAAACAATAAAACAGTGGATACAGATAAAACATCCCAAAGATTTGTCGCAGGAATTAATGTTGATATGAACAGCATTAACTCCTGCTGGCATTTCTATGGGATTTTCAGGGACAATTCTGCAAAGAGCTCCAGCTCTGCTCCCATCTGCATGACATGCTCTTTACCCCTTCCTTTAAATCCATAGAATCGCAATCATGTAGTTGTCCTATGAATGGTTACAATGCCACCTTGGCTCAGCTCTCTCCCCTTCCCATTGCCATTTTTCTTCATTTACTACACTCTGCACCATGGTGAGAGATGTTCGGGTGAAAGATTTTTGAACAGTGGGTGTTATTTCAGCCAGAGTACAGTGTTTCCCCTCAAGAGTCCTAAGGTCAGTGTCAGTAGTAATTAAGCCCAAGTAAAAAGCCCAAGTAAAAAAAAAACCTAAATAAATAACAGCCTTGAAACAGATATCTTCTCACCAGAATCATTACTGTATAGCTGCACTCACTGTTATTTTATTACCTTAAAGAAACTGAACATGTATAAACATCTTTCTGCAATTCATCTAAGCAAATGGTATGCTCCCTTTCTCAACACCCAACAAAGAAAAGTGCTTCTGCCTACATCACTAGTCCATCAGTTTTCTTAGCAAATCAGTTCCCTGTATTTTGCTGTTGAGAAACACTGCATTTCTATTAGTAAATTTCCAGTATGAATGAACTAAATCCCCATACAAATGGCACAACCATAAGAAGTGGATTTTAAGCTTGTTTTAAACACTATATCTGTGTTAAATCTTGCCATTTAAAAGTATACTTACCTCAAATGAGGATGCTCTATAATGCTCCATAAAGTTCATATACATTTTGCTACTTGGAACAAAGTGACGTTTGATCAATCTCTGATGAAACATCACAGGCTAAAATGTGTATAGATCTTCACAATAGCATGCAGCAAATCGCCAGCTTTACAGTACCTTGTCCTTTGCTACTACAGGCTTCCAAAAGTTGTAACATAAACATGCAGGCAAGGATTTTCAGAAATGGATACCTAAAATTAGGCTTACCAGACACAACGAGGGCTCCTAGCCCAGCACTTTTGAAAATTGGACTACTTATGTAAATGTCTAAACATGGGCTTAAGGGCCTATCTTTAGGCATCCATTTAAAAAAAAAATCTTAGCTGCAATTTTCATATGCTTACATTTACAAAAAAAAATAAAAAAATGCCATCATAAACCTTAAAGTGTCCCAGTTTTCTCTATAGCATGTAACAAATAAATGTTAACCAAGTCCCTATTATTATTATTCACCATCAGTCTGCTTGGTGCTGTATAGAACATAAAGGAAGACATGTCTGATCTAGATTATAAATTATAAAGCGCCAAGACAAAGCACATCCGACACTTAAACGTATCAGACCACCAGGAGACAGTCTAAATACTAAGTGGTGCAAATATAATTTCCCCCCACTTTTTCCTCAATCTTCTTTTGTAATGGATTAACATTGATAAACTTCATGGACAATATGAGCTGTAAAGTGGGTTTGATTGAAAAGAGAACGTGGTCATTTGGCATGTAAGGGAAGGGAGGGAGAGCACTGAGGAAGGTATGAGCACAAAGAGCTGGAAATTCTAAAGGATGTTAAACAAGGCAATATGGGTGGAGTAACTAGGGAACAAGGAGAAAATTACACAAGAGATAAGCCTTGATCATTCCTATTATTTTCTAAACTGGAAACACACATGTGTTAATTTAAAAATAAAAAGCAGCTATTACCACACAACTGAGGTCTCTGTTTCACATATTCACATGTGACAGACATACAAAAATTGTTTAAAATCCTTCTCTGTGTGGACTGGATACCATCAGATGAACTGTGAACTAACACCAAAAGCCTTAGAATGTGAATATTTAGATAAAACAACTTAATTTGTAACTAACATCTGTCTCATCTTACTGCTCTGCCTCTGTGGGCTTCAGTTCCTTTTCTATCATTAATTCTTTGTAGTTCTACTGTACCCTGTTTTCTATTTCTCTCATAGTCTTAATATGAGTATAACTTTGATATGTCCTGTTGTTTGCTAAAAGCAGTCAGAGATCAGTAGAATTTTACTGAATAAGGATGTTCTTACATTTGCCAAATAGGGTTGCCAACCCTCCAGGATTGCCTTGGACTCTCCAGGAATTAATCTTTCATTAAAGATTATGTCATGTGATGAAACCTCCAGGAATATGTCTAATCAAAATTGGCAACCCTAGTTCTACACTATCATTCTTTACCCTACCCTGTTCTGACTTTATTTTGGATTACGGGGAGTTTTTAAATGATCTTATCCTGAACCATTATTGTCAAAAGAAAAGAAACAGACCTGGATATAAAACCTTTAACCATAAAGAGTAAAGTGAAGCATTCTGAGTCTGTTAGCTTTTTTTGAAGTCTCCATCCACACATGCAGGCATACATGCACTCACATATTTGTGAACTGCAAAGCTAGACAGGAAGATATTTAATCTTACAATGAAATGTTAGTCTTTAGGAGTACAGGAACCTGTTCAACTCTCAGTTACACTGGAGTCACTCAACAGAATCTAGCAGAGTTACACTGGTGTAAATTAGATTAGAATCAGACCTTTTGAATTGCAAATACCTCAGAGGTTTCTGTTTAGCTTAATGTTGATGAAAGCAAAACATATTCATGTCACTCCAAATAATTAAACCATTTCAGTACTAAGGGTACGTCTACACTTACCTCCGGGTCCAACGGCAGGCAATCGATGTTCTGGGATCGATTTATCGTGTCTTGTCTAGACGCGATAAATCGATCCCGGATCGATCCCGGAAGTGCTCGCCGTCGACGCCGGTACTCCAGCTCGGCGAGAGGAGTACGCGGCATCGACGGGGGAGCCTGCCTGCAGCGTCTGGACCCGCGGTAAGTTCGGACTAAGGTACTTCGAATTCAGCTACGTTATTAACGTAGCTGAATTTGCGTACCTTAGTCCGAAGTGGGGGGGTTAGTGTGGACCAGGCCTAAGACTACAGAGAGCCTGTATGGTACATAGTGAATACATAACCCTAACAACTTAATCCAATCAACAAAATACAAAATGAGAGTTAGCGTTTTTAGGCTGGCTGCACTTCAAGGCTTTATTTGCCCAAACTAAATTGGCACTAGATTATTTTTTAAAAAAACTGCTTACCACAATGGCATTTTTGTTTAACTCTGAACAAAACAATATATATGAATGTATAAGACAACACGGGACAGGATATAGAGATGATGTATATCAATCAGTGAACAAATTCTTTGTTTATTTTGAAAGAATGTTATCATGACATTTCTGAATGATATCACTAAACTGCTGGCTGATTTTCCATTTTAAAATTATTGTAAGACTGGTGGAATTAAGCAATCATTCGGATTGTCTGCTAAGCCTTTTGATGGGTTACATGCTTTTTTAAAAAAGCTACCCAACTCAGCTAAAAACTGCTCCACTGAAATCTAAAATGGCTATATTTATCTTCAAGCATAAAAGCTGTGATTTTATTTTATTGGTAATGTAAAGAGACTATAGTTGATTAACTACTTGGAGAATCAGAGACAGCTCATAAAGGGTATGAGTGAAATCCTGGCCCCGCTGACATCAATGGGAGTTTTGCCATTAACAACAATGGAGCCAAGATCTCACCCTATGGTCATACAAAAAAAACCAACACATTTCTCTATAGGTTCCTGTAAAGTTCACCAACAAGTGGCAAGAAGGAAGTTTTCTCTGGCAAGTGTGCATTTGTGCTAGGGGAGGGAGATCTAACCTGTCAATTACTGCAGAATTTAAGATTTCAGTGAAAATAAAATAAAATTAAGTTTCTGCAATCCAGAAGCAGTAAAGAAACTGACAAACATAATGTCAATTTCACTTGGCAGACCCTTAGGAAAGCTATGAGCAACAGAAGCAGGCATTGGCTCTATTCAAGGATGAAAACTAATACAATAGATGATGTAATAAAATAGTGGAGACTGTATCCTCTCAGCAGTTACGAGGTTGGATTAGGATAGAGAAGTAGAGCCCTCTGCCTCCCCAACATCCTGATAGTCAGGATAATCTGAGCTGTGGCAGCAGAGAGAAAATAAGCCCCTTCTTTTCAGTGAGAGCAGGAGGGCTTCCTTCAAGCAAGGTACAGGAACATCAGACTGGCATTATTGGTGTCTTCTCACCCCATCTTTCGTATCAGCCTCTGACATGTCAAGTGTCTGGTATTTTATTTCAATACCTGACAAGTTAATCAGGACAAATGTCTAGGCATGACTTTCTACCCTGTACTAATGTTTGATTCATCATACTAAAAAATACATAAGGATTAGACTCAAAGTTCTCACATATCACGAAACAGGAAGGCCATAAGGTAGCCTGTGATATCACCAAACAGCTATAAACTGTTTATACTGTCAATCATATAATCTTTGGAATCAAAATGAAACTTCTTTAGGCAATTGTCAACAACCAGTGCAGACTGCAGTGTTGTTGTAGCTGTGTTAGTAGGATATTATAGAGACAAGGTAGGGGTGGGAATATCTTTGATTGGACCAGGTTTGGTTGGTGAAAGAGACAAGCTTTTTGGGTTTGGGTGGGCTCAGGGGTGGGGTAGGGGATTGGGGCATGGAGTTGGGGCATGGGCTTACCTCGGACGGCTCCCGGCCAGTGGCGCAGCAGGGGTGCTAAGGCAGGCTTCCTGCCTGTCCTGGCACCGTGGACCGCGTTGCGTCCCGGAAGCGGCCAGCAGCAGGTCCGGCTCCTAGGCGGAGGCGTGCAAGCAGCTTCTCGCATCTCTCACCCGCAGTGACTGCCCACACCCAGTTCCCATTGGCCGGGTCCCAGGCAATGAGAGTCCGGAGCCGATGCTCGGGGAGGGGGCAGCGCGTGGAGCCCCATGTTCCCTCCTCTCCCCACGCCTAGGATCTGGACCTGCTGCTGGCCACTTCCAGGGCGCAGTGCGGTGTCAGAACAGGTAGGGACTAGCCTGCCTTAGCCGGGTAGCACCACCAATGGGACTTTTAACGCCTGGTCGGCAGTGCTGACCAGAGCTGCCACAACCCAGTGCCTTACATTCCGCGACCCAGTACGGAGTTGCGACCTGAAGTTTGAAAACCACTGCTCTAAAGGCCTGGATGCTAGAATGAAGAGAAGAGTTGTGTGCTGTAGACATGGGAAAAGAATAAGTACTGCTGATGGCATTTATCTATCAGGTTGTGCAGGTTACTGCCCTACAAGTCAACTAAGGATAGTTAATCTCCCGGGCTAAGTGACAAGATTACAGATCAAACCAATTCCATTTTGAAGTGCTTCATAATGACATTGATTAAGCCATTTGAGATCTGAGATAAAGACATCGGCTGATCTCTCCGGGCACTATAGAGTGATATATTCATCTCAAAATTGTTCTGTGTTAGATACTGAGATTACTAACACTACAGACCAAATGAAAAATGTTGGTGACTAAGGGGAGGGATCAGGAACTTCCCAGAGAACCGGAGGGAGTTCTGCATTGGAAAAATATATCCTGTAAGCCCACGAAAGCTTATGCTCAAATAAATTTGTTAGTCTCTAAGGTGCCACAAGTACTCCTGTTCTTTTTGCGGATACAGACTAACACAGCTGCTACTCTGAAACCTTTCTGAGGGTTGATTCCCACCAATGCAAATCAAAGGGGTAGCTCTTTCCTTTCTTGCCTAATCTGCATAAGGGAATCGTGAGGCACTCCCATTTTGGTGTCCTGCAATCCACTGGTCATGCACACGTCTCTTTCCACACTTCTCTAAATTTGAGAGCTGAGATAAACCTAATATTTGACAAATAAGCAGAGTATATCAAGCCAGAACTCCATGGAACTTGGTTGCTGAGGTCTAGTCAGTGCTGGTGGCTGAACTCTGAAAGGAAAACGTCTGGAAATCTAACTATGGTTCTGTAGCAGGGCCGTCATTAGGCATACACAGCATATGCAGCTGCCCAGGGCACCTGAAAATTTGGGACACCACCAGGACAGCGGTGAGAGCGGGTCAGCTCCCGCACATCCAGCACGCGCTGCAGTGTCCTTAAGCAGGGGCCATATTCACAGAGCTGAATGCACCGGCGCAGCGCATTCTGCGTGAGGGAGAGGGTACAGGGGTCTCTGCGGGGAACTGTGACTCTCCGCTGCCATGAGGCGGGCCGGATGGCTCCGTATGCTTTGCTGCCTCGTCCCTCCCCATTCTACCGGGCTCTGAGCCTAGGCTGCTGCAGCGTCTGCTGCATACGAAGCTCCGTGTGGGTCAGCAATGGGGGTGGGGGAGTGTTCTTCTGCGGGTCCACGGGTGGGGGTGGTGGCTGTGCCCCAAGTCGGGCCCAAGGGCACCAGTTTAATAATACTGCATAGGGCCTCATAAATCCTAAGGACAACTGTGCTCTGTAGCTTGCAAGTTTCATTTTGCATGCTCTGTATATGACAGAACTGTGCTCTCCAGGATTCCCTGCACCCAGTGTGAAAGGGAGCTTATGGATGTGCCAGGGAAGAAGAGTATGCTGGGCCAGGGGATTTGTGACTATGCACATTCACTGGCCGTTATCCCTGCATGTAGGGTAATGGCACAAGGAGCAATGGGACTGCTGCAGTAACATCTAAAGAGCAGACAAGCTGTAATACTATGGCTCAGCTCCACTTGTTCATTAGCAATACAAAGTGCAGCAGGCAAGCAGAGTAGTAGGGAAAAGATGTCTATTAGCCACCATCACATGCAGTATGTCTGTGGTACCAGGTTGGTCTCAGCTTGCATTCTTGAGCCCTTAGTGCCTCTCCAAAGTACATCCCTCCTAAAACCTGACGCTTCTTCTCCACTTCCAATCATCATACTACACTGCTGTCACTTCACAGCATGAGGAGGGAGGAGATTCCTTTCCCTCTGGTGCCTGAGCACTTGAAGTGCACTGCTAAGTTATATGTTGGGCCTAGAAATTCCTTCTATGTGTACATGTAAAATATAATTTGTTTCTTTAAACTATCACCAATACTATAGAAAACCTTGTTTATTTCGTGGTTCAATTCTTTACCTTCATAATGTATTTTAAGTAGAATATTTTGTACACAAATTATGTGATGTATGATACAATGTTCTTGTATTTATGCAAAACAATTCACCACATGGGCTTTTTTGTTTTGTTTTAAAGGTAAACAAATCTTAAATAAATACATTCTCACATAATCTTTCTCAAAACAGACAGGAAGAACAATTTATAATCCCTACCTGCTTCCTGGGAAGCCAGGAGCTGAATGAGGGCTTTTTAAAAGCTGGTTTTTCAGCTTCCTTTGTTTTGGAGGAAGTTGTATTCCTCGTTATCAGGTGGACAGCCTTCCCACAAACATCTCAAATTATCTACTGCATTTCTTGTGCGCATTTGATTTCTGAAGTTTGAGCAAAGCAGAGATTCAAATAAAAGCCATTAAAGCAAAAACTCACCTACTTGCAATAGCTATCTCTGTTCTTTGCTAACCCCAGTCTTATTTTTGTTTTGCTTTTAGCCAGTGTCTAACTCTTAAATTGGATAGTCCTTCCATTTAACAGTACAAAACAGTTCAAAGACAAAGACTTTACAGAAGAATTGTTCAAATTGCTTTAGAAAGTTGAGCATGTAATCAGCTAACCTGAGTTTTCTAAATTATAAACTAGCAGAGGAGTTTCGGAGAAAGTTTAAAAATATATTGGCTCACTAAAAAGAGTTATTGTAAAGGCTGGCAAAGGGCTGATGCAAAAATACAAAGAGGAATAAAACAGTAATAGGTATTGGGTGAAAGGGAGATATTTTAATCAGTAGTCCAGACAAAATAAATTTTAAAAAGTCAAATATTTTCAAAAAAGCTCTTTATATATCACAATGGGTAAAAATAAGGTGGGATTAGAGGATCTGATAGGAAGGAACAAATTGACTGAATTAGTGTGGAAGATAAAGAAAAGCTTTAATGGTGCCAAGTAAAAGGGAATTTAAGGAAAACCGCAAGACTACCAGAAAAGGGAAATCCCTAGGAAATAATGGATATGTAACTACACATTTTATGACAAATCCAGTGAACTGTTGGTGCTATTTTATAATATACCCTGAGTCATTTGTATGAAGTGGGGACACTACATGGGATAGCAAATAATGCTTTCATAATACTATTTCAAATCCAGTAAAGATGCAGGGGAACTCAGAAGCTTCAGATCTATGCTGCTTATAACCTTTGGCTGTAGTCTGCTAGTCAAAACATTGGCCACCTGGGTGCACAGCAAACTGGATCAGCTATTACACACAGATCAAACAGGGTTTGTGAAGACTTGACTACTACAATACCCTATGAAGAAATACTGAATGTGTTACAACAAGTGAAATCAGTAACATAACCTGTGGTAATCACTATAATAGACACAAAGAAAGTGTCTGACAAAAAACTGATCAAATAGGTATTTTTGTGTAATATTATTATGCCTTAAGAAATAGTGCCCTCTTTTATTAGTTGTATAACACTGGTCTACAATTTTTGAGAAGTCGTCTGCTTCAGAGATAAAATGTGCTATTTATTATGTATTTTGATGTGCTGAATTCAAATATGACAATTAAAACAACTGATTGGCTACTGTTTCTAAGATATTTACGTTTTTACATTTTATGTCTATGTATATTGTGTAGATAGTAGAGTTTTAATCATAAATTGTAAACCTAGGTCTTTTCATGTGTTTATGGTTGCTTTACATGATAATATTTCACCTGTCCTGTTTATGTAACACTTTAAAAATCAGCAAAAGGGTTATATAAATAAAATTTATTATGAAACAAAAGGCAAAAAACTATTCTGTACATAGTTTAGTCCTATTCAGTATCTACTCGGCGCTTCTTGGCTTGTCTCGTGTATTCATTAAATGGAGCATCTCTTGTCACTGTCCAGCAATAGTCTGCAAGCATTGATGGGCTCCATTTGCCCTGATAGCGTTTCTCCATTGTTGCAATGTCCTGGTGAAATCGCTCGCCGTGCTCGTCGCTCACTGCTCCGCAGTTCGGTGGAAAAAAATCTAGATGAGAGTGCAAAAAATTTATCTTTAGTGACATGTTGCAACCAAGGCTTTTGTATGCCTTGAGGAGGTTTTCCACCAACAACCTGTAGTTGTCTGCCTTCTTGTTTCCGAGAAAATTTATTGCCACTAACTGGAAGGCTTTCCAGGCCGTCTTTTCCTTGCCACGCAGTGAATGGTCAAATGCATCATCTCAAAGAAGTTCACGAATCTGAGGACCAACAAAGACACCTTCCTTTATCTTAGCTTCACTTAACCTTGGAAATTTTCCACGGAGGTACTTAAAAGCTGCTTGTGTTTTGTCAATGGCCTTGACAAAGTTCTTCATCAGACCCAGCTTGATGGGGAAGGGTGGTAACAAAATCTTCCTTGATTCAACAAGTGGTGGATGCTGAATACTTTTCCTTCCAGGCTCCAATGACTGTCGGAGTGGCCAATCTTTCTTGATGTAGTGGGAATCTCTTGCACGACTATCCCATTCGCAGAGAAAACAGCAGTACTTTGTGTATCCAGTCTGCAGACCAAGCAAGAGAGCAACAACCTTCAAATCGCCACAAAGCTGCCACTGATGTTGGTCATAGTTTATGCACCTCAAAAGCTGTTTCATGTTGTCATAGGTTTCCTTCATATGGACTGCATGACCAACTGGAATTGATGGCAAAACATTGCCATTATGCAGTAAAACAGCTTTAAGACTCGTCTTCGATGAATCAATGAACAGTCTCCACTCATCTGGATCGTGAACGATGTTGACGGCTGCCATCACACCATCGATGTTGTTGCAGGCTACAAGATCACCTTCCATGAAGAAGAATGGGACAAGATCCTTTTGACGGTCACGGAACATGGAAACCCTAACATCACCTGCCAGGAGATTCCACTGCTGTAGTTTGGAGCCCAACAGCTCTGCCTTACTCTTGGGTAGTTCCAAATCCCTGACAAGATCATTCAGTTCACCTTGTGTTATGAGGTGTGGTTCAGAGGAGGAGGATGGGAGAAAATGTGGGTCCTGTGACATTGATGGTTCAGGACCAGAAGTTTCATCCTCTTCCTCGTCTGACTCAAGTGAGAATGATTTTGGTGCATCAGGAACCGGCAGTCCTTCTCCGTGGGGTACTGGGCATATAGCTGATGGAATGTTTGGATAATGCACAGTCCACTTTTTCTTCTTTGACACACCTTTCCCAACTGGAGGCACCATGCAGAAGTAACAATTGCTGGTATGATCTGTTGGCTCTCTCCAAATCATTGGCACTGCAAAAGGCATAGATTTCCTGTTCAACCACTGGCAAAGATTTGTTGCACAAGTGTTGCAGCATATGTGTGGGGCCCACCTCTTGTCCTGATCTCCAATTTTGCAGCCAAAATAAAGGTGACAGGCTTTCTTAACCATAGTGGTTATACTGCGCTTTTGTGATGCAAAAGTCACTTCACCACAAACATAGCAGAAGTTATCTGCACTGTTCACACAAGTACGAGGCATCTCTGCTCACTTTGGGTAAACAGAAATGTGTCCCTTTGCAAAATCAAACACTGACAAATAAGAGAGCACGACACTGTATGATTTCTAGAACTGATATTGGGCAATTTGTTCAGCAGAGTGATGTAAGCTTCGTTATGATTGCATCATCCACGACTTCTAGGAATAACATGATACAATTCATATCATGTATGATGCAATACCAGCTTCAGATTGCATCATTCATTGTTTTGCCTAAAAAGCAAGTACTGTCCAAACCCAGTCATAGATTTATTCATAGATCCAGTCAAAGATGTATTTTAGTCATTTCTGGTTTAAATTGAGATCCCTTCCCTTTATAACTCACTTATCCTCCACCATTCCCAAGTCAAGGGTTGTATATACTGACCCAATAGCATATCTTGAAAACTAGAGCCAATCAACAATTTTAAGCATCATTTTCGTTCTCAGTGACCCAGAATTAGTAAAGTTTGACTACATTTATTTCAGAAGCATTTTGGCTGTAGAGCTGATTATAATCAGCCACACTGTGATGGCAGTATTGTGAAAAAACTTGTCTCATTACTGGATACTTTCCCTCCATCATCCTCGACTCAGCTTAAGGGAGAAAATCCAGCCAGCGGGTAGCTCCATAATTTCCAGAATACGGTAAAAGGAAGTGGTAACCTGAGGTCAGAGAGGACCTGGATCAGGAGATAGCCAGAGGCTGAGAGCAGGAGCAGTAGGTGTGAAGTAGTTGCCTGGCAGAGGGCTGTGAAGGAAACCTGGGCAGCAAGCAGCCTGGGAGTCAGGCAGAGACACACCTTGGTGCTGGTAAGCGGCCAGCAGTTTGCATCAAGAGTATACAGAGGAGTGGCCTCTAGACAGCAGGAGAACGCAGAAGGGTTGCAACAAGACACTTACCTTTATACCCCTGTACAGAACTGACCCTAGAGGCTAGATTAGGAACTACTGAGTTGACTTTTTCTTACAGATCTTTATTAGTAATTGTTCCTAGGGTGCCGCACTTTTACTTTTGCCAGCCCTAGTAAAGAGATCAGTTGCATAATAGGTGTCAGCATTTATGGGGAACCCCTGAGGGCTAGAACCTATAGAGCCTAGTACTTGGCAAACCCAGAGTGCTTGCCTCCAAGGTTATATACAGAAAATAGTTCTAGACAGCATAGGGGAGACAGAGCAACTCTCTGCAGTTGTGTCAATGCAGTATACACAAGTATACACAATGCAGTATACACATACCTGCAACTACATTACTCTTCGCTCTAGCACTAGAACCTTTGGCTCAACAATTATGGGACCTTCAGGATGTAAAGGGGATTTAATGTGGGATACTAAAATACGCACACACTCCGTACATGCCATATGTATAGATGATTTAGTACTGATCCTTAAAAATCCAAGAGTAAATTGCAATAGAAATCATTAAAAAATGTTGGGAATAGTTGAGTTTCACTGAAAAGGTGAAACAGTTAGGGTCTATGCTTCCAAATGATCCCATTCCTGTACAGAATGTGTCAATGGAAGGTTTGATAGAAATAAGCTGGACCAACTATTCCAGGTCAAATTTTGGCCTTAAATTGAAAAATACATAGTCTAAATTCTACACTGATAACAAACTAAGTAAAACAGTATTTAAGTAGGCCTTATACAATCTCACTGTCCCAGGACACTTTAACCAGGAAACTTTCCCAGGAGAATATAACCAATAAAATCAATTTCTACAGAACCTAAGCTTTCATTAACATAAATAAATAAATTGAAAAACCATATATTTCTAGCCATTTCTGTTGCAAAGAAAGCCTTAAAATTTTAACGTAATCATTAGTGAGACAAGGTGGGAGAGGTAATATCGTGTATTGGACCAACTTCTGTTGGTGAGAGAGGCAAGCTTTCAAGCTTACACAATGAGCTCTGTGTAAGCTCAAAAGCTTCTCTCTCTCACCAACAGAAGTTGATCCAATACACGATATTACCTCTCCCACCTGGTTGCTCTAATATCTTGGGACCAACACATCTATAACGCTGCCATATAACTTAATGATTGTAAACTGATGCTACTACTGGGCTATATGAGAACATCTGATGTTGTTACACTGTTGGACCTATTGAAGGAGCTCTGCTCACTCTGCCTCTGTACTAAGTTAATCAAGGGACAGCTGCAGTGACTGATGCTGAACCCCAGAGTTCCTCGCTCTTCAGTTTCCCCCTACGCTAATCCTATTGGAAGAGGCAATGAAGATCATTGGCTCTTTGAGGGTCCTTCTTCCCTGGGCCAGACCTGGTCCCTCCACACACCTGCAAACTAAAGCCAGGTACAGAGCACTCCTGTTCTTCCACCCTGCAACCTTATTCCACGGTTGGCTCAGCCTCTTTTTTCCATGCTGCTCCAGTGGCTACCTCTCCAGGCCAATCAGCAGAACTGAAAATACGTGTTTCCTTATTTCTCTCCACCGTGTGGTCAAAGATCCCAGCAGCTCCAATGGCTCCCTCCCTAAGCATGGGAGAAGCATAGCCCTCCCCAGAGTCTGGGAACATGGTTTTCTAAAGTGTAATAGCACTGAGGAGATGTGAATGGGTTGCTAATGCCTTCAAGGTAAGAACTGAGACATGAGTGGGAAAGAAGCTTGAGGAAGCCACAAAAAGTTAGGAGGAAGCCTGGTGGGGAGAGAAGTGCTGAGATTTGATGAGGCAGGAATATAGGAGATTAAGTGGGGAGGGAGGGAGGGAGGAGAGAATTGAAGAGTTTGGTGAGGGGAGAGAATTGATGAGTTGGGGTCTCTGAGGGTGAGTGAACAAAACTGTGACAATGTTGAGAATGAGTCATGCCTGAGTGGGTCGGGGAAAGAATCGGGTGGTCTGGGATGCATGTGGCTCAGATGGTGGGGTTGCATAATGAATGAATGATAAGAGTGGTGTGGTTGGCTCTGTATGAGAAAAGGTGTGAAAAATTAGTGTGTGTGAGAGAGAGAGAGATGGTGTGTATGTGTCAATGTCTGTCCAGGAGTGTGTGTGAGAAAGAGACAATTCAAGTAGAGTT
Organism: Emys orbicularis; assembly: GCF_028017835.1. Classification (NCBI taxonomy): domain Eukaryota; kingdom Metazoa; phylum Chordata; order Testudines; family Emydidae; genus Emys; species Emys orbicularis. The sequence goes on along the minus strand of NC_088687.1, from coordinate 45,282,628 downwards.
GTGTGAGGCTGAGACTGAATGTTTGCATGTGCGTGTGTGTTTCCTCAATTATTAGGGTCTTTTTCCTAATCATGAAGTATGTGGACTAGGCAGAAGGCATGATATGTAAAAAGTAAATCATAAAAAATTGTTAGTGACCATTTTCTGTTATGTACCACAGCTTGGTTTTGGGAAATCACATCTGGATTTCCAAGTTTGTTCTGTATGTACCTATCTCACCAGTGCAGAAGACAAAAGGACAGAGAGCACCTCTTACTTTGCATTTTTATAGTACCCAGTGAGAGGTTTTTGTACTTTTTCTTCAGTTTAATTAAGTGCAAACTGTTTCTCACTTAAAGGCAGTCCCTTTAATTATAACAAATATTTCTCCTGTCACAGTCCTAGCATGACTGATTCAGAGAAAGAGCAACACTTTTATCAGCCACTAACAAGAAACAGCCACTCAGCTCCAAGACACTAGAACTACTGTTCCCTTTCACAGCTTTGTTTTAAATCTTCCCTTGTTTTTCCTCAACAAACCATGGCACAATGCTCTTGCATGCTCCCCTCCCCAAACTGCAGCTGTCAATACCAGGTTGTTCAGCCTCTGAATATGCGAGAAGCCTAGAGTCAGTCTTCCCATGAAAATCAAGTCAATGACCTGCCTCCCCTGTTCCTTGTGAACCAAAAGACAGCCATAATTTTTCTTCCCCTCTGTTCTCACATGTTGTAAATGTTCACTCAAGTCGTTAGCCAATACAAAATGCATTAATTCCTCCAAAGTGAGTTCACCATGAATGATTTAATTGTAGCCGATTAGGCATAGTTTTCCTTTTCTCCTTAAAAAAAGAAAAATCAGGGAATGTTAAGGTATTTTTCACTCAAAGTCTATGTTAGCTTATTATCTAATCAAGTGGAAAAGGTCTTTGTCTGCACTGGCCCATCCAAAAAAAGTGCTGTAATAAAAAGTTTAAAGATTTTCTCAACCTTTTGTTATCCTAAAAGACTACAGCTTAGTCAACTGTTGTCACATCCAGAAAAAAACAAAAAGAAAGAAAGAAAGAAAGAAAAAGAAAAGGGGGGGGGGGACAGAAAGAAAAAGGAATAAAAACACTGCTGTAGTTTTTTTTTTTAAAAGCCACTTTTTGGAGCCAATGAAGAAGTCCGATACACAAAATTACACAGTTCCTTTTGAAAGATTTGCATTTAAAAGATTGTATACAGGCTTGAATACAGGTCGCTTCCCTGTGACCATAGAAACATTAGAAAAGGTGGAAAATTCAGTCCACTGAACTTCAAATGACTTTATTAAAGTGTCACTAATCAGAACCCAAAGACACAAGGTTTTAGTGTTTGGGCTAACAAAGTGAATAACCCTCCAATGTCTAATGACCTCCTAAGAGCATTACTTTAAAAAAGCCTTTCGACAGCGAGTAAAATAAGAAAACTTTCATTGCTCCCTAAGAAAGATTAATCCCATGCAGATCACAAGCACCCTACTGAACTATGACTCTGAATACAATAAGATGTAGCTCACAGAAGAGGAAAACCCTTTTTAAACTTTAAAGTAACAAGGACAAGCAACCACCCCTTTTTGTTTGTGATGATTTATAATGTGCAAAACATGTTCACAATTACTGTTAAACAATTTAAATTAAGTATCTCAAATATACATTTAATTTACATTTGCTTCACGCAGTTTCTGTACTTTAACTCCTGAATTCCATACTAAAGCATGAAAATGGAAGGAAGAGAAATATCTATATTAATAGAAAATCCTGTTACTAATCCTCACAAGTAATTCAGGGTGCACATGTATATGGGCGGTGATCAGTGAATGTTAATTATATACACATTACATCTTCTACCATTAATCAGCTAATGTTTAAATGATATTTCACTGTAGGTGTCCATTATTCATCAGAGACACATTACATTCCTCCCTGTTACTCAGGCCCATAATCTGGGTATCATTTTGACTAAGCCCTCTCTCTAGAGCCACACATCCAGGTTGTGTCTATACCTTGCTTCTTCTTCCAGTATAACATCTCCAAAATCTGGCCTTTCCCCTCCATCTGCACAGCTGAAACTCTTATCCAATCACTGAGCATCTCACATCTCAACTGTTACAACCTCCTACTCTCTGGTCTTGACGAATCCTGTCCTACACCCAGAGGTGAAAGTAAGCCAGTACAGTCTGGTACACCGTACCGGCAAGAGCCAGTACGCCCTACCGGACTGGCTTCCCCAGGGGGCGATTTAAAGGGCCTGGGGCTCCTGGCAGTGGCTGGAGCCCCAGGCCCTTTAAATTGCCACCAGAGCCCCGCTGCTGGAGCCCCCAGGTAGTGGAGGCAGCCGGGAGCCCCGGGGCTCCGTCTGTGATTTAAAGGCCCTGCGGCTCCACTGCGGTAGCGGCGACTGGAAGCCCCTGGCCCATTAAATCACCGCCAGAGCCCCGCCACCACTACCGCAGGGCTCCAGCAGCAGGGCTCAGTCGGCAATTTAAAGGGCCCGTGGCTCCCAGCTGCCACTATCGCCACGGGCCCTTTAAATCTCCACCAGAGCTCCGAGCCCAAAGGGTAGCGGCGGCAGCCCCCAGGGCTCCATCAGTGATTTAAAGGGCCTGGGGCTCCGCTGTGGTAGCAGCGGCCGGGATCCCCGGGCCCTTTAAATCACCACCAGAGACCCCAGCCACCATCACTACCCTGGGGGCTCCGGCAGCGGGGCTCGGGCAGCGATTTAAAGGGCTCGGGGCTCCGGCCACCGCTACTGCCCCGGGCCCTTTAAATCGCTGCTCAAACCTTGCTGCCGGAGCCAGGGAGATTTAAAGGATTTAAAGCAGCGCCCTTTAAATCGCCGCCCGAGCCGGGAGCCGGGAGCCCCAAGGGCTCCTTCGGCAATTTAAAGCGCATGGGGCTCTGCTGCGGTAGCAGCAGCTGGGAGTCCCAGGCTCTTTAAATCATCGCCAGAGCCCTCGGCCGCCGCTGCTACCCTGGGGCTCTGGCAGTGGAGCTCGGGTGGCGATTTAAAGGGCCCAGGGTTCCATTGCAGTAGGGGCGGCTGGAGCCCCGGGCCCTTTAAATGGCCCCTGAGCCCCGGGGCTCCTAGCCACCTCCAAAGCTGGTAGCTCCGGCAGTGATTTAAAGGGCCTGGGGCTCCCAACCATCACTACCGCAGCTGGAATCCCGGGCCCTTTAAATCGAGATTTAAAGGGCCCGGAGCTCTAAAGGCCCATCTCTTCAGGTTGAGGCCACGCCCCTTCCGGTTGAGGCCCTGTACTGGTAAGTCCTTTAAGTTACTTTCACCCCTGCTTACACCTTTAAATCCATTCCAAACTCTTCTGCAGAAGTCATCTTCCTGTCTCATCACTTCACCACATCACCTCCCTCTTTGCATCCCTCCACTAGCTCCCCCTTTTTCACCACATTAGGAACAAGCTACGTCTCCTCATTCTAAGAGCTAGTGTACACTAGAAGTGCTGGTGAAGACACTCTATGCCGACAGGAGAGAGCTCTTCCGTCAGCATAATAAAACTACCTCCGTGAGAAAAGTTAGCTATGTCGGTGGGAGAAGCTCTTCCACCGACATAGCACTGTCAACACTGGCGCTTAGGTCAGTGTAATTTACGTCACTCCGGGAGTAACTTATTCGCAGCTCTGAGCAACGTAAGTGTCAGGGTGTACAAGCCCTAAGGCTTTTCATGTCCTATCCCCATCCAACTTCTTATACATTACTGAGTTGCAGATTCCAACCTCTCCTCAGTCAACAATGCCCTTCTTGATTTCCTATCTGTGAAATTTTCTGACAAACACCATCATGCTTTCTCCCTCACCACCCCTTATGCAGGGGAGGAGTAACCAGTAAAAATCTGTAGAGCCACTACATTATCCTCCTTTAAATTTTTCCTTAAAACCCACCTATATCAAGATGCCTACAAAAAAAATCTGACACTGGTTAGGTAGCTGGTGTGCTGGAACTGATGCTTATCATGTTATTATAATCATCTCATTGTTACTTTGTCTTCACCTTGTATGTCTGCCATATCCACCTGTTCTCTACCAGCGTAAACTTAGATAGTAAGCTTTTGGGGGTAAGGACCATCTCTTTGTTATATATATAAATGTCTAGTACAATGGAGCCCTGGCCTCTAGGCCCTACCACAATTCAAATAAATAACAAAAACATGCATCATGTCTGAAAAATCCACGCTTTTTATTTGTCAGTGCAGACTAGGAATATTTTCCTAGTGAATAAAGAGCTCTAGTGCATCAATTCTGGCAGAATTTTAGCTTTCATTTATGTAAAAAATAATTTTCTATTGGTTGTTTTTCCAAAATACCATGATATCAACTAGGAAACATTGCACTGCTGTCTTCTTGAATCTTCATTCAGTCAACTCTATGGCCAGTGATGCTGCTCTTCAACTTTACCAAGCAGCAGCAGTTGAAACCAACAATGTTCTGGTCAGTTTCACTGTGCTTTTCCCCTGAGAGGCAGTGAAATTCTCTCTCTCCCCAACAGTTAGAAGGCTCCAAGTTGAGACAGAAAAAGCTCTTTCTCCATTTCATAAACCAAAAGGAGTGAAGGCGCTTCAAATTAATCAGTCACCCATTACCAAGAGGCTGATACCAAAGAAAGAGCCGTTGAGTAGGGTCTAAGGTCACCACAATGGCAGGAACGTTAATAAGCCCCCTTCCAAACAGCGCTTGGCTTCTCACCAACTCTTTTGGCCTTTGCCCTCAAAGGTAGTGCAGCCTGTCTTTAATACCAGATGCTGGTTAACACTGGTTGGTTTAGTCCTCTGGATAGTAGCAAATTTTTCAAGCCCTGGCATAGTTTATGTGCTACAGAACATTTCAACACGTAACTGCAGCATGATGCCCAAACAAAGAAAAAACCTACACACTTCTATTGCACCACCCATCCAAATCTATCAAAGCCCTTACAGACATTAATTAATTTAGCTTCATCATACTCCTGTGAAGCAGGAAAATATTTTTGTCTCCAAATTAAGAACATAAAGATGGTGACACGGAAGATTAAATGGCCTGCCCAGTATGACAAACGGAGGTTGGAAGAGAACTCAAATCTCCTGTATCCTAGTCATGTGCTTTAACCACAAGTTTCTCTTTTAAGGACATTTTTCTGCTTTCACCAATGTCAGTGTTAGTTTTACTGGGCAATGACAAAAGGCTATTGGGATAGTGGTGTGAAAGACATATGGTTTGCAGTAACATGTCCTGGAAATCTTCCTACCACATATAACCAACAGTAAAGTACATTCAGTTTGTAAGTGGATTTTGTTTGTCACATATGTTGAAAGGAACACACATATAACCCAGTGAAGACAGAAGTCTGAATTACACAGATGAACTTCCAGTAACAGTGGCATAAAAAGTTGCCTTCAAATCTGCTTTTATGGTAATATTTTTACCTATGCTCTATTATCTCCCTAATTCATTCCAGGTAGCAATAATTTATGCATGCCAGTGAAGGTTTTCTCTAGTTGACTGTATTTGGACTGAAATGTGAAAATCCACCTGTTTGATAAAGCCTTTGCCCCTTAAAAATGCATGAAGCCTAGGGAAGAGAGCAAATTGTTGTTTTTTCTTTACTCTTATGCTTTTTCATAATTTTCTTTCACACACAGACAAACATTTATTTCTACACATGACTGCCTTGTTCTGATCCTGGCAGAATTCATAGCAGCATACAAATATTTCACCCTTTTTCCTCCCCCTCACAATATACATACCTTAATGCATGCCTTAGCTATAGTCCTCTTACAAGACTTGGGTCAATTTCATTTATGCACAGATTGCCAAATTTTACCAAAGACAAGCCTAGGTGCCCTGTTTTTGAATAATTTAACTTATGTTCTGACAGAGGCCCAGATCCTGCAGAGAGACCCACACAGATAGACTCCCTCTCCGCCCACCGCATGCTTCTGCAGAGTCCCAATGGCTTTGACTGTTTCAGGACTAGGATATGCTCCAATATTATTCATATGCTAATTGCTCATAAAATGGTATCATATATGACATATATACATGATATCATTTTACTATGGTAATTAAAAAATCAGTTATTGTAAAAACACAGTATGTTTGTTTTACAGATCATTATCATTATAGCATTTTAATAATTAACTAGTTTTTAAATAACAATTATTAATGATATTTTTATTAGATTCTTTTTTCATGAAGTTTAATTAAATACCCATTGAAGAACCTTAACATTTTAGCTGATTACTTTCTACTACAGCAGAGTTTTGCATTCACCGATATCATTTATGAGTTATTCAACAAGAGCAGATTTGATCTAAAAATATATGGATAAAAGAGGCCACTCAAAGACTAAAAGTCTGCAGAAGAATGTGGGCAGCCTTCTTGTAAATTGTCTAAGTGAAACATTTCTAAGCCTAAGTGTTTTTATACTAGGACTCTGCTAAATTTAACTGCAGTCTATGTGTCCTCAGAATTCATGTCAGATAATAGAATGAATATAAAGTACAAAATACAACAACATTATTCTAAGAAGGGTACTTAACTGTACTGGTTATTTCAACTTGACCCCTTGAGTCTTCTCCCTTAACAGTTGTACAATCACTGAAAACACATGGGTGGATTTCTAAAAGCGATAGACATTTGATCCACTAAAGAATGTCGCTTGTTCATTTGGGTACATTTTAATAAATGTGTTAGTCATATGAGACTGCAGCACTGAACGGGGGTCTCCTGTGAACTCTGAGCATAATTGACTTTTACAGCCCTCATTCTCATAATGACATACAGCTTTTTGGGAAACAGTTATTTCAATTGCAATAAAATCAGACATAACCTTCTACAAAAATCATTTTTGAGTTCCCCATTTATTTACGGTTTAAATGTAAAGTGCAAAATGAGGAAAAAAAACACTATGACCAGGAGCAGCAACCCAAGCAAGTAAAAAAAGGTCTGAATCAATTTAAATAGAAATCTTTGGTTAATTACTTGTCCTCAAAGTAGCCAAATACACTCATTTTCTTTTTGTCTGTGTTTTTTATGTTAGCAGGGCTACATGCAGTTCCAACCTGGTTACTTCAAAACCTGAACAGAACAGTTATAAATGTACCATATAATGGGATAACCACTAATGCACATAATCCACAAGTAACAAAATAGGCAGAGTAAAGGAGATCTCTCTGTTCTGCCTGTAAGAAACCCCAGGGATGCATCACACTACTTGCTTACCAAAAGTGTCTTTATGGTTTCAACAAAGAGATGCCAGTGAAATCTTTCTTAGAAAAGATCTTTGGTTCTTAAAAGATTGTACCACTTCAGCGGTAAACTCACAATGAAAAGAAAACACTAATTTGCATCAGCTTTAAACATCTTATGTTCTAGTACTACAAAGCTTTATGACTGATAAAGTATTCCTTCTACTTGGCAATAATTGTACTGAAAATGCAAAGATCTGGCAAGATATTTGCTTCTGAATTACTTCTCTATTACCATGGAGAATTTGGAATATTCACCACTGAGCTGGAACAAAATGAAGATAAAGGAGATTCAATACTACTATTATTGTTAAGATTTCTTTTTTTAAAAGTCTTGATGAGATAACACTAAAAGGGATAGAAATTAATCACAGAAATAAATCAAACACTCCTCTCTGCAGTAAAACAGCAAAACAAAGTGCTAAATGAACAACAATAAATGCAAACTATTACATACTCGAAAATACCACAATTAAATTAAGAAAAAGAGTATAAATGCAAAATAGCCTACAATTTTGGCGATAAAACCAGAATATAATTTAAAATAAAATAATAATAATTAATAATATTTTTCAGAAATTGTGGTCTGTTGTCTTAATATTTTTTTGGTTCATTCTGAGTTCACACACCAAGAATTATCTTAGAATTAGTTCACTTGGGGCAAATACTCTACCTAGCATTCAATATGAGAAGCTGCTGGGCCAAGCAAAAGTAAATACATTGGGGCAAGAGGAGGAGGACTCCACGACAGGACACACGAAAAAATGGTTCCACAGCCATTCCATGAGACTACTTCAACTCAATGGCCTGTATGGCTTTAACGTGCTACCATTTCCGGGGAAGATCCACATAGTAGCTCCTGACCCTTCCCTGGTCTATCCATGTTCATCACTCCTGCGCTCTGTGAGCTCCAGTGACTGGAGCTCACACAGAGTGAAGGCTGTGTACTCTGCAGGAGGGGCACACACCCTATACGCTTCCCCCTGCCAGGGGGCTGATCTTCTAAATTGCTGAGTGCCTTCTGCAAGGTGCCAAACATCATTAATGGCCATTGAAACCAATGGAAGCATAGGGTGTCAGCATCTCACAGGAAACACTCAACAGCTTGCAAGATCAGGTCTTTAATTATCTTCTTTTTTGGAAAAATAAAACATTGTTTGCTAAGGCAGTCCTTAATGCTAGTCTGCATTTAAAATGAGGACTAGTTCTAGTGTTAAAGAATTCCTTAGATAACATTTTGTTACATTTTGGCAGAACTATGGCAAAGCATAGTCAAAGACTGCCTTAGGCTACGTCTTCACTACAGGGGGGGGGGTCGATTTCAGGTACGCAAATTCATATTCGCGTAGCTGAATTCGACGTATCGCAGCCGACTTACCCCGCTGTAAGGACGGTGGCAAAATCGACCTCCGCGGCTTCCTGTCGACGGCGCTTACTCCCACCTCCGCTGGTGGAGTAAGAGCGTCGATTCGGGGATCGATTGTCGCGTCCCGACGAGACGCGATCATTCGATCCCCGAGAGGTCGATTTCTACCCGCCGATTCAGGCAGGTAGTGTAGACCTAGCCTGAGATAGCATTTTCAGGTTCATTACAATAGAAATACAATCCACAACAAAAAAAGGTAACTGTTTCCTGTTTCTTTTTTTCAAGATCCTATTAAGAATATTTATTTGCTAAAGTAAAATTAATACTAGAAAAAGAAAATACTGACCCTCTCACTACCACAAGGCTCTATTTCTGAAAACATAAGATAAGAACTGCACAGGGATTATTTGAAAAATGTGAGTAGAAACAGATGAAACCTAACATCAGCCAGAAGGGCAAAATCTTACAAAAAATACAAGCAACCTTCTAAACTAGACAAATCTCAGATGGCTCAGCAATCATTTTCAGAACAAAGTCAGTATGGCATGTCACAGGTGCATCCCACCTGTCTGCAACAACAACAAAACCAGAGTAAGGACCCAATCCTGCAAGTCCTTTCTTAGAAATTAGAAAATTAGAAATAGTGGAACTTTAATAGCCACACTCCAACAGCAACTATTCCTTCCCCCTTGAGAGCCATTGTGCCTGTTCTTGCCAGTACCTCCTGGAGTTCCTCTGGGCACAGTGAGCCCCTACAGTACTCCAATGCAAGGCTGTGCCTTAAAGGCACCATATGATGATTCCAGTTGGATTTGGTGCTGAAACTCTCAACGTTTTGAATTTTCCTTTCAATCAGTGATAGAAAACACACTGTTGTTCCTTCAGTGTAATTAGTTGGGGGAAAAAACATTTTTAAAGCGCTCTTAAGCTGAGCATATTTGATCTAGAAACCATTGACAGACCATTAACATGCAATTTTTACAGAGTAACTTCTCAGAGTGTTTAACCACACTTCAGCATTTGGGACCTTATAAATTAAAACCAAATCTCCATACTGCAATTTTCACAGCAACAGATGTAAACAGACATTCAGGATTGCCTGAGTGCTTCACAAATATCCAGTTGTAAAGAGTGTGATTGATCATCAAGATGTGTATCCCAGTATAATCTTACACATTGCTGGGAAAAGTTACTGAAACTTACAAAGAGGTCTAAGTGCCATCAGTTATTTGTACAAAGGCAAATTGTCCCCCAGTAAACAGCCTAAATAGCTAGGGTGTGGGATGGGGGGAGCTGAAAATGGGGATTGGAGGGTGAATGTATCCCTACAACAGGGGTGGGCAAACTTTTTGGCCCAAGGGCCACATCTGGGTATGGAAATTGTATGGTGGGCCATGAATGCTCACAAAATTGGGGGTTGGGTGGGGATGGGGTGAGGGCTCCAGCTGGGGGTGCGGGCAGAAATGAGGAGTTCAGAGTGTGGGAGGGGGCTCCAGGCTGGAGTAGGGGATTGGGGTGTGGGGGGGGGGGTGAGGGCTCTGGCTGGAGGTGAGGACTCTTGGGTGCAGGAGGGTGGGACCGAGGGGTTCGGAGGGCAGGAGGGGGATCAGGGCTGGGGAAAGGGGTTGGGGCATGGGAGTGGGTCAGAGGTGCAGGCTCCAGGCGGCGCTTACCTCAAGCAGCTGCTGGAAGAAGCGGCATGTCCCCCCTCTGGCTCCTACACGGAGGCACGGCCAGGTGGCTTTACATACTGCCCCATCCGCAGGCGCCGCCCCTGCAGCTCCCATTGGCCCCGTTTGCTGGTGGCAGTGTGAGGAGCCCCCTGGCTTCCCCTACGCATAGGAGCCGTAGGAGGGATGTGCCGGTGCTTCCGGGAGCCACGCGAAGCAAGCCCCCAACCCTGCTTCTTGGCAGGAGCTCAAGGGCTGGATTAAAACGTCTGAAGGGCCGGATGTGGCCCCCGGGCCATAGTTTGCCCACCCCTGCCCTACAAGCTGTAGAAAGCTGCAGAGACCTTCCGTGTATTACTATAACCCTAAAGCTACACTCGTTTCTGCACCACTACTCCACTGTAGGTGTAGTTGATGGATCCAGATAGTAAAAGATCTGCCAGCCCCAGACCACTCTTTCTGTGGCTCACCCTCAATGCCCACTCCCCCCCACCCCCTCAATGAGACAATGCACTACCTAGACATGTTTCAGAGTAGCAGTCGTGTTAGTCTGTATCCACAAAAAGAACAGGAGTACTTGTGGCACCTTAGAGACTAACAAATTTATTAGAGCATAAGCTTTCGTGCATCCGAAGAAGTGGGCTGTAGCCCACGAAAGCTTATGCTCTAATAAATTTACTACCTAGACATGTCTCCTAAACTGCACACATATGTACAGCAGACCTCCATTGGTTATGTTACTTCTCAGTTCTTCTACAGACTTTGGAGGTTGGGGAAAGATTTTGCTCTGTACAAATTCAAATAAATCCTTAGTCCACAACAGAAACTCAGCTCCTCTCCAACGAACCCTTCAGGCAAAAGATGTAATCCTCAATTTACAATAATGAATAAATAATGAGTAATGTTTTGACAAATTAAAAATGTCTTTAAGAATAAGTCTTGCAACAGAAGATTGAAAACTTCCTGTAGATTACTCTAGTTTTAACATTTTTAATTACAATCCATTTTGAATTGAGTATTGACGCAGATAAATGAATTGTTATTTTGTTTTTTTTATTTTTATTCAGCACTTTCAGAGACTGAATGATATGTTCTATCTTGTAAAAATAAGACCTCGCACTCAACAACAATTCATATTTACACTTTAAACCTGCAAGTCATTTCTTATTGCATTTGGTAGGTTGACTTAGGATTCCTGCATTTGTAGTATAAATTTCCTATATCCAAAGACTAATCTGAATGAACGTTATTTCCATGTTCATTTTGTGCATGCCTTCAGCCTCATTACTTTCCACTAGGTATTTAGAAATGTCAAGCCAATGAAAAGGCATTTTTGCACAGAACTGATAATACTTTACTGGAATGCTGATCTTCAATTCTAATGCTAGCCACAAATGAAATAGCAACTGTTTGTAAATTGTTGTACATAAGTTTTACTTTAGTTGCACCCCAGGGAGAGTGGCAGCTTTTTTCTCTCTGTTTAACCAAATGACTAGGAGAATACATTACTATATTCCGATCCTAACACCTAGGACATGGAAATTAATTATTTCAGTTATATATAGTAAATTATGAAATATTCAGCTATGTTTCCACTGTGCACAACAACTCCACCAAATGTCTCATTTCTACATTCTTTTATAGGTATTTTATATGCTCAGTGGGACAGACAGAAAAAAGAACTTAGTTAATCATTAACCTTTTTCTTTTAAAAAGAAAGCTGACTGTCTCAATTAATCAATGTCTTTGGGAGTCACAAAGGGAGTAGTATACAGTGTTTTCTTTCTAATTCAGAATCCTTTATTCCAAATGAGAGACTTATAGCATTATGAAAAGACACATAGATGTCTAGGTACTTATTACAATTATGTTAAAATATTTTTAGGGGTCCTGAAATACTATCAAATCTTTCAATTCATGGAAAGCAACTGAACCGATAATACGCTCCTAGGTACTAAAGAAGTTATTAATAATCAGAACTTCTCTTAAAGAGAACATTGTCTTGTAAACTCTGTTAAAAAGTTCTAAGACCAAAGAATTTATTATGCAGCCTATTTCATGCATTCCATGATTTGAATATACATATTGAATATGGATACCAAATCAACTAAAAAAGAAATTAAAGAATTTTTTACTGTTAACAACTGAAATATCTAAGGTGTGATTTTCAAAAGTGCTCAGCATTGAGTTAACTCTGTACCAACAGGAGTAAAAAAACTACATCTAGTGGGATCTGAATAGCTGGAGAATAGGGAAATTCATATATTATGCTACTGTGATTCCTATGCCATGCAAATAATAAAAGGGATAACTGTTAACGTGCTACTCTTCTGCCCAGGAAGGCAAAATATGTATCTAAGTCTGAATTTGCAGAGTTATCAGCAAATTATCTCCTGAAAGGAGAGGAATATTGGACACTATGGAAAAGGGAGAGAATGTGGGCAGTAAAAAGTGAAGAACAGTTACATTCAACTTACTCTGAGTCTGTAGTTTTCTGTACTGATTATCTAATGGGAATGGTTTTAATCAAGAAATTTCTATTTTTGGCAAACAGCACTTTCTTATCTCAAAGAAACATTTTCTCCTCGAAAGTGAGATATGGACTACAAATAATCTACACAGAATCACATGAAATCCTGTTTACTTTACTCAGATGAGTAATCACACTTGTCTCAATGAGATTACTCATGGGAGTAACGGGAGCAGAATCTGGCCTTTAAGCCTTTTCAAAAAAGTAGTTCATTGGTTAGATTTTCTATATTAAAAAAAGTACTCACTGTTTATGTTTTTCCCAAAAATAATTGTTTTAAATAAACTATTCCTCAAATTAAAATAGCTAATAAAAAGATTTATAAAACAAAAATAATCAATAGAGTAACAAGACATCTCAGTAAATCTTGTCTCTCTTAGCTCTGCATTTCTTTACTCCTATCTCTTCCTCTACTCCTCCCACAAGCACAACTGACAACTGGAATGGATGTGACATCCACATTTGATAATACATTGTTAGTGCTGGCCTACTAACACACTCCTACTTAACTAGTTAAGATAGCCTTTCTGTCTTTGTACCAGCTTAGGAAAACACCTTTGTACCAAAACTGTTGACTTACATCAGATAAAAAAATAACTAGCTCATTTTTGTCTTTTAGAAGTGCTGAATGTTAATAATACACAAGGGTCCACATCTATTTTCAAATTATGTGTACAATGAACACCACATATGTCTCCTAACGTATTTTTTAGAGTTTAATTGACTTTGTGACCACAGTTTCTACAGAAATGTTCCACATTAAGCTGTACTAGTCCCAATAGTACTTGAATTTAATTTATCGCTAGTCATTTTCATAATAGTACTAGGTTAACACTATTGTTTTATACTCTTCAGTACTGAATTCCATCCATGTAAAGTGTCTAATTGAAGGCCACCGAATGCCTAGAGTTTTTGATCCCCTGGAGAAAGGAGCGATTTTGTTAAAAGGATGTTTAATATTTACCCTGTGTCACTTTCAGCCTAATCATATATATTTTAATTTAATTAAATCCAAAGCCTTTATATTTTAACTACATTAGGCCTTACTCCAGTGTAAATCAAGAGTAACTACAGCAAAGTCAGTACAATTACACTGCAGTAAAACTGGCATGAGTGAAAGGAGAACCAAGTCAATTGTTTGTAATAATTCCTTTTACAAATTTAGGGCCCAATCCTGCAAAGACAAAACCACCCAAGCAACTTTACATGTACTGAACTCAACAGGACTACTCCTATGTGTAAAGTTACTAGTGCATAAATCTTTGCAGAATCAAGGCCTTAATAATACCATTTCTTTCCATAAAGATATGTCCTCTGTATTGACTTTTTGTCTGAGGGAACACAACTCTACTTTATTTCCCTATTTGTGTAGTAGCCCTGACAAATAATCATAATGTTACATTTATATACAATAGAGTGTTTTCATATGGACCGTCTCAAGGTACTGAACAAACCATTATCATTTGATGTCACCAGTTCTTATAATAGGGTTTGTTCTCCCTCCTTTGTGACTTGTTCTTCAGCACCAAAAGACCAAATATTTCAATTCCTACATAACTAAGGGCTATCTTTAAAATATATACATACATTTCATAATAGGTGTAGTGTGTTTTTAAAAAGAGTGTCCAAAAGATACTAAACTAGAAAGATGCTCTTATCAGTAAAATTTCAGGTATCAATTTTGACAGATTTCCATTAGTAAGGCTTTACAACTATTTTTCAGATGCCTTAATTTCTACTTGATAAAGAAAACTTCTGCAATAGCTCAACTTAGTTGCTGATAGGAAACAGAAAAGACCAACATAAAATCTCTTTGCCCTAGCATGAAGTCTAAAGGGCTGTTTCTCTCTCATGTTCATTAGTAAGAGTATCCTGTGGCTTTTCAGCTGTGATCAGTGGGAAAACATTACTGCCAGCATTTATAAAACAGGAATCTTTCTTAATGTGTTTTAATGAAGCTGCCTGTTCAAAGATTTTTGCTTTTATAAATGGAGAATGAAAAACACAATTTCCAGTCACTTTCCCAAATCTGGGTTGATGGATATTGTTGCTCATTAATTTTATGGAACAACAAATATAGCCTGTTCGTAATTATTTATTTCTGCAAGTATTTTAATGGTCATACATATCATTTTTAGATAGCGATGTATGGTTGTATTTTTAAATAATTACTTAATGCTAAAAAGACCTGGAACGTGTCCAGATAAAGAATGAATATAACACGCCCTTCCCTTCTTTGGAAGCTTCCTTTTGTCCCTGTTCTCCAATGGTTCTATAGCCTTCTAGGCTTAACAAACTGAGCCAGGCATGGATACTGGCTCCTCAGCAGGCCAACAAGTTCACATTTTTATTTGCTGCATAAAGTAAACACATAAATAATAATAAATCTGAGCATTGTAGGAGAGAAGCTTTCATACAAATGAAAGCCTTGCCTACTATGCTCCACAATACCAATCTTGGACTTGTTCTTCTTTTCCCTTCATCTCAGTACAACCACACTGCCCACAAAAGGAACAAGATGGTAATAGCAACCTAGGGCTGAAATAAACCTTGTGCAGGGCCATAAGAACAGGAAAGGGAGAGCACCTATCAGCTCAAGTACAAGCTGTGTAAGGATCAAAAACCCAAGGCCTGACTGTATCATCTGACAGGCAAACCCATAAGAAGGAAATAGAGAGGAGGAGGATTTCCTCAGGCTCTCCTAGCAGGATTTCCTCCAAATTGCTACTTTGGGTGGCTCAGCACCCAAAACTCATGAATCCTCCAAGATCTGTGGGGTTTTCAAAACAGCCACACAAAATCCAGGACTATATCTGCATGGGGGTCCTACGTCTCTGCACTGGATCTTGGCTCCCTGCAGCTTTGTCCTCACTCCCTGACAGTGCAGCTCCAAAAGATTGTTGATGGACTCAGCTGATGACTGCCCCAGTTATTTTCCTTCAAAGGAGCCTCTTCAATGTGGAGGAGGCTCTGTAAGAAAGTTAACACAGTCTCTGGCTGTATTTTCCTGAATATTTTCTATGAGGTCAGTGCAGGGAGTTGAATAAAATGTGCCAACTGGCTCTTCGTGCTTTTTGTAGACAGATGAGATCAACTAGGATACGGAAATTAACAGTCTCTAAATTTAGATGTAAAGGGAATTGGGCAATATCTTCTCAGTGGAAGTCCCTCCACTTTGGAACTCTCTTTCCCGCTTGGTTCAACAGAGCCTGAGTTTCTTGACTTCCCATGCATGTTGCAAGGAGGCCTCCACAAGGCCCTACTCATCCTTTGTACCATTTCAGTGTCGTGTTAAAGGTCTGAGTGGGTCTTAAGCAGTACTTCAATCCTCAGGGGGGTCCTCTGCAGGGGTGTGAATTTCACCACTGAGTCTTTTTCTGAGAGAGTAGGTGGAGTACAGAGGATGCTAGTGGTACAGAGATATATCATCTTTTTTTTTACATTAGGTTCCCATAATTCATTACTGATCTATGTCATGCCCATCCCGACCACTCCTGTTACCCTGGCTTATGCCCCAGTAGACAACTCCATTTTGAGGACAACTGTATCAGGTCGTAGCCCATAACTTCTTATGGGATGGGGAAGACCTCTCTCAAGAGGCCACAGGCTCACTTAAACAGCTGTCAGCACATCAACAGCAGCAGTGGTGCCATGATGGCTCTCGTCACTCCATAGCCTGGACCTAGACCTCAGTGTCGCGCCTCCCCACCAAGGGCAGCTATGTGGGAAGAAGCCCCACCACCTCCCATAGGGATTAGGTGGGCCAGGGACTGACTCTAGCGCAACACCTTCACTGACCTACCTGGGAGCCATACCCCGTGATATCAAGAGTGCCCTGCTCATTTGTATATGAAATCAAATGGCTACTGGAAGGGAGTCTGATGGAGACTTCTCAGGGCTCAACCCTACACGGTTAAATACGAGCTACTCCAGATCAAAGCCAGAGAGCTCAGAACCTTGGAGGACTGCACACTTAAGGGAGTCTTGGGGTGTTCTCTCTGAATGGACGTTTCGTGGACTGGACAGGAGCAAAACGTCACTGACACAAGAAGGAAGTTTAGTATTTTAATCTTAGCAAACGAATAATCATTTAAAATATATAGCAGCGTAAATCAAGAGGTGGATATGTAATGATTTTACAAAGATTGATTATTGTTTTTAAATTGAAAACAGGTAACATAAAAAATAACCAAGGTTTTAAATAATAATAGAAAAATAGAAAAAAGACAAGAATTAAAAGAAAGTAGAAAATAAACTAAATGGCTACACAGAAGGGCAGTTTGAAGATAGCATTCATATATTAAAAATAAATGGAACTAACAAAATGCGTTCTTATCACCCTCTCAAACACTTTGGATCCAAGCCTGCAAACACTATGCCATGTATGTAAAATTATTCATGTACATATATGTTTGCAGGTCTATTGACTGTAAGGTCTTCCGGATAGAAACAAAGGCCCCAACCCTGAAACTGGATCCAGGTGAGCAGACCCTTACCCCTGTGAGTCAATGGGGCTGTGCATAATCACAAGTATCCACCCATTTGGATCACATTGCAGGTTTGGAGCCCATGACTTCCTGTATATTTGAACACAGCTTATCTCATTTCAGCAACTACCTCTGTAATAATAATAATAATACTATTAATAATAAAAATTAAAGGTTTAAAATAACAGTGGCATTGCATGTACACCTACAGTATGGCAATAAGAGGAAGAAAAAGAAAACCTCTATTTTTATTTCTATAATTCAGTTTTAACAACATGGCTTAGCCAAAAATGCAATTCAAAATCCTTTGTTTTCACGTTATATTCAGAGGATTATTTCAATCTTTCATAAGCGATCAACTTGTGAACTACTACTAGATGGTGCAAAATTCTCTCTGTGACAATCCAGAAAGTGAAGAACTATGAGTTGATTAAACCCTGACGGTCTTTTCACATTAAATAATTGTGAAGAATCAAAAGAGAGAGAAGAAAGTTATTATGAGCACTTTCTCTACAACACATACTTTTAAAATTGATTCATGATGGTAATGACTCCCCCTGGGAAAAACACGTGTAACTCTGGATAGCCCACCTGGGACCATAATTGACTCTCAGCAAGACCAGCCTCTTTTGGCTGCATTGAAAGACAGAGCATTAGTTTTTCTGGATTTATTGCTGAAGTATAATAGTCATTAAACTTTTTCAAAAAGTAAATTCTGGAAAAATTACTTTTCTTGCTGCATGCTGACAACAGAATATAATACATAGTATCTCTGCTGAGCGACAGAAATATTTTTTATCCATAAAGATTCACACCAGTATATTTCACTATAGGTTGAAAAAAAATTAATTTTGGCAAGATTTATAGTTATACCAGATATATATTCCATGTCTATTACCATGGACTTATTCTGTATATATATTGTATTCCAATGGATTGTTTAATTTTATACTTATTATTAAAAATGATAACTTTCCAATGTAAAGTTAAGAACTAAATCATACATTCTCCACTCTTTTCTCCACATCTGTGTAAAGAATTTCCACTCATTCAACCAATGTAATAAGGACAAAACCTGATATGGGAGGGAGGAGCAGACCACTTGCATTGCTTCACCTAGTATTTATATTAGCAGCTATGAAGTGATTGTGCAGGCAGCAGGTGATGAGGATACAGTATTTTTCTTATGTAGCACAGATGTAATAAGTGGGCTTAGCTCCACGGCTTAGGGTTTGGCCCTTAGAGCTTGGCCGTTATTACCCTTCTATTGACCACAGGCATACAAGATAACTGGATGCACACGTCTATTCTCCTATTAAATAAAAATACTTCAGCTAAACACACACAGACACACACACACACTCAGTGTCCCTCTCACACACATACGCGCACACACAGTGCTGAGCAAAAAAGCAATAACAAACACCTTTATCAGTTACAGCCATCTGTGTTCCTTTAGTCTGATCCAAGCACTTTGGCAGGAATGTGTAGTTTTCTCCTACCCAATATGATCTTGCCCAGCAAAGAAAATGTTCACTCCCACTTCCTCCTTTCTCCATCAGTATAAGGGTCAAGCAGTGTTCTAAATCTGTCAGTGGCTGGACTTAAAAAATAAGACATCACTGCCTATGTTTAATTAACTATAATCTCAACAGGATCATATTTTGAATAATTACAACCATTTGGTAATATTATATAAGGAAATAAAAAGATGATAAAAATGGGATTTTCAGTTTAATGCATACAAAGCAGTTAGTATTCAAGCCTTTACTGAAAATCTAAGTATCTGCATATAATACTCAAGCCTTGTTTCTTCTTCTTGAGTGTTAAAAGCCACTCAGTGCACCTCAGCTACTAGATAGAAAAAAAGAAGGCTGATGTGCAAACCAGTGTAAGAAATTCTTTTACAGGTCAACACAGTTATAAATTAATCCTTGTATAATTTAAAGCTCTTTGACGCTACCTTATAGGGTGAAAAATCCATGTTGTCTTTAATTTGTGTATTGAACTCCAAAAGCTCCAGTACGTCTCCCAGTGAAGTCAGTGACACAACTCCCACTGACTTCACCAAGATGAGAAGAATCAGCCTCAAAAATCAGTAAATTAAGTCTATTCACAAATAAAAGTACAGATTTTAAACAATAAAAGAGTAATAAACTATAGCATTAACCTTCTGCTTGCATACATACTTCAAATGGCAAATGTTTCCTTGTGTTTCTATACTACAAATCTTTTTAATCCAGCAAAACTTCATGCTGTCAGAAATTGAGAGAGGGGGAAAAACCCACCCGGGTACATAAAATATAATTTGGTAACGAAAACCCATGGAAAATATCAGGTTTTTTAGGTAGACACTATACAGATGTATAGATGTAAAGGCATCTGTATTAATCTTTCCTAAAATCCAAGAAAATCCCATTCATTTATGAAAAATAGCTTCAAAGAAGTTGACATTTAAAAGCCTAATCCATATTGCTTTCTTTTTGCTGTTCCCAAATCACATTCTGCTCCTGAGGCAGCATAACTGCACACTGCCCCGTATGCAGGGCTTGTGGCAAAACCACAAGTTAGCTCTACAGTCTAAGTAAAGTTCTCTCTCTCGCTCTCTGCCTCGTGATATGAATTCAGTATTTTCTGTCTCCAGCATGAGTTATCACATATCAAAGCTGCTTTTAAAACACAAATTACTCTTGGAATACAACAGAAAAACTGTCCTAAATAAAAATTCACTTCACAAAAACATTAAATGCAATGGCCCATAATGTAAGAACATAAGAATGGACCACTGGTCTGACCCAGTATGCCCATCTAGCCCAGAACCATGTCTTCTGACAGTGGCCAATGCCAGGTGCTTCAAAGGGAATGAACAGAGCAGGGAAATTATCAGGTCATCCATCCCCTGTTATCCAGCCCCAGCAGATGGCAGTCAGAGGCTTAGGGACACCCAAAGTGTGGGGTTGCATCTTTGAGCATGTTGGTTAATAGCCACTGATGGATCTATCCTCCATGAACATATCTAATATTTTTTTGGTCTTCACAACATCTCCTGGCAATGAGTTTTGTTTGTTTTAAACCTGCTGTCTATTAAGTTCATTGGGTGACCACTAGTTCTTGTTCTATATGAAGGGGTAAATAACACTTCCTTATTCACTTTTTCCCTATTCTGGTCTGACATTTTTAGAGCACTATAAGTCAATTGACTCTCTATGTATGCTAGTGTAACTCAGAGGAAAATCGGGATACATATGTCTGGAACTACCAAGGATTGAAACTAATATAAAGTTCACCAATTGATATATGAAAAATATCTCAAATATAATCATTAGAAAAAACATCAGCTAAAGAGTTTGACCATGCTATTTAAATTATTTATTATTGCACAAACTGGGTACGGATTCCACATACAATTCAGGAAGGAAAACTATAGATTTGTACAGGTGAGATAGCATATTCAAGTGGTTAGAATTAATACTTTGTTGTTGGAAGTTAGAATTCCCAGTTTCCAATAATGGAGTGGCCAATAAAGCTGATTGAGCTCAGGTTATTAGGGGCATGTTATAACTTAAAATACTCTTTACAGTATGTCCCAAACTGCATATGGCTCAACATGCAATTAGTTTGTAATGAATCTTTGTCAATATAGCCAATTAACTTACACTGCATGAATAATGAAAGCTTTTATTGCTGTTCACCATAATTGTAAAAGTAACGGTCAACATTTGAACTAACATGCCACAAATCTAACAGTTTACTAAATCTAGATTAAGTTCTCTGTTAATGTAAATTGGTGCAAGTCCACTGACATCAAATTTGTGAGTAAATTTCCGTGTTCTTTTGTTTCTTTTTTCACATACCAGCTATATTATAACAAACACAACAGACAGCCCACAGAACAGGATAAAGAAGAAAAACCTCACCAATTTATTCCCAATTGTTTCATCAGGGTGCAGGATTTCAATCACATCCCCCACAATGAAGCTGACCACAGGGCCAGCAAACAGACCTCAGGGATATTCCAGAGAATCAGTAAACAGCGAACGCTCTATGCATGAAGGACCACTGTCACTGAGCCATCCTTATATCTCTTTCTGCCTCCTGCACTGTCCCCTTGGCACTGCGGCTCCTTGGGAGGCCTGCAGTTGGGGTTTCCCCAGCCAGAGGCTGCACCAGGAAAGCCTCTTATAAGGGGATTCCATCACAGAGGCACAAGGTGGAGTCATTGGGAAGTTAATACAGCGAAAATGGATTTCCTCTTCCAAAAGAAGAAGCCTTCAGGACTACTTCCTAAATGTTGAAACTTTTGATTTTGCTGAATGCTTTTACCAGATGTCATCAGAATGCCTTTATGTCTACATATCTGGATAATGTCTAGATTGCTGTGTTAAACATATTGCAACCCATATATAAAATATTTGCAGGATAATTCATGGTTGCCATATCATATCCATGAACTGAGATTTAAATGATCAAAACTGCATTCATGTGCATGTTGTCTGCAAAACAATTTTTACATAGATATTAAACACTAAGGCTCTATTTTTTTCTTTTTGCATAGTTGGCAGTACAGAAATTAGTGCTTCCTTAAAAACCTCCTTTGGAATTCTTTTGCATTACTATTATTAATGTATGTATTTTTAGAGCATAACTATGGTTTTTAGTTTTTCAATTGTTACTATTTGTCCTTTTGGTATTTGCTACAGCGGGAAATAAACAAAAATTGATCACTATAAAAAACAATACATAGGTGACAGTCTCAGACTCAAATGGTCTAATTAAGGCAATATTTATTACGAATTGTGAGAAAAATCAGACTAAAATAAATAAACACTGCCTCTCACAGATCTAGTTTTATTCTTGGCAAAAGTAAGGCTGTAATTTTACTGAAATCAATCATAAGATGTACCACAGCAATCTGGCATCACTTTTGCCAACTATAAGACTAAATATATTAGGCAAACTCTGTTTTGTTTTCCTTTCCTTTTATTTTCTCTCCATTCTTTATACATTTCATTTCTATACCCGAGGCTTAGGGCTTGTCTTCAGACAGTTTTTGCATTGATATAATTAAATTGGTAAGAAAAACCAATTTAGTTACAAGCAATGCAACCCTCTAGTCTAGACACATTTGAAACAAGCTATATCAGCGTAACTATGTCCACACTAGGGGGTTGCACTGATTTAACTAAAATGTTTTTTTTCTACAGATTTACTTATATCAGTGCAAAAACTGAGTAGACCGGCGCTTAAACTGTTGTTTCAAAATGTAATGCAAACTGTTCCAGGGAGGCAAGACAACCTTCAACTTTCTGGATTCTACTGCCCTCTGGATTCTCAATCAAAAGGGTATAGACAAAGTAGTCCTCTCCCATTGGGGTGTAGTCCAACAAATGCACAGGAAATGCCCAATGACAATGGAGAATGGTTTAGGGGGCCAAAGACACTTATATAAAAATTGGTAAGTACTGTAACTGTAATCAATGGATAACCGCTGACTATTTCACGAAATGCTGAATCTAAGATTCAAAAAACCTTTTTTAAAGAAACCCACATTCCAATAGGTTAGGTGTAACATTTTACATGGCAAAGGTACGGACTATTGAAGTCAATGGGATTTGAGAGTTTTTCAGAACTTTGTATGAGACACTCTGAATCTGGCAGGATTAGGCCAATTAAAATGATGATCTAGTTATGTGACATTATTCCTAAATTCATAATGCAACATTATCACTATGAAGAAATAAGAGAGAGAATATATTTTACATTACCAAGATAATGCATTTTAACCTAGGATTTTTAAGCTAATAATAATGCCACATAACTATAACATTGTTAGAAGTTGCACAGCATACATTACACAGCACAAATAACAGAAAGATGTCAAATTTTACTACGAAAAGGATTTAAATAAAAGAAACAGGAGTTAAAAAAGAACATTTCTGAATTTATAACTGGACACAAATTGGTTTGGAATAAAGTATAAGGCATGTTCATCTCCCACTTTACATCAAGAAATGCACTTACCGGTAATTTAATTTCCAGATCAGTGCAAACTACAGTAATATATGAAACAATCAACAACTATCCCAGTAGAATCCAGAATACGAAAGCCAAAGGCAATTTGGCTTTGGCTTTAGAACCTTGACAAGAGGTCACATTTACTCTGTTTACTCAGTATGTCATAAGTGATTTCCTTTGTCAGGCTACAATTAGTATGCTATGGATCACTAAAGAATAAAAATCTATAAATAGTATGAATACAAGGAATACTCCATTGTTCTTACAAAAGTAAATATGATTTATTCCACATAATATTCATCTAAAATATTCCTGGTTTAGATTTTCTAATTTACCTTAATGTAAAACTCTCCAGTGCTGCATATTAAACACTTTGTTGCAAAAGTAGCTTCTTAAATACATTACCATACCAACCCACAATTTCCCATTTCTCAGGCAAGAGGATATTAAATGTGTAACAGTCTAGGCAACAGCACTGAAGTCAGGAATTCGGTCTGAAGTTAGAGTATTACGTTTATAATAATAGTTAGCACTTACATGGTACTTTACATATTCAAATCACTGTACACATTATAATAGTTAGGTTATGGAGTTATGGTTTTAGCCAGCTCCCACTGAAGTCAAGGGGAGTTTTGTTATTGTCTTCAGTAGGAGCAGGTTCCGGTTTATAGTGTCCAGATTTTCACTCTTCTCCAGATCTGCACTATTTCAACACCACTGTGTCCTCTAAACTTTGACTGGGAGTGGACAGAGTGTTTTCTTCTTGTAAGTGGATTTTTCTTTGAATATGGCAGGAACAAATCAATCTCTGAACCTGGATTTAGGGGAGACAGTGTTACCTAGTGGATTGAGCACTGGACCAAGATTCAGGAGACCTTTTACTATTATCAGCTCTGATACTAGCCTGCTGGCTAACCTTGGGCAATTCCCTTCATTGCTCTGTCCCTCATTTTCCCAATCTATGAAATCGGGAAAGTGATATAGATCTCGTTTGTAAATGTACCTTCAGATCTACTGATAAAAAAAAAGCACTATATACATTAATTATTATTACAACTTTCTCTCAATGTTTTCCTCTTCACCTAAACCAGTGCTAACCCTCATAATTTAAAAATTAATGAAACACACTTTTTTCCCTGGAAAAATTTTAGAGATTTTTATTATCTATTTTAATTAACAGAAAGAAGATTCCATGTACCACCTCCTAATTCAGTACCCACCAACCTACATTTTCAGGGCAACAAGAGGGCACTCTCTAAGCCATGACATTCCTCAGCCCAGATACCCTCCAGAGGAGAAATCACCCAATTCGACTGGTGGTTCAGACAGAGGGTCAAGCCACCAGAAGTGGACTAAGGAACCCACTGCTTCTTCCCAGGAAGTTATGCATTTAAGGGTTAAATTTCCAAACCAGAGATCCTGCCTGGCTCTGGCGGGTTGGCCAACCTGAGCCTGAGAAGGAGCCAGAATTTACCAATGTACCATTGCTAAAGAGCCACACTAATATGTCAGCAGTCCCCCATCAGCTCCCCCCACTCCAAACTGCAGCGCCTCCTGCCCGCCAGCAGCCCTACCAATCAGTGCCTCCCACTCCCTCCCCAAGCCTCACACCTGCCGCAATCAGCTGTTACGCGGTGTGCAGGAGGCTCTGGTGGGGAGGGGGAAGAGCGAGGGCATGGCAGGCTCGGGGGAAGGGGTGGAGTGGGGGCAGGGCTTGGGGCAGAGCAGGGGGTTGAGCACTGAGCACTCCCCAGCACATTGGAAAGTTAGCATCTATAGCTCCAGCCCCGGAGTCAGTGCCTATGCAAGGAGCCGCATATTAACTATGAAGAGCCGCATGCGGCTCCGGAGCCACGGGTTGGCCACCCCTGCTTTAAAAGGAACCTGCAACCTTCTTTGTTTATTACCAGGGTAAAAATATTCAGCTGGGTTTTGCTCTTATGTTTGTATTAACTGTTTCCTGGATACCCAAAGACTGAGGGTGACCAGTGGTCCCAGGCATACTACTACCTCAGTTACAACACAACATACATTTGTAACCCATTTATGGAATGGGAAAAGGAGGAGTTTTTTTTTTTTTAAATGTGAAATCTAGTGTGTTTTGGAGCCATTTCACAAAGTATTAATTATGCATATTATACTTATTAAAAATGTAGTCATCGGGTTAAAAAGTTCAAACATCTGTTGACAGAGATTAATAAGAAATGTATAGAGGGAACTGGGAGGGAATGAGCTAAAAAATCAATTTCTGCAGAATTTAATCTTAAGAGGAACATGAGAGATGTATACAAAATAACAAATGGTATAGAAAAGACCAAATTAAGGGGCTTGTTTTATGCTTTCTCATAACACAAGAATAGTGGGACCTAATTAAATTATAAGAGAACAAATTTGTAACTTATAAAAGGAAAGAGGTATTTTTTAAACAACTTGTAAGTATTCTGTGGAACTCATTGCCACGGGTATTATTGTGTCAAATTGTTTAGCAGGATTTAAAAAAGGATCAGACATTCAACTGGATAATAAGAATATCCAAAATTACACTAGCTGAGTTAAACATTTAGTATTGCTAACTCTCAGTATCTGATCACAAATCTCGCAATAATTAGTGCTTCCCATAAAGCCTCAGTTCCTAAAGTTCTGTGGGTACATGAGAATCTCATGTTTCATTTTTAAAAAACAGTAAGTTTCTAATCATCATAGTAGGGGAGAAAAGAAAGACAATGAGAACCCTTAAGGCTCAAAAACCAGACAGCAAATAAAGGATCGCCACATATATATATATATTTTTTAATTGCGTGATTTTTAAACTAATCTCATGATTTTGGGGCTTGACTAATTATTTTGGATTATTTGGGATTAGCATTACTTAATGCGTATATGCAATATAAATCCCATTTCTTCAAGACATAAACTGACTGACGTTTATAAGAAACTCTGCATAAACATGTTATTACATCATTGTAAACTATGCCGGTTTGATACACTCCTTGGAAATATCTGGTATGCACCACTGGCAGATATGTAGTTCATGGACCAAAGGTCTAATCCAGTATGAAAATTCCTATGGGGATGGATGTGAAGGATGGAAAATGATTTTCCCTCTGACTCACCCAATCCAATGTTGGTAATTCAAATTTATCAGACATATACAAAAGGCATAAGTAGAGTCCAGGGATTGAATCCTGGTACAAATTCAAGCATCATGCCACTTCCCAACAGATGGAGGTGCACGGGTTAGGTTTCTGATGGAGGAACTGCCCCTGGACTTCACTGGTCTCTCTCTCTCTCCCCATCTCTCACTCACACATGCTATTCTTTTATATAGGCAACTTGTTAGAAAGTGTCTGGTAAACATTTCCAAGCCTGAAAATATCCCCTGACACCATACTAGCCATCTATCACATACCTCCATGCCTCTTCAAGCCTCAGTTGGAAAAACATTAAATAACCTATTCTTATTTCTCATGTTCTATTACTGTCCTCTTCACCATTCTGAGCTAACAAATGTAACACTGAGTGCTCTCTGAATCACTTATGTGCTACACAGCATTTAAGATGATGTCTGGCCACAGTGCTGCTGTAAGCATGCCAGGCTGTACAGGAGAACCAAGCAGACATTCTTCTGGTCTATTTATTCTACTAGTACTAACATCTCATTAACTAAGCATAGCTTTAGAAAACAGAGTACTTGACCTATTAGCCTCTAATTATAGTAATAACTTTATAGATGTCTCTGGTTGAACACTAAGAAAATGGAAAATTGTATCTACAGCAATATCTTCCAAAGAGGCTCTTTAAATCCTCATTTTACCAATCATATTAATAAAATTTGGAGGTGAAAACATTACAAATAAGAATGTTTAAATATCACAATATTGCATGTGGCAGGGTTGTATGTACATGTGCACAATATAATTCAATAAAGATAAGTGCAAAGTACTTCACTTAGGAAGGAAAAAATCAAATGCACAACTGTCTAGGTGGGGAATAACTGTCCAGGTGGTAAGTACTTCTGAAAAAGATCTAGGCATTATAGTGGATCACAAACTGAATAGGATTCACCTATGTGATACAGTTTTAAAAAAGGCTAATATTCTGGGCTGCATTAACAGGGGTGTTGTATGCAAGACACAGGAGGTAATTGTCCCACTCTGCTCAGCGCTGGAGAGGGCTAAGCTAGAGTACTGTGTCCATTCGGGGTGCCACACTTCTGGAAAATGTGGACAAATTGAAGAAAGTCCAGAGAAGAGCAACAAAAATGATTAAAGGTTTAGAAAGTCTGACCTATGCAGAAAGGTAAAAAACTGGGCATGTTGAATCTTGAGAAAAGACTGAGGGACCTGATAATGGTCATCCAATATGTTAAGGGTTATTATAAAGAGGACAGGGAACACTTGTCCTCCATGTCACTGAAGATAGGCCGGGAAGTAATGGGCTTAATCTGCAACAAGGAAGATTTAGGTTACATATTAGGAAAAACTTTCTAACTATAAGGGTAGCTTCCAAGGGAAGCTGTGGAATGCCCATCACTGGAGGTTTTTAAGAACAGATTGAACAAACAACTGACATGGATGGTCTAGGTTTATTTGGTCCTGTCTAAGTGCAGGAGACTGAACCTGATGACCGTCCCTTCCAGACCTACATTTCTATGGTTTTGCATTCCTTTTCTCTAATCTAGGTTTTGGTAAAATTACTATTAAAATCACCAAATTAAAAAAATTAGAATTCGAACCAAAAAGTTAAAGGTTATAACCTGTGGACTTGATGCAAGAAGGCATATTTTAAAATTAGCACTTTTCAGGTTGGAATTTTAAGGATTACTGGTAGCGTCTATTTGTAGTTGTGCAGTGGCATTTTCTTAAAAAAGGAAGAGTGGGCAGCAAATTCTGAAATTTAAATCTGTAAATTTAGGAGTCAGTCGTTCAAACCACTGCTTTAGCAAAACAAAATATCAGTCAAAGAATAAGGACATTGATTGCATTGCGCTTATTCAGCACCCTCTGACAACTGGCTTGCCCTTAAAATGTCAGTTTCAGTGGTTCTTGTTCAAACACAGGGTAAGCAAAGTCTTTCCAGTGAAAGATAAATCGGTAAATACCATAACCAGGGTAAGGACAGAGACTGCAACTGATTAAGGGTTTTTTTTTTTTTTTTTTTGAAGATGATAACTGATGGTAATTTATAATGTATTTCTAAGGAAGCACAGTGAACTAATTATGTTTGTTTTGGGGGGAGAAAGCATTTTAGAAGTTATAAAGATGCAACCAATAATAATATGAAATCCTAGCTCCCAACCACTGCTTTCAATATTCTTGCACAGAAACACATTTGCTTTTCATTTTAGGAGTGGCTTGTGTTCAACAATTTAAAGTTGGTTTAAGATTTCAATGCTTGCTTTCTTCATGCTCACCATATGCTCTTATTAAGCACTTTTACAAAGTGTGAACCTATTGCAACCACAGGGTCCTGCAAGCCCTTACTCACCCGAGCATTCCCTGCTTATGCAAGTAGTCTCAAGATTGCAAAAGTTTTATTTGAAATAAGTGTTTGCAGGAGTGGGCCCAAATTCCCCACTGAGGAAAACTGTTAACCCTTAATACAACAAACTGCCATGGAAAATTTTATACACATACTTATTCCTCTTGTGCTTTTTTTGCCTTCTTTATATTAATGTTCATAATTTACTTGCATAGTCTGCAAAGAGCAATAATAGGAATCTTGTAATATCAGTAACATGCATAATTTAAATCAGGGGTTCTCAAACTGGGGGTCGGGACCCCTCAAGGGGTCATGAGGTTATTACAAGGGGGGTCACAAGCTGTCAGCCTCCACCCCAAACCCCGCTTTGCATCCAGCATTTATAATGGTGTTAAATATATAAAAAAGTGTTTTTAATTTATAATGGGGGGTCGCACTCAGAGGCTTGTTATGTGAAAGGGGTCACCAGCACAAAAGTTTGAGAACCACTTATTTAAATCAATATCCTCCATTTCTAAAATAGCTATAATGCTCAAATTCATTATTGCGCTTCCTAATATACTATAAAACATTGTACATTGTATGCAAACAACAAAATAAGATGCCTTACACATATTGACAAATTTCTTTTGACTTTAACTCTTAATTTCTGGCCCAAAATAAACAATTACCTATATAGGAGCCGAATCCTGCACTCTTTGAAGTATCATACCAAACATCAAAGTAAAACAAAAAGCAATAATAAGTGAAACAAAAAACTGCATGTGTCAAATAACACAATACCAGATACTACATTCAGCATAGCTCTTGAAAAAAGCATAGCATTCTTGGTGATTTAGAAACAGTAAAATGTACTTCTATAGGGGAAATATGGATTGGGACAACTCCTGGACGTGAAAGGCTGAACAACACTGAGGTAATGTGCTTAACTATGAGGGAAATGGTTGAACCACTGTGCACTTCCGGCATCACCTGCTGGTCGATCTACAAAACAGTGAGGATTCCAAACTTCCAATGAATGAAAATTAAATGACTCATAGCAAAAAAAAAAAAAAAGGGAGGAAGGCCTATGGCATAAGTAAAGATAAAAGCAAGCCCCACATTTAAGTCTCTATCTAAAAGACAATACCACAGTATATGCTTCCAGCTGTGTGACAGAGTCTACAGTCAAATACAGCCCTTAGGAAAATGGCAATTAAAATATTCTTGCTTCATAAGTAATTTCCTAGGGCCTATTTCCCCATGCTTTAATATTCAAGCTAATCATGGAGAGAACTTTTTAACACTCTCCAGTGAATCATTTAAAGTGGCATTCTGATAAAATGTTATAATTTTTACACTTCATAGCAACCTGAGGGCATCAGCAAGATTTTTTTCACAATCTTTACTACAGTTAGCCTCAGAGGAACAGCAGTAACTTTGAGATATAATAGTAGGAGATCCATTTAAGGGAATGAACTAGGCATGAGGCAGTGGGGAACAATTTTGTCCAGTCCAGTCCAGGACTATGTCTGAGATATTCAGACAGCAATCACTCAATCACTACTGTCCAATTCTCAGACCAATATTGACGTGATGATTCTAGAGAAAGCAACTCAGCCAGAAGTGAAAAGGCTTACCAAAAAAAAAAAAAAAGGGGGGGGGGAGTGGCGGATTATGGATAGAATGACGATGTATAAAAGACCCAGAAAAGCCTTTTCCTTAAGACTGAGATATTTAGCATCCAAAAGTTATTTGGCCAGTACCCTTGGTTAAGAAGGCAGAACAGCAGCACTGTACCCATAACTATCAAAAATACCAGGGAAAAAAAACTACTGCCACTGAAGAAATATTAATAATGCTGTTCTATGCATGGACATCCTCAGCTTCATAGACAGTAGTTTGTTACAGGTTTAAAGCTTATGTTTCTCTAATGAACCAACAGATCTCAAGAATGATATTGGAGTTTTCACTTACTTTGATCACCAACATCTGTAAAATCAAAATGGTCAGCTGATATAACAAAAAGCAATTTATTTAGAATATAAAAGGTGCAAATATTCATTGAATAAAATATTTTACCTCTGCTCGCTGTGTTTGAGGCAAAACAGCTGATTTTTCAATGGCATAAACGTCCACCAGGTACAAACGTACTCCTTGCTCCCTGTCCAAAATGGCAGCAGTCTGGATTACACCAGTATGGCGCCCAATGGTAAAGAGACGTCCAAAACTTTTGTCTTCACAGCGCACTGAAACTATGTAATACTCCACCAGGGCTTCAGAACCCCTTGGACTAGCTGCTTCTATGGATATTACATTAGTCCCAATTGGCTCTCCTTCTTTTAAAATAGTTATATATTTTGGCTGAGTAAACACTGGTCCATCAAGCCCTTGCAGAATGACAGTCATTTCAGTGGTTGATTTCCTCCTTTCAGGGCCAAGATCTGTGGCTGAAACTATGAGGTTGTATATGAGCTGAGAAGGCACCAAAGCTGCCGCCACTCTTAGATCTCCACTGTAACGATCCACAATAAAGGTTTCAGTGTCCCCATTGATTATTTCATACTCAACTTCCCCATTTCTTCCTTCATCAGGATCAGCTGCAACAATTGTAGTTAGGACTGAACCAATCACCACTGATGGGTCTGCAGCAAGAGCGTTTTGTGATATAAATGTAGGAACATTATCATTTTGATCTGTTACTAAAATGGTTACATTCTTCAATGCAAATCGTCTGGATTCTACAGGGACAGCTTGATCAGTGGCTTTCACTGTTAATTCAAAGAGATTAGCAAATTCACGATCTATTTCAGCATTAGTAAATATTGTCCCTCTGACTTCATCTATACTAAAATGGTTGCCTCTTGGCATCTGTTGAATGATTGCATATGTTAGCTGTCCATTAATATCTGCATCCGGATCATGAGCAGTCACAGAAATCACAGAACTACCAACAGGAATGTTCTCAACAATAGATTTAAAAACATCCCCAGGAGGAAAATTAGGAGGGTTGTCATTAAAATCCCTAACATGTATTACCACTGACATTGTAGATGACCGAGGTGGCCTTCCTTGGTCTTTTGCTGTTATGTTTAGTTTATACAAAGATTGTGTTTCAAAGTCCAATTTTTTTGCAAGAAAAATACTGCCAGTGTTGGGACTGATGCTAAAGGTTCCATGGTTATTTGTCCCTGTAATACTGTAATGAAGGTCAGCATTGTCACCTGAATCAGAATCAGTGGCAGTGACAGAAGATACAAGTTCACCTAGTCTCATATTTTCTAAGACATCTACAAGCAAAGTAGATTTAGGGAAGGAAGGACTGTTGTCATTTTCATCCAGTACATCAATGCTTAATGTGCAAGTTGAGCTTAGGGAAACTGTCCCAGAATCTACTGCTTGGATAATAAGTGAATAAGATGCAGTAGCTTCATGGTCCAGTTTACCTATTAATGTTACTTGACCAGTGCCACTGTCAATTGTAAACTGGTTTTCTTCATTTCCTTTAATTACAGAATAGTGAATCAATCCATTACTACCTTCATCGACATCTGAGGCAGAAACTCTTAAAACTTGTGTTATGTTTGCTGCTAATTCTGATATTGTAGCTTGATAGAGATCTTTTAAAAATTTGGGTGCATTATCATTGATATCCTTCATGTAAATTTGAACAGTTGCCTGATCCTTTAAAGGTTTTGGCAACCCTTGATCTGTTGCTATTACTGTAAGACTAAATACTGCTGCTCCCCTTTGCCTCATAAGAGTTTCCCTGTCAAACTGATGAGTACTTGTTATTTCCCCAGTTATTGTGTTCAATTCAAAATCTGGCTGCATATTTTCAAATGAATACCTGACTTCACCATTTTGTCCAAAGTCTTTATCTACAGCACTTATTTTACCTACAGATGATCCACCATTCTGTTCCTCTTCAAAATAAAATACATAATTGGTACTGTTAAACAATGGTCTATTATCATTTACATCCTCTAAAATTATTGTAACATTCACAGTAGCACTAAGTGGTTCCACTGCTCTATCAGAAGCAACAACCAGGAGAATATATCTTTCTTGAAGTTCACGGTCCAATTCACTCTTTATATACAGCTGGCCATCTGGGAATATGCCAAAGGCATCCCCGGAATTTCCTTCAATTATACTATAAGCTATTTCTCCGTTTGCTCCTGAATCCTTGTCAGAAGCTTGCACTTTAAAGAATCTGGAATTCACAGGCTCGGACTCTGAAATAGTGACTTCATAGGAAAGTTGGTCAAATACTGGTGGGTTATCATTTACATCATGGACGGATACAGTTAGAATGAAACTAGAAGAACGCTGTGGAACTCCCATATCTGAGGCCAAAATTTCCACCTGGTAAGATCCAGCATTTATGTCAAGTGGCCCTATTAAACTTATGGCACCATTTTGTTCATTGATAGTAAACAGGCCCTTAGGATTCTGCTTAAGGCTGTAAATGACCATGCCATTGACATCTTCATCAGGGTCAACAGCTTTGGCTTGGAATATGGTGTGCCCAGCTTTCCAGTTCTCAACCACATTAACACTTTCCACTGCATGAAGAAAATGAGGGGAATTGTCATTTAAATCTTTCACAGTTATATTGACCATGGTATCTCCAGTTATTGCCCCACCACTAGCCACCACTTTTAGCTGGTAAAATGCTTGCTCTTCCCGATCAATGATACTGGCTGTAGTGATCTGGCCTGTCACTTTGTTGATGGCAAACACGCCCCTTTGGTCACCTGTTGTAATAAGGTAAGTAATGTTCGTGTTGAGATCCATTGTAGAAGCAAAAACGGTGCCAACATGATAGCCCAAGGCAACGTTTTCAAAGACAACAAAGCTGTACACACCTTGGTTGAAAACTGGGGGGTTGTCCTGAGTGTCCAAAACAGTGATAGTAACTATGGCCTGGTTTTGGGACTGGAGGTTGCCACCATCAGTGGCCACTATTTGCAGCTGGTAGGCAGTCTTTTCCTCCCTATCCAGGGCTATTTTTGTGGTGATTACCCCTGTCTGGCCATGGATCTGAAACCTGGAGTTATCTCCAGCTGAGATACTGTACTTGATTGTCCCATTGGGCCCCAGGTCTGGGTCACTGGCAGAAATGGTAGTAACATAGCTGCCTGCGGGCTCATTCTCCTGGATGTGCGCAAAATACTGGACCGGGTAAAACACAGGGCTGTTATCATTCACATCCAGCAGGCTCACATTGACCCGGGCTACCGAGGAGAGAGGAGGAGAGCCCAGGTCGGTGGCCAGGACCTGCAGGGAGTAATGGCCCTGTTCTTCCCTGTCCAACTGCGAGATGGTACTGAGCTTGCCTGACACAGGATCCAAGCGGAAGACCCGGCGAGGGGCCACCAAAGGGCCAACTGCTGTCACTGATGGCTCAGCCTCCTGCAGGGAGAAGCGTACTGTCCCATTGTCCCCCAAATCCCCATCGGTGGCACTCAAGACCAGCAACTCAGTTCCTGAAGGGGAATTCTCAGCCAGGGACACCTGGTAGCCATCCGGCTGACTGAAGAGAGGTCTCTGGTCATTGACGTCCAGGATGGCCACCACCAGCTGGGCATAGGAAAACTTGGGCTGCACCCCTTGGTCACGGGCACTGATGTTCAGCACCACCTGTAAGGCTGTCTCTCGGTCCAGCCCACCAGAGGACGCCATGCCAATACCCGGGACACTGGTTCTGGAGCCAGCAATGCCAGTGGTGGTGACCAGGCCGCTATGCTCACTGATGCAGAACCAGCCCAGCTCATTGCCAGAGACAATGCTGTATTTGAGGTTGGCATTGAGACCGGAGTCACGATCGGTGGCACTCAGACCCCTCACATAGCTGCCCGGTGGTACTTCCTCACTGATATTGACCCGATACACAGACTGTCCAAAGACAGGTGGGTGGTCATTGATGTCATTCACAAAAATCACCAGGCTGGCCACCGAAGAGCGGCTCACGGGAGCAGCAACTGCCCCTTCTGGAGGTACAGAGGAAGTGGGGGAGCCAGATGGTGGCGGGGGGGCCCCGTAGTTGTCAGCCACAGCCACAGTGAGGTTGTACGTAGGAATGCGTTCCCGGTCCAGTGCCGCCGCTACCTTGATGAGACTAAGATTTGGCACCTTACTGCTCTGCACCTCAAAATGACGCTGCTCGTTTCCTCCAAGGATTGACACTGAGATGTTTCCGTTGGCAGCAGGCGAGTCAGCATCGCTCACAGTTAACAGTGCCACCACTGTGCCAGGTGCCGCATTCTCATCCACTGATGCAAAACGGGAGGTGGCTGGGAAGTAGCGGAATTTCACCCGTGGCTCATTGTCATTCACATCAAGGAGTTGGATCAGTGCCTCAGCTCGGCCACTCAGCGCCGGCACCCCTCGATCTGTGGCCTGCACTGTCAGTGAGTATTGCCGCCTTGTCTCATAGTCCAGAGGCTCCCGGATACGGATCACCCCACTCTCCGGATCCACCTCAAATGGGATTCCCCCAGCCCCCTCCCCACCACCACCCTCCGTCCCCTCCAAACGGTAGTGGATGTCAGCATTGGTACCTTCATCAGCATCAGCTGCTGCCACCTGAAGGACACTGGCCCCAATTGGCGCATCCTCAGGCACCCGGGCCTGGTAGAGAGCTTGGCTGAAGATGGGTGGGTTGTCGTTGATATCCTGCACAGTGACATTAACCTGCAGATATCCATGCCGCCGTGGCTCTCCCTTGTCCTCCACTTGCACCAGCAGTTGGTAGGTGGGGGTGGCCTCTCGGTCTAGCCCACCCCGAGAGACCAGGTGCAGGAAGGCACCTTCCCCACTGGGATTGAGGGTGATGTTGAGCTGGAAGCGCCCTTCCTCATTGCCAGACACAATGCGGTAGGAGCTGTGGTCCACACCATTGGTGCCACTGTCAGCATCAGTGGCTGTATCCAGAATAAGCTGGCGGCCGCTGCCTGTGTCCTCCTTGAAAGTCACCACAATGGAGGGATCTGGGAAGACAGGTGCATTGTCATTCAGGTCCAGCACCAGGACACGCACCTCACTAGGATAGGTGGGCTGGCTGGAGAGCACCACCAGGTCCATCACGTCACTGGCCAGACTCTCTCGGTCGATGGTGGCACGGGTGTGCAGCGCCCCCGAGGTGGCATTGATGGAGAAAAGGGCATGGTGCTCACTTAGGCGGTAGGTGAAGCCCGGGCGGGTGACGATGGTGCCCACCCAGGTGCCCGGTGGCTGCTCCTCCAGCACCTGGAAGATCCGTCGGGGCTCAGCGGAGACATGGAGAGGCAGCAGCAGAAGCAAGGCAAAGGGGGGTAGCCAAGACAGAGAGGGGCTGCCTGCTGACAGGAGGCCCATGGTGCTCAGGCGTGGGGTGTGGAAACCCAGCCACCCCGCCCCAAAAAACAAGCCCACAATCAATGCAAGTCCAGCAACGCCAAGGCGCGGCGAGTCTCAGGAAGGCAAACAAATCCCCATCAGCAAAGGCATCCAGGTGGGGGAGAGGGGGGTGTCATCATATCCACAGCGCTGCCCGCATCTCCCCCCCCCTCCCGCGCACGGCTCGGCCAGGGCAAGGGGTGGCGGAGGGGTGTTGAGTAGCCGCTGCTCCCCTCGGCTGCAGAGGGAGGGGTCTGCGGTGAGTTGGCCGGGGGCCGCCTGCCCGCCCAGCGGCTGTGCAGGACGCAGCTCCTCTCCTCGCGGGACGGAGTGACAGACGCCCGGGGGATGGAGTCCAGCCCGAGGCAACTTCCCTGCAAGTCACGCCGCAGAGCGGAGCCGGGCTCCTCGCCGCCCGCTGCCGCTGGGAAGAGCCCCGCCGAGTGAGTTGCCCCGCGGCACCCCGGCCACGCTCATTCAGCGGCTCGGTTCTGCCTCTCCTGCTCCTCCTGCTGCCGCCGCGGCTGCTCCGGGGCTGTCAGGGGGCGCGGGCAGCGAGCGGCGCCTCTCAGCATGGTCAGCTCGGCCGGGGCTTCGCTCAGTTGTACATCCCCAGCGCTCCAGCCCGCCTCCGCCGCGCCGCTCCGGGCTGGGCAGCCGGCAGCCGCAGAAGCCCCGCTCCCCTCACCATGCCAGGGGCGGGGGGCTTGTGTCGGGGAAGGGGGGCACCTACAGTCTCACAGCAAGAGCAAAGCTGTCCGCGCGCCCCTCTCCAGCTTTGCCCCTTTCCCACCAGGCTCCGGCTCGCTTGTAATCCACAGCGCGGGGCTGGCCCCCGGAGCGGCTGGGGGACAGCTCCCCGCTGGCTTGCAGCCCTGCGCGCCGGGCACGGCTAGAGCGGCTGCCTACCCCGCGCCCACGCAGCGCGCAGCCCAGAGCCACAAAGTTTGCTCCCTACTCATTGAGCTCTTCACTCTTTACTTCCAGCCCCGACTCCCCCCCGATCTCCAATTGGCCTGTCACCGACAGCCCCCTCCCTCTCGCCCTGCAATTGAGCCTTCGCGAGAAGAGTCCCCGCCTCCCCTCCCTAGATGGAGAGCTCAGCTTCCAGAGCCTGGCCGCTGGCCCCCTTTTGGGTGCCAATCACACCGCCGCGGCTGGAGGCGGGGGTCCTCCCTCTGCAAGCGGCCGGCCGGCAGAACAGCAACAAGGGGGAGGGGGCGGTTGATTGTGATTGCAGGGAGGAGCGTTAGGTTGCTATAATAATAAATGAGAAAGGGATTAGGTAAAGCGCGTCTGGGAATGCGGTGCGCAGATTTGCATTAACTCGTTCATCCCCTTTGGCAGCAGACAGGCTTCCCAGTGTTTCCATTAGTGCAAACTTTGCAGCAGGCTTTCTGTCAAGCTCCCCACACCCACCCATCCCCCCGAAGAGAAAGCTGCTAATCGCATATGCTCTGTCACCTTCTTGCATGTGTTCCCTGCACCGCAGGTCACTCCTCCCAGAGCCCTGCACCCCAACACATCCTGAATCCACAGTGTTGCAACCCCTGGGTCTCGATCCTGGTAGATCCAACCAGTATTTGCCCTCTACCCTGCAGATTTAGCCCACTAGTGAAGCAAGGAACATGTTTAGACTTGGATGTTTGCAGTGCCATTGCAGCAGATGCACTAGGATGACCAGACAGCAAGTGTGAAAAATTGTGACACTTTCAGGGGGGGGAGGGTATAGTTGCCTATATAAGATAAAACCCATCCTAGGAAGCACAGACATTCAGATTTTATTTGTTGGTAGAAGGAGAAGATAAACTTGTTCCCTATTTAACCAGTGTAATTGGTGGAGTCGGGGGCCAAACATTGGCCTGACACAGGCTCCAGATCCCAGGTCCAAGTATCTCTGCAATACTCCTGTGATGTGATGCGATACAATTACGGGGGTTGGGCCAAAAATTAGCCAGGATACAGATGCCGGATCTGGGGGTTTTCAGCACTGCTGTTCTGGGATGCATCAAGCTCTGAATTTTAGTGGTGCAATGACAATGACTTATTCTCTGTTGGGGGCAGGTATCAAAAATTGGTTGATCCAGTAGGATCCAAGTACCAGAGCTAAAGGGTTTATATGCTGATGCTGTGAGGGATGTGTCAGGGCCTGGGTTTCTTTTGATGCAATAAAGCAGATAGGTTTGTTCTCCATTAAGCTATGAAATTTGGGGGAGTGGGGCCTAGAGCAGGATCCAACTTTTATCGTTTTCCTTGAACAATTATTTTTCCAGGTCATCGGAAAGAGGGAAACCCCCTATGAAAGTACATTTTGCAGGGAGCTTGCCTTTTTTGTAAGCAATACATTTTAATAGTCATATTAATAAAATTTTGGTCCCCACTGAAAGAAATTCAGTTTTAATTTAAAAAAAATCTAAGCAATGTAAATAGAAGTTATGCTAAAACAAGGTGATTTACAAAGGCGTGCCTATTCTTAAAAACAAAAATGATGTGGTCACAGGCCTGCATTTCTTTGTTTAAATGAATTCTTTAGAAAAGCAAGGAACAATCTGTGATCAAGTCATTTTATCCTCAAGAAAATATTCAGCTATGCAGCAACAAACTTCTAAATAAATCAAGTGGATGTTTAGGATATTGTGAATTACACACAGTAATGAAGATTTAAATGTCTGCATTTCCACCCCCTTGACCCTCAACATGTTTGTACCTTCATATGCAGATGAGTCACCAAGCAATGACTGGAAACTCAACTACTGTACAGGTAAAGAGTGCCCTCTAGTGTTCTTTCATTAAAACAGATTTTAATGCATTGTCTTATTACATCAAATTTTACTGGAAGAGTGGAAGGTTCCTATTACAATGCTATTTCCTCTTTATTGTCTTGGGATAGCTGCAGGGGGGAAAAGGGGGGGAAAGATGATTTGCAGGAACCTATGAATTGCATCTTTTTGGTTAAGGTGTAATTTCTATCCAACGATATAAAGAATCTTGGCTCAATAATCACTCTTTCTCAAAACACAGGTGCCAAAAGAAATTTCTTGGCAGCCTTAGTCTCTAAACTGTCTGCAATAATGGTATAAGTATCAGGACATAACAGCGTAGCCAGGAATTAATAAGGTAGCAAAAACATTTATAATTTATTAAACACTTCAGTGTAATCTGTTGACCTATGAACCAAGCAGCACTATCTGTCAGCTGCTATCAGCTGCAAAGGTCAGTTCACACAAACTATGGTAACATATAACCCATTCTGTTATGTGCTGTCTAACTGACTACCTGTCTAAATAAATACCAGTCAAGCTTTAGTACTTAAAATCTCTTTAATTAATAAATAAGATCAAATCTGAATGGTTACCAGATGTGTCTTCACCTTGTTGATAGCAACTAAACCTGTAAAATGACAACTAAATCAGTAACAATAAACATACTGTTGAAATAAAAGAAAACAGCAGCCACATTGTTTATTGGCCTTTCCCTCTTAAGAAAAGTAGCAAAAGTTGGGAGAAGAATTCAAAAGGATAGAACTTAGGTGAAAAGAAATAAGGATAGAATATGAATAATGTGGCATTCAAGGAATACTGTTAGTCCCACTTAGCATGATGATACAGTGCCAGAGGTGGTTTGTTATGTTGTTTTCCCATGGCTGTAATGCAAGAGGGAGATCAAATATAAATGTTAGCAAGATTCTTGGCTGGCATTCATCACTGAAGAAGAAATATTTGGCCCTATTCCTGGATGGTATTGCTTCCAAAAGTAAAGAGATACTGCCAGTCATTAATTCCTGTGTATCTCCTTTTCTGTTTTATGGCTGAGTTGGCATCTGGCATAGTCTGGAAGAGCAAAACATACTTGGTCATGGTCTTTATAGATTGGAACTCTTTTGAGTTAGAGACACAAGTTAACACCAAGTAAAGAGGACTGTGAATAACTGGATTTGATTATTGCATCTAGCTGAAGTCCTTGTTTGGCCACTCAGTATTGCTTCTGGTCTTAGTGTAGGCAGCTTGTACAAATTGTGACACTCTTCATTGTTGCTATGATCCAGCCATGAGTAGAATGAGCTAATTAAAAACAGGTCACAAGTCATGATAAATATAAGGCCATATTTAATGCTATCAGCTCTGCACTGGAGATCTTTGAAATGTAGTTTTACTTATGCTTCTCAGATACTAGTATCAGCCACCATAACTAATAAAGGATCCACTAGGTCTTTTAAAAATACGGCTTTGCAGATCTACATGACTTTTTGTGTATTAGAAGAGTCCCAAAAAGGGATATGGTTTGCACAAAGTATGTGGAATCAGCAGAAAACAACACTGTGCTATTGTACCACAAAGAAAAAATGGATATAGGGAGAAAATTATGAACATAAATTAATGTCAGCCTAAGCTAGAATAGCTTGCATTCTTCAGCATCCACCACAGTTTAGTCACTTGAGAATTTTCTCACTGTACATTATATGGGATTTTATACATCTGTCAGCTAAATTTGAATTCCAAATACAAAATATAGCACTCAGAAACATTATCTGGATTTCTGACACCCCCTGGAGGATGTTGGGTCCATAAACTAATGAATGGATTATAATGACTTGTCAATATAATATTTTATGTGTGTGACAGACACAGTCTTTTTCTAATGTTGTTCATATTTTGTGTATGATTACAGTTCTCACTTTCGTCTGATTAGCGCTCTGAAATGTTAAAAAATAAAAATGCTACTACTACGCATGCATTTAAGTTCAAAACTATATATGTAACAATTAATTTGGCATTAACTTTTTAAATGTCATACCTGTGCATGACCACAATGGATACAATTTACTTTTAATTGCTTTACACTGCCATGTCTGAGCAAAATGGAATGGAAATTGCTTATACAAAATGTGAGACAGTATTTCAGCAAAGTGCAACTTGTTACACCTGGGCTATCATTCCACAAATAAGCATTGTTGTAGCTCAGTCTTCGATAAATTATCACATCTGAAAAATGCCTCTCATTTGACTGACATGTATGCTGTGCTTCAAAATGCTGCAGCTCCTATGCATGATGATACAGCAAACAATTATGTATATTGTATTGCTTGGCTGTATAATTCAGTATTTGGAAGCATATTAATCATCCTGCGTTAAGGGATTGAAAGAACAATAGATTGTTGTATGGAGAAAGTTTGTATAACCTTTTTATATCCCTAGATATTCTAGTAACTCAAAATTAAATAATAATAATGAAACATTTCAGAATTTCAAAGTTGTTTGTTTCTCAGGATTCAGCACTGACTCATTTCATTATTTTTAAAGGTTTTTTATCAAAAAATTTATTGAAAATCATAGAAATAAGGTACCAAATTTTCATTTTCCAAACCATGTGTTTTCAATAAACAAAAAATATTGATAACCATTTTGATAATGGTTCTGACAACATGCTTAGTAACTATTTCAGTTAAAATTGGTGTCCCAAAATTAATTAAAAATAAAATGTTTTGAAAAAAATCAACAATTTTACATGAAATAATGACAAGGAAAGTCAGAGAGTTTCAGATGGAAAGGCAGCAGGTAACATCATAGCAACAAAAGATACTGAGATGGGGACATGCAGGTTTTCAGTCAAGAGGAACAAGGCAATGCCTTCACCAGGGCATGATGGGGCAGAGGAGTGAATTACTAAAAGCCATGGATGATCGGGCCTGCTGGAAATGTGGAAAGTCTGAACGTTTTAAATGGGATTGTCTACTGATTAAAACTGATGTTGGACAGATTGGTGCAGTGAACAGTGACAAAAGCTGTCTGCCACCAAATTCTAGACCACCACGGTATCTGCCTGACATTGGAGGGAGTAGTATCTATCTGCCTGGGAAGGCTGAGAGTCTCATGTAATAGCCTAATTCAGGGGTGGACAACCTGAGCCTGAGAAGGAGCCAGAATTTGCCAATGTACATTGCCAAAGAGCCACAGTAATATGTCAGCAGCCCCCCCCCATCAGCTCCCCCACCCACGCTCCCAGTGCCTCCCGCCCACCAGCAGCCCTGCCAATCAGCACCTCCCCCTCCCGTCCCGCACCTCCTGATCAGCTGTTTCATGGCGTGCAGGAGGCTCTGGGGGGGAGGGGGAGGAGCAAGGGCATGGTAGGCTCAGAGGAGGGGGTGGGAAGGGGTGGAGTGGGGGCAAGGCCTTTGGCAGAGCCAGGGGTTGAGCAGTGAGCACCCCCCAGCACATTGGAAAGTTGGCACCTGTAGCTCCAGCCCCGGAGTCTGTGCCTGTACAAGGAGCCTCATATTAACTTCTGAAGAGCCGCATGTGGCTCCGGAGCCACAGGTTGGCCACCCCTGCCCTAATTGATTCTGGAGTACAAGTGTTGTGCTATCTGAAAGGGTACAGAAAGAAGCTTCCAGGGAAAGACCACATAAATTAACTGCCTACTGTGGGGTGAGCAAATGACCAAAAAAATGAATGAAATGGGCAATTGGCAAGCCACTACAGACATTGATAACTTAAATTGATATGGGATTTTATTGTGGCATGAGAGTCTGATCAAGGGTCATTGTTTAGGACTGATTTTCTGATGAATTATGGAGTTAATCTTAATATGGGGGATAAAATATGCACTGTAACTGCCACTAGAGTATGTAAGTTAGCTGTGGCAGAGGATGTAATAATCCTCTCAAGGGTGGAAGGGGTAATTCCAGCCTAAGTAACAGGTACAGCAAATAATGACAGACTAGAGAACATTATAGAGCCCTCAGGTGAGACATTGGGACTTGCTGGTGGCATGTTGTCTTGAAACCACAAAAAAGAGAGCTATATTGCTCCTGATAGCTAATTTAGTGACAGAACTTCTGATTCTAAAGCAGTGCAATAAATTAAGGAAGGTGCCTCCTTTTTCTGGAGAGGAGGGGATAGTAAATAAAAACAGAGAGAAACCAAGTTCTGATCACCTTATCAAAATGGGCCCAAGACAATAGCCCGTACATTCCCAATTAGATTTTGACAAGATTTATGGAAATGTGGGTGCCACATCTTGCATTCCAGATAGAATCAAGATGGATGCAGCAGTAGAGGCCACTGCATGCTGCCCGTTTGCATATATCATTCCTGAGAGGGGTGAAGTATTGTGTCAGGAGCTGGTGATGAAATAGGAGCAAGACAGAGGATCCTTTCTTACAGCAGATCAAAGGGAGCCTTTTTAGCTATATGGCCAAATAGCCAGGGTTCAAACAATAGACCAGGGAAGCCCATCATTGCCCTTGTGATAGTGCTCCAGATGTTGAAAGTAATACTTATGACCAGATCGGGAGACATCTTGGGGTAGAGAAGCTCACAGCTATGTATCGTCCACGCTATACTGGCTAGGATGGATCTTCCGGATATTTAATACCATTGGTTCAAGAACAGATCCTTGAGGGACCCTACTAAAAACACCAACAAAGCATTCTCCATTAATTTCTTTTTGAAATCTATCAGTTAACCAGTTCTTAATCCATGGAGCTTCTGTGGAGCTATGCCAATTTATACCAGCCAAGGATCAACCCTTGATGTGCACTGTAAACATTTTTTTCATTATACTGCTTTCTTCTTATTGAATCAAACAAATGTTTTCCTCATCAGTGTTCTAGCCTGTGTTTCTAGGAACCTTTACCATAGAAACTGGCCTTGCCATTGCCCTCAAAAAACATCATTTGATAATTTGTTTTTGTTAAAGCCTACCTTACATATTTCAATGCCAGCCCTAGCCGGCTTGTTTTATTGGCTAATAAAACTCAGCAGAGGTGATATTTGTATGGTCTGGTATTTTATTAAAGGTGCTGAGACAGCTGAATTCCTTCAGAACTGTGGATGTCCTCAAGGTGGTCTCAGAGATCAGCTTTCAGGCAGTGTTTGTTACAAGTTAAATTTTGGAATCTGTTTTCTCAGAAGTGTTACTTCAGGCCTTAGACTAGCATGATAATCAGAAACTCTGGGTCCTGTAATAAAATTGTGAATTTCCCACTGTAGAGCTTGATGGCAAGTCTGGGTTTTTATTAAAATATGGTTGCAACATATGAGAATTCCTCACCTTCTCTCACTACCCTATATTCAATCCCTTAATTTCCTAGGTTGCTTTTTTACCACCTATCTGGAAAAGAATGATGGGCTGGTTTGGTTTGGTTTGGTTTGGTTTTGGTGTGGAACGGGGTTGAATATTTTGTTTTGTTTTGCCCCCTCCCCTCATTTCAGAGTTCTTTCTCAATGGGGCTGCAACATCTCCGATTTTGATCAATGAGAAACTCTAATCAACCCTCTTCTGTTCTTTTCTTCAGATACGTCTGTGCTGATGAATTTTTAGGTATTGCATTTTTAGTTTGAATCATCATTTTGAATTTTAGGGGGGGCAGTTACTAGATTGCCTACATTTTCCTGACTTCTGTTTTGATGGCATATTAATGAAATATCAATAGAACTTTCCCCTCAAAGCAGGACCGGCTCTAGGCACCAGCAAAGCAAGCATGTGCTTGGGGTGGCCATTTTTATTTATTTATTTATTTATTGCTTGGGCAGTTCGCTCTAGGAGCTTGGGTCGGCAAATTTTTTGCTTGGGGGGGGGGCCGG
This sequence comes from Emys orbicularis, assembly GCF_028017835.1. NCBI lineage: Eukaryota > Metazoa > Chordata > Testudines > Emydidae > Emys > Emys orbicularis. The sequence goes on along the minus strand of NC_088687.1, from coordinate 45,237,895 downwards.
CCTTGCCTCAAAGCCTAATCCAAAAGCTCTTGAAATCAGTGGAACCTCCCCCTCACCCCACCCCACCCTCCACCCAATTGATTTCAGTGGGCTTTGGATCAGGCCTTTATATTCTAAGGTGTGGCATGTACCTTGTCTGATGTTAGGAAGTATTTTCTTTGCAGCTTAACCCAGGGCAATACCAAGGATAATTCACAGCAGTGAATTCTGGTTGTTCAGTGCTATATTCAGATTAGCTGATTGGGCTTTTGCTGTTATACTGTATATTTAGCAATACAATAAAAACAAATTCCAAACAAGTATGTTATTTTGACTCTCAGCAACAATATACAGTCATAGGTATGGAGATATCTGCTGTTATTGTTTTTTTCCTGCTAAATAAATTTATGGTTAAGGTTACATTGAGACTTCCAGTATAGCCCACTGATCTCAGAAACTTCTGACAAATACTCTTGTGGGGGCGAAACTTTATAATGACCTGCATACAGAGGATCGCTGAGCAAGCTGAAGATGAGGGTAATGATCTCTACTGGGCATGGAGCATAAGAACAGTTACTCTGCCGCCAGCACACGAGTGTGCGCGCACAGAAATAATTTTGGATTATTGAGCTGCATAGTAATAAGCATGCTGGTTATGCCCTCTGTCCCTCACCCTGCCCACTATACCAACCAGAGATCATCCACAGCACACAGACAGTACTGCCCTCCTGTGTAGGTCCTCTCCTTAAGTCTCTTCTCCACCTCATGCAATAGAGCCAGCGTGAGTCTATGCATTTAGGTCCTACTGTGACTACTGGGAAGGAGAGTTATTTATCTATCTATCTATCTATAGTATACATTTTACCATCTAGCCAGATAGCATATATATATATATAAAACATTCTATGTTCAGCTATGGTAACTAACTTTTTCATTGCTTTTAAATTAGTACTATTAATTTTGCATGCACCAGGGCCAGTTCAGGCTAAGCAAGGATATCAGAATCAGGCCTTAGTCACCTGAATCAATGCCCAGGTGTCTTTCCCATGAATTTACTGGATGCTGAATCAGTCCCCTTAGTGTTTTGCATTTAATGTACAAATAGTGTTTGGAAAAAATATTTTTCCAGCTATCTTTACATTCTTTACATTAGTCTGAAACCTGTAGTTTTATTTTTTCAACATCTGTTATCTACTTCAGTATATTTTTCTTTGTATCCCCTCTCATGACTACAGTATTCAGCAACACTCTCAACAGCACACCACTAGTTTTTTAGTTGAAGGCTTTTTTTAATAGCTCATGGCCTGACTGCTCATGAAAACCTGTTGAAGTCAGCAACCAGCATGTTTTAAAATGCTTTCAAAAACTTCCTCTGCAATCCAGATACTACGTTCAATGGCATCTCACCTGAAGTCAGATTACTTTCAAATTTCACTTTCTATGAAAAAAGTGTAATTGGAAGTATTCAACTGCTCCTTCTTCCAGAGCAATGAATTTAATTGAGTCCCCGTGACTCATAAAAAAATGATTTAATGAACTGGTAGAAGGAGGTAAATTCTCAGGCTGATCACAGCAAGAAAATCCAGAAACTTAACAAGAAGAAGTTAAATATAAAAACATTAGCAAAATACAGACAAAAAGTAATTAATAACAAAAGATGTTTAGTATCACTTATTTTCTCTTTCCAGTGTAAAATTTTCCATACTGCAAATTAGAACTCACTAAAAAAATGGAAAATACTCAAAAAAACCTGCACACTGTTCTGGTCATGATACTACTATTTCTTCAAAATTAAAAAGAAGACCTTTCTTTAACACTGAGAACTTAGTAGACTGAGGACCCACCATGTATTTTCATCTGTAGAGTTTGTTATACTAAGATGGTCTCAATAGTGAAATTATCATTTCCCAGATATCCACAAGGTGATATATTCCAGTTGAGTGATGTAATCTCAAATTGACTTACTGATACCTGAGCCATGAACTGAAATTGTTCCTAATGTTTCTTCAATAATAAAAACATCAAACTAAAATTAGTATATTTTCTGTGAATACATGGAGAACATTTCACCAGTAGCTTGCATGTTCTTTGCTACATTTTTTCAGAGTGCTAACTGAAAGACTCGCAGTGCTAATTCAAATCAAGAAAAAAAAAATCAGTTACTATCTATAGAGTACTGAACATTTTGGGCTATATGGGCAATTGCCCTAACCCACCCTAAGCACTGAAATTATTATTTTGGGAAGAAACCCGATTCTCCTTTAACTGAATGCACTAAGTGTGAAAACCAGCAGTAACACTCCAATTCTGCTACACAATATTGTGAGAGCAGGTCGCAAACAGGATGTACAGGAAAAAAACCATATCTTCTGCATGCCACAGAGAATTACAACATGCGCTCTGTGGCAAGGTGAAGAGGGATTGTGAGGGGAGTATTGGTGTGACAAGTAGGGCAGAGAATGCATGAAAAATACAGTGTAGAAGGATCATAGCACACAGCAGCTGCTGCTATAACATGCAGTCTGTTGTAAAGGCCACAAAGTGCTGCACTGGTACTGCATAAGTTAGGGTAAGATTCTATCCCACATTTCCATATAGGTTGCTCAGGCTTTGCACAATGGTGATGAGTTTCTGTGGTACTGCGTATATCTAGTTACCCTAATAATTGTAAAATATGTTTTGAAAAAAGGTAAGAAAGTTCTTGTTCATATAACTGTTACCCTTAGAGCTGGGTCAATACTGCAAAAAATATGTTTCTGCAAAAATCCATTCTTATTTTTAAAATAAATTTGCATTGATTGTATTTGCTTTCCACAAATATTCTAGCAAAATATTTTACTAATACGAATACTTGCAAAAAGCAAATGTTATGCTGAGAGCAAATGTCGAATGGCATACCAAGCCACCAACAGGATTAATTTCAAACGTTATATCTGGCATGTAATTTGATATTTATACCATTGTGAAATTACATATGTCATACAGTCATAGAACAGAAAGACCACTAGGCTTATGCCACTAGCCAATGCAGTACACATTTTGAATATTCATACTGAACTAAATGATCCATAGACCAAAAATTATTCACTGAAGAAATTAAAGAATAATCACGTATAAGAAAATCTGAGCGTTCGGCCATTTGTTTGCAGAAAATTCACTAAGAAAAAGGTGAAATACATTATCCAAGTCTGTATTTCATACACAAGCTTCATTGTGAAATTAGGGCACATGTTCATATTACACAGCTCAAAACTCATGCTGCTCCATCCAGAGATGACGGTAGTCTTTGTATGATGACCTTTTGGTATGTGTTGCTCACTGAAGATGTGGCAGTGGCCAGTCATACTGTTGCAAGGTGCAGAGGGCAATTTCAGAATGGTGTCCCTGCACTCTCAGTGCATTGTTGAACATGTGTTCACCGTAGCCGTTTGAATTAATCTATGCCATAAGTCAACCTGTGTCATTCTGCATAGGCCACACTTGTCAGCAGCAGGGGTCACTCGGATACTACTTGACATTAGCAATGTCAAATCTTGTGTGGTCAGGTAAGCACAGACTAGAGCATAGTTAGAAAATAGAAGGGATTCCCAGGATGAATCAGCTAGAAGTGCACCCATGCTTTTCCCACATGAATAGTGAGCTTCATGAGTCCCATGACGATTTTTGTAAAAGGTGCATTGCTATGCTCTTCAGTCAGCTCTTGGTAAATGGGTACAAGAATATCAATGTTTCCATGAATGTCCATCACTAAACCTTGATTAAAGCTGCAAGTGGGTACAGTTGACAGTGATAATCAACTGACCAGTGTGTTCCATTCTAGAGGCATTGTAAGGGCTGCTGTGATGCCGAGAAGGCAGGTTTCTTCAGCTGGTTGCATGGAGAATGCTCACACAGGTGCAAGCCCTACTCTTCATAGCTGCCTTGTCAGCTGTGTCTGCTGCTTATTTGGATGAACATACCCCTTGGATGGTTAACTCCAACTATATTTGCATACTTTGCCCTGCCTTGTTGTGTGTGCAATGGCTCTCCCTGTGACTGGGCGCAGGACAGTACACCTCCTTTTAAGCACACAGGTCTGCAGTTAGTGCAGGTAATGCATTCCTTCACTCAATTCACAATCTAGCCTATTATTTCATTTTTACCACAGATTCATCAGACCTTTTCCCCCTAAATCAAATAAACCAATACATGTTTAATATTTATTATCGATATGATCTACAAATGTTCTATATGTGTTGAAACATTTAAACATTTTGTAGAATGGAAAAATCTGCAATATAACATTTTGTGTGTATATATATATATATATATATATATATATATATATATATATATATATATAATTTTATATAATGGCGGTTAATTGTTTTATATAATGTTAATCATAAGTACTGTACGTTTATTAATATTTTAGCTTCTTTCACCACAAAATGATTGTTGTAATAGAAAAGGGGGTCTTAGAACCTGCAGGGCTGGAACCTGGGCCATTGATGCCTCTGCATTACCACAGTGAAGCTGGATTTAGCAGGAAGTACTACCCACTGATTGTCTGATATCAGTACTTAAACCAGGAAGCCATGAAGGGGAGCTGTCTGAGCAACAATAGTTTTCTGAGCATAAATTCTAGTTTGGAGGGCTTAGAAGTGCATTAAGACTAGGAAAGTAGAGAGGTTTGAGATGAGATTTAAGATAATAAATAAAGTATTATTAGGTTTTTGAGGCTTCAAACTCCTTTTCTCCATAAAAACATGGCAGGGTTTACTAAGACTTTCTGGGAGTGCTGTGGATGGCCTTATTAATCAGTGATTGTAAAGCACTTTGAAGATGACAAATGCTGTATGAATGTCAAGTGATATTGAATGAGGAAAGGACTATGCAGGAGGTCCTGCTAGAACTCGGACTTCCCAAGTTTGTTCAAAACTAAAGTGGGGGGGGGGGGGAGGGGCACAAAGATTTTTTTCTAAAAAGTGGAGTGACCCTTTCTAAGTCCTCCGTGGGAAAATGTTACCTGTTAATATAACCAAGATATCAGTGTAAACGATGTACAACTTCTATTATATGGTCATTCCTGCACCTCAGCTTAACTCTTGGCAGAAGCACAGACCAGAGTACTGTCACCTTAGGACTTTTCAGAAAGCATTATTCAGAGAGAAATCTAGGGCAATTGGACTTTAACCCCTCCATTTAGGTCTTATTAATAGCTTTGTAACAGTGCAGACTCACCCCTGCGGCGCCTCCTGCTGGTTGTCCTTGGGAATTAGCTCTGCCAGCCTTGGAGCGCCCTCTGCAGGCTGGTGATCTGCCTTGCCACTGGCCCCGTGTCCCTCCCAGGACCCCGGTGCCCCTTTCTCTGGGTTGCTGCCCCCCTGGCAGTACTCCCACACTCTGGGTCTTCCCCTCCCCGAGGAACTCCCTCCCACTATCCTCACCTCGCCTCAGTCTTGGCTACTGCCCAGTCACTAACTAGCCCCCGCTCCCTGGGGCAGACTGCAGTATAAGCCACTCATCATCAGCAAGGTTGGGTTTGGACCTGCTTCCTTTGCCTACCTCTGGGCTGCCCTCTGCAACCCCCAGTACCTATTGCCTTTTGCTAGGCCACAGCCTGGGGCTTTCCGGGCTGGAGCTCCCCGGCTCCTCTGCCTTTCCCCAGCCCTGCTCCACTCAGGTACCCTGTCTCTAGCTCCCTGCAGCCAGGCCCATCTCCCTCTACAAACAGGGAGAGACCGTTTGCTTGAGCTTCTGGCTCAAGCCTTTATAGGGCCAGCTGGGCCCTGATTGGGGCGTGGCCCCAGCTGAGCCTGCTTCCTCCAAATCAGCCCAGCTTTTCCCCTGCCACAGCCCTCTCCCAGGGCTGTTTTAAGCCTTTCCAGGCAGGAGCGGGTGACCACTCCGCTACAAGCTTCCAACTATATTCCTCTGGCACAACTGAACTCCACAATCAAGGTGAAGACCATATGTGCCGGAAAAAGCTTTTTTGAGGGCTGGTCCAAGACTGTGGAATTAAGGACCATCCCAAACTTCACCACTTTCCTCTCCAAATGCAAGGCACATTTCTTTGACCTTCCTTCTCTAATTTCAATACATAGCAATATGTATATTTATATATAAAAACAACACCCCCCAATAAAAAAAAAACCCTACCAAAACATGACATTCCACTGCCCGTATTTCTCCTCCTGGGAAGAGGATGAGACAACAAATGCATGGCAGATTTTAGTCATGTTGATTAATGCACTAATGGAAGGTGCTCAGGTACAACAGTGATGATACAAAAATAGAATTGTATTTTAATACTAAACATTACTACTTCTGCTTACAATGCCCACTTGTGGAATCTGATTTGTACCATCAGCATCACATAAAATTTCATCACGTAAATTACATCACGTAAAATTTCAGCATGTGGTTAAATGAGCTTCCCTGATAGAGACAGGAAATTCATCCTGCCTCCTTCAGTTTTTTCCCCCTGAAAATCTGCCACTGTAGCAACTGTAGAAAAACCTGAGTGTAGGTAAGGTCCTGAAGGGAAGCAAATAGAATAGAGGTGAATGGGTCCTGTCAGTTAATAGAGAGGTAGAGGTCTTCATATAATAGATCAGTGGCTGTCAAACTTTTTTACTGGTGAACCCTTTCACATAGCAAGTCTCTGAGTGTGACCCCCTCCTCCCCGTATAAATTAAAAACACTTTTTAATATATTTAACACCATTATAAATGCTGGAGGCAAAGCGGGATTTGGGGTGGAGGCTGTCAGCTCATGACCCCCCATGTAATAATCTCACAATCCCCAGAGGGATCCCGAGCCCCAGTTTGAGAACCCCTGTAATAGATTTTCCAATCAAGTGTCAGCTTGTTAGAGAACAGATCCCTTCCTCTCAGGTTAAAACTAAGGCTGTCGATTAATCGCAGTTACCTCACGTGATTAAAACAAAAAAATTAATCACGATTAAAAAAATTAATCATGATTAATCTCAGTTTTAATCGCACTGCTAAACGATAGAATACCAATTAAAATTTATTAAATATTTTTGAATGTTTTTCTACATTTTCAAATATATTGATTTCAATTACAACACAGAATGCAAAGTGTACATTGCTCACTTTATATTATTATTTTTATTACAAATATTTGCACTATAAAAATGATAAACAAAAGAAACAGTATTTTTCAATTCACCTCATACAAGTACGGTAGTGCAATCTCTTTATCGTGAAAGTGAAACTTACAAATATAGATTTTTTTTGTTACATAACTGCATTCAAAAACAAAACAATGCAAAACTTTAGAGCCTACAAGTCCGCTTAGTCTTACTTCTTGTTCAGCCAATCGTTAAGACAAACAAGTTTGTTTACATTATAGGAGATACTACTGCCCACTTCTTATTTACAATGTCACCTGAAAGTGAGAACAGGCATTCGCATGGCACTTTTGTAGCCGGCATTGCAAGGTATCTATGTGCCAGATATGCTAAACATTCATATGCCCCTTCATGCTTTGGCCACCATTCCAGAAGACATGCTTCCATGCTGATGGTGCTCGTTGAAAAAAAAATGTGTTAATTAAATTTGTGACTGAACTCCTTGGGGGAGAATTGTATGTCTCTGGCTCTATTTTACCCACTTTCTGCAATATATTTAATGTTATAGTAGTCTCTGATGATGACCCAGCACATGCTCATTTTAAGAACACTTTCGCTGAAGATTTGACAAAATGCAAAGAAGGTACCAACGTGAAATTTCTAAAGATAGGTACACCACTCAACCCAAGGTTTAAGAATCTGAAGTGCCTTCCAAAATCTGAGAGGGACGAGGTATGGAACATGCTTTCAGAAGTTTTAAAAGAGCAACACTCCATTGCGGAAATGACAGAACCACCAAACAAAAAGAAAATCAACCTTCTGCTGGTGGCATTTGACTCAGATGATGAAAATGAATATGCATCGAGCCGCACTGCTTTGTATTGTTATCTAGCAGAACCCATCATCCGCATGGAGGCATGTCCTGTGGAATGGTGGTTGAAGCATAAAGGGACATATGAATCTTTAGAGCATCTGGCATGTAAATATCTTGCGACATCGGCTACAACAATGGACATGTACACCTGTTCTCACTTTCAGGTGACGTAAACAAGAAGTGGGCAGCATTATCTCCTGCAAATGTAAACAAATTTGTTTGTCTGAGCGATTAGCTTTAGAAGAAGTAGGACTGAGTGGACTTGTAGGCTCTAAAGTTTTACATTGTTTTATTTTTGAATGCAGTTATTTTTGTACATAATTCTACATTTGTAAGTTCAACTTTCATGACAAAGAGATTGCACTACAGTACTTGTATTAGGTGAATTGAAAAATACTATTTCTTTTGTTTTTTTACAGTGCAAATACTTGTACTCAAAAATAAATATAAAGTGAGCACTGTATACTTTATATTCAGTGTTATAATTGAAATCAATATATTTGATAATGTGGTAAGCATCCACAAATATTTAAATAAATGGTATTCTATCATTGTTAACGGTGCGATTACAGTGTGATTAATCATGATTAATTTTTTTAATTGCGCAATTAATTGTGTTTAATTTTTTTAAATGCTTGACAGCCCTAGTTAAAACAGAAGACATTAAAAAAATAAAAGAGGAAAGGAACTGCTCAGGACCATGGTTAAAAATATGGTTTTGCCCTGTTTACATTGGTAAGCTTGAACTTTATTTTAATCATGTTGGGGCACTACTATATTCTCATCTGGTCCTCCAACATGGCAATTCTATAGTGTGGGCAAGACTACACACTGTGGCCAACGGTATTTAACATTTTATAAGTTCAATTATATACTCATATAGCCAGTGTCAAAAGTACCTAAACTCACACCATTTTCTGGAGATAATTACCAGCACCACCTGCCACCTTCGATCAAAAGCTGTAGTTTAGAGAGCTTTAAAGAAATGGCTCCCTTTAACTTGGTACCAGACTTCTTAAGTAATTCTATAGGTAAATGCAGCAAACCCGCACTATGTGAAAGAGACAATAGTATTCCATAAAAATTGCTATTTAAGAAATTAAGTGTGATTTAATACAGTATTCATCTAATGCCAATCCTTAAACAAGGAAGTCCCAAATTGTGGGACAACTCTTCTCCACATGCTAATACTCACCCAACACATTTTCACTGACAGACTATGCAACATCACAAGGAACTTCCTTCTGTTTCCAAACTGATAAGAAAACTATGCCCTACACATGAATAAATTAATCTCCCTCACAGAAGCAAGCAAAAACTTATTTATAGCCCCATACATTGCCCCATCTTCACGAGAATTTAAACAGAATAGGGAAATATGCCACAAACAGACATGTAGAATGTAATGTATCTAATAAATCAACAGAGGGCAAAATACTGGGCCTAATTCTTGGCTCTGTTCCATCAGTGCAAAGCATCTGGAAAGCTTGCTTACCCAGGTCTCTGAGCATTCCCCTTGTAAGGGCAATCCCTGGGTGATGTGTTGCCAGCATAATGGCTCTATGCCATTTCCTTCCTTCCCATGGTAGTGTGTTTCCATAGGAGAAAGGGGGCATATCTAGCATGTCCCTGCATCCCAGCAATTCCTGATGCCAGGATGACTCCTTGGGACTGTGGGCAACCAGGCATAAGTTAAACAGCCTGAACACTAGAGACTGGACCAGTCCATCTGGTCCTGTTATTAGGAAAGTGTAAAGGTGGCTTAATGCTACTTTCACCCCCTAATTTTGGGTCCTGCACAGGAGTGCAAGTAGGGTGGTATGCTCCAGTACACAGTACCAGAAAGAGATTTTTAGCGGGTATGGGGTACCGGAAAGACTTGGGGAGGCTAGCCCCCACCCCCTCTGGAGTGGTGATGAAGCTGCATTCTTCTGCTCCTTAAAGGAGCAGAATGCGTCTAGGGAAGGCATTCATTCTTTATATTGGTTTAACAGCACAATACATATGCTAACAAACTTAAACAAAGGCTTTGTTTAAGTTTGTTAGCATATGTATTGTGCTGGTAAGTTGGTCAGGAGCCCTCAAGAGGGGAGGGTTGGGGAGGGGGGATGGAAGGTGTTTAAACAGTGTTTTTGATTCCTGCTCCAGCCTCTGGACTATGAACATATACTGATGGGAGCATTCTAACCAAGGGACTGAGGACTTTAAGGTAATCTGCAGCCTTCATATTTCCTTGATCCTTTGCAGATGGATGTATGAGTTGTATATGGTACAAAGACTGTTCTAGCCTCATTGATTGCAGATTTCTCCCTTGCAGTAGACAAAGATCAGATGTCTGCTGACTTTCTCATGAGTCAGCAGCTTTTGATACCTGTGGTATAAGCAACATAGCCCTTGTTTGAATCATAGACTATCAGGGTTGGAAGGGACCTCAGGGGATCATCTAGTCCAACCCAACTCAAAGCAGTCCCAATCCCCAGACAGATTTTTGCCCCAGAGCCCTAAATGGCCCCTTCAAAGACTGAACTCACAACCTTGGGTTTAGTAGGCCAATGCCAATGCTCAAACCACTGAGCTATCCCTCCCCCCAAGTGGTTTTGTTCTTTGCTTTCCAAATGTCAAAGCCTGTTCCCATTGAACTCAATAGCAAAATTTCTTTTGATTTCAATGGGAACAGGATTTGGCCCCAAGAGATCAGAGAATGTGATTTTGATCAATTGCTTATCTGTCCAGAGACAGTTCTCATGCATGTTCTGCCAGGCTGATTTTGATTGCCCCTCCTGTATGTCATGGTGAGGAAAATAATAAAACAATTTGGGCTGTAGTTCTATCAAGATGCACATGGCACACACAGTTCTATGCCTCTTTTCCATCAAACCCAGATGGCGCAGCATCTTCACTTTTCTAGTGCCTGGCGAAGAGCAATACTTAGGCCTTGTCTACACTTACACTTTACAGCGCTGAAACTTTCTCGCTCAAGGGTGTGAAAAAACACCCGCCTAAGCGATGCAAGTTTCAGCGCTGTAATGTGGCAGTGTAGACAGTGCTACTCCCCTCATGGGGGTGTTTTTTTACAGTGCTGGGAGAACTCTCTCCCAGCACTGGTGCCGTGACTACACAGCCACGTTAAAGTGCTGCCGCAGCAGCGCTTTAACGTTGGTAGTGAAGACATACCCTTAGATAAAGGTATGCTGTCAGAAGCTTAGTTTGGACAAAAGGGAGGCACTGATAGTGTGTTAAGGGAAAGTGGGGTGATTGTCCTTCCTATACTTCTTTCATTTAAGAAGTTTTCAATTTGGGGTGCTGCTGGATCCTCAATGACACCTGGAAATACAGGTGGCACCAGGGACCCAAAGCATCGTTTTACAACTGCATCTGCTTAACAGATGCAGTTGTAAAATTTTAGACAGGTAAGGGGGGGTCAGAGGGGACGGGGAGAGTGTGAGGGCCCTGGGCTGGGGACAGTATGGGGAGGAGTCACATGGAGGGTCATGTGGGGAGTCACGTGCCCCCCCTTGTGTCCCTCCCATGAGAGCAGAACCAGCAAGAAATGATTTCTACTTGCACCACTGGTCCTGCACTGAGTGCAGCTTGGCCAGACCAAAGAATGCAACCCATATAAGCGTACTTTAATAAACAGAACTCAAGAGGGAAAGAACCTTGATTTATCAAGGAATAACAATGTAAAAGCAGCAGGTTTGTGTTTGGTGCAAACAAGATATAAATAAATAAATAGAAGATAATGGTTCCCCTTTAAGTGTTACTGTCACCGGATAGCCAGTCTGTGGGTAGACTAAGACCAGCACCCCTGGACTGAAGCAGGTCAGCCCAATCCACCTAATTAAAGAGGGCTGGGCTATACCTGGGTTTATAAATGACTGTTAGTAAGCAGATGGAGGGAAGAAAGGATTGAGACAGGCTGAACCCTGGGGGAGGGAAAGTTGGAGTGGAGTGGGGCTAGCTAGCTCCTGTAGTGGGTCCCAAGAGCAAGGAGCCCAGGGAGGGAGCAGAGCTGATTGAGGCTAGGAGATTGCCTGGAGCTGGAGTCCCAGAGACCACTGTTTAATTGTTAACATCTGTTTAAAGAATGAACCTCCTTGACTGAAACTGGGCGTGTGGTAGCATTTGTTTTGGAGAAGTGATGGGGAGAAGTGATGGCTCTAGTGACAAGCACTTATTAGACTATATTTGGTGCATTGTGTAGGTGACTGGGAATTTGGGAACATGGCCAACTTTGGTCTTTATGAACAACTTGGAAGGAGGAGTTACTTCAGCTGATCCTGTTTAGCAAAGGAATGAAACTACTGACAGGCTGGATATTTTAAGAAGTCCTTTGGTCTTGAACTTTGTAAATCTAGAATTTGTAGTACAACTTAGTACATCAATTGCTATGGGGCTGCTGGGCTTTTATTCTCTCAATTAAATATTGCTTTTAAATCAGAATACTGCCAGTTATCTAGCACGGTAGTTCTGTAAATCAATGACTGACAATTAAATCTGTGCTTTTGAGTCTAGGACAGGGGTGGGCAAACTTTTTGGGCTGAGGGCCACATCTGGGTGGGGAAATTGTATGCAGGGCTGGGGCAGGGGGTTGGGGTGTGGGAGGAAGTGTGGGATGTGGGAGGAGGTGCGGTGTGCAGGAAGGGGCTGTAAGGTGTAAGTAGTTTACATTTTATCCCCTCAACATGTATTACTTTGTATTCCTGGACATTGAACATCAATTGCCATTGTGTTGCCCCTTCACTTAGTTTGTTTTGGTCTCCCTGAAGTTCCTCACAGTCCTCTCTGGAGTAAATAACTTTGTCTCATGCAAATGTTACTTCCTCACTACACATATTGGACCTCTCATCATAGAAAATCTTTAGACACCCCACTCTTCCCCTTATGCTAGGAGGAATACTGACCACTTAATCCTACTCTTTGTTTTCTGTCTCTTAATCCAAAACAATACTTTGTCTTTCACCATGCCTACTTAATTCTTTTGTGAGGTACCTTGCTGAAGGCCTTTTAGAAGTTGAAATAAATTAGGTTCACTGGTTCTCCTTGATCCACTAATTTTTGATGTGTTCAGAAAACTCTAAGATTAGTGAGACATTATTTTCATTTACTGACTCCGTGTTGGTTAAACCCTATCAGATCATCATATTGCAGATGTTTTGTTTTTAATGATCAGTTCAAGCAATTTGCCAAGCACACTTGCAAGGCTTATTAGTCTATAGCAGCTTGTTGGGAAACAGCATAGGCTGTATGTATGTATCAATGGAGTCTGGGTAACACTCAAAAAAGAATACATACTTTCTGTAAAGTAATTCTATTTGTTTTTTTAAAATCTCTCAAAAGTAAGCATTGGAAAAAGAAGAGTTAAGCTTTGCAGCCATTTCTTTCCTGAGATACGTTCTTCTCACTTATTGTTACCCCATGCAAGTTACTTCCCTCAGTTTAAACTCTGTTCATCAATGACATAAAAAAGCAATGTACTGTTTAAGGACAAAATACAATCCAGCACAAGGCCCATGCATAGTTTAAGTGAAACATTAAGTGGTTCATAGGTTGAACTTAGCCTTTTTACAAGCAAAGGCTTGCATTTCACTCTTAATAAAAAATAGATGTCCAAATTAACTCAGGCTCAAAACGCATGAGTATACATCAAAGCTATATAACTTTATTTCTGGTGTGATATGTTTTAACAGTAAATGAAGAAAGTCTTCAGGGTTATGCAAAGTACTGAATAGATGGTGGTTTACGTTAAGTATATTTATTGATTTAAGTAAAAACTGTAGAATATTTTTGAACTAAGCAATCATGTATTTATTAGAATTATAGCACACTGAGAATAGAGTTCTTGATAAGAAATAGGGATTTCACAATGTCCTTGTAATATGTCCTTCCTAACTTTACCTATATTTTTCTAGAGTAAAGCTAAGGTTGGAGGGTGGGCGGTGATGTAACTTGCATGGGGTGATAGTGAGAAGAATTATATGTATCCCTTAACTTCCCCTTCCATGATTCCTACTCCCATTGGAAAGGAGGGTAGGGTGAAACTGTGGTGGAGGAACTAGGGCAGTGTGGTTCTTAAGAGAGCTGTGCTGCTAGGAGGAGAGGGTGAGGAAGTAACAGGATGAACTGACCCTCTGTGCAGTTGTGCTTAGAACCACAAAGATGGAACTGGATTTCCTGATCCTCAGTCTTTCTGCAAAATCCTCCTCTCAGGAGAAAATGTGGTTGAATTTTACCAGTGGAAGTGTTTAATTACTCTTCCCTTTTCTCGTGGAGTTTTCCATGGGAGAGGAAGATTTAGCCCCAGGAGTTTTGTTTCTGATACGTAGTTCACATGTGAAATCACAGTAATGGGGAAAAAAGGTAAATAAGAACTTTTTCCTTCAGAGTTCAGAACATTCAGAAGTCCACTGAGTGATTTTTTTTCTCAACCAACACTCATTCTGAACACCCCCATATTTTTGGGAGTAGAGGTCAAAATCCAGATCTGGATACAAATTTAACAGCTGGTGACTCTCTACAATGGACCAAATCAAAATCTGGATCTTAAACCCTCTGACTTTCTGAGATGTGTGGAGTGACAGGGTGAGATCCAGATCCAAAAACTATAGCTCAAGTCAATTTCTAATTGCAGATATATGCTTTCACAGAAATTATACAATCAATATGTCACAGGCAAAGTAAATTACCCAAATTAGCCTTTAGGTCTCAGTAGCTGCACAGCAATCTACTGAACTTGGAAAGACTGGAATCTTGACCATTGTCATATTCAGGGCTCCATGTACTGTTTGATGTGTGTTATATTCCTGGCATACACATGGAGAAGTTAAACAAAAAACTCTTTCTGAAATGTTGCAGTATAACTGCTTTGTTTCTTAGAGTTCAGAATAACAAACAACAACCCAAAACAGAGACAAAGCAGGCTGCTCCCTAAAACTGAGGCACAATCTCAGCACACCTTATTCTAGGCTGGCTGGATGCAAACAGACTGCTGTTCTATGCTTTCCTTCAAATACCCCTGCCTACAATCAGGAAGCTGAGAATTTAAAGTGACAGCTTACACATGACCGTGTACTGGATCTAGCTTCTTGCAAGGCCCCTGGATTCTGTTCTGCTGCAGCAGACTGGAAATTCTATGGAGGAATCATTTCACATTTTTTTTTAAAAAAATGAGGTTTCTTATTTATATTTTAAAAAAGAATACAATCAGCACAGGAGCCCTTGTCATTTTCTTTGTCAATATATCTTACACTGTCCCACACTTCCAATAATACCCAACTTCACTGAAGTTGCTGGTGTACAGAAGGGCTTTTGGTCCCTGAGGAAGCATTTTGATATGGTGGGATAAGCACATTAGTTGGATGTTTCTACTAAAATGATCATCAGAGTTAACACTGACTTTTTATATTTCCATCTCTAGGTTTCAGAGTTAATATTCCATTGAAGTGAATCAGGCACTTCACTACTCAGAGCTATTTTGCACACTGTCTGCAGCCTCAGGCAGGCAATATGCATACTCACTTTTTCCACAATCATATGAACAAGAAACATTTCTTTAGGAGAACTAGATTCAAGAACACAGCTCTAAGTGATGAGTGGTTAAGGAGTGAATGTTATGGCAAAATTGGTAGAATCACAGAATGCACAGGGTCCTGGTCGCAACGAGCAAGTGAATGCTAGAAGACAATGGTAACTTCTGTGAACAGTCATCAGAGGAGAAAATGAATTAATATAAGTAGAATATTGCTCTAATCCTTTGACTCAGATTATCAGTAGACTCTCCTTTGTGCTCTTAAAGCACAGCCTTGTTTTGGATTGTTGCAGAGGTTCACCATCCCCACAGAAATACCTTCAGTAAGATCAGTCTACCTGAGAATGCTGGGGCTACTCTACTCCCATGTTACAAGGGACACAACATCCCCAACTGCATCCCATTACCTCAGCTGGCTGGTGCAGAAGGCTATGGAGAGCCAGGCCCTACTTCCCTCCCTACCATTCTATCTTCTTTCCACAAAGGGAATGAAGAGATAGATTGCCCTTTGCATGGCGCAGAAGCAAAGTGGGGAAAGGGTTATTACACCATCTTCCCCTCAGCACAACCACTCAGCAGGTAGGCGTGACCTAGCCCTGTGTTTGTAACAGCACTGCTCTTTATAACTAGCAACAGATGTTAATAATACTATTACTTAAAGTACTTTGGCTCAAGAAGTTGATGACAATCATGTGACATCTCTTTGGGTGCAGGAAAGCGATCAAGCAATTAACCTATCATTATCAGCTTTGTCTTTCCTTTTGTACAGATAACATCCAACATATGCAGGGCCCAGCCCCTGGATTTGTGGCTTATTTTCTTAACAGCTTGGCTTTAATCCAATTGACTAACCTATGAATGAAATACATGTGCCAAGGTGTTTCAGTAGGGACCTTTTAATCTGAAGAGTTATAAAAAACAAATCTGGTGAGTCAGCATTTTATTTATCACTTCTGAGAAGGTTATATATATACCCCATGACTAAGTTACCACAGTAATTTAATTTTTACTGTTTCAGTTTGGGCCTGAGTTCTTTCATTTAATTATTTATGAGATGAACATATGGTGGCATTAGTGCAAAACAATACCGAAAGTTACACAATTTATAATCTTATTATCATGGCTAATTTGGTGTGCAAATTTAGACAAGAAACCATTAGTGCATCTGATATATTTCTAGGTCCTTTATCTCTATAGCAATAGCTAAATTGTAATATAAATTGTTTTAAAATGGGTAATGAAGCCCATATTTGCACGCTCAAATAAATATTTTGTGCACTAAGTGCAAGTTAATGCCTCCTGCAATTGCTAGTAAGGTATTTCATGAACCTAACTACACATCAGACTGAGTTAGAAGTATAATTAGAAGTGAAATAGTACATATTACAGAAAATTCAAAGTTTTGTTTCCTTGTTCACAAACATTAACATCTTTCTATTTGGGCCTGTATTTTCCATATGAGCTTTTAAAAGCACCATTTTTTCCCCCCTTTTACTTAAACAATGGGCTTTGTAACCATCTATATTAGGAGATGACAGCTTGTTTAAAATGTTGGGAAGACCAAAATATTGATTACTTTTAACTATTTCTTAACTGCTGCTGTAGGCAGCAATGGTGAGAGCCTTGGAATGGAGTAGATATACAGTGCAGAATAATCAGAGCACTGAGAGACTCAGAATACCTATTAAGCAGTGGAGACTTTTTAGTTAGGGCATAGATGCCACAGTCTTCTATTGTATGAAATTTCAGGTACTGTACAACATACCATAAGTGTGAAAGTTTGTGTCTTAAGACATAGTCTGATAGCACCATGCTATTCAAAGCATGACTGAAGAAATCTGGCATCTAGTCTGGAAGCGAGGATTTGGAAAAGTAAAAAATAGCTATATAAGCATTTTACTTTTTGCAAATCTTTCTTTGCTTCTAGAGGTCTTGTCCTAGAATTGTTCCAGATGTTGATCGTTTGCTTTGGAATTTACCAAAGGAACCCAACTTGGCCTTACTATGTGTCATCATCAGTCTTCCACTGGAAACATGTGGGAATGGTTTTGTTTTGTTGATGTTACAGTGAATTGTTATATTTATATTTCCAGTGTTAGTTTCTTTCTAAGATGCATGAATGTTGCAGACACAGGTGACCGGAGGTTGGTTTTTTGTTTTTTTTTTACACACACCCCCTCATGTAAAACTCCATGTTGGTTTTTATTTTTTTCTAACAAAGTTAAACAGTATTTCCTACAGTAAAATTCTTCTCTAATGCCCACAGATCTCTGTGTGCAGGACCAGCAGGTCTCATTTAGAACTCTCCTTTGTCTGCTCTCCAAATCTGCATGATGCAGATATGTTCGTGGGAGGATTTGAAGTGTGCACTGCCTCTGTACATAACTCGGGTTCAACAAATAGCTAGATCCATATGTGGAGTATGCTTTCTTGTGTGTCCTAAGGACAAAGTTTCTCACTCTGGTTCACATTCACCAACCTTCTTAGTTGTTCTCATCTTCAAGGCACAAAAAATGCCATTTTGACAGGCCTCACTGACAAATGTGCATCTCTTTTCTTTCTGCCAATTCCAGATATCAAAAGGATTGCTAAATACTTCATCCAAGCCTCCATTCTGTACATGCCAAAGCCTGCATTAAAATATAAGATCACTGATGAGCAGTCCAAAGTTGAGGGTACCAATGGGAAAATTTGTTTTTGTGCCAAAGTGGTATCTCACAGGAAAAAGTCACTCAACTCACTGCGCGTGCCCAAATGCTCTGTTAGGTACGATGTGGACTGAATTGTCCATCAGTTTTCCACCAAATATCTCCCAAACTATGATGGAAATATGGAGAAAAAGGACTCATGTAAAGTGAGGTCATGCCCCAGTCTGGGTGCAAGTAAAAAAACTCCTGTCTGGACAACCATAATACATACAACATGTAAAGAGACATGACAGACTGCAGTCCGCAGAGTGCTATAGTATTGAAATGAAGCTAATTATTCTGAGGGCAGACAATCTTGCAGTCACTTTTGTCCAATCACAATCTCTCTGGTTATGAGAAACTTGAAATCACACATTGCAAAAAGAATCTGTTTGGGCAATGGGGAAATGCCATTATATTTTACTTCCTGATGCATGGTGTCAGACAACAAACTGCTCCCAATTTAGCTCTTCAGGTAAGGATGCATTTTTAAGAGATTATGTCAAATGGGGTTACATCTGTGTCTTTGAATGCCTTCATCCCACATGGTCAACCTTTTTACTGATCAGTGTCCTGATGTACAGACTGCAGCTTTTCTTGTGGTTTTTGTAAAACAATCTGGATTGTACCAGTCACAAGCTGTCACCTCAGATTTGTGGTGAGACATTTTCTCCAAGGTGTGACCACTTTGTGTTCTTGATTGAAAATGTTTGCTTTGTGACATTTCCATTAGCAAATACCCACACATGTATCAGAGCTGACTGGAAAATGGCCATCAAAACATTTGTTGGTGGAATAAATGGGGAATGGGGGGTTCAGGTTAGAAGGGGAATAGATGTGAAAAAGTTGGAATAACATTTTCCTGTTTGCCAGCTAGAGGTAGTGGCATAATATATTCCTTTCCAGGTTTAAAATACCTTCATCTTTGTCATCTTTTGCACACCTCTTGTCTATACTTGGAAGTATAACATCGCTTGTGACACATTTGGGATGTTAAGAATTGCAATAGGGGTGTAATAAACAAAAAACACTCTAATTTGGCTAAATCCTGCTTTTTTTCCCTAGAAACTTTAGGTCTGACAAGGCTATGGTGTATCGCCAGTGCATGTGCCTTTGTGGAAAATGGAAGCACCTGAAGGACAGTTTTCATTCTGAAACCTAGATAAAGTCACTATTTCTGCTTGCAGGAATCTGCTTTGTTTATAAAAACATGTAGTGTATGCTTCCTGATGAATGATTTTCAGTGTAAAATGTGTTAACTCTTGCTTTCCCAGAAGGGTTGATGCACTAAGTGATGTGAACTATATTTAATATTGAAAATTGTTGCTGTGGATAATCTTTTTGCACTTGATCCAAACATCATTGGAGTCAATGGGAGATTTTCTATTGATTTCAGCTGCCATTGAGTCAGGCCCTTTGACTGGCTTCTATCAGAATATTTTTTCCAAAGGGGAAATTGTCCTGCTCTCATTTCTCTTTTCCTCCAGCAGAGTTCTAAAAGCTTGTCTACAAGGCCCTGCAGTGTAGACAACGGTTGCAGTGCACACCAGAGTGTAGTACTGTTAACTGCTGTTTGAAAGGAAACTACACTAATTTGAACTAGGAGCTTTTTAGTTTGCACTAGTAGGGTCTACACAAGGCAGTTACAGCACAACACTTTAGTGCATGCTACAACTCATACCCCCATAGTCCACACAGCAGGGCCATGTAAACCAGCCCTACAGGTTTCTTGCCATAGTGATAAGTAATTGGATGTTTTTCTCTTTAGCTACTCTTTTCCTAAATTGTGGATGGGAAAAAAAAATCTCTTGCCCCCAACACCTGACCACCTACACTACAGTTCACAAAACATCTGAATTAAGTGCTTGCAAGTGAGAATGCACACATCTATTACAGAGAGCCTGTATTTCATGTTTGCTGATCTTTTTTGACTGGTGACAAGAACTGCAGTGCGGGGAGAGGAGAATGCGAAAGATTGGGTGAGGGGACACCTTGGAAATAAGCGGAAGGCTAATCCTCAATTTATTATACAAAAACAAGTTAGAATAATAGCTTTGAGCTGCTGCCATATGACATAAAAGGAGAGAAAAAAATCTCTTTATTACAGTAGGCCAAAGGCTGATCCTAATAAACTGTTCAGAATTTTAAAAAAGTTGATAAGTATCTATGATCTTTAGAGATGAAACATCCCTCACCAGCTTGCCATTATCCTGAAAGCCACTTACCTAAGCAATTTTTTCTTTAAAATCTTTCAGTTTTTTTCCCCAAAAGGTAATTTAAAGACAATTTTTCATTTAGCATGAATAATCACATGCATATGGATAAGAAGCTCACTGAGAATAACTCTTATGCTTTACACTGCTTCAGAGTGATTATTTTGTGATAACTCATTGTTCAGACAATCAGGTATCAAAAGGACAAGTCTTCACCTGTAGTATGGTTAAATCCTGCTCTTGAATGTGCCTCTTTCATTAATCTCATGTATGTAAAAAAACAAATGGCCAAGATTTTCTAAACAACTAGTGGGTTGGGATACATCAGTTTCTGAGTGCCATCTTATATGGGCCTGATTTTTCAGAGGGTTATGGTTCTGAGCTTTCTGAAAATTAGGCTCCTTTAAAGTGTCTTAGTTTTGTCATCCCGCTATTGGAGAATCCTGAACCACTAGTCACTTTTGAAAACTGTTGACCACAAATGTGTTCTGATTATACTAATTGAAATTAAATTGGAGCCTTATTTTAGATTTCTGGATTTTCAAAGCATAGTAGTAAGATGCCCAAAATATTTTTTTTTGAAGAGGGAGGGGGGCTGAGAGGGCTTTGTCTGTCCCTCTACCTACACGCCCATTAAGGGTTTGCTGTCCCTTTAAGGCACCATCCTCCTAGCCTTTGGCCAGTGCCAGCTAGTCTTTAATGCCTATGTCATAATCTTCCCAAGGGTCTGACAGCATGTGTCCTGGAAAGTCTAGTCCTTCCCCATTTTTGCAGTCAAGGGGGAAAGTATCTGCTTAACTGTTCTTTAGCAATCTCATTGCACAGCCCCTGTGGGGTTCTGGTTCCATTCCTTGGGCAGTGCATTGCCTGTCCAGAGCTAAAGTGTTTCAAGTTCCCAGCCTCTCTAGCAGCCACCCCTTGCTTCTGAGCTGCAGCCTTTTATCTCCAGTGATCAGCCACAGATGGGGAAGTAGCTGCTCTGTTCATTAATACCCTAGGGGCTGTGACAGCATAGCGTTTATACACCCCATCAGAGGGGGGAAAACCTTATTTAATAAAGTTTGAAAATCCAGATTTTGATCCAAATAACATCAATAAACTGTATTGTCATACCTATTTATATTTTCCATATTAATAACAAATAATTCAGACCCTGTTCCAACGAAGTATTTAAGCATATCTGTAACTTTAAGCACTAGGGCAGTCCCATTGGCTTTAGTAGACGTACTCCATTGCTTAGAGTTACACAAGAGCTTAAGTGCTTTGCTGGATCAGGGCTTTATTTGATACATTTCTGAATGTTTGCAAGACTCTCATTTTTGTTGAATTGATTCATTACTCAAAGTTATTGAATTACTTTCTTTGAAAATTTCATTTTATTCATTGCTTTCTATTCAATATCTGATACTCAGAGTTTGAACTGGGGTACCTAGTTGCAATTGGTAACCTAAATGGCATGGTATGGTTTCTGTTCTGTAATGGATAAGCATTGCTATCATAATCAAGTTGTGATTAAGAATAATGAACATTCACAGAAAGCGGATTTAAAATTTGAGCAAGCAAACACAAAAACTAGAGTTCTGTGGGCATTCTTAAAGCAAAACTTCAATCTACAGCAAATTTCCACTGCTCAGATATTCACAGAAGCAGGCATGAACACACTTAAGAAAACTTCTCAAGTGGCAGTGTGGTTTAATGAATAGGGTATTGGACTGGAAGGTAGAAGACCTCACTTCTGTTCCTGGCTTAGCCACTGATGTATTGTATGACCTTGGGCAAATCACTTCATTCATTCGTTTCTTCTTCCTGCCACCTTGTCCGTCTCTTCCATATAGACAATAAGCTCATCAGAGTCGGGAATATCATTTGCTATGCATTTGCATATAGTGCCTAGCACAATAAGGACCTCGTTGTGTTTGGAGCCGCTGGCTACTACTGTGATTCTCCTAATAATTTTTTATTTAAATTTGAACCAATAATTGTGGCAATGTCTTGCAGCATTCACCCAGCTCTAGCTTCTAATTAAACCAGATTATAACAAATAAATTCCAAGTGGAGAGCCTGAATGCAGTAGAATGAATGTACAATGTAATTCAGCTAGGGCACTAGTTTTGCTAAAATACTTCCTGCGACATGTAACAAACATAACAAATGATTGCCCAGTCCCCTCAGATGACACTTTATTTTAAAGGGAGGTTAAACCACAAAGATATTTAATGTAGCACTTCAGATCCAAGTGTGGATGCATCTCCAGTAGGTGTTTTTTCAAAAAATCAAACTTCATTGTTAACCAATCTATTTAAAAATAAATCGGCACGAACTATTTGTAATTACGTATGTCTAGCTGTCTGTAGAATCCTTTATTTATCTATAATTCCTCAGAGGATATAATAGAAAAGGACCCAGTTCCTCTGAGTTTCCCCAACTCAGAGTTTAACAGGGTTTAATTGTCTTCACAGATGTAGCGTCTCAGCAGGATACAGGAGTTCTCTGTCTTTTTTGGGGGGGGGGGGTAGAGGGGGGAGTGTTCCTTATTGCTTTTTAAAGGAACATTGTTAATATTTTTTTTTTAAAAACTAATACTGTTAGTATTTTCTTTGTATATGTTAATTTGTCTTAACTGTGTTAGCCCTGAGCAATATGAAAAGTTAAGTTGAATTTCCAAGTAGGGTTGAATACAATACTTTATTTATCTAAATGTTTGTTGAGTAGAGCACAATTTAATTGCTGTTTTTCCCCAAGGCTCTGTATCACAGATTTCTGGAGGTTGTTATGCCAATTGTCTAACGCTGGAGGTCGCTACTGTCATTTAGTTCTCTTCTGAAATTATAAAGGGACACTGAAAATGTTGCCTGTGAAGTTCATTGAGCCAAATCTAGCTTTCTCCCCAACATAAAACTATCTTTGCATATTCATCATTAAGCCTATTTGACATAAAAGTTTTGGGGTTTTTTAGAAGCATAACCTCTGGCATGCATATAACTTTTAAAATTTAAATAATGTTATTGATTAGCAGCCATCATGCTTCAGTTACAAATATAAGAAGGAATCTTTATCAAAACAAAAATGACCTCCACATAGTGAGGCACAACTGTGGAACAGCATTATGATAAAATAGGTATTACAATCAACTCTATAAAATTGTAGTGTCGATATTTGCTTTAAAAATTGTATAGCAGTTTTTAAATTGAATTTTGCTTTTTGAACTTGTACTAAACTTGATATATAATGTGACTGGTAAATCTTTGCTATGGTTAGCTGACAGACTGGGGAAATATCATTGTGGAAAATTAGGAACCATATTTAAAATGAACTATAACCCCAATTTTCTTCTCTAATTATGCAATACATAATATTTCATGCTAACCAGATTTAGTACTACAACAGTTATCAGAATCTTAGTTCTCAACTCCCTGTTTTCCAAAACAGTCATGTCCCCAGAAGGTTATTAATTATATTGAAATTACCTCTATAATCCAAAAGCTTGATTATGCAAATGTATTCAGAATCTCCATGACATTTGGATAACCAATATTATTGTAATATTTGGGCACATAAATGAAAGCCATCTACTGTTACCAGCAATTGGTACAGATCAATTGCTGCACCCACACATTGGCAAGTACTCTGACAATAGATTCAAATTAAGGGTCTCAATTTCCCCAGTTCAATCATGAAGTAATATTTGACCCTGTCAATCAGCAGAGACTGTGACCTAACATGTCTGACCTTTAGAAAACTTATCTAACAGAATTGTGATATGTGACAATGATCCTTGCTTATTGCACTTCCTCTCAAACAACTATTTATATATCAACTGTTAAAAACCAAAAAACATGCCTGGATCAATGTCCAGCTGATCACTAGCAGAAGGGAATCCCCATCAGGCACAATAACACATTGGAGCAAACAAAGCCCTCTATACCATTTTTCTCACAATTGTGTAACACGATATTCTGGAGTAGACCCTGGGGGAGGTAGCTGTTGTTCCATGAGTGTAGAAAAACAGTTTATAGCTGATGACTTGAACAGCATTTTAAAGTGCTCAGGTATCTGGAAGGCCTCTACCTGCCATTGGATTGTAATGCTTTATCATAGACTAAGGCTTGGTCTACACTTACCCCCCAATTCGAACTAAGGTACGCAACTTCAGCTACGTGAATAACGTAGCTGAAGTTCGAAGTACCTTAGTTCGAACTTACCTCGGTCCACACGTGGCAGGCAAGCTCCCCCGTCGACGCCGCGGTTCCCCCGTCGACGCCGCGGTACTCCTCTCGTCTAGCTGGAGTACCGCAGTCGACGGCGATCACTTCCTGGTTCGACTTATCGCGTCCAGACAAGACGCGATAAGTCGAACCCAGAACTTCGATTCCCAGCCGCCGAACTAGCGGCTGGGTGTAGACATACCCTAAGTGGACCAAGCTACCAGGATCTGGAGTTTTTAATACTGTTATCTAAACCTGCACTATGTTTCACTGTAAAGCAAATGCATAGCGTAAACTCAACATATTACAAACTAAAGCTGAGCTCAGTAGAGCAATCATCATCAGCAGAATGATTTGTATCAATTCTCTCAACTTGTCTTTTTCACTGGATAACTGCTATATAATGAATCATACTTGATTCCATCTTTTGTCCACTAGAGGTAACCCTAACATAGCAGCTGTCCTGAAAAGTAGCCATGAACCAATGATCTTAGTTCCTTTGTTTCCAAAACAAAGAAGTAGTCAAAATAATATATAAAACAGGTCCTTACTATGTCACCAGCATCTACTTTGAGAAGCCATTATCCTTTTCAAAAGCTGTTTGTGTAATTAAGCAAACAGTGTCTCAATCAAACTTCCTCCTGCTTTGTATCAGATTTGTCTGTACTATTCATACACTATAATTTATATAGACAAGATGCAGGATATCATAACTATTTCCTCATCCCTGACTTATTTCCTCAGGCTTAATAATACCATGTGCTAAACCCTGTTCATATCAAAAACTCAGTAGAAATGACCGTGTTTGTCTTTTAAAACAACTTTAAATTGAATTATATACATTAATGTGTGTGTGTGTGTGTTGTGTGTGTGTGTGTGTGAGAGAGAGAGAGAGTGATAAACTAAAGTCAAAGCTCAACAAGAAAAAAAAATGCTTTAGAGGACTAGACTTCTACTTCTTTGAACTGAAGTTCAACGGGATCGGGATTTCACCCCTGAAGTTAATGGTAAAATTTCCATTGATTTTTATTTCAGCTAGGATTTCACCCCAGGTCTGTATCCATTACAAGTTTACAACGTTACAGAATGTACTCCTTAGTGGTAAGTCATGAATTCAGTGTTATAGTTTTATTATTCTAGAAGAAAAGGACCCATTTGTAAAAGACATTGTGTTTGAAGCAAACACTGCAAAACAGGAAACACATTAGCTCATTAACCTTATAATTAACATCTCTAACCTAAAATGTACCAAATATATGTAATTCCTGACCAAGGGATCTACAAACAGATCTCAGGTAACTCTAACTATGTTGGACATAGTGATTAAAATTGCTCAGATTCTTGGAGCTTCTCCTCTTTTCTTCCATCTTGAATCTCATTCCCTGTAGAGTGTCCCTCCCACATGACCACTGGGTTTTAGTCAGTTTTAGAGTACTTGTAAACTTAAGTACATTTCACCAGTTGTATAAAGTAAACTTGATTTGGAATCTGCTTCCTCTTGAATTGGTCTTGTTGTTCATTTCCCTCATTTCCCTTCCTCTGAAATAGCAAGAAGATTTACAGAATGTTTGCCATTCGTTAGCAAACAGTGTCTATTTGTTTTTGTTTTTCTTAGCCTATAATGATGTCGTTGTACACTATTTCGTTTGAAGTTCCATTCAGGGATATTAGCTTCCTCCTTTGAAAGACCAAATGCTAAAGGTATTGGTCTCCGATGCAACAATTATATAAAATATGTGAACCATCTTTTTTTGTATGACATTTTAGAGAAAGGGGAATCAGAAGTGGAGAAGAGGGAGGGATTTGTTAGAAACACCTGTGCTTCTGTACATATGCAGACAGTGCATATTGGTGCTCAGTAGCTGCTTGAAAAATAGTCCACTCTTAAGGGCAAGCAGTTTTGTAGAGGTCACATTTCTTGAGTCCAAGAGATGAGTCAATCAAAGCTCATGGGAACAATATTTTTCATATAGTTGTGTAGTCACAGGTGGAAGTTCCCTTGGATTTGGCCAGATGACAGAATTTGAAAGAAGGAGAAAGCTGCTGTCCTAGCTGGTTCTCAAACCTGTAACACTTTGCTATGATTGTTTAGTGTTACACTAGCCTTTACCAGTTAGGAGAGCTCTTCAGTAGTGTATGGACCACAAGAGTCTATTTTATAGATCCAGAGGGAGTGCTTTCAAGGAGATTATTTTCATTTTAGAGATTAGAAGAAGGGAAGTATAATAGCAAAGGTACTTTATCTGCCCTAGTACCCAAATTATAGAGTCTAATGTGTAGTTTTGGGGCAAGCTTTTATTCAGTAAAAGTTCTTGAGAACATATATTCCAGTATTATGATGATATCATGACAATCCTTTATCCACATTATACCAATAAATAAATCATGGAAAATGAAAGATGGTAGGATTCAACCTAGACTATTCCTTGGGAAGCTGAAAGTCAAGACAGGAGCTTTTCATCTGAGTTTCAGCATCATATACTATCATTTGTGTTTGTCACTTTGAGTTCTTGGGGGCCATGGACATTACAATGCTTGCTTCAGAAACAGAATAATTAAAGGGTGTTCATAAGTCCTTGGCTAATTTAAATTTTCTTAGCACTAGTCCTCAATTCCTTCCTTCCTTTTAAAGGGATGTCCTCATAAATGAAGCTGAGATGACAGGGACCTGGGAGGGGGGCCTGTTGGGATCCTGAGCTGGTGTGAAGTCACAGGGCCTCTACATGGATATCTCATAGACTCATAGACTTTAAGGTCAGAAGGGACCATTATGATCATCTAGTCTGACCTCCCGCATGATGCAGGCCACAAAAGCTGACCCACCCACTCCTGGAATAATTCTCTCCCTTGACTCAGCTGTTGAAGTCCCCAAATCATGATTTAAAGACTTCAAGTCGCAGAGAATCCTCCAGCAAGCGACCCCTACCCCATGCTGCGGAGGAAGGCGAAAAACCTCCAGGGCCTCTGCCAATCTACCCTGGAGGAAAATTCCTTCCCGACCCCAAATATGGTGATCAGCAGAACCCCGAGCATGCGGGCAAGATTCTCCAGCCAGACCCACATTGACCATTGATAGTAATTACCAGCGATGGCACATTATTGATCTATTGACTAAAATCACGTTATCCCATCAAACCATCCCCTCCATAAACTTATCAAGCTTAATCTTAAAGCCAGAGAGGTCTTTCGCCCCCACTGTTTCCCTCGGAAGGCTGTTCCAGAACTTCACCCCTCTGACAGTTAGAAACCATCGTCTAATTTCAAGCCTAAACTTCCCGATGGCCAGTTTATATCCATTTGTTCTCGTGTCCACATTAGTACTGAGTTGAAATAATTCCTCTCCCTCCCTGGTATTTATCCTTCTGATATATTTAAAGAGAGCAATCATATCCCCCCTCAGCCTCCTTTTGGTTAGGGTAAACAAACCGAGCTCCTCGAGTCTCCTTTCATACGACAGGTTTTCCATTCCTCAGATCATCCTAGTGGCCCTTCTCTGCACCCGTTCCAGTTTGAGTTCATCTTTTTTAAACATGGGAGACCAGAACTGCACACAGTACTCCAAATGAGGTCTCACCAGTGCCTTGTATAACGGAAGCAGCACCTCCTTATCCCTACTAGAAATACCTCGCCTAATGCATCCCAAGACCACATTAGCTTTTTTCACGGCCACGTCACATTGCCGACTCATAGTCATCCTGCGATCAACCAGGACTCCGAGGTCCTTCTCCTCCTCCGTTACTTCCAACCGATGCGTCCCCAGCTTATAACTAAAATTCTTGTTAGTCATCCCTAAATGCATCACCTTACACTTCTCACTATTAAATTTCATCCTATTACTATTACTCCAGTTTACAAGGTCATCCAAGTCTCCCTGCAGGATATCCCGATCCTTCTCCGAATTGGCAATACCTCCCAACTTTGTGTCATCCGCAAACTTTATCAGCCCACTTCTACATTCGGTTCCTTGGCCTTCTACAGTTTACCCAAACATCTATCAAGTTGGGGAACATGCCCTAGTTTTATTCACACTGGGGATGCTACCCCTTCTCAACCCCCCTACCCCCCCACCCACACACATTGGATGAATTTGGAGAGCCTCCACTAGGGATCCTTGCAGATGTTTTCTCCCCTAAAGTCTCCGCCTCTGGCTTTTAATATGGGAGGGGATGATTTGAGCCATAATAATCCCTGTCATAACTGTCAGAAAAGAAGGCTGAGGGGAGTAAAATTATGGTTCTCCAGACTGACTGAGGTAATTAGGAACCTCAGAATCCAATACCTTTGAGAATTTGGGCTTGAGAGCATGCACCAAAAAATCCATCTCTCCGGCAGTGAAAATAACATTATTAGGCTTAAAATTCAGTAGAGCTATTAATAATTTATTTCTGTGTGTGAGACACAAGTTGTACTTGGGGTAAATCCTCTTTCCTTTAATTATTTTGTTATTGATTATTTAATTGTATCTACTGTAACAATGCCAGGACAGGACAGAACAGACGAGAGCTGACTTAATACTGTAATAGCTTGTAGTTTCACTTTTATTGCTCCGTTACAGAAACAGAATAACATATACTCCATATGTACTTTTCTGTTTGACATTTATATTGGAACTATAAATCATACTGGACCTCTTAAACAATGGCAACCAATGATTTATTCTATTTGCATCGCCACTTGTTGACAAGGAAACAAATGCACATCCAGTAATTTTATTTTTATAAATATCCAAATTCTAGTTTCCACAAAAGCACAAAAATAGCTTTGCTTTTGAAATGGAAACCTAACACTATTCTTTCTATCCCCATCATTTTTGGCTAAATAGAAGGGTGTTTTTGTGCATGTGCATGAATGTGCACATAATAGAGCACATTCTCTTCAACTAATCTCTTCCTAAGAAAATAAAACTGTTTGCCAAATGCTGTCCCTCCTTTAATAAAAACGAACAAAGTCCAGGAAGGTACAAATGTCTGTTCTATGTGCTTAGCTATGCTTGCATTTACAAATGTCATTATAAATTAATCATAGGCATCCAATCAGAATCTAGCTCCTCTGTGCACGTGAGTGTCTTTTGTTTAGCTAGGAGTATTTCAGCACAATAGGTTGTTGGGCTTTTTTAAGTTAAGCATACAAATTGTAATGGAATTATTATTTCCATGGAGTTTACACACACATGCAATCAGAATCAAGCCCATCATCTTGGAGAACAAAAAGATGGATCTATTAGGACAACAGTTTGGTTTTTAAAAAAATGAATTCAGTGTTTCTTAAAGGAGCTGGATTGACAGCTCTGGAGACCTAATTGCTCCGTTTATTCATAGCAAACGTACAGTATGAACAGTGGCAGTGCAAATTTCTGCACACAACCATGCTCTCACCTGGTATTGGACCAGCCACCCCTAGAGGGAAGAAAAGAGGTCAGCCTCCATATCCATCCTGTAATTGCTCCCTTGGGAGAGACGGCCAACAAAGGTGCTAATTAGTGGTCACTGTTGACCTGGACTGAATTCTATACCATGACCTAAGGTCAAACTCCATATCCTATCACAAATTCCCTGATTCATGAAATCCATATTAACATAGGTTGTGCCATAACAGATTAAATCAATAGTCTATCATACATTCCTGTTAACAAAGTTTCTTATAAAAATTGAAATGTCCATATCCATTTAATCTTGATTAAAAAGTCTAATCCAGCAGGCTCTGGCAGTTGTGTTTAAGTCAGTGGGAGTAATTATTGTGATTATATAAGCATTTGCAGGATCTGGCCCGTGGATTGTTGTGGAGAATTCTTCATTTGTTTTGGAATGAGTTATCATCTTATTAAATATAGAGACCAGTAAGATAATTTTCTTGGCTTGCAGTTGGACTTTTTTTAAGACATTGGTTTCTGAATATAATGAAGAGAGATCTTGAGTAATATACACAGATGTGTGTATGTATAAATTATATAAAATTAAGAATTTCTATAGATACTGAATAAAATATTTTTTTAATTTATAACATGTTAGGTGGTCTTCATGAAACGAGTGGTTTCATTTGAAATCTATAAATTTAAATGCATAAGGGACAAGACATGAGTAGGAGCATTTCAAACAAATGTTTTCATTTAAACCTATGGTATAAATATTAAAGTGAAAAGATACCATGGTATTTTGAATTATTCTTATTTAAGTGTACTGCTTTAGTCCCATATTCCTCCTGATATTTACAAAGATTTTCTTCTCACAAAATGGCTTCTAAACAATGTCACTGTTGTATACATATGCTCTATACGTGGAAGTTACTTGGGGTGGTTTTCCTTTATAGGCAACTGCTTCCAATCATCTTTCACATTAATGAACATTCTTTATTTCAGAGAAGTTGTAATCTGGAGGTTAAGTTAACAGTTGTATTGTGATGGCAGTGTAGCTCTGTATTGATGTCAAGCTTGTAGGTCCTTTATCAGTTGTCTGCTTCAGCATATTCAGTCTAGTACAAATATCTTTGAGGCTACTTCACTTACAAAAGTCCCTGTATAGCCTAGAGTTCCCAGATGCTATCAGGCAGTGTCAGTAGACAGGAGTATAGCATAACTAACTGAAACTTTATATCCCCACCTGGATCCTTGGTACTTTTGTAGCACTTACTCTTGAATTCTCTCCAGCACAGGAATGTATGACCTGGCCATAATATGGGATCACTCATTTTTGTGTAATGTGCTGTAGCTGTCTCTCCAATGCTAGTGTCAGGTTTTTCACAGCATATGGAGAGAGAACAATATCTGCTTTAGTAGTGCTCCTTAGCCTTTCTGTGGGGTTTCCTTATTTGCACTCTACAGTAGTAGTAGTGTTTGCTCACAAAATTCATTACCCAAAACTAAGCCAACGGTGGCTGCTGCTCCAGAACTTTTAGAAAGGTAACTATCACTGCTCTACAGCCAAAATGCTTCTGAAATAAATGTAGTCAAACTTTACTAATTCTGGGTCACTGAGAACGAAAATGATGCTTAAAATTGTTGATTGGCTCTAGTTTTCAAGATATGCTATTGGGTCAGTATATACGACCCTTGACTTGGGAATGGCGGAGGATAAGTGAGTTATAAAGGGAAGGGATCTCAATTTAAACCAGAAATGACTAAAATACATCTTTAACTGGATCTATGAATAAATCTATGACTGGGTTTGGACAGTACTTGCTTTTTAGGCAAAACAATGAATGATGCAATCTGAAGCTGGTATTGCGTCATACATGATATGAATTGCATCATGTTATTCCTAGAAGTCATGGATGATGCAATCATAACGAAGCTTACATCACTCTGCTGAACAAATTGCCCTATATCAGCTCTAGAAATCATACAGTGTCGTGCTCTCTTATTTGTCAGTGTTTGATTTTGCAAAGGAACACATTTCTGTTTAGCCAAAGTGAGCAGAGATGCCTCGTACTTGTGTGAACAGTGCAGATAACTTCTGCTATGTTTGTGGTGAAGTGACTTTTGCATCACAAAAGCGCAGTATAACTACTATGGTTAAGAAAGCCTGTCACCTTTATTTTGGCTGCAAAATTGGAGATCAGGACAAGAGGTAGGCCCCACACATATGCTGCAACACTTGTGCAACAAATCTTCGCCAGTGGTTGAACAGGAAAAGGAAATCTATGCCTTTTGCAGTGCCAATGATTTGGAGAGAGCCAACAGATCATACCAGCAATTGTTACTTCTGCATGATGCCTCCAGTTGGGAAAGGTGTGTCAAAGAAGAAAAAGTGGACTGTGCATTATCCAAACATTCCATCAGCTATACGCCCAGTACCCCACGGAGAAGGACTGCCGGTTCCTGATGCACCAGAATCATTCTCACTTGAGTCAGACGAGGAAGAGGATGAAACTTCTGGTCCTGAACCATCAATGTCATAGGACCCACATTTTCTCCCATCCTCCTCCTCTAAACCACACCTCATAACACAAGATGAACTGAATGACCTTGTCAGGGATTTGGAACTACCCAAGAGTAAGGCAGAGCTGTTGGGCTCCAGACTACAGCAGCGGAATCTCCTGGCAGGTGATGTTAGGGTTTCCATGTTCCGTGACCGTCAAAAGGATCTTGTCCCATTCTTCTTCATGGAAGGTGATCTTGTAGCCTGCAACAACATCGATGGTGTGATGGCGGCCCTCAACATCATTCACGATCCAGATGAGTGGAGACTGTTCATTGATTCATCGAAGACGAGTCTTAAAGCTGTTTTACTGCATAATGGCAATATTTTGCCATCAATTCCAGTTGGTCATGCAGTCCATATGAAGGAAACCTATGGCAACATGAAACAACTTTTGAGGTGCATAAACTATGACCAACATCAGTGGCAGCTTTGTGGCGATTTGAAGGTTGTTGCTCTCTTGCTTGGTCTGCAGACTGGATACACAAAGTACTGCTGTTTTCTCTGCGAATGGGATAGTCGTGCAAGAGATTCCCACTACATCAAGAAAGATTGGCCACTCCGACAGTCATTGGAGTCTGGGAGGAAAAGTGTTCAGCATCCACTACTTGTTGAACCAAGGAAGATTTTGTTACCACCCTTACACATCAAGCTGGGTCTGATGAAGAACTTTGTCAAGGCCATTGACAAAACACAAGCAGCTTTCAAGTACCTCCGTGGAAAATTTCCAAGGTTAAGTGAAGCTAAGATAAAGGAAGGTGTCTTTGTTGGTCCTCAGATTTGTGAATTTCTTCGAGATGATGCATTTGACCATGCACTGCGTGGCAAGGAAAAGACGGCATGGAAAGCCTTCCAGTTAGTGGCAATAAATTTTCTCGGAAACAAGGCAGACAACTACAGGTTGTTGGTGGAAAACCTCCTCAAGGCATACAAAAGCCTTGGTTGCAACATGTCACTAAAGATACATTTTTTGCACTCTCATCTAGATTTTTTTCCACCGAACTGCGGAGCAGTGAGCGACGAGCACAGCGAGCGATTTCACCAGGACATTGCAACAATGGAGAAACGCTATCAGGGCAAATGGAGCCCATCAATGCTTGCAGACTATTGCTGGACAGTGACAAGAGATGCTCCATTTAATGAATACAAGAGATAAGCCAAGAAGCGCCGAGTAGACACTGAATAGGACTAAACTATGTACATAATAGTTTTTTGCCTTTTGTTTCATAATAAATTTTATTTATATAACCCTTTTGCTGATTTTTAAAGTGTTACATAAACAGGACAGGTGAAATATTATCATGTAAAGCAACCATAAACACATGAAAAGACCTAGGTTTACAATTTATGATTAAAACTCTACTATGTACACAATATACATAGACATAAAATGTAAAAACTTAAATATCTTAGAAACAGTAGCCAATCAGTTGTTTTAATTGTCATATTTGAATTCAGCACATCAAAATACATAATAAATAGCACATTTTATCTCTGAAGCAGACGACTTCTCAAAAATTGTAGACCAGTGCTATCGGCTCTCAGTTCTTGTCAGTAACAATTCTGCATCCCTCTCTCTGAGGCAAGGCTGTAAATGTGAGCATAGATTAAATGAAGGATGTATGAGCTCAACTGGTGTAATTTTGGCCCCACTAAAAAATCATGGGTTCATAAGTTTGACTAGAACTCAAATGTCATGGGGTTCACATTTCACTTTGAAGATACTGTATGTGTGGGGAGGGACAGCACAGAGGCAGAAAGGGAATAAATCCAATGAAAACACAGGCCTTGATTCTGCAAATTGCTCTACACAGATGGACCCCACAAAGTCCATGCAGGCCACACTGATGTTAATAGACACCATGTAGATTTAAAGGTCTGTCTGCATGAAATAGCTTGTAGAGTTTGGGTCAGAAGGTGGAAAATTAAGCAGTAAATGAACATAAAATATGGAACAACTGGGAAAAATGGAGTAGTGGGGGGGAGACATTCTAATGGCAAAATTAAAGTGTACGTATACTATACACAGGACATTAACCTGGCACTTGGAGGTGGTTTCCTATCATTAATATACAATACCTGCTTCTCTTTAGCTAGAAATACATTTTTGTAATGGAATCTCCTTTTTAGAGGAAAAGTGAGTTTAATTTAAAGGGGAAATATTTCTCAAACTCAAGAGTTGTACTCAAGAAATATTTTGAGAGGGTTTATAAACCCTCAAGCTCCATGAGTTTCTCTCTTCCCAAGTACAAATATATAGGGTGGGGAATTAAATCAACAGGTTAATACTAGATGTTTTGCTACCTTTGCTATAAAGGGCTACCTTTATAGTCACTATTGGAAAGAGATATATGTCCTAAGTATGTAATTTACACATACAATTGTGTGTATGTGCGTGAGTGCATGCATGTACACACTGGAGGGAGAGGGGGAATGTTCATCATTTCCCTCTCCATGATGTTGAAGAGTTTTCATTTATTATGCTGGGCAATGCAGGATAGCTTGCTAAATCCCAATGTAAAGTAATGAAGTAGCTTTTTTTTCTTTTTCTTTTCCCCTCTGCTAGTACGTCACTTAAACATTTGACATGACCATTTGTGCGCGTGTGTGTGTGTGTGTGTGTGTGCACGTAAGCATGTGCAATTTCCTAAGCTCTAATGCTATGATATTGTACAGTGCTCCAGTCCCAAGTTTTCAGCTGTGAACAATAGTGCATTATATGTTCAGGACCCTGACATATGACACGCTGAGAATGAGCCAGCAGAGGAGAGCAGCTGCTGCTCAAGCCATGCCTCTGAATTCCTCCCTCTCTCCACCTCAGTACAGAGCCAAGTGATTCCTTTCAGTGAAAGCAAATGCATCCCATGAGTGCTCTGTAAACGCGGCTGGAGAGGAAATAGACCACATGGTTATGTGAACACTCTATGCCAGAACAAAAAGCAACTTTTCAGCATCCAGAAAGCAACAAAGCTGAAGCAGGACTGTGTGGGTTTTCCTCATACCCTTGATAAAATGTTAAAGCTTGAAAGAAAAATACTGTATATTCACTCCCATTCATTAATATTCATTATCATAGGCTTTCTTCCTGCAATTTTCTATTCTTTATGTAGAGCCAGAGGGGAGGAAGGTGCTTTACGGCAGACAAAAAGACAAGGTCCCTGTGCAATGTTTTGGCACCATGTCATATTTTGTTTGCTGTTATGGGGATCACCTGTAAGCAGCAGCTGCACCTAAAGTAAATCAATCAGAGCAAGACTTATGCAGAGTGGACTTTACTCATGATAGACACAACTGGCACACATTTCTCCAATACATTCCAGTAAAAAGAACTCGTGCCGTTATCTGTGCCAATGCAATCTCATGACTCACTGTAATCTGACACCCCAACACCTCCTTATAGAAGAAGAATGAAGCTTATTAAGTTCACTATTAACATAGCAGTATTCTAATCAAATATTTAAAAATACTGGTATTTACCTTCCATGCACACTATTCCAATATTAATTTTGTATAGATTTAATTTCTCTGGTGATTTCACAGCACAGGTATTATAATGACTGTCTTTATCCTTTTGCTTCTCTGACAGTGTAAAGAATTTTTTTAGGTGCAGTCAATGGTGTTGCAAAGTCTTCCTGTATTTTCTGTCCTAAATAGTATCTTAATATATATAATTTGCCTCTGACAGTGCCAGGTTGTTACTGAACATAGAGATTCTTCATGTGCACTCAGTTCTTTCTCATGTTCCTGTTGTAATATCTGGATTGTTGAATCTGTTTGTTTAGTGCTGTGGTTCTTAACCTTTTCAGCCTTACTGTACCCCTTTCAGGAGTCTGATTTGTTTTGCATAACCCAAGTTTCACCTCACTTAAAAACTACTTGCTTACAAAATCAGATATAAAAATACAAAAGTGTCACAGCACACTTACTGAAAAATTGCTTACTTTCTCATTTTGTCTATATGAAGTTTTAGTTTGTACTAACTTTGCTAGTGCTTTTTTATGTAGCCTATCGTAAAAATAGGCAAATATCCAGATGAGTTGATGCATCACTGGAAGACCTCGGTGTACCCTAAGAGGTACATGAACCCCTGGTTGGTAGCCACTGGTTTAGTGCACCCATGCCATGCCAGTTCTAGCCCTTCTGTGCTTTCATTCTCCTACCCCCATGTGTCCCTAATGAATTATTTTTATCCTTTCCCGTTTCCCTGATCATGAAACCTTCACAAAACCTTACACCTTCACACATCATTCACCAATCTTAGTTCCTCACAGAATGTCCTGAACGATCTTGGATAGTGGTCTGTGGAATACGGGGGATCTTCCTACTTGCAGGCCTCAGTTCTGTTATTTTCTTGTCTTTCACAGGTAAGCTGAACATGACTAAATAAACTGCTGCTTCAAATGTCTCCTCCATATGGCCATTAACAATCTGTTTGCAGCATCAGTGGCTGGTATATCCTTTTCTGCTCTCCGTTTAAACACAGTATTGTACTTCTGCAGGTGTAACACCATTCTTTGACGCTTTGGTGGTGCTTCTGCATGAGGTTTTTTCATGATTTCCTCCAATGGCTGATGGTCAGACTCCACTGTAACTTTCCCCTGATACACTTAGTGAGAAAGGTTCTCACAGACTAACATAATTGCATTTTCTCTTTTTGGATTAGTGCATAGTTTGTTTCTGTGGAAATGAAAGACTTTGGATCCATAAACTGTTAGCTTGCCTTCTTGTACTAACACAGTTCCAGCTCTTTGCTTGAATCCATCCACCTAAACTGGTCCTCTGTATTCAGTACCGGGTTTACAGTGGCGCCATGGAGCCGGGCCCATGCTCAGAAGGGGCCCTGACCTGCTCCGCTTGCACCGCGCCCTGAGACCCCGTCAGCTCGCTGGCTTCCCCCACCCACCACTTGCTCCTCTCAGCTGGCCCAGGGCTCCTCTCTGCCCCCTGGCCCCACCCACTGGCTCCTCTCTGCCCCCTGGCTGGACCGCAGTGCACTTCCGGCTCAGGGCAGTCTCTGCTTCCCACCACCTGTGGGGCCCCACTTGTCTCCTCATAGCTGAGCCGCCTGGGACTGGTGCAGAAGCGTGGCCAGTCTTGACCAGTTTGCGGGGGCTGGGGGGTGGGGCTTGGCTGGGCCTCCCCAGGCAAGAGGAAGTCCGGCCGGGGCAGGCCCTGGCCTGGCTGATCGCACCACTCCCGAGGGGCTGGAGCAATTTCCCCACCCTGGAACCAGCCCTGGCTGCGCTGCCGGCAGACACAGTCACCTCCCAGCAGGGCCGGTGAGTGTGGCTGGGAGGCAGGGCATGGGGGAGTGGGTCTCTGGGGACCCTGGGGGGTGCTGGGCTGGGAGGAGGTGGGGAAGGTCTGTGTGCATTGGGACACTAGGAAGTGGGGGTTCTGTGTGGGGTGTTGGGCAATTGTGGTGGGGCTGTGGGTGGGGCTGGGCAGGGTGCTGTGCATTTGTGGAAGGGGTCTGGCGGGGGGCACTGGGAATAGCAGGTCCAGGGGGGGCTCTGGCCATAGGGAGTTGGTGGGGGGGTGTTTGCAGAAGTGCCGACTTCCCCGGGGGTGCTTGACCCCCACTCTGCCCCAGGCCCCGCTCCCACTCCACCCTTTCTCCCAAGGCCCCGCCCCACCTCTTCCCTCCCCACGCCCGCCCCACCTCAACCCAGCCTCTTCCTGCCCCATTCCACACACTCCCTCGAGCGCCTCTGCCCTTGCTCTGCCTCTTCCTGCCCCTGCTCCTCCCCCTCCCTACCAGTGCTTCCTGCCTGCCCCTGAACAGCTGATCAGTGGTGGGCGGGAGGTGCTGGAGGTAAGGGGGAGGAGCTGATTGGCAGGGATGCCGGTGGGTGCTCAGCACACACTATATTTTTTTTCTGTGGGTGCTCCAGCCCTGGCGCATCCATGGAGTTGTTACTGATGGGGTCTTGGGCAGAGGTGCTGTGTGGCATGGCTTGGGCCCGCCCCCGAGGGCCAGAGGCATGCTGACAGCATAGGGCCGGGCGGGCCGCTGTGCGTCTGGCAACTGCCGGTTTATAGACAGTGCCCTGCACTGGGCGGGATGGAGTGGGGCCGCCCCTGCCATGCCATGCCATGCCCCATTGCCCCTGGCTAGCCCCTCGCTCTGGGGATCAACCTCCCCGCGCTATGCTCCATTGCCTCCAGGGGGCCCACAAATGTTTGGCTCTGGGCCCACAAAAGATTAATCTGGCCCTGTCTGTATTTATGTCATTATATGGCACTGTGCCTACACTGGCAATTAATCGCTTCATTTTAGTGAAGACCTGGAGGGAGTATCTGAATATTTCTGCTGTGTGCCACTAATCAGTTTTCACAATTCCAACTATATATATACTTTCCTTTGTAAGCAAAAATACAAAATCTGTCCAAGAGCTGCAGAAATCTACTTCCATAGTCTCATTTTTCAGTAAGTTGAAAGCACAAGTTAATATATGGCATGACATACAGGCAGGAGAAAACCAATTCTAGTAGCAGTGGGCACAGTTTAAAAAAAACAACAACCCTCAAGCAATCCCTTAACTATGGGCCCTTAGCTGTGGAATGTGTGTAGCACTAATTTAGGGCACATGCAAGCACATTGAACAGAAGCAAGAGCAGAAGTAACTCTTTTGAGCTCCACAACACTCCGCTGTTTACAGATGGCCAGTGTATGAGTTGACCATGATTGTAAAGTTATACAATACCGAGGTGTATATTTCTGCAGATATGCTATTACTGATCTGATAGCAAATTGCTATGTTTTTCTTTCTGTATGAAGTTGTAGGGTTTTTTTGTTTTGTTTTTCCTGGACTATCTGATGTCCCAATTTGGATTTCTCCTAACATCTCCCATGTCTGTAGAGTCCACACCAAGGGTTAGCTTTTTGTGTGTGGATATTTTGAGACTCCTCTTTGTGGGGCCATCTTTTGTGGAGGTATATCAGGTAGAAGTTTTGTCTTGAGCTAGGTTTTATAATAAATTGCTTAACTTTTCTTCCCTCCACAGTACAGCTCAGATTAAAGTGGGGCAGGGGTATAGCATGCCAGCTCCTCTTCTCCAGAATTTCAGCTTTCACTAAACATCCAGGCTGCAAAGAAAATCTTGTAAAGTGTGACCTGAATGTAACTGGTGCAGTGATGTCTACCTGAATTTGCAGAGACCCTGAAAGAATAGCTCTGATTGAAATTAGCTGCCCCAATCATTTAATTTGGTGTTAACTCAGATGCCAATTTTAAGTATCACTTTGTCACTGCTTATGAAAGCAGGGAAGAAAGAAGAATTATATCTCAAGAACTATACCAGGGATTCTCAACCCCGCCCATCCCATATTACTAACTCTGAGGGACATCCAGGGTGGAAAAAGTTAAGAACCACTGATTAACATAATCTACTCTGAGTGACAGCTCATTCTGGGTCCAGGAGCAAGTGGGTTTGTGAAGGTCTTGATTATTTTTCTTTAATCAGGAGGGGACAAAGCCCATGAAGCCCAGTAGGGCATTTGAGCATCACCAAGGAGCTTCACTCAGCCAATCATCCAAATCCCGATGACATGGAGCCAAGCCCTAGGAGCCCAGCAGAGCTCCGCTGACCCCAGAGATCATACACGATTGTATTTTGAACATCTGCATAATCTATTGAGAATCACATGATTTTTTTTTTGGCATATAACTGGATGGAGCTTATCTTGAGGATGCCATTTGGGAGACTACCACTGTCTTCCCCCCCCCCCTCCAATTTGACCCTGCCCCACTGTGTCCAAGTGCAAGCCATAGGGAGCATATGACTATGAATATTGAATACCTAATCTAAGTAAACGTAGAGAGGCAGACTTGAGAAAAGAATGTTTCTGAATGTTCATGCTACTTTTTAATAAGTAGCTGATTTTTCTTTTTTTGCAAAGCACGAAGGAAGGAGTTGTTATCCATCTGTAGCTGATACAACATTTAGGGGCATAACTATCATTCTGGATTTTTTCCAGAGCAAGGTGATTCTTTTTATTTTCAGATAAACAAACATACTTTCTAAATTTGGAGGCTGATGTTCACTTGGTGAGGGAGTTACCATTATCAGAAAGGGTTTCCCCAAGATGTAACTCAAACACTGCATTTCAGGTACACTGAACTCTGATTTTCCAAATGTGGAAAACTTGGCTGCATACTTGGTAGGAGTGAGGTTTCTGCACCCATACTTGCCTGGGGTGTGTGTGTGCGGGGAAGGGGAGGTGGGGAGAGAAAGAACCTGACTTAAGATGAAAAGAGAAAATAAAATAAACACGGATTATGTATGTATTAGGGCCAGCCTTAGAGTCACAGGCTCTGAGCAGGAGAGATCATAGAATCATAGAAGATTAGGGTTGGAAGAGACCTCAGGAGGTCATCTTGTCCAACCCCCTGCTCAAAGCAGGACCAACCCCTACTAAATCAGCCCAGCCAGGGATTTGTCAAGCCAGGCCTTAAAAACCACTAAGGATGGAGATTCCACCACCTCCCTAGGTAAACCATTCCATTGCTTCACCACCTTCCTAGTGAAATCGTTTTTCCTAATATCCAACCTAGACCTCCCCCACTGCAATTTGAGACCATTGCTTCTTGTTCTGTCATCTGCCACCACTGAGAACAGCTTAGCTCCATCCTCTTTGGAACCCCCCTTCAGGTAGTTGAAGACTGCTATCAAATCCCCTCTTCACTCTTCTCTTCTGCAGACTAAATAAGCCCAGTTCCCTCAGCCTCTCCTCATAAGTCATGTGCCCCAGCCCCCTAATCATTTTTGTTGCCCTCCGCCAGACTCTTTCCAATTTGTCCACATCCTTTCGGTAGGGGGAGGGACCCAAAACTGGACGCAATCCTCCAGATGTGGCCTCACCAGTGCCAAATAGAGGGGAATAATCACTTCCCTAGATATGCTGGCAATGCTCCTACTAATGCAGCCCAATATGCCATTAGCCTTTTTGGCAACAAGGGAACACTGCTGACTCATATCCAGCTTCTCATTCACTGTAATCCCCTTTTCTGCAGACCTGCTGCTTAGCCACTCGGTCCCCAGCCTGTAGCAGTGCATAAGATTCTTCCATACTAAGTGCAAGACTCTGCACTTGTCCTTGTTGAACCTCATCAGATTTCTTTTGGCCTAATCCTCCAATTTGTCTAGGTCACTCTGGACCCTATCCCTACCTTCCAGTGCAGCTACCTCTCCAGCTTAGTGTCATCCACAAACTTGCTGAGGGTGCAATCCGTCCCATCATCCAGATCATTAATGAAGATGTTGAACAAAACCGGCCCCAGGACCAACCCCGGGGCACTCCACTTGATACCGGCTGCCAACTAGACATCAAGCTGTTGATCACTACCCATTGAGCCTGACAATCTAGCCAGCTGCCACCTTATAGTCCATTCATCCAATCCGTACTTTTTCAACTTGCTGGCAAGTACGCTGTGGGAGACCATATCAAAAGCTTTGCTAAAGTCAAGATATCATGTCCATTGCTTTCCCCATATCCACAGAGCCAGTTATCTCATCGTAGAAGGCAATAAGGTTGGTCAGGCATGACTTGCCCTTGATGAATCCATGTTGACTGTTCCTGATCACCTTCCTCTCCTCCAAGTGCTTCAAAATGGATTCCTTGAGGACCTGCTCCATGATTTTTCCAGGGACTGAGGTGAGGCTGACCAGTCTGTAGTTCCCCTGTCAAGGTTCCTTCCCCACTCTGAACTTTAGAGTACAGATATGGGGACCTGCATGTGAACCTCTAAACTGAATTACCAGCTTAGATCTGGTTTTGCTGCCACCACTCCCAAATACTAACTCCCTTTCCTGGGTAGCCTTGAGAGACTTCTCCACCAATTTCCTGGTGAATACCGATCCAAACCCTTGGATCTTAAAACAAGGAGAAATTAACCATTCCCCCTCCTTTCCCCCACCAATTCCTAGTGAGTCCAGATCCAATCCCCTTGGATCTTAAAACAAGGAAAAATCAATCAGGTTCTTAAAAAGAAGGCTTTTAATTAAAGAAAGAGGTAAAAAAATCATCTCTGTAAAATCAAGATGGAAAATAACTTTACAGGGTGATCAGATTCAAAGAGCCCAGAGGAACCCCCTCTAGCCTTAAGTTCAAAGTTACAGCAAACAGAGGTAAACCCTCTAGCAAAAGGTACATTTACAAGTTGAGAAAACAAAGATAAACCTAACATGCCTTGCTTGGCTGTTACTTACAAGTTTGAAATATGAGAGACTTGTTCAGAAGATTTGGAGAGCATGGATTGATGTCCGGTCCCTCTTAGTCCCAAGAGCGAACAACCCCCAAAACATAGAGCACAAACAAAAGCCTTCCCCCCACCAAGATTTGAAAGTATCTTGTCCCCTTATTGGTCCTTTGGGTCAGGTGTCAGCCAGGTTACCTGAGCTTCTTAACCCTTTACAGGTAAAAGGATTTTGGAGTCTCTGGCCAGGAGGGATTTTATAGTATTGTACACAGGAGGGCTGTTACCCTTCCCTTTATAGTTATGACATCCCCAGATTCTCCTTCTTCCCTTTTTTAAAGATGGGCACTATATTTGCCTTTTTCCAATCGTCTGGGACCTCTCCCAATCACCACGAGTTTTCAAAGATAATGGCCAATGGCTCTGCAGTCACATCAGCCAACTCCCTCAGCATCCTCGGATGCATTAGATCCGGACCCATGGACGTGTGCATGTCCAGCTTTTCTAAATAGTCCTTAACCTGTTCTTTCACCACTGAGGGCTTCTCCCCATACTGTGCTTTCCAGTACAGCAGTCTGGGAGCTGACCTAGTAAAAATAAAAAGATCTTGAGGATTTTGATTGTTCTTATTCTTCTAGTGTCCATAATTTTGATATGGACTTGGAATAGTGAGTTCTTCCACTAAGGCTCCACAGAAAAGTCTAATAAAAATAAAATGGCAGAACCAGAGAAGCTTCAGATGACATGAAAAAGAAATGAAGTTTACAAAAACTTGATCTGTACAGCTTGAAGACACATGGTCTTATCCGTCAAGGATGTCCTGCATGGAACACCCACTGAAGTCAAGGAGAATTCTATCTGTCTCTGGTGGGCTTCCATGATCAGGCCCAGAGTTTCCTACACATTGTTATGGCTGAAGCTGTCCAGGTTCTTTGTCTTGGTATAATGGCTATCTTCATGCTGATGTCACCATCTTCATCTCACTTTGTGAAGAAAATATTTTCAGCAGGGTCTTTTGAGGCTTCAGAATGTCTTGATCATAAATAACTTCCCAATTTCTCTGTGTCCTCTTTCTTGTTTTTTGGATACTATTGAACCATATTATTACTCATTGAGCAGGTTAAAAAGGCTTACTTTCATTCATTCCATGTTATTCTGCTTATCATGCTGTTCATAATCACTCACTATCTTGTGAATCTCTGACCCCCAATTTTTGTTGTATCC
The DNA here is from genome assembly GCF_028017835.1 of Emys orbicularis. Classification (NCBI taxonomy): domain Eukaryota; kingdom Metazoa; phylum Chordata; order Testudines; family Emydidae; genus Emys; species Emys orbicularis. Next base: position 45,193,995 of record NC_088687.1, on the reverse strand, counting down.
ACCAGTTGTTTCTTGTCTTATACTTAGATTGTAAGCTTTTTGGGGCAAGGACTGTTGTGTGTGTACAGTGCCTAACACAATGGGATTGGGGCCTTTTCAGCATCCCCTCCCATCATTGACTGAACAATGTGAGTACACATGGCTACTCTTGACTGTGGTACCCATAGTGCCGACTCCGTGGGTGCTCTGGGGTTGGAGCACCCATGGGGAAAAATTAGCAGGCTCCGCACCCACCGGCAGCCAAGCTTCCCCCCCTCCTCGCCTCCTTCTCCCCTACCCCCGAGCGTGCCACGTCCCCACTCCTCCCCCTCCCTCCCAGCGCTTCCGGCCCTCCCCCCCCCACCACCTAACAGCTGTTTGGCAGCGCTTAGGACTTTCCACGACGGAGACGGAGGAGCAGGGACGTGGCGCGCTCAGGGGAGGAGGTCCAGATGAGGCAGGGGAGGGGACTTGGGGGAAGAGGATGGAATGGGGGTGGGGCGAGGGCAGGGCAGGGGCGGGAAGAGGCGAGGAGAGGGTCGAGGACCCACCAGGCAGAGAGGAAATCGGCGCTTATGCTAAACCAATGGGTCTGGGAGAAATGGTAATACATTTTGGAATTTGCCTCCCCCACACAAGAGGCAGGTGATTCAGGTACCTAAAGAAACAGGTGGCGGGGGAGGAGGGGGCTTGACAACCTACACTAACTGTTTAAGGACACTACCAGGGGTCACGTACATTTGCATTGCTAGCTTTCCCTGCCACAAGAAGCACAGCTGCTGTTCCAGGTCTCTCAGCCCCATATCGAAATTGCAGTGGAGGGCGATCCTGTGGAACTCTAATGGAAGGCTTCCTCTGGATGTGTAGTTGTGTTGTGCAGCTGGCAGAAAAGCCAGTGCCTCCCTCTTTCCTGACTCTCATCGGTCAGCAGATTCTACCGGGTTTAGCTTCTTTCCACTCAAGGAAGCAGAAGGAAGAATCTGACTGATAGGTTTGTTTGTAGGGCCCTAGACACTCGTGAATTCTGCAACAATGTGCTGAGACAAGATTAGATGGGTTTTGAACAGCTTGTAATTTTTGCTGTTTGTTACAGTGAATATACATTGATGATGGTACAAATTAATTTTATATCCACTGGGTGGCTATACAATGAGACATTATTTCAATTGTAGATGACATCTGGGGTTATGGTAAAATGTGTTGTGTTGTCATGTGTTAATAGCATGATTCCTTTGTTTCACCACTATAGACCTTACAAGGTCACTGCAGCTGTTTTAAAACCATTATTTTGTTGGCTTAATCATCACATTGTGTCACTTCTTTTAGAAAAGGAACTGCTTCTTTGTTATACTTCAGTTACATGGAGAGATAGCCCCCTTTTTAGCTATAAATGATCTTTGAAAGAAAAATGGAAATAACATGTTTACACTGACAATTGCATAAAATATGGAAATCAGTAGGTGGTTTAACATTTTTCAGCATAAAGATACTTATTGTGGATGAGGTTTTCAAAAATAAAAGGAAGCTAAAGAAATGCCTGACAACACCAACTTTCCCTTGCATTCTTGGCATCTGAAATCTGTAGCAAAGAACAATGTTTTTCCCTGGTGTGTGTGTGTGTGTGTGTGTGTGTGTTTCTGCTTTTGAGCCCAACATAAATTCTGGAATTTCGTCAGTATAAGTACTGAAAGACTACACCCTTAGGGGGAAGTAGGGTTTGTAGCAAGTAGGCCAATGATTGCATAACTTGCAACCATGTGGGATAGATAATTTTTTGTATTTTGCTAGATTCAGATCTAAAGTCTCCCAGTGCACACACAAGCATCTGTATATTTTTAAACAGAAACAATTTTGTAGTATTTTAGTCAAGAAACTACATATTTTATCCAACAAACAAATACAAGTTTCTAATTTAAAAAGCATTATTTGGGGTATGGGTTTGATAGAAAACCTTAAACTGATTTCTCTTGCTCATTATTCTCTGCACAATTTATGTAACGAACACCAGTATCTTACAGCTTTGTTGAAAAGTTTTCCATTGTTCTGAATATTGTGCATCATTTCTTCAAATGGATATGTAGTAGATTCTATATGGTAATCCAATATCTAAAGGGAGGCACTTTAGGTTACACCTCATTTGTGAAGTTTTTCTTTAGGGGAAAAAATGTGTTTCAGTGAGTAAAGGAATAGAGTAAACATACAAATTACTGGCAGCTTAGATTACTATATACAACCTAGGAAATCTTGCTTAAGGGAAGCACCCTTCTGTTGCACACAAAAGAGCTAGTTCTCCAAAGCTGTGGAAAAGTGCTCTCCTCCCCAAATAAAAGGTCTAATGACCAACCATATTGTGATGCTTTAACATGATTACAAGGAAAGAGCTGCTTTGTTTTCTCTGTCCCCACAGTAACAGGAAAACAAGGTGTTCTGTGATAAAATGGAGAACCTTTTATAGAAGTTTACAGTCTTGCATACTGGTTTGAAAAATAACCCTGAGTTGCTCAACTAAAATGCCACATTTAGAGCCAGGTGTGTTTTTATTTGCTTGCTTGTTTGTTTTTAAGATGTCATATTGGCTGTGAGAACAGGGTTAGAAATGAGACTAAGAGAAAGTTGCTCCATTGATGCTGACAAATGCAATTTTCTTTCTTAAAAATTATTGCAGTGTTTTCCAAGCCATAGGAGGCATACCTCATGGTCAGATGTCTGACCCGGGGCTGGATTGGAAGTGACCTTTGTATGGGTGTGCAGAGTGGAAGAGTATGCATTGAGCTCCCCCATCCAAGTGTGGCCAGTTACACTTACAGTCCTAGTGCTCCAGTGCCCTGGGGGAATAAAAAAATTGGGGTGGGTAAATTTAGAGAGGAGTTGACTAAGAAATATAGTAAAATTATACAGAATAATGAATGGTATAGAGGAGGTAAATCAGGAACTTCTATTCACTCATTCTCATAACACAAAAGTAATGGGATCGGGCATTCAATGAAATTGGTTTTAAATTTGCCATCTTTCGATCAAAGGAAATACTTGTTCACACAACAGCCTGTGGAACTCACAAGATATCACTGAGACAAAGAGCTTAGTAGGATTCAAAAAAGGACTGGCTATTTATATGGATGGCAAGAATAGTCAGAGATATAACAAACATATTTTTAAAAAACCAAGAGCTTTGGAAGGGAACCATCGTGCTTTAGTGCATAATCTAACCTATAACTATTTTGGGATAGGAGCAAACAGTGCGGGGGGGGGGGGGGGGGGGGGCAGAATGTCCCGCAACTAATTTGCCTAATTCAGGGTTTCTTGCACCTTTCTTCAAGCAGCTCATACTGACCACTGTCTGAGGTAGGAAACTGGACTAGATGGACCACTGACATGATCCACTAAGGCAATGCCTATGTTCCTAGGGCTCTTAGTTGGAGTGGTGATGGAATGTGCAAGCCTTTGACAGTGACTGTAAGTATTTTGAGTAGCACTTGAGCTGTTCTGTGTCCTATGAGACCGGGATTAGATCTGTGGGTAAACAGAAATTTTGTAAAGAATGCCTACATTTATTCAAAGGCAAAATTCCCTAAATTCTGTCCTTTGTCTGTGTGTATGAGGAGAAAAAAAAATTGCTACTAGATGAAAGGAGCTAAAATACAGAGAGCACTAGATTGAATGGCTTTAGCACAGACATGCTAGAGAGGGTAGCACACAAGAAGTCTACCTGTCTTACATGGCCCACACAAGGGCCACTCACTGCAGCAATCTCTGACCAGGGACTGTATATTCTGATGTATCTGTCTATTTTTTGTAACCCTTCCTGGACTGAGCAAGTCACTCAATGGGTTGTGGCGGGAGGGTACGGTGGGCAGAACATACCTTTTCTTTTCCCTGTGCTGCCCTGCACAATAGGGTCAATGCTGCATGTATAGCTATCTGCTCTGTCCTAACAAGGGACAACGATCACATATGCTGAGTTGTTCCGGGGGAGATTATGCCTCCTGTCATAAAATATACTGGTGCTGATCCTGGGGCAGTGCCGTTCCAGATTGCCCTTTTGTAGGGCTGTGTGTAAAATGTACAAGCTAGCCGTAAAGAATTTAATATTACTTTTCGAGGTAAGAAATTGCTGTAGTTGCCTAACAATGTTAAGTGATCATCAATGAGTGGGGAGATGGTGCATAGGAAATCTCTCAAGACAAGATCCACACTATGAAAAAGTATAAAAACTTCTAGGTTTAGAAACTCTTAGGCCTAGGTACATATCACTGATTCTCATTTCTTAGCTGACTTCCTTTTTGGTGGAATTTTTTTTTTTCATGCAGTTAGGCTTGACTTCAATGCAAATATTTTTTTTCTTGTTCTTCATTGATACTTTTTCTAGGATTACTATTCTCCAAGGGCAAAGATATTAAGATCTAATGAAAAGTCTATGTCTATCCTAGTTAGTCAGCAGATTACTTTCCCTAAATGTATGTGAATATCTGTCTGTTGATGTTTGTCTCTAGAAATACACATTTTTATTCTATATAAATACTGGGTGTTTCTGTTTCCATGTGGGGGGAGGGATGGAGTAGGGCTTGGGAGTGGATGGAATGGGAGATGTTTTTATGGTCTTTTTGATCTTAAGAATGTGTGGATGTGTTTATAACACCTTCACTTGGCCAAATGCCATGGATAACAGTTTTTATTCATTGGAAGGAAGAAATTTGCACAACAGTTTTTTTTTTTCTCCAATCATCACTACTTTATTTTCCCCACTGTTTTAGGAGCATTTGATGAGAAGATACTTTTATAGGGTTTGATTCTGCTCGCTTGGAAATTGATGACAAACTGGAAAACGTGTTTACTGTTGTCCAAAGGCATCTTGCAAACTGAGCATTATTTCCACCAGAAATCAAACAAAGAATGCTCTAGATGGAACCAGTATCATCATAGTTCACCTCTTGTCAATGGTAATCTTTTCCTGCTGTGTGGAATGGCATCAACAAATGGAAAGCTTCTGAAATAGTCTACGGAGCTGAGGGATGTTAGTGTGGTTAAGGCACTAGACTCAGATTTGGCTTCAATTCTCAGCTTTACTGTAGAATTTCTCTGTGAATCAGGGGCAAATCAGTCTTTCTGTGCCTCAGTTCCCTATCGATAGAATGGGGTCAATAATACTTACTTTTCCATATCCTTTGTCTGACTTGTATATTTAAATGGTAAATTCTTTGGGGTAAATCTGTCTCCCTCTGGGCTGCACCAAAATAACTAATTATTAACCCTGAAAGCAGACAAATGGCAGAGCCTCCCAATCTCACAATTCATGAGCTGTATCTGAGAGCTTGAATTAAAAGCCCATTCTAAAAAATAAAAGAATGAAAATTACTTAACACTATGCAAAGCTCCAATAGACCCTACATTTAGATTGTTTCATTTAATTTCCTCTTGTGACTAATCCCTTTCCACCCCCACAATGAGGAGTTCATTAATCAAATCTCTTGCTTTTCTCTCGGTGAGACACAAAAGGGGGATGGGGGGAGAGTAATAAGAATATGCACAGGACAGGAAAGCTCTGTCCTTGGAATGAGCTCCTAGCAGGCAAGTCAGGAGATGTACAACAAAACAAAGGGAATGGAAATGAATGAACCTAACCCACCCCATATTAAAGTAACCTTATCTGGCGGGACTTCGGCAGTTCTCATTAAAAGAAATAGTAACAAACGACAGTGGGTTGAAAATGTGGATACCATAGCCAGGAAAATGGGCAATTACCTTCCCTAACTATGTCAGTATTGTGCACAAGTTAAGATAAATAAAGCTATTGCTCTTTTTTTGAAAAGCAAACACAAAAGCCAGCTTTTCTATTTCAGACTAAAAGCTTATTCTCAGCAGACAAAGAGGTAAGAGATGCATTGTCTCTGCTGCTGTATTGTTTTAGAGTAATATTCTTGACAACATAATGAAACTGATATGTGAAATATATCAGAATACGTGCATTACTGCCAGTGCTTCAAGGGATCGTCTCCTCTTCCATGTTTCTTAAACTTGCTAGACATGAATGACATATGCACCTTCTTGTGTTTATAGGCAGGAGGGAAGGGGGGAGGAGAGGAATGCAATGTCTATAAATACTTGTGAATGTCTGTGCACTAAAGCCTCACTACATACACACATACTTTAAATATGTTTTAAAAAAAATACATACCCTTAAATAGAATGAACCTACTGCCAGTGCATCAGTCACTTAATGCCATAGTATCTTTGGAAATTGTCTACAGCCAGTCAAGGAGAAAGTCCATTCATATCAGGCAGTCTAAAATCTATCAGTGGGATTCCTAATCTAACATAGACTGGTGCATTCTGATTTGTTTAAGATGTCAAAAGCAACAATTATCATGTTGTTCAGACAGTCCAGGCATTACTGCTGGACCTCAGACACTGCAGATGAGCATGCCTCTCTATTTCTTGACAGGTTGGAAGCCAATATTTTTTCCGTACAGTTGCATTATTCCCTGAATCTTGCATTGCCTTACTACTCGGAAGATTTCTGCTGTTTTGCCGTATCATCAAAAAAGCCTGTGTTTACTCTGCTTTCAAAAGCTTAATTTGGTTAATAGAGATGAAATGATTTAAAAAAACAGCCCATAGCAATAATTTCAGGGTAATTAAACTGGCATTGTTAAGAAAGGGAGAGCAAGTCAGATCAGGGCTAATGGCTCCATAGCATTACCAAGGTTTACTTTCCATAGGAACAGGAAGTCAATTATGTAAGTGGAATTTCCTACAGTGCAAGGAGTACAGTACTGAAGGTTGACATCTGAAGACCTGAAATAACCTTACCGAGATCAAAGGTTTGATTTATCATGGGTTTATACTAGTATTTTTTGCTACTAGTATAAATCCTTGTTTTGTTTTGTTTTGGACATAATAAAATGTTTAGACCTTTTGCCCTCGAAATTTGTTTTAATTTAAAACTACTTATATTTCTATTTGGTCTGAATGCTTCTGTGTGTAATATGTATAGGCTTCTGAGACAGTCAGATGAAAGGGGCTACCCAAGTATAAGATATTAAATATAAAATATGAATATATAATTATACAGTACCTAGTGGCATGAAGGAGTGGGGTATAAAGGTTTTATTGGAATGAGTTTGAGATGAGCATCAAGACTGCCACAATACAGCTATGAATGCTAATAAAATCTATATACCTTAATAATAACTATGCTAAGTAATGTCTGGATGCTCTGATCAGGACCCAAATGCACTGGTGGTGTTCAAATATAAAACGAGTCCCTGCCTTGCAGAGCTTACATTCTAAGGCCTCAATGCACACATACACATCATTAACTCAACATGTGTAAGCAGTCGCATTGAAGTCAATGGGCCTACTTGTGTGTAAATGTATGCAGGACTGCAGCCTAAAATAATTGAGAAGAAACGGTTGAGCACTCTTAAAAATGTACTTAGAATTGCATAGTATCAGTGCCACAGAGGCAAAAATGCCCCCAAACTATTGCCCTCAGCTTAAAAAAGTCTATTTTGATTCAACGTTTTCCAAAGTATTTCAGGCTACAGTCACAGGAACTATTTTTATCTGTGGGCAACATTGTTCATCTCTGGACCTCAGAGCTGGTCAATATTTGTATAATGTTCCTAAACAAAAGCAATTCAGAAGTTTGGCTTGGGTTATCAAGTAGGGATATAAAGATAATTATCACTCACTACTATTACTTCTGTGTATGGCTGATGCAGATGCAGAGCAACAACTATAATTTTACATTTAGGTGTTGAAGCAAGATAATTGCATCAGGAATAGTGAAGTGTATTGCTGTGATGCCTCCTTCAGATCTGTATGTTTCATGGTCTGTTCTGGGTGACCACAGTCACACAGGAGAGTCTTTAATTTTCCATTTGTGTATCAAATATCTGCATCTGCCATGGTTTATGTGGATGTGGTTTAGGGTTGCCCATAAGCTTCATGGAAGATCGAAGCCAGGGATCTTCTGCGTCTGGTCTTTCACAAGGTATTGGTTTGTGACTTCTTGTGAACTCCATTCAGCCAGGGTTGAAGTCACATTGTAGAAGGTTAAGCATGTGGGTCCAAAAGGGCTTGCACAACTTCAAGTGGTGGCAAGGGACATCATTGCAGTCCTGGTGGATGGGGAGGTGCTAATTTTCCTTGATTCGCTGGATTTCCTGGAGGGTTGTGGCATCGTGGCGAATGGATGGGGTAGCAATGTGAGACAGCATGGGCAGTCAGGGTGTTGGGATCGACTTGAGGGTTCCAGTGATGCACCGTATTGCAGTGTTAGTTGCCCATCAACAAGTAGAGTGTGGCATACTTCTGGTGCATGGTACTCTTCTACAGAGTACTACTCTACTAATCCTCTAGTTAACACCTGCCTTATCTATTTTAGGGGCAAATTGTGGCCTGGCTAATGTAACAGCACAGGAGCATAAGAGGGCACTCTTATGCCCTTGCATTGGCTACCTACGTAATAGGTAGCAGCACAGGAGGGGAGACAAACTCTGTCCTCTATATCCCCCCTCACATGTGTGGGTGGGTCGGAAGGAGACAGGGCAAAACCTTTACTCCATATACACTGTACCAGCTATAGATCCAGAGCAGATGGGAGAATGTGAATCTTCGCTTCTAGGGAAGTCTAGTAACTTGCTGCCTTTTAGTCCTGGCTTTGCCAGGAGCCCAGTGTGAGCTGTTAGTATGAGCTATGTAACCCTATCCCAAGTTTATCTAGCATATAGATTTGTAATACCCTCCCTAATTCTATGCAAAACACCAAACTTCACCTTTCCTCAACAACAAATATGGATTTTGTGGCCCAAGCCATTTTGGAGAAGGAAATCAAAACTTTGAAAAAGCCAACATCTGTGGAATTATTTTCGAACATCACTATTTTAAAATCCTCTTTTCTAAAGATCTTCAAACTTTCCAGGGGGAAAAAAGAATACACTGGAAGATGAGGTCTGGCATATGAAATTTCAGAGGATTATCTTCTATTTGAAGAAATTAGGACCTAGTATGAAAATTGGGCTAATAATGGGACAATAGCTGCAAACTTTACTACCACCACTATGTTGTACAATATAACTCACATACATTCATATATAACAGTTGTGATTACTATTACTGATGGGCTAAGAATTATGCATGGGACTAGTCTCTGGTAAAACATACTATTTTTTGTTACTCTAACCCAAGTACTTACTTGCATTCAAAGGCACATTTTGTGGAGCAATTATCCATGGGCATGCACATCCTCCTACTATGTGATTGCAATTTAAGAGCTGAGTTTTGAAATTTTAGTCCCATAAATAGATACAAATGTGTAGAGCTACCAAAACTACCCAACAGCCTCACACCAACAGGAAATATAGACATGGAATTATTCCGTACTTTGACTCTAGTTTTTACCAAAGATAGGCAGAAATTGATGGAACAGAACTCTCTTTAATTTACACAATATATCATAAGAAAATGACATTTCACTAGCACTTTTCACCCAGAGCCCAAAAGTTTTCACAGACCTTACTTAGGGAATAACTTTACCCATCACAAAAATGCAGCTCTTTAAAAAGAGCAAAGCTTTTACATGGTTTTAAACAGGACACAAGCATCTTGGCATAACTGTTCTATATTAAAGTAAAAATATCTTACCCAAATAAAACTTCAAGTCTATTTTAGGTAAGCAGAATGTAGCTGCCCTAGTGGATTTAACCAGGACACCAACCCATGGAGAAAAATAATATGGGGGAAGGATGTACTTAGGGTTAAGGCAAAAAACTGGGAATGGGGAGACCTGAATTCTATTTTCTACTCTGCCACAGCCTTCTTGTATGATCTTGTGCAAGCTTCTTTACAGCTCTGTACCTCAGTTTCCCCATTTGTAATGAGATAATGCTACTTTGTCAGAGGGCTGTTGTGAAGCTTAACTCAATGTTTGCGACATCCTCAGTCATTTGGGTGAACAGAAAAGAATAAGCACCATAGAAATGTTCCATATGCATATACAAAACATAAAGGCAAGTGTGACAGATTTGGCAATTTCCTGTCATTCCTCTTGGAAGGCCTTATCGTGTTAAGTTTATGTATTGTGGTGGGCTGGGATTGTATGTAATCTCTCTAGAGGGAGATGTGACAGATGGGAGACCTGGGAGTTCAAAAGACTATACTGAAAACATGGCAGAGAAGTATAGACTTTCAGGACAAATGCTGGTTATGAAAAAAACCTAGCCATTTGAAACTATGCCCAGAGGAAAGCATCATTAGCTGCTGATTACCTGGTACAGAAGGCCAACCTCAAAGGCCTGAGCTATATAAAGAAATGACTAATCAGCCCAGTCTCTGGGTTCTGGTTCTGGATCTAAGCCAGACAAACTTGTAGCCACAGAGAAAATCCAGTTGTGGGTTTATCATGTGTTCATTCTTTTACTGATTTAATATGTTTTCTCTAACATTTTTACCATAAGAAATAATGTGCTTGCTTAGAAGGAGTTGTGTATAACTGCAGGGCAATCAGGCCCGCCGACAGAAATTCAGGGCCCCAGGGCAGTCTCTGGGGGGCTGGGCCCGGGGTGGAAGTGACGAATACCTCACTTCCGGGACCACCCATGCTGGCCTGTGGTGCCCCCCAAAGCGCGGGGCCTGGAGTGGTCTCGTGAGCCTAGGCGCCCTGCAGCCCACCCGGGTGATTTAAAAGTGCCCAGGGCTCCTGGGACCTTCTAAATCACCCTGCCCCCTGGGCAATTGCCCCCTTTGTCCCCCCCTGTCAGCGGGCCTGGGGGCAATACACTGGTCATAGCCTTCAGAGAGAAAGCAAAGCGTAGGCACTGGCTTGTTTAAGCAGTCTGGCTTGCTGGGAATATCACAGGGACCTGCGCAGCCTTAAAATCCCCAGTCAGGAGGGAGTGAATGAGACATAGCTCTCTGCCCAAGAGAGGTGATGGCTGGGAGCCAGAAGCCTAAAGTGGAGTCAGAGGGGGGATGTAGTCCTCCTGAAACTGTGACAGCAAGTGGTTAGGATCTGGATTTGGATTTTGCATTTCATCTAAAACATAACTTCTCTAGCAATATAATTCCCCATAGCATCATGTTGGGGCATAGTTTTAATGTTAATTCAGAGGGGAAAAATTCTACCTACTAAATCACCAACATCACTTCCTATAGCACTTGGATTTTCCTTGGATGTCTCCTCAGTACAGACCTGATGCTGCAATACCTTAAGGTGTGCCAAGATCACAGCCTGAGAAAGTATGGCTGCAACATACATTTGTAATCCTCACCGCACATTACACTACACATCTAGTATATTATCCAGGGGGAGGAGTGTATGAAAGTTTATTACTTATATGTAATCCTTCCTGTTTGTTTTAAATACAGTTCATAATAACTTGATCTTTAATCTTTGATTTTAGATTCAGTTTATAGTGCTATCTGAATATTAGAAAGTCTGAGTAACCTGCTTCCTGCAATTATTTTAGGGGGTACATTGCAAGAACACTGCACTGGCTAAGCTGGGGGAAAAAGGAATGAACCTTTACAAATGCTGGGGAACTTGAACCTTGACGGTATTGATGGAAAGGGACAGACACGTGAGCAATCTACAGGGAAAGTTTGAATAAGGAGAGTTAAGACACCAAAGGTCTATGTATGAGGCAAAGGAAAAGTGGAAACAAATGCTATGTTAATCTGTAGATCTAAATCTGAACAATAAAGGATCATATTTCACTGGGTGAAAGGATTCTGAAGGCCAGTAATATTATCTCATGTGAAAAGAGCATCAGGAAGTTTATTGGATTGAAACAAAATATGAACATAGCCTCTAATGCCTTCTTGCTTTGGAAGCTTCAGGGGCCAGAACGTCAGCTGGGGTAAAATGTCCTAGATTCATTGACTTCAATTGAGCTATGACAATGTACGCAAATTAAGAATCTGGCCCCAGGTGCCCATAAATGTTTATCGTGCAAGTCGGATGCATGGATATTAGACACCGCTGGCAAATCAACTTTTACCACAAGAGGCTATATAGACAGTGGAAAGCAGCAAAGCACATAAAGGGAAATGCCATAATTTTTTTGTATCTCCCAGCTTTTGGCATTATTAAAGGCTTTCAAAGCACAATTGCAGTATTCTGGGTTTGGCAGGAAAATCGCTCTGGGCAGGTGCAAAGGAAGCTTGGAAAGGAGAAATATGGCCAGGAAAGGAAATGAGTTCAGTCTGGAAAAGAAATCAGGACAAGGACAACAGGAGCAGCAGACACAGACATGCGGCTGAAGCAGAAAACAACCTAAGCAGGGGGGAAATCTGAAAGAATGCAGACAAGAGATTGTTGGGGTAGGAGGAACAGGAGGAGGAAATACATACTCATAAGGAGCAAAAAGACCAAATTAGTTGCACCTAAACAAAGCTTTTTGGAACCTCTGCTACAGAAGAGAAGGAATTTTTGTATTTCATTTGCTGCCTCTAGTCTAGGAGGTTTCATATTTAATGAAAGGGACGCTAAAATCAAATGGAATTCTGTTAATTCTAGGCCGCTCATTACCCAATGTTTACAAATGCTGTTTAAATACCAAATAAACACAATTCTTTCACTTGGTGAACTATGACATTTATTGTGGCATTAATCCTCCAGGACTAAGGAAGAGGTTTCTTTTTAATTAAAAAACTATGCTCCAGCATTGGAATGGGAACTCTTTCCCCCCTTTTTTTATCACCTTATATACTGATATTTAAAAAAACAAACAAAAATAAATGATGATTCAGGATGGGATGTATAACAGAACAGAGTTTTTGAACTAGATTCTGAGTTTTGTAAGCTGAGTCTCTCTAAAGAAAGGAATTGGGTGAATTAGTCCCCATGAAAAGGGAATCAACTGTAACTTTCACTTCCAGTTCAAAAGGTATCAAACTCAAAGCTTTTTTTTTTTTTTTTTTTTTTTTTTGAGATTCAAAGTAAAGTTAAAGTACATGGGAATACAGAAATTATCATACTCGTTCAACTCAGTGGTCCACCTTGTCCACTATGCTGTGTCAGATAGTGATTATTATGAGATGCTCAGAGGAAGATGCAAGAAGTTCTACAGTAGACAATTATAGAATGCCTATACAGTGCTTTTTATTTTTAAGCCCATGTCAATTGAAGGTTTCTTTTTGCCCTGTAGCAAGAGGGTTCATGTCTTTTCCAACTTTCTTTTTTCTTGTTTTTTGTTTTTAATCCTTACCATTGTAACCCTATGCAGCAAATCTTTTGTAGAAACATACCTGAACCAAAACCCTGGAAGTAGACATCCCTCAACTTTGGGGTAAGTCAGATATGAACCGAACCTTCATAGCAAGGGTCCATCTCTAACTTTAAAAAAAGAAATGCATGCCTGCCTGTCTCCTTGCTCTTTTTGGCCAGAAGATACTGCATGTGAAACATCAAAATCTGTGACAGCATCTGATCTTGAATCTCTATTCCTGGTGTACGCAAAATTCCCATGGACTTCAGTGGTAGTTTTGCCTGAATAAGGAATGAAGAATTGGGTACGAGACTTTTTTCCAGATAAAAAAGGTTTCAATAAGTTTGCTAATCTTAATTACTATCACGGAGCACCTGTTTGTCTGATTTGAAATTATCTGAGTAAATAAATCCCACACACATACCCCAGAATGGTATGAAGATATAATCAAAATAACATGTCACCTTTCTATGCGCGTGCGCGCGCACACACACACACACACACACACATATTAAAAGAAACAATTAAGGTTGCAAAGTCAAGCACCGAAAAGTTAGGAAATTCCAGAATTTAGGTTGCCTCCTTGTATATCTGCGTTACGATACAGACTTCAATTACATGACCAAATATTATTTTCCACTGGATCTCAGTGCCAACTGGCACCATTCTCCTACCCATTTCCATCACCAGCCCCTAGTCCCAGTTCCAGTCTCCTCTTCCCCCCGCCGCCAAGCTCCCAGTCCTTGTCTGCTTGCACAGACACCCTCCATCTCCTTGCCCAACCAGACAGTCTCACTCCCGGTCAGAGCTTTTCTCTTCTCCCCTCCCTCCAGTTACAGTCTGATGAGACTGTATGTCTCAATCTACTCCTTTTCCTCCCCACTGATCTGGCTTTTGTCTCCTCTGTGTTCAGATCAGATGGTTTCCTCTTCCAAGCTGCCTGGGTGCCAGCAAGGATGGGGTGGTGGGGGGTCATTGAGAACACAGGAGAAAGAGGCTTCCTGCTCTTAGTTCCACTGCCTGGCTTTTATTTCAACCTGGAACAGCCCAAAGCTGCAATTTTAGGGAAAGTCCAGCTTAGCTCCTGTAGACCTGGGATGATGCATGTTCAGTCACTCTGTCGGGTCAGCAATAGAAGCTGTGAGAGGCTTACACATGCACAGGGAGGACAGAATCTTTGGAGATTTTAGCTGTTAAGTCTATCATGCATGTGTGAACGGCAATTTTTCAGATTTATAACTTGGCCTAATTTTGGTGGATTTTCATGGAGATGACAAAGCACTTTTTTTACACAAAGGTCATCCTCTCTCAAATTTCAAGTCTCTGCTTTACAGCATTAGGTTGCTAGAACTTTTCAAAGAAAAGGTCATCAGTTTTTTAACATAGGTAAAACATTTGTTTCCCCTGGACCTTGGAAACAGCTGAACCATATTTTTTTTGATGACATTTTTCAAAGAAGTTAAGCCTGAGGCAGACACCCCATCCTATGCCAAACTTTATGGGCTGAAATTTCAGTGTTATCAGCAACTGAAAATAGGTCTTAAAATGAGAAGTGTTGGACAACTTTAATAATGACCAGTGCTAACAGCTCGTCTATTATACCATACATTGCAATTATGCTGCATGTATTTTGTTTTCACTAATACATCTCAAGATAATTCTGAAAAGCTTTTAATGACATCAAATCATATCCTCTGCTGATGTAACTTTGCATAACTGCATTGAAATCAATTGAATGATATCAGTTTATACCAGCTGAAGATCTGGCCCTACATTTTGACTTTTGTGAGTTGGACTTGGTATACAAATATCTTAAAATCCCATTAGTTCAAGTAGACTTCTAGTGGAATAAGAGAGCTACAGCTTGATTCTAATATACAGATTGTTATAGCAGAATCCCTTCCTGATTACATGCCTCAAGAGGTACTGTAAAGTCAGGGTGGTATATTTTCCCCAAACAAGGCTACCGTTGTTCTTAGAGAGCACTCATAGGAAACATGAAGATGACTATCGTGTACACAAAGGTATTTCAACATTTTATCAGATGAACTGGATATGTGCACCTGATACTTTTAAATCACTATTTTGAGGCTTAATCATAAATATGGTAACCTGATGAGTCAGTGGCCCATTTCAGTATGAATAATTGTTGAGATTGGGCAATATGTACTTGTGACTTGCATGCCTATAGGTATCTTTTTAGTGCTTCTCTGAGCAGAATAATCCCCCCTGCCCCCAATATCCATTCAGCTGAGGCTGGTGCCCTTTTTTGTTAGTTCTGGTAGTAGATATTCCTTATGTTTAATGAAGAAAAAGTTGAGGTGTGGAGAGAAATGACATTGTAGCTTTAAGCTACGTTTGGTGCTTTAGGGCGAGAACTTCAGGTGTGTAAAACAGCACTGGGTGCACATGAGGGATGGAGTGCAAAGGTGGTTTCCCACCATCTTTCCATTCCCTTCCTACCCAGAACTGCTAGGGCCCAGTTTGACCCCATGCACAACTCAGAACACTCATGGAACTGATTGTAGTTGTGCCAATACATGACCCCTTTGAAGTAGCAATGCTAGCAGGTGTAACTAGAGCAAAGATAGTTTTAGTCACACCCCTCCCCTTTGGCAGAGTCCTGACATGAATCTTGTTCCAGAGTATTGGGCAGGGTGGCACAGAGCTGGTGCCATGCCACTCTGATTCCTCCATGATGGGGAAAACCTTAAGTTGCCCATTTAAAGCCGCTTTAAGATCTCTTTGTGCAACCAGAGTGGCACAAAGGGGACTTAGTGTGGGCCCTGGTTCTGGCCCATAATGTTTTGATACTTGCTAAAACTTTCACTTTGTCTGTGAATCAACTCTTTTTTTAATATTCACTGCAACATCTGCTCAATAATTCTTAAAACATAACATTATCTATTCCAGTCAATGTGTTGGAAATTATTTCACACTCCAGCATAGGCGTTAATAAATTTCTATTTGAAATTTTCATTCCTTCTGTGCTACCTATTCATATTGTTGTTCCTTTTATTTAATTTTTATTATCATAAAGTAAAGCTCTCCTAAGTGAATGCCTGATGAATTACATATTTTAAAAAACCAGCCTCCCTTTAATGGATCAAATGATGAATTATGATAATTAGACCCATTATATAACCTCCACCCCAAATTTCCTACATTTGTATCACATTTTTCATCCCAAAGAATCTCCAAAGTGTAGAGTGTGTGTGTGTGTGTGTGTGTGTGTGTGTGTGTGTGTGTGTGTGTGTGTATAGCATAGAAATACAACCCCAAACCACCTTGTAGTACGGTCGAGCCGGGGCTCTACCCTCCGAGATGGAGGGGTGCCACACCGGCTCGCTAACTTGCAGAAAGTCTAGCCTCAGGTCCCTTTACGCAAGGGCTGAGCGGCTGACAGTTCCGGAGCTCAGGCCCTTAGGGATGGGCTGAGCGCTAACTAACCGTCTAAGCAGGCCCAGGCCCTGGGTCAGGGCGGGGCACAAACAGTCACAGCTCAAGCCCTTTGGGGCGGGGGTTGAGCAAACAAGCAGTTAAGGGGCCCAGGCCCTGGGTCAGGGCCGGGCACAAACAGTCACAGCTCAAGCCCTTTGGGGCAGGGGTTGAGCAAACAGGCAGTTAAGGGGCCCAGGTTCCTACCTGAGCGTTGGGTGAGGGGGAAGCCTGCCACCCGTGAGTGCGGGTGGCAGGGGGGGACGCAGGCCCACCCACTCCACTGCGTCCCAGCCCGGGGCCCTAGCAGCGGCTACTGTCGCTGCCGGTCAGTGGGGTGTCCTGACCGAAACACACTGACATCGGCTCACAGGCCTCTGCAGCCTGACCGGGGTCGGCTATCCCCGGGCTACTTCCTTGTTCCCCCTCGGGGCCTACCTCGGTGGCGATGCTGGGTTTGGGCCAGTCCAGGAGCATTGGTTCCTCGGGTGCGGGGCTTGGGGGCCGGTTCGGCAGCTCTTCCCCAGGGTAGCTGGCACGGGGCAGGCTTGACTCCTCCTCGGGGCAGCTGATCCGGGGCAAGCTTGGCCAGTCCTCCTCAGGGTAGCTGGCACGGGGCAGGCTGGGCCAGTCCTCCTCGGGGTACCGGGTCGGGGGCAGGCTGGGCCAGTCCTCCTCGGGGTACCTGGCGAGAGGGAGGCTTGACCGGCGCTGGGTGTTAGCAGGCGGCTCGCGGCCTGCGGCTGTCTCCCAAGCGGGAGCTCGGCCCGGGACGTCTGCTCTCTCTGGCGGTCTGGCTCTCACTGAGCTCTGCTGGCGGGCTTTTGTACTTCCGGGTTGGGGCCGTGACCTCGGAGGGGCGGGCCTCGGACCCGGTGACTCCGCCCACGCTGGGGTTGGAGGAAGCTCGGCCCTGTCAGAGATGGAGGGGTGCCACACCGGCTCGCTACACACCTACTCAAGTGGCCACCACCCATGCTGCACTGGCTTCACTGATACTTTATTTAAACTAGCTTTGATATAGACAAAGGTAGCTCAGATCTGTCTACACATGCTTCAATCACACCTCTTGATTGCAGTGTAGACATTGTCTAAATTATGCTGGGGCCTTTCAAGTCCTTTGAGAAACCCAGGATCAGGAGAACACCTTGGCACCCCACACCTCTTAGAGGCACAGCACAGGATCTCTCCCCCTAGTTAAGTGTGGTACTATGGAATACAGGAACTGGATGCAGTATTGTTAAACATAAGAATATATGGGCACAGGTACAACACTTGTCTTGTGACAGTGTTATACACAGGTATTTGGCAAGCATAATTTATTTGTGTTATAGAGGTATCTATACAGATATCTGTTGCAATCTGTTTATACACTGATAGTTCCATAAATAGTTGATGTGGAGCTTTATGTGTGGTGCAGTAGACATGGTAGAGGTTTTATCTTTAGGTATGTAGATATTTAGTGCAGATATTTTGTTATATTGAAGTAGGAACCCAGGTGTTATGTATTCAGTATAGATCTGAGTGTGATCATTCTGATGCTTGTGGAAATTAGGAGTTGTTTCATCGAAGTCAGTGGAGTTATACTGGTGTAAAACCAGTATAAGTGAGATCAGAATCTAGCCACTGTAGCAGCTATACAAGACTGTCAGTACTGTGAAAGCTCCACAGTAGCACAGGGAAGGAGGTTCCACTGCATTTTGCATAATGGAGAGGTGGGCTTCATGCCAGTGCTTAACAGGCTGGCATGGAAGGGAAGGGAAATCTGGGGGCGAGCCCCTTTGTATCCTTGCTTATGCAAATCAGTTAATTGTTAGAGCCTTCTGTGGTGATGCAAAGGGCAACAGCTGCTGTTCTAGCCCAAAGGCTGAAGAAGCAGCCATAAAATGGCTGTACTGCATCTCCACAGGCTGCCTAGGGCTTTCAGAAAGGGATTTGTGCCCTCCATACTACATGAAAGACACCCACATCAAGCCAATTATTATTTGTTGTTGGTTTTCGTTATTTTTCTTGCATGCTAAAAGTAGAAATTAGCTGAATCTTTAAAAACAAATATTTTTTTCCAGCTGAAGAGCCTTAAAGTGAATAGAGATTCCAAAACAGCTTCCCCCCCTCCCCGCCTTTTGTTCCTCAAAATTGGCTTTTTTATTCAAACAAACTATTGGAAATCATTAGTTGAAATATTAGTGGGGAAAGCCATTTCTTTTCGTAATTTAGATAGAACAGTCATTAACATTTGAAAACACCGACATGGTGTAATTTTAATGGAAATGTAAATACATTATTCTGTATAGTCTGCTCCACTGGATTTATACAGTATGATAAACAGCAATGGTTCCAAAATCTACATGCCAATTAATAATTACACATTAGGAGCTCTCATATTCTGTACTTCCATGATGGATTTTTTTAAGCTTGCTACTGTTAAAAAGGAGGATCAAGTTTAACTATATTTGCCTACTTGTATGGATTTTACTGATACTATTAATAATAAAGATCCTCTTGGACTTTCATCATGTGTAATATTTTATCCAAACCAGTACACCCATTACCAGTAATCAGTGGAAACCAAGAACACTAGAACAGTTGTTAGATTGTTAGGTTTGACTTGACAGATGCATGGGGAGTCAAGCATTATAACAATCACCACCAGCAGGGTTCTGGAGGCCCCCCCCGTGTCGCAATTTGTACTGCAAACTTATAATGTACTGAGTGTATGAAAGGCCTCTGAATAGAACAGAAGTTCAAATCTAAAGAGGAAACATATAGCAGTCAGGGTCACTGAAAGAAGCGGCTTTTTGTTGTTGTTGTTGTTGTTGTTGGACTGATCTTGAAAATTGATGCCCAGCCTATATGTATTGAGGTTCAGGAAAGATTTCATCACTTTTATATTATGGTGGGCTTTACTAACATATCCCCTTAATCTTATGATGAATTTAATCAGACGATTCTCTGTCTAGGAAAGGGAGAAAGGTTTCAACATGTGTGCATTCAACATCACTTTGTTGTTCTCTGGGGTTGGTCAGGAAAGGTTGTGTATAAGGGTAGGTTACCTGCTGTTGATTTGATTTCAATCTGTTAGGAATTATGCCTAGATTTTAACTTTAATGAAATGTTCACATGAGAATAAATGGATTAAGTAAAAAAAATAAAAATGCCATATACATTCTGCTAGTTGTGATTTTCATGGGATTTAAACTTAATTCTCAGTACTTGACTCATTTGAGATCTGTAATATTTTTTTCTAGTTAGGTGTTACAGAGCCCTGGTCCTTTTTCAGTATCCAGGGATATTTTTATAATGTGATAATAAATGTTAGTGCAATATTTTGCTTTCATATATTAGTTAATCTATTCCTCCTCCACATGAAAAAAGACAATGGAATGAAAGACAAAAGCCACAGCATACTGCTGTGAAATATAAAAGGTGCAATAGAATGAAACCCCAGTGAAAATATCATTATATACAGATCAATTATGTAGCAGTGATTGTTTTCGTTTTCATTACTATGCTTTAAAGCCCCTCTAGAGTGAGAAAAAAATGTAACTTTTTTTTTTTTTGGTATCTCACTAGAACATAATAGGCTTTCATACATGTAGCAGTCATAAGGTATCCAGGGCTATCAAAGTTTGGCTCTACAAGCTGGATAGTTTTAGAGTTCCAGTTTCTTCACTGAAATAGATATTATATAAGAAATATAAATGTCAACAAATGTTTTATTTTACCTTATTTCATTGAATTTGTTGTTTATATTTATTCAAGACATACACCAATGGCCTATGCCTCTGGATGAATTTACAATTATTAAAAACAGAATTAGTCATATATTTAACATTATGAAGTAAACAGCTAGAAAAAGCCACTTTTATCTACTGAGGCCACCCAGAATTCCAGAAGGAAAGAGGGATCCAACGTTATGGTACCCCTAAATTGTAAACATGCTAGCTGGAGGATGCTTGATTCCCCTCAATGATAGGAGCAAACATCATGTCCAACATACTCTCAGGTTGCTTCCCTCAATGAAATTATATTAAAAATTACATTTCCCCCCCTTTTCTGGATCGTGTTTAAACCACTCTGCTTTCATTGAGTCAAATGCCAGGGAAGCCCATGTATCACACTGCCTGGGACAGATAAAGTGAAGACATAGAGCTATAAAAAGCAACAGAGGGTCCTGTGGCACCTTTAAGACTAACAGAAGTATTGGGAGCATAAGCTTTCGTGGGTAAGAACCTCACTTCTTGCATCTGAAGAAGTGAGGTTCTTACCCACGAAAGCTTATGCTCCCAATACTTCTGTTAGTCTTAAAGGTGCCACAGGACCCTCTGTTGCTTTTTACAGATTCAGACTAACATGGCTACCCCTCTGATACTTGACATAGAGCTATGTGTCTTGTAGCGGGGCGGTCACCCCGCTCTGGTTAGAAGGGGTTAAAAACAGCCCTGGGAAAGGGCTGCCCAGGGGCAGTCAATCACAAGGGGACTTGAGGCAGCCAATCAGGGCCCAGATGGGCCAGTATAAGAAGTGCTCCTGGGGAAAAGGAAGTGAGTCTTGCTCCAGCAGTGGAGCAAGAAGGACCTAGCTGCCTGGTAGAGACAGGGGTTCCTTGGACAGAGTAGTACTGGGAAAGGGCAGGCTGAGCTGGGGAGCTCTGGCCTGGTGACCTCCCAGGCTGAGGCCTTGCAGCAAAGGCCTGAGGAGGTACTAGGGCTGCAGGGAGGCAGCCAGACCAAGAAAAGGCAGCAGGTCAAACCCCCTTGCCAGTGATGAGTGGCCACTTCAGACTGAAGTTTGCCCCTGAGAGAACGGGCTAGATGATGACTGGCAGTAGCCACTGAGGCAAGGTGGGTATAGGGGGTTGGGGTTCCCCTGGGAGGGGAGACCCAGAGTCTGGGGACACTGCTGTGGGGCAGCACCCCAAGGTAAGGGGCACAGTGGTCCGGGAGGGACGCAGGGCCTGAACTGATGGAGATAAAGGGACTGCAGAGGTGGTGGAGACAACAGGGCAGGTAACCGAGGGTGAGAAACCAGCCAGAGGAGGGCGCTCCTGAGCTGGATGGGCTAATTCCCAGACTGACCAGCAGGAGACGCTGTGCCGGTGAGTCGGCGGCTTGCTACATGTCTGTATAGTGGCACAACAGACCAAATTACTTTGCTATCTCCCTGACACTAACTAGAGGAGTGATGGAATGGATCTCTCATGGAAAGCCATTCAGTATGCATGAACAACTCTCTTCTGTCATAGGAGCAGCAGTGAGAGACTCCCTCTCCAGGAGCTACCCATCACACAAAGAGAACCTCTTACTACAACCCATGACAGGTGCAGTCTGCTTTACCTGTCTACTCATCCCAACCTGCAATCTGGTGCAGGGACATAAAGAGGAACAGAGCCATGGCCCAGCTGTGTACCTTGGATAGCCCTCACTGAAAATGCCAAGATCAGGGCAGGCTGCAGAAGAACAGATTCTCCCAAAACTGGTGGTTATCACTGAAGTTAGACTCACCAACCAGTCACAAACTGTGCTCCTGATCCCCCACACTGGTTACCAAGAAGCTTAAAAAAAAAAATCACACAGCCCCCTTTATTGTATTCCAGTTCTTTGGCTTCCAATTAGTGCATAGGTTCAGTAAAGTGGGAAGTTACTGAAAAAGTATTTATTATGAATATTTTGTCTAGCTCTACTAAATAATCCTCACAACAACCCTTGGGTGTAGGTAGGCTTGTTGGTAATTAATCATTGAATATCCACGTTACAATGTATTCCTCCAAGTGCCTGTTAAGTTCACAGCAACAACTTGACTCTACCTTGAAAGTACTGCCCTCCCCAAAGTGATACTTCTACCTTATATGATGTTATGATTAGTATTTTCCAATGCTGGAATATCATTCCTCTGTTTTTCTAGTGTATGGTTCAGTTATGTCTCAATTTCAGAGCCCTGGAGTCCCCACAGCCTGGGACATTACTGCAGTGGCGGTTTGTGTGTGTGTGTGGGGGGGTGGGAATGGCCTTGAAATCCTGTTCCTGAAAGATACCCTTTAATTAGTATTTTCCCTTGGCTTTGTGAATCCAAATCTAGGCATATGTGAGTTGCTGTGCTTAAATAGAGGACGACCAATATACTATAACATAAATAAGGACTGCAATATTAAAGTCTCCCAGAGATCAGAATCATGATCACTTAGGGGCCAATTCTGGAAAAAGTAGTCATGAGGCTAGTCTTTACTCTTGTGAATTGTCCCACTGGCTTCAGGGAGACTTCTTGGATGGGTAAAGACTGCTCATGTGAGTAGGAATTTGCAGGATTGGGCTTTTAGTTTGTCTGAGCTATAGTCCTTCAGCAACTTTGCTTCCATACTATGGAACTTACTCCCGATTATGGGGATAGTTTTAAGAGCTCAATAAGAGACCAGATGTTTAATAATGCTTAGCACAGAATGATATAAGATCTTCTGAAAGCCATCAGTTTGCTCATCAGACATATAGATATCAGAATAACAAATACTATATATGCAAAATACTGAAGGGATAAAAAGGAAGGAGAAAATCAGTACTGTGCTGAAACTTTGTTTGGAAAGAAGATAAATATAGCAGCATGAGAAACAGTTTTTCAGCTTAAACATGACCTTACAACCTTATGCCATGGTGGCTACATCAAAGAAAGAGGCCATACCTGAGATGATTTACATGAATAAGCAAATCCCTAAATTTACTACTCTGTTCCCCCCCGCCTTCATATATTGCCTTTGATGTCTCAATCTCTGAATGCAGGTGCAAGAACGGCAGTGGCTAAAAATGATATAAAATTACTTACATTACAGCCTAATGTTCTTGAAGCAGAGTGGGCTTTGCAGCTGGAGATGAAATGAATTTATGAACCTAAATGCTTCCCATCCCCTCTGTACAAATGCTCTCAGACTTCCACAGGTGGTCACACTTCGACAGCTGTCCAGCCCTTTTGCATTGCTTAGCATGTATGAAATTCAGTTCTGTAGAACAATGAATGGGGAAAGGGAGCTCCCAACTTGAATATAGTTCATATGTATGTTTGGGACTTCCCCCCCCCCCCCTTTAGAAAGGATTACCTCATTGTGTGATCTAATTTTATATTGCGAATTAGTCCTAAGGGAAACAGACTGAGTTAATTTTGCAAGATGGTTTGCATCAGTAGTTAGAGCTAAGCTGCTTTGGCTTTTTAATTTGGACAAATGTTGAACACTCTGATCTAATTGTGTCAAACTCGAATCTGCAAACCTCTGCACTTTGGTGATCTAGTTCTAGGGAACAGCTATCCCAGGATATCCCAATTTGGAGCTCACCCTCAATTGCTTTAAAGAGATTTTTTTTTTAATTATTTTATTTCACTCCTCTCCCATCCTCCAGCAACTCATTCCCAGGGATTTAATCTTCTTTGTTCTGTAGGTCCCATCAGCTGCAATATGCATTATTTATTATCCATTCAAATCTTATATGATAATCTGACTGAACCACATAAAGTATAATTGTTCAAGAGAAACAAGGATAGATTTTGCTAATTAAAAATTATGCACAGGTCTCCATATTTCACACTGAAAGTTGCTTCCCCTTTCCTTATTCTGTATGTACCATAGTAAAAGAGATTGGTACTAGCCAGTTTAATGCATTCTTTTAGAAAAAGCAATTTTCTTGGCTTTTGATATATTAAATTGTATGCAATATATATTTGTCATGCTGTCTGGAGTGGTTCATGACTGTGAATACCAACTTCAGGGCAGACTGTAAAGAACCAGGGCAGGCACCCCAAACTGGTGGCATGTTCTATAATGTAGATTTCACCAACTCAGTAACAAATGTGAACTCCTGAAACACTATAATAATATTACCCTGGAGTCACAGACAATCCCTTTGGACATTCCAGTCTATCTTGCCACCCAGGCAAGCTGGACTTAGTGATAGTTGGTTGCCATACACCAAAGATGGTAAAATATTCACCTTGCTCCCAGTCCCAAGAGACTAGTCACTTACCTCAGGTCAATTTCTACCTCAGATTTCACACCAAAGACAACACTTGTAGCCAATCCTAAAGTAAACTAACTAAGGATTATTAACTAAGAAAAGAAATCAGAGTTATTACAAAGTTAAAGCAAGCAAACATATACACAAGTGAATTGTACTCTATGGTTTTAGGTGACAGAGTGTTAGAAATCTAGGCTAATCCAGGGCTAATCCAGGTCGACCCTGGGGAATTTCTTCTTCTGTCTTGTAGCTCTGGCCCTGTGAGAGTCGAAACAGCAAAGAAAAATTTATTGCCGGCTATCTTTATTTCCTTCTTCCAGAATTCAAGCTGATGGGATGAGTCCTGTTACATGTAACATCTTCATGGCTGTGAAGGGGCAATTTAAGTCTTCATATTGTGACGTCCCACCATGGCCCATTTAGTTTTGATAGCCCTTCTTGACAATTAGAAGATGATCTCTCCTGACTAGGTTCACAGTTTCAGAGCAAACATTTTTTATAGTTATAACCAAAAACTTAAATATTACCTTATAGCATTTGATAAAGTGAGATTTATGCATGCAACAATTTACAAGCATTTCATAAAGTCTAAACACTAAACACATTGTTATAAGTTCAATATCCATCTTAACCATATGTGATGGACTGCACTCCTGTATTCACACTATACACACTATTGTAATAATCTTTGTACCAGCCATGCCCCGTGAGTTATTGTAAAAACTCATAATTTGCTGATCAGTAATATCATAGTAAAATACACATACTTTTCTACATGCAAAGTTATGAACATAAGCTGAAATAATGACTGAAGTGTGTTACCCAGGCAAGTCTGGGGAATGGCTAAACCAGTTTCTCAAAGACAAAAGACAAGCTGATGCCCCAGCTAGGTGTCAGGAAAAATAGTGGACCATCACTTCCAAAGTGGCTATTTTTTGGCAAGAAAGGGGAGCAGGGACAAAGAGATCTGCATCTTAGCAAAGAAACAGCATGAGGTCTCATTTCTCCACCATACCCCATGTCTTTTGGTTTTCAGTTGGAAATGCTTTTCAAAGAGGGACTGAAACTATAAAAAGAAGGGGCAAACACCCCAAGACCTCCCTCCTCCCTCTCCCTGTCCATTTCACTCTTTGCACCTGAGAAGAGAAAAGAAGCAGCCATTGGACTCTGGGGGAGAGGTCCTGACCTGACCAGTTTGGTCAGTAATGCTGTTGGAAGCATGTGGTGAGAACTTTGCTTAAATCTAATATAGTGTGGTAAATTAGACACTAGAAAGCATTTTATCTTTATTTTTCTTGTAACCATTTCTGACTCTTATGCCTCATTGCTTGTACTCACTTAAAATCTTGTTGTAGTTAATAAACGTGTTTTACTTTTTCATCTAATCCAGTGTGTTTACACTGAAGTATCTGGCTAACTCCATTGGGGTCACAACTGTGTGTATATATTATTCCCTTAAAGGAATCATGGACTTAATATATTTGGACTGTCCAGGAGAGGACTGGGCAGCACAGGACATACATTACTGGAGGAAAATCTGGGCGTGTGTTGGGGATCACCCTGCAGTATAATTAAGGCTAGTGACAACCAGGGTGTGACTGGAAGGCTGCAGTTACACAGACACTCAGGGTGTGGCTTGCCGCCTGGAAGGCTGTGCAGGTGGGAGCCAATGTAACAAGGCAATGTAAAGCACTCAAGGTGGCAGGGCAGGGGTGACACAGCCTCTCACTGATCTAGATTGCACCCCAGAATATCACAATGCCTCAGTGAGCAGGGTTTTTATATAGCTTGCTCTTTCAAATGAGAGTTACACTGTAAGCACTGGTGTAACAATTTTAAGTGAGTCTCAAGTGTGGTGACGAAAAAGTCAGAGAGGTTACAGTTTGTTGCACCCCAGTATGTCACACCATACTATCATGCAAATAAAATAGACTGGTTTCCAGCAATGAATTTGTCAGTGCTTGGCTGAGGCCTAAAGTCTTGGCTAGAGCGGGCACCTGATCTGTCAGCATCACAATATTTATAAAAAAGAAGTTGGAAAAAAGCTCAGGTTTAGAGGTTCAATAATAACAGAAATAGTATCAATGGGATCAGTTCTACCCTCCTTCTTCCTGATGAGTACTATTACTCGTGTAAAAAGGCTCATTGATGTGAAAGGGACTACTCATTTAATTAAGTACTTCTAAATGTGCATAAGGGTTGCAGAATCAGGCAAATTGTTACTAGTAACAACATATTAGCAATATTAAATTAATACCACCAAATACTAATATTAATATGACTAATAATCGCAAGCATGGAACTCTTTAACATACAAGCGTCTACATATTTTTCTGTTTAGGTTACAGATGAATAATTATATATTTAGCATTATACAATAGGACACTATTTTTAATTTCCTCTTTAATATACATGGACAAAATATGGATCCTTTTTCAATTTGACAGTCAGGAAGCTCCTTAGTTTCCGAAATATTGGTGAAATCTAGCCACTTAGGACCTGATCGTCCAAACACAATCTTTCATAATGCCTGTTACCATGAATGATTCCATAAGTCAGTAAATACAGGAGTTTCCAGTTACCAGTAATGTGTTTAAACAACTAGACCAGAAATGCATCACAATTAATTGATTTACTAGATATATAGTGTCTCATGGTAATTGTTCTTGCTTCAGTAAAATTCTGATCATAACTATTTATTGAATACACTCAAAGCTCACATGTAGAATGGTGTTAATCGTATCATATTTACTTTGCATAGGTAGTAGAGTTTTGATCCATACTCAATCCCCAGAATGTTAGGGGTGTGCATCTGATATTCTGGCTTGGACCAAACTTATAGTTTGTCTCCTGATCTACATACAATCTTACATTAAATATGACGTTTCTTGTCCAATATTTTAGTCCAGGTCCATCATCTAAGGGCATGTCTACACTACTGGGGATCTACGCTGTGGTGATTGATGCACCAGGGATCAATTTAGTGGGTCTAGTGAAGACCCGCTAAATCAACCGCAGATCACTCTCCTTTGGACTCTGGTACTTCAGTGGAAAGAGAAGCGTAAGGTAAATTGGCGGGAGAGCATCTCCCGACGACCCAGCGAGGTGTACACACTGCAGTAAATTGATCTAAGCTACGTCGACTCCAGCTACATTATTCATGTAGCTGGAGTTGCGTAACTTAGGTCGACTTACCCCCACAGTGTAGACAAGACCTAACTTTGATGAACTTTTAAAATCCTCTTCAGTTTGCAGTTTTACCTTGACTTACAGTATAAGTTTTGAGTTTCTTCTAACCCAGTACAGAGAAGCTGAAATCCAAAATTACACTGGTGAGTTCGGCTGAATGTGCACTACAAATTGTTTGCAAGGTTTCCTGGCTCTAGCAATATGACCAAATGTCACAGATTTAATTTCCAAATCAAGATAAAACTTAGTCCTGACAAATCTGTACAAGCCCAGAGATAAGAAAAAATGTTGTAAGTTGTCATAAAAGATGAGAAAAGTTGTGTCATGTCCATGTTCAAACCTGAACCTAGTCAACTTTCATAGTGTTTTCAGTACTGTTTTGTTGTGAAATGTTCCCAAAGCTTTGCTGCTTTATTATGCTATTTTCCTGGGTATTTTTTTTAAGTCAGCAATTAGCGGCATAGATCCTGCCATCTTCTATCTGTTTCTTTTTTTCAAGGGTGTCTTTTGTACCTCACATGCAGTACTGAAGATCTCCCTGTTTTTCCACTTTTTAAACTCTTCCTCTTTTCTCATGTCTGTGAATCTTTGGTGTGGCAACCCCTGTGTTCCTGATGTGCATTGCACTATGTTCCTATGCATGTGTGTGGTTGTTTTGTGACCTGAACAAATGGGAGCTCGGATAGACCATTGGCTCATATTCATTTGTTACATAGACCAGGAGGATATGAACCCATACTCCCAGAATCTCCTGATATTTTGTGACTTAAGCTATCTGACAGTTTTCCTGTTCTGGGGTTTTGTGTGTGTGTGTGTTCCTGTTCTGGGGTTTTGTGTGTGTGTGTGTGTGTGTGTGTGTGTGTGTGTGTTCCTGTTCTGGGGTTTTGTGTATAAGTAAACTTATTCTTCAATACTGAGAAACCCCCATGGTTATTATGTAAAGAGAAAACAGACATGAAAATAAAGAACTGAATCCCACAACATATAGATTCACTCCGTTCTTTTTCTCTTTGATTTAACATAAGATTTGGAATGAATTGCTCAATCATCTCAGTGAATTATTCCCACTCTTCCCCCCCCATTTTTTAGAACATTTAAATATGATGGCCTCCTTCCTTCCCCCTCCCCCCGCCCCATTCGTTAACGATTTCCTTCTTAGATTGCTACCATTTCAATTTGTCTCCTCTCTCTCAGCCCCAATGCCTTTGATGGTACTTCTGCTTCTCTCCCCCTCACCCTTGAGGAATTAGTTTTAAGTCACACAGCTCCAATGATTGAAAGCCATCAGCTGTGCAAATTGCAGTAGGATCAAGTGGTAGCTGGAGCTACAGCAAAATGTTGCTTAGCAACATGGATATTGAACCCTATTATGTGGGG
The DNA here is from genome assembly GCF_028017835.1 of Emys orbicularis. Classification (NCBI taxonomy): domain Eukaryota; kingdom Metazoa; phylum Chordata; order Testudines; family Emydidae; genus Emys; species Emys orbicularis. Next base: position 45,164,810 of record NC_088687.1, on the reverse strand, counting down.
TTATATGCTTTTATATGACAACCAAGCAAAGATATGAATGGAAACATGTTATTTTCTGTCAATGGGGTAAATAAAGGAAGATAGCCCTCCACTGATATTAATGGCCTAAAAAAAACTTTACAGGGAACACTTGGGGAAATATATTTGCAGATGCTGCCCCCATCTGAAAATATTTTGAGTGGATTTATGGGCATAAAATGCCTACCTTGTTATTGTTGTTCTACTTCTATAAGGCAGGAGGCGGGAACTGGCCATACAGCTTCACCCTGAAGAGCCAAAAAGGGCAATGGGGTCAGCCACCTTCCCCCTGAAGGAAGATGGAGGTGTATTTGAGGGAGGCCACTGGCCTTTCTTCTATAGACAGAGAAAATGGGGATCCTGAGTCTGTTTGTGAAAGGAGTCCTATGGGAAGAGTAGTTCTGTGGAAAAGAGAAAAGAAGTATCTCCAGCTTATATTTGTTCTTAGATGACAGATTTGAATTTAGTGCAACTATCATTCAACTATCCGCCTATTTGCCCGTCTCAACTATACCTCTGCGGCCTTTAGAGATTCTGTCTCCACACCATTACATCTCTGATATCTGCAACTGCCCACTTTAGAGTTTACATTTACTGTCCTACAGACAAACTTAAGCATCATGACATTGTGTCATTTCACCAGTGCATTGTGTCAAAAATATATAATTTACAGTACAACATCACAATAAGATGATACCAAATGAGCCACAGAAGATATTTCATGACAATGGGCTGTTAAAATCAGATTGATCTGGGGGGGGGAAAGAGACTGTGTTGTGTAGTGGGGTGGTTTGTTCAGTCAGCAGGCCTAGTGGTCTGGGCCTCCAACTCCAGTCTTTCTTGTCAGTTCAAGGTGTCTCAGCCCTTTGGTACTGGCCTCATTGATAGCAACCCCCAGCTCTGTCCTCCTTGGGGCCAAAAGGTCATATCTCCAGGATGGGTAGGGGGATCTGGGCCCTCCTTCTCTATCAGGTCCTGGCCCAGGGCCTGAAAGTGAAGTAGCATGTAACAGCCTAGGTTTGGCTGGCCCACTTGCTCAGCTTCCCCAGGCCATTTCCTACCAACCTTACATCTCAGTTTGGGACATGGTCATAGTGACTTAAAGTCTTCATTGCAACCCCCCTACAGTCTAGGGTTGATGCCTGCAGCCTTCTTAAGTCATAGAATAATAGAAGATTAGGGTTGGAAGAGACCTCAGGAGATCATCTAGTCCAACCCCGTGCTTAAAGCAGGACCAACCCCAACCACACACTGCTCCTACACACTCCCCAAGACAGAGGGAGAACCATGGGCAAGACTCACAGCCAGGTCCCCTCAGCAGAAGGTCCTCTCCTGTTGTTGCAGAGCAGTGCTCCTCTAGGAAATGGCCTCTTTCTTCCCCACCCCCATCTGGGGCTGCTGAAGCTCCCTTTACACTGGCCTTCCCTGCAGAGGCATGCTTGGCAGTGCCAGAGAGGTGGGGCCTCCCCCTGCTCCAGCCCTTCCCCTGCCTCAGCCTTAGTGTGGGGTTTGTAAACCCCGTTACAGGTGCCATTGGCAATATTAGCCCATGGATTGGGGATCCTTTCTGTGCAATTTCTGAATTGTGGGTAATTTTATGAAAGGGGAAGCTGCTGCAGTGGCAGAGTAGGCAAGGAGAACCCTGCTAGCCTGACTGACAGAACTGACAGATCTTCCAAGGATCACCCAAGGAAGGAGTGAGCTAGTGAGAGGCTCTGCATTTAGGATGTTTTATTGTTTTGTATGATCTATACTCTCCTGTGCTTTATTGGTTACGAGTGTAAAGATGTTACACTGGGCAATGTAATGTGTGTGTTGGTTCACAACTACTGCACGCCCCTGAGAGTGTTAAACTGTAAAACAGGAGCTTCACATCTTTGGGATGGAGTTTTGGGAGAGGGGTATGTTCAAGTACTGGGAGTCTGAAGGGTCAGTGCTGCACCCAGAGGAGCTAGGCAGGTTCCATCATTCGGAGGGGGTTGCCAGAAAGAAGGTCTAAGCCATGGGAGTGTGCCTAGGGACAGTGTATCCAAGCGCTTGGATTCCCTTCATAGCAGTCCTAGTAGGTGACCAGGAAAGGGATCTGAGACACCATGTTTTTAGGTTAATTAGCAAGTTTGGATCGAAACAAAATTCAGAATACCACGGCATTCATGATGTTCATTATCTAAGTGCCATTAGAGCATCTACCAGGAATGAAAACTAGCTCTCCCTGCTTTATTTTCTACCACTTCAATTTGAAAGAAATTTTGAGACGGGTTGTTTATGCCATTGAATGATGTAGCCATTAAATCCAGTCCTGACCAGAGTGACATTAATAGGACTGAGCGAGGATTCATTAGTGTATCTCTGGAAATCAAAACCAGCATTTTTCAATAGATAAACTATAGCTGTTGGATTAATCAGTTAGAGAGTTTTTCCCCATAGAAATTTGCCAAATTTATCTTCTGCCAAATTGAAAAGAAATTTAGAATTCATCAACAAAACAGAGCAGAAGAAACAATACACTTACAGGAGAAGTCTAGTTTAAGCTTGGTTGCTACCCTTTTATAGCTGTTTGGTATAAACACTAAAGAAAACCTAATCCTGCAGAAACATTGATTTTATTTATAATACCCTCTAACATGCTTTTATGTCTTAATTTGCATTTTCCACCTCCAGTTCACATAGTTCTTCTGGTGTGTTTTGTATTACTTTTGTTTTGATTATGGACTCCAGAAAGCATGCATTTTGTGATGTCTTTGTAGCAACAGTGGAGCTGTGCAAGTGTAGTGCTCAGGAATAGGAATTAGGTAAGGCCAGGGGAGTGTTCTACTAATAGAATGTGATATAAAGGACTGGAAGATACGCAGAGCTTTAGGAAGATTTTGTTTTGCTGACTAATACTAAACCCGTCATCAATATTCCCAATGTAGCAGTGTCATATATATTACACTGTTGATGGTTCACGTATTTAAAATTGTAATTTAATTATTCGGTTCATAACTGTGCTGTATTTGAACTTCAGTGAATTCTTGGCATGTTTATAGTTATGCAAATATTTTGTTGGAGAAATGTGGCTTTAATACAGTGGCCCTCTCTCATAATTTTGAATTTTGTATTCCATGCATGGTTTGGGTCATAAGAGAAATTATCTTTTATATGTGGCACATAAAACTCAGATATTTATATTTACAATAGGACTTTGTTCTCTTAAGTTTCCAATTCCATATCTTGGTTTATGACAGAAGCTGTTGTATTGTTTAATATTCTAAAGTGAAAAAGGCAGACTAGAATCAACAAAAGGACATCACAGCAGTTGCACAACCCTTCACTGTACAAATGAGCCCTGCTTTTAATCTTTTGTATTTAGGCTGAAATTCTGGATAGCCTGAGGAAGCAGGCCTCATGCTACGCCATGAATTAGTGGATCTGTGGAACATAATCCTCAGTCACTGCCTTGGGCCATTTTTGCCTCTCTACGTGGATTTATAAAGCCGTGGCTCTACACAGTTTGTGGCCCCATTGGCCCCATCCCTCTGCTGTCACCACTATTCTATTCTCCTGAGGAGCAGGCCATCACTGAGAATTCCTCCAATGAGGGAGAGCAGTATTCAACCTAGGGCAACTCACTGGCTGGTGTACTCTCAGCAACCACAGAATTTCAGTCCCTTTTGTTCAGGGACTGAGTTTCATCTCTTCCCAATTAAATAGTGTAATGTAAGTTCTACTTATTTATCATGTCCTCTCCCCTGACCAGGGGTTTTCTGGAGGATCCTATCTACTCCCTGCTGGTTTCACTTCCCAGGCCCACCCCTGGGAGTTGAGGCAAGCCTCTCTACTCTCTCCTACTGGGACTTTCCTCTCATTGACTGATTTCCAGCCTTTCTAGTCTGCTCCCAGACCTCAGCTCTCAGACCATTTTCCTAGAAGCACAGAAGAGCCTGATCCTCACTCCCTAGCATAATCTCTGAACTCAGGCTGCCCTTTATATCCCCACAGGCCTGGCTCTACATCACCATCTTCTGCCATGTGACTCCAAATCTTATTCCTTTCACCTGGGAAGGTGGGCAGAGTCTGGGACAGGGTGTCGCTGAGTCCCAGCCTCTCTAAAAGGCCAGCTTATTCTGTGACACAATCTTTACTGCTTTGTCTACAAATGTCAAGCACTAATGTATCTATTTTTTTAATAATAAATGGCATATCGATTGTTAGCAGAGTTTGGTGTATATATACACATCTCTTTTCAATACAATGAAATTTGTCTTATTGACTAAGTGAAGTTCTGGGCAGTTTGCTGGATATTGAACTAGAAATTATATATAAGAAGTGCAAAAAGCAACTTTCAGCTAGGACACCTTTAGCACAGTTGTTGATTCAGCTGGGCATTGCTCCGTCTTGATTTACCAGGTAGAGCTGCTACCAAAAATCAGCCTCATATCTGTTTGAATTGCAACTGCATTAAATCATAGGGGACACACACGGAGTAAATCAAGGAACAGGAAAAAGTCCCTAATAATTGGACAAATGTCTGATCACCAGTTAATAAACACAACTTTTTTTTTTAAGTTTATCGAAACAATCTTAAAAAGTGATATACTATTAAAATTATGGACAAAAGCATTGGCTTCACTGTTAAAAAAGTCACAAATGAGAAAAGTGAAGTTATCCTCAACATTAAATATTTATTGTAACAGTGCAAAGTGGGAAAAATTTAACATTTCATACTTGCGTGCCTTAACTTTCTCTTAACTGCAAAATTGGATGAAACAACTATTTTCTCATTTAAAACATACAATTCCGCATTTCAAACACACTGAATTTTTAATTTAAAAATTAGCTTTTGTTTGGATTTTACCCGTTTTTGTGGGTTACAGTGGCCCCTTTGCAAGCAAAAAATTCATAAATATGGCAAATTGGAAAGTAAAAAGGACTTTTGAGAATTTGAAGCTTACTGTGACTCAGACTTCAGGTAGTTTCACATTTCACTGTGAATATTTTGAATGTATTAATTATTCATTTAGCTACACATTTGAACAACATTATTGCTATTGTATTGCCCCATGCTGCCAGGCCACACCTCAGATTCCAGAAAAGGCATGGATCCCATGCCTGATGATATCCATGGTATAGATTTATTGTATATTCAGGTTCATGCTACAAATGCTTTGAATATATGATGATATGCCTGCAATCCTGCTCCACTGAAGTCAATAGCAAAACTCCTTTCGACTTCAGTGATGCATGCTTGGGCCTAGTCCAAAGCTCACTGAAGTCAATGGGATGTTTTCCATTTACTTCAATGAGCTTTGTACTCCATTGAACAGTGGGAGAAGGGAGTCGTCCTTCATTAGGCTCTCCATTAGGCTCAGGCATAGCTAGTCACGTTCCTATCCTTCTGTCTTTGGGATTCCATAACCTGGCAAGGAAACAGGTAATGGAGCAGCCAGAGATGCTCTCTCCCTGCTTCCCTGTAATACCAGTTGGATGCTGTTGAGCAGTTATGCCAGGAAAAGATAGCAGCTGCTCAGATCACACAGCGCTCACATCGGAGCTGCCCCTGGGATTACAGCGGAAAGTAGTGGGAGGCAGATGCAGAGATGGTGCCTCTGGGCCATAGGTTAGATACCAGTGATTTATAAGTCACTCATCAACATGGTATTTATTCTTTACCAAGACTAAAGTGTGGTTTATGAGCACAGTTGTAACACACTGCAACCCTGTTACCTGCAGGTATGGATGTAAACTACATAACAATTGTGTTTGTTTGAAAACTGGTTCACATATGGTTACAAAGCCTAACGTGGCCAGGTTCTCTGACTCCTGTGGCCAGCAAAAGCTTCCTATTAGAGCTATCAGGCAGCAGATCTAGAGTGGAAATTTTCTGTTAAAATAAAACCTACCAGGGATATGTTATGAATTTCCAATACTGATTTTTAACAGAAAATACTACTTCACAGCTTCTGCAGCCGCCAAGGAATGTAATAGAAAAGCACAGCAGCTGGAGAGGAGGGAGAGAGGGAATAGTTGGATCAGCAACCCTGAAGAAGAGGAGAGAGGTGGATTAGTGGCAGAAAAGGAGATAGAAATAGGGGGAAAATAAATAGTAGCTAGGAATCAATGCTGCCATGGGTTATAAATAATGTCATAGATCAAAGCCACATCTATTGGAACGCAGTGATCCATCTCTGGGTTCAGGTGCCATTCACAAATCATTCATGCTTTCGAGAAGCACAGTATTGCCAGTCCCAGCTGTTTAAAAATCATGAGTCGGGACTCAAAAAATCCTGAGATTGTCTTAAAAATCCTGATAGATAGGGATTGTCTTTGCCTTCTGGTTTCTGAGCCTGTATGCTACACTCAGTTCACGTTTTCAAGGTTTTCTCTGCAACCCAGAAGGCCTAGAAACTTATTTTTAAAATGAAACCTGAGATTTTCACCTGATCACTTCAGGAGCTGGGTCTTTAAAATAAAATGCCAAATATTGAAAGACTCCAGATTAAAATAATGAGAGTTGGCAATACTGCACCTACAGAATCTCATCAGAGAACGGCAGCCTTAAGATACACAACTGTCTATATATTTATGGAATGCTATTCTACTATGTAGTGTAATCTGATATAACTTGAAATCTAGTATGAAACCAACATATGCTTAAGCAATGTGTACAATGTTTTATAATGGTCTGATACAGACAAGTGCATTCAGCGTGTATTCCTTTTGCTTTGTGACTTCCAACTAAACAGACTATATCCATTGTTAGTAATTATATAGGGTTAGAGGGAGTAAGCCTCCCACCTCATCCCCTCCACTCTGTGGATCAGAGCTATCCACATAGCAGCTGTGGATACTTGGGGGGCACACAGGAACTGTGCACAAGATGCTTCTGCAGGGAGCAGCTGGTCAAGAAGCGGGTAGAAATTGGGCAAAGTGGGACTACTGACAAAAGTAAGGCCTTGACCCTGCAACTGCATGTGGACAGACACAGGGGTACACAAGAGGCCTAAATGTTTGCAGGATCAGACCTTAAGATGAGAAATATAAGACCAGCCTGTTGTATGACTTTAAATGATCATTTTAATTGACTTTAAATGGTTAATGCTTCCGGAAGCAAATCAGTTTTGGAGGTGTATACATGTGCTGGTTAGAAAAGCAGCCCTTTCAAATCAGCTTCGATTTTTATTTTACATATTATTGTGTTAAAATAAGTTGAAAAATTTAAAATATTTGTTTTAACTGTGGGGTTGTTGCTTTGTTTTGTTTTCATTTTCCTTCCTCTTACTCAAGCTATTGTTTCTAACGCCACTTCTGGCATATGCAGGGTTATTTTTTGGTTATCTTCAGGCGCACCTCTATTCTGGTCTTTATCATTAATCTATAGTATTCACTTCCTCATTCATATTACAGTATTTCAGTTCCTAAGGAGTTCAAAAGCCTGCAGATTTAGTTTCCTTTTATTTTAGCTACATACAGCAGTGGGTGCTAGTATTATGATGCAAAAGTGACCATAGAGTTGCATTCCTGTGACAGATATGCAGGAAATAGGAAACTGAGGGTTAAAGGTTAATGATGGCATAATAAAGGAGCTGATTATTCTCATGAATGCAATCACTGTATGGAATTATTATGAAACTCAAAGTGAACCATTGTGCATCCCCACAGAGATAGTGTAATGGCATTCATGTATAATGATATAAAAAGAAAAACAATTAAAATAATTACTACATAAAAAGAGAACTAGTTAAAAGTAGTCTTGCATGCAATTTAAAAAGCTTTTTAAAATATGTAGTCCATATTATTTTGTTCCTGATATAAATTAAAACAAAAATGCCATTGTGCAAGTGGAATAATGAACAGTGTGTGCGGTCACAAAGATATGTACACATATCTTGGATGCTAGAGTCACTTGGCCTTCAGTTCTGTGTTTCACAGCTCCCCTGAGGCATAAATTATATATCTTTACAATTGCATACTCTGTTTTATGTTTCCTAATTTCTCTCTCCCTCTGTTATTTGCCTTCTGACTGAATGTTTTAATGTATTTACCATAAAACGTCTGTACTGTTTTCTGCAGTACTGCCATCCATCTTATTCAGAGCCTGATCCAAAACCCAGTGAAGTCAATGGAAAAGACTCTCATTGATTTCAATAGCTCTGGATTCAGAGGCCCTTAATTCCCTAGGGAATTTTGGGACAATCTGTGTAAAACATACTGATTCTTCAGTACCTTTTTCCTGTGAGTAGTCATTACTCAAGTGAGTAATCCATTAGACATTAATGGCAGGGGAAAGGGCGGTAAGTAAGTGGAAGCAGGATTTAGCCTTCTGGCCCTGATGTGTTTCCCACCCCCCCACCCCCAGAAAGTCTGCATATGGCAAATAGCCAAGGAACCAAATTTGCTATTATTTTTTCTGTATTATCAGAGGACCAAATGCCATAATTGTGCAAGCCCAAGTAAATGACCTATGCACAAAGGCGTTCTGTGAGTGATTCAGCTCTCCTCCAATGCCCAGATTATAGGATGCTAATAGAGCCCTATATACGGAGATTTGGCTGGTGAATCCACCTAATCTTGAATTTATTGACCATACCTGTGGTATTACCTGCCTACCCCCGTACATATTACCATCAATGAAGCCTCTGCAAAGCTGAGCTCTAATCCAGAAATGCCCCCACCCCACTCCTCCACAGGATCTATTTTCTGCCCCTCTGCAAGTGAAACCACACTGGTTCCACTGCTTTTTTGGTTCTGCATTCTGGTAGAGAAAGGAATAGGATTTGGGCCTGATGGCCAAATCCTGGAGCCATCAGAGTCAATGTGGAATTTAACCACTGACTTTGTTAGGACCAAGATTTGGGCCTTAGTTAATCACAAATACGAATGGTTTTTTTTGTTTGTTTGTTTTGTTAGATGTTGGGTGTGAAGATGAATTGGATTCTCCTAAAAGTACTAATGTTTCTGTGAACTCACTGACAGTGTTTGAGTTGGTGGTGTTTGTAGTGCCTAATATGCTTCAGGTCCTTTATGTCAGCACCATCTGGATGTGTTTTTAAAATGATCCTGTACAGTATGCTCATGCATCTCTTTAGCCAAACAATTTTTGTCACTCCCAGCCATCATTCAAGCATAAAAAAGCAAATATTCTACAGTCCTCTCTTAAATAATTGAATGTCCAATGAGTTACAGTAATCATTTTCATTGCTTATCTTCCATTGCACAGTACTGGTTTGTATTCGCCCAGCAGCACTGTTTAACTGTCTACTAAGGACTATCACCCCTAATTCCTTTAGTGTAAAAACATCTATTGAAAAATAATGAGCCATCATTTGGCACTAGACCATGCAAGCGATAAAGAAAATTCCTTTAGTAAGTAGCATTGTGTAAAATAAAATATGGGAGGGCATGGATTTTGTGAATAACTTAGTCATAGATAAAGCTACACTTTAATTAAGTATAACAGATGAGACAGCTTGTTAGTGCACTAGCTACATAAATCTTCATCAGAAACACAGAAATTGCTTCATCAGAAGCAATATTCTAAACATGAAACACATAATAAGTTGCTTCTTATTTTAATGAAAAAATAATTGAACACTCAGGTTAGCATTGCTGATGCCAAATTTGTGCATGATTGCATTATACAAAAATGTGGTGGAAAAGGCTCTTTTCTTTGAGAAGACATGACAAAACGACCACATCCAACCCCCGTTGTGATTATTGTTAAATCTCAGGACAAGACTAGCAATGTGAGAACTCAGAGGCTTCATTACTCAGTTCATGATGGTGGATTTTGCATCACTGGAAATTTTTAAATTAAGATCGGATCTTTTTCTGAAAGACATACTTGAGTTCAACAATGGCGATTGGACTCAAAGCAGGAGTTAATTTAAGGAAGGACAATGGCCTGTGTTATACAGGAGGTCAGACCACATGTTCACAGTTTCTCAGTCTGGCCTTAAAATTAAAATTTATAAAAGAGCACATAAAACTACTTTAATGTATCCTTTTTTCTTACATTAAACAATATGTTGTATGGCTTGAAGTACAAGATAATGAGTTTCAGTTATTCACTGATACTTATAAATGGATGTATTCGTGTGATGCACATGGCATCTATATATTTCATTCCATGTATTTATTTATTTATTTTACATTGACTTAATGCTATTGTGGAAAGCAAAATTAACTCATCATAGTTATAACTATAACTATAAATATAAATATATTATGATTGTAACTCATAACCAAAATATTGCACCAATCCTGCTGTACTTCCTTACATGCACTATCAATAATCTTGCTTATCTTTCATTACAAACACTGGTAACTCAGACTTCCATCCTACAAAGAAATATGTATGTGTGGCGTTTAACACACTGACTTCTATGGGACTACTCTGTGTAAAATTATGGATGTGCTTAAGTCTTTGCAGGATAGGAGGCTAAATATATATTTGGGTACTTTCTTCCCCTTGCTTGCTTCTGTAATGTACAGTTCTCATCATTTCATGCATGGAAAATTGTAGCAACAAAGACACAGTTTAAAGACCCTTTGTTTAACCCATGAAAAATAATTTAAATACATTTTTCATTTTAGTATTCTCTCAGGGCTTAACATATTGTGAGAAACTCACAGTGATGCAAAACAAGCTTAAAGTCAAATGTCCTACCCTCAATTTGACAGTCAACTTTGGAAATGAATGGTTTCATTTGCTGACTTACATAACTTTCTACATTTTTTTTTGTGATTCTGACATGTTAAGAGTAAAATGGTCTTATCAGGAATCATGCTTTAAATATAAAATGTTACCTTTTGTGGAGATATTATTGAATATATACCGAGTGATTTTTATCTGGAATTGCATGAAAAACACGTTACCAGAATGAGAGAGAAAGAAGGGGAAGAGATTCCACTCTCTTCAGTATAGCTGGCATACATGCATCCTTTTCCTCTCTGTTTTTAAATCTTTCCTTTTATCACCTTTCTTATTATTTTATGCAATGATTTTATTGTCTGGTTTAATGTTTGCAGATGGTATCATAACACTAGATTGGCTCCTCACATCTTCCCTGGGCTGCTGGAGAGTTATTAATGCAAAATGGTATGTTGAGGCTTGAAGTTTTTATTTCATTAAGCCATTAGCTCCTATTATTTGACCGGGGAACAAATGCAGCCGTCTCCTCCATACTTACAGTAGTCTCCTTTCCAGTGGAACAGGAAGGTTCTGCTGTGGACAGGGGGCTGTCCAGGAACAGCATGAAGGGAGAAGGAAGGGACAAGACATGGTCAAGCTTGTGGCTGTGGTAGGAAAATATTGATACATAGATCTCTATTTCCTAATTACCCTGCATAAGATACTTACACCATTTCAATTCCTTCATCTCCGCTCCTCTCTATTCTATATCTCCCCAATTCCTTGCCTAGGTACATGTGCTCGAGAGCTAGATTTACCCTAGATTACTGGGGTTTTTTTCAAAGTTCCAAATATACCAGTTTAGACATTTTGTACTGTGAGCTCTTAACAGTGGCTAGAGATTGGAAACAAATTGTTATGAACATATCTTCCTATACATGGGAATGAACTGACAGAGCAGTTACATTTCCCATCTCCTGCAGATGAAGGATTTTCAGGTTTTATATTACTGTTTTCTTGTGCCATGAGTTGTATTTTAATATTGCATTGTATGATTGCTCTTCATGTTGATACTTACTAGTATATTGAACTGCAATATAATATTAATTGAGTTCTACATCTCTTCAAAAGAGAACTATTCTACCACCTCATTCAGATCCCTTTATAAATTGCAAACATTTCTGCACTCTATTGGGGGATGACAAAGAATTGTGCTTCTGAACTGTTCTCTTGATATACATCTGAACATGTCTGCAAAACTAATGCATTCACATACCAAGCTCCCCACACATTTTTCTATGTTGCCACCACTAGTTGCTAATTTTAGTCTCCAAATCTGTTAGCATCACTGAGTTTATCAAAGGTTGTCTAGCATCTCTGAACAAGCAGGCATTAGGCAATGAATTCTAACTCACATCCAGAAGTCATTTAATGTTGTAAAAAAGGCCCTGCCACTCTTAGAGCTACATTGTGATACCCTTACTTACACTGAGCAGTACCTTACTACACAAATAGTCCCACTGACCTCAGTGAGTCTAAGGTACTATTTAGTGTTTGTAAAGGTATCACAATCTGGCCCTGACTTAGGAAGACAAACCAATATATAAGAACGAAATGTGTGCACTCCTAAATCAGGAAACACAACCAGACAATCCCCCAAGGTATTTTCCTTTGTATTAGATTTTTATGTCCTCTAAACTTCTTGGATCAAAAATAGCTTAAAATGTCACTGTATCCAGCCAGGGGGATGAGGATTGGGCCTCATAATCATATCTAAGGCCATCTCTGTGCATATCTTACAATATAGTCAAGTTAAACAAGACACCATTAGGGAAAATGTGGTCCTCCCTCTCTGTTGCAGAGCTCACATATGTGGTTTATAAACCCTAGGGCCATTTTAGATATGGACATACAGAGTCTGAATAATGCACATTGAAGCCTGTGGGAATTGGAGAAGGCCCACTGTTCCCAACAACTTTAGGGTGGGATTTTTGTGCATTTATCTGAGGACAGCAATTAGCTCTACAATAAGGAAACTACTTAGTTCTAATTGTGCCTCATTTAACTGAACTGTTTAAACACCTAATAATTTTCTATTATTTTTAAAATTATGTTTAATGGATAATATTCCTGTTTTGTTGTTGCTTGAGAAAAGTGGTAAGAATTAACTGATGTACTGTATAATTGTATTGATGGAAAAAAGTTATTAGGCATTTTAATGAAAGGAGACCATTAACAGGATTTGAATTTATGACCTTTGAAATGGGAAGCACTTGCTTTATCTGTGAGTCACTATAAATTTTATTACAATCTATATGAATGCATAGGTATTAATTAGCCATAGAAGGGCTTGTCTCTTATACTCTGAATGCAGTAGAAACCCACTGGAAGTTATAAGTGAAAAAATGATAATAAAAGAATAAGAGTTGAAAAAAATCAACAAAGCTTGTTCCTAGTTTATACCAAGCTCTGCATGCTACATTTCATGAAAATCAGACTTTGTCTTTCTAGATCATTACAAAAAAAGCAAGTTGATGAACAAGGTTTTTTTCTATAAATCATGAACACATGAGCACTGGTGTCTGTGTAGGTATATTAATACTAAATACTAAATAATAAGATGGGTGAACTAAAGTGCCTCATATTAAATGAGGATATTGATATAATAGGCATCACAGAAACTTGGTGGAATTAGGATAATCAATGGGACACAGTAATACCAGGGTACAAAGTATATTGGAAGGACAGAACAGGGTTGTGCTGGTGGGGGAGTGTCACTGTATGTGAAAGAAAGCGTAGAATCAAATGAAGTAAAAATCTTAAATGAACCAAACTGAATCATAGAATCTCTATGGACAGTAATTCCATGCTCAAATAATAAGAATATACCAGTAGGGATAAATTACCGACCATCTGACCAGGATGGTGATCGTGACTGTAAAATGTTCAGGGAGATTAGAGAGGCTATTAAAATAAATAACTCAATAATAATGGGGGATTTCAACTATCCTCATATTGACTGGGTACATGTCACCTCAGGATGGAACGCAGAGATAAAGTTTCTTGACACCTTAAATGACTGTTTCTTGGAGCAGCTAGTTCTGGAACCCGCAAGAGGAGAGGCAATTCTTGATTTAGTCCTAAACGGAGCACGGGATCTGGTACAAGAAGTGATGATAGCTGGACTGCTTGGTAATAGTGCCCATAATATAATTAAATTTAACATCCCTGTGGTGGGGAAAACACCACAGCAGCCCAACACTATAGCATTTAATTTCAGAAAGGGGAACTACACAAAAATGAGGAGGTTAGTTAAACAGAAATTAAAACGTACAACGCCAAAAGTGAAATCCTTGCAGGCTGCATAGAAACTTTTTAAAGACACCATAAGAGAGGCTCAACTTAAATGTATACCCCAAATTAAAAAACATAATAAGAGAACCAAAAAAGTGCCACCGTGGTTAAATAACAAAGTAAAAGAAGTAGTGAGAGGCAAAAAAAAAAGCATCCTTTAAAAAGTGGAAGTTAAATCCTAGTGAGGAAAATAGACAGGAGCATAAACTCTGGCAAATGAAGTGTAAAAATATAATTAGGAAGGCCAAAAAATAATTTGAAGAACAGTTAGCTAAAGACTCAAAAAGTAATAGCAAAAAAAAATTTAAGTACATCAGAAGCATGAAGCCTGCCAAACAACCAGTGGGGCCACTGGACGATCAATATGCTAAAGGAGCACTCATGGATGATAAGGCCATTGTGGAGAAACTAAATGAGTTCTTTCATCGATCTTCACGACTGAGGATGTGAGGGAGATTTCCAAACCTGAGCCATTCTTTTTAGGTGACAAATCTGAGGAACTGTCCCAGATTGAGGTGTCATTAGAGGAGATTTTGGAACAAACTGATAAACTAAACAGTAATAAGTCACCACGACCAGATGGTATTCATCCAAGAGTTCTGAAGGAACTCAAATGTGAAATTACAGAACTACTAACTGTAATCTGTAACCTATCATTTAAATCAGCTTCTGTACCAAGTGACTGGAGGTTAGCTAATGTGATGTTGAAGCGAGGCGGTGGGATACCCCACAGCCCCGCTGAGGGCCGAACCTCCCCTAACACCAACATGGGTGGAGCCACCGGGTCCGGTGCCCGCCCCTCAGAGGTCACGGTGCTGACCCGGAAGTATAAAACCCCGCCTGCAGAGCTCAGTGGAGAACAAGCCGCCGGAGAGAGCAGACGTCTGTGGCCAAGCTCCCGCTTGGGAGACAGCAGCAGGCCGCGACTGGCCTGAGGACTCACCAGGCCAGCTGAGCCTACCCCTCGCCCGTTACCCCGAGGAGGACTGGCCGAGCCTGCCCCTTTCCAGCTACCCCGAGGAGGAGCCAAGCCTGCCCCTTTCCAGCTATCCCGAGGAGGAGCCGAGCCTGCCCCTTTCCAGCTATCCCAAGGAGGAGCCAAACCTACCCTTCGCTACCTACCCGGAGGAACCGATGCTGGTGGAGACCACCGAGGACACTAGTACGGGCCAGGTACCCTACGAGGGGGAGTGTGGAAGTAGCCCGGGGGCAGCCGACCCCAGTCTGGCTGCAACACTGCCAGAGCCTATGTCAGGATCCCCACTGACAGCAGCGAGTTTCCGCCGCTGCTAGGGCCCTGGGCTGGGACGCAGTGGAGTGGGAGGGCCTGCATCCCCCCTGCCACCCACTCCTTGGGTGGCAGACTCCCCCCTTCCCTGGCCTAGAGAGGCTGGGACCTCTCGCTCATTGACTCAGCCCCTGCTTAAGGGCCTGGGTTCCTGACTATTTGATTGCTGCCCCGCCCTGACCTAGGGCCTGGGCCGCTACAAACTCATTGACTCAGCTCCTGCTTAAGGGCCTGGGTTCCTGACTATTTGATTGCTGCCCCACCCTGACCTAGGGCCTGGGCTGCTACAAACTCATTGACTCAGCCCCTGCTTAAGGGCCTGGATTCCTGAACTATTGGCTCAGCCCCTGCTTAAGGGCCTGAGCCCCTAACACTACGCCGGACCAGGACTGACGGCGGACCAGAGCGAGGCGGTGGGATACCCCACAGCCCCGCTGAGGGCCGAACCTCGGCTGAGACTTCTACAGATGCCAATTATTAAAAAGGGCTCCAGAGGTGATCCTGGCAATTATAGGCCTGTAAGCCTGACTTCAGTACAGGCAAACTGGTTGAAACTATGGTAAAGAACAAAATTGTCAGACATATAGATGAACATAATTTGTTAGGGAAGAGTCAATGTGGTTTTTGTAAAGGGAAATCATGCCTCACCAATCTGCTAGAATTCTTTGAGGGGGTCAACAAGCATGTAGACAGGGGGGATCCAGGGGACATAGTGTACTTAAATTTTCAGAAAGCCTTTGACAAGGTCCCTCACTAAAGGCTCTTAAGCAAAGCAAGCAGTCATGGGATAAGAGGGAAGGTCCTCTCATGGATTAGTAACTGGTTAAAAGATAGGAAACAAAGGTTAGGAATAAATGGTCAGTTTTCAGAATTGAGAGAGGTAAATAGTGGTGTCCCCCAGGGGTCTGTACTGGGCCCAGTTCTATTCAACATATTCATAAATGATTTGGAAAAAGGAGTAAAGAGTGAGGTGGCAAAATTTGCACATGATACAAAATTACTCAAGATAGTTAAGTCCCAGGCAGACTGCGAAGAGGATCTCTCAAAACTGGGTGACCAGGCAACAAAATGACAGATGAAATTCAATGTTGATAAATGCAAAGTAATGCACATTGGAAAACATAATCCCAACTATACATATAAAATGATGGGGTTTAAATTTACTATTATTACTCAAGAAAGAGATCTTGGAGTTATTGTGGATAGTTCTCTGAAAACATCCACTCAGTGTGCAGTGGCAGTCAAAAAAGCAAACCGAATGTTGGGAATTATTAAGAAAGGGATAGATAATAAGATAGAAAATATCATATTACCGCTATATAAATCCATGGTATGCCCACATGTTGAATACTATGTGCAGATGTGGTCACATCTCAAAAAAAATATATTGGAATTGAAAAAGGTTCAGAAAAGGGCAACAAAAATTGACTCGCTATACACAACACTGGTGAGGCCTCAGCTGGAGTACCATGTCCAGTTCTCGCTGTCACACTTTAGGAAAGATGTGGATAAATTGGAGAGAGTCCACAGGAGAGCAACAAAAATGATAAAACATTTAGAAAACCTGATCTGTGAGGGAAGGTTAAAAAAAATTGGGCATGTTTTGTCTTGAGAAAAAAACCCTGAAGAAAACAGTCTTCAAATATATTAAAGGTGGTTATAAAGAGGTCTGTGATCAATTGTTCTCCATGTCCACTGGAGGTAGGATAAGAAGTAATGGACTTAATCTGTAGCAAGGAAGATTTAGATTAACTATTAGGAAAAATTTCCTAACTATATGGGTGGTTTAGCTCTGGAATAGGCTTCCAAGGGAGGTTGTGGAATCCCCACCATAGACGGTTTTTAAGAACAGGTTGGACAAGCACTTGTCAGGGATAGTCTATCTAGGTTTACTTGGTCCTGCCTCAGCACAGGTGCCTGGACTTAATGACTTCTCAAAGTCCCTTCCAGCCCTACATATCTATGGTTCTATAATACTGATATGGAGTATTCTCATTGGTTCAAATGTGAAGTTCCAAAGTTTTGCTGCTTGTACCATCAACTAAGAGGGCTGAGATGGAAGGTGCAGAACATATTGTGGTTGGAAGCATTATAGACTTTAAAAGCTGCTACTGCTGGTAGGAGCATCAGTGCAGGGAAACTGAAATAATGCTACCTTCCATTTTCTAGGAATCCAAGCAGTTTCCCAGTGAACTCTCTACTGCTGGAGGCAGCATCTTTGTAGACATGGAATAGTGGATATTGTGCATTCATGGTTTTCACTTATACGTTCTAAAAATAATTCCCATGCCCATTTCCTAAACCAAACATACATCTTCATCCAAACTCACTCAGAGATTCCTATGGCTATCCTTTAGACATCAAATATTCAGATATCTATAAGGTAAGGTGAGAGAAAAAACATTTATGTATAACTTAACAGGAGCATGATAGCCAGATAGCAAAAGTCAAATATGCTGCTAACTTGAAATTACCTATGAAAATATTTTACAGCCAGCCATCTGTTAGAGGGATCCCAGCATGGTCTGTTGGCCAGAGAGTTTGTTTATTGCAATGTGGTTAGAATCACATGCAATAAAATATGAAACTCATGTAAAACACTTGCAGTGTATTTCAGATCTTTACTTTCTAACTGCTTGGCAATTTTCAGTGTTTTTCAACTTAGATATGACAGAGAATTGAAACTAACATACGCAAATGGGAAATTCAATTATGCCCAAACAGTTTTATAACACGTGCTAGCTACTCTGAACAGAGGCAAGTACTTGAACCAACCCTTTCCTACACACCAAATAGATATAATAGGCCAAATTCATTCCAGGTGTAACTCACCTAACCTAAATGGATTTACTCCAGGAATGAATTTGTCCTAGCGACTTAAATACTTAGCTAGTATAAACTGGCATAGCTTCACTGATCTACACCCTTTGAGGGTATGGCCTTAATGCATTGATAAAATAGTGTTGCTCTCCACAGAAAATTTTGAGTAGCAGAGTGAAGAGAGAGCAAGTCTTCCTAACTGGTATTAATTAAAAAGGAGGATCAAGGCCAAATTGTTAGGTTTTGATGACAGTGTCCTGGTAATAGCAGACAAATTGTTTGCAGATTCACATGTATCAGAAGAACCCTGGACAAATAGATATGAAAGGTCTGACTTCCAAAATGATCTAAAACTATTTTTCATCTATGAGATGGAGGAATAGGTTGCTTTGTAAGAGATTCTTAGGTCAAATGTTGGTTGGCAACCTCAGATAAATGTGTAAGGGGGAAAAGGGAATCTATAGATGTCTGTTTGGGTATATACACTGCAACAGGCTAGCAATGTGAGTACACACCCACGGTTCTGGTAGGGCTTGTACAGCCTGTGCTAAAGCTTGTGCTACCATGTCTTCACTGCTATTTTTAGCCCTGTTTGCTAGATTAAAGCTAGCACAGGTATGCCTACCTGAGCTGCAATCACATCTCTGACAACAGTGTAGACATACCCATAATTAGGGTGACCAGATGTCCTGTTTTTAAAGGGACAGTCCCATTTTGGGGGACTTTTTCTTATATAGGTGCCTATTACCCCCCATCCCCTGTCCCGCTTTTTCACAGTTGCTATCTGATAACCCTACCCATAATGTCTGAAGTCTGCAGCCCTTGCTCATTTCAAATATTACTGTGTCACCTGAGTTATCCTATTGAAGCCTTCTTTATGACTAACTTTGTCTTTCAGAAAACCAAGGGCCTGTTACATTGTTGTGTTACTCCCATGTCACAGTGGTATAACCTGGAATAATACAATGGTGAGTCAGGCTCACAGTGAAGGTGGAGGGACTACTCAGCATGAGTAAAGGCTCTATATTCAGGCTATTAGCTATCTCACAGGATGGCTGAGAAAATTAAATTACTAAGTTAGTAAAGAAAAGCACATCAAAGCTGAAAAGTGCTAAGTGATTAGCAGCCCCATTTTTCCTGAGCAATATCTGGAACCAATTATAAAATTGCATATTCATAAAAAAATTCACTTCATCTGAGTTTTTTTATGGACTGATTAGTCCCTCTATGACATGAAAGCAATACAATACATATTACGTATTGGTAACAGTTTGTCCATACACCATTTGAAGTAATTTTTAATACTCTTGCTAATACTTAGCACTTACATAGTACTTTTCACCTCTAGATCTGGAAGTATTTTACAAATGTGGGTAAGTATACTTATCCCGCTTTCATAGGGAGGGAGACTAAGGTGTAGAGAGGTTGCATAACACACCCTAGGTAACAATGTGAATTAGTGGCAAGACAGAGAAAACTACCAAACCTCGGTCCTGTACCCTAGGCAGCTACTGATCCATTCAACTTGTCCAATGCCACAAAAGCCCAGCTCCTTGGAATACTGTAATAATGCTGGAGTGGTTTTGATTTTTCTTGTATCACTTACTATTGTACCTTCCTGAGAACTAATTCTTAATTAAATACTCTATCCTTTAAATCCTCATGCAACTAGTCCCACTTTTTCATAGATTATAAACCCAGAAGGGGTTATAAACCCACTGTGATCTGACTTCCCGTATAACAGAGACCTTTTGGGTTTGCAAGATCTGTCTCGAGCCTGGAAACTGTCTTTTCTGCTTAGTTTCCCAGACCTGAAGAAGAGCTCTGTGTAAACTCGAAAACTTGCCTTTCTCACCAACAGAAGTTAGTCCAATAAAAGATATTACCTCACCCACCATGTCAATTTGATGCTTTGTAACATCTGTATGGAGCCTTGGAGCAGATCTGGGATTTGAAGTAGTGTCTAATGCTTAGAATGATATTTAAATCAAGAGCCAAGCTAGAATTCATTTCTGCTTCAGAGGTTTTTTCCCCTGAGTTTCTGGCAACAAATCTGGAAAAATACTAGTTTGCCAGGCTTTAAAATCTGGGATCTGAAAATAATCTTATTCCTGCCCTAAAGGACACATAGCAATCATGCTCAAAATAGAGGTATTAATCTTGAATTTCTTGATATTGTGAACATAAGTTATACTCTCGTCAAATGGCAGAAGAACATTCTCTTTCTGCCAGGCTTCCTGATGGCTAGCGTGTCGTCTGTCTGTGTTGAAACTTCCTCCAAGATGATGAAATATCTGCAGGAAGTCATTACAACAGACAGCCTAAAGCTCCACTTCTCTGATGATGTCACTGCTGCTTTGTTTAGCATATTGCTGACCTAACATCCACTTGGTGATAGCCTATGTGATCTCCTTTTTCTAGATATGCTTTGCTAGGAGTTTTGTTTTGTGCAAAAATGGTCTGTGACTCTGTATCTTACAAGCCAATGTTGCTCCTTAACTTAGATGTAAAAGAGTCTTAAGGATGGAACAATGGAGTGGCATCCACTTACACCAGCTGAGGACCGGGTCCTTTAGTATGGAGCCTGGATAAAATTCCTCTTGGTCTTGAAATGAGATGAGATGGTTCTTGTAAGAGATCAACATTAATTCCACTAGTGAAGTCCTGTTGTCAGTGAAATCAATGGCAACATTTCCACTGACTCCAATGGGAGCATGATCAACCCCTAATTTCCTAGAGTGCTAAAGACGCTTTTGACTAGGACATGTATGATTGTTGTTTCAGATGCTTTCATAAGCATAAGGCTTTGGTCACACTATTATTCAGTGTCACAATGAGGCTCACTCCTGATATTAGTATTTTACTTATCTATAGCTTAGATACTTTGGCTACAGCCTTGCAATGGGCAGCAAAATCTGGTGGATTTTTGTAGATTGCCTATTGGAAATAATGAACATAAATTATCTTCATATGACAACAACATTGTATCCAAACATCTTACCACATCAGGTCTTGCAATCATTTAAATTATTCAACAGTTGACTTTAATTTTGGGGTTAAGACTAGCTATAGAGCACCTGTATTATGGGCCAAATCATTCCTAAACTAGCCATGATACTGGTTTTATGCCTTCTTATGCTGTCTATCTGTATTATGGGTAGCAAAAAGGGAGGGGAAGCAGGCTGTTCAATGCTGCTATGTAGTAGGGTTGGCAACTTTCTACTCGCACAAAACTGAACACCCTTGCCCTGCCCTGCTCCTCCTCTGCGGCCCTGCCCCTGCCCACTTCATCCCCCCTCCCTCTATCGCTCACTTTCCCCACCGTCACTCACTCACTCACTCATTTTCACTGGGCTGGTTCAGGGGGCTGGGGTCAGGAGGGGGTGAAGGCACCGGGTGCGGGTTCTGGGATGAGGCCAGAAATGAGGGGTTCAGGGTGCAGGAGAGGGCTCCAGGCTGGGGCAGGCGGTTGGGGTGCGGGTGGAGGGGGAGTGAGGGCTACGGCTGGGGATGTGGGCTCTGGGGTAGGGCTGGGGATGAGGGGTTTGGGGTGCAGGAGGGTGCTCCCAACTGGGATCAAAGGGTTCAGAGGGCAGGAGGGGAAGCAGCGGCATGTCCCCCCTCCGGTTCTTACGTGGAAGTGTAGCCAGGCAGCTCTGCGCACTGCCCCATCTGCAGGTGCTTCCCCCACAGCTCCTATTGGCTGCAGTTCCCAGCCAATGGGAGCTGCAGGGGTGGCTCTTGGGGTGGTGGCAGAGTGCGGAGCCCCCGTGGCTGGAGGGGGGACATACCAGCTGCTTCCCAGGAGCTGCACAGCGCGGAGGATAGCAGGGAGCCTGCCAGCATCGCTGCATGGCACCGCCAACCGGACAGTCAACAGCCCTGTCAAGCCACCAGGATCCCTTTTTGACTGGGTGTTTTGGTCGAAAATCGGACACCTGATCACCTTACTATGTATCCTTCCTGAAAAGATAGGTGGGGAGTGGGCAGGAAGTAGGCAAAACTTTGGCACGGTGTCCAGAACACCTAGCAGTAAAGCTGCCCTAGCGTGTGTTGCAACAGCTATAGATCCAGGTTGTAGTTCCTCAAATCACAACCTCCTTCCCAGGTTTCTCCAGGAGTGGCACAATGAGTCACCATTTAAACTGGGCTGATAGTGATTGTGACAGACTGAGAATATCCTGAACAAACCTATGGAATTAAGATAAATTTTACTGAATTAAGTTAAATCTTATTGAATTAGGATTACTAACGTTGGGACGCATTGTATTAAAAATGCAATTGATTATGTGTTGTTGTGGTATTGTATGTATTTTCTCTAGTAGGGAGCGGGGATGCTAATGAACTTCCTCTATCATCGGCCTTTGAAGTCGCCCCCTAAGGGAGATATGCACATACTAGTTCAAACTGGATTCTCCAGAGACCGATAGACAAAGAAAGACTTTTGAATAAAAGCCTGAGTTTTAAACTGACTCAAGGTCTTCTTCCTGAGACAGCAAACAGACAGGACCCCTGATCCATAGAGGGCCCCATTCTTTAAGGGAGGATGGAAGGACTTGAGGCCTCATAAGACTATGTGCTTGTTCTAAGCTGAAGCTGTAACGAAATTGCAACCACAAAGAAATTCCTGGGGTGGCGTGATGCCTGGTAAGCTTATTAGCATGCATATAGATTCTTCTGTCGTTGATGTTTTCCTGTAATACTTTTCACCTTAAAAGAATAATGGAACTTGTATGGGAACTTATAGCTGTAGCAATCACTCTGTTATCAGTCTCTGAAGAGAGGGCAAGCAAGTCTGTTTAGGCAGATGATCTTTACTGAGAAATACATAATGAAGGCAGGGAATTGTTCAGCCTGGAGATACCCCAGTCAAAAGGGAGAGAGAGAGGTGGGTTTCCATCCAAGAGAGGCAACAGCTGTGGAGCTGGAAGCCTGATGAGGTTCCCAAAGCCTCTCATCACAGCCCTCGCAAGGGGCAATTAAATGAGCAGGTTTTGTTCAACATCTTTATTAATGATCTGGATGATGGGATAGATTGCACCCTCAGCAAGTTCACAAATGACACTAAGCTGGGGGGAGAGGTAGGGATAGGGTCCAGAGTGGTAGGGATAGGGTCCAGAGTGACTTAAACAAATTGGAGGATTGGGCCAAAAGAAATCTGATGAGGTTCAGCAAGGACAAGTGCAGAATCCTGCACATAGAACGGAAGATTCCCATGCACCGCTACAGGCTGGGGACCGACTGGCTAAGCAGCAGTTCTGCAGAAAAGGATTACAGTGGATGAGAAACCGGATATGAGTCAGCAGTGTGCCCTTGTTGCCAAGAAGGCTAACGGCATATTGGGCTGCATTAGTAGGAGCATTGCCAGCAGATCGAGGGAAGTGATTATTCCCCTCTATTCGGCACTGATGAGGCCACATCTGGAGTATTGTGTCCAGTTTTGGGCCCTCCACTACAGAAAGGATGTGGACAAATTGGAGAGAGAGCAGTGGAGGGTAACGAAAATGATTAGGGGGCTGGGACACATGACTTATAAGGAGAGGCTGAGGGAACTGGGCTTGTTTAGTCTGCAGAAGAGAAGAGTGAGGTGGGATTTGATAGCAGCCTTCAACTACCTGAAGGGGGATTCCAAAGAGGATGGAGCTCGGCTGTTCTCAGTGGTGGCAGATGACAGAACAAAGAGCAATGGTCTCAAGTTGCTGTGGGGGAGGTCTAGGTTGGATATTAGGAAACACTATTTCACTAGGAGGGTGGTGAAGCACTGGAATGGGTTACCTAGGGAGGTGGTGGAATCTCCTTCCTTAGAGGTTTTTAAGGCCCGGCTTGAGAAAGCCCTGGCTGGGATGATTTAGTTGGTGTTGGTCCTGCTTTGAGCAGGGGGTTGGACTAGATGACCTCCTGAGGTCTCTTCCAACCCAATCTTCTATGCGTCTATGCTTCTATGATTCTTCTATGATTCTATGAAAGGATCTAACTACACTCTTTGCAGGTAGGACATAGGACCAGATCCTCAGCTATTGTAAATGGCATAGCTCCATTGATATTTCTGTCTAGTAGAGAGACCTTTGTGAAAGTGGTCACTGTGAGCTAACTGGCCTTTAAAAATATATTCCTCCACCTTCTTGGAAATATTGTAGTGGCTACAGTAGCTAACGCAACTCCTTAAAGATGTAGAATCACATTCTGATTTCAGTTACACTGACATAAATCTGGAATGGCTACATTGACTGCCACTACTGTCTAAGAACTTCTTGTAGACATTTTCAAATCTGAAGCTGAATGCAGATCGCAGAAGATAAACCTCTGTCATTCATCAAAAATAAAATCTGTACTAGTTCCTCAAGTGGCAGTGGGAAAGTATCTAGAATGTAAGGAAT
This sequence comes from Emys orbicularis, assembly GCF_028017835.1. Classification (NCBI taxonomy): domain Eukaryota; kingdom Metazoa; phylum Chordata; order Testudines; family Emydidae; genus Emys; species Emys orbicularis. The sequence goes on along the minus strand of NC_088687.1, from coordinate 45,140,341 downwards.
GGCTTAGGAGACTGAGTGTCATTCTGTATCTAATTGGGACAGCTTAGCTTCCAAACAATCTAGGACAGATGGCTAATACATCACAGACCTTCCATCTGAACTCAAATGCATCCTGTTCAGCAGGACAACAGTGACAACCATAAACTTTGTCATTCTTCACTGTTGAAAAAGGCAATTATTTTATGCTGACTTCATTCTTCTTTCCCAATGTCTTCAGCCTCAGTTTACATATGGTGGGTTTTTAAAAAAGTTCAGGGTCAGTGTCTGGATTGGATATCTCACTCAATAATACTGTAGTGAAATATAAGCCTTCCTTAGAAGGGAATCTAGAGAACAACAAAAAAGAAGATATGTTACCGTACTATAATTCAAAGATACAGACTGATAAATTTATCAGAATCCCTTTTTATACTTAAAGTTCTTGTATGTCATGAAGACCAGTTGTTTTTAAAAAAACATTCCCAAGATGTAATACAGGGGGATGATAATAATAGTAGGACATGTTATTTGTCCCCAAAGGTCCCAACTGAGATTGCAGCTCCATTATGGTCGGTGCCATACCGACACATTAAAAGACAGTTTCTGCCACAAAGGGATTATGGTTGAATTAGACAAAATAGCAGGTAGGAGAAGGAAACAATGAACAGGAAACTGAGGCACAGAGAAATAAAGTAGTTTGCTGTAGGTTGAACAGGAAGCCTGTGGCAGAGATAGACATGAATCCAGATCTCTGGAGTCCTAGATCAGTCCTTATCCACAAGACAATCCTTTCTTCTCATTTACTTGCACAGGGTGAAAACCTGCCCCCCTATGAAGTCAAAGGCAAAACTCCCAATGACTTCAATGCCACGAAGTTTCACCCAGAGAGTGTAAAGTATCTGTATTTTCATCAACTCATAGAAATGTATACATTTATACTTAGCTCTATTAAAACTACTACTGTTTGCTTGCGCCCCATTAACTAAGTGATCCAGATCGCTCTGAACTTCTTCATTATTTATCACTCTCCCAGTGTTTGTATTATCTGTCAACTTTACCAGTGATGATTTTATATTTTCTTCAAGGTCACTGATAAAAATGATAAATAGAATAGAGCTAAGAACCAATTCCCTGCAGGACCCCACTGGAAACAGACACGTTTGATGATGATTCCCCATTTACAGTTACATTTTGAGACCTATCTGTTAGCCAGTTTCCTCCTTTAGTTCTTTATTAATTGAATCCCATATCAGCCACTCCATTGTCTTGCCCATGATCAGTATCAGGCTAACAAGACCTATAATTACCTGGGTCATTCCGTTTACACTTTAAAAAAAATTGCACAACATTGTGTGCCTATCTGCATATGTAATTAAATATGTCCTGCAAATCAGGTAATTATCCTTCCAACTGGCTATTTGCACATGTAATAATTGATTTGTGTGTGTAGTTACAGAAATCATGCTTGCAAATTAGGTGCACAACTGTACACCTATTTTTGGACAGGCACAGTGTCAAAAATGAAGTCTTAAGTGACTTTCCCAAGGACACAGACTGAGTGAGGTGAAGAATCAGGATTAGAAATTCCTACTTTATATCCCCTTTCTCAAACTCTAATGCTTAATAGGTATCAGACAGACTTGCTGATCGATAAAGTTTGTCCTATGTCCATGGATATTTATATACAGTAGTAAAATGTATGTGTTTGTAGTGATGGTCTTGGATCTAGATTTATGGCAGAAGCAGATTTGTAATATAGTATTTCATAATTGGAAAATGCAGTATGCCACAGAAAACCCATGCAGAGGATCTATGGTTATAAATCTGTTTGATTTATACATACATACAGTAACACAAAAGCATCAGGCTATGACCCTTAGTTTTATCCTAATTACATTAGTTCTATCTGCGCTTTATTATATAAATTGTACTTTTACGATGGTATATGCTGTATGCTTTAGTAATGGTGCATGCCTAATAATTCTTCATTTAAAATGTCCTCATAAGCCATTAGAATGCAAGCAGCAAAACTGAATGTTACTAATGATCATCAAACATGTTAACATATGAGCAGAAACAAATATGAAATAAAATGTAGAACTCAATATAGCTACATCTTATAAATCTTCTCCAAGAGACACCTGGAGGAGACACAATTTACAGCTTCTAAATGCGGGAGCCACAAGGATAGAAAACAGATTTGCTCTGAATACATCTCCTGCAGACAAAAGTTTCAAGCATGACAGCACCAATTCCCTTAACTATGCAATGAATCTTTCCTTTGAAAGAGCTTATTTCAATTTTGATAAGCAATATTGTTCCTACTGAGTTTTACCAACGCATTACACCTAAGGAGGTATTATGAAAACTATTGAGTGAGCATCCCCAGATCCCGAGGGCATCCATAAAATAATGGTGATCTTGGGTCTTCACTTCACTGCAAAGAGCATCTTTAGGAGGGTCACAAATTGTAACAAGTACTACTGCCCTGTCAGAACAACACAGATTTTCCTAAGCAAAATGGTTGGTGTATGTAAATTAATGAGGCACTCCTTCATTTCCCCTTTTTACCATATGCCTTATGGTTGTGTTATCATAAAAAACATAACCCCCTCCTATTTCTTACACAAGTGGAGCCATTCCTGATTTTTTTTAAAGGATTACAGTATCCTACAGTCATTGTCCAAAATGCATGTTTAAATTGCGATACTGCAGTATTCTAGGTGATTATTTTAGACTACTGTAGTATTCTTTTTAATAATGTATACTATCCTAGGGGAATCTCCTTCTTTTGGCAAGGGACTTAGGTTTATCTTTGTCCTTCTCCTTTCATCTATGGCAGGTGTATTCTGGAAAGATGCCCAATACAACATCACTCTTGCAAGGTTTGAGTTGGTTGCAGGAATCACTGGGTGAAATTCTATGGCCTGTGTTGTGCAGGAGATCGGGCTACCTGGTCATAATGATCCCTCTCACCTTAAAATCTATTATGGTGTATGTGATGGAATACACACTTGTATTCACATCCTACACACTGTTGTAATAATTTTTATACAAGGTATGCCTTGTAAGGGATCATTTGAAAACTCATAATTTGCTGGTCAGTATTGTCCTGATAAAATAGGTGTGGCAACATTATATGTGAAATTATAAGATTTCCCTGTATGATGTTATTAACACATGTTCCAAACCCCACAACCTTGTCCAAGCAGAAGTCGGCAAACAGGTCTGTCATAAATAAAGGAATGCTGCCTTAATTTGCATTAAGCAGTAAATAGAGTCATGAAGCAGGAAGGGAAAACAAAGGAAGTTCAAACAGGTGAAAAAACTAGCAGGGAACATCCATCCACATAGACTCTTTGGCTCCTGGTTCTCCACTGGAAACGTTTTTCAAGAGGGAATTGAAACTATAAAAAGGAGGGACAAACACCCCAACAGACACACCTCTCTCTCTCTCTCACTTCCTGTCCCCTCATTCTCCACATCTGAGAAGAAAAAAAGAAACAGCCTTTGGACTCTGGGGGAGGGGTCCTGACCTGAAAGTTTGGTCAGTAATCTGCTGGAGCATGTGGTAGAAAGTTTGCTTTGCAACTAAGAGTTTCTTACGTAGATACTTAAGCATTTTATCTTTATTTTTATTATAAAAAATTCTGACTTTTATGCCTCATTATTTATACTGACTTAAAATCTATCTCTTTGTAGTTAATGAACTTGTTTCACTGTTTTATCTAATCCAGTGTGTTTAAATTAAAATGTCTGGGTAACTCTATTTAAGGTAATAAACTGTCATATTGTTCCTTTAAAGGAATGACAGACTTAATATATTTGTTCTGTCCAGGAGAGGGCTGGGCAGTCAGGACATACATTTCTGGAGAAAGATCCAGGGCTGGAGGTGTGTTGGGGTCACCCTTCAGTATAACCTGTCCTGTATACTGGTGAGAGCTAGGGTGTAGCTGGCAGACTGCAGTTACACACAGACACTCTGGGTGTGACTTGCATACTGGAAAGCTGTTTGTGAGTGGCCTGGGGAGGAACTACTACAGCAAGGCATTGTAAATCACCCACGTCTGGATTGTACCCCAGTAAAAGTCATGGTGTATAATGGTAATTGATTCTTCAGTGAGACTCCCGTTTCTCAGAGGAAACTTCCTGAAAAAGGTTTTACCCTCCAGGGAAAACAATCTAGAAAATGATTTAAAACATAATATCCTTTACATTAAAACAAATTCCATTAGATGAAATATATGGAGAGAATACAGTTTTATACTATTCCCCAGAATCCGTGGCTCAGTGATGTACCTATTACTCACCCACACATACAACTGTCTGGGCTCAAGCAGTACAATTTCTAGTGGCATGAAATTCACTGAAGATGCTCTCTTTAGGAGTGATTCTGTGACAGATATCACAACCACATGCAATATCTAGTCTGGGGAACATTTTATATTAAGTTAATGTATCACTCTAGGCCAGGGATTGTATGCAATTCCAGAGCGGAGGGACACCACAGCTGCTCCCAGAACCAAAAACAATGGGAGGTGATTAATGTGGATCACTTAGGTCTGTAAACACCACCAGAGATGTACCACCCCCTGGGAAGATGGGCATATACTGGTTCAAACTGGGTTTTCCAGAGACCAAGAGACAAAGAAAAGGGCCTTGTTTAAATTGGCCTTCTGATCCAGCAAATGGACAGGCTCTCCTGTCCAATGGGGGGTTGGAAAGACTTTGGCCTACTAGGAACCCATAAGACTGATAGGTGACCTCTGGTAAGCTTTTAACATGTGTATACGGACTTTTATTATTTTTGTGTTTTCTCTTAAATGCTTTTTCTTTAAAAATAAATGTGCTTGCTTATAAGGACCTATGTGGTAAATATGCTGTCAATATATTGCTCATAGACCTTGGAGAGAAAACAGTGCACAAGTGGCTGCTAAGCAGTCTGGCTTGCTGGGGATATTGCAGTGTAAAATAGGGAGCTGTGCAGCCATAAAAACCCTAGTCAGAATGGAATGGGAAAAGGGTCCCAGCCCAGAGACAGGTGACAGCTGGACACCTGAGACTTGACTGGGTATTACTAAAGTGGACAATGGTGTGGAGAATACAGGAGCAGCTACCCTGAAACCATGACAGATTCTTTTTAAGCTACAGCCTTCTTTAACTGATGCACTTCTGAGTTTATCTTCAGATGTAAATTATAGAGGATTAGAATAACTGAGTAGAGTGAAGTCTTTGTGCAAAATACAGTTGTCTGGCTTTATATCTGAGAGAGAAATATTGAAATGAAGCAATTCTAGAACTTATATTATAAAGAACTGTTTGGGGTTTGTTTTTGTTTTTTTTAGGATTTACACAGCCCAAATTCAGCTTTTTGTCTAAAATCAAATGTAATACCAGCTCAATATCTGATATATATTATTGTAGAGACTCACTTGCTCTACCTGGCTTTTCTATCAGGCTTTTCTATCTCTTAACCACTTTGGGCATGTCTACACTCTGAGTGAAGGTATATGTCTACCTATGCTACAATCACACCTTCAGATGCAGTGTAGACATATCCTTTGATGGTTGGTTTAAGGAAAGATCCTGGTCCAATTGGAAATAATAGCAAATCTCCATATGGCTAGGCCTACGCTGCAAGCTAGGGTTGTGATTCCTATTGCTTGTGTACCCTTCCTTGCACTTGTTGTCATTGAGTTAGCATGAGTCTAAATAGCAGTGTAGCTGTGGTAGCATGGGTAATGGCAGCGGAGGCATAGCTGAACTGTGCTGAGTACACACCCACTGGTTTCAGGCAGGTTTATTTTCAGCAAATTTCAGCCTTGCCTCCACTGCCCCTACACCCATGCTCAGGAGCGGCGCCAGGATTTTTGGCACCCTAGGCAGGGGTCCTTCCACGCTCCCGGTCGTCGTTGGCAATTCTGCGGCGGGGGGGGGGGTGGGTCCTTCCGCGCTCCCGGTCTTCGGGGCACTTCGGCGGCGGGTCCCGGAGCGAGTGAAGGACCCGCCGCAGAATTGCCACCAAAGACCCGGAGCGCGGAAGGACCCCCTGCCGCCGAGGGCGGCAAAATGCCGCCCCCCCCAAATCCTGGTGCCCATGGCAACCGCCTAGGTCACCCAAATGGAAGCGCCGGCCCTGCCCATGCTACTGCAGCTACACTGCTATTTATATGCATGCTAGCTCAATGAGAACTAGTGTATGCTTACATGAGCATGGGAGTCACATCCCTAGCTCCGAGTGTAGACATAGTCTTTGAAGTCAAGGAGAGCAGAACTGGCTGCTTAGTTAGAAGGTAGGTAGGCATAGCCCAAAGGTTTTGGTCTTCTTTACACTGACTATACACCACTGTGTCGAATTACTCCTGAGGCACATGTGTATGTGAGAGCTGAATCAGTGCCAAAGGCTCCTATTTGAATACTAAACAGTGCTGGAATACACAGGTTGAATGTATACCAAGCTGTATTTAATATTTATACAGCCCATTGTGACTTTTACATTTTGATGAAAATGAAGTTTATAATAAAAATAAAATGCAGCAGGAGACTTTCCCCACTCCAATATCAGTGGAAAGAATTCTGTTATACAGCATAGAAGGAAAGAAGTTAATGTTCAAGGTATTGTTCAAGAATAGAGCCGGGGAAAAAAAGGTTTCAAGGCATACAGGTGAAAAAATCGGAAGTTCGACAGGATGTTTGGTTCCTTTAGATCCTAACTGCTTTTCAGTAGCAGTTTCAATAAAATGCCCATTAAAATGGAACGTACAGACATAGTAGCTGGTATAATCAGTAACACAGAAGTGAAACATTTCACGCATGAACCTCACACATCCTGCAGCATTAAATGGTTTATGGGCAGCTGAGATAAAGTGTTCACTACTTATTCCTAGAACACATGCCTAGTAGAAAATCCCTACTTGTTAGAATCTGGTGGTGCTTTATAGTGATGCTGAGTTCAAGGCTTTAATGAAAGCCAAAAAACCCCCAAGAGAAATGCAGTCAAGCAACAACGAATTTGCATTCTGAAGATTTTTCTTAAAGATCCTATGAGACTTTCACTGTCAGTGCTGCTGGAGACAAAAGCAGGAAGAAACATGGTTCCGAGCCCTGCAGTGACACATTAACCTGCTCGACTAGCCCTCAGCTGCCCCTTTTATGTTTCACTAATAGGAACATTCAGATGCAAAGTATGTGAGGGGCACAAAAAACTAACAACAAATGAGCATAATGGGCAATTTTTACAATTCTCTAAAAAGTTTTAGAAATGCAGCTTTCATTTCACTATCAGCCGTGTGGAAAACTGATGAAATAGAAACATAGTAAATCAACCACCATGAAGCTAGATCAGTTCCAACTGAGCTCTCTTTATTACAGTCACTAGCTATTAATCTTGTGGGAGGGGGAGGGTTGGTTTTTATTTTTATTTTATTTTTTACTGAACTGTTGGAAAACCAAACACAATAATAATCAGACTGCTAATTGAATTAAATTCCAGATTCAAGATGAAAATATCAACTTTTTTTTATTAAAGTTTTGCTTGCGGATTTGGACACTTGTAAATTTGCCAGCTAGTATGCATTGAGCATGACATGATAAAAATGAGAATGAATCAACCGTATTCACGTAAAGCGTGTCAAAAAAGTAAAGTACTTTGTATTTTCTAACAACTTCTCCATATGCAGTCTCCTAAGAGGAGAGCACTTTCTGCCAATACCATCATGTGTATGCTGAGAGGGATTTTTCAGCTTTAATCTACAAATCAACTACTTTGTAAAATTATCATTCAAAATGTTCACTAGCATTCTAAAGTTCATATTACTAGACTTTTTAAATTCCAATTTCATAGTGTCCCCGATTCTGTCAACTTTATTCATATTGAGTAGCAGCACCTTACTGTGCAAGTAGACATATAGAAGACAATGGAAGTATGTGCAGAATAAGATACTGTTCAACATAAGAAAGGATGAGAGAATCTGGCTCAAAGTAGATGTGACATTATGGCCTTAAATAACAAAATGTACTCCTTCCCCCCTCCACCACATGACTACATTTACAGAAGATTATTGCAAATTATTCAGTTAAAAAAAATCCAGTATTTTATAAGTCAAATGCATATATATTTGAACCTTCCGTTGTTTATTCATGGTAGCTGAGACCTATGGGGCAAGTGATGCAGAAACAAAGTCAGAGATTTATGCAGCATTTAGCAATGGAACAGAACCAAAAATTCACAGCTCCCATCAACAACTTTCATCATCTGCAACACTTCAAGGAAATAGCTGACTTCAAAACAAATCAGCAGGGGTTCAGAGGGCTGTATTTCAATTAATCTGAGGAGGAAATTGGGGGTGGGGATGTTCTTTTTTTTAAAAAAAAATTAACTTAAACCAGAAACAAGCATCCCCAGTAAATTTCTGCTCTGAGGTTAACAAATGCTTAAAGAAAAACCAAAGGCTGATCCTATAAAAATTTGAAAGGTTGTCGTCTGTGAAGAACACTTCATGCAGGTTTCAATGTTCCCTCTATTTTTTCCATCTATGTGCGGAATAAATTTCATTCTGTGCACCGAGGTATGTACCTACGTGCGCCATCAGTAGAAACAAAAAACCTAGATATAATATATATTTTTAAAAAGTTACTACAGGGATAATTACTCCAGCCAGGACAGATTAGGCATTTTATAATTTACTACTCAAAGAATTAAATTTAAGTGTAAGAGAAATAAAAATTATGAAATGTATAGACCAGTCAAAACACTAAAATAATACTTTGAAAGAATAAAATTACAGAGAATATATGTGCATTGCAGGAAGTACCAAGAAGTAACAACAACAATAATACAAGTATGTGTTGGGAGATGAGTGTGAAAGAGACAGAGTGTGTGTGTGACACAGACTCTGTGTGTGTGTTTGACACAGAGACAATGTGTGACACAGAGACTCTGTGTGTGTGACACAGACTCTGTGTGTGCCATAAAGACTCTCTCTGTGTGTGTGACAGAGAGTGTGTGACACAGAGACTCTGTGTGTGTGCGTGTGTGTGTGTGTGTGTGTGTGTGTGTGTGTGTGCTTGTTGCTGGGGAAAGCAGTGCTCTGTCTCTTTAAGACACTTACTGAAAGCTCTCCTGCTGTGTCCTGAGCACTGTTGTCTACCCTCCCCTGCTCTGCGGAGATGGGGTACAGGGAAGGCGGAGGGGGAGCGAGAAGGGGGGGGAGAGAGAGGGTGTGTGTGTGTGTGTGTGTGTGTGTGTGTGAGAGAGAGAGAGAGAGAGAGAGGGAGAGAGAGACTGTGTGAGCTGGCTGCTGGGAAAATCTCAGAAACAGTGCACTGTCTCTTTAAGAAAGGCACTCAATTTCTCAGGGTATGTCTACACTACGAGAGTAGTTCGATTTTACTTAAATCGAATATGTGGAATCGATATTGCAAAGTCGAACGTGTGTGTCCACACTAAGGACAGTAATTCGACTTTGTGAGTCCACACTAACGGGGCAAGCGTCGACATTGGAAGCGGTGCACTGTGGGCAGCTATCCCACAGTTCCCGCAGTCCCCGCTGCCCATTGGAATTCTGGGTTGAGCCCCCAATGCCTTTTGGGGAAAAAAATGTGTCGAGGGTGGTTTTGGGTAACTGTCGTCATCCAACCGTCACTCCCGCCCTCCCTCCCTGAAAGCGCCGGTGGGAAATCAGTTCGCGCACTTTTCTGGTCAGTGACAGCGCGGACACCACAGCACTGCGAGCATGGATCCCGCTGCGACCATCGCTGCAGTTGTGGCCGTTGTCAACGCCTCGCAGCTTATCATCCACCTTTCCCAGAGGCAGATGCAGATAAATCAGGTGAGGAGGCTACGGCACCGCGGTGAGGGCCTGAAGTCTGAGAGTAGCACAGACCTGTCAGAAAGCACGGGACCCAGCGCCGAGGACATCACGGTGGCAATGGGTCATGTGGATGTTGTGGAACGGCGATTCTGGGCGCGGGAAACAAGCACGGACTGTGGGACCGCATAGTGCTGCGGGTCTGGGATGAATCCCAGTGGCTGCGAAACTTTCGCATGCGGAAGGGGACTTTCCTTGAACTTTGTGAGTTGCTGTCCCCTGCCCTGAAGCGCAATGACACCCGGATGCGAGCAGCCCTGACTGTCCAGAAGCGAGTGGCCATAGCCCTCTGGAAGCTTGCAACGCCAGACAGCTACCGGTCAGTCGCGAACCACTTTGGCGTGGGCAAATCTACCGTGGGGGTTGTTGTGATGCAAGTAGCCAACGCAATCGTTGAGGTACTGCTCTCAAAGGTAGTGACTCTGGGAAACGCGCAGGCCATCATAGATGGCTTCGCCGCGATGGGATTCCCAAACTGCGGTGGGGCTATAGATGGAACTCACATCCCTATCCTGGGACCGGACCACCAGGCCAGCCAGTATATCAACCGAAAGGGCTACTTTTCAATGGTGCTGCAAGCACTGGTGGACCATAGGGGACGTTTTACAAACATCAACGTCGGATGGCCGGGCAAGGTTCATGACGCTCGTGTTTTCAGGAACTCAGGTCTGTTTAGACGGCTGCAGGAAGGTATTTACTTCCCGGACCACAAAATAACTCTTGGGGATGTGGAGATGCCTATAGTCATCCTCGGGGACCCAGCCTACCCGCTAATGCCCTGGCTCATGAAGCCCTATACTGGTGCCCTGGACACTGAAAAGAACTCTTCAACTACCAGCTGAGCAAGTGCAGAATGGTGGTGGAGTGTGCTTTTGTCCGTCTCAAGGGGAGATGGAGAAGCTTATTGACTCGCTGTGATCTCAGCGAAACCAATATCCCCATTGTTATTGCAGCTTGCTGTGTGCTCCACAATCTCAGTGAGAGCAAGGGGGAGACCTTTATGGCGGGGTGGGAGGTTGAGGCAAGTAGCCTGGCTTCTGATTACGCCCAGCCAGACAGCCGGGCGATTAGAAGAGCCCAGCGGGACGCGCTGTGCATCCGGGAGGCTTTGAAAGCTAGGTTCCTGAGTGAGCAGGGTAACCAGTGACTTTTCAGTTTGTGTACAGAGAAGCTGAACCTGCAAAGACTAGGGCCGTATGCCGCCATGCTCTGCAGGGCAATGATCCCGGAGTACTTGCTTGTCTCCTGGCGCGGAAATGTCTGCTATTACGGAGGACCCAATAAGGCCGCTCTCCCCAGGAACCTGATGCAAAGGCTTTCCAATTACCTCCAGGAGAGCTTCGTGGAGATGTCCATTGAGGATTTCAGCTCTATCCCCGGACATATAGACCGCATTTTACTGTAGCTGCACTGGCAGGGACTAAACAGTAGAGCGGCTTGGGCAGAACAATCATGCAAAACCGGACATTGTTAGATTTTTTTTCAATAGTTGCACTGCCCAGGACTGAAACGTTAAGCGCCTAGGGCACACTAATCATGAGAAACCCATTGTTGTTATTGTTAATATTCCTGTTCTGTTAAAAATAAATGTTTAGATGTTTAAAACACTTACTGGATGATCCTTCCCCTGATTCTGTGTCCGGGTTAACGGCTGGGGACGGTTGGTAGGGGATCTCTGTAAGGGTGATGAAGAGATCCTGGCTGTCGGGGAAATCAGCGTTGTAAGCGCTGTCGACTGCCTCGTTCTCCTCATCTCCTTCCTCATCTTCCCCGTCCGCTAACATGTCCGAGGAACCGGCCGTTGACAATATCCCATCCTCAGAGTCCACGGTCAGTGGTGGGGTAGTGGTGGCGGCCGCACCTAGGATGGAATGCAGTGCCTCGTAGAAACGGGATGTCTGTGGCTGGGATCCGGAGCATCCGTTTGCCACTTTGGTCTTCTGGTAGCCTTGTCTCAGCTCCTTGATTTTCACGTGGCACTGCGTTGCATCCCGGCTGTATCCTCTCTCTGCCATGGCTTTAGAGATCTTCTCGTAGATCTTTGCATTCCGTCTTTTGGAGCACAGCTCGGAAAGCACAGACTCATCGCCCCACACAGCGATCAGATCCAAGACTTCCCGATCAGTCCATGCTGGGGCCCTCTTTCTATTCTGAGATTGCACGGCCATCTCTGCTGGAGAGCTCTGCATCGTTGCCAGTGCTGCTGAGCTCGCCACGATGTCCAAACAGGAAATGAGATTCAAACTGCCCAGACAGGAAAAGGAATTCAAATTTTCCCGGGGCTTTTCCTGTGTGGCTGGTCAGAGCATCCGAGCTCGGACTGCTGTCCAGAGCGTCAACAGAGTGGTGCACTGTGGGATAGCTCCCGGAGCTATTAGCGTCGATTTCCATCCACACCAAGCCTAATTCGATATGGCCATGTCGAATTTAGCGCTACTCCCCTCGTTGGGGAGGAGTACAGAAGTCAAATTTAAGAGACCTCTATGTCGAACTAAATAGCTTCGTGGTGTGGACGGGTGCAGGGTTAATTCGATGTAACAGCGCTAAATTCGACATAAACGCCTAGTGTAGACCAGGCCTCAGACACTCATCATTCAGACCTCAGCAGCTTCGAGTCCTCCTGAGCCAGGCTGTCCCCTCTGCCCTGCTCTGTGGAGATGGGGTACAGGGGGAGGGGGACACTCTGACATCAGCTACCTCCTCCCTCCCCAGCACAGCCAGCAGGAGGGTCCCTGGAGCAGCTGCAAGACTGAACATACACTGCGCTCTGCTATCAGCTGGGTGGCACTTAAATCTCTCCTGCGCGGCAGCCCAAGCACGCAGCTTACAGGGAACGCCTAAGCGGCTGCTGGCAAGGGAAGTAGCAGAGAGAACAGAAGAGGCGTCCCAGCCAAAATAATTTATGAGGGGAAGGGGGACGGCATGTGCCTGACAATATAAAAATTATTTTGAGGGGTGATATTTAAAAAGGCGTGAAAAGTGAGCCACTAGAAAATTAAGATTGGAATTAAATCATGGACTTGAGATTTATTTGTGCAGACCACAAGTCACATGCATCAGAAAATGCAAATGGTTTTGCTTTAATTAGGCATCCAAAATTAGACACTGCAGAAGCAACAAAGCTGTTTCTTCCAGATATTTTTAATGCAACTGATCAAGTGGTGTAAGCATCCTAATTTGATTTCCAAAAAAAGATTGGGAGTCAGAATATAAAATGAACAAAAGGCCAACTATATTACACATTACTTCTGCTGGAGATTTTACAGCTGTAGGAATAGCTTTTTACTACTGTGTGAAACTGTTATAATCTGCAGAATTCAACACAGTGGGAAACCCTTTTAAGTCCTCCTTTTTTCTTGTGTCTTAATTATAGGGTAGTGTATGAACTCTGCTATCCCATTAACTGAGCATCTGCCTTTTCTATGCAGAGGCAAGTGACAGTATTTGCTAGGCTGAGCCCTGTTAAGAGACTATTCACTTTAGCTTGAAACAGTATGGTTTGAGCATTAGCAAGATGTCGTTTTGTAATAAATAATTCTCGAAGACCATATTGTGCCATCAATTTTTAAGCAGAATTCCCTATTGATTCACTGATTTCACTAGGGTGTCCTACTTGAACACTGATGGCATGATATGCTCCATTTGCTGTAGGTAAATTGAGGTCTGATTCCCCTATAAGCTACACTGGTATACATCAGAAATAACTCCATTCAAATTAATGGATCTAGAATGATGTAAAACCAATATTCGAAGGGAATGAAGCCCATAACAGAAGTGCTAGCATAACTGATTAAAAGCAGAGAAGGATCTAAATCAAAACCAAGGGTCTAAACAACCTCAAACGTTGGGGAAGTTCAGTTCCAATTTGAACATTATTGCTGATCTCCACTTTCTTAAATGGACCAAACCCAAATATTAGAACTGACTATGTACATTGGTTTAGGTGCATCGCTAATGGAACACAGCTAGACACACACTTTTCAAAGTAATACTTTCATCTCTAGAGGTGCTTCCTTCCTGCTACAGCTAAGCCATATTGGTAGGTCAATATGAGAAATGGGCCTGTCTGATGCCTGAGATGTTTCTTTTCTGTGGATGAATAGATGACTTTGCCCTCCAGGACTGTCAACTTTGCACAACCACTACATTCACTTTAAATTATAAGTGGGCGGGGGGGGGGAAGCTTTTAAGGTCACTTGTTCCTGATCTGTTTAGTGGGCTGCTCTTTTGTCTTCTATTCATTTAGCACCTGAAAACATGCTCCCGGTTGAGGATAAGGGCCAGGCAGGGATATGTACATCCTGGAGATGAATGCATGGCTGCACAGATGGTGTCAATGGGTGGGCTTCGGCTTCCTTGACCATGGGATGATGTTCCAGGAAGGAGGACTGGTGAGAAGAGATGGAGTCCACCTGACCAAGAATGGGATAAACATCTTTTTACTGACTTGCCAACTTGGTGAGGGGAGCCTTATACTAGGATCAAAGGGGGGAGATGACAAAAGCCCATAGATAAGCATAAAAAAGGCAACCTTAAAGGAAGGCTAGATGGTGGGGCAGGGATATGGAAAATTACAATAGGGTGTTAGAAGCCACAAGAGGGAAATCAGTGGGGGAATCTGCACAACATCTTAGATGTCTATATACAAATGCAAGGAATATGGAGAATCAACAGAAAGAACTGGAAGTATTAGTACATAAGCTAAATTCTTACTTAATTGGCATCACTGATTTGATGGGATAAATCTCATGGCTGGAATATTAGTATAGATGGGTATAGCTTGTTCAGGAAGGACAGGCAAAAGAAAGGCAGGAGGTGTTGTACTGCTCATTAAGAATATATACACTTGTTCTGAGGTCCAGAAGGAGGTGAGAGCATAGGCGCCAACTTCACCTTTGCCCGGTGTGTGCTCGACCCCCCCTGACCCGTGCCCCACCTCGCCTTTTCCCATCCCAACCCCACCCCCTTCCCACCCCCTTCCCCCAAGTCCCCGCCCCTGCCCTGCCTCTTCTCCGCCTCCTCCCCTGAGCGTGCCGCATCCCCGCTCCTCCCCCTGCCTCCCAGAAAGTCCTAAGTGCCGCCAAACAGCTGTTAGGGAAGTACTGGGAGGGAAGGGTAGGAGCGGGGATGTAGTGCTCTCAGGGGAGGGGGGAGAAGGAGGTAAGGAGTGGGGAGGTTGGCTGCCGGTGGGTGCGGAGCACCTGCTAATTTTTCCCCGTGGGTGCTCCAGCCCCGGAGCACCCACGGAGTTGGCGCCTATGGGTGAGAGGCAGACCTGTTGAAAGTCTTGGGAATCCTGTCACAGTAGGGGTCTATAACAGACCACCAAATCAGGAAAAGGAAGTGAATGAGGCATTTTTAGAACAAATAACAGAAATATCCAAATCACAAGACCTACTAGTAATAGGGTACTTTAACTGCCAAGATATCTGTTGGACAAGTAATATGGAAAAACACAAAATTTCCAGTAAGTTTTTGAAATGTACTGGGGACAACTTTTTCTTTTAGAAAGTGGAGGAAATAACCAGGGGGACAGCCATTCTAAACTTGATTCTGACCAACTGGCAGGAATTGGTTGCAAATCTGAAGGAGGAAGGCAATGTGGGTGAAAGTGACCATGAAATGATAGATTTCATGATTCTAAGGAAAGAAAGAAGTGAGAGCAGCAAAATAAGGACAATGGACTTCAAAAAAAGCAGTCTTTAACAAACTCAGAAAATGGTAGGTAAGGTCCTCTGGGAAGAAAATCTAAAGTATAAAGGATTTCAGGAGAGGTGGCAGTTTCTCAAGGAGATACTATTAAAGGCACAACTAGAAACTATCCCAAGACAAAGGGAAGATAGGAGGAATAGTATGAGGCCAATATGCCTGCATCAAGAGCTTTTTAATGACATGAAAATCAAAAAAGAATCCTACAAAAAATTGAAACACGGAGGATGAATTGCTAAGAAGAAGTACAAAAGAATAGTACAAGCATGTAGGGAAAAATCAGAAAGGCTAAAGCATAAAATGAATCACGGTAGCAAGGAACATAAAAAGCTATAAGAAGAGGTTCTTTAAATACATTAGCAGCAAAAGACAAAGGAAAGTGTAGGTCTTCTTTTTAGCTGGGAAGGAGAACTAATAACTGATGACATCAAGAAGGCTGAGGTGTTTAATCCTATTTTGCTTCAGTCTTCACTGAAAAGGTTAATGGTGACCAGATACTCAACACAACTAATCTGAACAACAAGGGGGAAGGAGTGCAAGCTAAAATAGGGAAAGATCAAATTAAAAAATATTTAGATGTTAGATGCATTCAATTCAGTGGCACAGTTATGCCATTAAAGTTCTGTAAACATGTCCATTGTTTAGCGCATTAAGGGTGGAATTCTGGTTCCACTGAGGTCAACGGGACTTTTGTCATTAACCTCATATGGTGAAATTCTGGTCCCTAAACTGGATCTTTTTAATCTTTTTGTGCTTTTGTTAGCACATGTCAATCCAATTGTATTTTATCTGAAAATAAATGAAATTTAAGTTCAAGAAGGTCCCTTCTCTTCAGACACTGGTGTCTGGTGTTCCAAGTCTGATTGCTCTTTGGTATGCACTTGTACTGTGAAAATTACAGTGAAAACAGCTGCTCCGTGTGACATTTCAAAGTGATAGCCATCCAACAGGAAAAGCAATGAGAACAGATGTAGTGAGAGACTGAGAGAGGGAACGAAGGAGAGAGAAAGAAAGAGGGAAAGGGTAAATAGAATAGACATAAAAAGTGGAGAAAAGAAGCATAGAAGTATAGAGAACAAAAATTATATGCAAAAGTCATGAGGGAAAGAAGAAAATTAATGCAAACAGAATAAGAAGGTGGGGGGGGAATGATTTTCCTGTCACTGCATGCCAGTAATTCCCACTCAAGTCAACAAAAATGTATTGTATCCAATGGCAAATTATTCAGGCTGAGGGCTTCTTCTTACATCTTGTACAATTCATTACATTGTACCAAAGAAGTTGAAGGGATAAAAGGGAGTCCCAGCTACTCTGGGATTTAAAATACCCTCTCAAGTTTGTATGGGAAACAATACTTCAATATAGAAAGACTTCACTCAATCATCCCTTCACTCAGAAAAATTCTTATTGCCAATAGATCAGTAAGGTGCATTACCTGCACATTCACTAAAGTGGCTGTCATCAATGCTTTCCTTTCAGCAGTTCCTGAGATTCTTTGTACAAGACATCCAGTTTTCATAGCCAGCCCTTCTTTTCTACCTTCATCATTTTCCATGATATACATTAAAATGCTGGTAGAGAGCTCAGCTGAAAAAGAAGATAATACAGCTGTCTCCCTAGACTCAGAAATTTATTTCTCAAACCAGAGTCAATCTGAATGTAACAATTCAGGCCCATATCTAATTAAAGATGTCATGAGGTGAGTTTGGGTCATTTGGGATATGTGTCAGGAATATGGTCATAGTGCAGTCCTTTAAGGTTCTTCTGTGCTGGCCAAGGTTCATAGAAGACCAAGGAAAGCAGGACAGAAACTAGAGGAACCCTGAAGTTGTTCTAACTTATAATGGGGATTGGGCAGGCAGCTGCATCTCCCCAGAATATGGAGAACACCAAGGTGCCTTCAAGCTGCTTTTGCCCTCCCCATTCCCTATCCTCCATCCTTGACCCACATGCAAGCATGGAATTACTGAGAATCAGGCCTCTAGGGTCCAACACTAGTTGCGCTATCAGTGATTTTTCATTAAATTATACAGTTGTTGAGATGGAGGGAATGAATAAAAAAATGTGGGTCTCCGGAAAAGCTGCAATATACATTTTAAAAAACCCACATTTTAAATGGGTCTCTAATTGGAAGATCTGGACAAAGCTTTCTGCCTGGGTTTATTTTAAAACATTGATCAACCGATCAGAACTTGGATACTCAACAAAGAGAGACTGATAAGGAGGTCACTGCCTATGTGTCTTCTGAAGGGTCTCTTGGGGAAAACGTCTGAAGCTTTTCTGAAGTCTACTCTGTGAGCAATCCAGGCACTAGAAGTTAAAGTTCACTTGTGTCTCATTTGGTTAAGCTCAAGGCAAATAATGAGGCACTGGAGGCTGAGGTTTAAAAAAAACCATAGGGATAGATTGTAACTGAGGCTACATGCCTATGCAGAGGAGTAATAGGAAAGAGCCCTATGTCATCTACAAGGACTTTGGGAAAGGTACAAGCCCACTATCTCCCCAGAACAGGTGGATGAGGAGAGGGTGGAATGGGGCAAGGTTGGAAGCGTCTCCTTACTCAAGCTGTGCAGAGGTATCCAGAGGTGTTACAGGCCTGATGAGCTGCCCCTGCTGAACACCACCAGGCTGCTGTACTGGAGCCAACTCTTGGGCTGCATGTGCTCTTGGCTTGCTGAAGCTGGACAGAGTTTAGATACTGACCCTCTCTCACATGCTCCAGCTGCAGACCCAGTATCTGATACCTCTCTTGGCAGTGGAAACCCTGCAGTCCAGAGGCTTAGGCCCTAAACTAGTGCCTGCTCTCCTAAGCCTCCTCAATAGCTGCTTCACGCTCCCTGAGGCCAGGTCTAAACTATAAACTTACATTGGTATACCTACATTGCTCAGGGGTGTGAAAAATCCACGAACCTGAGCGACGCAGTTATACCGACGTAACCCCTGGTGTAGACAGTGCTATGTTGACGGGAGAGCTTCTTCTGTCAACGTAGCTACCGCTTCTCATAGAGGTGGATTAACTACACTGATGGGAGATGCTCAGTTTCTTCACTGACACGTTACAGAGGCAGCTGCGCCACTGCAGCATTTTAAGGGTATACCTGCCCTGAGTTACACCAAAGCTGTAGACCCTCTACTTTACTGTCTGCCTCTTTGGGGATTATGTGACAGTGTAAACAAGTAACACAGAGACTCTGCAAAAGATTTTCTAACCACACACAAACTGTACTCCTAGAGAAAACAAAAGATGTATATGGATCTGTAGAAAAACAATAACCACCTGCACACAAAAACCTCCCTCCAGTATCCTCATCTTTCTGAGAGCCCTTTGAGCTTAGGTCAGTCCTTTTAGAGGTCCCAGATCCTTCGTGCAGTCCCTTTTGTCAGGTGACCACCCTAAATCACTTCAAATCCCTTGTCAGGTAATCCACTGCTTGGTTGCCAGCTTACCTGAAAGTCTGGGAGGTAGCCAAGTTATTGTCCAAGGGTGCTTGTATTTGAAGAGGAGACCTTCCAGGTTGACGACCCTTGTTGCCCTGCATTGTTTGCCTTTTGTCAAATCAATACTTCTTATCATTCTAATCCAAGATGCAAGCAAAAAGACAACAGGGAAGGCACAGGACAATTTTATAATCAAAACGGGGCTCACAAAACAGAATGAATGTGTAGTTTGATATAGATACATACAGAGATATACTAAATCACAAAATAGTAACCTGTTTTACTGGCTATTCTAGCAAGCCTAAATCATCTCTTCTTCATTATGGACATGATCCAAGGTGCATAGAAGTTAATGGGAGTCTTGGACATTGGATCAGACTATAACAGCATATGTTGCTGGCTCTAAAGTATAAATTCTTGAGAAAAGTCATTACGGTCCATTCTTAATAGCCACTTTGAAAATTGCAATATTGTGGCCAATTTAAAAGTCTCTTAATTTTTTTATTTAAAAGTCAGTCAAATTATGGACAAACAGAACAGCACTGTGAAATGCCAGGCACCTCCTTTAAGACTCCTGACCTCATTTTTGCTAATCTTTCCTGCTTCCTTCTATCCCGCCCCCCTCCTTCCCTGATGCTTGAAATGGGCACCAAGGATGAAATCCTGGGTCTGTTGAAGTCCATGGCAATTTAATATTGACTTCTTTGGGGGCACGATTTCACCCCAGGCCTCCAGCAATTTCAGGTACCCTAAGGACAGGATGGTCCAGCATCCACACTGTTACAAGGTGCAGCATTTCTTCCCCTTTGCACCAAGACACTCCCCAAACCTTTCTTATTCTTTGTCCCATCTGACTGCTATTCTGCTTAGCAGCTATATTGAGGCCCTACGGTTCTCATTTTGCTCTCACCCCTGCTTGTGCACATGCACAGAGACTGGACACAATGTGCCCCAAAACGTCACCACATACAAACGCAAACAAAAATCACACATTGTAATGTGGCAATGACACCTATTAAGCAATAGTCATAAACATAAGTGATATTAAGGGTCTAATTCTGTTCCCTCTGAAATTAGGGAGAAGTTTGCTATTGATTTCAGTAGGGAAAGGATTGGCCTAGAGTGTAATTCCTGGATTTTCTAGTGGCATTTTAAATCATGCTTACTTTACCTCACTTACCCTAATTTTTTCTTCTCTTCACACACACTATGTATGCCTTTCATAGGCTCTTCTTTGTAAAATGAAAAGAGAAAATCATGTAATTTACAACTCTTCTAAATGTATCTATCAGCTTGTCAGAATGGCTTATTAAAGGGCTGGGTCAGACAATGACATCCTATTAAAATAGCTTTGATTTAAAAATAAATCTACAAGTACATTTAGACAATTATTATGAGAACAGGCATTCACAGGCTGACCTAAACAAATTTTTCTCATTTTTTTGGTTTATCCACTAAACTGAGAAACTGTTTATTCACAGCTCAAATTAATATAGCAATTGTACATAACTAAAATAATGATATATTATAAAAAATGTATTTAGTGAGATAAATGACTATCCTATAGATACTATACTTAAAGATTATCAGTAGAATATATGCTGTACAAAAAAAGGTCCTCAAAATTGAAGGAATATTTTGTTGATCTGTTTGAGGGGAAAAAACCCAAAGCATATTTGAAATGAAAATGAAGGCTCTAGATGCATTGAAATGCATAACCTTCCAGTATTTAGGAGACAACTGAACTTGTAAGAACAACAAGCAAAACCAAAATACGACAAAATGGTCTCACTCTAGGTACTACCACTACAGCTATGACCTCATACTGAGAGGGATGGGAAGCATGGTAGTGGGTGAGAAGTCAGTCTATCGGTGCATCTGCATTGTGCAGATTCAAATAATATGTGTTAGCCTGATCCAAAAGCTATTGATTTCAATGGCAAGACTCAATGAGTGGTGGCTCAGGCCCTAAATGGCAAATATAAGCTTCTGAGTAGTCCCGATTAGGGATAACTTGGCAAAGAAATTAGCTGCACAAAGATATGTCAACATAAACATGGATACCAAACAGGTGCCATCTTAAAAATGGTTTGGGTCTGTGGTCCACACTTGGCGGAGGCATGAAGGGATGAGAAAAGTGATGGTTTTGTATTAGTGGACACTAAACAATGTGTTAATCTTGACTGTGAAAGCACTGCTGAAAACTGAGTGTGACAGATTGGTTCACTCAATATCTTCAAGATAGCCTTTCAGTCTGCATCTTAATAAGTTTGACTCAATCCACAATACATTTTAAATAAATTAATTAGATCTGAGCATAATTATACTGTCATCATAGCTGCTAATCCAGGAAGCCTCATTCAGTTTAGATGGTATGTGTCATTTTCAGTAAAAAGTAATTTGCTTACAAAAATACAGCTGATCATTTGCAGACTGAGCATGATGGTGCTTTTCCCCCTCCTCCACCCCATTTTTTTTTTTAAAGGACCGGTGAGATCAGATGTGAATCTTTATAGCTGCTTTTGTCAGGACAGTTAATGAGCTGGGGTAGGACTAGATCAAAAAGCCAGTAGCAATGGGGTCATGGAGAGGTTAAACTTCATGAATTTATTCATTGGGATTCAGCTCATGCCCTCTCAAAATGAAATGTCATCATTAAAATTGTGGATAGCACAGTTGCGCAATGATGCTTCACGAAAAGCTGCTAGAAAGAAACTAAGGAAATGGTTTTCATTTAGACTTCAATGCATCACTCTGAACAGAATACATACTCAGAGTGCAGAAATAATGATAGAGCAGTCCTGAAAACAGTCTATTTGTCTGTGATGTTCAAGAAGGAAAGATTCTGTATCTCCAAGGAAAAGTGACTAAACATTAATTTATTTTCTTCTTTCCAGGGAATTAGGAAATATTCTAAAACAAGACCAGTCTAAGTATCTAAAAGGAGGAAAAAGCTCTGCATTGCATCACATTGTCCACCTGGTCAAGGAAGACAATGTAGGTTTTTTTACAGACAAGAACATGTGTTTTCAAAAGGGAAAATCAGTAAGAGATTTTGTTATACTGTCTGAAAAGAAGACACTAAATGAAGTAATGAAACTGCTACCTCAAACTACACTAGCCTGTTTTAGAGCATGTGTTACATTAACTGTATGTCTGGGTTATGAATGGCAGTTTTCCATCCATCCTTGAAGGTTGGCGCATTTCAGGAATTTGTTAGAATCTGAAGCTAACCATGTTGCCTACAGAAAGCTTGTTGGCTTATCAGTGATATTTACAATTTGCTAACTATTTCATTACAAGGCAAATGCAGAATTACTGGGACGTCAGGGAGCCTGATGGCACACAAAAACTGACAAGTTCCCACTCCTTTGTGATTTGCACAACAAATTTTACCCAACTTTTGTATTAAGTACATTTACTGGGCCAAATTTATCGCTTTTATCTCGTGAACTACAATGCAGTTACAAGACAGAGGAATTCAGATAACTGTGTTTTGATAGGTTTATTATTAATACACTGCATCTGACTTAGTGTCATATGTGAACTCTTGTTATTCTGGGGCAAAAGGGTAGGCATTTTTCCTGTTGTTCTAGAACAGGAAGTAGATATGAGAGGAACAGAATGGAAATTAGCTGTTTATTAATGCTGGTGGTATTTGTAGTGAATTACAGCATAAAATCTGTTTACAGAAGATATATCCTGTTTACAGAGTGATTTTTGTGGGAAGCACTCTAATTTGCATGCTGATCACATGAAACATAAAGGAAATCCCTCTCAGACATGCACAACTAAACGGGATTGCTAAAATATGATATAATCTTCAGCTCTTTGATTTACTGTTCAAGATTTAACAAGGCAGACAGTGGTCTACAATATGAGAAAAATCAAGCGCCTAGAAATAACTCTCCAGCCCATGGAAAGACTACACATGCTGAACAAGGTTATCTCTAGCTTAGTTTTTGTTTTTTCCCTTTCTCTCCATGCTAAAGTAACCTAAATATAATCAATAACCACAAAGGACTGATCTACCACTTTATATTTTTGTGTTCATCCTATTGTAACTGCTTCATCTGCTGCCTGTCCTCAGGCACGTTTTGTCACACAGCTTAACAGAGGAATTCAATTCTGCAGCAGCCTAATGGAATCTGACTGAGAGCAGGCCCTCTTAAAGATTTGCTCTGATGCTGTAGCATGTCCTTAGGTTTTCTAATAAGACCACAATAGAATCACAGACATGAAAAAATAGAGCATCTTACTTCAGGGTAGATCTGTAATTTGCAACACTGGGTCTTGTTATGAACCAGTTCAGTAGCTCTAGGCCTTAACAAGCCATACATCAAAACACTGACCCTTTGCTTTTTGTTGCTATAAGTGGGATTCCCAGCAGGTATTCATTGACCTACTGGTAATCCAGAGAGCATCTGGATCTGAGATATTATAGCTTCAGGTCTGGTTCCCCCTTTGTTAGACATGGTAGGTTTTATCATTATGTGTGAAGAGATAGGGGGAAAGGCTGTAAGGGAGCATTCATAGAATTATAGAATCATAGAATATCAGGGTTGGAAGGGACCTCAGGAGGTCATCTAGTCCAACCCCCTGCTCAAAGCAGGACCAATCCCCAACTAAATCATCCCAGCCAGGGCTTTGTCAAGCCTGACCTTAAAAACATCTAAGGAAGGAGATTCCACCACCTCCCTAGGTAACCCATTCCAGTGCTTCACCACCCTCCTAATGAAAAAGTTTTTCCTAATATCCAACCTAAACCTCCCTCACTGCAACTTGAGACCATGACTCCTTGTTCTGTCTATGAAAAAATGTTCATGAAATAGAAAGAATTAGAAAGGCAGTCATTCTGCATCATATGATCCTGTATCTGTCGCTGACACTAGAGTACACCTAATTTCGATGGTTCTGATACCCTTACTCTGGTTTAGGAGCATCATTTTCCATGAGTAGTGCCATTGACTTCAAGTGAACCTCTGATGGAGTAAGGTACTATTAAGTTTGAGTAAAGGTAACAGAATCTCACCCCATGAAAGAGAAACTGACCTCTTGCTAGTGTCTGCCACAACATTACGATAAGATAGCCCTATATTAGAAGTTAAACTCTATAACAGACTAAGGATGGGATAGAAAGAAACCTGGAAAAATGAGACAATAAAAAGAGGTCAAACAGGAAAACCAACAGGACAAAGACTGTGGGCAAAAGAGATGGGAAAAGTGCAGGGAGGGGTGTCTGGAGCTAGTCAACCAACAGGAAGGTTACCTGCATAAGATCCCAACCTCTGTCTTGAACTCTTTAAAAACCCTTCCTAGGCTTGATAAATTCTTGCATGTCCCAATTCAGTGCATACACTGCTCTTGACATCAATGGGAGTTATGCATATGACTTAAACATGTAGTGTAACAACATGGATGGGGAAAAAACAGCACCACAATTATGTGAAATACAAATCAAAACAACGAAGTGATACAGAACACTGTAAACCTTTGTGCTCTGTGCATGTTAAATTAACAAGCAGTAAACCTTGCTCTTGCTCTGTGCCATCTAATCTTAACCCCAACCTCTGAACCTTGCCCTTGTGGGAAATGTATACATTGGTGAGAAGTTTGAAACTGGCAGAATGGTTTCTGAATGTGACCTTTCAAAACAGATTAAAGTTAGTTGATCTAAGAATGGGTTGGATCTTTTTTAAAAATAACCTAAAAAAGTAAAAATTTAGCCCATCAAAATACACTTGTCAGTTTTCAGTGACATGAAAACTAGATTGTCTTCTGTACTGCTCCATAAACCTATGTCAACACACTGTTATCATTTAGCTGATGAAGTATATTTAATTCAGCTATTAAAAACAAACACCTTTTTTTAGTGTTCCCCTACCAAAGGAAAAAGCGATATCACTCAGGCACAAAAAAGCTTGACAGCTAATCTTCTAAATGTGTCACTGCATGAACTATAAGCTGATGTCAGGTGTAAGTATCCTTCTGTGACTGATATAACTGGCATATTACAAAGGCCAGATCCCCGGAGAAAGTGTCACATTCCAAGTAAGCACAGCAACAGAATATTGATAGAAAAGGAGCAAACATCATGAGTGAACTTTTCAGAGATTAGGTCAGTTCAACATTTTAATGATTTGGAGCTGAGAAAGCAATAAATATAGGAGCAAGTCCTGAAATCCTTGATCAGCCAAAACTCTGACTGACTTAAATCAGAGTTTTGACCAAGTAAGGGATGAGCAAGAATTGAAGGTTTGGATCATATGCAGTGAAGTGAATATTTTGTTAGTTTCTTTTTTATTTAAAGTTGAGGTTTACCTCCCAAATGTGGTGATTTTTAAACTCCCTCTTTTCAAAATGTATTGTGCAATGTAAAAGGTTATTGCCATTACACAGGCAACAATGTCTAATGCCAGGATCATGGCAAATCAAATGATTCCAGAGCCCCAGTATCTCTTTTTCATTACTGTTCCTTCAGCAGTGTTCAAAAGCTTTGAGTTAAAATCAATCCAAGGGGAAAAAATAATCCCCCAAGAAATGTATCAAAACTAGAGGTTATGACAGAGTATCCTAAAATAATATGCCAAATATTCTATACTGGTATATCTTTTCCCACAAAATCCTGCGTATAGTTGTTAAAGTTGGGCCCAAATCCAAGCGTGAAATCCTGACCCCATTGAAGTCAATGGGAGTTTTGCCACTCTCTTCAATGGGGCCAGGATTTCACCCTAAAACTCTACATTCAATCACCCTTGAAGTTTTGGTGTTCAAAATTTGAGTCTAGATCTGAATTTTGCAAATGACCTTTCTCTTTATACTAGGCTTAACCAAGAGTCCAGATCTAAATGCCCTCAAATGTTGGGATGTTAAAAAAATCTCAGATACATTAGGAAACTGATACTCTTGGATATAACAGTCAACCTGTGGAACTAGTTGCCAGGGGATTTTGCAAAGGCCAAAACTATAACTGGATTTAAAAAGTTAGATAAATTCACTGGAGGATAGGTCCATGAATGGCTATTAGCCAAGATGATCAGGGATGCAACCCTCTGCTCTGGGTGTCCCTAAACCTCTGACTGCTCGATGCTGTGACTGGATGACACGGGATGGATCACTTGATGATTGCCCTGTTCTGTTTATTCACTTTGAAGCATCTGGCACTGGCCAATGTCAGAGGACATGATACTGGACTAGATGAACCTTTGGTCTGACCCAGTATAGCCATGCTTATGTTCCTATGTTCTAGATCCAAATTGCCTGGCTTGAATCCATAACTTACAATTATGGATATATTTAGAATGGTTAGTCAGTGAACTGTTTGCAGCAGAAATGGAAACCATGTAAATTTGCAAATGTTTTGAGTCACTTTATAGTCCAAATTCAGACCCAACTGTCTTGAAAACTGCATGAATCAAGCCTGGGACAAGATGCAAGAAAACCATTACCTATTTATGGTTTTGCATCAAAATCATGTGAAGTTCACAGCTTTGCATACTTACAGCTGAAATCTGGTGGGTTTGATTGTGCATCCGTAGGATTTGAGGTTTAATTTCAACTCAGAATTCAAAGTAAAAGGGAGTGAGGAATGCAAATATCCCCTCAAGTGAATCCAAAGACAAATGTTTGCACAATCCTTTGAACAGTCAGAATACTGACTGTGGGTTTATTGTTTATTTATTGACTGATATCCAAGTGTATAAGTATTTTAATGTAAATTATGCTGTGTAAATACTGTTGAACAACCTAAACAATAGTTATCACTACCTGGGCCACCTACAATATTAATAATTAGGACAAAATGAGCTTCATGGTTGTTGTTGTCAGTTGGGAGCAGGTTGTGTGGCTGGGACTACAGTTGTGTGAGGTCAATCAAAGTGACCATTGATCAGAAGCTCTTCAGAGCAGATAGGGTGTCAGTCACAATGCTGAAGACCTCATCTCACCAGGATGTTCTGTTACACCAGTCCCTGCCCTAAGCCAAGCAGGGGGTAGCCGGCAACTTCTTCCCCAGCTCTATCACTGTTGATCCACAGATAGTTACAGAGCAGGGAAATGGGGACTATGAGTAAAGCACATATTCTTTCATTAGGTGAGGAAGAGGCAGGGAGAGACATACAGGAGGTTTCTTGAGTTGACTGTCCATTCTCCAGCTCTCCGAACTCACAATCTGTATGTGTAGGAGAAAGGAGAAGTTAGAAGGCCACTCTGATCCTGAGCTTAGCAATTGGGCCAAGGAGTAGAATTCAAATCTGCATTCAGATGTCCGACAGCTCAAAAAAGGATGGGCAGGGGGCTAGAACCGGGGTCTTTATAGAGCTGGAGCCAGTGGAGAAATTTTAAAAGCAAATCCAGGTTCAGGGTTCAAAATTTGTTAAATTCAGGAGTTTTGGTAACAGACAGACCTCTAGTGAGTGAGGGAAGGAAAAATAAGAGATGTGGGGGAGGGACAGAGGAAGCTAAACCTAGAAAATGAGACAAAAAATAGTATCCATGGATGAAGGGGACCTTGTTCTATTGACCCTCCATCCAGAAGACACTTTCCCCTTTTCAATCACTAAAGTGTCTTGACTCAAATATTTTCAGTAAAGAATGAAATCCTGGCTGAGGTGGGTATTTCTGGCCCCAATGCACATGACTTTAAGACACTCCCTTTTATAGAAACATAAGATACTTGGAGACTTGGATACAAGGATTTTGTTTTGGGAGCTGGGGTAATGAACAGACCAAACCATTGGCCTGGTGGGAGAAATCAGCTGAAATTCAGATATATCATTAGGCAAGATCAATTCTAAGAGGGTGCTAACATAGTGAGAGCAGCCCTGGGATATCCCATTGGGGATGGCACCACCTTTCCACTGCTTCATCACTAGGGTTAGAATGACAGAGGCACAGTCAATACCCTGAAGAACTATGCATTCTTGTTTAAAATAGTGCAATTTGTTTTCACAGGTCTAAGAACACATAAGCATCCTTAATCTATACACACACAGAATGGGAAAAAGAGAGAGAAGGAGCAAGGGAGTGAGAGAGAGACCCCAAGTTCCAATGCCATGAATGTGTTTTGCTCTCAGCCAACAGAGAGAAGATCTGGTGGAATTTTCCTGCTTGTCTGTCTTGCCTTTAGTCTGTAAACTCTTGGGGGCAGGGACATGTCTAGCTTGCTCTGTAATGTGGTATATTGGATCACTTTGTTTTACCTTTTTAGATTACTTCTTGCACCTTTTCTTGGCTATCTGCCTGCCAGCATTTTTTCTTCATTGTGCTTGGAGATTCTATTTACTTGTTGTTTTTAGTTTCCTATTTACGTTGAGAGTATTTAGGTTATTTGTTTTAAAGAAGTAGATCTTTACAGCTAATATCCAGCTATATAACAAAATAGACACAAATCCAAATGTTAAGGAAAATTAGAAAGAAATTAATAATTAAATATAGCACATAGTAGGGACCCAGTTGCTAAAGAGAGGCCATTCTTTGAAGAAAACAACTTCTCGGTCATGTTTTTTTTTCCCTATTAATGCATGGACAGAGCTGAGCAATAGCTGGCTTCCTACTGCATTCAGTAGAGTATAGGCCGCATTTTGTTTTTAAGTTTGCTGTCACAGCATGTTACACTGCCAACATAGGTCCTGATCTTACTTCCACTGAAATAAATGGCAAAACTCCAGTTTACTTCAATAGTCCAGGATGAGACCTTTACCCTGGTTCTTCCCACTTGGTTGAAGGAAGTTTTGGGAATGATCTTGGTTTGCTTTTGGTTTTAGAATGGAGTTTCAATGATATTCACAGTCCCCCTGCACCAGTTCTCTTTATGAACTGTTGATTTTTCTGAAAAGGTCTAGTGCTCAGTACCAGCCTTGGCTGGCTCGGAGGAATCTCCGTGCACTGACCATGTGGGAAGTGGCAAAGGTGAATAAAATGTCAATCAAGTTTATTTTTTAATAGCAGCATGATTACATCTTTTGATGAGATTTTTGTGCACAATCCCTTTGTCCTCCTTTTATTTCCATTGCCAAGAAAGGTTAAAGATTTTATATTTTCAATTGGCACTGAAAGACATGTACATTTTCCACTGATATAAGATTAAATTAGACCCATGTGAGCTACTAGAATATACAGTAACTTTATCATACCATATGTTTTCAGCCATTCCAGAGCCAACAACTGAAAGAGTGCCTCAAAACTAAATCAGATTGAATCACAAAGTTAAAAGTCTTGCCTGACTGGATAAACCAGTATTTATTTGAATTGGGGTGGGGGGTTGTTTATTTGTTTCCACTCAGAACACTCTAGATATTTGTTCTATCTGATAAGGAATGAATGAGTGGATATGAAAATCTGTCCCATATTAATATGCAAACCCAAAAACAAATAATGAAAACTTGAATTGAATTTTTCTAGCATTATGGGCAAGATTGTGACCCTTACGCACACTGAATATTGGCTTACACTATGAATAGCCCAATGAAACTAAATGGGACAACTTGTGGAGTGAGGTATTTCTCAACATGTGTGTTATCTCACACTGAATACAAGATTGATTTGTTCACCACCTACCAAAGAGTAACCCTGGCAGCTCCATGATTGTGTTAGTTTGTTTTTTACTTTGAAAATTAACATAAATATAAATTTTTAAAATTTAAAAACTCATAAGCACAAGCCCTGTATTAACTTCACTAAAGAACCTTCACAACAAAATGGGCAGAGTGAATACCATAATAATCACCATTTCTCTCAGAATACATTATTCTGTGTAAATTTGTCAAGTATCTCAATTGTCTTTCGTTCCACTGATACATATTGGACTCAGCTCCTAAATGGAAACACATTTTATACTTTTGGCATTTAGGGAGATGCCTAGATTAGGAGACACAGCTAAGACATGTCACTAAGATGGAACAGTTGATTGTTTGTGAAAGTTTTGAAGATTTGATACAACATATGTATTCTTGTCTTTTTGGCCACACAAAGCTCCCTTTTTTAGCTATAGTTTTCTGGACATTTATTTCTCTTCCAGCTCAGCACATAGCTATCCATACTTCAGTGCATTTTATTTCTCTTTTCCCCAGTACAGCTGTTTGGTTTAATATTGATTTTTCCAATTAAATCCCATATTGTTAGCAGCACTGGAATGGAATATCTATTAGATATATTGTGTTATGTCCAAGCATGGGGATTAATATATTTATTCATACTGTATTGGATTTTGGGGCCCAGTTTTTGGCTTTGACTAGGAATAATCCCATGGTCCTGCAGTTCCTGTTGGTTTGGTAGCTAGGTCCCTCTATATGCGCCCAATCGACCATTGGGGTCTTGTGAAGTTTGGAATGCAGTTAGTCAGGAGCCTTGCCTCAGACCTGCTTGCCCCCTACCAGGAGTATGAAAGCTCTGAACGATGTAGCTCTGAGGGTCTTTAGCTCACACAAGCCTCTCCACCATGACAAGGTTGCGGTCCATCTGAGAGCCAGGGTTTTGTAGACCAGGATGACTTGAGAAGCTTCTTTCAAGCAACAAAAGCTCTATATGGTTCAAGCTCCAAAGGCCCAACTTCTTTATGTTCCCTGGATGGCTCCACCCTCCTCAAGGACAATGCAGCCATTAAACAACACTGGAAGGAGCACTTTGAGAGCCTACTAAACAGTGAATCCACGGTCTCTGAAGACACTATCATGTCTATTCCACAACACTCAGCAATGGAACACCTTTAAGTCAGAGAAGAAGGGCTCGTGTAGGGCAGCAGAAGCACTTCAAAGACATACTGAAAGTACACCTTAAAAAGGGAGGCATCAACCCAACAAACTGGGAGGACTTGGCACGCAACAGAACACAGTGGCCCCACACCATGGACCAAGGCACAGCTCACTTTGAGGAGAACAGACATGCTCATGAGACAGAGAAACGACAAAGGAGGAAAGAAAGGGCACAGCAATCCAGCCAACACCTATGTCTCCTCCAAGATTACACCTGTCACATCTGTGGGGAAATCTGCAGGGCACGAATTGGGCTCCTCAGCGACTTTAAAAGCCACCAATGAACCCCCTTGGCAGACATCATCCTCGCATCGAGGGATAGCTGAAGAAGAGTAGCTAGGATTTATTTTTTTAAATCTCTCTTTAGTATGGAATTCCAGTTCCCCTTATGTTGTTTATTTCCATTCTCTTCACCTGTAAATTCCTTCCAGGTTGATAGAGTATAAACTTGGCCCCCTTAAAATCACTGGGCATTATGCCATTTAGTTCAGTGGAGACAGAATTTCACTCATAGTTCCCAATATGTGACACTGGTTCCCTGTAATGAATAAAATTATAGTTCCCAGCAGCAATGAAAAAGGCTACAATAAAAATCAACATTATTTAAACAAGCATTCAAGGCTATGGTCCTATATATATATTTCAGTACCATCACTTAATAAATATTAAACTTGCTACAGTATGAACAATTTTCTGAAAATTATTATAGTATAAATAACACTCCTGTAGAAAGAAGCATCAGTAAATAACTAACTTGAGATTTCACCTTTTGTAAGATATGGTCCACTTCCTCATCCGTGCAAAGAATATATATATATATATATATATATATTCGATATGTAGAATACCATTACTTTAATGGTGGTATGGCCATTCAGGACTGAACACAGGCTATTACAGGGCTCTCTCAGACCTCCAAAATGCTAGTCAGTGTCATGGATTTATTGCTTTTGAACAGTAACCATACTTAAAGGGGTTTCTTTCAAAGCCTTTTATTTTTGATTAGGAAACTCTATTTGACTTTTGCCTGCTTTTGGGGGCGGGGGGTGAATCCAAGCTGACAGCAACAAGCAAGTCTTCAGACACGCTTTATAATCAGCAATGAAGCTTTAGGCCAAGCTCTCACAAATAGGTGCCTATAGTTAAGCCTCTGAATCCATATTTAGGCACCTATGTAAGGCGGCTGATTTGAAGATGCTGAGCATCCTGCAGCTCCTGTGCCTCTTCCCCTTTTCACCATACTGCTCCTTCAAAAGAAGGGCTAAGAGCACCCTTATAAGGAGTTACAAGTGGAACACTGGCAGCTCAGAGATTACTATTCTAAGTGACCCTGCACAGGGAAATGATCAGTTAGGGTCAGATTTTTACATAAGAACATAAGAATGGCCGTACTGGGTCAGACCAAAGGTCCATCCAGCCCAGTATCCTGTCTTCCAACAGTGGCCAATGCCAGGTGCCCCAGAGGGAGTGAACCTAACAGGTAATGATCAAGTGATCTCCTGCCATCCATCTTCACCCTCTGACAAGCAGAGGCTGAGGCTAGGGACACCATTCCTTAACCATCCTGGCTAATAGCCATTAATGGACTTAACCTCCAAGAATTTATCCAGTTCTCTTTTAAACCCTGTTATAGCCCTAGCCTTCACAACCTCCTCAGGCAAGGAGTTCCACAGGATGACTCTTCCTTTTATTTGTTTTAAACCTGCTGCCCATTCATTTCATTTGGTGGCCCCTAGTTCTTATATTATGGGAACAAGTAAATAACTTTTCCTTATTCACTTTCTCCACACCACTCATGATTTTATATACCTCTATCATATCCCCCCTTAGTCTCCTCTTTTCCAAGCTGAAAAGTCCTAGCCTCTTTAATCTCTCCTCATATGGGACCCGTTCCAATCCCCTAATCATTTTAGTTGCCCTTCTCTGAACCTTTTCTAATGCCAGTATATCTTTTTTGAGATGAGGAGACCACATCTGTATGCAATATTTAAAGGTATTTAGGCACCTAAAGGTGCATCAAGGTGCCTAATGGGATTTCAAAAGTGTCTAGGTGCCTAATTCTGCTTGATTTCAATTGGAGTTAGGTCCCTGGGTGCTTTTGAAAATCCCACTAGGCGCCTAGCTGCATCTTTAGGCCTCAAAATACCTCTAAAAATCTGGCCCCTAGGCACCAGTCCTGCACCCAAAACAGCCATTAACACCAACAAAAGATTGGGATGTGTGAAAAATGAAAGATCGAGCCTTTACAGTGTAAACTCTGAGTTAACAAAAGTATGTTGTATAAGCTAGATTTGTTCCTTAAGCTTATAGAGAACTAACTGGAAGATTTAGGGGCTGATCCTCAGCTGTTGCAAACTGGCATTGTTCAACTGACTTCAATGGAGCTATGCCAATTTACACCCGCTGAGAATCTGGACCCTAAAATGTGCACATCTCAGATACAGTACTGTATGTATTTCAGGAGGATTCAATTTTCCTAGAAAAGCAAATGTATCTTTAATAAAGGATAACATTTCACTGCCACTTGGCAAGATCCTCATCTGATGTAAATGAACACAACTCTGTTGAAGTCAATGGAGCTATGGTGATTTACATCAGCTGAATCTCTGGCCCACCATGAACAGCAATGCTTTGTGTGCCTCAAAAATTGGACCACTGTGTGGCTCTCTGGATTTGCCCCCAAAGCTTACATGGAAATTTCATTGTGCATAATGGTTTGTGTAATAAGACTTTTGTAGTCTGTCTGAAAAAGAGACTTACACAGATTCAACTTACTGAAGACAACTGTGTCTTGCTCTTTATTAGTGTAATGCCATACTCAATAAACAACAGTAGAAAATGAGAAGGATTGGAAATGTCAGTGCTCTTGGAAAGGGACTCGTTCACCAGTATATAACTGACATAAAAGTTACCAGTATATAACTCATCACCTTGAAAAGCATTAATATACTTGGAGCATAAAAGGTGCTAAATAAAAATAAATAAATATTTCTATCCTTTGAAGAATTACTGCCTGTCTTGTCATTTCTCTGCCAAAGTATCCCAATGCCAAGCAAAATAAATTCCAAAATGTCTGCTTGAGACTGGGAAAAAACCCAAACAAAATCTGGCACACAACACATGGACCATATTTCTTTATTAAACAGCCAAATTATTTATTCCATTGTCAGAGGCAACTTCTAGACAGTCCTGCAGATTTTGTCCTATTTGAGGAGTCTGCCTGTACACAGAACAGGTATAGTAAAGGGTCGGGTTTCCTCACACCACTGCATCAATGTACTCAAAACATGTTCTGAATAGATCACTGATAGACTAAGGAATAATTAGTCTCCATGTGCATTCAGTCACTGGCTTCTCTGTGGCTGAGATTGCAGATAAGGGTGCCAACTGTAGCCTCAGTATTGATGATGTAGACTGAGAACATAAACTCTTTGACACAGGCTACTGTACAGCCACTAAATGAAGACTAATGGTCACTGCCAATTTATGATGCATTCACTAATGTAACATAACTAACCATTTTTCTAACTATAGAAGAATATTTCAGTGCTGTTGATAAACTGGGATAGAGAAGCTGATAGCTTCCAGTTATTGCCAAGTGCCCATGAAAATGATTTTGTTTTTAGCCAGTCCTTTTACAGACTGAATCAATTAGGCCCTGATTATAAAGGTACTGGTGTCTGTCTATGTGAAACAGTTTGCAGGACTGAGGCCTTAATTTCCTTCCTCTGGGGCTGCAAAGGCCCCTCATTCTGCAGGTCACTCCCACACAGGTGGAAAAGATTGGCATAGTGATGTAGAGCTCATCACTGAGAGTATTCAGGAGTTAAGTGTTTACACCAGGGAGCGGTCTATAAATGATTCATTCATGACAGCAAAGGAAGAATTGGTTAGTAGGCTCTGGTGCTCAGTGAAAGCAGGCGATTACACTAGGCTAGAGTAGTATTGCTGTGGTTTGAGCAATGCTATTTTGTTTTCTATTGCTTTAAAACTTGTGGGATTAGGGTCTGTTCAACTAGAATTCCTGAAAATATAAACCGGGGGAGAAAATCTGCCTATGGAGAATATAAACCAGCTCTGACAGCTTGTGGGCCCATTATCAGTGTCATTATGATTACCTTTCTGCCATGGACTTTTCCACCTTTTAGGTTTTTTTATCTTTCTACAGGCTCAGTTTTGAGTAAAGAATAAATGTTTGGAGAGTGTCCACACTAGTCTTTACAAATGAGTTAGTTGACAATGTGGTTCAATTACAACATAACTTGAGGAAACGAAGTCTAGTGTATTGAAACCCTGAATGGGTACAGCAAGCGTCAATCCACCAGCTGGGCTGGAGCTTAGGCTGCATAAAACAGGCAAACAGCAAGGCCCTTTCATTTAATGCAAGCACATTGTCATCTTGATTCACCTAATATTTTTTTCCTTTTTGTCTTTTCATTCTAACTGCATAGTATCTTTAACCTCAATATTTTTTTCACCAACATTATCAGATATATTTTGATGGCAGGCTAGGTCAGTGGTCTAAAGTTTCCTAATACATTTACCCATCTCATTTTTATTTCTGAAGTTTAATAGACAAATATGCTATGCAGACTACCTGAGGTTTTGAAAGATATACTCTCCAAACACAAGTTAGCTTTGCAAAGCTCATCACAAATTTCTTCCGAAATCCACTTTTTTCTTCATAAAGCCCTTTAAAATGTTAGCATTTGGTGAAAGCACAGCCCTTTTTCTACCAGAACTTCATTGGCAATGGTTTTGGATCAGTTTGTGGTTTTAGATGGCTGAGATCACTAGATGGAAACCCATTACTGTTGAGAATCGATTTGAAATTGCCAGGAACAAAAGGAATAAATGTCTTTTTAACATTATTCAGACTGTACTGTCCAGCAAATGTAATGTTGGCAGTGCTGCTCTATTTATCATTTAAGGGGACTGACATTTAGCCAAGTGTCTATCAATTTTTATTGCTGTTGATAATTGAACTTCAAGTTTTCATAACAAAAGTAAGAGAGACTAATCTATTTTCAAAAGTTTACAAATGCAATAAACTAGAATGTCTAGAGAGATATTTATTGTAGTTTTTCTGTTTGCATAGGGAATAATTTTACCATTAGCTCAGTCCTATTTTTATTGTGTTTAGTAGACCATATTTCACCAAGGAATTCTTAATGACAAATGAATAATGAAACATATATATAATGAATTAAACAAATTGGAATGCTTCAAAAATTTCCAATTCATGAGTTTCAAATAGTGATACACACAAGAGATTTTCCATATTGGAAGTTCAATATGGATTATTCTCTTTTGCAAGTACCAAACCAAATAGCCACAGTTTGGTGGACAGTCCACCATATTAAGCGGTACCTGAATATTTGGCTGGTTCCAACAACATCTTTACTTCCTGCTTTATTCTGTTAGAGAATAAAAAGTAAATAAAGTTGAAACAAAACACAACTCTGTCACAGCTACAACTTTTTTTTTTCAATAAAAGAAAAATCAATGAAACTATGAATTTGAGATTTTTAGAAAAGGGAGCTCTGCCAGACATAGTGTGCCAAGACTTCCTATAAGTCAGTTGAGAAAAGGATGCTATTGCATTTGATAGCATTTAATATATGGCAGCTTTAAAATCCTCTTTTGGATAGATTTGTAACAAGATATTCAAAGATTTAAATGTAGTTAAAAAGCTATACATTAAATTGGCAAATAAAAGTAAGGATAATTAAATCTGGAAACAATTACTAATACTCTCCTTCTATTTTTGGTTCTATTTCAGAGGATTATTCCCTTTTGAGGCTAAGTAAGCTGTTGGTTAGTGTCATTGCTGATAGTCATGATATCCAGTTTGTTGTGGAATCAAAAAATAAATAACTTTATGAATGTAGAAGTTATCTGGTGAAGCCAGCATACAATTGTAATATAGCAGAATTCATATACATTTGCCATATAGATATATCTTGGATATGTTTCTGTCATAATAGATCATTCCACTCAGTTGTTAATCCATCAGAAGAAATACTATCTTTCCACTGAATATATGCTTTTGTATTTAGCCCACATAATACAGTAATACTGATGTGATAATTAATTACATTCGGATGCTTTCCATTTCATACTAAAAACGCGATGTTCAATTTCGCCACAGCAACAACAACACTTCTACTTAAATCTCCAAACAACAACAACAAAAAGTTGGCTACTTACATGAATTAATTTTTTGTTGAAGGACAACTGCATTTCATTATGTTTCTATAACCATAAAAGTATGGCTGAGAAGTGTGGACAGAATTCTACATTAACTTGTCTCAAAAAACAATTTTATGTCAATAAGATTATTTTTACTTAAAGCTATTTGCAGGGAAGTCTTTATCAATGAACATTTATGTGATTTACATATCGTTGGGTAAAAAAGGCAAGACAAATAAATGTCAAGCCCTCTAAGATACATCTCTCTACTTCCTCCAAAAGGTTCTTTGATGACTTCTCAGAAGTGAAACGTTTTTCTTTGTTGACCTTCTCTTTGGCCATTCAAAGTATAGGGTATAATGGAGGTGATTTAACATGATCATGTTCCTTTTGCAAACAATTCTTTGGACCTGCTCCTTATACCATTACTTGTGATCTCTTTCTTTTTTTTAAAGTGTGTTTGTGGTAACATCAAATGCATGTACAAATAATATGAATTTATATAGGTAAAAAGTAGTTGTTAGACCATGTCTACTAAATCAGTCAATTAAAATAGAGTAGAATGCACATTGTGAGAGCAGTAGTGCAGTATTTTATATTGCAGTTTCTGGAGAGTAGTATATTTATTGGTGATATCTGTGGATGGCAAGTGATATGCATGAATATTTTGATGACATCCAATGTTTACAGGACTGTCAGTATTTTGAGCTATTTTTTCTGGGACTCTTACTTTATTTGTATAATGAACAAAAAACCCCAAGCATTTGTTATTGGGCCAACCTGGTAACCCCTGGTCATTAGCACTGTCTATATTGCCAAGCAAAATACCCAGGTCTGGTTTCTCAGAACAATCTCTTACTCGCCAAACTGAAAGCAGCTAGGTAAGAGTGAATCCGAGGGAAGAGAGGATCTCACATTGTTCTGCAGAACCTCTGTTACCACAATGGGAGAAGTAGTGATGAGCTCTGAAGAGTTTCTCATCAATCCTCCTACCCTGAGAAGCTTGCCACTGTGAAGAGTCTTGAAGAGTGCATGGTGGGGTGGGAGATGTTAATTATGAAGGACGGTAAAAAATTGGGAAAATAGGACAAGTTAGTAATATAAAGGATCACCTGAAAATCTATGT
This sequence comes from Emys orbicularis, assembly GCF_028017835.1. NCBI lineage: Eukaryota > Metazoa > Chordata > Testudines > Emydidae > Emys > Emys orbicularis. The sequence goes on along the minus strand of NC_088687.1, from coordinate 45,102,278 downwards.
TTTTATGCATTCCCATTTATTTGGAGCTTTCCTCACTTTTAATGAACCTGACATTTTGCTGTGATTTTAAGGAAAGGATATACTCAGACAGAAATTTACTTCTATGACGTGATGTTGCTTCACATTCTCTGTCTCATAGGTTCTCAACAGAGCTGAGACCAAATGCCATTGTCTGAAAAGGTAGGAAGAAATAAATCAAAATGATGATGCCAATATTTGCACTTACCAAGACAAGTTGATTTAACACTATCTCATTTTCCTCTGACTTGCATTTTATTTCAAACTTGTTTAGTGTGAAGAGACTATGAAACTGTTGCAGTATCATCCAAAATGGAAATTGTGACAGATGGCAATAAAAAAACATAATGGGCCCTATTATGTTTTATTTTATTAGCCTCAGGTTATTGTTACAGTTATGATCTTAAACTCTGTTTTATTTTTATAGCTATGATAGTACTTAACGTTACCTTTGCATAGCCAGCTGCCTTTACAGAATCCAATGTCCTTGACTGTTTAATGCAGCTAAACCATAGAGCAAATAATACGTTTAGTGCCCAAAACTGATTGTTGAAACATCAGAAAAGGAAATAAACTGGAGCTTCTAAAATATCAGGAAACAACTCCTGCAGAAAAAGTGATGAGAATGAAGGAGAACTTTGAAAGGCCGGTTCAGGCAACAGACTTCTTTAAGTTAGGGATCAGCAATGGGGGAAATTCAGGGAGCAGAATATATGGGATTTTTTATGTGTTTTCTACAGAAGCATGGCAACTACAATTTGGAGATAATTTAATTAAAATAATCTTATTGCTTACTTGATTCTGAATATAAACCAAAGCACACATGCTAATAAAGGAAGTCAAGTCAAGAGAGAGGCAAACTATTAATTAACTTTCTAAGGTGGATAGAAAGCTGGCTAGATCGTCAGGCTCAACGGGTTGTGATCAATGGCTTGATGTCTAGTTGGCAGATGGTATAAAGCGGAGTGCCCCAAGGGTTGGTCCTGGGGTCAGTTTTGTTCAACATCTTCATTAATGATCTTGATGATGGGATGGATTGCACTCTCAGCATGTTCGTGGATGACACTAAACTGGGGGGAGAGGTAGATATGCTGGAGGGTCCACCATAGGGTCCAGAGTGACATAGACAAATTGGAGGACTGAGCCAAAAGAAATCTGATGAGGTTCAGCAAGGACAAGTGCAGAATCCTGCACTTAGGATGGAAGAATCCCATGCACTGCTACAGGCTGGGGACAGACTGGCAAAGTGGCAATTCTGCAGAAAAGGATTACAGTGAACGAGAAGCTGGATATGAGTCAACAGTGTGCCCTTGTTGCCAAGAAGGCTAACGGCATATTGGGCTGCATTAGTAGGAGCATTGCCAGCAGATCGAGGGAAGTGATTATTCCCCTCTATTCGGCACTGAGGCCACATCTGGAGTATTGTATCCAGTTTTGTGCCCTCCACTACAGAAAGGATGTGGACAAATTGGAGAGAGTTCAGTGGAGGGCAACGAAAATGATTAGGGGGCTGGGACACATGACTTATAAGGAGAGGCTGAGGGAACTGGGCTTATTTAGTCTGCAGAAGAGATGAGTGAGGTGGGATTTGATAGCACCCTTCAACTACCTGGAAGGGGGTTCCAAAGAGGATGGAGCTAGGCCGTTCTCAGTGGTGGCAGATAATAGAACAAAGAGCAATGGTCTCAAGTTGAAGTGTGGGAGGTCTAGGTTGGAGATTAGGAAACACTATTTCACCAGGAGGGTGGTGAAGCACTGGAATGTGTTACCTAGGGAGGTGGTGGAATCTCCATCCTTAGAGGTTTTTAAGGCCCGGCTTAAGAAAGCCCTGGCTGGGATGATTTAGTTGGTGTTGGTCCTGCTTTGAGCAGAGGGTTGGACTAGATGACCTCCTGAGGTCTCCTCCAACCCTAATCTTCTATGATTCTGTGAATTGTTTCCTTTCCATAGAAAAGATATCTATTACTATTGTTAAGTCTGATAAAAATCCTGGCCTTTGTCACAAAGTGCATCTCTGATTCAAGCCATTAATATGTAAGCAAAGACTTTCCTTAGGACTGACATCAGCATAATTCCTCTATAGTTGCTACATTCGGCTTTATCAATCTTTTTGCAAAGAGGCAGAAGAATACCTTTTTTCCGGTCATCCAAAGTGATATTAGTGCCTGATGATCTGGAAGAGCCTATGATAGAACAATATCTCACCTATCTTCAGCAACGCACTGACTCGGGCTCACAGAGCTTGGGCTGCAGGGCTAAAAAGTGCTGTGTAGACATTCAGGCTTGGGCTGTATCTTGAGCTCCGGGACCCTGCAAGGGGAGCTCCAGCCCAAGCTCGAAAATCTACACAGCAATTTTTAGTCCGCAGCCCAAGCCTGGCAAGTCGAAATCAGCTGATCTGGGACAGCTGCAGCCATGCTGAGGGTCTTTGTACCCTTATAGTCCAGTAAACCTTTGAAATGCATTATTTTCAAGTGTATCCCCAGATAAAGTTCTCTTACCCTGCTGTTTGGGTCCCAGTGAGCTGATGCCATGCTGTCTTCCTCACCCTTCTCTCAATTTGCTTTTCCTGTTGACTCAGATGCAAATGTAACTTCCTTTGTTTCTGGCAGACAGGTTAAAAAAAAAGCTCTGTGTAAGCTCAAAAGCTTATCTCTTTCACCAACTGAAGTTGGTCCAACAAAAGATATTACCTCACCCACCTTGGCTTGGGTATATCAACATTCCTTTGTCTAGGACAAACTTGTTTATTAAGTCTTCTGCCAAAACATATTTTAGGAACATATTTCCAGCACACCATTCATCCATACATCACACAATGCTATTATTGATCGGTGTGTCATCAGCTTTCATTTGATACTACACACAACATTCTTTACAGATAAATGTTATAAAACTAATGTAGTAATTGAGTCAGACCCGGTAGGAGTTTACAGAACCGTGGGCCCCCTGCCAGTTGGCATGGAGGAGCTCCTAGGGTCACAGTTCTGAAGTCAAACCCATTCAGCCTTTGCTTTTGCTCTCAACAAACCTGTCTTGCAAAACTCAGATTGGGTTCTTGCTTTTTTCTTAGCCCCAAGTGCAGTGAGCATCTCCACATGATCCAGGGACAATGTTTGAAGGGCTGAGACCCCAGCACCAACATGACAGTGGTCAGCACCGATGACTTAAAACAACACCATTCCTCATCAGATCACAGACGAAGTGAGGCTTTAGGCTCGAATGCTTTAGTGACATTGAGCTGTTCAGAACAGAAAGCCATCTGACAGCTCAGTTCTAATAAGAGTTTGAGATTGAATTGGATTGTTTATGGCCTGCTAACTGGCCAAAGGTGGATTTACTTTTGTCAGCAGAAGCCAGTGGTCAGTGTCAAGCTCAGCACCTCTGTAAACTTGTACATCAATGACTGTTCACTGCCAACAAATGTTAACAAGAACATAACTGGTAACAGTCCTATTGAAATTGTTGGGGCTGTACCAGGTCAATTTGTGAATCTTCAGATGATGTATGATGTCATTGGGAGTCGCAAATTCCAGGAGTCACTGGTTATTCCTATTCTTGTGCCTGCTACCAACCTTCCTGGTTGTACTTGCCCAAGCATTGTTACCCTTTCCTCCCTGCATATTAGAGGATTATGTGCAGTTGCTGGTAAAAATTATCTGCAGCTGCATCATTGGACTTGGTGTTGGTGGGACCATACACAGCAATGATGGTAGGATGTCCACAATGGGTACAGAATCAGATACTGAATGTTAGACAAACTTGCAGCCAGACCAGGGCTGCTCACTCAGCTACAATGACTAACCCCTCCAGCACAGTCTGCATTGACTCATCCCTCAGGCGCATGCGGCAGCAGCCTATTCCTGGGCAGGGTTCGGGTCAGATGACCCACAGGCACTAGTATTTCACCCTCACCACCAGAGCTGCAAGTCTGCAACAGCACCATTCGGCTAGGAACCCTCCTGCTCTCTTGTGGTATTACAGTCCCTAGGCTTCCAGCCTTCCCTCGATCCCATGCCTGTTCCTGCCCTAGCCTTGCCTGAGCCTTGTTCTAGCCCAGTTCAGACCTGTCTATGCCATATTCTGAGCCTGCTCCAGCCCTGCTCCTGCCTCCTGACCCCCAGACATTTGGGATTACTCCATCCTGGCTTTGACCTTGGGCCTGGTTTTGGACTCTCACTACAATTCTGATTTGGCTTGTCAATGGACTCTGATCCTGGTTGTGACCACAGCCTGTCCCTGGACCCCAGCACTGCCCTTGGCCAGATCGCAACTCTGCATTTGGCCTCGACTTTTGGCATCCATTCTTGACCACCACTCCAACCATCAGGCCTAACTGCCTAGAACCCAGTGCCTGATGCACACACCCTGCACTGTCTGTTGGGGATTGGGTAAAAGTACAACAGACACCCCTTGCTGAAGCAACATATTGGGGCAGTCTTAGAACAAATATGTATAATTCTCAACTTTCTTTTCACCACTTCCTAGCCAGAGCACTTCAGATAAGGTGCACATATCAATGTTCAGTCTTGTCAATTGCCTGGTGAAGAGAATATATTTGGCAGCTTTGGACAATGTTTGGACATTCCAGGCACCAATTTTGCATTTGCCATCAACACGCAGGACACGGGGATGTCCCTTTCACAATATTTCAGTAGTAATTTTCACCTCCGCAGCAGAGACAAATTCTTGACAATTCACCAGATTGTCACAGTTAGTCAGCTTCAGTAGAAACACCCTCATGATGTGAAGGTGCTGACTCCAGTGCAGCTTTACATATAGTCATTCGATTATTGACTAGATCTTTACTTTGAGACACCTTTTGGAGAAGATGGATGAATTTAATGAGCCATGTCCAACACTTTTTATAGATTTCCATCAGAAATTTGATTCACTGTATCAAGAGAGGAGGCATCTGAGGATGCAGCTCAGCATCCCTGAGAAGACAGTGTTGTTGATAGAAGAACACTGTAATGAAATGGACAGTTAAATTTGAGTTAATGACAGATACATGGCACACTTTCCTATTTCCATGGAAGTTCAGCATCCTGTCACTATCGTTCATTACTGGCATTGATTGGTTGATGGAAAAGCTTGAGGAGTCAGCTGTTGTTGGTATTGAGCAGAACACTATTTTGCTTCAAGACCTTGATGTTGATAAATTGGAGAGGGTTCAGAGAAGAGCCACCAAAATGATTAAAGGAATAGAAAACATGCCTTATAGTGAATGACTCAAGGACTTCCATGTATTTAGTTTAACAAAGAGAAGGTTAAGGGTGATTTGATTACAGACTATAGATACCTACCTGGGGAACAAACATTTAAAAAGGGCTCTTCACGCTAGCAGCAGAGGTATAACATGATCTGATGGCTGGAAGCTGAAGCTAGACAGATTCAGACTTGAAATAAGGTGTAAATTTTTGACAGGAATTATTTCAGAGAAATTCTGTGGTCACTGCTATACAAAAGGTCAGACTAGATAATCAGAATGGTCTGTTTTGACCTTGGGATCGATGCATCTATGAACCTTGAGTACATGGAGGACATTGCCTTGTTGGCTCAGTTTGGTGTATTGCTGCAGCTTATGGTTGTGGTTGGACAAGAAGCAGTGCATTTTGGTCTGGTTATTAATCCAATTAAAATGAGTTCACTTGCTATTACCATTAAGCAGCCTCTGACTCTACATTACAACCAGCTCAGTTTTAACCTGTCCAGATGGGATATCAAATAGGTGGCAACTGTGAAAGAAACTGGGGAAGCATCATAGACAGTCCTGGAGGATGCTCTAAAAATGTGGATTCTTGTATAGCAACAAAGGCCACCAAGTTCTGGTTCCTTCAGGGGCCTCTGTCGAGATGTTATGACATCAAACTTACCATGACGCTGTGGCTCTATAGAATCATGGTTACACCAACTTCATTGTATGAAAGTGAACTTGATGAGCACTAGATGGATGTTTTTGATTCTCTCTGTCTTTGTCAGCTACTCCATCCTAAGTGGCAGTACAAGATCAGCAATGAGGGTGTTCATATCTGAACCCAGCAACTACCTCCGTCAGCACAGGTTTGGTTTTGATGACTTTCTTAGTGCGGGCATGTTATTCAGATGGCAGAGCAGTAAATTATGAAGCAGTTTTACCAAGGAATGTTGCTAAACAGTCAGTGATTGTGTGGTTGCCAAAATCTTCAGTGGCATAATAGGATCACAAGTGACAGACATAAACTGAACATTCATCCAGACCATTTTAGGGACCTTGCTAGAGATTTATCTGGGCAATGCTTGATCTGCAAGGAAATTTGGGATCCCTTTGAAATATGCCATAATGATGATGATGAATGGCTGATAACATCATAACACTGCACACTATATTACATCATAAAACTACTTGTGATCTCAAATCTTGTAGACTGGGCCCTTAGATACCGCTAAGAAAAACCTCTGTAGATACTGCAAAAAGTGGTTTAATAAAAGTCTATTAAAGTCTTTCCTTTGATTCAATATTAACCCTGTGTCCCATCATGATATTAAGTGGCACTCTGCTGTTTGTACCATCTTTCAGTCAATGTCCTGATTATATGAGATTATAAAAGATCCCACAGTATGAGTGCATAATCACCAGATCACAATGAAATACAAAACTTTTCATCTCTGTGTTGGTGGTTCAAATCCAGCCAATAAGGATTTAAAGTTGTTATTTTAGTTGTTCTGTGGAGCTGGTCAGATTATTTTCCCCACAAAAATGGTGACTTCTTATAAAAAAACTGAAAATAAAAAAGGGCTGGGAGTACTAACAATGGGGATTAACAGGCATTCCTGGTGGCATTCTCAGAAGAATGGTCAAGGACTGAATGGGAATAGAGACTGAGCTTCGCTCACACTAACAGAAGTGGCCCTGGCAGGTCACAACTTTACACATAGGCTAGGAGGTGTAGGGAGATTCATTGCTACTGATCATACGATACCTGTTCTTTGTATTTAGTGCACTTCCATGGACACTATTATGTGCACTAAATTCAGTAGGACAAACACCTATTCTATAGATCAGTGGTTCCCAAACTTGTTCCGCCGCTTGTGCAGGGAAAGCCCCTGGCAGTCCGGGCCGGTTTGTGTACCTGCCGCATCCGCAGGTTCGGCCGATCATGGCTCCCGCTGGCCGCGGTTCGCTGCTCCAGGCCAGTGGGAGATGCTGGAAACGGCGGCCAGTAAGTCCCTCGGCCCGCACCGCTTCCAGCAGCTCCCATTGGCGTGGAGCAGCGAACTGCGGCTACTGGGAGCCGCGATCGGCCGAACCTGAGGACGCGGCAGGTACACAAACCAGCCCGGACCACCAGGGGCTTTCCCTGCACAAGCGGCGGAACAAGTTTGGGAACCACTGCTATAGATGTATATCTACTAGCGAAATAGTGCCACTAATAACACATAAAGATTTTCTGTCACTCTGTGGAAGCATAGGCGTATCAGTCATAGTGTTCTTATTAAATTCCAATTGTGTAATTGCATGCTGCCTGATAAAAATTCCACATATAGTTTTATTTTTGATAAAGGTTTCTACAACTCCATTACCAAACTGTTGAATAGTGTTGCTGAGTGCTGTTAAACAGTTGCCACTTCCCATCTCAGAGAGATGCGTTTCAATGTTGGGTGAAACAATTCTTATAAAGAGACAATTTTGCACCTGAAAGAACATGTAACTCCCAGTGATTTTTCAATGGGAGCAGTGTGTATGCATCAGAGGGCAGACTATGGCTTGTAAAGTTTGTAAAGGACTTCAATAACAGGATAAAAAATGCTATATAACTAACTATTAGACAGAGATCCGCAAAGATATTTAGGCTCCTAAGTTCCATTGAGATCAATCAAAGTTAAGAGTCTAAACACCTTGGAGGATCTGGACTTAAATCTTTATTCTTGAGTCTGCCTGAATGATAATGATCTGTTTAATTGTTGTTCTAATGGTTGTTGTATTGCCATTCTTTTAATTCTCGGGTCCCATCCCATTTCATTAGCTTGTACAACCTTTATCCTATTTGACTTCTGTGTCTTTCATTGTTGCCCCTGCTGTGTATTTAATGAAGTACAGCTCTGCAGAGTAGTATAGTAAAACTAATTTGGAAGAAAGTATGTTATTGTGAATCCTGAAGATGAGTTAGTATATTTAGTCTGCATCACTGCTAATTCAGTCTGCTTGTAGAGGATGGTCAGAATGCGATATCTTAATTTATTTCTGTCTTGGGACAGGCAGGAACAAGTAGTTCCTTTAGATTTACCATTAATTGATCCATTGTATGTGAAGTCCATTTTCCATCTTTTCTTCGACAACATAGAAAACTCATTACCCATAGTAGCCTTTTCAATTTTTGAAGAAGTCTTTAATTTTGATTGTTTTATTTTCTTCACTCAACATGATATTTGATATGGAGTGGCATGCAATGATCTTTGCTCATGTAAGGATAGACTGAGTTATATATGTAAAGCGAAACTGGTCAATTTAGGTTTCTTATTGGTTTAATTAAAATCCTCTTTTTAGTGGTTGGTTTTTTAAAGTTCTTTCAATACGCAGAGCAAAGATAGGAAGATGTTTCTGGTGTAGTTTTTTCCAAAAATTACTAAAAAAATAATAATAAAGGTCAAATAAATCAATGCCTATATTTCTAACTGAAAGGAATTTGTAAAATTTACAAATATTTTCAGTATTACTGTGAAATTTTCACAAAGCAAAAGCCAGCCTAGTTGTGCAGCTATAATTGAGCCCATCAGTATAGGATGAAGAATCTGAGACTCTCATGCCACAGAAGGATATCATTTGCTAGAATTGTTGGCAGTTTCACATTTGAAATAAGTCAAATTTATGGTGATAAAAATTAGGCGAATAATTCTTGTTTCATGAAGCACAGATATATCTATGCTTGACAGAAATCTCCATTTAGCAAATGTAATGAGGCTCAGCTTGGTCGGAAGACATTTCATGTAGGTTATTATGGACACTACACTTATGTATTTCACAGAGGGCCAATTGGAATCTATATAAATAAATTAACAAATTGCCCTATAACTTCAAACTAATTATACAACTGTGAAGAAACATAGCATGGATAGTTACTTATTTCAAATAAAAGCTAAACCATTTTCTCCATAATGCACATTGGCAAGAGTGTGTTGTAGACAGTCTGTAAAAGCTCCTGAATCCTAATAGACCCCCCATTTCCCTCCTGGCTGTTAAGCATACAAAGAACTACACTGACCCCTGTCAACCTGAACCAATAAAGACTAACCCCGTATAAAAATAAGGAAGCATATTTAATTCTAAAGGGTATGTCTACACTACAGGATTAATCCGAATTTATATAATTCGAATTTAGGAAACCGATTTTATAAATTCGAATGTATTCGGCCACACTAGGCACCATTAATTCGGTGGTGTGCGTCCAAGCTACCATAGTAGCATCGATTTCCAGAGCGTTGCATTGTGGGTAGCTTTTACATAGCTATCCCATAGTTCCCGCAGTCTCCACCCCCCTTGGAATTCTGGGTTGAGACCCCAGTGCATGATGGGGCAAAAAACATTGTCGCAGGTAGTTCTGGGTACAGCCTCCCCCTCCCTCCCTGAAAGCAACGGCAGACAACCATTTCGCGCCTTTTTTCCTGAGTGAACTCTGCAGACTCCATTCTGCATCAAGCATGGATCCCGTTGTGCTCCAGAACGCAGTCTTGAACATTATAAACACCTCGCGCTTTCTCGTGGAGTTTATGCTTACACAGGACCAGAAAAAAGAGGCGAGGAGGAGGAGGCGGCGATTGCAGCGCAGCGACCAGCGTGATGAGGACATGGACACGGACACAGAATTCTCTGAGACCGCGGGCCCCGGTGCTTTGGAGATTATGATGTTAATGGGCCAGGTTATAGGCTTGGAACGCCGATTCTGGGCCCGGGAAACAAGCACAGACTGGTGGGACCGCATAGTGTTGCAGGTGTGGGACGATTCCCAGTGGCTGAGAAACTTTCGCATGCGTAAGGGCACTTTCATGGAACTTTGTGACTTGCTTTCCCCTGCCCTGAAGAGCCAGAATACCAAGATGAGAGCAGCCCTCACAGTTGAGAAGCGAGTGGTGATAGCCCTGTGGAAGCTTGCAACGCCAGACAGCTACCGGTCAGTCGGGAATCAATTTGGAGTGGGCAAATCTACTGTGGGGGCTGCTGTGATGCAAGTAGCCAAAGCAATCACGGAGGTGCTGCTACGAAAGGTAGTGACTCTGGGAAATGTGCAGGTCATAGTGGATGGCTTTGCTGCAATGGGATTCCCTAACTGTGGTGGGGCAATAGATGGAACCCATATTCCTATCTTGGCACCGGAGCACCAGGGTACCCAGTACATAAACCGCAAGGGGTACTTCTCAATGGTGCTGCAAGCACTTGTGGATCACAAGGGACGTTTCACCAACATCCATGTGGGCTGGCCGGGAAGGGTTCATGACGCTCGCGTCTTCAGGAACACCAATCTGTTTAAACGGCTGCAGCAAGGGACTTACTTTCCGGACCAGAAAATAACCGTGGGGGATGTTGAAATGCCAATTGTTATTCTTGGGGACCCAGCCTACCCCTTAATGCCATGGCTCATGAAGCCATACACAGGCAGCCTGGACAGGAGTCAGGAGTTGTTCAACTACAGGCTGAGCAAGTGCAGAATGGTGGTAGAATGTGCATTTGGCCGTTTAAAAGGTCGCTGGCGATCCTTATTGACTCGCTCAGACCTCAGCCAAACCAATATCCCCATTGTTATTACTGCTTGCTGTGTGCTTCACAATCTCTGTGAGAGCAAGGGGGAGACCTTTATGGCAGGGTGGGAGGCTGAGGCAAATCGCCTGGCTGCTGATTACTCGCAGCCAGACACCAGGGCGATTAGAAGAGCACACGATGAAGCGCTGCGCATTAGGGAAGCTTTGAAAACCAGTTTCATGACTGGCCAGGCTACAGTGTGAAATTTATGTTTGTTTATCCTTCCTGAAAACCCGCCCCCTTTATTGACTCATTCTCTGTAAGGAACCCACCCTCCCCCTTCCCCCAGCTTGCTTTCAAAGGAAATAAAGTCACCATTGTTTAAAATCATTTATTCTTTATTAATTGATTATAAAAAGAGGGAGAGAACCTGAGTGGGGTTTGGGAGGAGGATCAGCGGGAAGGAAAAGCCCAGTAAAAAAAGGTTAAGAAAATGGCAGCCTTTTGCTTGGGCTGTCCACTGGGGTGGAATGGGAGGGTGTACGGAGCCTCCCCCCCCCCCCCGTGTTCTTAAACGTCTGGGTGAGGAGGCTATGGAACATGGTGAGGAGGTAGGGGGGTTATACAGGGGCTGTAGCGGCACAGAACCTGAGTGGGGTTTGGGAGGAGGATCTGCGGGAAGGAAAAGCCCAGTAAAAAAAGGTTAAAAAATGGCAGCCTTTTGCTTGGGCTGTCCACTGGGGTGGAATGGGAGGGTGTACGGAGCCTCCCCCCCCGTGTTCTTACACGTCTGGGTGAGGAGGCTATGGAACATGGTGAGGAGGTAGGGGGGTTATACAGGGGCTGTAGCGGCACTCTGTGCTCCAGCAGCCGTTCCTGAAGCTCCACCAGACGCCGGAGCATGTCTGTTTGCTCACGCAGCAGCCCCAGCGTTGCTTCCCGACTCCTCTGATCTTCCTGCCGCCACCTCTCATCTCGAGCGTCTCTCCTCTCCTCACGTTGGTCCCTTCTGTCCTCACGTTGGTCCCTCATGTCCTCACGTTGGTCCCTCCTGTCCTCACGGTCACTGGCTTCTTTCCTATACTTGCAAACCGTCTCCTTCCACTCATTCAGATGAGCTCTTTCATTCCTGGTGGATTGCATGATTTCGGCAAACATCTCTTCTCTCGTCTTTTTTTTACGACGCCTTATCTGGGATAGCCTTCGGGAAGGAGGAGGGAGGCTTGAAACATTTGCACCTGCTGGAGGGAGTGAAAAAAGGAGAGAATTTTTTTAAAAGATACATTTTTCAGAACAATGCTTATACTCTTTCACGGTGTATACTATTCACATTACATAGCACATGTGATTTCTGTGCAAGGTCGCATTTTGCCTCTTAATATTGAGTGCCTGTGGCTTTGCTGCTAGAGATCACAGACGCAGGTCCGGGCAACAGAATTCACCTTGCATGCTGCCATGGTAAGCCACTGTCTTTAGGCTTCTGCGCCCTGCTTTCCCACATACCAAGCAAAGCCCGTTGTGCTGCAGTTTTCCTGTTAGCTTGTTTTCTGCTGCTGAAGGTTAACACCCCCCCCCATCCAATTCTCTGGGATGAGTGCTTTCTCCCTCCCCCCACCGCGTGGCTGGTATCAGGGAACATCCCTGCAGGAACCAAACTAACACCCCCCCCCCACCCGCCATGAATTCTCTGGGATGAGTGCTTTCTCCCTCCCCCCACCGCGTGGCTGGTATCAGGGAAGATCCCTGCAGGAACCAAACTAACACCCCCCCCACACCCGCCATGAATTCTCTGGGATGAGTGCTTTCTCCCTCCCCCCACCGCGTGGCTGGTATCAGGGAAGATCCCTGCAGGAACCAAACTAACACCCCCCCCCCCACCCGCCATGAATTCTCTGGGATGAGTGCTTTCTCCCTCCCCCCACCGCGTGGCTGGTATCAGGGAAGATCCCTGCTAGCAAAACGCGAAAAGCTCTGGGCCAATCCTCCCCCCCCCCTTTGCACTTGGCTAAATGCAGGGAAGGATTTATTTTCAGCCACAGGCAAACAGCCCAGTAGGAACGGCCACCTCTGTCCCCTTAATTAAATTCCCTTATTTCAACCAGGTTACCCTAAGCGATATCACTCTCCTGAGGATTACACAGCAAGATAAAGAACGGATGTTGCTTGAATGCCAGCAAACACCGGGACCATACGCTGCCAGGCTCTGTCAGGCAATGATACCAGATTACTTGCTACTAGCATGGCGTGGTCAAGTGTCCTACCATGGAGGACGGAATAAGGCTGCACTGCCCAGAAACCTTGTGGCAAGGCTTTTGGAGTACCTCCAGGAGAGCTTCATGGAGATGTCCCTGGAGGATTTCCGCTCCATCCCCAGACATGTTAACAGACTTTTCCAGTAGCTGTACTGGCTGCGAATGCATCCCAAGTGCTCAGGGCAAATTAATCATTAAAAATGCTTGCTTTTAAACCATGTTTTATATTTTAAAAGGTAAACTCACCTGAGGTCCCTTCCATGGGGTCATGGTCTTGGGTGCTGGCTTGGGAGGCTTGGGAGGGTACTTCAGTCAGGGTGAGAAACAGATCCTGGCTGTTGGGGAGAACGGAGAGCTGGGTGCTCTCTGCCAGCTCGTCCTCCTCCTCCTCCTCTTCCCCTTCCACGGAATCATCAGGTGTACCTGATGAGATTATCCCCAGCTCGGAATCCACAGTCAGAGGTGGGGTAGTGGTGGCGGCCCCCCCTAGAAATGCATTTAGCTCAGCGTAGAAGCGGCATGTCCGCGGCTCTGACCCGGAGCGACCGTTTGCCTCCTTTGCTTTTTGATAGGCTTGTCTGAGCTCCTTGACTTTCACGCGGCACTGATCTGTGTCCCTATTGTGGCCTCTCTCCATCATGCCCTTGGAAATTTTTTCATAAGTTTTGGCATTTCGTCTTTTCGAACGCAGTTCTGCTAGCACTGAATCCTCTCCCCATATAGAGATCAAATCCAGTACCTCCTGTACGGTCCATGCTGGTGCTCTTTTTCGATTATCAGCCTGCATGGTTACCTGTGCTGATGAGCTCTCTGTGGTCACCTGTGCTCTCCACGCTGTGCAAACAGGAAATGAAATTCAAATGTTCCCGGGGCTTTTCCTGTCCACCTGGCCAGTGCATGCGAGTTCAGATTGCTGGCCAGAGCGGTCACAATGGTGCACTGTGGGATAGCTCCTGGAGGCCAATAACATCGAATTGCGGCCACACTAACCTTAATTCGGATTAACAATACCGATTTTGATGCTACTCCTCTCGTCGAGGAGGAGTACAGAAATCGAATTAAAGGGCCCTTTAATTCGAATTAACTGGCTTCGTTGTGTGGACGGGTCAAGCGTTAATTCGAATTAAGGCAGCTAAATCCGAATTAAAGTCGTAGTGTAGACCAGGCCCAAGACACAGTGGCTCCCCCAAACTCCCAGGCAAGCAATTTTTCTATTTCTGTGAATAATCTTTAGTGTTAGATTCTTGCCTGATATAATTTGTGGTGAGCCACAGTCTATTAGTCAGCCCTTATTCACTATCACTCTTGAATGAGTCACTGCACCAGAGTGGCCACTGTGGAATATAGTTTTCACTCAGTTATATCCAAGCCATGAAACTTCACAAATTTTATGAACTAATAAACACTTAACAATGAAACTACTGAGTACCTTCCATTCTTATTATCTCAAAACACATTTCAAATGTTAATGAAGCCTTACAACATCCTGTTAAGGTAAGTAGTGGTACTATTCCCATTTTACAGTTTGGGAATGTGACAGGATGAATGGTGTGGTACCCAATAAATAAGAAGTTAACTCTAGCTGAGGTTCACCTTTGACTTTTAACAAGTCAAAGGGGGGAGAGGGATAGCTCAGTGGTTTGAGCATTGGCCTGCTACACCCAGTGTTGTGAGTTCAATCCTTGAGGGGGCCATTTAGGGATCTAGGGCAAAATCAGTACTTGGTCCTGCTAGGGGGCTGGACTTGATGCCCTTTCAAGGTCCCTTCCAGCTCTATGAGATAGGTATATCTCCATTAAGTGATCAGAGGAAGGGGCTGCTTGAAGGATTATACTACACTTAGCAATGCACTAAGTCAGTCTTCTTGGTGATTTTCTTCCAGGCAACACTATTTGGGTCACCACATTTTAATTTTTGTTCCACCTCACACTCTGTTCCCTATTAAATAAATTGGAAGTGGAATGGTTTGTTTTAGATAAGAGGCAATATAGGACAGAATCTGGCAATTTGTCTTTAACAGCCCACAACACATTGGGGTTTGCCCATTGATGGTTGTATTGGCACTTATATGGTTTCATTTTGCCAAAGGAAAATAAAGTAAACTTCAATGTGTAGCTTTTAATCACCTGTAGCTGTTTTTATAAGAAAATTAACTAAATGTTTAGCACCTGTTTTCTAAAACTCTTGAATTGGAAATAAATCACTGAAAGTAATAAAATAAATAACTTTAAAGCACTGTTCTCTTTTCCCAGTTCCACTGGTTATTAATGATCTTTCTATACATTTAAGACAGGACTGCCTGACTATAAGTTCACTACCCAGATCTAATGTTATACTGTCTTGACAAGTTAGCATATGGTGAATTAGTATCAGTTTACTCAGTACTGTGCTGCAGTGGTGCACTGGATTTTGAGAATACTGAGTAGCACTAATTTATATCATGGAGGCTCTTGAAACATTTCTCTGGGTAAATTGAAGTTGCTTGGAGTTAATAGGACATAAAAATAAATACATATTAAAATTCTTGTCCTTATGAATGGTGAAAACAAATTTGGAAGCAAAGAAAAGAAATCTAGCTTTGATACCTCTGCCTCCGTTCAGCACAGGCAGTGTGTGTGTGTGTGTGTGTGTGTGTGTGTGTGTGTGTGAGTGAGAGAGAGAGAGAGAGAGAGAGAGAGAGTCAGTAGGCCCTGAAGCAAACTGAATTTGATTAGATGAACAGTCTAGAATCTAAGCAAGTACTAAAACCACTCTCTCTGTTGCCAACAGATGGAATATCACTAAAGGTAGGGAAATTATTGAAGTTTGGAGAAAAGGAACTAAGGGCATGAGGGTTACATAGTAAAAATGTTTGTGGGAAGTTAGAGAGAAATAAATGAAGGTGTAGGGGGCCTGTTGGGCATTGTGGAAACCTGAGATGCATGGCTTGGACCTTTGTGGGCACAGATCCCTCATTTACACATGCAGTTGCTGAGCATAAAGGATTTTTCAATTTGGGGGGTGAACTGAAAAATCAGGTAGATTCAAACCAAAACCAATTTTTTTTATTTCTTTTTTTTGTCAAACAGGAAAACTCCAAACAATTTCATTTTCAATTGTCCAAAATATTTCAGTCAAGTCATAAGAATTTCTTTTTGAGTATTTTGTTTCAGTGTTGGCCATTTTGGGTCTTATTCCTTTTTTCTGTTTTTGTTTTTATTTTAAACTGGCCAGATTTAAAACTGAAACACTGTTTTGAATCAAAAAGTCAAAATAAAACATTTCAAACCAAAACAGTTGAAATATAACATTTTGAGAGTGTTGAAATGTAACATTTGACTCTTTTGATTTTTCCCCCCCCAACCATAACTATTCAGTACATTCAACTCAAATTCTGCAATAGTTTCAGACCCTGAAAAATGCATTTTTGGGAGGGGATTACCAAAGGAAAATGTCACCCAGCCCTAATTGCAATAATTGTATGCCTAACCTACAGGAAATCAGGTCATTTATATTCATAAAGTGCTCTGAGTTTGACTGGTTTGATATAAATGTAAAATATTTTTTTTAAATTGTCCATTGTGGAAAAAAAGAATATACAGTTTGCACTTATCAAGTTTCATTCACTTGCAAATTTCTACTGGTCTGAGAGTTGTTCCTTGTACTTAGAATGGGGAGTACCACTGGAACCAGTAATATATCCTTAACACAGCAGAAACCTGGTAATTGTGACCACTTAGTCTATAATACACTCTCTTGGGTGAATTAGGCTCCGTTTCCCTTTCCCCATGGTGCACTCTTCTTCCCTCCTTAATGTGACCTCAAATGTGTGGCTTTTGGAGGATGATGGTATACCTTCTGAAATGAATGAGCTACAAAGCTCTCCTCTCATCTTAGATTACACAGAAATTGAGATGAGCATGGCATATCTGACAGGTGAACAGTCTCATAGTTCTTGCAGTTGCTGACAAGAGTTTACCATGCTATGGCATATGTGCAAAT
Organism: Emys orbicularis; assembly: GCF_028017835.1. NCBI lineage: Eukaryota > Metazoa > Chordata > Testudines > Emydidae > Emys > Emys orbicularis. Next base: position 45,085,313 of record NC_088687.1, on the reverse strand, counting down.
CACCCTCAATCAAAGACTGGGTGAAGGACACACTGCAGTATATTCCTTTCGAAAAGATGTCTTATTCAATTAATTGACTAAGTAGAGATTCTGTGAAACTTGTCAGGCTTGTCAGTATAAGTGAACTAAACTTCTAGTGACTACAATTAATGCTCTTCTTTAACAGGGCCCTGAACTGTCTATTAACTGTTTATGATATTATGGGATTAAAACTGGTTATGGGCCTGATTGAATGCCCACTGAAGTCAATGAGCATCTTTCCATTGAATCAGGCCCTAAGTGAGAGGCTGAGGTTGGTCAGGAGTTTTCTTTTAAATAAAATATATTATAAGGAAAGAGGAAATATTCCTAATTTTCCTTCACTGTCTTTCTCTCTTTCTGTTTTCCTCTCTCTCTTGTCTCTTCTCTTCTAAACCTTTTCTCTCTATTAAATTAAACATAAACTTCAAACACACTTCTTCACTTCTTGACATTGCATTTCCCATTTGCATGTGGTTGGAGATGCCCATGATTCTCCACCACTTCTCCTGGTCCATGGCATGGGTTCATAGGTCTTGGAGTTCCATCATATCCTCTGTCTCCTGTGTCCTTTCTTGCTGCTCTTTTCCTCCCATGCTTTCTTTAATGGTCATTCTTCTCCCAATCTTATCACATGTCCAGCCCACCTCAAATGGATGATTTCCTGCATATCTATCACAAAGAGTCCCAAGTTCATCTTCCCCCTAATTTCTTTCATGCTCACTTTGTTTACCATCTACTTGCCTTCCATTCTCTTTTGTATATTATTTTCTACTACCTGCCTTGTCTTTTCTTCCATCTCCATAAGACCCATTGTTTCCAAACCATAGAGTAGGCTGGGACAAACACACTACATACTCTTTTCCTTTCAATTTGTTACTTAATTGCTGGTCCCACAACATTCCTGACATATTTTTCACTGCTGCCCATGCACACTGGATTCTTCTTTCAGATTCTCCAGATCTCTCTCTGTTGGCAATAACTGTACTTCCCAAGTAGACAGATTCTTTCTTCTGATAAAGTGTCTCTCCTGAACCTTCAATCAGCAGTTCTTCTACCTTTCTTACTTGCATAACTTCAGTTTTCTTTGTGTTTAACTTCAAACTATGATCTTCAAACACTCTGATACCATATTTACCAATTCCTCTTTGCTGTTAGCCAAAAGGGCCCGATCATCAGCATATATTAGTTTTTGCTGTGTCTCCACAGGATTGGTTCTCCTATTAATTAACTCCATTAGTAGGGTGAAGAGAAGTGAACTCAGCACACAGCCTTGTCTCAATTCCACTGTCACCTCAAAACTCTCCAAAATTCCATGTATTGTTACCACCTTAGCTCTTGACCCTCAATCCATCTCAATACTCCAAACACCATCTTCCATGGGACCAAGTCATATGCTTTTTCAAGATAAATAAATGCTACATAAACAATTGTGCCCTCCATTTATCATTCTTTCAAACTTCTGTCTCATTGCAAATATTGCATCTATAGTCCTCCTTCCCTTTCCAAAGTCATGTTGCGCCTCTCCTATAGTTTCCTTCACCTTACACCTCAACCTTACCTCCAAAACTCTCTCAGGGACTTTGGAGGTTGACTTAATAGGATGATGCTCAAATAAGTATTTGTATAATTTGTATCAACCTTACCCTGCCAAAGAGGCACAGTCAATTCCATTCTCCAATCATCTGGTATCCTTGCTTGATCCCTGCAAACACATAGTAATTTATGAAGCCACTTGACTCCAAAATCTCCAACTGCCTTGATCATATCAACAGATTATGTCATCTTCACAAACAGCTTTACCATTCTTCATCTTATTCAGTGTTCCTTCTACCTCCTCTACAGAGATTGATACCATTTGAGGCTTCCTCATACCTGAGGTTTAAACATAAACATCAAAACTATGTAAAAAATTCTATAGTATGGAATTGGGTTCTTCTATCTCACTAGCATTTTATCAATCGTATTTTACTATAAAAATCAGTACTCAGAATAGTATGTAAAGTATAGATTGTGTATATTGCATTAACTGAACATATTTATGTGATATATAATCAAAAACAAATAATTTAAAATTCAAATAACTTAATAATCATAATGTTCCAAAAATTCAAGTGCTGTACATAAATTATAAAAGTGATGTGAATGTTCTTCTGAACCATTGACTTAGCTCCTTGATTTCACCAATAGAGAAAAAATTCTGCATTTTGTATAGCAATGAGGCCTTTATTCTAAATGAATGAAACTAAGCCTAGGCATGGACACAGACATGTGGCTGGATATGAACTTTGAGTGCTTGATATTTCAATTTAAGATTGATATATTTTATTTTATTTCAATGCATGGCCTAATAGAAACATTCAGTTTTGAGTGGCTGTATTCAAAATAATAAATAAATGATCATGTTTGAAATTTGCCATATCAAGTAACGTTTTGGTGAAAACAGTTATTATATTATAATTGACTCACTACTAAAAAAGGCACATTGGGCCCACAGAGACAAGAATTTTTGATGACAAAAGGGCCAAGAGGGAGAGAGAAATGCTCCAAATTAGACGAAGTGCTGGCACATGGCCTTTCCATTACTCTCTTTACTCCACCTGCTATCACTGAAATTTACAAAGAAAGAAATGTACAACATATGGTTCCTTAAGACCCTATGGGTTTTGCTCAGCAGTGTTCAGTACTAAATCGTTTCTAAATGTGGCACTTTGTATTCTATCCCAGGTTTAAACATGCAGTTTGCCTGCTTGTTTGCAATGTCACCTGCTGCACTGTGGATTATGCTTTGTAGGCCATAGATAAACAAAATCAGTAGTTCACCACCATCCTGCAAAAATGTTTTCCTTGTAGCCTATTCTTAGTTTATAAACTCTTTGTGGTGGAGGGCATTTTATTTTTTGTTCTGTGTTTGTACAGCATCTAGTACAAAGGGGTCCTGTTCCATGACTAGGGCTCCTAGCATTGCTGCAATGCAAGTAATTAATTAATTAATTAATACTCTTTAAGAACCCAACCAATCAACCAAAAATGTGACATATGTACAGATCCCACCAGCTGTGCACAAATGTGTGCAAAGGATAACAGTTCTAAAAACATGGAAGTGACCTATGAGCCTAAATCCTATTCTCAACTACTTAAGCTCCTAAATCACTTAATTGCTTTTGAAAATTGTACACAGACACCCTCTAGCCTCTCTGTTCTGCCACTGATGCCAGCCACAACCACAGCTTTTCCCACAAACCTCTTCTGTACTTCCTTTCTTTCAGACCTTGTGCATGGAGCAACCTCTCTAAACTAGCCAGTAATATCATTACCCGCTGCTCCTCCAAATCCTTCAACAAGATTCACTTCTGTCATTATATCTTCAATCTCTCACCTTCTCCCTCCTCCTCTCCACCTTTTACCTATCCCCCCATGCCCCTCATTTGCCAAGTAACCCACCTAGTGTGGGTCTGGAAAAAGTGTACTCAGGCGTTTGCTACATAAAGCAATTGTCCCCAGAATAACCTTGGATTTGACCAAGTATTAACTCCTTAGTTATTAGCACTGTTGCCATGCCGCTGTGTGCCCCCTCTTTCTCCTCTCCTAAAAAACCATGAGGACAGGACCTTACAAAGGGAACAAAATAGGGAAAAATGCTCAGTAAAGATGCTGTGGACTTTGTCTCCATAATAAATCTCCCCTCCCCCACTCTTGCCTATCTAAAGCAAATGACAATCTGGAGTTGGTTCAGTAGTAGAACAGAATGCAGCTGCAGATATTTAGCACACAACAGTTTGAATACTTTCAAGCATCAGCCAAAAAACAGAAAGGAGGAACCCGCTGTTCTGCCTAATTTTAAAGAAGCAAAGTTATGCAGCAGATTAAATTTGTCACCTCTCTCACTGATCGTTCCTTATCATTCCTCTGGAGTTATTTCCCTGCCCTGTATAGGATTCCTGAAATAAGAGCATATCAGTTTATCTTGTTCACTTTATTCTTTAAAATACCATGGGCCAAATTGTCCTCTCAGTTAAACCGCTTCAATAAGGAGAATATGGTTTATTCTCTTTGATGATCTAATAAATAGTATAATAGCATAAGCAAAGACACATCTACACAAAGATGCACAACTCTGTGATACACTGTGCTGGGGATGATAATATTATAAAAAAAAAAATCAGAAGAAAGATCACCTTTGATTTTTCAGACTATAGAATACTGTTTATCCAAGAGAGTGAAATGGTGGATTGTGCCTGGCCCTGAGTGGCTATGCAAGGAAGAGGAAGGGTGCAAGGAGCCTTTCCACTTTCTTCTATACCCCCTCACAGATGTGGGACACAACTTCAGCGTCCAATCACCTGAGCACAAGATTGGCTGCTAGCTAATTCCAGTAGAGCTCCTAGCCCCTTCAGGATTCTAAGATTCCTAGAGAGAGAGAGAGAGAGAGAGGACATAGAGGAGGTGGGGTGTTTACAATTGGGTTCTCACCTGTAAATTTAAATCCGTACTCAAGAACTGACAAGACTTGACATACCATAAACATTAAAATATTGTAAGGGAGTTTTCCTTACAGGTGGATTGTGCCGGGCTCTTATACAGTGCCTGGCATGGAAGAGAGCACAAGAAACCTTCATCTGTGCTATCCTTGCAAGATCCACACAAAGACTAGTTAGAATTATAGCCAGGGTGCTCTGAAGCAGAATCACTCCCACTGCTTCCGTTGGAGAAGTGCATCTCTATATCTTAAAGCATGATCAAACCCTGAACCTTCAATTTTGAACCAGTAACATGGGAAGAGGCACCTGCAAACAAAGCAGTATGGGGTAATCAGTTTAATATCTCCTAGGGCTATAGAGGACACAGTATTCTTAACATCTAAGCAATAGCTATAGCCAAGCTACTTGTAAAAACATTTACACATGTACATGCAAAGTAAGATCTTGTATAGTAGAACCCAGAACCTGAGAAAAAAATAGTATATGTGATACTATGGACAGAACTATCTCCAGGGAGCTATGGAAAGCAAAAATGAAAAGTCATACCGTTTAAATTCAAACTCCCCAGCATCCATCTACTCAGAAATTGGAGAAGAAGGAGAGATCTCTATCTTCTCAAGGATTCTGGTCTTAGAGCTGGCACTTCCAAGGATGTCCTCCTGCAGATAGGGATGAGAAGAGAGGTGGAAATGAATTCATTGTAGTGTCCAGGCATCCATAGATATTTGCCTCTAAGGGCATCCTGAAATGATGCTCTGTTATTCTTACAAACTTTAAAAGATTATAGTAGTTTCCACTGTTACCAACTAGCTCAGTAGAGAATGAATTTAATTTCCCCTTTGGACTTTTGTTCTCTCAGATGCAGATGCTCATCTGATTAGATATCTTTGAAAATGCAAGTATAAAAATACTTTACCATGACAAAGGCACAAATGCATGTAGGGATGCATGTATTCTGGAGAAATAATAGTGCTACATCTCCCAACTATGTTTTCCCATTGTAGAGTACAGGTGTGGTTTGTAAGAAAATGTGGTTGATTGCAATGTAGAAGCATCCCTGATCCAAAGATGGGAGATATAACAATACAAAGCTAATACTTTACTAACATATAAACAACCATAATATATCAGATGCCCTTTCACGTGCAGTGCAAATAAATGCAGGAACTAAGAGATACGGGGAAATAATTGTCCATGCAATTGTTATATAAACAGGGTTGTTGTTGTTTTTAAATGGTTTTAACTGGATTCACACCAGTTCGTTTAATACATCTACTCAGTCATCTTAAGTGTCAAGTCCCCTGTTTCAGAGCTGTCAGTGTTTGATCAAGCCTTATTTCAAGCCCTTCCACAATGTGTGGAAGCTCAGCCTCAAGGCAAGGTTGAATCAGAAACCCTGACAGTTGAGGCTGCAGCTTGGAGAGTGTAAATTAATTTTCTTTTAAGCTTTGTGAAACTGCCAATTGAGAAGGGCTTTTAGGGATTGATTTACAGTAGCCGCATTTTAGATTGCTGATTTTTTTACCCCCTTTCTCCTAAAATAGCAGATTCAAAGAAGAGGAGGATAAAGACAAGTGGTTCTTGATGTTGAACTGCATCTCTGTGTTTTTCTCCAACTGGCCATCAGTGACACATTACAGCAGATGTTTTGTTTCCACTTTACACCTATTTGAGGATCCCCAGCCTGCTTCTATGCTTGTCACTACTCATTAACTTATTTCAAATACAGTAAACAATCATGTAGATAAAATACCAAGATGGAAAGGTTTATTTTAATGACATTTGAAGGTGCTTGCTACTATCCAAAGCACCCCTACCTTCAGACCGACTGACCAGCCACCTGTTTCCTCGTATTTTCCTCTAGTTTTTCTAGGTTTCTCCTGACCTTTCAGAGGGGAATTCCTGGTCATTCTGCTACAGATAGGATGCATGCTTGCAGTCGCCCCTCCAGCTGCACTGGCATCTTCCTTGGACCAGATGCTAAGCACATGTAAATCAGCCAGGGCCGCCCAGAGGATTCAGGGGGCCTGGGGCAAAGCAATTTTGGGGGCCCCTTCCTTAAAAAAAAGTTGCAATACTATAGAATACTATATTCTTGTGGGGGCCCCTGCGGGGCCTGGGGCAAATTGCCCCATTTCCCCCCCCCCTCTGGGCGGCCCTGAAATCAGCATAGCTCCATATAGAGATGCACTCCATAACTCCTCTGTGTTTTACAAAGAGAGATGCACTCCATAACTCCTCTGTGTTTTACAAAGTTTGGCCCTTTGAAAAATGTATAACTTCAAGTGAATTTTAACAAAAAATAAACATTTCCTACTCTTTCTAAAATGTACTGTAAGTAAAATTAGCACTCATGACAGTGATAGTCAGTCATGTAACAGTTTCCCTGTGCAAGGACTGCCAAAACACCCCAATCCTGTCCTTTATTACTCCAATCCTGGGTCTTTCTTAACTAGAGACTGATAAATCATACTGAATTGTACCAATATGTATGGAGGTTTTTGTGGTAAGGACAAGTAGAATGAGACCAACACATACATTTTAATGTACTGTATGATCTAAAATTAGTATCTGAATACAGGTCCCCATGGTATAAAGCTGAATGTTCAATGTCCCATCACAGCATTTACTCTTTAAATTACTGTGTGTTGATATATACAGTACTTTGCAAAATTTCAAAGCATTTTACAAACCTAGTGAAAAAGTTTTAGAGAATGAACTAAACTATAAACATTGGATACACAACTAAAAATGGAGTGTTCAGGAAGGAATTAAATTGATTAGAAAGACCACAAAATCAAAAAAGTGATGGCAGATTTTTTTAAGTGTTGAGCACCAATAGAAGACAAACAGCCACCCAAGGGAGTAGATCAAGACCAGCAAACACAAATGACCATCAGTAAGTTATCAGGGCTGAAATATAACAATCTATGAAAATGGCAATGTTTTATCAGTTCAGCGAAAAAGAGGAATAGTGGAACTCTCCAGAGCAGGCAGGCAAACTTGAAGAAGACCGTTCTGAGATGAACTTCCTGACCTTGTGATGTTGGGAGTCAGGAATTCATGAACTAATTCTGTAGTTCAGTTTGCATTAGTACTAACAGAAAATGAGACCTCTGGACTTGTCAGGCTGTCAGCTCACCGACATTATTATGAGCATCCAGGAGTAATCACCCTCAGCCTTATCACTGCAGTTCCAGGAGCACTGGAAGGAGATAAACATATTTTGTACATGTTTCTTGCATGCTGAAATTAAAGCTAATGCAACAATATATAAACAACATGCATCCTGGGAGACAAACAAGTAGAGTACTGCAGTCATATTTTCTCTGCAAGCATCCTGGAGTGTTGAGATGTCTTAGTAATGTGTTGCATGGCATGTGCTTCCTAAGCACAATAACAGTGCAAAATTCAAGGCATTAGGCTCCAACAATAAAGTGTGCACAGTGCCTTTTTGCATTAATATTCTGTCCTTGAGGTCTCATTGGGGAGTTTTCCTCTTGGGAGGATGATGTCCTGGAGGATCTTTAATATGGGATGTTATCACTGGAGACTGAGGTAACTCTGAATAGGAGTCTGGCTCTTGCTAAAACTGAGGGTATGTCTTCACTACCGGCCAGATCGGCGGGCAGTGATCGATCCATCAGGGATCAATTTATTGCGCCTAGTCTAGACATGATAAATCGACCCCCGAGTGCTCTCCTGTCGACTCCTGTACTCCAGTGCGGCGAGAGGCGCAGGCAGAGTCAACGGGGGAGTGGCAGCAGTTGACTCACCGTGGTGAAGACACCATGGTAAGTCAATCTAAGTACATCGATTTCAGCTACGTTATTCATGTAACTGAAGTTGCGTAACTTAGATCGATCCCCCTCCCTCCTCCCCCCTCCCCTGTGTAGACCAGGCCTTAGTGAAATTTGCTCTCCAAGTATTCATGAATATTTACAAACGTTATTCAGGTTAAAATGTTGCTGTTTCCACTATTGTAGTGCTTTTTGCAGAATAAGTGACAAAATTTCATTCTCAGGACAACATCATGAATATTCATAGATTTGTGCGGGTCCTCATTTGCCAGTTTGCTACCAAACGGTAGTTTTCTATTTGCAAAGTCTTCCATTCATTTTCACCAAAACATCTGAGTTGAATATGGAAGAATTATTTGTATTTTTGGAATGATGGAAAAATGCATTTGCTTGCTGTCTAGCTTGTGTTGAATACTTTTTGATGCAGTTCTTCAATTTGCTTTCACCCTGTCTATTTGGCTGAGGAAGTGAAGCCATGTTCCTCATCATGATGCTAAGTCTTGCTTCCAGTTGCCCGGATTTTTCTGATGCATATCATTGGAAATTACACTGAGCAAGGGAAAAGAGGGCAACTGCTAGTATTGAAGAATTCTCTTCAAGTAACCCAGGATTAGTGAATGAACTAGAACCAAGCCCAAACTGGACTTTTTCAAGATTTGAAATAATTTAATTAGCTTTCATTTTCATTTTTGCAACTATTTGCTCTTCCAATTTCCAGTGGTGCTGGTAATGGAAGTGACAAATTTCTGTGAGAAAGGATGTTATTGCAGAAAATCTTGCCCGGTCAGAAGAGGGAATTACCAGAAGAGATTATTCTAGTAAGACTGGCAGCCCAACTTTGTTGACTCAGGAGGTTTGGATAAGCATTGGATAAGTATTGGACCCTTCAAACCTTTTGAGGTTCATCAACTACTAAAGTTAAACTGACTGACTTAGTTAGCTTTGAAGATTCAGGTCAGATGTTGAGGTCTTCTATTCCCAATGTTCTCATTGAAATTCATGGCTCTGAACATATTTTATAAATGAGAGTTCTTTAAGAGAAATTGCACAGGTGGGACTTTGGTAATAGAGGTTGCAAAAGGGCACATCTTCTACCTCTTGTTTTTTTCCCCCATACTTGTTCACTCCTCCCTTTGGGATTCCTACTGAACTATCCAACTCTAGATTTAGTAATAATTGCCTTATTAGCATCCCATAATCCAGCACATTAATGCTGTGCTGCACTTCAGTAGCTTGTCCTGTCAAATAATTGATAGCTTACATGTGAAGGGAGAGGTGTTCACTCTGCTTTGATGGCCAAATTTGTTTCTTTTTCCTACATAATAGCAGCAAGCTGCATCATAAAAGTCTGCAAACCAGCAGAGAAAGTGGCAAGGAAAAGATCATTTTGGGGGTAGATTCACTACTGAATGTACACAAAGAGTGACCTATGTGCATACCTACCTTTATGCAAGTGCAACCACTGAATGGGATGTGCAAAAAATGTAAATCTGTCCCTTAATTTTTTATATTCATCAACTGAAAGGGAAGGGAAGCAAAATGAAATAACTGAACTCTCCTCCATCCTTGATACCTATGCCCCACTCTCACACTACAAAGTCTGCCCTATTAACACTAGATCACTCTCAGTATACCCTTCCTTGGGCTCTTGGGCTGGGATGTGCCTCTGACTTGTATACAAATCATATACTGTTATTCCTCTTCTCCAAATCTGTCTGCTTGTCTCTCTGTCCTTTGATTACGAGCTCCTCAGAGCAGGGAATGTCTGGAAAGCACCTAGCACATAGGCCCTACTTTAAATAAATAATAACTGAAGCACAAGTGAGCATTGCAAATAACTGGGGATAATAGACATGCATTTTTAACAAAGAACATTGGAAAAATATGCTTAACCACTGGAAAAATATTTTATGACAAATATATGTTACACTACTAAACCCTGGTGTGGAGGGCCATCTTTACAGATAGCAGGTTAGTTCAGTCTCCACCTCTACTCAATCCTTAGCCTTTCTGCCAAAATGGCCACCTAGGCCTAGTTCCACAAAGTTATTTAGGTGCCTAAATCCCACTGAAAACTCATTAATGACTGTTTATGAACTTAAAACAAAACTGTACAGTAAAACCTCTACAAGATACCATCCTTATTAGGCAACCTCCTGGCTTAAAAGACCAACTCAAAGTGTCTCTTGTTGTTTAATGGCTACAAAATGGCTTTGTTACAGGAGTAGACTACCTCCATTAAGTAACCAATTTTTGTTAGTCCCTTAAAACAGGTTTCACTGTATGTTTCCTTGTCATCCTTTCACATCTAGACACAAGTGAACAACTTTAGTCAGTTTAAACAGCTGACCCAGCACATATAAAACCAATATTAATTTAGTCAGCACACCTGCCTATCTTAGCTCTGCCCTGCATACCAAAAGAGCATCAGCAGAGCACTTGATATGTGCGCTCAGCTAGGCGTCGCAAAAAACTGCTACCCACAGAAAAACCCCATCCCCTAAACAGCCTGTGAAATCCTTTTTTATGCATTTCACAGCCACATTATCATTTCAAATACCAGAAGCCAAGCCTGAGGTTTTTTTTCCTTAGTAAATTGAAATGCTGTAAACATCAAAATTCATTGACCTGTACTTGCCATCTGTTAAGCAGGGAAGGGAGCAAAGGCCTACAGATGACAGCAGAGTTTGCTTCTCCAAATCCGTTGTGCTCCAGGGGGTTAGAGAAGGTAATTCACAATAACACACGGGAGTCCAGAGGTAATTTCTAAAAGAGGTATCCTCAGGGAAAAAAATGTATTACCTGAATTATTTCCACAGCATCCTTCCCATTTCTGTTTTTACCCAGCACTCATCCCTGATATGAAAGCAAGTGTTTTGCTCTATTTTCTCTATACTATAAACACAAACAAAGATATTACAGCTCCCCAAAGCCTGAAAATCCAAGTATTTCAAATCAGCAGGATTGAGTGAGAAGTAGTTCTCATTCAGGCAAATAAATCTCTTAATGAAAAGCACTGTACACCCATTCTTTTCTTTCTGTCTTGGCTAGCTATACACAGACTCATAAAGCATGTCTGTTAGTCTGACCACAGCCAAGACCTCTTTCTTCTGTCTTTGCTCCTGTAAGATTTTGTTCTTTATGGTCTTGATCCTGCAAAGAGTTGAACCTGAGGGCACAGTAAGTACTCAGTATCTGGTACGATAGAGCATCTCAAGAACGAAACATTTCAGGGAAACTTTCAATCTCCCCACTCCTCAAAACGTAATGAGCTATTGATTTGTTTAGAAGCTTGGATTTAGATAAATTCTGCCTCAGAGTAGCAAGATGAGGAGAATAATTGTCAAATAATTCTCAGAAAGGAGTCATGATCTTTTAGTATTCATTATTTAGCGGGCAACATTTACTTTATGTAACTGACAGGGAATGTGTCAGCTGTACTTAAAGAGGCAGGATCAAAACTGACTTTTTTAATGATTTTTTTTTTTACCAAGACAAAGAGCACTACTGCCTTATTCTTCTCTAAAAGTAAGAGTAGAGTGTTGTGAAAATGATGAGACTTTCTCCTCTATATTTAGCTCTGAAGTGTTCACCATTCCATTTTGGGACAGAATTGTGTCCTTCTCTCATGCCTAACTTAGTGGCTTTTTACATTTGGCCTCTCACATATTAATCCTTCTCTTTTTTCCTGAGATAGTCCTCCGCCTGATTGCAAGAATTACATACCAATCAGTGCCATGTGACTAACCACAACCAATCAATGCAGCTTAAATTCTGAGTATAAAGCACTCTCAGTGAAATGTGGAGTAAAAACTTTACACAAAATAATTGGAACAGTGGATACAATCGAAGGAATCATGATCTTCTGACAGGCTTTCCATGGGCAGAAAAAGAAACAATTCATTTAATACATTATTTGCTATGAATTATTTTCTCAGCTCTATTCCTGACAAGTGACATCAATTATTCTGTGAAACAATCTTCCAAGGGATTCTCAGTGCTTCATGCGTTTAAAGTTAGACTGGAAAAAAAATACCGATTTGCCAATAGGGAACAATCTTCCATTGGCAGGGAGGTAGATTAGAAGGTCTTTTCCATTTGTATGATTCTGTGCAATTCATAAGTACATTTGAAAGAAGAGGATAGGGTTTTAGAAAGGCAACATCACTCAGCAGGTGGGACAAACAGCAGGCTACCAACTCCACTTGCTGCACTAATTGGTATGAATTACATTTGCTGGAAATCTGTACACAATTATGTTAAATAAATTTTGGTTTTAATCTTTAATCCTCCCAAGGCACAAGAGAGCCATTGCACTTAGAAAAATAATGTAAGTTTAAACATATATACCAGGAAAAATACAAATTAGATTAAAACATACTATACCAGTACCCCAGAGAAGCTTGTTACCCCATGAGCTAAAATAAACATAACCCTTCCTCCCAGTTCTTCCCCAGATATTTAGGAAAGAATGTTTTATCAAAGAAACTTTTCCTTCTGCTTAGGCCAGAGGGCCATTTTTCTCAGTCACTGAGGGGCAGATTGCAACAACCTTATTCGCCTTGAATAGTATGTTACCACATGAGTAGTCGTTACTCCTGGAGTAAGGCACCACTCAGTGTAAGTAAGAGTATCAAAGCTTGGCCCTGGCTGGTTTAATTTGACCTTTCTGGATTTCTCCCCAGAACTTTCATTCTGGTCACTATTTATCACTGCACATAACTTATTGAAATTCAGGTAATAGGGGTCAATAGGGTACATTTTTAATTTGGTAATATTTTTTCAATCCTCAAAGAAAATTAAGTTTGGAAATTGGAAAATGTATATTATTATTTATATTATCATAGCACCTAGGAGTCCAGATCATGGATCTGGACTCCATTGTTCTAGGTGCTGTCCAAACACAGAACAAAAAGATAGTCCCTTCCCCAAAGAAGGATGGCTATTATTTTATTCTAACTGATTTGATGTTAATTTGTGTGGGAATCCTGCCTCCTTTTATGCAGCCATGGGGGGCACTGCCTTTAGCAGATCTGGTGTACTTCCTCTGCACGAGGAGGGCAAAATTTGGGCAGCTCCATGTACGCCGCCAATCCCAACATCTTCCATTTTCAAACAGAGCTGGGAAGGTTTGGTGGATCCACTGCTGTATATTCACTAGTTATTGCCCTCCCCCTCTACTCTGTGGACTTACTCCAGCACAGTGATAGGGTTTACTGAAGCTTCAGGTCTGCAGTATAAACTGTGGAGCCTTGGGTTCCAGTGAGTGGAAAGATTCCTTCTTCCAGAGAGCTCGCCTGAGTTGTGTGTGGCTCCCTCGCTTGGTGCACTTTCCCTTAGCACACAGGGGTTCCTCTAAACTGTGATGAGCATGTCTCTGTAAACAAAAGAAACTGATCTTTCTACTGTCTTAAGTAACACTGTACAGCATAGTATATGCAGGAGACCTGATTTCAGTCAGACAGTGGGAACAGCAGAAGGGTTCAGACAATGTGTAAACAAATGCTTGAGCCATGCTGTACATATTGTATGGAATGATACTGAGCTGAGTCAATGCATATCGTTACTTAATAAGCATAGTTTACTTCCCTAAACAGGCACCTTATTTAGAGAAGAGTGGTTGTTTTGATTTATATAGTAGCTGGAAGCTGATCTTAATTTCTAGCAGCTTTATCATATGGCTCAAAACTTTCAAACAGATGAGGTATTTGCATATATATTAGAGAGGATCCTGCACTGGCTCTTTTATGATTACATCCTAGCATTTTATTGCACACACTGCAGGTGATCATTTTGAGGGGAAAAATTAGTCTGCTGCCACATTTCTTATGATATCTCCCAGCATACATTACAAATCCTAATTGAGACCATTATTTTCAAATGCCCACAGACTCAGGTTGTTTTATAGGCCTATAAAACCAATTTATTATACAGCCTAGCAGAATTTCAGAGAGAAATTTTTAGTTGTGTCTGATACACTGCATTACAGCTAGTGTCTGTTACATCTTGGGAGGGAGGAGAGAAGGGGAGCATGAGAAAAGAATATTCGAGTCTGAGGGTTCCGAGGGAATGAAAATCTATTAGAAGATAAAGATGTTACTCAAGACCCAGCCTACCAAGTCTGTTTCTTTATTCACATTTAAGTAAACTCATTTTGCAGTCAGGTAACATGGGATTTTAAAGAAGTTTATGGTGCAAAGAAATAAAAATAACAGAAGGATTTCTGTTCACTGTTGGTTAAAGCTCCTGGATGATAAGAACACAGGCAATTGCTTCCATTTATTATGTAAGATCTTCGTCCCCATTCATTTAGCTAAATTAAGTGTACATACTTGGTTGAAAATAATAAATATTTTAGATATGAAATATTACCTCTCTTTCAATTCTGCATTTGGCATCTTTTGTCTCAACCTCCCATAAAAGCCCCAGGACATAACCATTATTCCCAATTCCTATGTCCATTATAACAACAACAACAACAACAACAAAAGTCTTGAACTTAATATTTGCTTTGGGAAATCCGTTTTTGTCTCCTGTAACTGATTGCCAGTTATAACCATGTCTGTCTGTAAGTGAAAAGCACATGTAGTTTTGATGGGTAAAATAGACTTTTGATCTATAAATAATGAACACAAATAAGTCATTTAAGTGCCCCTCAAGGAGATACCCAGAATGATTACCATTGTGTGAAAATGAAATAAGTGGCTGTACTAGTTAATGAAGTGGTTTATGGGTTATTCAAAGGACTACAGTATAAGTATCTTTACTGCAGTGCAGTACAATGTATACATTAGGCAATGCATATTGCAGTGCATTGCTACATAGACATGCCTAAAGGAGGAACCTATACTCAGGAAGACTTGGCAGTTTTTGCTCTCTGCTAAGGTAGAAATATTTAGCTATAGTGCACAACAGATCTGTATACTTAAAAGTCATTTCCTATGCTTTTGGTTTGTTTTCATGTTTTTCCTTTGGATGAAATATTCATCTCCAGCTGTTCTTCATCGATACAACTTCCCTCATCAGCATTCATACTCCTCTATACACATTCTGAAAAACAACAAAGCTTCAGCTATTGTGTAATTACAGCTCCTGACTCTTTATACCAAAGGCCACATTTTGACTTCATTGGTTTCATAGTGATTACTAATGTTAAATACAGCCTGGATAGGATGGAGTTTTACAGTGTACAATAAGCTATCAGATTGTCTTGTCTCCTTAAAGTGTAAGCTTTGTGGGACAGGGACCATCTCTTAATATGTTCCCTACCATGTCCTAGCACAAAGGGGGAACCAAGCTTATTTGGGCTATCTAGGTGGTACTGTAATGCAATAATATCAATAAATGATCTCCTCCAGTACACAAACAGTGCAACTGAACAAATAGTAGCAAAGAATTTCAAAGAATATTCATTTGATTTCAAAAGTGAATTTCCAGTAGCACATCTTCTTGGCCCTTTTGTTCTCAAGTTCCATGAACATTCAAGTCCATGAGCATTATTAGTATCAATATTTGAATACTTGAATATTTTCCAAGTGCAAACTTCAAATGGCCTATTGAATGGTAAAATTATCAATTTTCAGTGTAAATAATTCTATCCTCTATTTAGATAACTCATCCAGTCAGGTGGCAGACACAGCTCATGACTTCAGGAACTGAGAATCCCCTATCTGCCCCACTCCATGTCACTTTCAGTGATGCCCCACTCAGACTCCCCTGCCTCCAGAAATGCACCCCTTATAACCCAGCTATGGTTCTCCTATGTCACCTTAAATACTCATCCTCTTCACATCCTCAGCCACCAGTCCAACAGTGGATCACCCGAGGAGATTGAAATCTCTGCATCCACACCTCTCCCACATTATCCCTCTTCCATGCTCCCCCACCTACTCAGCTCCCCACCTCCAGTAGTGCCTCCATTGCGGTCGTTGCTCTCCTCCGGTGGTAGGGGTGTGCCTCATGAAGAGCACAGCTGGTATAGCACTTTATAAATGTTGGGTGGGATTTTCAAAAGTGCTTAAATGCTTAGGAAAACAAGTCCTATTTAAAAGTCAAGACTTCTCCTAAATCAGTAAGACACTTTTGAAAATTGTACCAATTGTGTTCCTGTCCCCAACCAAAAACCCAAAACAATAACATCTTTCAGGACAAAAATGTCACTGAGTTCTAACAGTTGGCTTTTCCAAGGCACTTTCCCCACAGGGATTGAAATGGTTGCTAGCATGGTTGTTGTAAAACCTTATTGTTGCTAGCATGGTTCAAATATGGTTTCCATCACCGATGTGGACAGGGAGTTTTTCAGACCACTATGCTCATCATATTATTATTCATCATATTAGAACCCAGCCAACCCATGCTCATCATATTAGAACCCAGCCAGCACAAATATATTAAAACAAAATGGCACAGTAGTAGCAAAATTTTGTCCCGTGTAATTACAGACTACATCTTTATATTTATACATTCACAGACAGAGGTAAAATATGCAAGTACAATCTCCAGCTGTAACAAGTATAACACAACTTCTGTCTGTTCCAGGCAGGAAGAAGTTATGGCTGACCTGGAAATGAGCTGCTATCTAGGGATCCTGAGTGTCCTTGTTTGAGTCTTGGCTGCTGCAGTATGCAGGATGCACAGAAAAGGCATTGGTAGCTGACCTCTTCTGCCTGCTGTGAGTGTATGTGATTTGTTTATGTTGAAACTCAGGAAGGGTGTGCAGTACTTCCTGTAAGTCACAGACTCAGAAAGCTGAGGATTACCACAAAAGAATTAGTATACCTTCCATGTCCTGCCTTAATTTTGTAATATGTTCGTAAAAGGTAACATTCTCCCCAGCACAGACGTTGGTATCGATTCCTATGCAACTGCTACAAGATGCTGTTGTTCTGTTTTCAGTATACTGTACCTTTAAATGTGGTGGAGTCATTGCCTGCTGCGGGGCATCTGAGAGGCAGCTGCCTTTGTGCATTTCAGTTCAGGTGTAGAATGTTCCAGGCCATCTCTGTCTTACGTGGAATCTTTATATTAAACGGTATAGGAAAAGATATATCCACACGTCTCATTGTATGGGGAATTTTCTGCTCTGCATGTTCACAGATAGGTGATGGAGCTGGACACAATGATCCCTGCTACTGCCAAAACTGGTGAAGACTCACATTTTTATTGTTTTCACAAAAGCAAAATACTTTGCACTTTTGCCTCACATTTCCTTTGCTCCCTGCAAAAGTGAAAATTTGGCATTTTTTCAGACTGAATTGTTTGAGAGATTATAAATTTTCTTAGCAACAAGAACAAATGTTTGTCTACATAAAATATAGGGACAATTGTATTTTTCTCCAAAGTGGAATTCACCTGAATTAATAGGTGTTGTCACGGATTCCTGGGATCTGTGCTAAAACCCATTTTTTAAACAGGCTCTTGGAGGAACCCATGCAGTGTGGCAGGCCCCCAAGAGGAGTCCCACTCTTCCTTCAGAGTAGGCCACGCACACTTACCGCCTCCTAGACTAAGCCTCTGGGGTCCAGCACACCTGCTTCACACCACGAGCTCTGTGCAGTGAGTCCAATCAAGATAGACTCTTGGTTAGAGACTTTTACGCTCTTCAGGGACTAATGCACCACAGCAAGTATTTGCAGTGACACTCAAGCAGCATTTTCAAAACAGAGTAGAATTTTATTAGTCAACTGCATTGAAAATCCTTACATTAGCATAGAGAAATAAAGATTAAAGCATAGTCCATTCTGGTCAAGCCAGAGCAATTCATCAGCCAATCTGAAGTGAACTCCATTTCTTTCTCCATCTCTTTCCTTTGTCAGTCCCAGGAGTGAGCAACTAGCTTCCTCCAGAAACCCACACTGGTCATGTCTCAGTTGTTTGGTCTTGAGCTGGGGTCTCTACTGAGCTTCCCTGCTGAGAGATGGTGGGTGGGCAGAAACATCCTTCCTCTTGGTCATTGTTTCCTAGGTGTCAATGTTTTGGTCATGGGGCTTTCTATTCTCTCTTTGGGATACTGCACTGATATAGGGTCACTTTTAACAGGTTCCAGCCAGTTCCTTAATGATTCTATTCACTGCAAACCAGACAGCAAGGGGACACCCGCACCTCATGTCCTGCACTGCCCCTCCTCCCCCCTCCAGAACTTTCTCTACCACTGCAGCTAAGGACAAAGTACAGAGGGAAACTGAGGTGCACATAGGATTCACAAAAATATTACAGAAAATTCCCACTTTGTCACAGGTGGAAACAGCATGATGTACCATTCATTAAATTGTTAAATCCTTGACAAATCTCTCAGAAAGCTCTACACAGTTTGAAATCTGGATCTGAATTCACAAAATAGCTCTCATCTTCATAATGAACAGAACCAAAACTCCCCATGTGAAAAATCTCCAAATTTGGTAGCTTCAAAATCTACATCCAGACATTTAGACTTTGGCCAAATGTTAATAAATAATCAAAACCTTGAATTTTGTCCCTCATTAGCAATATATTGAAAATGAAGAACATTGTCCATGCTCAGGGCTAGAGCCGAACATATAATTCACAGTAAATAATCATGGATCACCTCATTTTTACCTAAATTTTCTTATATATTATTATACAAAATTATTATGGCAAATAATAGAACTGCAAATTGTGAATATTTGTACTTTGCTGGTTACAATCACATTGGCTACAATGCTTGGTTACAGCTATAATCATGTAACTGTTTCTGTTCCCAATTGGATGGATTGTGTAAGTAACTAACTGAAGGTCTGATCCAATTCCTATTGAAGTCGATTAAGTTTATCCCTTGAAAGTGGCTGTCAAATTAGGCCTAGAGAGTGCAAATTTAATTTCCATATTTAAGTATCATATTCAGACTTCACAGTTCTCACTGGTGCTGGTTAGTTATGCAATTGGACATTCTCTTTTAGCAAATATTCAAACATTCAAGCTAAGAGCTCATTTTTGTAAGCATTTCTGCTAGTAAAGCTTGAACAATTGAATATTTGAGGAAAGTGAACATAAAAAGGTTGCAGATATGGTCAAATCAAAATGTTCTTTCAAATCCAAATGCCCATAAACACATACTGCTTTACATTGTTCACTCACCTCTATTTAAAAAGCAACAGAGGGTCCTGTGGCACCTTTAAGACTAACAGAAGTATTGGGAGCATAAGCTTTCGTGGGTAAGAACCTCATTTCTTCAGATGCAAGTCAAGAAGTGAGGTTCTTACCCACGAAAGCTTATGCTCCCAATACTTCTGTTAGTCTTAAAGGTGCCATAGGACCCTCTTTTGCTTTTTACAGATTCAGACTAACACGGCTACCCCTCTGATACTTGTCACCTCTATTTAGTTACTCTTATTACTGACACCAATTTTAGTGGGTTATCCATTGTTATGTATTCATGTGCTGTTTCAGCCAAAAGTTCTTTAAAGACATGCCAGCTAGCTAGATATATAATTATAGATGTAAACGTCCCCTGTCCTTTTTCTCTTCTTTTACATTATAATTATTCATTCAGTGCCAGCTGTGAATTTGCAAGATTGAAAACACCAGGCAATCAATACTTTAATACTTATACACAGGTCAGCTTAAAAAGCTCTGTTGGCTATTGTGTTCCATCTTACAAATTTAAATGTTTATTTTTCCCTGCACTGTTATCGACTGCAATAACTGAAAGCATAATGCCTAAATTGCTGGAGTTATAGGGCCATGCAACTCATTTGCATTTTCTTCTAATGCATTGGAATTAAGTTTTGTCAATGCGCATATTCAGGCTACAAAGCACAAAAAAGAAGATTAATAAAATACACAATAAAAAAAATAAGATTGGAGGTTATATACCAGGGGTTATGCTTTTTTCAGGCAGTGAGGTGCGGGGGAGGGGAATATTTTTATTTACAGTCTGAAGATGATCCATATCTTTTAATCTTAGTTTCTATTTATACTATGCATTTTTATGGCTTTCCCCTATTTTCATTCCTTCAGCTGTCTACTCACAATGATATTTTGAGATAGGATAGGGTAGATTTGAATTATAGTCCCTGGGAGAAGAATAAATTCCCCAAGTCAGCTAGTAAGGTATTAAATTTCTAAGGCCATACTACTGTTCATCCAATCTGGTCCATACGTGGAGGCTTGATAGACTATGTTTCATGATCTGGGCTTTCATACAGGCTATGGTTAGTACCAAAAGGTGTGAGCTGTGTGGGGCCTGAACACAGGAAATACAGTAGAAATAAGGCAGGGGAAGGTAAATTTCCTGTCCAAACCTTCAAATTCTACTTTGAGGGATTTTAGAAAAAACAATTTATAAAGCTCTGATTATAGTATCTGACCTCTTGCAGGCAGGAGTCCAGCTTTCAAGCCTGGCCCCTTCATTTTGAAACTCCCTATTTCACATCTGGGCACTCAAATCGGCTTTTACGTGTACCTCAAGTAGGTATTTCCACCTCTAACGGCTGCCTTGAATGCCCAAATAAAGAACTGTGCATGCTAACTTTGGTGCCCAAGTTAGAAAACTGAATCCATTGTGGGCCCAATCCTGCAACTCTTTCTCACATGAATAATCCTATATTTTTAGTGGGACAAATCATGTAAGTCAGGATTGTAGAACTGAGCCCTATATAAACAAATAGAGGCAGCTTGATTCTGCCTAACCAACCCTAGCCCCCCAGGGATGCAGGGTGCTGCAAAGGGGTGGTGTATCAAGAGAAGATGAGGCATGACACTACACTACACTACACTTGTGAAGAGCTAGCCATCTGTGTAGGGGAGGAGGATGTACCCCTTAAAGAGCTGTAGTAGTGTGCATACTTCCTTGTAACTCAGGAAGCTCTAGGAGGTATTCTATCTTCCTCAGGCAGAATTTCTCTAATGTTCCCCCTAGGGCAGTGTAGCTGTGAACTGCCCCCAGTGCAGAGCTGTGTCTAAATGGCGCAATATAGCTCAAAGTGGTTAATCTGTTCTTGGTTTTACTGTGCTGCATAAGAATCATTCTCAAACCTTACCCTGACTGACCAACACCTTACTCACAAGAATAGCACCACTGAAGGCCAAGGGAGTACCAGGGTGAGTAAAGAGTTCCTCAGTCTCAAAGGGTGACATAATCAGTCCCTATGTGATGACCTGAGCTATTAACTTTTGTTGTATTTGATTCCCATCACATTTCTGCTTATGTTAGTAGCACAGGTTCATCTCTTCTGCACTGTTATGAGCAGATATGTGTTGGGAAGTTTGGGGTTACTTTCTTAAAAGGAGAGGGTGAATCTATATAAGCCACCCAGTTGGCTATTTTCCACCTTCAATTCCCTTCTGTATTGTTACTGTTGGTAAACTAGTTCCTATCAAGCCAGTTTTTCTATTTTTGTTTAAATTATTTATATGGAAACAAATTTTAAACAAAGTGTAATCCCAGGCTGCCATGTCTTTTTCCTGTGTCTCCTTTAGGTAAAAATGAGGTGATCCATGATTTTGCCCATTTGTAAATGAAAACTCTCTTGTCTGACTCTAAATTGGAATAAGGGCCCAATCATGCAAGCCCTCCACATGTGGAAGTACCCTTGAAGAGCTGGCAGGTCCTGGCCCTAAAAGCATTGTTTCTAGGTTTCTAAGTAGAGAATACCAAATCAATGTGAAAACTGCATATATATAGCTTGAATTGGATTATAGAAGGATAAACAGGAGTGTGCATTTATATTAATGTATATGTGTTCTTCAGATAGCAACAGTAAGGACATAGAACCCAAAATGTGGTAGGGGCTGTACAGAAAGACAGTGCCTGCCCAGAAGAGATTGACATCTAAAAAGAGAAACAACAGACAAAGAGTGAGGGAAAGGGATACAACATACAAACAATGTGGTCGGGGTGATAAATGATACATGTCCTGTGAGTACTATATACTTATATTCACATACACACTATTCTCAAGAGCCCGTCTTAGCTACCTATTGTTAGTGCCTCTTTTTAAAATTCCTCCTCTTTTAGGGGGAGGATGGAGGGTTACTCTCACTCTTCTTTATTTATTCCTTCTTGCTCTCTGTTTCTGATCCAACTCTCCTTTCTAAAACAGTGCCCCCTCCTTCCTTATCTACCTTCTTCTTGTTCCCCATCCCCATCAAGGACTGGGACCATATTCTGCATCGATTTACACATCAGTCCACCCCATTGAAGGCATTGGGATTTCACAGGGTGCAAGTCAGCCCCAAATCTTTTGTTTTAATATAACATTTCATACGTTTTGGCTAACTTCTGCAGGGCAAACCTCATTGCAATCAGATCCTTTTCTTGGTGTCTGCATTAAATGATTCATTGCTTTCTCAAGCAGGTCACACCAGTTAGTCAATTTATCATCTTAATGTGATCTGATGTCAGTTGGTGCACCGTGTCATTATTGCTGTTTATAGTATATGCAGAAACCTTATTTTTCTCTTTCTCTGCAACACTGAGATCTTCCATCATCTTTCTTCATTTGGCTCAGCATTTTAAAATGTTTTCCTTTTGCATACTAATGAGCGTTGTGACTGCAACCATACAAAGGGAATCCATTTTTCTCACAGTTAGTGTACAGTACATATGTTTGATATGTTCTCCAGGATGAATTATGCTATTGTGCTCTGTGCTGACTATGCTCTGCTGCCAGAGAAAGCCATAATGTATTTCAGTAATTTGAATTTGCAGTCTCAACAAGCACCTTTAAAACAGAAATTACTTCACACAGTTCTGGCACTATTATTAAAATGCAGTTTTCTTTGAAGACAATTCACCTTGCCTGAAAAGAATACACATGTAACCTTTTGATTAAAATAAGGTTCAAGACCTACACACCCTTTTAAGTAATGAATTTACTACATGGATAGGTGCCTGACTGATTGTTCTGAGAGCTGAAGTCTTCAACCCCCAGAATGGGCAGTGACAACACAAGCTTCCCCACAGGATCTGTTAACACCAGAAAATGTTGCAGCATTTCAGCTCCAGTGGTGCCAGAAGTGGTGTAAGTACTAGCAAAGACAGGGCTCAGGCATTTCTGCCATCTACTTTCATAGTGCAGTGGCAAAAATGCCTGTGACTTCTCTACATTAGCTACACAAGCACTTACATTGTTGCTAGAACCTGAGCTGCTGTATCAGTGCTTGTAAATAGGGACATATTTTTCTAATGTAGCTACATGCCACCATACTGCCAGTATGCCTCAGACCTATACGATGCTAAGAAGAAAACACCGTTCATGCCACATGATTGTTTAGTCTTTGGCCTATGTGCTGAGACTTCTAATTATAAAAGATAGTTTCTGTGATGGAGAAAGATGTCCAGTAGGAAAATTCTTTTACATAGGCCACCAAACAGCCATCAGATGTTAATAACAACATTTAGGTCCTGATCCTGCAATTTCAGGCAAAAAAGCTGACTTCCTTAACTTGTCAGAACCCTGCTGAAGTCTCTGAAAAACCATGCAGAGGCATAACAGTCTGGCCACCCGCCTGCAAGAAGTTGGAGGATCAGGGCTGTAGTCAAGATGAAAGTGCCTTGTGTTCCTTTAATGAGTATTCATTCTTTTTAAAAAATCACTGCAGATATGTAACTTTTAAAGAACTGATTACATCTTTACCAGGGCAGTTTCTGTGTCCAAATACACTGAAGCTGGGCACAATGATATGTTTTGCTTTGTGAACATCTCACAGAAATGTTTCTCAAAAGAATCAGCAGCTTGAAATTTTATCTCAGAAGCCAAGAACCAGTGAATGTTTTAGGGCTTGACTTCTGTGTGTTGAGTGACTCATGCCTTACGCACTCTTAGCAGCCCTGCCACAACACTGTCATCCCTCTTATAGGCCTGATCCTCTTCCCATTTTGACAACAAAGGCAACTATCCTTTACTTCAGTGGGAACAGGGTTATGCCCCTGATGAGTTGTTGTACACTGGTGATTAGAGATTCTAAAATAACATGACAAATTGCAACCATGGATCATGATCATGCTGTTCCTGATCTGTAG
Source organism: Emys orbicularis (assembly GCF_028017835.1). Taxonomy (NCBI): domain Eukaryota; kingdom Metazoa; phylum Chordata; order Testudines; family Emydidae; genus Emys; species Emys orbicularis. The sequence continues at coordinate 45,061,032 of NC_088687.1, read as the reverse complement.
CAGAACTCTGACTGATACTGATGGGGTTACATACACATTCTTCACTACAGCTATTCCTTAAGTGCATTCTCTGAGTAAGCTCTAAATTATTTGACATTAAAAATGTAATGGAAAAAATAATACTGCATGTATCAATAGTAATGTTATCTAGGTTTCTGACTGAAAATTGTTTTTTCAGTGTATGCCAAGTTGAAAACTTGTAGAAGATTGAAGACTCAATATTGGACCAATTTTACTTTTGCAGGGGAAGCAATTTATATCTGTGATATTTAAACAGTGTCTCAGATAGCCTGTCTTCCTTGGAAGTCAGTTCCTTTCTGTTCACTTTGCTGAAGAAGACTCCAAAGTCACAAAGTCATTTTTATTTACACATCTTCTCTGCTCTTCATTTTTGTCTGGGTAAATACACTAACTCTTTCTCAATCTGCTTGCACGTTATATATGTGGCTGTATGACCAATGGACAACGCCTTCACTCTCACTTCCCTTTTAAATCGCTCTTCGCTGTCAGACCCTGCCCAGGCTCTAGGACCCTGAAAGATGGGAGGGTCCGATAGCTCAGGCTGCAGCCGAAGCCTGAATGTCTACATCACAATTAATCAGCCCCTTAGCTCAAGCCTGGCAAGCCCAAAGCAGCTGCCCTGGGTGAGCCCTGAATGTCTAATTGCAGTGTAGACATACCCATGTGGTATGGAACTGTGGTATCAGCTACAGAACAGAGGCTGCACAGTGCTGGTGGGGAGGTTTCTAATATCTCTGCAACTCTGACATGTCCTCTTGGATGTAGGATGAACATTTGCTCCCAAATAATTGAAATGAAAACCTTGCCCTTGAGATGGACTATTTTTCAGGAGTGCAAATTGCAAAGTTCCTTTTCAAATATCCATGAAAATCTGGAGTGAGATTCATTATAGCTGAGACTGTCATGGTCAAACTGAGTTAGGACATGAATAATTCCAATTGTCACTAAGACTAGAAAGAGCCCTGCACATATCTGACACTTAAAGGTTGAGACTGTCTAATACGTATCTCCTGTGTTACTGGGGAAACCGTTGTTAGACTCTTCTTTTCCCCCCCATAGTGGAACCTAGCAATGCCCTTGACTGTTTTCATTCCAAAACTGTCTGTTCACTTTAATGATATTTAGGGGATTTTTAAAATAGAATTACTAATTGTATTCAAAGGTGCTCAGAGCTCTATCATCATACAGAATATTGTCAAAATTTATGCCAAGGATATTTGTGAGGTTAGTATATGTCATAGTCTAGACTTGAAACATTATTATTGTTGTAGCAGCAGCAGCCACCAAATGCCCCGTTCATCACAACTTAGGAGAGGTTTGTGGATATGGAACAGCAAGTAATAGCTGGATTTTGGCAGAGCTTTAATTAAACATACACAGACTTGGGCTAGTCAGGGGCTCAGGGAATACTGTGCTCTTGCCTTCACCTTCAAAGCAGAGATTGGGTCAGTCAGAGGTCTTGTTTAATCCTGGCAAGGTAGAACAACTAAATAGTATTAGGGTAGAAAACTTTTTTTCCAGTCCTGTGCACTCTGTGTTTTAAAAGGAGTCCTCTTCATGCTACCAGAATGGCTTCAATCTGCATCAGCAAATTCATAGTAATTTGCTTATCTGGAGCTTTTCAATTTGGCGTAACATTCACTCTGGGCTGAAACTCAGAAATCAGAGAACTTCTAGTATTACAAAGACACAGACACACACACACACAAAGGTCTGAGAACCCCCTTCAACATTGGACCACATCTTGACTGAAGAATGGAGGAGCAACTACTCACAAAGCAACAAATATGGAGTGTGGTTTCCATGGCTCCATACAGGCGCTGATGAAAATCTTTGGAATTGAAACATATTTGTACATATCTAAACAACCTACTAACTTTGTTTCACCATAAGTGAAGAGTGGGAAAAATTACTTGTTCTTTATGAATCAGGAAAACATGATGTTTTCTTCTCAACACCTTAAGTATTTAAAGTTGCTCCAAACAATTCTAGCTCTGAAAATCAGGCTGATTCAAGGTGAAACTGAGGAATCATATAGTAAATGTTTGAGTTTCTCTTTCTGTAATCTGTTATCCTCTATAGTAGGGCTAGACAGGGCTAGATTGTGACTTGGACTATGCACCCATTTGAGGGATTAAGAGAGAGTAAGAACCCACCTCACATTCCTGTGTGGGCTACCAGGGTCTAAGCACACAGGAGTAAGCAAGGCTAGTACTCATCAACTCCCTCCCTGGGCTGGTGACTCGGAAGCTGTATGGAGGTGAGAGAAAAGGTGGGGCCTTGGCTCCAACTTCTTCCCCACCTGCCTCTGGTCAGAGTATCTAAACCAGCATGGGGGAAGAGATTGTCAAATTAAATTACTGCTCCCAGGGAGTAAGAAGGAAACCAGTGAGGACCTGGAAGTCAGAGGTGTCCCCTTTTGTCACAATGCTTCCTGGAGTAGGAAACTTATTGTCACCCCTTACTGAAGGCTCTATCTACAGTTATGAATTAGCCCCTAGAATAAGGGATGTGGATTAATGTGAATTACCCAATCTAAGTAACATAAGAGGTAGTATTGCTAATATTTTATATTCCTCTGGAGTTTTTTTTTCTTCCATAGTAAGATAATGTAAATCAAATTATTCACAAATTACACCTATAGCTGTTATGGATATTCCTGGATCCTTACATTTCATAGATAATGACATATATATTATCCACAATTACCAACCGCCTGTCAGATCTTTTTCTTTATTTTCTTGACAAAAGCTTGTGGTTTGATTTATATAAATGATGGCTGATGATTTGATTGAATTATAGCAGTATTTAGTATTTCTGTATTGTAGAATATCTTCCATAATGTTGTAGATGTTTCAGAGTATTGCAAAAGAGAAATGCAAATTATCATAATCACTTTCCAATTCTTCTTGTTAAAGCAAAATTATAAGCTTTCATTGTACCGTATGCTATCCCATCACTTTAACTTTTACATGCCACACACATTTAGATTAAAAGACTTTCTTTAGGAGAGGTCAGCAGTATTCACTCCATAATTAATGTTAAAATTAGCTTCCCATTATAAGTTCAATATTCAAAACCACCCATAACTACTCCATGCCATCCAACCTACTTCCTCTGAAATTTCACATGCCACATCTCCTCCCAGTATAGAATTATTCTGGAAATTTGGGGAGAAATCTAAAAAGGAGATTAAAGACACAAGTTGAAATCCTGGTGTTAATAAAATCAATGGCAAAACTCCCTCTGACTTGAATGGGAACAGGATTTCCCCAACAGTGCTTTTAAAATGGCTCAGTTGTTGACTTTCTGAAAAAAAATCCCAACATTTTTTGGCTCATCATATCGCCTCAGTGGCTTGGGCTACAAATTCTCATTTTCTTTTGTTGTTTGCCTGGCTACGGTGAAATGTCTTTTTTATATTTTTTTATGATTTTAAATATCTTCCTTCTGGTGAGCCTGACTTTATCCTCTTCTTCTGTGTCCATGAATCTGTAATTTCTTTCTTTTTTTTAATGGTGAAGTCAGCTTTATCAGGTCTGAAGGAAAGGTCTGTGAACTCTGAAAAGGTTGATGCATCACAAAGGTGATGAATTATTAGATGCATTTTAATTTAATTTTAAAACCTCTATACAGAATGTAAACATGTTTGGAACAGGCCCTGAATAAGTGTTTGTGAAAGAGAAAAAGAGTACAGGTTCGGCTGTAAAAAAGATAGATGGGACACCAAGAGAAGTAGATAAGGAGGAAAGCCTAGAGAGCAATATGGGGAGATGACTGAAAAAGAAGAAAGGGTCAACAGATACCTTATTAAAGTTGACACCAAACAACTATCCAAATTACATTTGTAAAAGCATAGACCTTAAAACTTCCCCATTCCTCTGTCAGTTTTCTTCCAGAAGCAGGAAGAAACATCTGAGCTGTCTGTCTATTTATCTCCTAGTGCAGTGGTACCTTTTCTTTTCTAATGCTTGTTACATGTAGCATGTCAAATTCTTGTCACTGAAAGCACTGTCAGTTCCATAGGAAATGCAGTGTACCATGACTAAGGTCGAAAACTGCTAAGCAAATACAAAGGCATAAAGTGGATAAGAGAAAAGAAGGATGCTGCTATGCCTTTAAACACTGTTCTACACAATTCAACAAGATTAATTAACCTCTAGGTAATAACCCCCTTAGAAATATGAAACTGGGAATTTGTAAGAACTATGTGGCCTGTGTTAAGCCAGGAAGAATAACACTAGGTTAGTGTGAAGTATCTATAGGTTTTGGAGCCTTTAATATTTAGAATTTTTTGAACACAAGATATGGGCCCAGTTTGTAGACTCCCAAGTGGTAAACTCTTCAACTACATTTATTGTCTTAATCAGGGATGCAAAATTTCTCCATGGAAAAAGTAAGGGGTTGGACACCAAGTCCCTGGATTCAAGGGTCTGTGGAAGACACAGAGGCATCTCTCAGGAAGCCCTGTGCCACGGGGAGGGGAGGAAGGATAGCTCAGTGGTTTGAGCATTGGCCTGCTAAACCCAGGGTTGTGAGTTCAATCCTTGAGGGGGCCACTTAGGAATCCAGGGCAAAATCAGTACTTGGTCCTGCTAGCGAAGGCAGGGGGCTGGACTCAATGACCTTTCAAGGTCCCTTCCAGTTCTAGGAGATAGGATATCTCCATATATTATTATAAGCCTTGTGCCATCTCTCCATCTCCCTGACTGTGTGGCTCCAGTGAACTTCCCTGGGAGCTGGAAATGTTCTGCAGCTTTCAGGATCAGGCCTGTTGTGAGATGAAATTGCCCATACAGATAAATTGAAGTATTTCTAGACGAGATCTATGTGCAAAGGGAGTGCACCTCCTTCATGTATAAAATATATGCCATTTTCCTAAATCTCAGGGCAAAGTTCTGTGCTCATAACTGCACACTGATCAAGATCAACACTCTCTTGCTCATTAAAAACACCCTTTTTGGGCCAAGCTACATCCTGCCATGATAATATATTGCTCCCAGTAGGAATGTAGAGAACAGCCATGACAAATCCCTTTTTGGGGCATGGGAGAATCTGAGGACCATTTTCACACTGCAAGTAGGATAAATTGCCATTTCTGCCAAACGTGAATTTTCCCATTGCTAGAAAGTGCCCCCTGTTGAAACTGCTCAAGGACATGTAGTGCATATCTGCTTTACACATTCAGCATAAGGCGCCTCTTTCCTAAAATGTAGACCTCCATCTGTAACTCTCACTCTGGTTCCTCATCGTGGAGGGGGTCTCAGATTACATATGTATTGAAAAAGCTATCATTATGCAGTTAAGAATAGATCATACATTTGAATTTTGATTGAATTTGGATTGTCAGAATAAGTTAGACTTTAAAGATTAGTGCAACAGATATATATATATATTCAATGATCAAAGTATGGATTGCTTGTAATAGAAAACTTGTTTTAAAATAACAGCATAGGGAACTTCTGTGCTGTTCCCTGAATAACCTCCAATATGGAGCAGTAAGCTATAAATCTGCTAACACATCTAACACAGAGTTACCTCCCTTAGAGTGTGTGTATAACCATGCAACATAGAGAGCAAACACACACATCTCTCCTTTCATCTGCATCACTTGAAACCATGATAGCTATTCAGTTCAGAAAGCCTTTGGCTTGGAATTGTCATTCACTCTTCTAGAGATTTGAAGCTGCTCCCAGCACACTGGGACAGAGATGGATATGGCAATATTCCTTCCTCTTCGTTATTTACAGGTATCACCACCAGTATGGCCTTGGGCAAGTAGAGCCAACTGTGTTTGAAAAGTTTCAGGCCTGCTATTTAATAGCTGAAGAATATATCCAGAAAACCTGGTAATTGCCAAGGGGCTGTATCAAGACTCATAAGCATTCAGACCCATTCATACTGAGAATAAAAGGAACAAACCCCCACAAAAATGTTCATTGCTGGTGAAGCTCCATTGACTACAGGAATGAATTTATCTCAAAGAGAGGAGATTTAAACAGAAAGACAGAAAGAAGAGCAATACAAGGAAAAAATGTTTGTGGGTGAATTTAATGCTCATTAAAGTGACTGAATAATAGCTGTAAATTGAGCCAAGCACACAGGAGGTAGGTATTGTGCAAGCTTCTCCACAGAGCTATGCCAATGCTGCTCACCCCAGCCCTGCAACACACATGCTTTTCCAATGTTGGGCCTCTCTTCAGGAAAGTCTGTCAAACTGAAAAAAGTCATGGACCTTCTGATTTGCCTCCGATCAAGCAAATTGACAAGTCATGGGTTCTGCAGATAGATCAGCAATGATACATGTTGCAGATACCTGATTCGTTATCACAGCTCCAAAGAGTTTACAGTTTAGATACAACAGGTAAAAATGCAGGAGGGAAACAATAAAATCACGTGAGCAGGGGTGAAAGTAACTTAAAAGTCTTACTGGCAGAAGGGGCAGGGCCTCAGGTGTAAGGGGCGTGGCCTCAGGCAAAAGGGCGGGGCTGCGGGCGGGTCAGCCTCCCACAGCCAGCCCTTCAGCGCTGCCCAGCCCGCGCTGCCCAGGGCTCCGGCTGCTGCCACGGTAGCAGAGGTGGTGGCCGGGAGCCCCAGGCCCTTTTAAATCGCCAGGCCCCGGGGCAGCTGCCCCTTTTGCCCCCCTCCCCTTGGTGGCCGGGGGGGAGGGCAAAAGTGGCAGTGACGTTAAAGCGCTGCCATGGCAGCACTTTACCATCGGCTGTGTATGGGCCCGTACTGGTGGCCACTTCTTACCAGTACACCATATCGGCCCACTTTCACCTCTGTATGTGAGTGAACTGTGAAGTTCTGCAAGTGCCTGGGTGGATCCATTAGTTTTGTTCAGTTTCCTGGTGAAGATTTTCAGACAGATATTTAACAGTTCAATGAGGGACAACAAGTAGGGTTTTTAGGCCTTTGGATAGAAATATGTTTTATGGAGGCACTGCAGACTGGGTCAGGAGAAGGGTTTGAGGCAAGGGGTATAGGAGGAGGTCGGAAACTGAAAGTGTGAGAAGGACATGGACGCGTCAGTCAAGCACAGTATTTCCAATGCAAAGTGTTCAAAAATCATGTGAATGGTTTGAAAATTATGAGATTTAAAAAACACACAATAATTTTGAGTTCTTTTATTTGCTTTCTGGTTTTGTGTGTGTGTGTCTTCATGGGTTATGTTTTCAAGTTTTTCTCTGTAATCAAGAGGGTTAGAATATTACTTTTAAAAAAAGAAAGCTGAGATTCTCATGCAATAATGTGACTCCAGTAGCTAGGACTTTAAGAAAAAACATCAAATATCATGAGACTTATGATAAAATCATGGCAACATGATTGGTTGCCACATCATTGGGTGGGCAATACTGCATCACACCGTTTAGACATGCCAGGGTTGCAAGGAGGAGACCAGAAAGATGTGAGAGCAGAGAGGCAAGCAGCAGTCAGGATCTATGAGCTGCATTGTTCTCCTATGTTTTGGATGGACCCCATGCTTTAAGCTAATATCACAGACGTCATCTTGACCACAATGACAACAGAGAAAGCCACTGCCTGGAGCTGATATACTTTACTCTTTTATTGTATGCCTTTCTAACTGTATGCCTTTGTATGTCTTTCTGCTGGGCTCAGTCTGTATACACTGCTTGCCCTTTGCCTATCAGCCTCCATTCTGAAAAGGGGGCACATTAAAAAGCTTTCTTCTTCATGTGTGCACAGTAGCAATTCCTTTGCCATTGCTGTAGCAGCTTGTACCATTTACTTCCTACGTGCATCATAGAAATAGATGGGGCAATCAGGACCTATAAGATTCTCTGCCCTCCCAGGCAACCTGGCAATAGATTGGTTTGCCTGGAGTATATAGGCTAAAAGGCCTTGTGGGAATCTAGTGAAGATGAAACTGCTGCCACAATTAACATATTTCTGCTATAATTTGTGTTATAGATAAGTAATCCTTGACATCAGCACAGCTCGTGATTTGGTAGTGAAATAAAATCCATAGAGGACACCCACTGTGACTGGTCTTTATTATTTGATTTGACTGATTGACAAGTACAAAATCAGAATTATAGCTAAGGTATTGGTCTGGAATAACTTTTATTTTGTTCGGCTCCTTCATTCTAAAGAGCAAAAGAAATAGGTAAAAGAATCAAAGCTCCTGACAGCCACGCAATAGCTGTAATTACATTCCTAGACCATAGTCACCACACATGCTATTGAATGCAGCTTACATGCAAATATAAATGCAGTGGTTGTGCAGCTGTCAAGAAGATACATGGCAGATGTGTACTAAGGAATACAGGGGACTATGGTGCAATGGTATTAACAACATGATGATGGCCCTGCAGCACAGTTCTAGAGAGGAGAATAAGCAGTGCTACCAGTGCTTACTCTGATGTTCCAAATGCCACATGGAGTATGACAGAAATTAAAACAAGTACAAAATTATTTTTATTTTTGGTCTACTTTAATTTAGAGCAGGGAGATTCTTTCTGTTGGCACCTATATTTTCTTATACTTTAAATGGAATTTTCCATAAACTCCCCTCTCAGTACTCAATAATCAGTGACCATTAATTGTCATAAATAGTTTGTTACAATAGTAACAAGATGTTTGGCCTTTTGCTTTGGAACGTCAAGGCCTGAGTGAACATCTTGTTTTAATAACAGTTTTGGATTAATTGGAAATTAGATCAGACTATTTTTAATAGCAGGAATTTTCCATTGGAAGAAACTGTGATGGTCCTAGCAGTTAGGCCTCGATTCCGAAAAGCATCCCTATTTAGGACTGCGCTTAAGCACATGCTTAACATTAAGCACATCCTTAAGTGCTTTCCTGTATTGAGGCCTTACAGCTTTTCAGTTCCTGGCATGTAATTCTTTGCCATGAGTTTGATGACTTATATGGTGAGTGCAGCTGAAAATACAGGTACTGTTTAAGACGTTTCTATAAAGCAGGGCAGTGTGCAACACAGTTCTTTTGAATAAACCTTCCTAAAGGGTCACATTCTATTCTCAGCTACATGTGCACCGCTTCCATTCCCTCTGCTGTCCTGGTGGAGGATGATTTCAGGGGAAGCCATGGAGGTGTCAACAGACTCCAGATTTATATTGCTGATTGTTTGGAAAGAGCAGGAGTGGCTTTGATGAAACAGGGTGATGAATGTGAAACAGGCAATGGCAAGCAGGAGAGCAAGAAATATTTGCATCCATTTATTTATTCTCCTTTGTTTGTATACTTAATTTATTATGGGCCTGTCCTTTCTATGTAATGGAGATTGCAGTTTCTTTGAGCATATTTTTATTTTGGAAGAATAGGCCTTAAATATTTAGTTGAATAATGAAGCAATAAACACAGACAAGCATAAAAATCCACTTCCAGTGTACCTAGAAAACAATCCCAAAATCAGAGGACAAAGGGATTTTCATGTGGTTAGTGAATAACTTAAAAAAACAAAAAAAACCCTGCAACTTATCAGTGAGCATCTGTTAAGAAGTTATTAAAGACGCTTTCTTTTTATTGCTATTCACATTGTTCCCCTTGGGATGAAACTAGCTACAGTAAGTCAACTCCCACTCAGTCCTTTCTTTTTTCTAGTAGTCCATCTTTTGTTCCTTGCAGAATGCATTGCACATGTGCTGCACTTGTTTATTAAAAGCTGTACATGGGTAAATATGGTAAAGAAAAAAATATGCTTTCCTAGGAAATTTCTTGCTAGGGAAATTTAGATCTGTTTAACTGCTTTATTTTATTTCTGTTTTAATGTGGTGGTGATAGCTGTCTCTCCTTCTGAATTTAGTGATTTATTTAAACATGATTTCAAAGTCAGACGGAGATGCCCTGAGGTGTGCACTATTGTGATGAGTCAATAATTAGCGCCGGTTGCCATGTGCTGACAAAAGAGAGATTTCATTAAATTAATGTAAACTATTTAGTTGTGGTTGTGCATTACATTAAATATAAATGTATCCAACTGAAATTAAATGTTGAAAAATGGATAGATTGGTGAAATACAGTAAGATATCCACTGTTATATAAATATTATACAAGGACAGCTTCTTAAATAAAATAAGCAATCAGTAAACTCATATTTTTTCCTTTTTTTAGTTATTTTAATTGAACATAACATGTTAATATTGTGAGATTTGCTCTGTTTGGGTGCTGACTACTATATACCACCCAGCAATGGTGAAAAATCCCCAAAATATAATCGCAAAATGTTTGCCCTAACCCTCAATTCACAATGTCTTCGGTGTAATGCACACTTGCCTCTGCTTGTTTTTATTTTCACAGCCATCTGGCTAGCAGCTAAGCTTGACTGGATAGGCACTGGTCCTCTATTATTTTTATGCTGTGTGTTTTAAATCAATATTCTTTCCAAAACAAATCTGTGAACAGTAGAGATGAGAAAAAAACCAGTTAAGTACAATTTAAATCCATGAATATGCATGGGATGAAATCATCTCCAACATATAGTACTGACTGAAAAAAATCAGCAAAAATAACCCAAAACCAAAATGACAATGTTTACAAAATTGTCGCCTTTTTTGGCTGAAATACATGATTTTGATGAATGTTTTCTACAAGATTTTGAAAAATTCAGGAACAAATTGTAAAGAATTTTTTCATAAAATTATCTTCCCTTTGACATTTCAATGGAAAAAATTATCAACATTTCATATTGCAAAATAGATCAGCTCTATTTACATTGCCTGAGAGGCCCTGAATGCCCTCAGCTTCCATTTAAATCAATGGGATTTCAGGGCACTCAGCAACTCGCAAAGATGCTCAGCACCTTAAAGGATTGAGCCTGTTATGAATGGGACCTTTTAAAAAATGAATTTACCCTCTTATAGTACAGTTACAAATAAAAGATTGCTTAATTAGCTCAGGGACTCATACTCCCTCATACATACAAAATACAAACATGAGAATTCAACCGGCACTTAGAAAACCATGGATTCTTAATTTAGATAACTACAAATTTGGCACCAACCCTGCAACTTCTAACATGCATGCTTTAGATTAGCCATGGTGGGTAGATCCATTCAGTTTAATGGGGTTGCTCATGGGGTGAAATCCTGGCCTTACTGAAGTCAGTGGCAAAACTCCAATAGGGTTTGGACTCCACCCATTGTGTGCAAAGTTAAGCACCTGCACAAGTCTTTCCAGGATTGGGGCCTTAGCAGCATCAAGTTTTAGATACATTTATTTATCTTATCAGCAGGGCGAGAATTACTTTCAAACCAGAGTCTTTGTTTGCATGGCACTGATTTCTATTTCATCAGGAAAAAAATACTTTTAAAGTTATTTTCTCTTGAAAATGGTGATTAGCAGAGAAAATAGTTTTCAAAACTCAGATAAATTATGTGAAACTCAAAATTTCTAAAAAAATGTACTAGAGGTTATGTGAGCTCCAGAATGGCATTCGATTCTCAATCACATGAACTAAACTTTAAAGAAATTGCTTTAAGTCCTATGAGGTTCTCCAGATAGCTCAGATGCATGGTAGACTTTTGTACTGAAGTAGTCTACAGAGTCTATGTGTCAAATTCCTGCCATGAAAGAAAGTAAGATCTTGCAGTTGCAGAATGAAGTGAATAGCATATTTTAATATATGTAGCAAATGATAGTGGGAATGAGGTGGATAATGAATTCTGACTTTTGTACTCAGCTATACCATATGCTAGAAGTGGTGCACTGTTCTATACTGAAGACAACACATCCATACTCACATATCTCCACCTCCAATATCATAAGTACAGACATGCATAAAAACAATGAAACAAAAGTCGAGATTTTTGAAGTTATTTAGGCTTTGCTCCACTCAGGGTTGCAAGGCCCAGGTGACTTAGGTGATTAAATTCCATTTTTAAAGGTTATCTAGGAATTTAGGAGCCTAAGTCCCATTGACTTTCAGTGAAACTCATCTACACTTTGAGTTAAGTGCGCGATTCCTAGCTTGTATCGAACTAGCATGCTAAAATAGTAGTTTAGTCGCAGTAGCACGGGCCATGGTGAGCAGCCGCATGGGCTAGCCACCTTGAGTATAAACTTGCCTGGACTCCATGGGTATGCACTTGAGTTGGCTGGCCCATGATGCTGCTGGCCGCTCCGCATGTTACCATAGCTACACTACTATTTTTAGTATGCTAGCTTGATGAGAGCTAGTGTGAGTATATCTACATGTTCTGGGAATCATACCCCTAGTCTTCACCAGCTTTACAATGGTGCCAGGGCACCAAGGCCACACCTGAGGCCCTGCCCACCACCCACTCCTTTCCACCCCTCCCGCCCTGTGTGAGCGGTGGGCAGGGACTCAGGGGGAAGAGGCCAAGCGGGGGTGGGGCCACGTCTGGGCACCAGGGCCAACAAAAGATTAATCCAGCCCTGCTCCTAGCTCCAAGCATAGACTTAGCCATAGGTTTCTAACTGCCTAAATCACTTCTGTAAATGGGACTTAGCTGTGTAAGTCACTTAGGCCTTGGGCAATGCTGAACAGAGCAAACTCTAAATACCTTTAAAAATCAGGGCCAGAGAGACTTGGAGTCTTATCCTCAGTTTGGTTTCAGTGGAGCTACAGCAGTTTATACCAGTTGTCACGTTTAAAAGTCATTATTTTTCTATAATAGTCACATATTGGTATCTTAGATGCAAGTTTTGTTAGTACAATGGAAATAACTGCAGAATCGTAGACACCAATATGCTCTAAATGTTGATAAATTATTGCTTCTGATAATAATGGTAACTATTGTACTGTGTATTCATTACAGTAATCCAAGCCCTCTTTGTTAAGATGTCAAGATCCTATAATGTTTTATACTAGTAAGAAATTTAGCAAACCTTACTTTCAGAGTCCATTTTATCTTCATCACTTGTGACAGTTTCATCAGTTCCAATGGCTTCTCTCTGACTCTCAAAAAATTATCTTTAACTGGCCCCTGGGCAGAAAAATATCAAATAAACCAACGGGGGGAAACAGGACAGTAAAATAATACCCCTGCAGGGGCCCAAATGCACAAACAACATCTGGTTTCTTTTTCACCCTTCCTCCTAATCAATGATTTGGGAAGGAAAATAATTTAAACTTAGTGACTAACTTACACTTATTTTTCAAACACAAAATCTTTAAAGATATATATTGTTTTCACATATCTGTAAAGGGTAGAGCGAATGAGTGAAACGGTGGTAATAGGATAGGACAGCGCTATGCCAAATATGAAGTTAGAGATCAGCATGAGTGCAGCTGGCATGGAGGTCCAAATGTCAATCCCTGTTCTTCTGCTTTCAAGATTTAACCTCCTTCTCCTCTTTCGTTTTCCAGTGTCATGATATGGAAGAGCAGTGAAAGGTTTAAGTTAAATTTCCTGTGGCAATTGTGGGAGAGTAATAAAAGGATCATGGGGCATAGACTGAGATGGCTGGGGAAAGGGAGGAAGGGTGATTACATTCTACAGGGTTGTTTCAGCAAGTTAATCACTTCGTATTGTAAACCTGGCATGGAAGGGACACAGTTGTTACACTTTTTGAGCTGGGTTCTTTTTCAAACTGGAGCATTTTGTTGAAATTTTTGCAAGAAACAGCCAATGCACATGGCTTACAAAAACCATCTACTGTAGTGTTTTTCCAGGATTCTAAACTCTGCTGTGACCACTACCCTACTCATCAGAGTTGTGTCTTTCTGAACTGTCAGCAGAGTACTTAATCTTAAGGAGACAGGGTGCTGGAAAATATAGCCCTTGCATTCCATCCAGTTTTGTGTAAATCAGACATGTAAAAAAATAGGCTGTATTTCCGCTAGCATACACTTCATAACTTTTGAGTGCTGCATGAGGAATACAGTGGAATTGTCATACTCATGTTCTGATAAGAGGGATGATGAGCTGATGCATGTTCCTAGGAAAGAACCAACAGGTGATGCTGAAAAGATTCAGATCTCGAGATCATATATATATATATATATATATATATATATATATATATATATATATATATATATATATATATCCCAAAGTTTCTCAGTTGAAAGTATCCAGAGGCTTCTTGGTTCTGCAAGACTAGACTGGAAATCTCCAAAACCATCTATCTAATGACATTTCTCATCCCTTCTGCTTCTGGTTGAGGCAGTAATAACTGGGAGAACAATCTATCTCATGGTAATTAAACATGTTAACTTCTGGGAGCACAGAGGTGCATATAAATGAAAAATCATGGACTAAGAAAAAGTAACCATAATTTTTCAAAACTCAAAAAAGATTCAGCTCAATTCAAGTTGTGGGCAAAATTCCAGGGAATTCTGAATCAGTGTGATCATCTGTAAGAGAAACTCAGTGAAAATCAAGTTATACACATTCATCCAATCTCCATTTGAGTCTTCAACTGCTGTCTCTTCTTCACATAGTTTTGGGCTTTTTGTCCCTTGTCCTCTCCTACTGAAACAAAGAAATATCCAGATTGTTAGCAATCTCTGGAGGACAGAAGTGATTACCCTTAGAAATTTATTTTTGAAAAGTTGTCTGCTGTAGGTGAAAAAATAATTTCTGTGTATTTATATATAAGAAACTATTTTCAATGAAATATGAAACCCATTCCACAGAATCCACAGAAATAAAAATAAATGGCTCCGGTGCTTTGGGATTTAATATAAAACCAGGAACTAAAAGAAAAGTGTTCTATTTAGTAGGAGAAAAAAAGGAGCCAGAAATCCTTTTCTGTTCAGTGTAGAGTTTGGTAGCTCAGGTGCAGAGCTGAGTGAATAGTTAAAAAAAGTAGGTCCATTAATATGCCATTAAAATGTATACCTGATTTGATTTGACTGAGTTTGTATAGTTTTTAATATGTTTACTTAAACACTCCTATGGATAAGGTTTTCTTCAGACTATTCACATCCACAAATTCATTTGTTTGTTCACAACAACCATGTGCATTTTTTACTGGAGTAATGAAGTGTTGTTGCCCTACACAGACAGGGCTCCTCCCTGGCATGCAAATGTAATTCTTTGTGGGAATGTAACGAGACAATTGAATGTAAAGTCTTCTGTAAACAAGCAGCAAATCTTGCTTCCTGTGCTTGAAGTCTTTCTCTCTGTCTCCCTAGTCAGGGATGAATCCTGTTATTTTTAAATCAAGTCCACGTACATGGCTAGGATACATTGTTATTCTTGAAAACAATTCCCTAGGTCTCCTTATCCTCTGCTTCCTCACACTGAAGAGTTCTTACCCTGTCCCTGACAGAATCAGAGCCTCAGTGACTTAGGACAAAATCGTCTAAAGCAGCCTCTGATTTTTGGGTGCTCAACCTGAGGCCTGGTCTACACTACGAGTTTAGGTCGACTTTAGCCGCGTTAAATCGAATTAAGCCTGGACACGTTCACACGACGAAGCCCTTTCTTTCGACTTAAAGGGCACTTTAAACCGGTTTCTGTACTCCACTTCTGACGAGGGGATTAGCGATAAAATCGGCCTTAGGGGGTCGGAATTGGGGTAGTGTGGATGGAATTCGACGTTATTGGCCTCCGGGAGCTATCCCACAGTGCTTCATTGTGACCGCTCTGGACAGCACTCTCAACTCAGATGCACTGGCCAGGTAGACAGGAAAAGCCCCGCGAACGTTTGAATTTCATTTCCTGTTTGCTCAGCGTGGAGAGCACAGGTGACCACGCAGA
The DNA here is from genome assembly GCF_028017835.1 of Emys orbicularis. Taxonomy (NCBI): domain Eukaryota; kingdom Metazoa; phylum Chordata; order Testudines; family Emydidae; genus Emys; species Emys orbicularis. The sequence continues at coordinate 45,045,355 of NC_088687.1, read as the reverse complement.
GCTCATCAGCACAGGTAACCGTGATGGAGTCCCAGGATCGCAAAAGAGCTCCAGCATGGACAGAACGGGAGGTACGGGATCTGCTCGCCATATGGGGAGATGAATCAGTGCTGGCCGAACTCCGAAGCAGTAAACGAAATGGCAAAATATTAGAAAAGGTCTCCAAGGCCATGAAGGAAAGAGGCCATAACAGGGACGCACAGCAGTGCCGCGTGAAAATTAAGGAGCTAAGGCAAGCCTACCACAAAGCCAGAGAAGCAAACAGAAGGTCCGGGGCTGAGCCGCAAACATGCCGCTTCTACGCGGAGCTGCATGCCATTCTAGGGGGTGCAGCCACCACTACCCCAACCGTGTGCTATGACTCCCTCACTGGAGAAACACACAGGGAAGAGGGTTCGGAAGAGGAGGATGGAGGAGATAGCTCACAGCCGCAAGGAAGCGGAGAAACCTGTTTCCCCAACAGCCAGGATATGTTTGTCACCCTGGACCTGGAACCAGTAACCCCCGAACTCACTGAAGACCCTGAGGGCACACAGGGGACCTCTGGTGAGTGTACCTTTGTAAATATTACACATGGTTTAAAAGCAAGCGTGTTTAATGATTAATGATTAATTTGCCCTGGCAATCGCGGCCAGTACAGCTACTGGAAAAGTCTGTTAACGTGTATGGGGATGGAGCGGAAATCCTCCAGGGACATCTCCAGAAAGCTCTCCTTCATGTACTCCCAAAGCCTTTGCAAAAGGTTTCTGGGGAGGGCTGCCTTATCCCGTCCGCCATGGTAGGACACTTTACCACGCCAGGCCAGTAGCACCTAGTCTGGAATCATTGCATAACAAAGCATGGCAGCGTATGGTCCCGGTGTTTGTTGGTATGCAGACAACATCCATTCCTGATCGCTCTTTGTTATCCTCAGGAGAGTGATATCATTCACGTTCACCTGTTTGAAATGGGGCAATTTTATTAAGGGGACATTCAGAGGTGCCCGTTCCTGCTCTGCTGAACAGAAATATTCCCCGCTGTTAGCCACGCGGTGGGGGGAGGGGTGAAGTGATCATCCCAGAGAATTGGGTGTGGGGGAGGGGAATTAGTTGGGTTTGTGCTGCATGTTAACCCTGATAGCGCAGCCCCTCCTTTTACATTGTAAACCCATTTTAAATGGCCAACCCAACGGGTGCTTGGTATGGGAAATGAGAGCACTACTGTTTGAAACCATTCCCACATGTTAAGAAGGTTAAAAAAGCCAAAAGACTGTGTCTTACCATGGCTGCCTGCAAGCTGAAATCTGTGGCCTGGCACTGCGTGAGTGATCTCTCACACCAAACCGGCAGGCCCTCAATATAAGAGGAAAAATGCGACCTTGTAACGAAAGCACATGTGCTGTGTAATGTGAACAGCAAAATTTAATGTGAAAGAGTGTACCTATTGTTCTCTAAAATGTCTTTTTTAACCACCTCTCCCTTCTCCTCCACCAGCTGCAAATGTTTCTCCTTCACAGAGGCTAGTGAAGATTAGAAGGAGAAAGCAAAGGACACGTGATGACATGTTTACAGAACTACAGATGTCCTCCCACGCTGACAGAGCACAGCAGAATGCGTGGAGGCAGTCAATGACTGATTATAGAAAAGCCCAATATGAACGAGAGGAGAGGTGGCGTGCTGAATCACGGGATGAACAGAGCAAGTTGCAGGCTGAAGATGATAGGTGGCGTCAGCTTGCAGACAGAAGGCAAGAGTCGATGCTCCGGCTGCTGGAGCATCAAACTGATATGCTCCAGCGTATGGTTGAGCTGCAGGAAAGGCAGCAGGAGCAGAGACCGCCGCTACAGCCCCTGTGTAACCAACAGCCCTCCTCCCCAAGTTCCATAGCCTCCTCACCCAGACACCCAAGAACACGGTGGGGGGGCCTCCGGCCACTCAGTCACTCCACCCCAGATGATTGCCCTAGCATCAGAAGGCTTGCCTTCAATAAGAGTTAAAGTTTTAAACGGCAGTGTGTCCTTTTCCTTCCCTCCTCCCCCACCCATCCCGGGCTACCTTTGCAATTATCCCCCTAGTTGTGTGATGAATTAATAAAGAATGCATGAATGTGAAGTAACAATGACTTTATTGCCTCTGCAAGTGGTGCTCGAAGGGGGGAGGGTAGGGGAGGGTGGGGTGGTTGGTTTACACGGAAGTAGAGTTAACCGGGTGGGGGGGAGGGGCGGAGGGTTCTTCAAGGAGAAACAAACAGAAGTTTCACACTGTAGCCTGGCCAGTCACAAAACTCGTTTTCAAAGCTTCTCTGATGCGCACCGCGCCATGCTGTGCTCCTCTAACCGCCCTGGTGTCTGGCTGCGCGTAATCAGCGGCCAGGCGATTTGCCTCAACCTCCCACCCCACCATAAATGTCTCCCCCTTACTCTCACAGATATTGTGGAGCGCACAGCAAGCAGCAATAACAATGGGGATATTCTTTTCGCTAAGGTCTGAGCGAGTCAGTAAGCTGCGCCAGCGCGCTTTTAAACGCCCAAATGCACATTCCACCACCATTCGGCACTTGCTCAGCCTGTAATTGAACAGGTCCTGACTACTGTCCAGACTGCCTGTGTACGGCTTCATGAGCCATGGCATTAAGGGGTAGGCTGGGTCCCCAAGGATCACGATAGGCATTTCAACATCCCCAACGGTTATTTTCTGGTCCGGGAAGAAAGTCCCTTCCTCCAGCTTTCGAAACAGAGCAGAGTGCCTGAAGACGCGAGCATCATGTACCCTTCCCGGCCAGCCCACGTTGATGTTGGTGAAACGTCCCTTGTGATCCACCAGGGCTTGCAGCAGCACTGAAAAGTACCCCTTGCGGTTTATGTACTCGGTGGCTTGGTGCTCCGGTGCCAAGATAGGGATATGGGTTCCGTCTATGGCCCTACCACAGTTTGGGAATCCCATTGCAGCAAAGCCATCCACTATGGCCTGCACGTTTCCCAGAGTCACTACCCTTGATATCACCAGGTCTCTCATTGCCCTGGCAACTTGGATCACAGCAGCCCCCACAGTAGATTTGCCCACTCCAAATTGATTCCCGACTGACCGGTAGCTGTCTGGCGTTGCAAGCTTCCACAGGGCTATCGCCACTCGCTTCTCAACTGTGAGGGCTGCTCTCATCCTGGTATTCTGGCGCTTCAGGGCAGGGGAAAGCAAGTCACAAAGTTCCATGAAAGTGCCCTTACGCATGCGAAAGTTTCGCAGCCACTGGGAATCGTCCCACACCTGCAGCACGATGCGGTCCCACCAGTCTGTGCTTGTTTCCCGGGCCCAGAATCGGCGTTCCACGGCATCAACCTGCCCCAGGAACACCATGATTTCCAAATTGCTGGGGCCTGTGCCTTGTGAGAGGTCTATGTCCATGTCCATTTCCTCATCACTCTCGTGGCCGCGCTGCAATCGCCTCCTCGGCTGGTCCTGGTTTTGCTTTGGCATGTCCTGGCTCTGCATATACTCCAGGACAATGCGCGTGGTGTTCATAGTGCTCATAATTGCCGTGGTGATCTGAGCGGGCTCCATGATCCCAGTGCTAGCTATGGCGTCTGGTCTGAAAAAAGGCGCGAAACTAGTATCTGACGGACCAGGGGAAGGAGGGAGGGAGGGAGGGGCGAGTGACGACATGGTGTACAGGTACAGGGAATTAAAATCAACAAAGGTGGCTGTGCATCAGGGAGAAACACAAACAACTGTCACACAGAATGGCCCCCCCCAAAGATTGAACTCAAAAGCCTGGGTTTAGCAGGCCGTTGATTTCACGGAGGGAGGGGGGAAGCAAATGAATACAGAACAAATCTATTTTTTACATCTTAAGACGACGGTGCAGCATGACTGATAGCCCTCGGCATCTTCTGGGTGCTTGGCAGCAAATACTGGGCGCTTGGCAGTTATGATGACGATGGCCTTCAGGCCTATTGCATGATCTGCTGCTCAGGGAAGACTCTGCTAATGTGCAATGATCCAACAGGGCGCTTGGCAGAAAATGGCATACTACGACTGATAGCCATCATCGTCATTGTGAAGGCAGCAGAATATGACTGGGGGGATGGGGGACTGGGGGACATACGGAGTTCCAGCCACTGCTGTACGACGAGGACGGTTACCAGTCGTAATAAACCATCTACTGCCAAAAGGCAAAAGGCAAGGGCTGGTGCAATGCAGCCCTACGGCTGCCAGCCCCACAGCTGCCAGCACCCAGATCGCCGATGAAGGCTACCAGTCATGCTGCACCCTCTACCGCCAAAAGGCAGTTAGCTGCTGCTGCTGTGTAGCAATGCAGTCCCACGTCTGCCGGCACCCAGATGACATATGGTGACGGTGAGCTGAGCTGAGCGGGCTCCATGCTTGCTGTGGTATGTTGTCTGCACAGGTAACCCAGGTAAAAAGGCGCGAATCTATTGTCTGCCGTTGCTCTGACGGAGGGGGAGGGGCCTGACGACATGTACCCAGAACCCCCTGCGACACTGTTTTGCATCATTCGGGCATTGGGATCTCAACCCAGAATTCCAATGGGCGGCGGAGACTGCGGGAACTGTGGGATAGCTACCCATAGTGCAATGCTCCGGAAGTCGACGCTAGCCTCGGTACTGTGGACGCGGTCCGCCGACTAGAGCACTTAGAGCATTTTATGTGGGGACACACACAATCGGCTGTATACAACCGATTTCTATAAAACCGGCTTCTATTAATTCGACCTAATTTCGTAGTGTAGACATACCCTGAGACTCTATGGGCTTGATTTCCAGAGGTTTTGAACTGAACACCAATAGCTCCCACTGACGTTAGCTGGCTCTGTGGCTGCTAAACATTTCTGAAAAATCAGGCCCATGGCCACAGGGCACCCAGTGGTTGAGGCATTCAAATCAAAGACCTTTGATAATTGAAGCCAAGCCATCTTCTTGTCCTGGTTTTAAAAATTACAAACATTCAACACTAATGATAGACCTAGGTAACCAAACACATCTGTCAAATATCAAATTGTGAACACTGAACACTTTCACTGAACACTGAACACGTTAATGCATAGTTAACAGATCATAAGCAATCCACGGATAGAAATCTTTGCACAAAACATTTACCAAAAAAATTTGAACAACAAAGAAATTCATTGGATATTGTGATCTGTTCATGGACAGCTGGTGAACGGAAGAAAGGGCTAACTTTGGCTAAAATGAGATTCTGAGGTTATCCTTTCAGTACCTTTCACTAAGAATAAATTAATTTCAAAACAAAAATATTAAAACTTACACTTTATAGCCTTCAGGAAATGGCTAGAGAACCATGTTTCATTTCATGCTATTGCTGTCTCCAAAAATGGTTTTAGTATTTTTTATTTCTACTTTTTGAAGATAGAACAGAAATAAAATCAGAGTTATGAATGGCAAGATTCCTGCTAAATTATTATGGTTGCATGAGTAAACATGATTTGGCAATGTACATTTGACTTGACAATTCTTTCTCAGATACTGAATGTCTTTTTTTCTAAATTTAAATACAGTTTAATATGTGATAATCATGGCACAGTTGATGTGAAATATACAGTTTTATTACATACTGATATATAATGGCTGTAAAATAAAGGACAGAGAGGCATGTGCTGATCAGAAATACTTGCTGCCACCCAACTCCTGAAATATTTGCTAGTTACAGAATCTTTTGTAGGACAAATATTATTTTTAGAATCTATCATTATGAGAAGAAGAGTCTGATGTGGGTGTAATAGCATGTCACTCTCTGGGGATCTGAGTTCAAATATTTGGCTCAATTTGTTTTTATCACAAAACAACCCTATAATCTGGCGCACTAGTCTGCTGGAGAAGCTCAAGATTGGAATAGCAGGGGTGTGGCAGGTCAGAGCTGAGGTGCAGTAGTAGAGTCCTGTGCCTGATTCTTACCAGTGCTATTAATTTCTCTTTCATAAGCATTCATTTTCTTGCAATTTTTTAAATGGCTAAAATCTTTGTGTATTTATATTTCTTTTGTGTCAGGTCCGATCCTACACTGAATGCCTTAGCTCAACCCAAAGTTATGGGCTTGAAGCAGGGATCACTTTGTGAAATTCTATGGCCTATGTTATGCAGGAAGTCAGACTAGATGATCACAATGGTCCCTTCTTACCTTAAAAATCTATTAGTTTATCACAGTTCATGATGATTCATAACTGAATATAAGTTACAACAGTCAAACTAGCACATTAAAAGATAGGGGTTTTTTTCAACGTATATCACAGAGCTGCCTTATCTCCTTTTTAAATTAGTTTTCCAGGGAATACATCACAGTTGTATATTTTTTGTGCTGAAATGCTTACCAGGCAAACAGACAAGGACCCAAATCCTCAGCAGGTATTAATGGAGATACACTGATTTACACTGAGGATCTGACTCATGATGCATGGCTTGTTAGTGTGCGTGTGTGTATGGTAAGTGTGATTACCAGTGGCATTTCACTTTTTATTTTAAGGGCATGAACGGACATATGGCTTTATGCTTCAGTAAATAAATAAATCAATAAATCTCATATTTCTGCTATATAATACAGCATGTCTTGGATCCTGTATCAGATTTCTTGACCTGTCTTTAAATGAATCAGTCTTTGTTTCTGAAGGCAATATGCAAGAGACCAGAGAATCTGGCTTTTGCCACAGAGTTGTTAAAGAAACAAAGGAAGAATGAAGTGGGAAGATCATTACCAAATTACACAGACTCAGAAGGGGCCCACTTCCATAATGAGCCTGAAAGCATGCAGTGCCACCTCTCTCTTCATATGCAAAGCTAATCCTCTCACCCACTCTGACAGCCGGCATTTGATTCATTTGCAAATGTGATCTACCCATATTGCCTATGCGCAGAGGAGGATGGCAGGGGGGAAGGGTCTGCAATGACCAGGTGAAGATTCAGCAGGCATCATCCCATAGACAAACTGCACAGTTCTCCAAGGGCAGCATATGTCTCAGTTGTCAAGGTGTCAATCATCCTTAGAGGTGGAGGAATAAATGCCTAACTGAAAGGAATATAAATGGGGCCTTTATCTGAACAGCATGGTTCAAAGATGGACAAATGCATTTCCAAACACACACACACTCTCTCACTCTCTCTCTCTCTTTGTCTCTGATTCACATTCTTTGAACATCCAAAACTGCTACTGCAGTTTTAGGTGCAAATGAAATAAAGGAGTGGGCCTGTAATATAGCAATTGTACAACACTTAGGACTAGGTTGTTCCCAACTCTGCACAAAGGGGAGTAAAAGTCAACCTAGAATCATTGCATTGGGGCTGAACAAAATCCCATTTATAGAGTGGAAGCCCTGCCTGCTCCCAGCCACTGATGGTGCTAGCCTCACAAAAGGGTGCAGAGAATGAGGGTGCAGAGCAGGGCATGGCCCTCCCTCCTCCATGCCTCTTGCTTTGACCAACAGAGTTAGCTTGGCATGGATGGGAGGATAAAGTTCACCGTTTCAAAGAGTATCAGAGCTGGGGCTGTAGCAAGAGGAATTTTGGGTGAATGAGCAGGTCCTCTCCTTGGTTTCCTGCTGTTCATCCTCCTCATCTCTTCAGAAAATGCATCCAGTGGTTTAACAGCCACCATCTGGTCACTCAGAGTTGCGCGCGCGCACACACACACACACAAAATATGCTTTTTGTTTTAAAATCTCAAACCCACACTCAAACACATAGCAACGTATAAAAGAAAAAAGGATTGGGGACATTTTCTCTTTGTTTCTTATCTTACTGAGCCACTTTTTACATTGCTTTATTGCTCACTTCAAATCCTGACTTCCAAGCTTTAAAATTAGTGAGACATCACATGCCTAATCAGGTTCAAGTGAAAGGCCAGGTAGACAATATGGCAGGTTTTAGCAGTAAAATAAATTGGGGTCCACATGTCAAGAGAAAGGGGGTAGCTCAGAAGCCTGCTGAATCATTACATGACTAAATGACCTATTAAGATTGATGAGTCCAGGCAAACTCTCAGATTCTTTTGCACTAATATCTATGTGAGCTCGCACACAGTGGGAGCTGCAATCCTCCTCCTGAATTTAATGAGGACTGGTGTAATAGTGAAGATAATAACAATAATGATCATACTTAGCAATTGCATAGTGCTTTATTTGAGGTGCTTTACAAATACTACCTAATTAATCCCAGTGAGGTGCTGAGTATTATTATCAGCAGTCAAAGAGGTTAAGTGACCTGCTCAAGGCTACAGACATAGCCACTGGCAGGACCTGGTCTCTGAACTCTCAGACCTATGTACTAACTGCCTGTACATACTGCCGCTCAGATAACTGAATCTATCCAATCTCATCAAGTGATAGTATTTGTATGGCACCAATATCTGGGATAAAAGACTTCATGATGCATTCTGCTCTAATGACAACAGGTCACTTCTGTGACTGATTCACCAGACATGATCCTGCATATGTTCCCCCCCCCCCCCCCATAGAAAGAAAAGGCAAGACAACATTGTTCTTCCAGAGAATATCGCCTAATAACTGCTAGATGTGCAGGAGCATAGCACAGGAACTCGAGCAGTGTATTTCATTTTGTATTAATCATACTGATAAATAATAATGATGAAGAAAAAACATAGAAAAAATAGTGATTCCTCCGGAATACAGCAGACAGCATCCACCATTCAGCTCCCAAATAGTGTATCCCAAATAAGGGCTTGTTCTGTTGCAATGCCAGTCATTAGTAGAGCGAAGGTCATCCTTTGAACAGACTATAAATAAGAGATTACTTACTTGCAAGCATGGCTGTGAGGATTGGGTTCTAGCAAATGTTTGTTTTCATTTCAGTCACTAGGCAGCAGGGAATTAGTCCCCTTTGTTCTTTAGGTCATACTGCTAGTGACTGCAAATATTTATACACACGGATGTAGTTTGCACTGTCGTGTGTTTTTTGTTACCAGCTACAGCTATGCAATTTTGTTTTCAGTTCTCTTCTTTTCCTGGGATATTTTCTCTGTGCTGGTGATAGTATCTGCTCATGACTGTAAACAAACTGCAGAGGGCTTCTCTGACCACTGGTGTGGTGGCCTGAATGAAATGAGTTGGTGTGGCCTCAGCCCAGCAGATTGGAGAAACGTATCTTCATCACAGTTGATGCTAACATACATGATGACATTCAAACAAATAGGGATTGAGTAACTATCCACTTGCACTAGTATTGGTCATTTTAGTTTGGGGGGCTGGTTCAATGTGATGAAGCTTATACCACTGCAGCTTATACTGTGCGTGTTTTGTGGGCAAGGAGAACTTCATTTTCCAGGACTATCAAGCACATTTGAATGAAGAAAGGAAGATGACAAGACCAAACCTCAAGCTTTCCAAATCTAATATTTTCCCATCTAGATGCCCCTCTTAAACTGAGTTTTCTTTTAAGGCGGCCTCTATCTGAAGTGAAATATTTCCTACTGCCAGAACTATGGAAAACTGTATATCCATTGTTCCAATGATCACAAATGCAAAGGCAGTGCCATACAATCCCACTCCCCAGTAATAAAGCAATGTTTGGAGGTAAAATCATTTTTTCTATTAAGGCATTTTGCAAAGGGCTGGATGGGTAAGGTAAAAATGAATCTATCAGAAATAGACTATAAAAACAATGTTTTATTAAGATCTCAAAAAACTTGTAAAAGCTTATTGTATTTTCAATTTACTATAATGGGAATAGAGGAAATGATGCATTAACAATCCAGTAAGTACCTGCAGTACCAATACATGCCAAACATGGAGGAGGTTGCTGTGACAATTGCCATCTCCTCAGTGCAAACAGCTGATTTTCATTTAAAATAAAATTCTATAGCTAACCGCTCAGAATATCAAGTGGAAAATACATTCAACTGAAACTGCTAGCAACAGATAAAGTGCTCATATATTGTGGTATTGGTTGTGTGAGTAACGTGTCTTGTATCTGACCTATTGTGCAAGCTCTACACCAAAATAAAACCTGTATAATCTATCTAAAATTGAGAGTGAATTTAATGTTCATAAGAGCAAAAGATTAATAGCACTGATTAGACCCCAGTCATCACCCCACAAGCTTATACACACAGCTTATATCAATATGTTTTACTCCTGAGTGCAGTGTGAACTTTTCCGATTGAAACCCAAAGCCAAACAAACTTTGCCTGGTCTGGAGTCTGAATGTGGAAATTAAGATAGCCAAGTGTTTTGTGAAACTTTAATTCAAATACAGAATAAAACATTTTTTTCCCTGGCCTTGTCTACACTAGGTTTTTCTTCCTAAAATTTTCCTCCAGCAATGATGGGAATAGTAATGTAGATAGGGTATGGGTGGGCATGATATTTTAACCATCCTATCATCTAGAACTTGTCTGAGCAGAGTAGACGACATGGGGTGAAATCCTGGCTCTCTGAAGTTCCCATCATCTTCAACGGAGCCAGGATTTCACCCTTTATGCATAAAATGCCAGCAGCCCTCTGGAGCCCTGTCCACATTAGTGTTCCTTGTTTCTACAGGCTGTGCAACTGGCCTGGTGGTAGCAATGGTGGGAAAAAATCCCTTGTGTTGACACAGACAATATAAATACTCTCATATGTCCTGAGACTTTTGAGCCCCGATACTATGTATTGACATTCTTTGTGGTTTCCTAATGAATAACTGGAACACCTTTAAAAATGTCTCTTGAAAATTGTGTCATAGCAATGGCCATCTTAAGTCTGTTGTGTGGTAAAACAATGAGCAAATAAGAACATAAGAATATAAGAATGGCCATACTCGCTCAGATCAAAGGTCCATCTAGCCCAGGATCCTGTCTTCCAACCGTGGTCAATGCCAGCTGCCCCAGAGGGAATGAACAGAACAGGTAATCATCAAGTGATCCATCCCCTATTGCCCATTCCCAGCTTCTGGCAAACAGAGGCTAGGGACACCATCCCTGCCCATCCTGGCTACTAGCCATTGATGGACCTATCCTCCATGAATTTATCTAGTTCTTTTTTGAATCCTGTTATAGTCTTGGCCTTCAAAACATCCTCTGGCAAGGAGTTCCACAGGTTGACTGTGAATTGTGTGAAAAAATACTTCCTTTTGTTTAATAAGCTAGTTGCCTATTAATTTCATTTGGTGGCCCCTAGTTCTTGTCTTATTTACTTTCTCCACACCAGTCATGATTTTATAGACCTTTATCATATCGCCCCAATAAATAAAGACAAAGTTTGAGGCTCACATATAGCTACATTTCTTTTATTTATCTGTCTATTTCAGTTTCAAATTTAACATTTGAGAAACTTTGGAAACACATGTGGAAACCCTTTGACTATTTGCTATATTTGTTGTATGTCTGGTCACCTAACACATATGGTACTGTTTCTGTTTCCTGTTTTGGGCTATGGAAAAATTTGAAGAAAGAGAACAATGAGCTGTAAATAACTGATATAAAATTTTGAACCAACAATCATTCCAGGATTTGCAACCAGTAGCTATTGGAATGCTCATAAAGAACAAATAATATGGCCCTGTGAATCATTACAAATGGCTTTTATTTGTTGAAATATTCATGAATCAAGGTTTGATTGATTGTTTTACCTTTTGAAGGGTTTAGTTGGATGTATAACCAAACACAGTTTTGGAGAGCGGGCTCACATTCTTTTCACTAACAGGGAAAGGAATGTTGTTCCTAGCAGATTTGACGTTGAACTTACTCATCGAAAGGTCAATATCCTCCATCTGCAAACAGTACCCAGGGGCAGCTTCCTAATGTCAAAACAGATCTGGTTCAGCAGCATCCATTTCCTCTTATGCTGCCAGTTTACATGCCTGACAAAACGCTGCCTCAACATTTATAGCAGCTGCTGCCACTGTACATTCACCCTCTATAGCACAAGAGGTGCATTCTGGCTCTTTGCATGCCAAGAAACGGAAGTTTGATTTCATATGCTTAAAATGTTCCCTGTTGCTGTGCTAGATTGAGATGCTTAGCAAGATAACTCAAGAGGTTGCTTTCAGCACCAAATTTGTGGATTTTTCTTGAACATCTCTGGCCACTGTAGCCAAGAGGGCTTAGTCAAGTAGTTTCTGGAACCCAACCCCTAAAGAAAATAAAACATTGTAATACAATGTTTAGTTGATGCAGTATTTAGTGCCCTTACTGTAGGATACTGCAGTATCTTTAATGTCCATAATGAGGAGATATCCCCAAGTCCTTGGAGTACTCCAGCTGTATGGTTGTCAGGTTCATGCTTGCTCTGATGGTTGCTCTGCTTGGTACTATGTTCCCTACTGTGCGCGTGCTGGCAGAAAGGAGAATGGAACACAAATTAGAACCACTGTTTCTGAAGAGCAGAACCAAATCTGGCATCCAAACAGCTGGAGAGCTCCCAACATCGTGAGACGCCTACTGCTCCCAAATAATTGGGGGTAGGAGGGAAACATTTTGAAACACTCCCAGGGTGTCTCTCTCCCTCTCCCCTCCCCTAGATTAATTGATCTAATTTCCTTTGTTGTCTGTACTTGTTGCTCTATGTTGCTCCATCTGCAGGGTGAAAGTGGTTTAAAATCATCCTGATCTCCCCAGAGATGCTTCAGGAAGCAGATATTTTCATAGTGACGTTCACTTGGCTATTGTTAACAGTAGCAGGGGCGTGTGGAGTGGCATAGTGAAGAGAGGGAGGTGAAATGAAAGAGAGGGTGAACAAGGAAGGAGATTGTAATAGGGCAACCCTGCCTGGAGCACCCTCTTCGGGCAGGCCACGTCATGACTGGCATGCCTGCCTCAGTTTCCCTCCTTCAGTCCCCAATAACTCCACAACAGCTCTCATGACTTAGCAACACCCTTCTTTGGGGCTGGTTTTTGATCAAAACCATAGTGAAAATCAGTCCATAACAAAAATTCCCAAACATAATCCATTTCCCACACACAGTGAATATAGTCCTTTAAACCCCTCTCTTCCCTGTGGGTGCCCTCATTGGCCTCTCTTCTGTCCTTCAATACCACACTTCAATGTCTTCTGCAAGATCTAGGATCCATGTAAGTCCTCTTCTGTCCCTCTACCAGAACATTCACCCCAGCCCTTCCAGCTGGAGTGCAATTCTTCTCTTTTGAGCAGTAACCCCCCATGCATAGTCACTCTGCTGGGAGATCATTCTCACCAGAGGAGCATCCATCACTGCCCCAGCCCTCTCGTTATTCCCCTGAGTAAGTGCCACTGCTGCTCACCTGCCTTCAGCTCTCTGTAGCCCTCAGCTCCAGCTCTCCGGTTTAGAGCCAGTAGGCACCTCCTTCTGCTGCTGCTTGCTTTCTTCAGCCCTCTCCAGCCCCGGCTCTCTGGCTCGGGGAGGTCAGTCAGCAACCCCTCTTGCTGCTTTCCTGCTTTCAGCCTTCTCCCAGGTCCCAAACATACAACTGTGTCTGTAGGCCAATTCCTCCCTCTTCTCGGGGAGGGCCTGCAGTGTAAACAGTATAGTGAGTCTACTAGCATGATAGTGGTATCATCTCACATGTTGAAAGTAGCTCTGTCAAGGACAGGTGAGTGGACAAGTCTTAAAAACAGTGGGGGAAAGAGAAGAAAATGCAGAGGTGCTTATGGCAATCCTTCGCTGCCCACCCCATCTGGACTTGCACTAAATGCAGCTCCGCCAGTCCTGAAAATCTGACTTGATATTGACACTAGGTCTATCATGCAGCAATTTATTTCAACCCTAGTTTTTTGTCCCCACTTTCCCCATCAGTGGCATGTATCTAATATGACAAAGGATTTAATTATAATATAGAACATTTATGTTTGATCATGCTGGTCCACACTCCAGGCTGCCATGAGAATAATTTGTTTTTTTCCATTGTGTGCTTTCTACTATTAAAATTGTACACGTTTTGTTAAACAAGTGACCCCCAAAACTCATCCAAGTCTAGCCCCTTGACCTTAGGATGTGAATGGCCATTAATTATTTTGAGAGATTATAGTGGGAAAAGTACTAATAGCAGTGTTACAACCATGGTCCCATCTGATCCTAATCAATCTTAAGGACTATAATCTATAAAACTTAATTTGATAAATTCCTCTGCACCATGCCAGAAGGAAGAATAGATGATTGCTGTGGAACAGTTTACATTCAATAGAGGGATAAAAAAGCAAGTGATGTCTGCAAGAATAGTTTGCTTCAAATAGCTGAGAAAAAACATTAGTTAAGGACTAAAAAAAATCAACAAATAAAAGGAGGAAAATATGTGAAAATAATATAAAATGCAGAGCCAAATCTGTGTAGTTTAGCACCTTGTTTTCTTTCTTCACTGGTATTAGAGCTTTGAATTATTTATCAAACAAATTTCCAGTCTGTATATGTATATGTATATTTAATGTGAAAATTACCATCTGTTTACAGAGGCTTTTAGAATTGTGCATGGTGGGAGGTCCCTCATTAGTTTCTGAAACTAATTTAGAGTAGTTGCTCTTCTCTACCTATTAAATCTATTCTAATTTCTAAGGGTCAAATCCTGCTCCAGCCTGATTTTGCAGAGGCTTGATCCAAAGTCCACTGATGCCCCATATGCATAAGGCCTCGAAGAAGAGACACATCATAGAGAGACTGCAAAGAAAGCCTACGTCACATACACACAATGGAGCAGTGTCCTGAGGTGGCTCTGTGGAAAAGGGAGCAGGACAGGCCAAGAGAGGATCAGGTGCTTGCCTAGTGATTCAAGACTTTGTGGGACCAGTAGAGAGCACAGGGTCAACAGCTCATGGAATAAGCTACAGAGAGGATATAATTCCTCCAGCCCTCTCAGAGATCTCCTGACCAAAGTTCTTTTACCTGCTGTGTTGGGGTATACAAACCCTGCATTGGACTTGAAGGTCTTCAAAGGCAATACTGGGCCCAGGTAGCCCCACCTCTCAGGGCCTGATGAGCACTCACCATCTGGACGAGTGGGTTAAAAGGAGCTCAGAACCCATGCAAAGGATGGTGGACAGGTTGCAGGACAGAGGAATCTTTCCCCAGGAAGCCAAACAAAAGTTTGAGGCTGAGAAGGCACCACAGAGTGGGTAAGGCCATAGGCAGAGCTTTTTCCAACCACCCCTCCCCTGCTTTGAGAACCTGCAGGCCCTGCTCTTTCTGTTAAGTGATTGACTGTTTGGACTGCAGAGGTCATGCCCCAAACTGAAAGGACATATGGCTAGGAAGTAGTCCAGGACAGCAGATTTAGATTTGCTGCAGAGGAGCCCCTGCTGGTGTTGCTTCCCACAGGGCCCTGGTCTGGGAGGAAAGAGAGGGCCCAGGTCCTCCCTGTACACTTCCTTAAGAGCTGAGGCCCTAGGAAAGCATGGAGAGCTGATGATCCTCTGCATAGGGTCAGAAACAGGCACCTCTGCTGCCTTGACAGAGAGGCAAGAGGCTGGAAGTTGGATTTACCACCTACTAGGCTGCCTGGTTCTCCAAGCCCCCTATCACACCTGGACTAGACTAGACAAGACATCACCATTTAATGAATGTTATTGCAGAGGGATTTGCCACACTTTGGGGCAAACCTTTCAACTAGCCTGTTAGTAAAAGGAGTTTATTTTGCTTCTGTTGTACATGTAATGCGGGCATGGCAGATAACCCCATATTTTGATTCCTAAATAAGTAGCCAGATTTTCAAAAATGCTCAGTGCCAACAGTTCCCAATCATTAAGGCCAAATGCTGAATTTCTCAAAGCAACCTAGGAGAGCTAGACACTTACTTGCTATGAATTTCAATGGAAAATGTGTGCCCAATGTCAAATGTGTGCCCAATCCCCAAGCTACTTTGAAAATCTTAGCCAATGTCCAAAACTGGTTTCCTAAATTAGTCATATTTCAGCACCTAAAGAGAAGTTTTGGTTTGATTTTTCAAAGGTGCTTTGACAATCAGAACATGACTTCTATTTCAATGTCTAAATATGGACGTAGGATTCCAGGTTTAAACATTTGGCCATACTGTTAAAAAGCCAATGCTGTGTCTTCTGATTAAGGAAATGGGAATTTTGCTATTGTCTTCAGTAGGAGAAGAATCTGTCCTTTTGTAGCTCAATCCTCTCTATAGTCTGCTAGCATCAAAACTGAAAAGTAGATGATCATTTGCAAAGCTACACGTGACAGTGTGATTATCATAACCCGGCTTTCATGTCCAATCAGAATAAAAGTTCTTGGAATCCACTACGGGAATGAAATGATTCTCTGGTTCTGAATGTTAGTATATTTTGTGTTACTCCTGACAGCTCCCAAGATGACAAGAAAACTATCAAGGTCATAAAGTTCATGTAAGGCTTGGTCTTGCAGTTATATTGCTAAAGGGGAATTATTGCAATATAACAACTAGATGTTAAAAGCACTCTATAACCTGCTCTGTGCACAAACAGTCTGCAGAATGGCTAAATTGTGGCTTCTCTGCTGGCTGGTGGGGTTGGGATGCAAGGACCCTTTCCCCCACAAGCATTCCTGCCCAGCAGTGAGCCATAAGACTGCTGTCTGTGCTGGAAGAACAGGCCAATCCAGACACTAGCCTGCAGGGAGGGCCACAGACCCACCCCTTGTACAACAGCAAGTGCCTGATGAGTGCACTGACTTTGCTGCCCAAAGCACCATCCAGGAGTCATTGTGCCTCATGTAATGTAATCTTTCCTTCTAAAGCACTGGTGCAATGACAGCCCTTCCCCCCTTCCCAGTCCTTTCCACTGCTTGGTTCTCAAAGCCATAATTTAGCTCACATCGTTGTCTATTAAGAGTTTTAACTCAAACAGCAATAAATAGGCTATCGCAGATGTTTTTGCCAGTGGTTTTGGTTTGTGTGTGCTTCATTGTTTCTGCATGAATTGACAAATCTACTTTAAATACTTCAGGGATCCAATATGATCTGTTTATCTTATCCACATGCCTGGAAAACTTTCATCTGAGGATCAAAAATGTATATTAACAGTAATGAATTTGCCCTGTAGGATAGTGGCTTCTAATCCTTCAATGTGCTAGGTTTCTCCTAATTATAAACCACTGAGGCCTGTCAGCAGCCCTAAGAGGAATGACTAGATTCTCTCCTACATTAATTGACACACACATATATTATCACTAATTGTTTAGTCTCCCTTTAATCAATCTAAATGTATAATGTAACCTGCAAACATAATTTTCAATTGAAAATTGAAAATAAGTCACTAAACTGGGAGCCTCATTAACTGCAAGTTTTAAAATGTTCATTTGATGGTTCTGAAGTTCTGAAATTTTAGCTCATGGCAAATTTCCTTTGCATAGTGACTGTGGCTGAGAGGATGGTTAAAGATTGAAATCACTTGCATGGGTCCTCTGATGCCTACATTTTGTTTTCAAAGTAGAGCTTGGTTAATGTTTAATACTGGGTATTTTCTATCTAGTCCCTGCATTCCAATCCAAAGCAAACAGTACATAAATGTTCACTTGGGATGTTTGGATTTTCAGTATTTGGGAATCTCAAGTCCCAGTACATATGGACTTCTGTAGCACTGGACAAATCCTGCAAAGCATTTTCTGTATCTCTTTGGCAACAGCACTAAACTAAAATTGCTGTTGCAGGTGCTTCGCTGTTGTGCATCTGAGTGAGTTCAGTGCTGTTGTGCATGCCCCTGATTTCTGACCTATGCAAGTGCCTGTCCTGTTTCATTGGGTCACAAATACTAGCAGGGAGCCAAAACAAACAAATATAATACCCAGGGAAACTTGGTATCCCATGCCCTTCTTCTCCCCTTCCCCCCAATCAAAAACAAATAGAAGAAAAGAGCAAGGTAAGACATAAAAAATAAAATTATTTGAATTTGGTCAGTTTCACTAAAATGTGACTTGACATCGTCCTTTGGATTTGGAGGTGATTACTTATCTACGAAAGTGTGTGTCAGGTTGAAGTAATTCAAATAGCATTCCAGGCATGCACCTCCCAAGTCCCTCACATTCCTCATCTTCAACTATCTCAATGATTTTTTTCCCCACCTGTCCTGACTAGGTTTTGTACAAGATTTATTACTGCTTATTGGCTTCTTAGCATTATACAGAGAAAGACTGTTGAAGCTTCACAGTTTTTGAGGCACTTTGAACAACACTATGAAGGAAATAAAGTTCCAGTATTAACTTGCACAGATGGTCATCTTCTCATGAAGAGAATCTGATATATCAATGTATTTGTATGATAGGACTCTTAGCAAATCTGAAGACATATAGAGTAGATTGCCTAACATTCTGCAAAGAATCTGGACTCAGAACATCAGTCAGGAGACTGAAACACATCCAGGTAAAAGGGACTTCTCATCCTGTCTGAAAGCAGAAGATTTTCAGTGCTAACAAGTACTCAAACTTCATGCTGACTCACAGGATGACAAGCAGGAAGCACACTACAGCTTTCAGAGATTGAAAAAGCCGTATTCAAACAAGAAGATTTCTCAACTTTTCTTTCTGATTAGATTTTTGTGATAATTTTATATTGAAATGTCTTTTTTTAAAAAAAATCAGAGAAGCTACATCTGGAATGGCAAGCCCTCAGTAACAAACAACATGCTATAAATGCCCATAGGGAGTGAAGATGCTTTTAAATAACAATGCTTAGTAATTTTTAGGTGAAGGGGAAAAGAGAGTGGTTGGAAAGTAGAGGTAAGATGGAAATGACCTCTCAGACCTCTCCAGTTTGACATAAAAGTTTTGTTCTTCAGAAATCCCAGTACCTACAACCGGGGTTATTAGAAATTATAGGGAGCTTAGTGGGTGTAAGCTAAGCAAGCACTCTCTTTGCTGTAAACAGGCCCTGTGAGATTTCAGCCTAGTCCTAAATCTAAGACATTAAAAGCTTTCTTAAAATAAAATCTTTTCAAGTGGATAGTTTGAAAGCTTTGGAAGTAAAAGTCAGAAAAGAAGATTGTATTGCTCATTAGAGGTAAACAAACTTACTTGTGTGTACCTTGCATATTACAAAACATTTCTAAATGTCCATGGAGGTAGCACCAATAAAAGATGATTATATTTGAACTCTCAGTTGTCCCAAGAGCATTTACATTGTTAATGAGGATGGTAGTTGGAATTTCTCTGGAGCGCCATTGGAAAGAGAATATTGGAATATCTGGATGATAGGGCAATTGGAGCAGTCAGATGAACTGCTAGGATTCAGTCCATAACCAATGTCTCACCTTTTAAAATCTCTGGGGAATTGTGGTAAACAGGGAGGATGCTTTGCTTTATCCACTAAGATAACTGCCATATAATCAGAAACAATGACAATGTATATCCCCTGAGACAAGAGGAAAAAAATATTAGAAATGTGTTGTAGAATAAAGACCATAGAGACCATGTGTCAGTGGTTATCTAGATAACCTTATGGAGGTTATGGTTTAGTGGTTTTCAGAAATGGCCAGAACTGCAAACTTCCTAAACTCTCTGGCTGGTTAGATGTAATGTCTTTATTGCCAGCTTTTGAATGGAAAAGTTGCATTATAGGGAAAATGCATGTTTCCCACATTTGCTAGAGAGTAGTTCTCAAAAAGATTGGAGGGAGAAGCTGACAATTTCACTGAAAATATAGTAGCATCTTATGTAATGAAAAGTAAAACTATTGTTGTTGCTTCAATCAAAATCCTTTTCTCCTCTTCATCTACTTTCCTGATATTTCCAAAAATAGATGCACCAAAGATACATTGTTGTAGTGAGCTTCCTTAAAAAGTTATTTTAAAAGGGGGAAATGATCAGATATTTAAATATAAAAAAGTTAGAATTACTGTTACTATGTTGGAAGTGTCCATACTTGCAAACTCCTTGGCATCTCATGAACACATGTTGACAGGCAATCTGACAGTAGTAACTTACTTGGAGGTGAAAACCAGCCTGATAATGATAGTGGAGTTTTAGGTATATAAAATATCACGTGTCAACAATTCACAAAAATGATGACTATGCCCTTCAGAGAACTTGGAAAAGGTATAAGAGGAAGATAAATAATGTCTGGAAACTGGAAGTTCCTTTACTGAGTCTATTAAAAGAAAAGGCTACAATGCCATTTCCACATAAGTAATCTCAATAATACTATACACATTATGAGCCAGAATATGCCCCATCTTATGGCCCCTTTGCACCACTGGAGCAGGGCAGAGAGGCCACAAAGCTGCTTTAAATGGGCAGCAGAAGAGTCTGCCATTTGGAGGAATCCCCAACTTTGCAGGCTATATAATATCATCTTCTGGCCCTCCCAGCATGAGGAAGGGGACATGGGGAGAATATCTGTGATCTGCAGACAGCATAACAAGTCCTAGCTAGGGGGCCATTACAAGCCAGCATAAATTAGAGTATGTCTACACTTGGAGGTAGGGGTGTGATTCCCAGCTTGCGCAGACTTACTCATGATAGTGTTCATCAAGCTAGTGCACTAAAAATAGTAGTGTAGCTGTGGTAGCATGGGAAGTGGCATAGGCTAGCCATCCCTAATACAAATCTGCCTGAACTCAGTGGGTATGTACATGAGGCAGCTAGCCCATGACATCCTGGCTACAGTGCTATCTTTAGCATGCTAGATCAATAACAGTTAGTGCAAATGTGTCTATGTGAGCTGGGAATCAGACCCGTAGCTCCAAATGTAGATGTAGCCTTATAGTAGCATGGCGTGTTCTCTAATTTATGCTCGTTGCTAAATCAGAGTCTAGCTGCCCTGCAGACTGGAGGAGTTCAAGGGTGATATACAGCCTCTTTTGTCCCTGCTCTTCCTGATGTCATGGAGCTGCAGCTCTTTTTTTTCCTTTGTGCCCTTATACAGCCAACACTCTCAATGCATTCTGGGACTCAGGCACACCTGGGGGCCACATATATTGGATAGAACACTCAGATGTTACTTGAGAGCTCAAAAATGTATTAATTACTTAATTGTACTCTCTAAGTCAAGTAACTGGCTGATGGCTCATATTGGTCATTGACTGGTTATTTCTTCCAAGCAGATAACAAAGATTATGTTTTTTGTTTTGTTTTTTGGAAAAGTGAAACTGGGGAAAACTGCCATGTTGTCTGTATGATGTAGCTAATAAGATTCATGATCGATTAAAGAAGCTTCATCTGTCAGAAATGCTTTACAGACATTAATTGAATCCTCACAACACCCCTGTGAGATGGTAGATTGAATATTATTGCTTTCATGGAGATACTGATGCAAAGTGACTTTTTCAAGGCTGCACAGCAAGTCAGTGGAAGCGCCAGAACATGAGCCCAGCTCTTACAACTCCTAGCTCTGGGCTCTTACCCTTAAGTCATGCAGTAGCACATTAGTCATTCATAGCAGACACCAAACAAAATCAATGAATGGGAGTAAAGAGGACATTTATAGGGTTATCTATCTGCCTAGCCATCTTCCTCCTACCTCAAGTATTTCTAAGAGTCCTATCACCTTGGTGTCTATGTGCCAAATATGTGGCAGTAATACAACTTTCATTAGTCAGAGAGGTTGTGAGAGAAATCAGCTCAAGTCTCTGTAGCTCTTCTGAACAAATAGGTTGTTAGGCTCATTAATCAACATGTACTCCAGAGTTCAGTACATCTCTATTTGATATTTCCCAGGAAAGAAAAGTAGAATCTCTCCAACAGTCTTTATTTTATGAGAAGATGAAAGCCCATTCTCTTTATTTATATTTTCATTATCTTTACCTTAATAATGTACTGTACTTTAAAATTAAATATGAGGCAGCTTTTACTGTGTTTTTTTTTAAATGAAAATAAGCAGCACATTCTTCTTTAAAAGAAAATGCTGCAACAATACTAATATATGGGCCTTATGCATAAGTTAGTCAGTTTGAGTGTTTGATCTGTTCTTTTTGTAAACATTTTGTTCTGAACATACAAACTTAATTTATCCTTTTTCCTCAGAAACAAGACTTGAATAAAAAATTGAAAAAGAAAAACATGTTTACATTTTGTTTCTTTGTGGATTTTACCCCTGCTGCTACTGAGATGTGTCTGATTATCAATGTCATTTCCTACTACATCCCATAAGTGTGAAATATGATCCCTCAATCCCCACTGAATACATTCTTTTGCAATTTTCAGTGAAGAGGAATTTTAAAATATGGGGGGAGATTTTCAGCTGGAATAAATCAGCCGAGCTGCAGTGAAATCAATGAAGCTGCCCCAATGTATGCGAGCTGAAGAACTGGACCATTAAGTCTTTGGGTACGTCTACACTTACCGGAGGGTCCGGCGGCAGGCAATCGATGTTCTGGGATCGATCCCGGAAGTGCTCGCCGTCGACGCCGGTACTCCAGCTCGGCGAGAGGAGTACGCGGCATCGACGGGGGAGCCTGCCTGCCGCGTCTGGACCCGCGGTAAGTTCGGACTAAGGTACTTCGAATTCAGCTACGTTATTAACGTAGCTGAATTTGCGTACCTTAGTCCGAAGTGGGGGCTTAGTGGGGACCAGGCCTTTGATTGTTCTGCAGTAGTTTGTGGCTAATGGAAACAACTACAAAAACAAAAACACTGTTCTCTTTCTGGTAAAAATTTACCTTTAATAGGAAAGATACTGAATGAGAGAATGAAAATATTGACTGCTTAAAAGCAAAATGCTCCACAATTAACACTGTTTATTAGCTGATGTTTGGCATTAATTGTAGTTCTGATGGCAATACAATCTTATTTCTTCATTCATTAATCCAGTCAGTGGGAATTCTGGCTGCTTAAGAATTTCAGTATTGAAATCTTAGGGTCTCATTTATTATACCACACTCCGAGTTTTCCCTTTTAAACACTCTAGACTGGTGGTGGACAACCTGCGGGAAGTGGCGTGGGCCGCAGGGACATGCTGGCTGCCGCTTCCCGCAGCTCCCATTGGCCAGGAACAGCAAACCACAGCCACTGGGAGCTGCGGGCAGCTGTGCAAATGTAAACAAACTGTCTGGCAGCCCGCCAACGGATTATCCTGACGGGCCGTGTGCATCCCGCTGGCTGCAGGCAGCCCACCACTGCTCTAGACCCTAATGGAGAGCCAGTAAAAAATCTGGTACACAGTTGTACAGCCCATCTGAAGAACACCACTTCCTTTAATGGAAGTTTATGTGAAACAAATTTAGGAAATTTTTTTTAGAGAAAATTGCAATCGCTGACAAAACAGGAATCTTCTTTTTTGAACACAGTTTAAAACTGAGCTCTGTGAAACATTGTGATGGGCCCTGGTAATAACTCTGCACTGAGATCAGTTTGGTGGCAGTCTCACTCAAAAATGTATTTTGACAAACCAATCCAAAATCAGTGGAAGTCACTAGGGGAAGTCCCAGTAGACATTAATGGTGATAAATCCTTCAGCACATATAATAACCAGTTTTATTCTAGCAATGTTAAAAACAAAACGCCCCCCCCCCCCACCCCGATGTTTAAAAATATCAAGACACTGGGTGAAAGCAGCACTGGGCATACTTGGGGTGAAAGGAGGCCAGAGGTAGTTTTACACCACCTTTCCACCACTACTCATAGTAGTAGGAATTGCTGTGGAGGAAATATTCCAAGGCTCAAGTTAGAGCTACTTCAGGGATGCTCTAATAGGCATTGGTGGGTAACAGCTGGGTAACAGCTCCCAAAAAGAGACTGCCGTGCAGGATCTTTGGAGCATATCACACTCCACTCCACCTCAACAGGGAGCTAGGATTGGCTAGAGGTTGCCAGGGGAATTCCTGGTGCTGCCTTTAAGGAAGCTTTAAACCGCATTTACATAAAAGTGCAAAGAAAGCTTGGAGGTGCTGAGGACCTGGACATTTGTTATTACTTACTTATTTCCTTTAAAGTATCAGGCCTTCTTTACCAAAAGACTAAAATACCTGGGGAAACGTGCGTGGATTATATTCTACTAGGTTTTCCTCATGTATCTCCACTGGTGCAACAGTTATTAAAATGGAATTTTAGTCTAATACATTAACAGTAAAAACCACTGAGGACTGAATCCACTTCTTTTACACTAGTCATCTACTTGAGAGTCCGTTTGATTTTATTTTGATGAATTAATGTTGTTTCATAATAGAAAATATGGCAATGACATGTTGTAACCTAATGTTCCATTAGAATGAGGGAAAAGAACACTGAATAAAATGTCTATGTTGAGATAATGTTCACTATTTTACTGCAAGTAAATTATCAGCTTGATGCTTGTTAGTTGCTGACAATTGAAAACCAAAGGACTGGCTTGTTAACTGTTTCCTGTTTTCCCTCCATGACTAACCAGATGTATCCTAGGAGTGACTGAGGTGGGATTATACAATGTTACACATTAGCAGTGCTATATGGCATGGATGGAGGCATTCTGATGGCATTGAATACATAAATAGGGCTTCTGATCGTCGGTTTTAAGCCATAAACACCAATAAAACACCCCCCATAAAAATAAATAAACTGGTGTTTATTCAGAAAACACTGGAAAAACATCTTCTATCTAAGGGCTTGTCTACATGGAGGACTACGTGTGTGTGTGGGGGTGTGATTTCTAATGTGAACTAAAGTGTTGCACGTTCACTGGTCCATGTAGACCCTGCTGGTGTACACTAAAGGTTCCCTAGTGTGCTTTAACGCAGTGATGTTTGAAGCAGTACTGTGTTAAGTGCACTAGGGATCATTACAAAGAGATTACAGTATATATTGTAATGAGTAGTCTACTATATATATTACTGTAATGAGTAATGTTTAAAATATATACAGAGAATGCCCCCAAAACACCAATTCTTGGACATCTATATAAAACTCAACTTGTTAAAAATAAACCCTGAAAAATCAAATTAATACCCCCTCATACACGTAGAAGCCATATACATAAATAAACAGTAAATGGTTTCAGGATGAAAGGTATATCCTACTTTCCAACCAGTTATGAAAGATTTTGGGTGAGATTTTCAGAAGAGCTAAATATTAGCCCAGCTCTGCTCCCACCGATGTCAATGGGAACAGCATTAGACCAACCCTGAGTGCTTTTGAAAATTTTCCCTGGGGGGCTCCAAAAGTGTGTTAGTTCTTTGCCGGATGAGAAATAAGTAAGCAGAGACTCAGGATCTTCTTTCCTAGTCTGATTTTTGTTTTACACTATACACATAGCTCATATTGTTTTGAACCTGGATGGATAAAATAATAATAAAATAAAAACTAGAAACAAAACTTTGACAGATGCAGTAATGTTTCAGAATTCCAGCAAGATAGCTCCAAGTTCCATTGTTCAGATTCCTATCCAGATGGAAATTTTTCTGTGTCTGTGAACTCCTCTACAAATATATTAATGTAACACAGGGCCGGCGCTTCACTCGCTCCGGGACCCGCCGCCGAAGCGCACCGAAGACGTGGAGCAGAAGGACCCCCGCCGCTGAATGCTCTGAGGAGGAGCGCTGCCGCCTAGGGCAGCAAAAACCCTGGCGCCGCTCCTGATGTAACACCATGTGTTTTCATTATTAGTCAAAATCACTATTACTTTTTCCTGGTGGTATATGCCTGTGAATCTCACTGAGTCTAGGCCAATGAGCCAAAGTCATTGTTGGTGTAGTGAGGCTGAACTTCATTGGAATGAGTGGAGTTGGTCCTACTTATGTCAGGAGTGAGCTGATTCAAATATGTTTGCAGGTATTGGGAATTAAGTTTTCCCCCTATGTCTAACTGCTCCACAGTGCAAAACAAAGCTATTAGAATTAGTCACTCTCCCTCTTAAATTCAAGGGCTCCAGTGTGGTGCTTACTTGTCATCAGCAGTTGTCATGTATTGTTCGCAGTTATGTAGATTGATGAAAGTAAGTTGTCAGGGAGAAAGGTGCATCTGTGGTGGCTGTTAATCCTTTTTTCAGGTTCCCATATCAGATATTAATTTCCATAATATTAATGAGTTTATCAATTTAGGCCTTCTGCTACTGGTTTTACAGTAAATGTGAAATGCATTATTACTGAGGCAAATCCTGATATCACAATGACTTCAATGGGAGTTTTGCCTGAATAAGGACTTTACTATTTATTTTTATTTATTCATTGTTTGAACAAAACAATTTTTTCTTTTCCACTGGCTATAGTCTATGTTTATCTGGTTGGCTAGTGCTCGTTCAAATTCTAAAGGCCAGCTGGTGAGTGGTTCACATTTGTCCCTCCCAGAGTTTACACATGCAGAGTAGACATTGTAAGAATAGTATTTTACAGTAGAATCAGTTTGTTTCTGTTGCTAGTGATAGACTATTTACGAGTATTTACAGCAAGATGGTATTCCTGTTTCACTGCAGCTAAGCAACTGGCAGGCAGTTGGCTGTTGTCCATTCAGTACTGAAAGACCAACTGCCATTCTTTCTGTTTTATCTCTTCTTGGTTTAAGGTTTGCTAGCTGCATGATATGGGTTTTTCTTTTTTCTTTCTTTGTTTTGCTTGTTGTTAGAAAATGAGTTTATTTGTAGAAGTGGCTAGGGATAGCAGGAGATAGATGTTAGAGAAAGTAAATGAGTGTGGAGAAAATAAGCACCTTCCCTCCTGAGCCTTCTCCCATTTCTAGATTTAAAAATAACCAAACTTTCCTGAAATGCTTGGATAAATATTTTGTCCCTGCTGATTTTTTCCAATCACAACCAGAAGCGATGATTAAATACACAAAAATACTGTTTTTTGTGTACTTCTGCCTAGATCAAAAGACAAAGGTATTGTATTCATGTACAGAGCTACAATGGTGCAGCTGCACTGCTGTAGCACTTTAGTGAAGACGCTACTACGCCAATGGGAGAGCTTCTCCTGTTGGCATAGTTAATCGACCTCTGTGAGAGGTGGTAGCTATGTCAACAGGAGAAACTCTCCCATTGACACAGCACTGTCTACACGGGGGATTAGGTCGGTTCAACTACATCGCTCAGGGGTGTAGATTTTTCACACCCCTTTGTGATGTAGTTATACTCATATAGGACTGTAGTGTAGACCTGGCCAAAGTGCTGGAAACCTTGGAAGAAAACTAGTTCACATGATTTCCATCTTGGTTTTGCAGGATCAATATTTTGATAATTCAGATATCAAGATGCAGATCCTCAGCTGGTGTAAATTGCCATAGATGGAGCTATGACAATTTACAGGAGCTGAAGATATGCTCTCTGAACTTTTGGATGATTATCCAAACAACTCTTGATCTCAAAATCTTTTTTTGGTTGTCCACCACTGGCTATGTCTAGGACCAGCTCTGACAGTGTGAGTTACTGTCTAGGAACAGGGCCGCCCAGAGGATTCACAGGGCCTGGGGTAAAGCAATTTCGGGGGCCCCTTCCATAAAAAAGTTGCAATACTATAGAATACTATAGTCTCATGGGGGGGGCCCTGCAGGGCCTGGGGCAAATTGCCCCACTTGCCCCCCCCCCACCCGGGTGGCCCTGTCGAGGAAGAATTATTTTTATTCTAATTTGATAGCTGTCTGGCTTTCAGGCAGACATGGCTACCAGTGGCAGAGCCTGTGGTGAACTCACTCACCTTTGGCAAGCTCCAGCTTTTTAATGTTGCAAAATTCTTTAGTTTTGCTATTTGAAATGAAGAGAGAGGACTGTGATCAATAAATGAGACTTTTATCTTAATCAGAGATCCCGCATTAATAAATATGCAAATGTTCTGCCTCCTAGTAATACTGCTTATGATTTTGATATCTGCCCAAAATAACGAAGTTCTGTCACCGGATCATAAAACACCATAAAACTAGACATGGGTTGTGTTAATATTGCACAAGGGTGTGTTATTTCTTGTACATCCTAAATTGTGGATTTTCTACATTGGCCATGTGTGGGAGGAGGTCATTTTCTTAATATTAATGTTTGCCACTAACCCTCCCACATCAATCCATGAATGAATGTGTAGCAGTGCAGTATGCCATTCCCATGAGCCTACATATCATTCTTAGGAGGCAGCACATATAATTGAAATTGATGCAAGTCTTGTAACCACCTACTCATATAGCATGTATATGGAAATTTACTTGACTAAAATCTGTTAAATGAACTGATTACCTTAAATGAGTCTCATATGGTAGCATCACACCCACTTTAACTGATTCCTGGAAAAAAATATTATAATTTGAGTAAATTGTTGCCTCCAATACTCAGGTAAAGGCACCTGAACAGCTGAAATTCAATAAAAATGATTAATGACCTTTTGATAACCTGTGGTGGAGAGGTTAAATTTGGGATATTTCTGTATTTAAAGGCCGACAATGAATGATGATTGAACCATATTTCAAGAATGCAGCTTAACAGAACCATGGGACTTGATTATATGAGTGACTCAGCATGTGACTTAACATCTGCATTATATGCAATACATACATGGTAAAAAGCTTACTTGAGTATGTAGAAGAAATATAGCAACTTTTCAATTTTAACTAAGGGGAATTAAATTATGTCTCAGGTTGGCTAGCAATTCAACTAGGACACAAAGGGATGTTATGAGATGAAAGACAAAAAAGAGATGTTGCTCACAGCCACAGCAGGGGTATGATGACTATTGTGTAGGAAGTTGCCAGATGACACCTAAGTGCTGTATAGCTCTGTATTCACCCCAAACCTTTTTGATATGAGCAAATAAACTTTGATCTCACAGGGAAGGAGCTACCTTTAGTTTGAGTGTCAGATAGTTATTAAAAATGTGAGCCATCTAAGAGAATAAGGCTGTTTGGCTAGAAAGCTGACATTGTTTCTAAGTATTAGTGAAGAGGCTTGATACCTAAACTTCAAAGACTATTCAAAACAAACAAGAGGGCGCAAGCCAAATTAGAGGGGTGAACAAGAGAAGAGAGATAATGTGTGACATTATATAAGATTGGCTCCTAGAGGAAGAGCTACTGTATGTGGACCTGGCAGAGAAGTATGATTATTTTAAGGCCATATTCTGGTCCCCACTTTGGCTTTTATATGCTGACATAAAAGGTGGCTCTGGGGAAAATTCTCCCTGCACAGAAGCATCATAGGGTGGGAGAATGAAGCATTACACTGTACCCCCAGCTGCCTCAAGCATAAGGGCATGCAAAGGGCAGGGCTGGGGGCAAGAGGATACATGCCAGGGGTGAGAGGGACAGTGGCAATAGAGCCTTACACTACAGCTATGCAGTACTGTGAAAAAGGCCATAGAACAGGCAGAATCCAGGAGATGTAAAGCCACTTTACTTGGCTTACACGCATTGTGCAGAGGCGGTCAAAAAAGCAAACAGGATGTTAGGAATCATTAAAAAGGGGGTAGAGAATAAGAAGGAGAATATATATTATTGCCCTTATATAAATTGATGGTATGCCCACATCTTGAATACTGCATACAGATGTGGTCTCCTCATCTCAAAAAAGATATACTGGCACTAGAAAAGGTTCAGAGAAGGGCAACTAAAATGATTAAGGGTTTGGAACGGGTCCCATATGAGGAGAGATTAAAGAGGCTAGGACTTTTCAGCTTGGAAAAGAGGAGACTAAGGGGGGATATGTTAGAGGTATATAAAATCATGAGTGATGTGAAGAAAGTAGATAAGGAAAAGTTATTTACTTATTCCCATAATACAAGAACTAGGGGTCACCAAATGAAATTAATAGGCAGCAGGTTTAAAACAAATAAAAGGAAGTTCTTCTTCACACAGCACACAGTCAACTTGTGGAACTCCTTACCTCAGGAGGTTGTGAAGGCTAGGACTATAACAGCGTTTAAAAGAGAACTGGATAAATTCATGGCGGTTAAGTCCATTAATGGCTATTAGCCAGGATGGGTAAGGAATGGTGTCCCTAGACTCTGTTTGTCAGAGGGTGGAGATGGATGGCAGGAGAGAGATGACTTAATCATTACCTGTTAGGTTCACTCCCTCTGGGGCACCTGGCATTGGCCACTGTCGGTAGACAGGATACTGGGCTAGATGGACCTTTGGTCTGACCCAGTATGGCCGTTCTTATGTTCTTATGTTCACTTTTGCTACCTCCTGAGAGGAACCAGCACAGAATGTAGACCTACAACTAGAAGACTTATTCTACCTAGTGAGGCTTTGTCTAGACTTGGACTAGGTATGCTGTATTGTACTTAGCATTTATGTTCTTTAACTCTCTCTGTAGGGAAGAAGTGATACATGCCATTCCCAAGAGAAATAAACCAAAGCTAGTTTGCCCCACATATCCTTGTCATGTCCAAAGTGTGACACTCCTTGCTGCACAACCTTTCCAACATATGACTTTTTTTTTCTGTCAAGACAAGAAATCTCCCTTCCAGGTCCACATCATCTCCCATCTCAATTCCTATAACCTCCTCAATTCCCTGAGATGTACACATACCACTCTAATCCATTCAAAATACACCTGCTGAGGCCATCTTCTGAGCCCATCAATATGACCATGTCTCCCACTCTTCAGATTTCTCCATTGGCTTCCCTTTCTTCATAGCATCATATTTAAGCTTCTTGTCCTCACCTACAAAACCCATATAACTATGCTCCTCCTAGTTTAGCTGACTCAAATGTAGTCTATCATGTCAACCCCCCAAAATCCTCAATTTCTCCAGTGACACCAACCTTGAAGCCTGTCCTTTGACCATTTCTCCTACAAATGGCTCCATGCTTTCTCCCATGCAGCACAGGGCTTTGGGAAGGTAACAGTCCCTAATAGATTGGACCACTACTTTCCCGTATCCTCTCCTACACCATCAAATTTCTTATTTCAGTTTCTATGACCACAGAGTGGGCTCTGTTCCCTTCTGCTAGATTTGTTTGTTTCTTTGTTTCCAGTAGCATGGTGTGTCTATCACAGTAATTTTTTGAAAACGTCATGGATGAATGATGTCCAAAAATTGATAAAATCATTGATATTGCAATGTGTGATTCATGCAAGTGTTTTTAACCAAATGTAATGCCTTTTACATGATGTAACCTGATTTTCTCTCCATGCCCCACTCCAACGCACATAGACACCAAACTTCTCACCATTTGGCCATATCTAATAAAGTGTCCTCCTACTACTACCTAATGAGCTGTGCACTTCACCTGTGGTGTTTTAAAAATAAATTCTCATATTAGCACTGCGTGGACTGGGGAGTGTTGGAGAAGCGAGCTGTAGGAGTAAAGTGGAATGGCCTGTGACTTTCATCAGGTCTTTAATAGGTATTTTAACAATTTACATAAAAGTATTATTACAATGCGGTATATAACATAAAAAGAAAAATATGAGTTCCCACAGGGATAAAATAAGTATAACAAAGAATTTTAGATTGCTCCACCAAATTTGACAAAGTTGTCAAATGTACCATTCCTCTTTGAAGTCAATGGAATAATCTAAATATGGAATTTAAGGGCTAAGCCATTTTTAAGGTGTGAATTTCCAAAACATGTTAGAGCTGTTCGAACAGTGAATAACAAACAAACAAAACTCTCAAACAAACAAACAAAAACCCTAACCAAACCCAAACAAAAACTCCCTATTGATTAAAAGTTGTGATACTGTATTTCAAACTTGTTTCCATTTTACAGGGTTTTAAATGGACCCATTTTTTAATTTAATAAGTCTTTTGGTTGATTTTTTTTAATCAAAACTTTTATTTAAAATGTTATCAAAATCAGTATTTACATTTTTCCTTTACTGAAAACTGGGTTTCAAAATCCATTTTTAATCAACAATTTTCCATGACAATGTTTGTTTTTGAATAAAGGCTAATTTTTTTTCAATAAATATTTTTGCTCGAAAAATGTATATCAGCTCTGATGTTCGGACATATTTGCACAAATGAATATACATCTGATCTCTTTTGCATGAATACATGTCTGATTACTTCCAACTTGTGAAATTTCAGTTGGATTCGTTTAGTTCTGGGCAAGTTAGTACACTCTCTATAATTATATGAACTGCAGATTATTTGTGCCAGAATCCTCATTTAAAATTAAGTATCTTGTGTACCGCATTTTTTTCAGTACATTTTTATAATTGCACCCAGTCTTAAATCTTAACCAAAGAAGTCCCAGAATTGGATAGACCGGTTTGCCAGAAATGCAGGCAATATGCAATGCATTTATGGGAAAGAGTAGTGTGCCAAAAACTCATCATGTGACCAAAATTAACTGGTTCAGTTGACCAGTTCAACCTTGGCTGTAGCTGATTATGTTGAATATATAAAGAAGGGGTCTCATTTGCCAGTTTAGACACACAATTGCAGGCACCCACTTGTAACTATTGTACTGACCCCAAGCAAACATGAGGGGCGAAATCCTGGCTACACTGAAATCAATGGCAAAACTCTCATTGACTTTACTGGGCCAAGATTTCATCCCCTCTGTAAAAATCATGTGCATGTGGTCTTGGAGCTGCTTTATGTGTGGGCAAATACAAATACAATATTTGAGCCATAAATTAGGGACCTGCAAATGTATTAACACAACCGTATACATTTATCTTTGGAAATGTGGCTTTGCTTGAATTATTTCATTACTAGAATTTCTATAGCACTCATCACCACAGTGTCCAAGCCCCTCACATACATTAATGCATTTACCCTCTCAGCAGCCCTGTGGGGTAAGGCACTGTTGTTATCTCCATTTTACAGCTGTGGAGCTGAGACACAGAGAGGTTGAGGGGCTTGTCCAACATCACACAAAACATCTGTAGTCATGCCAAGAACGGAACTCAGTTCTCCTAACTTCCACCCAGCACCTTAGCCACCAAACCCTCTCTTCTCTGTGTATTCAGCTTTTTCCCACTGTATCCATGGCAGTGACTCCTTTTTCACATGTGTATTAGAGGAGAATCATGGGTTCCCTCCCATCCCTAGGATTTTTCCATATCTCTGTCGGAACAGTGGTGGGGGGAGTATTAGTCACTGGCGTATGCTACAAAAAAGTAACCCCAAGGCCCTGCATAGCAGCTATAATTTTTCTAACTGGACAAGGAAGATTGAATGGTCCCATCAATAATACCCCTTAAGTGGCCAGTGGGGTTGACATTCAATGACGCATGTTTTTTCCTTACCCCATTAACCACTAGGACTGAGCATGTTTCCTCTAAAGCATTCCCATCCCCTGCTGGGTCAGGTAATGTGAGGCACAGATGTTGATGCTAACCTTTCTATATGTTTTTCAAGCATCCTATGGAATCATAGAACAGCAATAGAATTCTCTGTGTAATGCCCTGTTTCATTGTTGAAATTCCCTGCTCACTTCAGCAGCTCCACATGTCCTGACTACAAACTGCTCCATACCCTTGCCATGTAAGCCTGACTCTCATCAGGATTGGACAATCTCATGCAGAGCCCTCCCCTGTGTGAGTAAGAGGCCAAGGCACTCTTTATGCCTATAAAGAACAGGGTCAGAATATAGAAAGGTAAATAGCAGTATAATATGACACATATGTAGCACTGCTGTATAACTAACATAGATGGATGTTTCATATTACATTTGTGGACCTGACTCTGAATTCATTACCCCAGTGTAAAGCCAATGTGGGACCAGAATAGATGCCTTGATACTTGCATACAAATCTGGTGAGGAGGGAAGGGGAAGAGAGAGCTATTCTGAAGATCCAGCATTGTGTATATGGCACAGTGTTGGAATAAGATACATGCATATTGAGGATTCCTCTCTCATCCAAATCAATGTGAGACTAGGACATAAGGGACCCCACATAATTTTAAACTATAGAGATGAGCATGACTGCCTTAGTTAAATCCCAAATCATGCGACAAATCACAGGAAAATAACTACATCGTGTTACCCTATGAACACCCCAATGCCAGATGGCAAAGGGCTCCCAGTTATGTAACAGTAAATCCCAGCTGGCCTGGCCAGCTCACTATACCTCACACACTGTTGTCAGGATATTTATTCAATAGGTGTCTTGTAATATATCATTTAGAAACAGTCAACCTGTGGAACTCTTTGCCAGAGGATGTTGTGAAGGCCAAGACTATAACAAGGTTCAAAAAAGAACTAGATAAATTCATGGAAGATAGGTCCATCAATGGCTATTAGCCAGGATGGGCAGAGATGATGTCCCTAGCCCCAGTTTGCCAGAATCTGGGAATGGGTGACAGGGGATGGATCACTTGATGACTATCTGTTCTGTTCATTCACTCTGAAGCACCTGTCATTGGCCACTGTCAGAAGACAGGACACTAGGCTAGACGGACCTTTGGTTTGACCCAGTATGGCCATTCGTATGTTCTTATGTAGTAACACAATTTACAATAATATTAATGACCAGTATATGTGTTAACATTATCTGTGACAGTACGGATACTCTCTGTTAATTTGGGTTTAAGTAACTAAAGAAAGGAGGAAAACAGGTTTCCTTCTAGACATAGGTGTGAGACAGCTATTTCCCATGCAAATGGAGCAGAGAGAGGCCAAGGGCATTTGCATCAGAATTTTCAGGAGAGACATCTGCATCCGAGATTACTGCGGACTGAACCCCAGGAAATCTTCCTGGCTCTGGCCACTTGGACAATGAACTTTGTGGAATACAAGGAACTGCAAAAACCAAACAGCCGCCCCCCTCCAAAAACAAACAAACAAACAAACAACCCCCCAAACCATGGGGTTATTCATTTCTTCAAGGAACAAAGAAACCAGCACTTTGATTCTGGGAGGGTTGGATCCTAGCTGGAACAACCAGTCATGCTGGAGAAGTTGTTGTAAGTAAGGAAACGACCTTGAACAAGAACTGCAGATTGTTAAGTTTTAGTCAACAGAAAGTGTGTTTTTAACTTTTGTTTGCTTGTATTCATTCCTATCACTATTTCTCTTCCTTGATATCACTTACATTGCGATTAACACACTTATTCTTGCTTTTACTCTCAACCATTTCAGTGTATTGGCGTGCATAACCTCAGCTGAACTAACAGGCTGTTGTGTTTACTGTCTTTGGAGGCAGAGAACATGGTGTTGTCCCTGTGAGTGTTCAGTGAGTGGGCCTGGATCCTGCAGGGGAGATGGTTTGGGGGAGACTTGGAACCAGAAGGGTTGTTGGGGTCACTCTGCAAGGAGTAACTAGGCTGGTGGAAGCCAGGATGGGGCCTTTGTGCTGTGAGTAGGCTGTAGGTGTCAGGGCTCTGAGCCAAAGCTGCACAGTATAAAGGCACCTAGGGTCACAGAGCAAGCAGTGACAGGACTCCTTACTAGTCTGGGTGAAACCCCAAAGCGTCACGCCATATACAACTCTTATTTAAAACAACTTTGAGAAGGAATGCCTGGAGATTAGCATCTACTGTGTGAGTCTGAGGTCAGGCTCTTAGTTCTGTATTTTTGAAACACCAGCATGAGGTGAATCAGATGACTGCTGTACAGGCACACCCCAGTTTTAATAAGCCACTGCGTCAACATGGGGAGAACCCATGTTATCCACCATTAAATATCCATTAAGGATTCTAATTCTTACCATCCAAACTATGTGAAATCAGGTGAGCCATATTTATTGAACTTGATATTCAGCTTGCTCCAATCACGCACTGCTAGGGAAGAGAAAAGTCAGTGGTCAACAGGTTAGTGCTAGTGCCTTGAAGAAAGTTCACAACCATTTGCCTTCCAATAGCACGTATACAGAAATGCACTTCAGTTTGCTTAAGAAGAATGAACATTTTTCATTTAGTATTTAAAATATTTAAGGGCAGAATTTTAAGGGAGTCAGGCATTCATCCCTCATTGAGTATCCTTGGGATTTATGCTTTTAAACCCTCTTAGCACTTTTGAAAGTCTCCCCTTAAATGTCCTTAAAAGGCTTCCCTAACCCATTTTAACCAACCAGAGTTAAAGCATGATAATGAACGAGATGGGGCTCAGCTATTGTAAGATCAATAACTAAAACAATAATGTAGGGTTTGGTTGTACTTTGTTGGCACAGTCTTATGTTAGGGACGGTGCAGCCATATTGCCCCAGGGGAAAACGATGAGCTTGCATGGGGCACATGTCATCTGCAACATCCCTTTGTGGGGAACAGCTTCTATATCTCTCATGCAGTACTGACTGGTACATAGAAGTGTGGGGAAGAGAGCCATGGTCCCCCTTCACTCTCTGTCTGGGATGGGGGTGATGGTGTTGCAATGAGGTAAAGTAGGATGCAACTTCTCTTCTGCTAAAAGGACTTGCAATCAGCCAACCAAGAAATGAGTGGTTTTGGCCAGGGAATGCGTGGTCAAGGCAGGTGACAAATGTGCTTGTTTGGAAATCCCTTTTAGGGCAAGATTTCAAAATTTTCTGATTTAATTTTGCTTGGTCATTTTTGTTTCCAGCTTTTGTTCCCTCCTTCTCTCTTTTTTCCCTTCCCCAACCTCTTTTTTTTTTTTTCCAGTGGGAAAAATGGAAAGAGAGAGAGAAAAAAATAAAAAAGGAGAGGGAAAAAAGAGAGGGAAAAGGTTAAAATAAAACCCAATACCCTCTTTCCCCCAAATTTATTTATTTTTAAATCACAAAATTTAAAAAAACAATTTTCAACCAAAAAATTGTGTTTGTAAAAAGGCTATTTTTCACCATAAAAGAGGTTCAAATGAAAATTTTTGACCACCTCTATTTATAAAGGTCTCTCTGATCTCAGGATATTGTATGTATTGAGACATTACCTCTAATCATAATTATGCTTCCAGACGGAGACAATGTGGAATAGCTACAGAACTCATCATACTGTATTCCCTTACACTACTGTATGCCTGTCCTGCAGGTGCTTCTATTTTTGGTGATATATACCTCACTTCCCCCTTTTAAGCGTACTAATTTCCTTTTGAGATTTGAAACACGCCAAACTTTCCTTCATGGTGGTTTGATAGCCAATGAAAAGCTATACAAATCTGTCTTGCCCATCACTAAGGCACTTGCTTGTGATCAGTTTGCACATAGGGTGGTGTGCAATCAATTATTTGTCTGAAGAATATCAGATCATCCAGTCTTAATTATGAGGTTTGACCTCCTCAGGGAAAATTTAGCTGCAAAAGAAGAAGGAGAAAAGGAGGGAAGAAAACAGGAGTCTAGTGTTTATGGAGTGGCTACGATATGAAACAGGCACCCAAGAATTACAACATGTGCTACTGTTGGGCTGCCCTTCCTGATAACCCAAAGCCCACACAATAATTCTTCAAGCTGTAATATACTCATTGGAGCTGATAGTTACTACAACTCTGATAGCTTCAGAAACTAGACTTTTTACTCTTAAAAATAAAGTGTTTAAATATAATCGGTTACAATAATTTTAAAATAGTTTTCAAAGTGTCTTTAAAATACAATGTTCTGTTCTGCGCAACAAAAATTACAATGTGGATTTGACAGAATATTGCAAAACAACATGGGCATTTGTTCAAATAAAGGCCAAGGATTTTCTTTAACAATATTCATAGTCTCTTTTGTTTGCTTTTTTGTGAACATTCATGTGAGCAAAACAAGAATGTCTGCAGAAGGAAAATGTGTCATGAATATGTGAGCGAGTACGTAATTGTGTCAGAAGCCTTCTTGCAGCCATCTTGAACTTTTTTTTTTTTGTGGGTTTGGGAGTCATCCAGAGAGCAGAAACAATACCATGTGTCTTAGGTGACCAATCACAAAGCACAAACTGCAAATTTTAAATAGTGAGTACTTAAAAATAATACTCACTACAAAAAGTTTGCGAATCCATAGACTGAACTATTCTAATATAAACATTCACTGAATAATTTTGGATTTTATTTTTTTAATTGAAGATTGATGAAAGATAATCTCTAATCAGAAATGAGCTGAATTCATTAACTACATTTTGTACAATTACTTTACTAAACTCTTCCTTTCCAGAGAGATGTTCAGTTGCCAATCTCTAAAAAAGTTTGCATAGAGTTAACAACATACATCTCTTAAAATGCTCCAGTTTACATTAACACCCAAAATTTTAGATGCTTCTCCAAATCTTTGTCATACTATCTGATCCTAATGAGCCAAAGTCTACTCTCAGTTACCCTAATGAAAGTTTGTAGTAACTCTATTTCCATGAGGTACACGAAAATAGAATTCAGCCCATTGTGGCTGCAAAATTAACTTTACAATCTGATATATAATGGAGCAATCCTTTACATATCAGCTTTGTCTACTCATTTTATCAGACTTAACTGTGATATTCCTTGGTCATAATAAAAAAAAAAAAAAAAGGCACAGGCTAAAATCACTCAGGGTTTGCTCTCCCAATGGCAGAGAGCCCTTGGTGGTGGAAAGTCTGCCCAGAGATGGGCAGAGTTGTGGTACTACAAAGGCCTGCAGGCAGTTAACACAGCCCCAATATATGTGGCACTGACTCGTGAGGGGAATGTGGCCAGAACAACTATGGGATGTGCTAATTTAACACTGATCCCCACTGCAGATTTTATTTCATCTTGAACCAGAACCATCAGAAAACATCAAGAAAGTCTATGCTCATGTTATTTATGCCATGATCAGAAGCAGGAAGTACTACAAACTTTATCAAGTGTACAGTCCAGTTTCCTAACCAAATTGATTCATAAAAGTTTAGATAAGCTTCAGATATTTTTGGATGTTTATGTAAATCAAAACAAACCTCTGAGCCATTTGAAATTCTCCCAATGCTATTTCTGGATGCATATCTTTACAAGGACACAGATATTGTATCCTTTATTCATGTTTCCCTATCCCATCATTAAAAATGACTCATTTTGAATTTTTTTTTGAAAATACCAGTTCAGCTACACCTTCCTCTTTCTCTTCTTTTGACTTTATTTTTAGTCTTTCCAGGAAATCATTCTGAAAACAAGAAATATTGTATATCCCCCTACAACAGCTTTCATTCTACCATTGGCACAGAATATCTAGCTGTTTACAGTAGAAACTCTTGCATATAGCTAGCAATTTAACAGACTGTTTGTATCTCTGTCCTTTGCGGGGAGGGCTAGTGTTTCAATTCTCAGTATTTGGTAGGTTCACAAATTCTTATTCTTATTCTTCTATTCTGAAAAGTGTTATAGAAGCTTCTTTGTGCAAACTAAAGGTCATAATGTCCATGGCCGAAAG
Organism: Emys orbicularis; assembly: GCF_028017835.1. Classification (NCBI taxonomy): domain Eukaryota; kingdom Metazoa; phylum Chordata; order Testudines; family Emydidae; genus Emys; species Emys orbicularis. Next base: position 45,006,449 of record NC_088687.1, on the reverse strand, counting down.
AGCATACAGTCTAAATCACAACAAAACACTGTGTTGGAAATGAAAATGGAGAGAGAAGGTCCTAATGGACTGGTAGATTGCATTACAAGGAATGGCATGTCTACAGCATAGGTGAAAATGATTTTAGATAGAACTGGTAGAAAATTTGCTGACTCAATATTTTTCCACCAGAAAATACTATTTTGTGAAATTGAAATGTTCTTGTTCTGATTCAAACCAAAACCATATTTGGAAATCATGTAATTTCCAATTAAAAGAAATTCTGGTTCTCGCACATCTCTAGTTCTCATGTTTTCTTTAGATGTGTTAAAAATATTTAAACCACCCAATGTATTATTGGGGGCGGGGGAGGGAATTGTGTTGGTGGACTCACTTCTTGTGGGGGTTATGGCTAGAATTTGAATGGTAAGCATGTAGTGGCCTGGAGATCAAATTCAGAGAGGGCATTTCATACACAGTGAATATTGGCCAAGTGTATCCAACCCCGGAGAGGATAAAAAAGTACCATAATATGGCAAAATTAAATGTAGTAAGGGGGCAAAATGTTGGCCCTGTCTCTGGAAAGCATCTTCAATCACAAAAACAATTCAGTATGTGTTTAGGTCCCATTGAAGTGAATGGGACTTAAACAAAGGTTTAAAATTAAAAACATGTTTAACTTTGGTCCAGAATTAGGGTCTTAGTGTTTTGGGTGATTTTTTGCTACAGCTTTATTTTTCAGAGCATTCAGATCATTTTAATGTCCTGTAAACATTATCTGCTTCTAAACATAGATTGGAGGTGCTGGAGTATTTTATTTTCAATCCCTTGAGTCAAAATGTCTTGCAATTAATAGGTGTTTATTCCCTTTAAAGAAAAAAATCTAGCTTTCCCTTATCTTTTTCCAAAAACAGACAACAAAAATGTAGTTCAGCCTTTTTATTTTCCTGCCCTCTATATCCGAGTGTACATAGTGTGACCCAAAGTGAAATACTTCCAAAGGAAAGGGTGAAAACAATGGACTGTTGTGAAAATGGTCTTTTCATTGGTTAGTTTAGATGGGGAAAATGCTCATCACAGAAAGATTCAGGTTAAGAATCCACTCTGCAGATCATCTTTCTGCAGCTGATTATGAAATATAGAATAACAAGAGAACAGACCAGACTGTGAGTCAATGATGCAGTGCTATGTTCATGTTTCACTGCATCTCCAATGGGGAGTTTATATCTCTGATAAAGACTCATGGACTGACACTGGAGACAATATTCACATCATGAATCTCTGTGAGATGATGCCTCTGAGTTTCTTACTTTTAAGGCCTGATCTTGGGAGGTGGTAAGCACCCTCATCTTCTGTGATTTCAATGGGAGTTGTGGATGCACAATATCTCACAGGACTGAGTCTGTAATCATCATTGCCTCTGAAATCAATATATTGATAAGTGCAGTAAAAATAGTACAGCGTCACCAAGCCTGGTTTATTTTTTCGTAGAAATCTAGATAAAGACTTTTGTAGTCATTGTGAAAGTGAAAAGCTTCTTCAAGCAGAAGCAGAAGGCTGGCATGGTGGAGAATAAGGACAGTTTAATTTCCTTCTCACATCTCTGTCAATATGCTTAAAACTTGATCAACAGAATCTCTGCCTTCTGGTCCTGGACCTCATGTTGGGGTATATAGATCCCAAAACAAGATAGCCAGGAAAGTGTTAATAGATGGACCAAAATCCTTCCAGCTGCCATTAAGGGGGTCAATTAGCTATAGCTGGTATAAAGGCTGCAGCTCAGACATAGGCTGCTTTTAGAGAGGCTGAGAGTAAGGTGGGAAGAAGCCACATGAGGATACAGAACTCTAGGGCAGGAATAGTGGAGTTTGTGGCCCTCTGAGAGATGTGGACAAAAAGGGAAAAGGTAGGAGAAGCCCAGGGAAGCAATGAGGGATTATAAGGAGTGGTCATTAGCTGAGTAATTTAGGGTCCTTGGGCTGGAATCCACAAGAGAGAGTGGGGTTTGGTTCCCCTCCCCCAGCAAAAAAGGGAAAGATGGGCCTTAGGACTAAAAGAGACAGAGACTGATGAATCCCTTGTGGAAACTGAAGGCCTAACATAAAGACCATTAGACTTTGGGGTTTTGTGTCTGGACTCTTCTGATACCCTGGAAGAAGACAGAATTGGAAAGTATATGCCCAGAGGACCAGGCCACAGAAAGCATAGACTGCTACAGTACCAGAATGACATGATGGGAGCACTACAACAGAACTTTTGCTACTCTGTCCTGGCATGAGGGGGTGGGGCTCTGGCAGTGAGTTTGCCCTATGACAGGCCTCTTTGGGGCATAGACTGCAAATTATGCCAAACTTTAGTGGGGATCATTGGGCTTATGAGCAGTCATTCCCTCCATTCACAGATATCCCAAGGTAGTGACTGTCTCTTAATATCTGGCTGTATATCATCTATCACAATAGGGCCTCTGAACACCATTGCACTGTAAATGTTAAATAATACTAAATTTCTCCCTATCCATGTGCAAGTGAAAGATCAGCAGGGTCTACCCCCTTCTGCCCAAGGACTTGCAGAGGGGTTTTATGTTGGTCCAGAGAGCCCAGCATGGGGTGGGATGGAGGGGAAAGGTGATACTACAAAAAGTAGAGGGGGTGAAGGCCAGGGAAAGTTCACTGCTCTTTCTTGAGAGAAGCCTGTGCCTCCTGGGGAATCTTCCAAAAAGTTAATGCAGGCTGAGGCTTTGTTAGCTTGTGTTTGAGGTAACTTCTGTGCTTCAGAACCATCCCTTAAAGATGGCTCAGTAGTAGGGGGCAGAGGCAGCTGTAGGCAGGAAGTATGTCTTCGTTTTTGTTGAACTGCTTGAGCACAGGGTTCCAAGTCTGTGTGGAGGGTAGTGCCTTGCCTCTGAGATCCATGTAGGTTGCAGGGCAAATCTTTCCCAGTTTGTGGAGCAGGGTCAACGTGCCCACCTCAATGGAAGTGTGCGGGGAAACCTCAGTGAGGAGAACCTAGCAGAATATTCCTTCCCCCAGGGACTGTCTATTTTGGTGGTTTTGGGATACACACAAATCTGGAGTACGATGAAACCACCAGATGCATTTTCACTGTGACCTAAGCAAGCTAGGATTTGAACCCAAGTCTCCAGAGGTAAAAGGCTACTAAACTAATCTGCCATGTCACTCAGTCACACTTCTTACAATGTTTCATTTTTGTAATACTATTTTATTGCCAGCTTTTAAAAAACAGATATATATATAGTTACACAACTTTAAAACTAAACACCTGATACATAATCCTCCAGAGAGAGAATAGAAGGGGAATAACTATATCCATTTTAGCACAGTCAAAACATTTCCTTGAACAGTTTTTTTTCCACTTGTCACCTGCTGTCAGCAATCATGTTTGAATGTGGATAATAAGACTAAAACAGAAGGCAAAAAAGGAAAGAGGAAAAAAATAAAGACACTTCTGAAAAAAGAATCTAAACCCTTTTCAAGAGACTTCCATGAGCTCCACGAAGTCCACTTGTTCATTCAAAAGGCCACTACTTGGTGTTTTTGCTTAAGAACATACATAAGAATGGCCGTACTGGGTCAGACCAAAGGTCCATCTAGCCCAGTATCGTGTCTACCGACAGTGGCCAATGCCAGGTGCCCCAGAGGGAGTTAACCTAACAGGTAATGATCAAGTGATCTCTCTCCTGCCATCCATCTCCACCCTCTGACAAACAGAGTCTAGGGACACCATTCCTTACCTATCCTGGCTAATAGCCATTAATGCACTTAACCTCCATGAATTTATCCAGTTCTCTTTTAATCTTAGTAGAAAAGGTGACCATATCATAGAATCATAGAATATCAGGGTTGGAAGGGACCTCAGGAGGTCATCTAGTCCAACCCCCTGCTCAAAGCAGGACCAATTCCCAACTAAATCATCCCAGCCAGGGCTTTGTCAACCCGGGCCTTAAAAACCTCCAAGGAAGGAGATTCCACCACCTCCCTAGGTAAAGCATTCCAGTGCTTCACCACCCTCCTAGTGAAATAGTGTTTCCTAATATCCAACCTAGACCTCCCCCACTGCAACTTGAGACCATTGCTCCTTGTTCTGTCAACTGCCACCACTGAGAACAGCCGAGCTCCATCCTCTTTGGAACCCCCCTTCAGGTAGTTGAAAGCAGCTATCAAATCCCCCCTCATTCTTCTCTTCTGGAGACTAAACAATCCCAGTTCCCTCAGCCTCTCCTCATAAGTCATGTGCTCCAGACCCCTAATCATTTTTGTTGCCCTCCGCTGGACTCTTTCCAATATTTCCACATCCTTCTTGTAGTGTGGGGCCCAAAACTGAACACAGTACTCCAGATGAGGCCTTACCAATGTCGCATAAAGGGGAATGATCACGTCCCTCGATCTGCTGGCAATGCCCCTACTTATACAGCCCAAAATGCCATTAGCCTTCTTGGCAACAAGAGCACACTGATGACTCACATCCAGCTTCTCGTCCACTGTGACCCCTAGGTCCTTTTCTGCAGAACTGCTACCTAGCCATTCGGTCCCTAGTCTGTAGCAGTGCATAGGATTCTTCCGTCCTAAACTGTATATCGCCTCATTTTACCTGAATATGATAAAAGAAGCCTCTGCCATAACCCCATCCCCTTCTCCCATGGTGGGAATTGTATCACATTGTGCACAATAGAATGTCCATTACCTATTCTTCATGATTCAATATGTGACACTTCCCCTTTCCCGCAAGCTAACACGTTGCTGCGTGCTCGGTGTGGTATTCTGCAACCCAGAGAGTAAGAACATTAATGATGGGCAAGCCTCAAAGTTGTGAAGTTTTGATTAAGTCCCAAGACGTTCAGGGATCTGGTCCTCAGCTGATGTAATTTGGCCACTTATTTAGGTGCCTAATAATGGGTTTAAGTGTCTAAATTTACACACACACGTTTGAAATTTTCATTTATTTTCCTTCATATAATATCATCTAAGCAGGGCTGAGCATAAATGAATGGAATAAAACTTTGTGGTGAATGGTGCTTGAGTTTACTTTGACTAGAGAACATAGATGTATACTGGGGGCCAGACTGTGATACCATTACCCATGCTGACTTGCTGAGTAGTACCTTCCTCTGTGTAAAGTCCTCTCTGAGGGCCGGAAAGTCTGCTCTTGGAGGAAGGTGCTAGAAATGTGGCCCAGGAACATGTCTGAGTAGCTAACAGTCCAGGAAATTTTTTAATGAACTTATAAGTAATGAGACTCTAGGTTTAAAATAATATGAGATTCCAGCAGCCTTTGTATTATTTAATTAGGCTGTATGCAATATAGGATATGGCAATCTATTTGACGACCTTTCATTTTAAATGACCATTAATTAATGCATAATTAATCCCAGCATTAGTCAGCGGCACCGCATATGTTTTACGTGAAAACAGAGTTAATTGATTATTGCTCCATGTTAGACTTGATTGTTGATTAAATACCTACAGTACCTGGATGGTTTCCAGACTATCTTAATGATGTGTTTGTTGATACAATAAAGATTTGTTTAGTGCTACAATTTACTTAAATTTTATGTCTGATTATTCAAGTAAACCTGTCTTATAAGGCCAGGATCTGATTTCTGATAGAAGCTTAGATTTTGTTATGGAAGAAAGACACTTGACCATAAACACTGGTTTGATACCATAGGGCCTGATCCAAAGACCAGTGTACTCAGTCGGAGTCTTTTCAATGACATAAATGGACTTTGGATAACACCCCTAGGGAGCAAGGTTAAATATCTTACAACACAGAAACAGATAAATACTGGAGTTAGACTGATCCTTTTATGTGTGCACAAGAAAGGGGATCATGCTAAGAGATTTTCCCCTATTGCTTGAGCTGCACAAGCATCAGTCACATTTGTGTCTCTTGTGCTTTGAGGAATTCAGGGACTGCTCCTCTGTGTGCCCTGAAGGGCCCCCCCCCCAATAGAGACTGCCCTGTTACACAAGCTCATGGAGTGTGGAGAGCAAGACAGACTAACCAGCCACCACTCATTGCCAAAGTGCACTGGAAAGATCAGGCAGGACTGTGCTCCCTTGAGCCAGTCCTTCACAAGCTCTGCTGAGATGGTGTAGGACACCCAACATGTGCTAGTGCCCTAAAGGGGTGAATCCTACTTCCGTTGAAGTCAGTGGAAAGATATCCATGGACTTCAATTGGAGTAAGATCAGGGCCTAATGGAACAATTTTATTATTTAGTGGTGGCTATTTATATCACCATAGCCAAGTCATAGACCATGACCCCATTATGCGAATCACTGTACAAACAAAAACTAAAAGAGTCCCTGTACATTTTGGAGCTCAGAATGGTATATGTGACAGGTTGGACCCCTTGGGAAGCCCCCTGATGTGCTGAGATACCAATGAGTCTACCTGTTCTGCCAGCATGGGCCCCCTTTAACCTGTCTTGCTGAGCCAGACTCTTAAGACCTCCTCTAACACACACACAGGCAGGTCCACATCCAGCTGCAGATCAGCTCTGGGAAGATTCAGCTTAAGGGACTTGCTCCAGCACTCAGATGTCCACCTCCCTTGGACTGCAGACCCAAAGATATATTATGAAATCCCCCCCCCCGCTCCCTCAATGTGGAGAGAGGTGTGCACACTTCTTCCCCCCCCCACCTTAGAAATTACAGAAACTGGGTTTAATAATAGACAAAACCAATTTTATTAACTATAAAAGGCAGATTAAGTGGTAAAAGGGGTAACAAACAGAACAAAGCAGATTACTAAGCAAATAAAATCAAACATGCAAACTAAGCTGGTTTTACTAAAGAAACGGGTTACAAATAGTATTTCTCACTCTAGATATTGTTGCAGGCAGTTTTCAAAGCTTCTGTGGTATGGAGAGTCCACAGGAAGGCCAAGCTTTTCACAGTTCATTGTCCTTGTGTCTGGCTTTTCAATTGTTGTACCTGAAGTGTTAGCAATGGGCATCACCCAAAGTAGCTGGTTGAAATACAGATACATAGTCAATTTCAGTTACAGAAATGATACAGTCATACACATTGGATAATCACATTCAGTAAATCATAACCTTTCCAATGATATCTCACATGAGCCATCTTGCATAAAGTATATCATCTCAGTTATGTCATATTCATATCATAAGCATATTTTCATAAAGAATATGGAATGCAATGTCACAGTATATATTAATGATGATGATGATAGCTGTAGCTTGAATTTCAATTAGAACTACCTGGTAAAACTCCTATTTTACTGCAAAAAAATGTTCACAGTAAAACTGAAAGTTACATTGGTAACGGTTGTATCAGTTTATTCTGTAGGATTTAAGTTTACTCAGAATCCCTGAATTTCATGAAATCACCAGTAATCTCTGTTTTTGTCTTTTCAATCTCCTTCTCACCAGAAACAAAAACATGCAAAACTAGATACTGAAAGTGTGAGTGTTATATATAAAGAAAAAGGCTAAAGATCATGCCTTCCACTTTACACACAAATCCTTTGACACAGTTTTTGTGCTAGTAGAAGGTAGATTTTTTTTTCTCTCTGAGCACATTTCAGCTATTATGATGGACAAATATTCACAAAGCATAGTAACTAGTTTTGCTGGAAACTCTGGATGCAAGGAGTTTATATTATGGGATGAATTTGGCATGGTAACTTAAAATGGATTTAAAAGTGGCACATCCTAATCTGTGTTTTTAATGAAGGAAACGACATGACTGATTGTTTCAAAGAGAGAAAAACTCGTTAGTGAGAATCAATATATTAGTGCTTAAATCAGAGAGTTGGTGAGAAGCAGAGCAGTGACTTATGAACCACTTTGGGCTGTAATGTTTGCAAGGGTGTGCACTGAGAAGGCTAATATGAAAAGGAGGTGAAAGAAAGGGACCTATCATTTTTGCAGAAGACATATTTCTTTAGTAAAAATGATATCTTTTTTTTTGTATTCACCATGAGCAAAGTCAGACAACAAAGGAGAAGTGACGGAGTGGCAGAAGGTCAGAGACGCTAGAAGCAGCAGAGGGAAATAGAAGAGAAAGATTGAGACTAAAAGATATCACACTCATAACAGCAATCTCTCTCTATGCTCCAATTTGGCAATTTGGAGTTGGAGTGTAATAATGAGGTGAGTGAAGTTGCGAGAGCAGAAACAGGGACTGAGACTTGCTGTAGCAGTCTTAAATAGAAAGGAGCCAGAAGCCACACAGATCAAATAAGGATGTTTACTGGGTGTTTAAGAACTGAGGGGAGGATTTCTGTTGATTTAAAAATATCATCTTCTTCCTCCATCCAGGACTGAGTATGTCATGTTTCTTTAGCCCTGCACACTCAGCCTGGGATCTCAAAGTCAAATGATGTTCTATCTTGCGTTATTTAAGTTATAGAACTGGATTCACCAGGTCTGGCTGAAAATAATCCACTGAAACTGTTTTAGTGGAAAATTGGATGCTTGACAAGACTTATTTTTTTTACCAGAATTATCTGTTTTCCTCAGAAAATTTCAACTTTTTTTCAGAGTTGGGTAGGGTTTTTTTGGACAAATTGAAATATTTCAGTTCAGAGGTGCTGTCATAGTGCCTTATGAGAGTTGTAGTTCAGGTATCTCATGCCCTCATTTCTGTCTATGGACTGGGCTCCCCAGCTAAACTGCATCTTCCATGCTGCACTGCAGCCAAAGACTCCCATGACTCATTGCTGTGACTCACTGCAAGGGCAGACATGGTGCCTCAAGGGAGATGTAATCTGGCTAGGGAGTCCAATCCATAGAGGAGAATGAGGCATCTAATGGCAACTTCCAGGAGGTACCACTCCAGCATTCCTGAATCAAATATTTTTGGTCTTTGAGTTTTCACAAAAATATTACTTCTGGCTCATTTTCTATCAAAAATCCCATTTTTCCAGATAGCTCTAATTAATTATTCTGTTAAAGATACATCAGCCATATTAGACTAAAACTCCCTTGATAGCCATTGCAGTGAAAAGTAGAATAAAAAAAAAATCTATTGAACACACAAGAAACTAGGATTTGTATTTGAACACATGCATTTGGAAAACACTTTTTACTAATTATACTGGAATCCAAGCAGACTGCACCATTGTGGTCACAAACCCATCTTCTGTATCAATATCTAAAACACATTCTAACAGGATGGGAATGTCACTATAGTTTGACTTGTTGGGAGAGACTGATTCAAGACTAATAGGTCTTTCCATCTCTAACTTTTATGACCCTATTTCTAGAGTGATTTTTTATTTAATAATAGGCACATTAAAATGAATGCGGTACCTGGGCTCTCAATGAACCTGTACTGACCCAAATTAATAAGTCCTTGAGCTCCTTGGCTGAAAGGTACTACAGTTACAAAGTATTAAGACTGTGACTATTATTTATATAGCCCTTTGACAGAATTCTGCAAATACCTAAGTGGCAAAGTTACTAATAACTTTATCTTCCTCTGAGGCTCTGAGCTCCCATTTAAGATAAACCCTAAACATGGTCTGACTCCTATTGTCTATATCAAGAGAGGAATCAAATCATATTTAAAGAATATTTATGGACTTTGACATCATCTTCAATAGTGTTGCCAGGGTGACAATGAGCAAGGAGACTGGCCTAATAATAAAACAGATTCAGATGTGGTTGTGAAATAATGAAGTGTCCCAAGGAAATGAGAAGGGAGCCCCAGGGGGATCCATTGGCCTAACCATTTAAAAATCAGTCTTTAAAATAAAAACGTGATTTGTTATTTCAAATGTTTTAAACAGTTATGATGAACTCAATTAAGGGGGATATGCAGGTGGATATAATTACACAATTTACTCTTGAAGAGCATGAAAGGCCACACACAGCAGATGAAACACCTCCTTTGCCCAATTGCCTTCTCCAAGGCTAATGGCCAGGGAGCAGATAGAGAATGGGTGGAGCCTTGATTTCATCACCTCCTCAAAGATGCACGCTACTTAATATAAGGCAATATATGCTTAATTGTCACAAGTGGTGCCATAACATCTAAATGGGATGCAAGATTTCCTTCTAAGCTCCCCTGTGATGCGGAGAGAAGAAGGGATGAGGGGTTCTGGTGACAAATCCTTGTTCAGTCCTACCTCTAGTAAGGGTCCAACAGTGAAGAATACTGACTCTAGGAAAGAAAGAGGAATGAATGATTTAGTTAATTATACTATTAAGCAGGATTTCTCAGTCTAGTATCCCATCTATTCCCAACGCCCTTCCTCACTCTTTTCTTGTTCTTTCCAAAACCCCATTCTGCTGCTATTAATACAGAAGGGTCAAATTCAGACCTAGTGTAAATAAGTTAAATTCAATTTAACTTACTCTCAACTCAAGGCCTGAATATAGGACAAAGAATGCAGCAATGATCCATAAAATGAATGCAAGACACTTTAAAAAGCTGTTGGATAAATTCCTTTAAAGTTAAATGACTGTCTATAATTGTAGTGCGGTGATTCAGCATTTCTGATGTAAATAGTATTCAGGGCCGGCTCTGGCTTTTTGGCCGCCCCAAGCAACAACAACAACAAAAACCGGGGCGGCCAGAACGGCAAAGCAAAAAAAAAACCCTGCGGCGCGGCTGGAGCGCGGATGCAGGGGGACCGGCTGGGGGAGGGGGAGGGAGCGGGCGGGAGAGAGAGAGAAGGGGGCGGCCAGGGCTACAGCAGGGGCGCTGCCATGCAGCCCCTGCCACTGCGCCGCCTCCTGCCGCCTGCCGCGAGGGCTCCGCTCTGGTCGGCGGGGAGGGAAGGAAGAGGACTGCCCTGCAGGGCACTCTGGTTCTCCGCGCCGCCGCCCCCTACAGGGCGGCCGGAGCGGAACAAGGAAAAAAAAAAAAAAAGCGGCCGTGCCGCCCTAGGATTGGGCAGAATGCCGCCTCCAACAATCTGCCACCCCAAGCACCAGCTTGCTCAGCTGGTGCCTGGAGCCGGCCCTGATAGTATTCAGCAATAAAAGTTAAGTAAGACCAAATATGAGTGGAACTTTTGAATGTTTTCTCAGATTGAGGGACTCTTAAGAGATATGCCATTTAAGTAATTAGAGTTGCACTCATTTGCACTAGAGCTGAAGCTGGCAGAGGAAAAGGGGGATAAAATGCAATGTGTCAGTTTCACTTGAGCAGCAGGATACAAGAAATGAGTTTTAGACTAAAGGCCAGATTCTGCCACCCTTACTGAAATATGAATAGTCATTATTTAATGTAACACCTACAGGCCCTGAACAGCATCCTTTGCCACTGGACTATGGGATGTTCTGATGTGTGTTTTTCTCAATTTCTCCCATTGAACCTGTTCCACCTATGTATAAATTAAATATGCATTGGGCCAGAAAGAGTGGGAGAACGACACTATAGTCCAGCGACTAGGGTAATTATCTGAGAAATGAGAAACCTGTATTCAAATCCCTTTGCCACATCAGGCACAGAGGGGGAAATGGTCTGCCACATCCCGCGTGAATCCCCTAACTAAAGAGCTAACGATTATAAGCGAGGCTACCACTACCTCCCCTCTTTTCTGTAGAGTTAGGCCTGCTCTGAGTACTCCTACCTGATTGGGCCCTACAGACAAGACAGGTGAGGTAATGCCTAGTTTCACCTAGTGTGAGGATCCCTCAGGGGCTTAGGTATGAGAGATACTACCAGACACCTAGACTAAGGCAGCAAAGCACATGCCCAGAGGTGGAAATTTAGGCACCTCGGGGATTCCAACAGTGGAAGTTTAGGTGCCTCCAGGGTTGGGTGGCAGCTGAGCAGGGTTTTTGAGGCTCCTTGGTTGCCTAAGTCCTTTTGTGGTTCTGGGCCTTCCTGATCTTGGGTTACACATTATTAAAACACCAGTCAAATGCCAAAAGGCTATGGCCAATGAGTGAATGGAAAAAGCTTATAGTCTCAATTTTCATATATGGATTTTGTGCGCCTTAATGCTGAACACTGATCCTCTGAAAATCAAGTGCCTTTAAGCTGTCTAAAGGTGGGCAACCAAAAATCATTTATTATTTTAAAAAATGTAAGTCTATACTAGGCTTTTGCAATACAAAATAAGAAACGGGAATGGCATTTCATCACAATACTTAGCATGAAATCTATACAGGACAAGCCAGAGAACCTATAGGACATACAGAATTTACCTTCTAGTCCTCTAAAAGCTCTACTCCTTCCCCCATAGAAAAAGGACTTAAATGTCTCTAAATAATGGGGATACTAGCATGAAATTATTTCTTCCATTATCTTCTACAGTTTGTCAGACTTTTTGGAAAAGACATACATGGCACTTTTCAATGCTTGAATGTTTGTTTTGTCATTTAATTTATTTATAGTAATTGGAAAATATAATTTTCATATTTGGATTCCAATCATACCTGCCATGCATAATAAAAACTGAACATTCATTTCACAAAATAAATCAAACTCCAATTGGAGGCATGTTTTTATATATGACTGAATTCTCAGCATTTTCACTCCTTTAAATGTTTTTTTTTTTAAATCAGTCTCTCGCTTTGGGAATTTGTTCTTAGTTACAACAGCTTCCTGGAAGGAGGGACGGCATGTTCCTTTAAATACAGTATTACTGTATTTGTACAGTGTTACAGTATTGTGTAACACACAATTAAGTGTGAAACAATTGCTCCAGTGTATGCAAACCAAAAAGTAATGTCTATGCCATAGTGTGCATTATTGTTAGCATTCTTGCCCACAATATCAAACAGCTACCTTTAAAAAAAAAATCCATTGACTAAGTTCAAGAGCTGGTTTTGTTTGGTGGACTTCAGTAAAATTAAACAAACAATAAAAAACCACAACACACAAGCAGGGAATTCACAGAATCATGCAGTTCTAGTTAAAGGACTTAGTGTGATTGTGCAAAGCAGCTTGGCTGACAGGGCCTTCTGCAAGGACTCCTTCATAACCGGGAGGATAAATTGTGTTCCATGAACCTTGAAGTTGGAAGCCTCTGAATAGTTCTTGACAACAGAGACTGTAATGGCTCTGTAGGACGTGTCAGAGTTTGTGTCAAGAACCGAGCTACTACAGAGTGCTCAAACGGTCTTGGTTGGCAACATTGACCATAATATGAAAGTTTATCTATCTGGATTTGCATGCTAAACCATAAGATCTTCAAGGGAGCTGTTATGGTATATCATGTTATTAATTGTTATTTATTCTATACTGCTTGTTTCTTTAGCCCTGACAGTGTGTGCTTTGCTCTGTCCAAGACACAGAAGTCAGCACAGGTCCTGCCCCAATATGCTTAGAATGAGTATGATTCTGCTGGATGCTAAGTGCTGCTAATACCCAGTGAAGTGATTGGGAGTTGTGATTGTCCAGAATCTCAAAGGATTGGGATCTAAAACATGATTTTAACAAAGAGGAATGTGACACTGGGAAAAGGTAGAGAACACAAGAAAGTTAACTATTGATACAACAACAGAAGATTAAGAAGATGGTGGACTAGCACAATGGGAATCATTAACCATGGTGTTCAGAAACTGTAATAGTAACATATATTCAAAATGTTGCCTAAATTTTGCACTTTATCCTAAGCATATCATAAGCTTGTACTGAGCAATATGGAAGTTTGTGAGTCTCTGAGTTTGAATCAAAGCTGGGTACTTTAAAGGCTCTTTACCCTGCATTTTGTCCATCACTGGGCATTAAGCCAGTTTAGGTGGCCATAAACTTTTACTTATATTACATGTGCATGTAATATAAGTAAAAGCTTTTATGGCCTACCAGGTCAATAAGAAAATCATTTAGGCTGACATTACACCTCTAAAAAGCCTGATCCAAAGCCCATTGAAATCAATGGAAAGCCTGCTCTTGACTTCAGTGGGCTATGGATCATGTCCTAAGTCATCCAATTCCATTATATCCAATTAGGTGAATGCATCGTATTCCATACCGCATGTGCTATATTTGGTGCCAGTGGGGTGGTTACAGGTGAAATATCAGCAATATTCATCTGTGTCACAGTTTTGATATTAAATAAATTTAGCTGTATGTGTTAAACTACAATCTATATATATATTTTAAAAAGGTGATGAATGGAACAGGAAGGAAAATCTTGTAGAAGGTAGAAGCACAATGTTGAGCTGTGTGTATTTGTCAAGAGGTGCAATGCTGAAGAATCCTCCTATCTTTACAGGTAATTCTGAGTCCACAGTGGCAGTGTTCATATTGGATACTATTCTTCCATGGCTGAATAAGGAATGTGGTAAATATCTGGTTTCATTAGTTAGTCATTCAGCTCTGCAATTTGACTTTATATATCCACTGAAATATGAATGTATTCATAAAAACCCTGCGGGAAAAATGAGTTTTGAGCAGAATCTATTTAGCTATACTACTAAAACCATTCTAAAAATACACAAACCAAACCCAGACTTCTGGATATTTCTGTCCCTGATGGACACAATAAAACTCATGCACAAGTAAAAGTAACTTAATGACTATTAAAGTAATCTTTTCTCCCATCTTATTTTTCTGCTTATTGTAACATCATTGTTATTTTCACAGTACCTGGGCATTTTGCTGCCACCCCACTCAAGACAATGGAATTTTTGCAGTGTGATTGTAGCCATGTTTGTTTCAGGATATGAGCAGAGACAAGGCGGGTGAGGCAATATCTTTTGATTGGAATAACTTCTGTTGGTGAAAGACAAACTTTTGAGCTACACAGAGGTCTTTTTCAGGCCTGGGAAAGGTAATCAGAGTGTCACAGCTAATATATAAGGTGGAACAGATTAAGCAGAAGGAGTTATCACATGTTGCAAGAGACCAATCAATAGGAAGTGGACAATTAACACCTCTCCCATCATAGGACAAAGGAGGGTTAGTGGGTTACAATTGTTGTATGGAGACCTAAAAGCATTGTCTCTATTCTGTCCATTTTTACTGTCTAGCAAAGTTATGAATTTAAGCTCACAGGCTCATCTTCAGCATAGCTGCCAGTCTCAAATATCTACAAGACAATAGACACCCCAAACATATAGCCAAACTCATCCATTTCATCCTCATCCATGTCAAATTTACATTCAACAACAAACACTTTGCTCAAACCATAGGAATAGCCCTGGGTACTAGGATGGCTCCCCAATCTCTTCACAGGCCACCTCAACGAAGAATTTCTGGAAAAATGCCCCACTAACCCAATGATATCATCAATAATATTTTCATCCTCTGTACAGATGACCTAAACTCCCTCAGAGATTTCCACCACAAATTCAACAACCACCACCCATCCATAAAACTCTCTCTAGAACACTTCCATACCAGCACCAACTCCCTGGACACCTCAATCTTCTTCAACAATGGAATTCTACAGATAACTATATACAAGAAACGCGTAAATCACTACACTTACCTTCACAGATCCAGTAACCACCACAGACACACCACACAATCTGTTATCTACAGTCAGGCCCTCAGATATCACAAAATATCACAAAATATGCTTCAAGGAGAAAGTCCGGCATACCTGCCTTAACACAGTTAAAACCATCTTCACCATCCAAGGACACTCCACCAGAGAAGCAGATCGCATCATGGAATGGGCCACCCAAATACCCTGAGAGAACCTGCTTCAATATGGGCAAAAACCCCACCGACTCTACACCCCTAGTTGTTACCTATTACCTCACACTGGAACCCATATAGACCTGCCTACAGCCATGCCAAGTCTTGTGAATTTAGGTGATGGGGGCTTAGGGATTGAACTGTGAGGGGGCTGAATTGAGGGGGATTGGATAGGGACAGAAGTGATGGGGGATTGGAATACAAGATTAATTGCTGGGCAGGAGACAGTCAGATGTGGGGGTGAGAGTTCCTGCAGCAGAGTCCAAAATCATCCTTATCCAGTACATGTGGAAGAGTGGGCAACACTAATTGTCACATGTACACACCCTGGGGATGGCCAGGGGGAGTTCAAAAATCAAGAGACTGACCTAAAAACACAATATAATCTTTTTTAAAAGTCTCATGATTTTGGGGAATCTGACTCATGATTTATGATCTCTTGGCATTGGCAATACTGCCCATACAGGGTATCATCAAACAATTACAACCCATACTTGATAGGGACCACATCCTGAAAGAATTCTTTCCCAATTTCCAGCCTTCAATCAACTGCCCAACCTCTCCACACTCATCATCAGAAGCAAGCTCTCCACAGACCAAAACACACCAACTCATAATAGCATCGGACCCTGCTATTACAACAGATGCAAAATTTGCAGACATATCGCCACTGCTACAATGATCAACACACCTTTCAAGATTCATGGATCTTACACATGCTTATCATAACATGTGGTGTTCCTCATCCAGTGAATCAAATGCACTAACAATCATATGGGTGACACTAGACAATCACTACACTCTCGAATGAACTCACACAGAAAAATAAGACAAAAACAAATCACCCGTGTTTTATGAACACTTTTCAGAAAACGATCACTCCATATCTGGCTTCTCAATCCTCATCCTCAAGAGAAACCCTCAAAAGATAAGGCTGTGAGCTTAAATTCATAACATTGCTAGACACTAAGCCTATGTAGACACTACCTCTTACTATGGTACAGTTTACATCGCTCAGGGCTGTGAATAAGCCACCCCCTGAGCGACATAAGTTACACTGACCTAAGCACCAGTGTGGACAGCGGTGTGTTGGCGGGAGAGCTTCTCCCATCGACATAGCTACTGCTGCTCATGGGGGATGGAGTAATTAAATCAATGGGAGAGCTCTTTCCTGTACGCTTAGAGCAGGGAGAGTCAATTATTTTTTGTCAAGGTCCAAATTTCTTGGTCAAGGTATAGTCAAGGTCCAGACTCCAGAGAAAATAAATAAAAAAGATTTTGGAGTCCATTCAAAAGCAGCTGGTAGTCTGGATTTGGCCCGCGGTCTGCCTATTGACTACCCCTGGCCTAGAGTGTCTGCACTAGCAGCACAGCTGCATTGGTGTAGCCATAGCCTAAAAATCATGGACTCAGTAGAGACACCAGTTTTATGTCTCATTACAACAGTCTGCAACCCACTCATAAGAACATAAGAACATAAGAAAGGCCGTACTGGGTCAGACCAAAGGTCCATCTAGCCCAGTATCTGTCTACCGACAGTGGCCAATGCCAGGTGCCCCAGAGGGAGTGAACCTAACAGGCAATGATCAAGTGATCTCTCTCCTGCCATCCATCTCCATCCTCTGACGAACAGAGGCTAGGGACACCATTCTTACCCATCCTGGCTAATAGCCATTTATGGACTTAGCCACCATGAATTTATCCAGTCCCCTTTTAAACATTGTTATAGTCCTAGCCTTCACAACCTCCTCAGGTAAGGAGTTCCACAAGTTGACTGTGCGCTGCGTGAAGAAGAACTTCCTTTTATTTGTTTTAAACCTGCTGCCTATTAATTTCTTTTGGTGACCCCTAGTTCTTGTATTATGGGAATAAGTAAATAACTTTTCCTTATCCACTTTCTCAACATCACTCATGATTTTATATACCTCTATCATGTCCCCCCTTAGTCTTCTCTTTTCCAAACTGAAGAGTCCTAGCCTCTTTAATCTTTCCTCATATGGGACCCTCTCTAAACCCTTAATCATTTTAGTTGCTCTTTTCTGAACCTTTTCTAGTGCTAGAATATCTTTTTTGAGGTGAGGAGACCACATCTGTACACAGTATTCGAGATGTGGGCGAACCATGGATTTATATAAGGGCAATAATATATTCTCAGTCTTATTCTCTATCCCCTTTTTAATGATTCCTAACATCCTGTTTGCTTTTTTGACCGCCTCTGCACACTGCGTGGACATCTTTAGAGAACTATCCACGATGACGCCAAGATCTTTTTCCTGACTCGTTGTAGCTAAATTAGCCCCCATCATGTTGTATGTATAGTTGGGGTTATTTTTTCCAATGTGCATTACTTTACATTTATCCACATTAAATTTCATTTGCCATTTTGTTGCCCAATCACTTAGTTTTGTGAGATCTTTTTGAAGTTCTTCACAATCTGCTTTGGTCTTAACTATCTTGAGTAGTTTAGTATCATCTGCAAACTTTGCCACCTCACTGTTTACCCCTTTCTCCAGATCATTTATGAATAAATTGAATAGGATAGGTCCTAGGACTGACCCTTGGGGAACACCACTAGTTACCCCTCTCCATTCTGAGAATTTACCATTAATTCCTACCCTTTGTTCCCTGTCCTTTAACCAGTTCTCAATCCATGAAAGGACCTTCCCTTTTATCCCACGACAGCTTAATTTACGTAAGAGCCTTTGGTGAGGGACCTTGTCAAAGGCTTTCTGGAAATCTAAGTACACTATGTCCACCGGATCCCCCTTGTCCACATGTTTGTTGACCCCTTCAAAGAACTCTAATAGATTAGTAAGACACGATTTCCCTTTACAGAAACCATGTTGACTATTGCTCAAGAGTTTATGTTTTTCTATGTGTCTGTATGTTTTTCTATGTGTCACTCCTTTGTCTTATGACTCTAGAGATGGCATAAGAGTGAGAAAAGTACGCTATTCTATACAGCTTTTCTACTCTTCACTTTGATTTGATTCAGATGTGTGTTTCCTTATGGACCACTGGATGGCTTTATGATAATTTAGACATTGGGCCAAGTTGGATCGCACCAGCGTAAATCCGAAGTAACTCCACTGAAATAAATGGGACTACATTGGTGTCCAGCTTGTATAAGTGAGAATCATGCCCACTGCACATTCTTGTATGTAACTCAAGTTTGCCTGTTTGCCAAATTCTTTTCCAATTTTCTAGGCAATTTATAGTGCTGCTGGGCATGGTGTTTTTTTTTTTTTTTTTTTTTTACTTCTTGACCTTAAATGTAGCAGAACTGGACAGGGGAAGAGAAAATGCAAAATTTTTCAGATTTATGACTAGGAAACAAATAGTTGTTACATCCAGATTCAAAGTCCAGCTTAATTCATATCATACTGCATCAGAAGGCATTAAAATGTCAACATTTGCAAGATGCTATTACAGAATTACAAATGACCACAGATATCTCCTATTTCTAAGTATAGAGGGAAACAGAGGAACTCTGATACCATTGGACTGAATTGATGGCAAATGTTGACTTTTAATGGGAACCCACAGATGGAACTTCAGATAGAGTCTGGTTTTGTTAAAAAAAAAAAAAAAATTTCTACAGTGACCTTTCCCCTTCTACAGTAAGAGAAGCGAGTGCAATGTCTACATTTCATATCATAACACTTCATCGTGGCAAGGTGGAAACTTTTGGTGAGAATGCCACTACTTTTTTTTTTTTAAGCTGGGATATTTTCATAAGAGTATCAAGAAATATTCTAACAAAATAATGTAGGAATTCCCATGGGGGGGTGGAGCATTTATGGCTTCCTTTCACATATGCCATAAAGCATCAAGAGTGGGGCACAGAATCTGTTCCATGGTATTTGCTGTATTTGTTTACATTAGATATTTGGGAAGGATAAGTGCTCATTCCCTCCCCTCTTTCCTTCCCCCTCTAACTATAACTCTCTTCTGAGAGAGTAAATTTTTGGCCCAAATTACATCTTTTAATCTAAATTATCCATAGGGTGTTTTTTTTTCTGGAAACTGATTTTTGTATGTTACAGTATAAAGTTTTGCATTAGGTACAATGTTACATGAGCTCAGATATGGACAGAAAGTGATTAATTACTTGGTACTTTACGCAGAGAAAAGTTTTGATAAACTTGTGACAGGGAAACTGATAGTTGCAGGCTGGAAGGATGAACCTTTCCTGAACTTACTTGCAGCTGTTTCACAGCAATGACCTCTCCTAGTTCTTAATTTGGTTAAAACAGGCTCTTTGCATCTCTTTCAGCAGCACATGACATGGTTCATATTGCACCATACCCAATATCATACAGCTAGATACAATGCAAATTTTCCCCTCTGCAAGTAGTAACAAGCCATCAATGCATTTCTGGTCTCACTGAAGTCAATAGGAGCTTTTCCATTTACTTCAATGGAGGCAGAATTGGATCCAGCACATCCGAACATCATTTTATAGCTATTACGTGGATCTCTACAGGATTCTCCATTTAATGTACCTAGTCTTGTTTTCTGGTTATGAAATGCATATTTTACTGCAGTCCTCCCTCTCCCCCGTCCCTCTCTCTCACACACAAATTTACATAAATCCTTTTTCTTAAACCAGTTTATTTGTATACTTACATAGTTCCCATCACAGCAATACCTGAACACTTAAAAATATTAATGGATTTATCCTCCCCAAAAGATAGGCAAGGTCGGGATGCACTATCCCCTTTTTACAAAGCAGGGAACTGAGGTTGACAGAACAAGTGATACGCTCAGCGTCATTCAGAAGGTCTGTGAAGAAGTGCTAAAGATGACTTAACTCAAGAATTCTGGAGAGGATTAAAAACCAACCCTTCCCTCCTCTTTAACCTGTCCACACAAAGGACACAAGGGACAGTCAGTAACATCACTGGCAGGTAGATTTAAAACCCATATTGTAATTGTGCTCCCCCATCTCCACATGCATATATCCCTCTTCCTGATCAGAGGAGAGGCTGAGCCACATCTGTGGGACCATCCCCCACTTCTGCTGGACCCTGTGGAGGGATTGCAATGGGTGTGGAGAGCCATGTGACAGAGAAGGTTTGGCCAGTGGGAAATGATGGGCCAGTGTTGTGTATTGTGTTCCCCCTATGGTCTGTCAGAGCTCTTCTAGGAAAGATAATAGAACCAGTTCCATAGATCAGTGGTTCTCAACCAGGGGTACGCAGAGGTCTTCCATGGGGTACATCAACTCATCTAGATATTTGCCTAGTTTTACAACAGGGTACATACAAAGCACTAGCAAAGTTTGTACAAACTACAATTTCATGCAATCACTTGTTTCTACTGCTCTATATACTATACACTGAAATTTAAGTACAATAGTTATATTCCAATTGATTTATTTTATAATTATATGGTAAAAATGAGAAAGTAAGCAATTTTTCAGTAATAGTGTGCTGCGACACTTGCATTTTTATGTCTGATTTTGTAAGCAAGTAGTTTTTAAGTGAGGTGTAATTTGGGGGTACGCAAGACATATCAGACTCCTGAAAGGGGTACAGTAGTCTGGAAAGGTTGAGAGCCACTACCATAGGTATCCCTCTGTGTCAGGAATTTCCTCTTTAAAGGTGGTGGTGGTGAGATGGAGTATTCAGGGCCCAAGGGGATCCTGGTAGTGGGGTTCCAATAGGCCATTGTGCTCAGAAGGTGGGGAACTGCTAGCGGTCAGAGTACTGGGAGAGGAGAGACTTCATGGCTTGTTCCTTGGAGGGAGGGAGGGGCACATTCCTCTGCTCCAATGGAATCATATGAACTTGACTAAGCGTATGTTTTCACTACCAACGTTAAAGCGCTGGAAGCGCTGTAAAGTGGCAGTGTAGACAAAGCCTAAGGTTTCCTTCCTCTTATCCTGCACATGAAGGAGGGGAAATTCAGCCCAGCAAAAGGAAGTATTTCTTCTAATAGCCGCTAGACAGCATATAGAACTGACTGGTTGCCAAAGGAGGTCATAGAGTCAAGTAGGTGGATTTTAAGAGGCGGCTGGATCATTTCAGAATCTACAGCAGCATCTGTTGTTGTACATGAAAAAGTAGGCGTGATCAAGTTCCATGCTTCTAGAGAGTCAGCTGACAGCCACAGAACTCAGGAAAGAATGTCTCTCCCTATAAAGCTTTTCACCATTAACCAGTTGCCTTGTGAAGATTTCTTTCCTGGTGCCCCAGCAGCAGGACATTAGACTGGAAAGACCATTTGTTTAAATTGATATGGGAAATCCTAAGGTTTCTATTTTGAGATGTTGCTCTTTTTGCCACACTGGCATGTACATGTTCTGATCCTTTGTCCACTGAACTCAGTGGCTAGATTCAGAAATGCAGCATGGGAAGGGTTAAACAGAAGCACTTTGGGAAATGTTTTCATGGCCAAACTCTCTTGCAGGGAATGAAAGTGATTTACAAAATATATATTTCAAACTCTACACAAACACCGAGGGGCAAAGTCTGTGATTATCTCACTGCAGATCTTATAATCGATAAGTGTGTCTTTGTCAAGGAATATACAGTAAAGATTTATTTAATCATTTAACTGAGTCACTATCTGATCTTCCTGAATTATTCTAGACAGACTTCCCACGCCACTTTCAAAAAATTATTCCCCAAGTCTCTGTAAGCTAAGACAAGTAATAATGCAGTGTTTTATTGTTCACCTTGTCTTAGTATGACACTACCAATATTTAAAGATTCTGGGCTAGATTGTGTCAGTCTTGTATGTGGGTGTGAGTGTTAGAGGAGGGCACAAGGGAGTGTTGTATTAATTCAGATGGAATAAATGGGCCCACAGAATCATAGGTGTTCATGACTCTGAAACTATTCAACATTAAACAGCATTAAACAAGGTCTGGTACACAGAGACCTCAGCCTGCTTAGCACCATGGCAAACACACCATTAAAAATCTTATTAACCTTTTTAGTAAAGATATAGAAAAGAAAGAAAGACAGGTAAAGCATTTGAAATATAAATGGATTAAGTAAGGTTTTCATTTTAACAATATACCTTATTCCTTTCCCATGTAGCCAGAGAGATCTTTAGAAGGAAAAACCTGTGCTTACAATCTTTTAGATGGCATTAAAGATGGTAATAACTGGACTTTTTAACTGGGCTGGAGCTGCAGTTGCTGTAGTTTTCTAAAAGATAAAACAAGATAAATACACAAGAGGGGACAGAACAACCAGTAAAGATAGAAAATGAAGCTTCTGTCTCTAGTGTTGATTCTCATTTGCAACCTCACTGCTGGAGAACCATGGTAGTAATAGTCATTCCAAGACCTGGCAAACTTGTACCAGCATCAGGCTGGTTAGAACATAGCTTTTAGCTGCCTTTCTGGTCACAGGTCAACAGCAGTGTTGTGAAATATGCACTCTTGGCTGTCTAAGCCATACTCTTATTAGACAGAAGGAAAAAGGAGAGGGATAGGAAAGAAGACAGGCAGGAAGGAAGGTGGTGATGTCATCTGGGTCCTGTTCTTGGCCAGATCTGGTCAGAAAATCTCTCAGGATCAGGATGACAAAGGCTCAGCGGTGTTACAGTAGACTCTGGGTTCCCAGGAATCAGTTGCGGTGGCAGTTATGATGATAAAATTCACTGCAGCAGTAGCTGTCAGACAGCTGCTTCTTCTGCTAATCTTCTCCCAAAGCATTTCCTTTTTAAGAACCCCAAAAGATAGTGATTGATGGAATAATTCATCTTCTCATTATGTTGTCCACCAACTAGGTCTAGTTTCCAACACCAATTTTGGTTAAATTGATTTCCAGTCCCACACTTCTCTTGTTTATCAGGCATGATCTTAATACACTCCTTGTCTTATATCAGGAGGCCTTTTTGTTTGGACTAATTCAGTCTATCTCCCTTTCCCACGTTTTCCCATCAATATTTGACACTTTATGAACTTCATTCACATTTTATTAGTTGACCTCACAATTTGGGAAATGTGTAGGCCCATTTATCACAGTAGCCCCCTCCTCTCCCCAAACTTCACTTGAATACCATGCATA
Organism: Emys orbicularis; assembly: GCF_028017835.1. Lineage (NCBI taxonomy): Eukaryota > Metazoa > Chordata > Testudines > Emydidae > Emys > Emys orbicularis. Next base: position 44,982,850 of record NC_088687.1, on the reverse strand, counting down.
AGAGCCAGGCACAACTGTGGACCCTCTGCTCAGGAGAACATAGTGGCTGTCACAACTGGGTCATAGGCAGCCAGACCACACAGTCATGCAACAGGAGTGACTGGCTCAGGATACCAGCAACTGAGAAGCAGGAGACATAAATGAAGATCAGAACCATAAGTTCAAAACAGAGTCAAGCCAGGTCAGGATACCAGAGGCAGAAGCCAAATTGGAGGTGAGGAACCACAAGTCAGATGCCAGGAAATCAAGCCAAGGTAACAGGAAACACAAGGCACACACAGTCCAGAGCAGGGTAGAGCCCAGTTCTTCCTGCTGTTCCTGCTGCTAGCCAGCTGGCCAATCACTTGCTCTTATACTCTGCCAGTTGGACCTCAGGGCCCAGAGCCTCATGCTGGGGTTGGGCTTCATGGGTCCCAGCTAAGTGACTGTCAGCAGACTACCAGGTGGATGGTTGAGCATGGCTACTCCTGTGGGCCTGCGTTTGAGACTCATGGATCATCGCTGTGACTGAGCCTTCACTTCTTTCACAGAGGCCCACATACAGGATGAGAGTACAAAGGCAGTGTGACACCCTGACACCCCAATATTCACCACTCTCATGTAATTAGGATATGTTTTATACAAAGTATGTCTTGTGAGATATTCTAAAAGTCTTGATCTGCTAGACATTAATATCTCGTTGGATTGTATGTGTTATCGTCATATGTGAAATTATGAAGTTTGGCTATGTATATGATACTGAAAAATATTGTGAGGTTGAAAGCACCCACAAGCAGCCTTTCAGGTACAATCGTAAAAAGTCCAAACAATGTTAATGGCTTATTGAGGAAATGCACACAAGCACAAGGATTACCCCAGGAACTATGTACAATGGAAACCTCTCAGAGATAGCACTACAAAACTGAGAACTGTTTGACCCAGGTCACAGCAAAAGAGATTTCCAGCGATTGGGAAGAAATATAAACAGTGATATCACTGGGGGACTTCACTCTCCCTGCAACAACACACCTGAAAACACCTGAGGGGCAAGGACTAAACTGTGGGAAGTGATGGTCCCAGGGTAGAAGGATCTTTAGCCTGTGTATGAAAACCTGGGAAAATCAAGGCAACTTGTGCCTTAAGAATCTGCCAACCTGTTTATCACTCAGGGTGAGAATTCGCTAATTTATATCCTACCTATCTAGTGTGTTAATATCAGTTTGCGGTTTTTGTTTATTTACCAAGGTAATCTGCTTTGATCTGGTTGCTATCACTTATAGTCACTTAAAATCTATCCTTTATAGTTAATAAACTTGTTTTGTTCTCTCTAAACCAGTTTGTGAAATTCATAACTGGGGGCAAAAAGCTGTGCATATCTTCCTCCACATTGAGGGAGGGGGCGAATTTCATGAGCTTATGCTGTACAGTTTTCTGTGCAGCACAAGACAATACAATTTTGGGTTTGCACCCCAGAGGGGGTGTGCACTTGAGTGCTTGGCAATCCCCTAGCTGATTCTTCCCACACAGAGCTGATTTCAGTGTCTGAGTCTTTCTGCAGCTGGGTGTGTCCCTATCTGTGTGTGTGCTAGAGGAGGCTTGAGGGCCTGGCACAGCAGAACAGGGTGAGAGAGCCCAGGCTGGTGGCATGGATGGGCTCAGTGGGACTCCAGTACATCAGGTGGCACCCTGGAGTGGGGGCAACCTGTCCCAGGCAGTATGCTTCCTATAGCAGTGGGCATGTTCTCTTGTAGGTCAGGGAGCTCTCAAAGGCAAGATACATCACAGGGTTGTGTGTTAATGTCACAGTTAGGCCCTCTGGTATTTTGTTATGGAAATCAAAACAATATACATAGTGAGTGTGTGTGTGTGTGTCTACATAAATAACTACCTCCATATGAATATATACCTATCTGTATACATGCATATCTAAATATATAAACACAACACCAAGAAACAATGTAATGTTAAGGTTAAGATTTAAAAAAAACCAAAAAAACAGAAAATTCAGAGTTGAAATTCCTGCAGCAGCAGCCTGAAGTCCTCCTGCTTACATGTGTACATTACTACAAGGGTCCATTTCAAGATCATGTGTGCAGCAATACAAAATACTCCATACATGCATCTCTCATTACAGTAAAAATATGCACTTTATATATAAACCCAAAACTGGTATATTGAAATCAATATCTAATGTGCATTGTCAGCTTCAGACCATAAGCAGTAATTATAAAATGGTGAGGCAAATATACCCCTGCAGCTCCTACTGAAGCCAGTGGAAACCACAGAGATGTATATGAGGGGAGAATTTGGCCTGCTATGTATGTGTAGCTATAACTGTACAAATACTGTGTGTACACAACCTCATTTTGTTTGATATCTCCATCTGTAAGAATACAAGGAAGGAAGATGAGGTGTGTGTGTGTGTGTGTGCGCATTTTTTCCACACTAGTTCCCCCATCTGTAGCATCTACTTTTCCCCTAATCTAAGTACCTCAGGGCTGCATGCCATTGCCAGAATCCTGCTTGCAGTTGTTTTGGAACTGTTTTGGTGTTGCTCCAGATATTTTTTTCTTGAATTTAGCTTGCATTTACCAATATTCAACAGGACTCTGATATACACACAATTAAGCCTGCCCTGAGTGACAGATGAGTAGCTTACACAACCGAATCCAAGCATGTAATAAAGGTCCCCTTTTAAACACAGCATTTCAATTGATTTATACCATGTGAGATTCTTGTTTCCCTGTCTCCAACACCATATTAGTGGAACCGTCTGATCACTTCCATTAGCTAAATGCACAACTTTCCTGATTTTAAAAGAAAAACAGGATTGAAAGACTATTGCAAAACAGGAACAGGTTTGTGTTTCTTTGCCAGGCTGTGCCACAGTGAGCAGCACCTGACCTCTCATTAGTCAGGGTGCATCTGCCACATAGGGACATATGGAGGGGAGTGTGTGCACTGTGTGCAGCATGTTATTTGCCGTTAGAAGACCTGGTGCATTTCTCCAGCCAAAATGAACCAGGCTTTGTGGCATGTTATCTCTCATACTCAGGAGGCTTGTGAAAGTAAAATGTGTTGTGAAGAAACCTGTCAGCACAAATCACAGTTGGAATGTGCAGGACAGCTTGGGCCAAACCTTTGACAGTCCCATTAGTACAATCCTCAAGTAGCTTGGACCTTCAGACAGAGAGACGGAAGCTTTCAGAGTAGGCCAGTGTCTCTGTGCACATCATAAAAGACCAGCAGGAGGTCAAAGTTATACCCTGGTCCCTGCCAGGGGACAAAAATCTCAGTATTGAAAACACTTCTGTGATTCACCATGGGAAGAATCCTATTTTATGGTGGCAGTTTGGGGAAGTAGTGCTTTATATTTTCTTATGGACATTCTAATGCCTTCTCCAGAAAGAACCAATTATTGGAAATAATATGGGATGTCGGCAGCCACTCCATAGTTGGGTTTGAGATAATATTAGGTTCCCATTATAAACCTGATTTTCAAACAGCTGTTGGGGGGTACTGGCAGCCAGCACTCTGCCTGTGAATAGGTATTTACAAGAGTATTGAAATGTGTTCATGCAGCTATCTTGATAAGCTAATTTGTGGATGGGAGTCATCCATTTAGGGTGCAGAAGCAATACCACATGGCTGTGTGTGAACCGAGTATAACAGACTGTGATAACTTAAAACTCATGGACTGAAATAGATTCTGATAAAATATTCATAAAATTTTGACTAAGGAGCAAGTTATTTAAAATCTAACTCAGTTTACAGACAAATCACAAACAGAAAAAGGCACTAAATTCATCAAATAAATTATGTACTGTGAATAGCTCAGCTTTAGGGGTTATACTGGGTATCTGTAGAGCTGGAACCTTTGTCAGCTGGTCAGATTCCTCCTCCCCTAAACCCAATGAGGCAGGCAGTTTGTTTAGTGAAGAGAACTGGGAGCTAGGATCGCTGGGTATATTCATGGCCCTCTTACTGCCTCACCTGTTAACAGTTACACCCATTTCACAGGAGAGTAACTACTCGGGTGCGGGAGGAGGGTTGTTGTGAATCTCAAATAATTAGTGCTTGTAAAGGCCTTGCAGACCTTGGAATGAAAGATTGTTTAGACACATGGAGCATTATGATTTATTTCTATACTCGTACAGAATTCAATGGCTCTGCATATTTAGCAAGAGCCTTCCCGTTGGAACTCAAGCCCATTCTAATTGCATAGCATGTTCATGTTCATGCTCCTGTATTTGTTTCCCCTGGTGATGGTCTCTGGAAATACCCCCAAAGAGTGTGATGTAATTAAAAACTAGAAGTAGAGGTGGTAAAATTCCCCACTGCTCTTCACTTGTACTCTGCTCCTGCATTCAAGCTTTTCTGTCCCCGTTTATAGCAGGCATTTAATGTAGGCATCCTTAAAAATAAAATTGGGTGGAAAAAAAGCTTCCCATGGTTGAGAAACAAAATGGGCTGCTGAATATACTTGCCCTACCTGCAAGCAGAGGGGTGATGCTGGAAGGTCGCCCTATTATCACAGCTATTAACATCCTCCTTTAAAAACATGTCATCCACATTTAATTACTGTGCTTCACAGTCTGGTGCTTCCAACACAGCAGTGCCCTTAAGGTATTCTCTGTGTGTGCCATTGCTTTGGAGGAGAGCACCTGACTCAGAAGTGAGAGAAAGAAGAGGAGGACTCAGCAAGGTCACCAAGGAAAGGAAAATTAAAAGAATGCTGAAGTAATCAGCGTGACAGTTCAGGGCGTGAACTAGCACACAGGAAAAACTAATAATAAAACCTTTAGGATAAACCTCTATATTCACAGAACTGCTCCATGACATCTGGCTATTTATTATCTTTTAGAATAGTGTAATTAGGATGCTATGTTAGATAGTGTTGATGTGCCACCAATGTAAAGCACCTCTTAGAAATAGCAGCTGGCTGCTTCTTCTGGCAAACGGACAGTACCACAGAATCATATACTGAATGTTCCTAAAAGCTGCAGGCTGGAAAGCTGTAACACCTTTATCGTGGGCCTAATTCTCCCCTCCTTGCACTTTGTATAATAGTTTACCCTTGTACAAAGTGGGTGTAATATGCTACCAGATCAGAATAGGAGTTCTTTAAACCCACTTTACACAGCTGCAAGGCAATGGAGAATCAAATCACTTATAATTTATTCTGTATTGCTCCCACATAAAATATTATTTTATTCTAGTGTAAAGTGGTATTAGTGTAAATGAAAATAATTTACCTGTTTTTACATGTATTGTGAAATGCCATGCACAGACATGGTGCTGTGTAATAAACACATAAAAATAATAACGGAAGCAGAGACAGTGAACCCTTAAAATGATGTCTACTATGATCAGCATTTGTTCTACCACAGGGGTTCTCAAACATTTTTTGCTGGGTCCCCTTTGAAAATATTTCAGGCTGTGACAACCCGCCCCCCTTCAAAAAGTGACGACCCCTCGCCATAGCACTCCACCCTTATTTCTATGCTGCTGTTGGGGGCGGCACTGCCTTCAGAGCCAGATGCCCAACCAACAGCCACTGCTCGAGACCCGCTCCCCCTACAATAGTCTTGTGACTCCCTTTTGGGTCAGGAGCCCCCACAGTTTGAGAAACTGATGCTTTCCAAATTCCCAGCTCTGATGCTTCCCAAATTCTGCTTCACATCTTGACTTATAATAAGGCTCGCAAATGATATGCAACAGCTATTTAACTGCCACTTATGTTAATGGTAAATAGTGTGGTAATTACTGTTGTTATTACAGCAAACCATGTGTGGTAAAAGAATAAGTTGTGCCTAACACTGATGCACTCATAAAAACAGTCCTACTTCATCAGAAGGTATGCCCCTTTGCACTTGTCAAATGGGAGCATGAAAACAAAGCATGACTCATAAATGGAGGAGATGACCCAAGCTGTTTGAGTGAACATCTAGTTCGTAATACATATCAGTTTAGGTTTCCCCCTTATATGACCATTTGCTCATCTCCTGAAAGTCATCACCAGGAAAACACATTTCCTGGGACTTCATAAAGGAAATAATGAAAAGGAACAAAAGAGAGAGAGAATAATTAATATGTTTTTACACTATCATTGTAAATGTTTTTACATGATTGACCCTTCCATTATTCTGTCATATTTTATCATGTTGCAGTCATTTAGTTTCCACTTTACCAGCAATCTAGGCTTTTTCTACATGAGAGGGTTTTTTTTTTTTAAAAAACATTTTTATTTTTCCTAAAACAGGTGCAGGAAAAAATAAATCTTGGCAAGAAGAATGTTACTTTTCAGTTATTAACGGAAAAGTCTATGGCACCCATATGTAATTTTAAATCAAACATAATGATACCTTACAGGAGTGATGTGTCCTTTATGTTGTATACTTTTTTGACTGGCCAATTGAAAATAGGCAAAATGAAAATAAGAAAAGAGAAAATAAGACTCATCTCTAAGAGCAATGAGATAAAGAAAAGAAAAGGAAAGGAAAGAAAGATAGTGAGAGTTAGAAAGGGCAAAAAGAGAGAGAGTACATGCCAGATGATGCATCGATACATTATGATTTAAAGTTATGGTAAAATATGGTTAGGACATTCTGTGATTATAAGAATCGTTGCTACAACAACTAAAAAGGGAAATTTTGTCATAATCTGGGCTATTTTCTTTTACCTTTCAGGGACTGTAAAGGAGGGTTGAAGAATTATTGAGCTTTTTCTAGAGCTGGGGTATATAGTTTTTTAAATAGAAAGGTCTTATTTGTTTGCTTACATGTATATATATGAAAATATTTAATGTTTAGTCTTACTTGGGAGATATTATCCCACTGCAAAATAAACTTTGCAATCTACTCACCAAATTTGTTCACACCATTCTCAAGATTATACCCCTTTATCAGAAGAGATCCCCCACCTATGGCATGTTTTCATTAGTTATGGAGGAGCTTGAATGAAAAAAGTAGATATACTCAGATGGAGACAGAAGAAATTAAAAACAGTTGTACCTCTGGAAAAATGTTTTCCCCCTCTTCCATCTGTCTACACAGACACTCTCATAATAAACTTCCACTGTATAACCTCCCAAAAGCAACTGCAGAGCTATTATGTAGAGCGGAACTACACAGAGGTTGCCTTTTGGGAGCCAGCTTTGTCTTTCCCATTAAACAAGAGTGCGACTGCAGCAGAAGGTAGCACATGTGTGTAATTCAATAGGAACTTGGCATGGCCTCCTGTTCCTGCTGGCAAACGATTAATATGTTTCCCAGTACCCTTCTGGATCTTCTGCACCACTTGGGCCAATAATGCTTGTGGTCAGTCCCAAGAAATATTTGGCAGCTGCAAGGCCCAGATACTAAGCTGTGATATGTTGCATGTGTCCAACAGCAACTGTATACAGTGTTGTTGTAGCCCTGTTGGTCCGAGGATATTAGAGAGAGAATGTGGGTGAGGTAATATTAAATTAATAACTTTGCTAAACACTAGAAATCATGCTCTTAATAAAGACACTGAATTTATGGCTTATTATGACAATCTATAACACTAACCTCCCCCCCCCCCTTTTTTTTTTTTTGTCCTATAACTGCAGGGGTTTTAACAAGCCACATCACCTGGAATGGTCCCTTAAAACATATGCTAACTCCTTATGCTAAACTATCTGTTCGACCTTGTATTTAGCTGTGACATTCTGAGTACTTTTCCAAGACCTGAAGAAGAGCTCGATGTAGCTCCTAAGCTTTTCTCTCTCACCAACAGAAGTTGATCTAATAAAAGATATTACCTCACCCACCTTGTCTCTCCTACAGCAATTGTGTCTGATTGGCTTCTTCATCAAGGCTTTGATTTGCATTGCTGCTGTTACCTTGGTGTGTGTGTGTTTGTGTGTGTGTGCACGCATGTGTATGAGTGAAAGAGAGACTACAGAAGAACTACTGAGTCCTGCTTTCAGTCTATATCCCATCATCTTTCCCCAAATGCTGGTTTACAACATCATTAAAAGTTCATGGTTTAGTTGCCAGTATCTGAAATTTACTCAATTGGTGAGCTTCTTTGTGGAGTGTGTGTATGTATTATTGGTCCAAGTTTATAATTCAACTTAGTATGTCGGAATTTAGGATGATGCAAAGCAGTGAAATGGTAAAAGTTCAGATTTCCTATCTATTTTTGCTGTCTCTGCTCTGTTCCTCATGTTCTTTTTGGTGATAATATTGTGCAGCTTTGTATTCCAGCTTCCTCCTCTGAAGCCTTAGAGCATGTTGTCTGTTATTTTCAGTTTACTTATCTGGAAGCAGTCTGATATCTCCCGAGTAATAAACTCTATTGACTGCAATTTTTGTTGTGGTCAGTGGCTGTTATATACAGTTTTAGAAAATTCATAAGAGTATCTTCAACTTGTCAGGAAAAAAAAAAAAAAAAAAATGAATGGGGTGAAAAATAAAAGGTCAAAACCGCTGGAACATGGCCAAATCAATAGTGCCTTCTTAACAAGTATGCTATTCTCGGAATGTGCCAGGGCCTTCTAGCCAACCAGCACTTCCAGAACTGCCACATTGTGAATAAACAGAAATACGCATCAAATGCAGTCGGATGCACTCTGGTGCAGAGGTAAACTATCTACTCTAGTATTGTCTGGGTTCCAAATACCAGGTACTATGTTTAGTCAATCAGCACTGAAAGTATTTTGGGCTATATTCTTAGATTTAAAGCAACTCTTGTATTCACTTGTGTAGATGCCAATAGCTTTAATTCCCCCGCACACCAAGGTTGAATTTGGCCCTGGCATAAGTTTTCATACTTATGGGGAAAACATTTTAGCAAGAAGATAAAATGGTGCAAAAGTGGTGTCATGGTTTCCTTTAAATAAAAAGACTGAAACAGAGTGGGAGATGGGTTTTGATTTTAATTGGAGCATAAAAGAATCACTGCCCCACTAACACAAACTTAAATGTATAAAACAAACCTTTTTACACTGAACAGGTACTTGTTCTGATTTTCCTCCTCTATTACTGTTGATTGTTTTCAATACCTTGCTATATGTATGTAAAAGATGATGACTCCTTTATTGCCAGACTTTTGAAACATTTTTGGTTATCATGCATTACCAATTCATGCCCACTGGAGTGATTTCAGTATTATAGAATTGGATTGTGATATCAAGGAATGATTGAGGCAGTAGCATGATGCTGATTACACAGGAGAAATTTGCTTTTCTTCTAGAAACAATAAAGGGAAATAATAATAAAAATACCTGTCTCTATTTTCCCTCTACAGTTTATTAGTGATTCATGTACAGAGCTGGTCAAAAAATGGGGAAAAAAACCAATTTTATGAAAACATTTAAATCCCGCCCCCCCCGCCAAATGTTCCATGACATTTTAAAATCAATATTTTTTTATCAAAAATTGTATTGGAATCACCTACAAAATTGCTATTGAAATTTTGATGTGTCTTTACTAAAAATCAGGTTCTTACTTGAAACCTGGTTTTTCAATGAACAATAATTCCTATAGATGATTTTGATAAATATATTGGAAAAATATAACATGAAAATGTTATCACATTCAAAAATGTCAATACACATCTTTTTAAAAGTCCATTTTGGGGGGAAAATGGACATTTTTCAGCTAAAAAGCTTTTCATGTGAAAAATCTCAATCAGTTCTGTTCCTTGAGTTTCTTCCTGGTTATTCCACTGGGGCCATGGCGGATATGGAGCAGAGGCTGCACATCTTGCCAGTTGAGAAGCTGGTACTGTCCCTTAAATTCACAGATTGCCTTGACCCTCTGTACTAGTTCTCAGCCTCTGCATGCCTGCCAGAACAGTTCCTTCAACTTCCTCCCTGCCATCCTAGCCCCAAACCTCCCATGCAGGGGAAGGGGATGTACCCATCACTGTGGGGAAAACCGATGTAAGTTAATGTTGATAGGGTTAACATTAATTTATTGGCTGTTCTCTGAGAGATGGAGGGAGGAATTATGTCACACACAACCACGCTCCAGTTTCATCCCCCCTGCCTAGAGGTAGTAGTTTTCTGTCCATCCCCTTTGCATATTGTCCTCACCTTGAACATTTAATGATGGCATATTGCTTAAAGATTACCTTTTTTTAAAGCTTGTCTGAATGGGACTCTGCAAGACAAAACTCAGTGCTCAGCAGGGGCTGCTGTACAAGATGATGTTCCTTATGTTTTGCACCTTTACAAAAAGCCTCTTTTTGTGCAGTGAAGGTATCATAACCACTTCTAAACTATCAAAAAAAGTGCTAGAGAGAGATGAGAAGCTTTCTCAATAACATCCATTGCATTCATTAGAAAGAAAGTATTTCAAAACAACTGAATCTCCCAAGTGGCAACCTTTGGCCATTATAAAATGATTCCAGTGGAAATCCTGCATTCTGATGGGTTGAAATGTCCCCAAATTATTACATAGAGTGATGAAAAAAACCCTCCCTTCATCTCATGCAGTTGACCTCAGGCAGACTGCATAAGAGCTGACAGCAGTAAAACGGGCATAACGAAAAGAGGTAGTTTCTAACCTATACAGAACTAGCGTGTAGGCTGTATTGGATATACTATCTGTGACAGGGTTACTACTGAATCGGAGTATTAATACTGTGCTTCAGCTTCATATTACTACTTTCATCAAGACAACACTTTGGCTAACCTTAGCTGCTACCGCATGTGCTTCTAAAGCAGACAGCAGAAAATAGAAATTAATAACTGCCATGGGTGAGACAGCTTAGTTTTGTACCCATTCATTTTTACAGAAGAATGAATCAGTACAAGCAGACTTGGAAAGAGATTGAAAAATAGAGCCTCTGAGAATTTTAAAAGAAGATTCATCGGGGTTAGATAGCACAGTGAGATAATACAAGTAGCCTGCCGGCTTCAGTTCTGGCCATAATTGAATGAGTATGACTGTCTCATTCTAGTCCCTTGTGGAGATTTGTCCACATCAGAAAACCAGACATCCTGGGCCTGGGCCTGATCCTGCAAGGACCTGGAGTTCAGAATTCCCCACCTTGTAGGATTGGATCCTCTTTGCTGGAGAGGTTCAGCCCTGAAGTAGTAGTACTCATGCAGTTTAGGAGGGAGTACTGAACTGGTACAGATTGGAGGAGGAACTCTCACAGCACCCACTGCGCTGGGCTTAAATTAAGCTAGTTCTTTTGTTTTCATGAGAAAATCTTTAAATGTAAGATAAGAGTGATCAACAAGGTTTTGATTTGCAATGGGGCCTTGATCTGCCTTTCTGTTCATACCTTCTCTTTTGTAGAGGGCAAATAAAAATTGCAGATGCCTTAATTGTTATTTGCTAACCTCATCAGGTACTTTGACAGCTAAATGACATCAATTCCATCCACAAATTGTCAGAGCACAATTGCAGCCCAATGATTTGTCCCCATAAAGTTGCAGACAGAAAGAAGGGAAGATGGATTTTAAAAATCATTCCCCAACAATTTTGTATATTCTTAGTGCATTGTTTTGATTTACCATAAAGAAGTGAAATTTGTAAAAGAGCAAAACCCAGAAAAAAAGATTCAGTGCAGCAATATAATAGTTCCCATGGTAAGAAGTACCTCTTATGCTATTTTCCCCCTTTCCTAATTATGACAAAATCTTTGGACCAATTTGATACTTTGTTTCCCTTAAATGTTTTCTGCCCACTGTTGTCCTACCAAGTGACATTTCTTTAGAATGTGTGACAAAGCTCTGTCCTTGTCTTCGTGGGTCCCATGTTTCCTGGCGGATTTTGCTAGCCTCAGAGGCTCACTGTGACCCTCCACATAGCCCTTCTCTCTCTCTAGAGGCAGGGGTCACAGCCTACTGAGCCATTTTCATCATAAGCCAGCGTGGGAAGTGAGGAGAAGCTATCCTCCCTTGCACAGTCTCTGTTGTCTCTCAGTCTCAGTGATTAATCAGGGGGGCAAAAGGGGGAACCCGGGCCCACCCTCTACTCTGGGCTCCAGCCCAGGGACCCTAATAGTATCAGCTATGGTAGCTGATCTTTTAGAAACAGGATGTGTACAATTCCCTGGGCTACTTCCCCACAGCAGCCCCCACTTCCTCAAGCTCCACTTCACCCTTACCTCAGGGCCTCCTTCCTTGTGCCTGATATGGTGTGTACTGCTCAGTTTCTCCAACAGCACAACTTCCTCCCATAGCTCCTGACATGCACACCTCCCTGCCTAACTGGGAGACATTTAACTAGTTTCAGCCAGCCCCTGATTGGCTTCAGGTGTCCCAATCAACCTAGCTGTCTCCACTGCTTTCTGGAAAGATCTTAATTGGCCCCAGGTGTCTTGATTAACCTGGAGCAACTGCCATTTGGTTACCATGGTAACAGAGATTTGTTTAGCCTGGGGCTAACATACCTGTTTCTCACTACTTTCCTATAGCCATCTGGCCTTGCCCCATCACAAATGATTTTGTCCAATGTGCAATTTCTCCATATATGTTCCGTATATACTCAATCATAAGCTGGTTCGTTTATAAGCCGACCCCCCCCAAGATGGATAAGTAAAAATGGAAAATTTTTATAACCCGTTCATAAGCCGACCCTATAATTCAGGGGTCAGCAAACTTTGGCTCCCGGGCCATCAGGATAAGCCGCTGGTGGTCCGAGATGGTTTGTTTACCTCGCATCTGCACGCACGGAGGTAAACCTAAGTAAACAAAGTGTCCCGGCGCGCCAGCTGCTTACCCTGATGGGCCGGGACAGCAACTGATGGGGAAATTTTTGGGGGGGAGAAGCTGGGAGTCAGGGGAGTAACCCCTCTGACCACCCCCTACATGACCACCCCTAGCCCGGGACCCCCACACTCTCCCCATCCCATCCCTTCACACCTTATCTGGGGAGGGCCAGGGGAGGATGTCTCTGACCTGGCTGGAGCTGTTCTGGCAGGCTGGGCAGCGTGGCCGCAGCCTGCTCCGGCGGGCCAGACCGGGTGGCGCGGCCGCAGCATGTTCCAGTGAGCTAGACCAGGCAGCGTGGCCGCAGCGTGCTCCAACGCCTAGGCGGCGCGGCCACAGCCTGCTCTGGTGGGTGGGGCTGAGTGGCACGGCTGCAGCCTGCCAGCCCCGGAGCTGCAGTGCAGCTTGAGGGAGAGCAGTGTGGCCAGAAGTGGAGAGACTCTGGCCCCGCCTCTTCCCTTCTGTCTCTGCTGGCTGTGCTGCTTCTCCTTGCTCCCTCTGTTGAGGGGAGGGGCTGTGTCCCACCTCTCCCTCTCTATACCCGTTCATAAGTCGACCCCCGTCTCTGGTGCTTCCCTTTTTTACTAAAAAAATTCGGCTTATGAACGAGTATATATGCTATATTTATTCCATGTTGGTGGGGAAAAAGTCCCCAAATCTTGTTCTCTTTTCATGAGCTAGAAAGGTCCCTATAAATATAAACTCTTCTTAATTCTTCTATTACCAAGCTATAACACAAGAAATCCTACACAAATAAAATGCTACTTCCAAAAATCACCCCAAAAAACGATAGTTTGAGGGAGCTCATCATTGCAAATAACTTTGCTGGGAAAAGGAGAATCCTCTTTGGAAAATCTTTATCCTTATAATTTGTACAACTGTCAAAGGAAGTGGCATGAAATGAAACAGAGTCTGATGCAGCCAATTGAAACTTCATTGGATCACTGACATTCCAGAGCTCTATTTGCCACTGCTATTGCAGCTACTATTCAGAAAAAACTCCCATTGATTTCAATCAGAATTTTGCCTAAGTAAGAACTCCAATAATACTGGACAATTTCAATTTAAAAAATTAAAAAGACATGTCATTTTCCTTCATATCTAGCCATTGTTTGCAGAAAACTGTTAATATTGCTTATATGTTTATATGTTTAGTCTGTCGGCAAAAAAGAAGATGACACTAGAATATATTTTAGGTCTACCTCAAATTAGGAAGAAAGTTGTAACAAAAATCTATTAGGCTACATTCTATGCAATATCAGGAGGAGAGGTTTGAGCCACCTATATTCAAGGGAGATGAGGGAACCAAAGCAACCCTTAACACAGGGGTTCTCAAACTAGGGGTCGCGATCCCTCAGGGGGTCGCGAGGTTATTACATGGGGGGTTGCGAGCTGTCAGCCTCCACCCCAAACCCCGCTTTGCATCCAGCATTTATAATGGTGTTAAATATATAAAAAAGTGTTTTTAATTTATAAGGGGGGTCGCACTCAGAGGCTTGCTATGTGAAAGGGGTCACCAGCACAAAAGTTTGAGAACCACTGACTTAACAAAAAGTATGCAACCCAGAATTCACACTCCTCCTGATTTATTTGATCCCATTCCACCCTTGGCATGCCTTTTGTGCCACGCCCTGTAAGAAGGGGCAGGATAGGGTAATTAATGTCAGTCCTACATTGCTCCTATGCCAGGGGGAATCTTCTATGGCCCAGAGCAGCATGTAGGGACTGGGGTGAGTATAAGAATCTATTCCTTTAATATTTAAAAAGAAAAATTACAAAGAAATGCAGAGAGATTGACAAAAACAAGCATCTTTTTTTCTGTTTTATATAAAACTAGCTACACTACACTTGCACTTGTAAAATATTTGTATATACTGCACAGAGGGCAGCAAACTCATGCACTGCACCTGACCTTATTGGCCACCATCTGGATTACAAAATTGAGAATGTCTCCTCCGTGCTCCAGTACTGAGTTATCAATCTCCCTGTCAAACTCCTCACTAACTTTCTTCTGCTAAACCACCAGCCCATCTTATTTTTATTTACTTAAAAAAAGATATATAACTTCTTATGAACTGTGTCCATATTACAAAGTAATGGCCCAGGACTGAATAGTGGTGCAGTAGTTTAATCTCAGCCTTACATTCAATTTACAGCCATGGCACTGGTCTACAATTTTTGAGAAGTCGTCTGCTTCAGAGATAAAATGTGCTATTTATTATGTATTTTGATGTGCTGAATTCAAATATGACAATTAAAACAACTGATTGGCTACTGTTTCTAAGATATTTAAGTTTTTACATTTTATGTCTATGTATATTGTGTAGATAGTAGAGTTTTAATCATAAATTGTAAACCTAGGTCTTTTCATGTGTTTATGGTTGCTTTACATGATAATATTTCACCTGTCCTGTTTATGTAACACTTTAAAAATCAGCAAAAGGGTTATATAAATAAAATTTATTATGAAACAAAAGGCAAAAAACTATTCGGTACATAGTTTAGTCCTATTCAGTGTCTACTCGGCGCTTCTTGGCTTGTCTCTTGTATTCATTAAATGGAGCATCTCTTGTCACTGTCCAGCAATAGTCTGCAAGCATTGATGGGCTCCATTTGCCCTGATAGCGTTTCTCCATTGTTGCAATGTCCTGGTGAAATCGCTCGCCGTGCTCGTCGCTCACTGCTCCGCAGTTCGGTGGAAAAAAATCTAGATGAGAGTGCAAAAAATGTATCTTTAGTGACATGTTGCAACCAAGGCTTTTGTATGCCTTGAGGAGGTTTTCCACCAACAACCTCTAGTTGTCTGCCTTGTTGTTTCCGAGAAAATGTATTGCCACTAACTGGAAGGCTTTCCATGCTGTCTTTTCCTTGCCACGCAGTGCATGGTCAAATGCATCATCTCGAAGAAGTTCACGAATCTGAGGACCAACAAAGACACCTTCCTTTATCTTAGCTTCACTTAACCTTGGAAATTTTCCACGGAGGTACTTGAAAGCTGCTTGTGTTTTGTCAATGGCCTTGACAAAGTTCTTCATCAGACCCAGCTTGATGTGGAAGGGTGGTAACAAAATCTTCCTTGATTCAACAAGTGGTGTATGCTGAACACTTTTCCTCCCAGGCTCCAATGACTGTCAGAGTGGCCAATCTTTCTTGATGTAGTGGGAATCTCTTGCACGACTATCCCATTCTCAGAGAAAACAGCAGTACTTTGTGTATCCAGTCTGCAGACCAAGCAAGAGAGCAACAACCTTCAAATCGCCACAAAGCTGCCACTGATGTTGGTCATAGTTTATGCACCTCAAAAGTTGTTTCATGTTGTCATAGGTTTCCTTCATATGGACTGCATGACCAACTGGGATTGATGGCAAAACATTGCCATTATGCAGTAAAACAGCTTTAAGGCTCGTCTTCGATGAATCAATGAACAGTCTCCACTCATCTGGATCGTGAACGATGTTGAGGGCTGCCATCACACCATCGATGTTGTTGCAGGCTACAAGATCACCTTCCATGAAGAAGAATGGGACAAGATCCTTTTGACGGTCACGGAACATGGAAACCCTAACATCACCTGCCAGGAGATTCCACTGCTGTAGTCTGGAGCCCAACAGCTCTGCCTTACTCTTGGGTAGTTCCAAATCCCTGACAAGGTCATTCAGTTCACCTTGTGTTATGAGGTGTGGTTCAGAGGAGGAGGATGGGAGAAAATGTGGGTCCTGTGACATTGATGGTTCAGGACCAGAAGTTTCCTCCTCTTCCTCTTCCTTGTCAGACTCAAGTGAGAATGATTCTGGTGCATCAGGAACCGGCAGTCCTTCTCCGTGGGGTACTGGGCGTATAGCTGATGGAATGTTTGGATAATGCACAGTCCACTTTTTCTTCTTTGACACACCTTTCCCAACTGGAGGCACCATGCAGAAGTAACAATTGCTGATATAGAGCAACAGAGGGTCCTGTGGCACCTTTAAGACTAACAGAAGTATTGGGAGCATAAGCTTTCGTGGGTAAGAACCTCACTTCTTCAGATGCAAGAATGCTAGCCGTGTTAGTCTGAATCTGTAAAAAGCAACAGGACCCTCTGTTGCTTTTTACAGATTCAGACTAACACGGCTACCCCTCTGATAATTGCTGGTATGATCTGTTGGCTCTCTCCAAATCATTGGCACTGCAAAAGGCATAGATTTCCTTTTCCTTTTCAACCACTGGCGAAGATTTGTTGCACAAGTGTTGCAGCATATGTGTGGGGCCCACCTCTTGTCCTGATCTCCAATTTTGCAGCCAAAATAAAGGTGATAGGCTTTCTTAGCCATAGTGGTTATACTGCGCTTTTGTGGTGCAAAAGTCACTTCACCACAAACATAGCAGAAGTTATCTGCACTGTTCACACAAGTACGAGGCATCTCTGCGCACTTTGGCTAAACAGAAATGTGTCCCTTTGCAAAGTCAAACACTGACAAATAAGAGAGCACAACACTGTATGATTTCTAGAGCTGATATAGGGCAATTTGTTCAGCAGAGTGATGTAAGCTTCGTTAGGATTGCATCATCCATGACTTCTAGGAATAACATGATGCAATTCATATCATGTCTGACGCAATACCAGCTTCAGATTGCATCATTCATTGTTTTGCCTAAAAAGCAAGTACTGTCCAAACCCAGTCATAGATTTATTCATAGATCCAGTCAAAGATGTATTTTAGTCATTTCTGGTTTAAATTGAGATCCCTTCCCTTTATAACTCACTTATCCTCCGCCATTCCCAAGTCAAGGGTCGTATATACTGACCCAATAGCATATCTTGAAAACTAGAGCCAATCAACAATTTTAAGCATCATTTTCGTTCTCAGTGACCCAGAATTAGTAAAGTTTGACTACATTTATTTCAGAAGCATTTTGGCTGTAGAGCAGTGTTATTTTACACATATAATAATATCCCTATCTGATCAAGTACACATTAGCTTGTTTGACTGCGCCAAACAATTTGTACTGCTAGGGAAATGCTTCAAATGGTCTGGAGACTATAGTAAACATTTAGTAATGGGTAAGCAAGCATTATTCCAGCACTGTATTATTAATCACAAAATGTGTCTCTGTAAGCAGTAAAGTTTCAGCTGAAACTCAGTTTATCAGCATTAATGTAGCTGAGAGCTAGACAGAATAGACTAGACAGCAATTCCACATACCACAACAGTCTCGCTGCTGTTCTGAAATGAATGGATCTTATTCAGAAGAGATTATGTGTTTAGGAGCAAACAGCCTACCATAAGGTTTATTTGAAATTTTATGTATGTAAAACAAAAAGGATGATCTGGTTAAAGAAAGTACTGCATCCACTGACCTCTTCTCCCATTCCCTCCCAAGCAGACATTTCCTAGTGCAAGATATCTAGGTGATAAACAAAACAGAACACATATGGCACATCTTAGTGACTGTTGTCTAGAGGGATGCAATATATACAGTTGTTATACTTCAAACCAAGTATACTCAACATATGTGCCCAGAGAATATCATCATTCAAGGGAAGGGTGCACTTGTTCAGAACAAATACCAGCCTCACAAACTGTCACGCATCCCTCTAGCCATACTGAACATTTTTTAATGTTCAGAACTATTTGCTTAAGGACCTGCTGTAAACATATCCCTTTCGTCATTTCTCCCAGTTGGTTGGAGCCCCTGGAGAGGCCTAGTTATCAACACCAGATGGGCCCAGCTCAGTTCCCCATCTTAGTCCTTTCAGTGGGCTCCACTCTTTCTGGCCTTCTTATTTTTCTTTATCAATGGGGACCAAATGGAAAACAAATGTTCTTTCAACCCAAAAGAGAAGAGACCAGCAGTTCCCACTTACTTCAGGGGTGCCTACAGAACAGTTTTACAGGAGTCCTTCTGACTGGATAGCCAAAACAGGCTATCCCTGCTTCGGGAGCCACTTCCAGCTCAAAGTATCCCTCCCCCACTGTTGACTGCAGCTTCCTCCTTTTTCTAGGTCTCCTCTCTACTATGCACGATTGGCAGGGGTGGAGAGGCAGGGCTACCTCCTCATACAAAGACTTTCTAGCCTATTCCCCACCAATGCAGGGTTTCTATACCTTGTCACACCTGCTCCTCCACCCATCTGAGAACAAAAGAGGAATGTCCTTATATTTCTTGTACACTGTTCCATAATTCCTTCTTCCCCTACTTCTTAAATGGAATACCAAGTCTCCCTGGGAATCTTCTTTGCAGGTCTTCTTGAGATGAAGACTATTAACAAAGGTCCACTAGAAAAAAAATTGGTTTCTCTGGCAAATTTTCCATGCAGTGGAGATAACAACTTACATTATTATTATTACATTACACCTTCTATCCTGTAGTACCCCAGAACACTTTATAAACTATCCTTTGTGTAAACAACATACATTATTTACACTGCCATTAGTAAATTACTTACACTGCCAGAGTAACTCCATCAATTTCAGTAAAATGTAGCCACACATATTTGATATCTTATAAGTCTTTTACCTGAAGTAGCATGGATGTCTTACATATAATTTCACAAAAGGAATTCCTGAGCAAGTAATAAATCCTGCTTATAAATGTGTATACACTGTAACCCTACTCCCAAGATAGTATGAGTGTGCCAGCACTGGCTCTACATTTATCTGAAAAACATGCACAGAGATTCAACTTTATTTTATTAGTAAAATATTACAGGAACAATTCAACCCAGTCACTTGAGGAATTTGATAGGATTGCATGTTTTGTTTCCATCTAATATTTAAGGGCCTGACCCAAAGTCCAATGACCTCAATAGGAGTCTTTCCATTAACTTCACTGGGCTTTGGATCAGGTTCTTAAAGGTGATATACTCTCTCACTCCACAAATTTAAATAGGAATTGCCGTAGCTGATCATCCCAGAATTCTGTCTCTGCTACAATTAGACGCTTCACAGGAAAGTGCAGATAATCCTGTAGTGGACAACTATGGAAAAGCCTATCCCATGGGGGAATTCTCTTTCCATCTCCACTTGATTATGCCCTGGAGCATCAGAGATGCCTTTAAGAGAAAGTACAGTCTCTTGGCTGAAGAAACCAGATGCAGATCTGTCAGGAGCCTGTTAAATATTGAAGAGTGAGTATTCACCAGGCAGAAGAAAAGCAACATATTGATTGACTCACTTTTTTGCTCCAAGCAGGAAGATTCTGTGATATGACTTGCAAAAACAATATACTCCTCCCTACTTTTGTCTTTTGGAAAGCCAATTCACAGAAGAGGCCTCTAATGCAAGCACACAGTCACGAGAGCCATTACATTGGTATTGATCCTTGTGCTAGAAATGGGGTCGCTGGCATTTGTTGTCTGTGATGTTCTAAGCTTCTTACAGATTGCTCTTGGCAGCTGCATTGACATCAGGTGTTCAGTGCATGCAAACAAAGGCTTTGACATTCACTTGGGGGTTGTAAATGGCCTGTTGTTAATACCATAACATCTACATGGTAAACACAGGCAGTTCCTATCTTTTGCCTTAAGATGCTGCAGAGGCCAAGAGTCCATACAGAGGCAGAGATTGGCTTCCATGACTATTATTCTATTGGGTGTCTAAGCAACAGTTTGTTGTGATTAGATCTTGACCCCTGGGAAGGTTCATGATCTCTCATGGGTGGAATGTGTATTCTGAACCCATCTATTTAATCAGATATATATAAAAAATAATTTATCACCAATTGGTCAGTAAACAAATTATAACAAAAAAATAATGGTATGGCAGTAACATAGGCTGATGCTGTTAGCAAATTGCAGTACGTGAGTTAAGATCAATAATTTATTAGGGCACAATAAATAAGGAGTGCTATTTTACTAGTCTATTTTTAACTTTCGAGGAGCAATTTATTTATTACATCAGAGTTTATTTAAAATCACACTACACATTGTACCATTGGATAAGCTGTTCTGCTTTCCTCAAAAATATGCTAAAGTTTTAACATTTTCTGATTTGGGTATTATTTAAAAGTTGGCAGTTAATTTGACAGCTATTTAAAAGCAACCTGACTTTGTTCTTCCCAGTCTCTTAACCTCGGGTAACTCATAGGTGAAATCAATTCAAAATTTAAAGTTTGCACCATTTTCTAACTCTTCTACTTAAATTAAGATAGAAGGTAAATCATGTTATATGAGTCAAAAACTCTATTAAAAACAATAAAAAATGGTTCTTAACTTTTACAGCCTCATAATCTTACAGGTTTTTTCAATGTCTCCCATAGAACATGAGAATATAAAATATTTTATGTGTAGAAAAAGGCCATTTAGCCAATATTTTTGCCCTTTTCTTGAGTTTATTTAATCCTGCTCTCCTTCTTTTTCACCATATCTCCTCATTCTAGTCTTTAATTATAAATACCATCCCTATTTTTCATTGGCAGTTTCTCTGCATAAATTATTTTTATTTAGCATCAAAACTATTTCTCATATTTATTCCACTCCAAGATGTATATTAGTGCAGAGTTTAGGGGATTTAAATCAAAAGAGGGATCAAATTTGGCAGTAATGCTCAGGGCAGCTTTGCTGATTCACACAAGCTGGGGATCTGGCCCTAAATCTCTAAAGTCTAAAGAACTACAAATTTTTATTATGATTCTTTTTAAACAAAATTAATGAATTAATCTTTAAAAGATCACTATCAATCATTCTGACATATCAATGACTTGTGCTTTTTATCAATTTCAGAACAGTTGATTATGGCTTTATTTTTAAGGATAATTTACCAAGCAATTATTGATATATACCCTGTGTGCTTTTGCCTGAATTAGTTGTTTGCCTTCAAGAGCCTAATGTTCAAAACATGCCCATGTATGTACAAAGCACTTACTTTCATACATGGTTATCAGCTTCTATGACTTGTGCACAAAAATGAAACATTTATGCGCAAACCCCACCACTCTGCATTCACTTGTTCAAATTAAGTGAAAATGCATTCTGCACATGTGAATTCCATCACTGTTTGTGTCCACCCAACAGTTGCCAATACACATTTGGCTAAGGCCAGTTTGAAAATGTAGTCCAAAAGCTTCCTGTTTCACTTGAATAAGTTTCTCTCCTTTCTGAATTGCACCTGAAGTTTTTCATGCATTTTTAAAGTTATCTTTCTGAAAGCAAAAGACTGAAATCCTCTCTCTGTCCATTCACATCACATTCAGCATATGTGCAAACTTGCTCACATGGCTCTGTGAAAAATGCCTCTACCCTGACCTGGATAATGTACCTCTATTTAAAAAAGTATTTCTATTTTTAAGCACCTGGATTTTTGTTTATTTAAATAAAATACAACTTCATTTTAAAAACATAAACCTAATTAAAACTAAATTTGAAATTGACAACCTCTATTAAGTCTCAAACTTATAAAAATCATTAAACTTAAATACAAAACATATATTAAGCAGAATAGCCCCAATCCACAAATCAATTTAGGCACCTAAAAACCCCAAACCTAGGCACCTAAATCCCAGGTTTAGGCTCCACTGCAACGCACAAAACTCTCACCAAACCCTGTAGGCACCTCAATTCACATGGTGCCTAACTTTTCAGGGTAAAAGTTCCAGCCTCTGGGCATGTGCCCTGCTGCCCCACCTTAGGCATCCAGCTGCCTATCTCCCGCCTCAGCCCCTGTGTGATTCACAAACCAAGAGATGATAGGTGGTTGGCCACTATGGAGTGTCTGTTACTTGCTCTTGCCCAGTGACTGTTCCACTCTGGATAAACCCTTAGTAATTGGGCCAAAGAGAAACAGGGTACACTATCTGAGATTCAGCTGGAGGGCTGCCTCCCATGACTGGACCTGTGTGGTGGATTGCCTGGATGTTGCAGACCAGTAGCTGGGTGAGTGCAAAGGCCCAGTGCTGGTGTTATGTTGTGCCCTGAGAAAGGAGCACAGTGACAAAGAGATATTGTGGGAGCTAATTCTGCTTAAAGGAATATTAACTCATCCAGAACTACCTGTTAGGAGATCTTTGGGGAGTGGAGGGGAGCAATCAGTGGAGTGCTGCTGCTTCTGGACTCCTCCAGCTACTGATAACCCCTCATGCAGTGAATTGCTGAACTTCTATTAGCAGGTGGCTAAAAGAAGCTGACGCTGGGGTTTGGCTTAGGAAATTACTGTGGCCTAGGTGGAAGGTTCAGCAAAGATGCAAAGCCCACCACCAATAACAAAGTCACCTAATTTGTAGGGCAGGGGAAATTATGACTGAGATATAAGAAGGTTAGAAGAAAGTGTGTATTAGTGGCTATTTCCTCCTTTATTCTTTTCCTTTCATTGTCCCTATTGTCTTCCGCCTGATTTCAATGGGAGATGAGGTCACTCATCTTCTTACAGGATCAGGCCCCTGAATCTCTAAGGAAAATAGCAAAATTGTCACTCTTTTTACTAGGCCATAACTTCTATATTTCCTTACCAGCTCTTTTCAGACTTAAAACTGTGCACATTGCTTAATGAAGACTGTGAGCCATCTCTGAAATTTTAATTCCAAACCATTTTTGAGCTATCCAAGTCCGAAAAAGCATCAGATTAATTTTCTTGGGACCCAATCTAGCTCTTATTAAAGCCAATGGGAGTTTTCCCATTGGCTTTATTGAGAGTTGGATCAGACTCTTTAAAGTGTAAACACTACATTTTTCATGCTCAGGTAACTCAAAAATGGCAGCTTTGCTTCAGACTTTCCATACCACTTCAGTTCTTGGCAGAAAGCATGCATGAAATTATGGGGATATGGTAGTTATGGTATAAGGCTCTGAAATTATGGAGTTTGAGCAAGAGACCTTTTCAAATGTATATACATTTCAAGGTGGGAAGGAAATATTAAAGTTATCCACTAGTGTGGTTTAGGGGGGAAAAGACTTTTTTGCTTTGCCTTGTTACTTAAATGCATGCGGCACTGAAAAAAAAAATCATTACTGTTAATAATATTGGGCCAATACAGAGAAGGACCGGGATATCATGCAGGAAGATCTGGATGACCTTGTATACTGGAGTAATAGTAATAGGATGAAATTTAATAGTGAAAAGTGCAAGGTCATGTGTTTAAGAATTAATAACAAGAATTATTGTTATAAGCTGGGGACGCATCAGTTGGAAGTAACAGAGGAGGAGAAGGACCTCGGAGTATTGGTTGATCACAGGATGACTATGAGCCGCCAATGTGATATGGCCGTGAAAAAAGCTAATGCGGTCTTGGGATGCATCAGGCGAGGTATTTCCAGTAGAGATAAGGAGGTGTTAGTACCGTTATACAAGGCACTGGTGAGACCTCATCTGGAATACTGTGTGCCGTTCTGGTCTCCTATGTTTAAGAAGGATGAATTCAAACTGGAACAGGTACAGAGAAGGGCTACTAGGATGATCCAAGGAATGGAAAACCTGTCTTATGAAAGGAGACTCAAAGAGTTTGGCTTGTTTAGCCTAACCAAAAAAAGGCTGAGGGGAGATATGATTGCCCTCTATAAATATATCAGAGGAATAAATACCAGGGAGGGAGAGGAATTATTTAAGCTCAGTACCAATGTGGACACAAGAACAAATGGATATAAACTGACCATCAGGAAGTTTAGACTTGAAATTAGACGAAGGTTTCTAACCATCAGAGGAGTGAAGTTCTGGAACAGCCTTCCCAGAGGAGTAGTGGGGGCAAAAGACATATCTGGCTTCAAGACTAAGCTTGATGAGTTTATGGAGGGGATGATTTAATGGGATAGCCTAATTTTGGCAATTAATTGGTCTTTTTACTATTAGCAGTAAATATACCCAATGGCTTGTGATGGGATGTTAGATGGGGTGGGATCTGAGTTACTACAGAGAATTCTTTTCTGGGTATCTGGCTGGTGAGTCTTGCCCACATGCTCAGCGTTTAGCTGATCGCCATATTTGGGGTCAGGAAGGAATTTTCCTCCAGGGCAGATTGGCAGAGGCCCTGGGGTTTTTTCGCCTTCCTCTGCAGCGTGGGGCATGGGTCATTTGCTGGAAGATTCTCTGCATCTTGAAGTCTTTAAACCATGATTTGAGGACTTCAATGGCTCAGACACAGGTTTGATACAGGAGTGGGTGGATGAGATTCTGTGGCCTGTGTTGTGCAGGAGGTCAGACTAGATGATAGTCCCTTCTGACCTTAAAGTCTATAATTCTATGATTCTATATGATAGCCCACGAGGGATCCCAAGAAAGAGTTACGACTCTCAGAATCACAATGCCTCCCCTCCTCCACCTGCACTCTAGTGAGGCTATAACTTGCTACCAGGTATAAAACATTATCCTGCCTTCTTCTGGTCAGTAGTGCATAGGGGTTGGGTGTCTACTTGTGTGTAGGTAGGAGGGAGTAGAGGTCAGGTGGAGCCTACTCTCCACCCTCACCTTGACCAAACGTTCAGGGAGGCAGGCAGGGGAGCATGTGTAGGGTCTTACATTCACCCCAACCCTCATCTAGCCACATTAGGACCCACCCCTAATCTGTCCCAGTGATATTACTGTGAAATTTGTACTGTTACAGGACATGAGAAAACCCCAACTTTTAAAAAATAAATGATAAATTGGTATCTTTCCTATTTCCTCTCTGTTTTCCTGTATGTAAACATTGAAAAATTTCCTCTTTGATCCTTCTGATACTCACAGATATTTAAGTACACTGAGAAGAGTTTAGCTCACCCCTAAGCACACATGGCCTTTTCAGTTTGTCTTCAGAGATCAGATGCATACCAGCATAGCTGTAAAATAGCTATGAGCTAGGAAAGGACTCTGGGAGTGGCGTGCAAATGAACACATCTAGCATCCCACTCCAAAACTGATTAGAATTTCTTAATAAAAGAAAAAAACTTTCTTAATCATTCTTCGTGGATAAGAGGCTTAGTCCTCACTCCCTTGAGCAGAGACCTTCCTTAATTAGCATGCTGCTGGTACTTCATGTATGAAATATGAATACTATTCATTATTGCTATAGCTATTATTCTTCCATGAGTCTCTTGAAAAAAATGGCTTCTTTTCAAGTGGCTTCCTTAGCAATTGACAACAGTAAATAACATATAAACTATTTTTCATTGCAGGATTTCTCAGTGGAGCCTTCACTAAATAACAGATACCCACAGAAGCTAGTGTACTCTTTGATAATATTTCTACAGTAATGCATTATTATTATTATTATTATTTCAGTAGCATCTAGCAGCCCAATCCAAGATTGGAGTCTCATTGTGATATGTGCTGGAAATATACAGATAAGAGACAGTCCTCACCTTAAAGAGCTTGCAGTCTAAATAACAAGAGAAACACAGTCAGTATTATAAGCCCATTTTAAAGGGGAGAAATTGAGACACAGGGTATGTCTACACTACGGGATTAATCCGAATTTACAGAATTCGAATTTTGGAAACAGATTGTATAAAGTCGAATGTATGCGGCCACACAAAGTACATTAATTCGGTGGTGTGCGTCCATGTACCGGGGCTAGCGTCGATTTCTGGAGTGTTGCACTGTGGGTAGTTATCCCATAGCTATCCCATAGTTCCCGCAGTCTCCCCCGCCCATTGGAATTCTGGGTAGAGATCCCAGTGCCTGATGGGGCAAAAAACATTGTCGCAGGTGGTTCTGGGTACAGCCTCACCCCTCCCTCCATGAAAGCAACGGCAGACAACCGTTTCGCGCCTTTTTTCCTGGGTGAACACTGCAGACTCCATACCACAGCAAGCATGGAGCCCGCTCAGCTCAAGACAGCAGTCATGAACATTGTAAACACCTCGCACATTCTCGTGCAGTTTATGCTGAACCAGGACCAGAAAAACGAGGCGAGGAGGAGGCGGCGACGGCAACGCAGCGACAAGAGTGATGAGGACATGGACATGGACACAGAATTCTCTCAAACCGCGGGCCCCGGTGCTTTGGAGATCATGTTGTTAATGGGGCAGGTTCTATCTGTGGAATGCCGATTCTGGGCCCGGGAAACAAGCACAGACTGGTGGGACCACATAGTGTTGCAGGTGTGGGACGATTCCCAGTGGCTGCGAAACTTTCGCATGCGTAAGGGCACTTTCATGGAACTTGCTGTCCCCTGCCCTGAACCGCCAGAATACCAAGATGAGAGCAGCCCTCACAGTTGAGAAGCGAGTGGCGATAGCCCTGTGGAAGCTTGCAACGATGGACAGCTACCGGTCAGTCGGGAATCAATTTGGAGTGGGCAAATCTACTGTGGGGGCTGCTGTGATGCAAGTAGCCAAAGCAATCACTGAGCTGCTGCTACCAAAGGTAGTGACTCTGGGAAATGTGCAGGTCATAGTGGATGGCTTTGCTGCAATGGGATTCCCTAACTGTGGTGGGGCGATAGATGGAACCCATATCCCTATCTTGGCACCGGAGCACCAGGGTACCTAGTACATAAACCGCAAGGGGTACTTTTCAATGGTGCTGCAAGCACTGGTGGATCACAAGGGACGTTTCACCAACATCAACGTGGGCTGGCCGGGAAGGGTTCATGATGCTCGCGTCTTCAGGAACACTACTCTGTTTAAACAGCTGCAGCAAGGGACTTACTTCCCGGACCAGAAAATAACCGTTGGGGATGTTGAAATGCCTATAGTTATCCTTGGGGACCCAGCCTACCCCTTAATGCCATGGCTCATGAAGCCATACACAGGCAGCCTGGACAGGAGTCAGGAGCTGTTCAACTACAGGCTGAGCAAGTGCAGAGTGGTGGTAGAATGTGCATTTGGACGTCTAAAAGGTTGCTGGTGATCGCTACTGATTCGGTCAGACGTCAGCCAAACCAATATCCCCATTGTTATTGCTGTGTGCTCCACAATCTCTGTGAAAGTAAGGGGGAGACCTTTATGGCGGGGTGGGAGGCTGAGGCAAATCGCCTGGCTGCTGATTACGCACAGCCAGACACCAGGGTGATTAGAAGAGCACACCAGGAAGCGCTGCGCATCAGAGAAGCTTTGAAAACCAGTTTCATGACTGGCCAGGCTACAGTGTGAAATTTCTGTTTCTCCTTGATGAAAACCCGCCCCCTTTATTGACTCATTCTCTGTAAGGAACCCACCCTCCCCCTTCGATCACAGCTTGCTTTCAAAGGAAATAAAGTCACTATCGTTTAAAAGTCATGCATTCTTTATTAATTGATTATAAAAAGAGGGAGAGAACTGTGAAGGTAGCCTGGGTGGGGTTTGGGAGGAGGATCGGAGGGAAGGAAAAGGCCACTAAAAAAAGGTTAAAATAATGACAGCCCTTTGCTTGGGCTATCCACTGGGGTGGAATGGGAGGGTGCACGGAGCCTCCCCCTCCGCGTTCTTACACGTCTGGGTGAGGAGGCTATGGAACATGGTGAGGGGGGAGGGTGGTTATACAGGGGCTGCAGCGGCAGTCTGTGATCCTGCTGCCGTTCCTGAAGCTCCACCAGACGCCGGAGCATGTCTGTTTGCTCACGCAGCAGACCCAGCATTGCATCCTGCCTCCTCTGATCTTCCTGCCGCCACCTCTCATCTCGAGCGTCTCTCCTCTCCTCACGTTGGTCCCTTCTGTCCTCACGTAGGTCCCTCATGTCCTCACGTTGGTCCCTCCTGTCCTCACGTTCACTGGCATCTTTCCTATATTTTGAAACCGTGTCCTTCCACTCATTCAGATGAGCTCTTTCACTGCGGGTGGATTCCATAATTTCCGCGAACATCTCGTCTCGCGTCCTCTTTTTCCGATGCCTTATCTGAGATAGCCTTCCGGACGGAGGAGGGAGGCTTGAAAAATTTGCAGCTGCTGGAGGGAAAAAAGGAGAGAATTTTTTATAAAGATACATTTTACAGAACAATGTTTATACTCTTTCATGGTGTACAACACTATTCACATTACATAGCACATGTGATTTCTGTGCAAGGTCGCATTTTGCCTCTTAATATTGAGTGCCTGTGGCTTTGCTGCCAGAGATCACAGACACAGGTCCGGGCAACAGAATTCGGCTTGCATGCGGCCATGGTAAGCCATTGTCTTTCGGCTTCTTTCCCACATACCAAGCAAAGCCCGTTGAGTGCTGTGGTTTTCCTGTTAACCTTCAGCAGCAGAAAACAAACTAACCCCCCCCCATCCAATTCTCTGGATGATCACTTTATCCCTCCCCCCACCGCGTGGCTGGTATCAGGGAAGATCCCTTCAGGAACCAAACTAACACCCCCCCCCCCCACCCCCGCCATGAATTCTCTGGGATGATCGCTTTACCCCTCCCCCCACCGTGTGGCTGGTATCAGGGAAGATCCCTGCTAGCCAAACGCGAAAAGCTCAGGGCCAATTCCTCCCCCCCCCTCCCCGCGCTTGGCTAACTGCAGGGAAGGATTTCTTTTCAGCCACAGGCAAACAGCCCAGTAGGAACGGCCACCTCTGTCCCCTTAATTAAATTCCCGTATTTCAACCAGGTTACCATGAGCGATATCACTCTCCTGAGGATTACACAGCGAGATAAAGAACGGATGTTGCTTGACTTGACTTTCATGTGGCACTGATCTGAGTCCCTATTGTGGCCTCTCTCCATCATGCCCTTGGAGATTTTTTCAAAAGTTTTGGCATTTCGTCTTTTCGAACGAAGTTCTGCTAGCACTGAATCCTCTCCCCATATAGCGATCAGATCCAGTACCTCCCGTACGGTCCATGCTGGTGCTCTTTTTCGATTATCGGCCTGCATGGTTACCTGTGCTGATGAGCTCTCTGTGGTCACCTGTGCTCTCCACGCTGGGCAAACAGGAAATAAAATTCAAATGTTCGCGGGGCTTTTCCTGTCTACCTGGCCAGTGCATCCGAGTTCAGATTGCTGTCCAGAGCGGTCACAATGGTGCACTGTGGGATAGCTCCCGGAGGCCAATACCATTGAATTGCGGCCACACTAACCCTAATTCGAAATGGCAATATCGATTTCGGCGCTACTCCGCTCATCGGGGAGAAGTACAGAAATCGATTTTAAGAGCCCTTTATTTCGAAAGAAATGGTTTCGTTGTGTGGACGGGTGCAGGGTTAATTCTATTTAATGCTGCTAAATTCGAATTAAACTCATAGTGTAGACCAAGCCACAGAGATCATGAGTCTTGCCCAAAGTAACACAGGAAGTCTGTAGCAGAGCTAGGAATCAAGCCCAGATCTCTAGAGTCCCAGTCTATGCTGAATAACAAGATTATAAGGATGGCCCAGTAGTCAAAACAGTAGCTTAGAACTTGGGAGATGTGTTCAGTTTCCTACTTTTGCATAGATTTCCTGTGCTTTGGGCAAATCACAGTGGGCTAGATTTGCAAAGGGAATGTAGGCATGTAGGTCTACACTGTAGGCACCACCGCATTCATAAAACCTGATCGTCCCTAGGCATCTAATTTTCTGTGGGTAAAGTCCCTCGGCCCCTACATTTCTGCTGGTGGCATGCACAAAGCTGCCTAAGTCCTGTTGCCACTGAACTGGTTAGTGATCTAGCTCGCACCTAAGCCCTGGTGGGATTCTCAAACTAGGCATTCTCTCGCCTATCTCACCTGTGAGGCCCAATCTAGTGGATGTTTCTGAGCATGCCTAATCTGCACAAATGACACTTGGAGGTGAGCAGGTCAGGGTTTTGGGAGATGTATGCCCAATAGCGAAGTGGTTAGGGCCCTCCTGTGGGAAACCACAGTTCAATTCTCCCTGCTCCAAATCAGGTAGAGTAGAGATTTGAAGAAAGGGCTCCCATTTCCTAACTGCTGAGTTATTGGATACAATGGTGGGGGAGTCTCTCTGTTGGCCGCTAGGCATAGACTACCCCAGAAGCTGACCTGGCTTAGGCACCTAACTCCAGGAGAGGGTTTGCAGCTGGAAAGGATCCAGCAGAGTGAGGTGCCTCCATCCAACCCAGAGTTAGGCACTGTGAGGGGGGCACACCCCCAGGCCAATCAGGAGAAGGCTGAAGAGCTCCTTGGGGCTCAGTTCATACCCTGAGGCATACCTGCTTGGCTTGGAGCAAGCAAACTTAAAAGGGACAACTCTTCACAGGAGGGGTTGGAAACCAGGAGGAAAACTACTGTGTTTCAGAGTAAGGGTATGTCTACACTACGGGATTACTCCGATTTTACAAAATTGGATTTTTGGCAACAGATTGTATAAAGTCGAGTGCATGCGGCTACACTAAGCACATTAATTCAGCGGTGTGCATCCATAGTACCGAGGCTAGCGTTGACTTCCAGAGTGTTGCACTGTGGGTAGCTATCCCATAGCTATCCCATAGTTCCCGCAGTCTCCCCCGCCCATTGGAATTCTGGGTTGAGATCCCAATGCCTGATGGGGCAAAAAACATTGTCGCTGGTGGTTCTGGGTACAGCCTCCCCGCTTCCTCCATGAAAGCAACGGCAGACAACCGTTTCGTGCCTTTTTTCCTGGGTGAACTGTGCAGAAGCCATATCATGGCAAGCATGGAGCCCGCTCAGCTCAAGACAGCAGTCATAAACATTGTAACACCTCACGCATTATCGTGCAGTTTATGCTGAACCAGAACCTGAAAAACCAGGTGAGGAGGAGGCGGCGACAGCAGTGGGGGGACGACGAGAGTGATGAGGACATGGACACAGAATTTTCTCAAACCGTGGGCCCCGGCGCTTTGGAGATCATGGTGTTAATGGGGCAGGTTCTAGCTCTGGAATGCCGATTCTGGGCCCGGAAAACAAGCACAGACTGGTGGGACCGCATAGTGTTGCAGGTCTGGGACGATTCCCAGTGGCTGCGTAACTTTCGCATGCATAAGGGCACTTTCATGGAACTTTGTGACTTGCTTTCCCCTGCCCTGAAGCACCAGACTACCAAGATGAGAGCAGCCCTCACAGTTGAGAAGCGAGTGGCGATAGCCCTGTGGAAGCTTGCAACGCCAGACAGCTACCAGTCAGTCGGGAATCAATTTGGAGTGGGCAAATCTACTGTGGGGGCTGCTGTGATGCAAGTAGCCAAAGCAATCACTGAGCTGCTGCTACCAAAGGCAGTGACTCTGGGAAATGTGCAGGTCATAGTGGATGGCTTTGCTGCAATCGGATTCCCTAACTGTGGTGGGGCGATAGATGGAACCCATATCCCTATCTTTCTCCAGAGCACCAGGGCAGCCAGTATATAAACCGCAAGGGGTACTTTTCAATGGTGCTGCAAGCACTGGTGGATCACAAGGGACGTTTCACCAACATCAATGTGGAATGGCCGGGAAGGGTTTATGACGCTCGCGTCTTCAGGAACACTAGTCTGTTTAAATGGCTGCATCAAGGGATTTACTTCCCAGACCAGAAAATAACCGTTGGGGATTTTGACATGCCTATAGCTATCTTCGGGGACCCAGCCTACCCCTTAATGCCATGGCTCATGAAGCCATACACAGGCAGCCTGGACAGTAGTCAGGAGCTGTTCAACTACAGGCTGAGCAAGTGCAGAATGGTGGTAGAATGTGCATTTGGACATTTAAAGGGTCACTGGCGCACTTTACTGACTCACTCAGACCTCAGCCAAACCAATATTCCCATTGTTATTGCTGCTTGCTGTGTGCTCCACAATCTCTGTGAGAGTAAGGGGGAGATGTTTATGGCGGGGTGGGAGGTTGAGCCAAATCGCCTGGCTCCTGATTACGTGCAGCCAGACACCAGGGCTGAGCTCCTTAACTTTCACGCGGCACTGTAGTGAGCAGGGCCGGCTCTAGGGTTTTTGCTGCCCCAAGCAAAAAAAATTTTGGCTGCCCCCCCCCCAGCCCGGGGCTCTCTCTCTCCCCCCACCCCCCAACTGCACCCTCCTGCAGCCCCAGCCCTGGGTCACTGGTAACTCACTCCCAGGGTGGGTCATTCAGCAGGAATTTTGGATGTGCACAGAACACAGACAGGATTGGTTCCCATATGGTTACAGAACTGCAGTAAAGTAGAACAATTTTCAGCTTGTGTGATTGAAGGATATCTGGATGCATATTATAAGACTGTCCTACATAAATGAGGAAAAGTTGAGGTGCCTTTATTCTTTTGTTCCATTCTTTGTTTCTATGGGGAATTTGCCAATGCAGTATCACTGTCTTCCTTTTAAACAAATAAAACTAAAAGCAATGGCTGTTGAAAATAGCAATTCCAGTCCTAATAACCACTGGGAAGCATTTCTTGCTCAATTTATTCTACTTTTTCTACAGCAAGTTACAGTGGATCAGTATATTTGATTTGGGAGAAATGAAGTAACAGCTACCCAAATTGAGCTTGAGCACTCCTGAATTTTGAGGGTGTTCAAATCTGGAAGGCAGGTGCTAGATTCCCTTTCTGAATATTAGCTAAATCTGGAAAAGAAAAGTCAATTTCTGCTTCCATGGCTCAGAAGTGTAAATCTTCCTACGTGCCTGGTACTGTATCTAAAGCTGCCCAGGTCCTAGTAGAGCCTCCCCTCCCTTACTTTTCATTTTAAATTCAAGTGGGATCCACGTACCTCCCTTGCTAGGCTTCAGATAGAGAGGTGCACTGTCCATTTAGTCCACCCAATTCTTTCTTTGGGGGAGAGCCCAGGGCTGGGGCAGCAGGACGTGTGGGGGGGGGGCAGAGCTGGGGCAGCAGGGGGTGCGGGTGTGTGGGGGGGGAGAAGAGCCCAAGGCTGGGGTGGCAGGAGATGCAGGTGGGGGGAGAGCCCAGGGCTGGGGCAGCAGGGGGGTGCAGGTGGGGGCCAGAGCTGAGGTGGGGGGGCGGCAAAAAACCTAGAGCTGGCTCTGTCCCTACCATTCACAGCAAGCTGCAGCATGAGGTTTCAGTTCCACACTCCTTCCCCCTCCCTTTCCTGTTAATTGCGGCCAAGGGAATGCTGGGAAATGTAGTTCTTTCCCTGCTCCAGGGCAGGCTCTATAGGCAGGGATCTAACCAAGGAACTACAGCTCCCAGGGCCCCGTGTTGGTTCTCCGCTCCCATGCTGGATTCTTGCGCCCCTGCAAATTTGCCGCCCCAAGCAACTGCTTGCTTTGCTGGTGCCTAGAGCCAGCCCTGGTAGTGAGTCCCTATTGTGATCTCTCTCCATCATGCCCTTGGAGATTTTTTCAAATGTTTTGGCATTTCGTCTTTTGGAACATAGTTCTGCTAGCACGGAATCATCTCCCCATATAGCGATCAGATCCAGTACCTCCTGTACGGTCCATGCTGGTGCTCTTTTTCGATTCTCGGACTGCATGGTTACCTGTGCTGATGAGCTCTGCGTGGTCACCTGTGCTCTCCACGCTGGGCAAACAGGAAATTAAATTCAAAAGTTCGCGGGGCTTTTCCTGTCTACCTGGCCAGTGCATCCGAGTTCAGATTGCTGTCCAGAGCAGTCACAATGGTGCACTGTGGGATAGCTCCCGGAGGCCAATACCGTCGAATTGTGTCCACACGAACCCTAATTCGAACCGGCAATGTCAATTTCGGCGCTACTCCCCTCATCAGGAGGAGTACAGAAATCGATTTTAAGAGCCCTTTATGTCGAAGTAAATGGCTTTGTTGTGTGGACGGGTGCAGGGTTAATTTGATTTAACGCTGCTAAATTCAACATAAACTCATAGTGTAGACCAGGCCTTAGTGGACTCTTGCAACAAAGCTGCTGGGACTCAGAAGACAACTTGTGAACCTCTGATGCCCACAAGGACTCATCAGATCAGGTACAAGCTGATTTCTGCAGAGAAGGGTTGGGAATAAATTCTGACATGGGGTTTAGCTGTACCTAACCACCTAAACCTGCCAGACCTCTATAGATTCTGTTAAGAGAAAACTCAGAGGCTGAACAACCTCTCAGTTGGAAGATCCCTGTACTTGTGAATCTGGTAAGAGTGGAGTAAGGTTCCAAAGGGGGATGGAACTTTGGATGGGAAAGAGACTGAAAATGTCCAAGCAGGACCTAATAAATGCCTTGCCTTTCACAGGCACCTACTTGCCTTTCGAGGGATGGGGCCCCTCTTCTGAGCATTTCCTTCTGGCTGGGTTAGGTGATTCCCTGTGAACCCCTTTCTGAAGCACCTAACTCTCCCAGCCTGGGTGCCTAAATCATGGCTCTGAATTCCACTTAGCAGTGGCACACTTGGGAGTTAGGTCTTGCAATGCCTAAGTCCCCTTTGTGACTCTAGCCCTTAGTCTCTCTCTGTCTCAGTTCCCTATCTATAATAAAATGGGGATAAATAGCACTGCCCTATCTCATGGGGGTGTTGAGGATAAATACTACGGTAAGGGGGAGCCATACAAGTATCTTGCATAGGTCATCCTTCCTTTCTGAGTGTCAGCGAGGATCTTTAATTACCAACAACTGCCTAGTTATATTAATACATCTCACATACTTTTTATGACAAAAATCCCATTACTTCAGAGTAAGAGCAACAGCCTAATGGTATTCTTAGCATTTTTCCTATTGATTTAAATGTTCTTTTTAATGCACTTCTCACATTTAAATCGTGGAATATATATGTGGAATAATTTTTAAAGTATCTGTCTTTCCCTATGAATATGAGACTTTGTGTCTCAAGAGGTTATTCTAGAAGATAAAATTTGCATCAAATAGCTTAACTTCATGCTGGTATACACACTAGTTACATTGCCAGATGCAAATGCATCCACTTCATAAACCATTAGTTCTTCATATTCTTCATCCTACCTCTGTCTGTGGCTGAAGGTGCTCCCCACCCCGCCCCCGCAATCCATTGAAACAAATATGTGCAAAAGCATTTTGTTTGTTTACAACCAAGTTTTCAGAGTGTTTTCAGAGACGTTTTCAAAACTGAAATGCACATCATTACTACCTAGGACACATGGCAGACCCATTTTCCTCGAAGTGCCACTTACTGGCTTTCCAGAAAAAAGGTAATTCTAGAGCCATTTTGTATGCAGGCCATATGTCAGTTTTCTAAGTCACAGATATGGAGCCAACGCATAAGTAGAGATTTGTGCACTTTAGCAAAACTATTAAAGAAAAAGTAGCCTTGGAAACTAACAAATTTGATACAAAGGCCAAGTCAGACGTATATAATATATATTTGTATAGAGTCTGTCTGAAAAGATGTGCTCTCACTCAACCAGAAGTTATGGGCTTGATGCAGGAATAACTTGGTGAAATTATGTGGCCTCTTATTCAGAAGGTCAGACTAGATGATCATAATGGTCATGCATACAAATACTAACTGGGGAGAGAGAGTGACCTTTATAAATAACTGTTAGGACTAGTAAGCTATTCCATTTCTACAACTCACTAAATTTTGATCACATAAAGGCCAAAAGTTGCCTCTGGAATTCTGGCCGCAAAATCTCATGAACACCTTTATTTTTATGTACCAGTCAGATAGCTGTATCTAACTAGTAAATACAGATTTTGCACACTCAGTTTTGGGGTGTACATAGTTTATGGGCATAATTTTGGAGACCAGTGTTTGAAAACTGGACCCTAAATGTCTCATATCCTTGACACCTCTCTTCATTCATGGGCAATCAGGTAACCTAAATTGCTGAATGTAAGTGGTGTGGGTGTGGTGCCCATATATCTGATCTGACAGTGATTCTTAGTTTGCACTGTGCATTAGCATTAAATAGCACTATGGAGCAGCCATCTCTTCCTCCTGAGGAAAAGAAGGCAATGAGAAGGGGGGAAAGTTTCTTCTATATTGTAATTCAGTAAAGGAGCTCCTCACTCATCCTAAAGTACAGGCAATTTCTATAGACTGAGCAGCAGTACTCTACACAGAGATGTGAATATGTATCTGATGCACATGTTTCTAATTCCATTTGCTGTCTAGTCTGCCAGAAGAAAATATTTTTGTCTGTCTGAAATTAGTCTCCATATTTATACGATGCTCACCACTGTGGTATCTGAGTACCATGTGATATGCAGTGCTCACACACAGATCTCTGAGAGAAAGCAGATAATATACTAGCTATAAAAATGTAGTCATCCTCACATCTACTATGAGCAGTTGAGTCCCTCTGACATGTCAATTAAAAAGACAATGGGCTAAACTCTACTCAGTTACTCCCATGAATCTCCAAGTGTGTGGCTGTGAGAGCAGAATTTGACCCAGATCAATTACCATAAACCCCCTATTTTTGATTCCTACATTTAAATAAGCATTTATAGGTACAACTGAATTAAAAAATAGATGAATGGGTGTATATGGGGGAAGAAATGGCCCCCAGCAGTCTTCCAGTCAGCTGAAAGTGGTTTCCCTCTGTGCTGACCATGGCAGTCACATACCCATCAAAACTTTCAATCTTCTGTTGTTTTTCCTGAAAATGCTAGAGTATAGAAATCTGTAAAGCTCTTAAAGCAGGGTTTCTCAAACAGGGGTCACTGCTTGTGTAGGGAAAGCCCCTGGCAGGCCTGGCCAGTTTGTTTACCTACCCCGTCCACAGGTCCGGCTGATCACGGCTCCCATTGGCCGCGGATCGCTGCTCAGGGCCAATGGGGGCTGCTGGAAGCAGTGGCCAGTACATCCCTCGGCCCACGCTGCTTCCAGCAGCCCCCATTGGCCCGGAGCAGCAATCCACGGCCAGTGGGAGCCGCGATCAGCCGGACCTGTGGACGGGGCAGGTAAACAAACCGGCCAGGCCCGCCAGGGGCTTTTTCTACACAAGTGGCGATCCCTGTTTGAGAAACCCTGTCTTAAAGTGACACATGGTGCTCAGGATTCTTTAACTTATGTTTACAATTTATTTTGATTTTGGAGCTGTCTGAAGCACAATGAGAACTGTAGCTGCTCTGAGGATTTTTTTCTTACTCTTTCTCTGTGCTGCTTTCCTAGCACTGCTCTAAGCCCTTGATGTGACCTTGGCCATTCTGATTGTCTTAAAGATTCATTAGCATAAAAGCAGAATATATTACAAATTCAACTCCTCAAGGGCAGGTCTGAACAATATGACTGAAATATCTGATTAGTATGAGGTATGCTGGTATCCATCCTATCCAGAAAAAAGCCACCACCACCAGATTTGGTGGGTTCTGAGTATTTCAGAAATGCTTTGGCTCTATTGTTATCCCCCTGGAGGCAATGGGTTTAAGGTCAGCAGAAGGTAAAGTCCGAGAAGGTTTCAAGATTGCAAAGGCTATGTAAGAATTTGTTTAAATTATCTTTGACATTCCATTGTTATCTCAAGCCTTCTCCTGTGGCATACTCTTGATTTACAGTGCAACCATAAAACCATTAGGAGTTGTTTCACTAACAGTATGTAAATGGTGAACTGTGGTTGTTACTATTTATGTAAATGATAATAAATCAACAAGTGCACTTTGAATATTTTAGGTCAGTCTCATTAACTGTGCATTTAACAAGCTTCAAACCATAAGCTTGCTCATTGGTGTGTTATATATTTGTTTTCAGAATAGGGAGAACTGTGCTGCAAGGCCATAAAACTGGCTTTTATCCACAATCTGCGGAGCAAGATTTACTCACATCGGATGACTTCTAAATTGATCAGTAAATTGCTCTAACTAATATTTTTTGAAAGGAGTCAAGTAACCTCAATGACCAAATACAGTAAAAAGACATGCAAATTGAGGGAGGGACCTCATGGCTCCAAGAGGGGCTTGTAGTACCTATCCCTTAGGGAAAATTGTAACACTAAAAGAGTTGTTCCGTTTAACTATAGCAGAAAAATAGCTATATCCAATGGAGTGGTCTGTGGTCTGATTCTGGGAAGCTCTGAGCAGCCACAATCCCTGCAATATCAACTGGCTTTTGAAGCTTGCTTTGGAAGTCAGGCAGCTTGATGCACCCAAGTTTGCAAAGTGATGCTATTAAAAGTATTACAAAATAGTGATTTTTATATTTGAATGCATACATACCTGTTGCAGGTAGAAAGCTCCTTGTCTCCTCCTATCATTGACCCATGGGAGGACTGGATACAACTTCCTTTTGTCCAGTACAGCACAGGCACTATCCCCTCCCTACTCTATTTAATAATTAAATATTAAGATGGTACCTATCCTGGGGCCTTTGATATAGAACACACTTTTAAGCTAAGAGCATCAATTTAAGATAATCACCATAAATCCATCTCCTCCTCCTACGCTCTTCTCCTCACCCCTAGCAATAAGACACTCTTACAGTTACTCGTCCCTCTTCCTACCACCACCATTTCCAAATGCCTGGGGGGGGGGGGGAAAGGTCATCACTAGCTCCCCTCCATAAAACGGTGAGAGGACAGCAGATATGTGGCTCCATATGTTGAGGGAAGTGAACAACGGAGATGTAGCACCTGCATGTATTCTTTATGTAGGTTTCTAACTATACCTCTACCCCGATATAACGCGACCCAATATAACACGAATTGTGATTTAACATGGTAAAACAGTGCTCCGGGGGGCGGGGCTGTGCACTCCCTCGGATCAAAGCAAGTTCGATATAACGCGGTTTCACCTATAACGCGGTAAGATTTTTTGGCTCCCAAGGACAGCGTTATATTGAGATAGAGGTGTATCAGTGTATTATGGATGCATATTTTACAGATGAAGAATATGACTGATTACCCTCCATCTTCTCTTCTTCTCTCTTAATATTCATTCTGTTCAATGTACCCTCAAACAGATAGTTTAAATGGGGACATGCCTTATCTCATACAACAAAGCTTCATAAGGGGAATGGGGAAACTTGACATGGGAAAAGAGATGGACTGAAGTATCTTGACTTCCATCCAAACTAAGATGCCACTAGGAATGTAGGACTGGAAGGGACCTTCTGGGTCACTGAGTCGACCCAGCTAACCCTGTCAGATAATCCCACTAGAAGCAGACATGATAGAATTGTCTCCCTCCAAGAGAAAGGCCTGAAGAAAATAAGAAGGAAGAAGTAAGGAAGCAAAGAGAGGTGTGTGTGTGTGTGGGGGGGGGGGGGATGAGGATAAAGGAGGAAAAAGAAAGGAAGAGAAATTCAGCAAAAAAAGGCAGCTTGGTTTTCTAACGTACAGAAAACCCAGTTAGTAAGGTAATCTCTGGGCTGGAGCTCTTAGTTATATAATGTGCATGAAGTATCTGAATAAAAGAGAGACACCGGTGCAATCATCTGGTAAAACCTTCCATGCTAACTTGTTCATATACCCAAATTGGTATTGATCAGGTATCAGAAAAAGACCACTCATACCCCCAGCTACAGAAAAGCTTTCATATGATGGTGCTTGTCTAAAAAAAGAGACAGTTTAGAAACATCAGTGGTGGAAAGGATGAAGAACAAGTTGAAGACCAGCCTGTATACTGGCCTTTGGGTAAGGTCAGATGTAGCATCAAAGAACTCATAGTTCTACAAACCAGAACTTTTAAAGTGAATATTCCATAATATGACTTAGTCAGTAGGAGCAGGTGGCCTGCTGGGAATCTTGGCTCAACAACAAACATAATGATCATCCATGAATTCCTTTAAAACACTTGGCAAGTTATCAGTATTCTATATGAGAGTAAGGGAAGAACACAAATATTATCTGTCTTATAGTTATAGGTAACATCTGCTCAGACAGGAAATAGATCAATTGGAACCTTAGGTTGTTCACATATTAAATGATACGTCCATATATTTTTGTTCTTTAAGGAACTGAAAAATTCACTTAGGTGCACATGATGCTTTCACATAAGTTATGATCCTTCAGAACTGTGCTTATTTTGAAAGACATTTAGCTTTATGGAATGGATATGGAAGTGTCATGTATAAACAGTATACAGCTTGTGGAAAACAACTTAAGTTACATCATTCATGTAGATGTGAGTAACTGACTAGTTGAACAAAGTGATAGGATGGGACAAACTTTCAGCTGCAGATGTAAGCTTTACACTCGATCTGGGCTATTTTTTTTTAATTTCAGGTTTTCAATTAAAACTGTCAGGTTTCTGTTCTCCCCATCCCCACCCACCTCTATTGCTGGTCAAAAATTCACCTGGATCACCTGGATCGATCAGTCTCCAGCTGTCACTAAGACTGCGCCGATCACAACACATCCTCCCTTCTTCTCCATGTTCATCCGAAACGTTTAACAATGTCATCTTCCCATCTTCTTGGAGGCTGACCAGGTGGTCTTTTCTGTTCTCATGGGTACCACTCAGTAATGATTGCGGTCCACCTATTGTCCGTGAACCGTGGTACGTGACCCGCCCATCGTATCTTATTATACCTGCTTTCCACAACAATATCTTTCATACCACTGCGTTCTCTAATCATTTCATTTGGGATATGATCCAGAAGGGAAATTCCCAACAAAGCTCATTCTATTGCCCTTTCAGCTACCGACAGCCGCTGTTCTTCTCTTCGTCAGTGCCCATGTTTCACTGCCATACAGCATGGCTGGCAGCACTGTTGAATTGAAGATATTTGTACATGTGGTCTTGTCGATTTTTCCTTTGAGGATGTCCTTGATGGAATTAAACGCACACCATCCTGCCTGAATCCTTCGCGAGAGTTCTCCGTTCATGTCTTGGCGCATATTAACTTCTTGGCCCAAATATATGTTCTGTTCCATTTCTTCAATTTCTTCTCCTGTTACCATTATTCAGGCTTTTCGTAAGATGTCTGATCTCATGTATTTCGTTTTGCAACGGTTCATTTTCAGACCGACCTGACTGCTTTTCTTGTCGAGTCTTCGTAGCATGCTCTACAGTTGGTTGGTGCTTTCGGCAATTAGTACGATGTCATCCGCGAATCTGAGATGAGATAATCGTTCTCCATTTATATTAACACCACTCCTCCAATTGATCTTGTTCATAACCATTTCAAGGCAGGCAGTAAAAAATTTCAGTGAAATCCTATCTCCTTGCTTTATGCCTCTCGATTGGGATGCGGAGGGGAGTTTCGAGGAGAGTAATGTCTGTTGTACATTCAGTATTCGCTTCCTTCAACAAACTGATGTACTGCGTATTAATGCCCTGCTCTGCGAGCGCCTTTAATATTGCGTTGAACTCGACGCTATCGGAGGCCTTTTCATAGTAGACGAAAGCAATGCAAGCGGGAGTTTGTATTCCCTCGCTCTTTCTAGGAGCTGGCTAAGGGTAAATATATAGTTGATCATGCTGAAATTTCTTCAAATTACTATTTTCAAAACATTTTAAAAAAACTAGTTAAAATTATGCTTTTTTTTTTTATCAGTGCTAATTTACACCTGCACCTGAAATACCACTTGACCCTCCACATTATAGTACACTGGGGGGAGGCAGGGAAGTCAGATACTTTTGCCTGAATCTTCAAACTGTGTTAAGAAGTGTGGATGAAGACCTGTTACTGCACTCTTGCAGGCTGCCTGTTCACCTATACTGTAGTCAGCAGAAATATCCACAGGCTGCAAAAGATGGTGGATTATATACAGACCCAATGCTTTCCAGACTCTTGTTGTCATTTGTCACTCTGAAATCTGCACATTTGAAAAGCTGCTAGATGAACTTTAATCACCATCAAGGCTATTTATATTTTTTTTTTTAAAGAGAGAAAAACTTGAGCTTAAGTGAGTCAACAACTTACCAAGAAGATATCCTCTTAAGTGGGAAGTTTCCATTCACTTAGTTCTATTTATTATACACTTGAATGATTCCTGAAACAACAGAAAGCCATGCATGACTACACAGGAACTAAAACACAAATAGGGGCAGCAGATGTTGCTCTGACCTCCATGCATTGCCCCAATTGCCAGCTCTGCGGCTCTTCTTCATCATCCATTTGAGACACTGATTTTACAAGCTGAGACATAAAGTTTGCTCAAAACTCTTGGGATCCATTACTTTCTACTAGGTGAAATGCTAATTATATGTTATCTACTATTATTTAGTGGTCTCTGAGGAACAGCGCCACTTTAAGTAGCTCCTAATCTGAAACCAAAAAACAGTCAAGTATGACATTACATAATTGGTCTAAATTAATTTTTCCCTAAAAGGATCCCAGGAGAGTCCTTGGAGGTAAAATCACCCAGACACTCATGCCAGCAGCGCCCATCACTGACAAGGGAAGAGATTGAAGTTGCTGGTACAGTTGCATATACTGCAAAAAGCAATGTCACCTCCACTAGAAGCTCTCTAAGTTGCTTTTGGTAAAGTTAACCTTTTTAGTAAACCCTGATGCAGACCAAATTCCAATGGAGAGATTAGCATGTCCAGTTGTTTGCTAATGATACTGGAAAAATACATTGAAATCATTTACCAAGTAGCTGTAAAATTCAGCTTAATACACAAGTATGTAAAATCAGCAGCAGAAATTAATCGCACTATAATATTACTCAAACCTGGAAACCAATAGCTGACTGCATGGAACTATCCAAAATAATATAAGATATTATGGGTGAAATCCTGGCCCTACTGAAATCAAGGAAATCTTGCCACCGACTCTGTGGGGACAGGATTTCAGTTTTCCAATACTTGCATTGTTGGCCCTTTGCTTTGTCTCTCCCTTCTCCACTCTGTCTTGTAGAGTGCCTTTATTCTATTATTATAATTGCTTAGACCTAGATTCTGCCTTGTTCTTCTGCAACCAGACCATGGAGGTAGGGCTGGATTAATGCATAGTCATTATGCTTCTATGCTTAGGGCCACAGTAAGTGAAGCAGTGATTTACATCAGAACCTCAGCTTTATTTATTTATTTTATTTTATTTTATTTTATTTTAAATAAAAGCTTCTAGTCCTCCTGGTTGTAAAGATAAGCTCTGAGTCCTTGCGACCTCACCACAGCCAAGGGCTGTATGCGAGGCATGAGAGGAATGTAGTGGGCCTGCAAACTTCATTTATCCAGTCCTGAGAGGTGTGAGAGGGCATAAGGTAACCTCCCTTAAC
The DNA here is from genome assembly GCF_028017835.1 of Emys orbicularis. NCBI lineage: Eukaryota > Metazoa > Chordata > Testudines > Emydidae > Emys > Emys orbicularis. Next base: position 44,939,459 of record NC_088687.1, on the reverse strand, counting down.
TCCTTAGCATCATTTCCATAAATGCTATTCAGAATTGTAGCCCTGCCCACAGGCAGCAAATTCCAAGATGCTGCCCTTTGGGGCAGGGAGTAGGCAGAGCCATGGCTCCACTTGTCACAGCCACCATACAGCAGAGCTGGTTAGTCACGTGGAGGAAATAGGCTGTCTCTCTTAAAGGGGTTGGGGAGCATATAGCAGTTTGCACACCAGAGAAAACGGGCATTCCACTAACCTGAGAAGGTGCATGTAGAGAGGTTAGCCTGGACTCATCTCAATCTGGGGCGGCGGGGAACCACACCGCCTCACTACACTCTGTTTATGTATTGGGGAATTAGCTCAGCCGCGGGAGTCCTCCCCGGGCGGCCCTGATGGGGGCAGAAATAAGTACAGTTAGGCCAGGGCCCTAGGTCAGGGTGGAGCAACAATGAGTCAGGCGCTCAGGCCCTCAGGCAGGGGCTGAGCAATAGTGCTATAGCAGTAGCAATATAAATAGTAGTGAGCCCAGGCCCTAGGTCAGGGCGGGGCAATAAGTCAGGAGCTCAGGCCCTCCGGCAGGGCTGAGCAACAACAGTAGGCCCAAGCCTCCAAAAGGCCTGGGAGAGGGGGAGACTGCCACCCGCAAGTTGGGTGGCGGGGGGATGCAGGCCCTCCCACTCCACTGCGTCCCAGCCCGGGGCCCTAGCAGCGGCAGAAGACCCGATGCTGTGTCAGCGGGGATCCTGGCCGTAACACACTGACATGGATTCTGGCAGTGCTGCAGCCAGACTAGGGTCGGCTGCCCCCGGGCTACTTCCTAACTCTCCCTCGTGTGGTACCTGGGTCGGGGTGGTGTCCTCCAGGGGGGGTCAAGCACCATGGGCTCCTCGGGGTAGCTGGCGAGAGGCAGACCCGGCAACTCCTCCGGGTAGCGGGCGCAGGGCAGGCTTGGCAACTCCTCTGGGTAGCAAGCGCAGGGCAGATCGGGCCAGTCCTTGCATGGACGGTGGGTCATTGGTGCTTCCCAATTGCAGCCTAGACCAGAGGCATCTGGCCTCTCCAGTGGCTGCTTTCCCAGTGAGCTCTGAGGTCGAGCCTTTATAGTTCTGGGGCACCGTCTGACCCTCTGGGGGACGGGCTCAGAGCTCACTAGCTCCGCCCACTCTGGTGTCCGGAGGGGCTTGTCTCGGCGGGGAACCACACCGCCTCCCTACAGTTCAGTTCTAGATCTCCCCTAACATAGGGGCAGGCACAATATATTCTTCAATATATTTTTGCCACCGGACTGTATTTTATAATGATACTATAATAAAATACTAATAGAGTTAATTCTACAATGCTATATATGTGCATGTTGTTTCTCAGAAAAAGATGAAGACAGTTAGTGCTCTAGATTTAACTGATATTACAGAGAGTAATTCCTATTGATATAATATGGAGTTTAATGGAGTTACTCTGGATTCATACCAACATAACTGAGAGCAGAACTTGGCCAGAGTCCCTGCTCTGAAGAGTTTGAATTCCAATCCATACACGAAATATATAATACTTTAGGTCTTACCTGCCCTAGAAAGGGATCACTAGTAGAGCTACCCCAGCAAAACCTCCTGGCTGAGACAAAGTTTATACCAGTTCCCCAAACAAAATATATTGTATCAATAAAAGTAACTTGTTGCAGGTATAACTGTCTACACTAGGGCTTTTGTTGGCAGTTATGTCAGTTACAAATGTGATTTCCCTGCCTCAGTCTTAACTGACATGATTATGCCAGAAAAACTTTTAAGTGTAGATCAGGTCTTATATACCTCAGTATAATAGTGTTGTTGAGGGTCCCATTTTCCACCTGATTACTGAAGAATTAATAGTCTTAGGGAAGTCAGCACTAAGAATCTTAGTGGAATCAGATTTGCTCCCCAGTCTTAATTTTGTTGGTTTGGGGTTTGACTGTTTGTTAAAGAGAGAACTCCAGTGGAGTTCTGAGTCAGATGTGCTTTACACCAGCACTGCTCCACATTATTGCCTCCTTTCTCTAGTAATTGCTTTTTGACATCAGTTTTGCTGTGGAGTCTTGGTTTGGGAAATTCATGGCTGACAAAAGAAGTATGAAACTCAATAAAATAGAGACTTTCCAGGAAGAAAGTTCTGTGGCACATGCGTATCATAATATACAATTACATACATGCAGTTAGACCCCCAAAGAACAACTTTCCTCAAAGTTGGTCTCCAAAAGAAGAATTGGATGATGTGGACTCAGGAGGTGGTTGAGGAGGTTATAGTGCATATATATTTATTATTATTTATTATACTATAGTATGTGTGACATTGACTTGATTTCAGAGCAATCTCTCCATCTTTGCTAATGCAATATACTTTACATATGTGGTTGTGTCTGATGCAATCTAATGGCTGAGCATAATCTAGATCTTCAGAAACCTTATTCCTTTTCTACAGAATCCTTATCTTTATTAGTTAAATGAGATACAATTGGCTATTTCTATTGCTGTGTCTCACATAACCAGGGTGAGTATTAGGAGATGTGGACAGTTTGTCCAACTGCCTCAGAAAAGACCTGGCTATACATTTATGGATGAAACTGAAGATCCTGGCCTGCTATATGATTCTGTTAATGATATAATGCCTGATGTTATGAACTTCTCCCTCATGAACCATTAAGGAGGAGTCCTTTTTTCTTATTGTTGTTGTTGCTTTATGAAAACGTTAAAGCACACAATTGCCATAACTTTCATATTTCTGTGTTCAAATGTTTTACTAACCAGGCTTTGAAAATCTAGCAGAGCACTTTTGTGCCTTTAGACTATAGGTTTTTATTGTTATGGTTGCTGTTTTGCCAGATGCATATTTTCTTGTAGAGTAATAGGTATGTGGGATTTATTACTTATGTTTGACCACCTAGAGGCAGGAAAATGTACACTCTCTTTTCCTTATTCCTGTGTACAACTTCTGTCTAAAATTTTTTACCTGTGTTCTGGGAGCACCATGTATCCACTCTAACTAAAATACTATAGTTGTTGTTCATAGTGTGTATGTGGAAATGCTTTTATTTGTTCCTCTAACTTCCTGGTCATCTTACTGTATTCTCATTCTACATTCTGTTGTTTGTAGAACATTGAAAAGTGTATGAAATTTAAAGCTAACAGAGAACTGGAACTGATTTATACGAGTGCAGAAATACTGAGCGTTCCCACTGGCTTAGATTTTCTACAAGAGCGCACTGCAAATAAAGTGAAACACTTAGAGGAGAAGAGTAAATGAGCTTGTCTTGGCACTGCAGAACTGCTTTATTCACTTTTAAGGAAAGAAGTTGAAGGGTTAACCTCTAGCACAATTGGAAATTGGAAACACAATCTATTACTGCATGTAAAAATGACCAGGGACCACTAAAACCATGATTTCCTCAACTTCTGCTCCATGTATGCCCTTTGCCAGCCAGTTAATCACTTGTTCCGTGTCTGAACATTTATCCCTCCTTTTTCTCATTCTGTTTGATCTCTGCGTAGCTTTTGATACTAACACTCTATTATTAATTTATTTTTAACATATAAGGCAAGAAAATGGTGTCTCCAGCACTCTTGCCTCTCTGGATTGAATCCCAGCTCTCACAGGCTTCACAGATTCCCTCCTCACTTCCACTAGAACCCAGACCCTGTGTCTACCTCAGCTCAGTGATAACTATATTTCCCATTTATCAACCTGTCTCAATTCTTTCATCCATGGCTACACAATGACTTCCTACTCTTTGACTATTTCAATTACTAAAATGCTCACTCTGAGTAAAGAGAGAGGATGTATACGTGTCTTGGCTGGAGCGCTTGGATGTTCAAGTTTTAGTTTGGGGAGACCTACTTCAGTTTTCACTCTTTCCCTGTTTCACAACTCTCCTACTTGAATTAAGAATCCAGCAATTCTCAGCAGATGTGGCAGCTTTTGATTTTTCTCATAGATGTAACTAATCTACATAAATTGTGGGGCACCAGGAAAGCTCCAGAGTGCAAGCTGTGATGCCTTGGCAACATGGGAAGAAGCACAGAGCTGGTCCAGATCTCCTGATCCCCACAACCCAGTCAGAGGAGACTTGTTGCTTGCAAAGAGATGGGATTATCTAACATGAAACTTCAAGGCAGAGTAGCTCAGAAATCTATATTAGAGGGAAAAGCCTGACATATGGACAATTATCATGAGTTTGGGATTTCTATAAAATAGAAGCAGCAGGTCCACATATCAAATCTTAGGGCTTGGTAGTTAAAGACCATCTTAGAATAACCAGAGCAGCCATATTGCTATGACTCTGTTATTGCACATTGCAGTCCCAACTGGCATCCCAAGACACAGAAAAATTGCCATTTTAAATTTTGCATTTCCTACATCTGATCTTCCATCAGTGAATAAAAAGGTTCCTTCTTGTCATCTCTCCCCTATAGAAACAGAAGCTTGATTACTTCTGCACTGTATAAACACCACCATACAGTGGGATCCTTTAATTGGCATACCCCTATGGAAGCAAACATGCCCATTCCTTAGCAGAGTGCCCTCATTATCAGTACTTCTCTCTGTGGTGCATGGGAACTCCCCACCTGCTAGGGGACTCCATATATACCATACCTCCAAGAGAAGAGCGGTCTCCAGAGGAGTGAGAGTACCTCCAAGAGCTGAGGCTCTGCAATGGGGAAGAGAGCTGCAGCTAGAGGAATGGATGTGCCTGCATGAGCAGGAGAGCTCCTGCAGAGAAAGAGGAGATGCAGCATCTGGGAAGAGTCAGACCTGGGAAATACAGGGAGCTCATCCTTTGGGTGGAAATAGGAAAGAGATGAGGAGCATGGAAAGGAGGATGGGTGGGGGGAATGAAAGATCTTGGACTGGGAAGGGGGGGAGTTCTAGAGCTGCCAGGGAGAGCTGTGAGGAAGAAAATTAGATTGGATGGGTGGAGAGAAAATGGTGGAAGACCAGGAATTAGTGTTTCTTCCTCTTCTTTAATATGTCTTCTTTGGGATATGTGAGTGGAACAGGGTAATACAGGGGTGAATGGCACACTTCAGAGCATAGCAGGAGACTGTGGCCCACATCGTTTTGCTGAGGGCTTATCTTCAAACAATTAAGCTTCTGCAGAGGTTCCTAAGAATACAGTCACTGAGAGAGAACCACTTTATTTCATGAATTGCTGTAACAGTAGTCCTGTCAAGGGTCACACAACAGAAAGTTCATGCTAGTATATGCCATTTCACAAGGGGTAACTATTGTGAATACATTTGCAGATGGTATCAGGAGGCCACTTAAACAGATGATGAACCAAAGACCCTGGAGTTGTTCTGGATTTACAAGAGTGACTGAAGTCAAAGACTTACTCTGGATTTCAGTGGACCTTTGTAACCAAAAGAAGCATTTAGCCTTATTTGTGAGCCACTTATTGATTTTTCTGGCACTAGTGAAAGACATCACACTAAATCTTTCCTTGGCAATCACGATGCTATTTTTCTACAAGACAACTAAGGAATGCCTCTATAACCTATTCTGAGGGAATACTTTCTAGAGATGTTACTGGCCCACCACAAATATTATGCTGCCAGATTCCAGTTCCCAGAGGCTTACACTTACTGACCCAATCCAGAGGAGGAGACAGCATCTGGGAACCAGTTATAACCCCCTACATCTCTGATGATCCTCCAAAGGAGTATATGCCAGCTGAGCATAGTGAAAACGTATAGCCCTCTGCCTTTTCCTCTTCCCTGCCACAGCCAGGGGTTGTAGAGAGGAGGTAGGAACTGGCTTTATTGGCTCTTTAGCTACCAAGACTCTTCCTTGTCAGGCAAATAACTGGGTAGGAGACTAAAGTCCATTTCCATTGCCTTGGCATCTCCTGCAGCATAAAGGGAGAAGAATGAGACCGCATCTGCCCTTCTAATCCTACTTCAGTTCATGATATCCAGAGAGATGATTAGGTCTTTTTTGATTACACACTTTTTCTTTGGCAGATGCTGACTGTAGGAACAATTCTGCTTCAAACTTTTTTTTTTAATGTCCCATTTTTGACAGGTTCTTGGTTAAAATTACTTTGTTACATTACTTTTACTATAATGCAATTTAAATTTTGGAAACAAAATTGACCTAATCTGAAACTATTTTCAGTTGGGAGGGATGGGGAATTGAGATTTTTGACTTTGTCTCTATTTGGGATGGGAATTTTTTTCAAAATCTCAAGTTCTCACAGGATGGGAAGACCATTTGCCACCCAGCTCTAGATATTGCAGACCATCTGGCTATGGCAGATAGAGTATTTGCTTGGTGTCTGTCAATTCAGACACTATGCTGGTAGAGCTGATATATCCGTTTTCTTTTCACAAAAATTTCAAATGTGAATTTTTGACTAGCGTAGAATTTTGTATTTACTGATGTGGTTGAGAAATCTAGAGTAATTTAATGAAACAGAACTAAATTCTGCTTTCAGTAGCACTGTTATAAATCAAGTCACTCTATTAAAGTCAGTGGTTTTACTCCAGATTTATACTGGTCTAGCCAGGAAGAGGATTTGTTCCTTAGTCAATAATTTAGGCAAGATGGCATAAAATTTGATATTCCTGGAATTACTCAATATTCTGGTACAGCATTTACAGTGCAAATGAAAAAATAAAACATTCTGCTGCTTCTCTTCAGCAGTTACTTAGGTTAGGAAAGTTCTGAAACACTAAGGGCATACTAATATCATCTTTGAGCTGTATACATATGGCCATCTCTGTTCCCCCCCACGAGGTGAGAAATGAGGTGCTCATTTCTCACCTCATGCTAACCCCGCTAGTTGCACATCCATCTTCTCATTGCTATGGAGAACCCATTGTGGTCCTTTCCGATTATAAAATGCTTCAGTGAAGCCCTACTCCTATTGCAGGGAAGGAGAATCACTTTTCAGAGGCACTGGTGAATTTTACACAAAAGAAGCAGTATGATATTGATATCCAGGACATCGTGAATCCATTCCCCCTACTCGCTTATCTACCTGTCATCACATGATACATGGGGTAGGCAGGTAGATTACTAGTTGCTGACTGTCTTAATATGAATGAATTATTGCACAATGCTGGGAACCTGACAACGTCAGCAATACAGCCCTTGGCAGAGCACATGACATACATAATGAGAGCATGGAATACTCCATGATGCCTGAAGTTCACATCAGCATGTAGTGATGCACTAATCACCACGTGGACCCAGTCTATAGCTTCCAGAACAGCTGTAAAACCACAAGTGTCACACATTATTTGCTACTGAAGCTCTGGTGGAAAACTAACTAGTTTTCTGTAACTGTTTCTTGAATTTGATTTATCGAACTGAACTACATAGTTTATGTAATACTTTAGCTTCAGCATCTCTCATTGTGGTGAAATGTCCAATAGGAAAGCAATATATAGCATTTATAAGTAGGGCCCCACCAAATTCACAGCCATGAAAAATGTGTCATGGACTGTGAAATCTGGTCTCCTCCCCTGAAATCTCATCTTTTGTGTGCTTTTACCCTGTATTATACAGATTTCACAGGGGAGACCAGTGTTTCTCAAATTGGGGGTCCTGATCCAAAAGGGAGTGTGTGTGTGGGGGGGGGTGCGTTGTGGTATTGCCACCCTTACTTCTGCACTGCCTTCAGAGTTGGGTGGCCAGAGTGGCAGCTGATGACTGAGGGCCCAGCTCTGCAGGCAGCAGCATAGAAGTAAGGGTGGCAATACCATACTATGCCATCCTTACATCTGTGCTGCTGCAGGCGGTGGCTCTGCCTTCAGAGCTGGGCTCCTGGCCAGCAGCTGCCACTATCCAGCTGCCTAGCTCTGAAGGCAGTGCCGCCACCAGCAGCAGCACAGAAGTAAGGGTAGCAATACCGCAACACCCCCTAAAATAACCTTGCAACCCCCAAACTCCTTCTTTTTGGGTCAGGACCACTACAATTACAACACTGTGAAATTTCAGATTTAAATACCTGAAATCATGAAATTTATGATTTTTTAAATCCTATGACTGTGAAATTGATCAAAATGGACCATGAATTTTGGAGGGCCCTATTTATATGGAACTCTCTCTAAAGACAAACAGTGATTCTCAAACCATCTTCAACAGAACACTACTTGAGAAAATTGCATCCTTCACCATGCGCATTACTGTGCAAACTGGTCACTGCTAAGCTAAAGATTTAATTACCGCTTTGTGAGTTTGTATAACTTCGGGTAGAGTCTCAGTACAAGACTGGTAGGAGGAAGAATGGCTTGTGTGTGATGGATTTTGGAGAAGGGAGCATATGTCATTAAATTATTGGTGGGGGAGAGAGTATGAAATTAATGATATTTTGGACTTCTCTGCTCATGCCTGCATAGGAAGGAGATGTTCCCTCAGAAGATCTAGGCCCTGGAAAGAGCAGTGGGTTCCTAGTTTTCCTCTGCAAGATAGGGGTTATTGTTGGAGGCTATCATGGGACCTGTTGGTGAGAAAGTTGCTGTGTAAGGTTGAAGGTTTCCATGGGTCTGGATAGCGCAGAGAAGTTCTCAAACACTTAGACGTTACAGGATTATTATTCTTCCCCTCATCCCATCATCTGAGTTTGGGTCATTGTGCAGGCATCCAGCATCTAAGTATGCTAAGGAGACAGTAAGGTCCATTTTTGTGGCAATCTATCCATCACTTCCTCTGCTTTCCTCAGGGTCTCTTTCCTACCATCCTTTTCTGCTATGCATTGGACTTAGGGATGACCCCGGCGTAGTCCAGTTTTTACTTCAAAGGGGCTTGTTCAAGGAGGGGTTTCACCATTTTTTCTAATCCTAGCATCCAAATTGCAATCTTTAGGAATTCTCGTCTCACCATATGGCTTTTACCACACCACTCATCCATTTTATGTCTCTCTTGCCAGGGTGGATTCGATTTAAATCAATTTTAATTTAACTAGTCAGGAAGACTCGATTTAAACATGGATTTCTACATAAAAGTGCATTCTTGTTGGTTGTTATAACCTGAATACATATTCTTCACAACTCAGAGATAGATGTAGGTTTCGTTTTTAGAAGGTACATACATTTTTAAGTGATTTATTTTGAAAACTTTTCAGATTAGTTTTACATCTATATCAGAAAATGAATGATTGTTTGGTTATTTCATTTTAAATTAAATAAGATAGTTCACCTCCCAATGACTTCAAAATATCTCCAATTCAACAGGTTAATCATTAATATTTGGAGGATTTTCTTGCCATGCTGTACTAGGAGGAGAACATCACTAGACAGACATTTAAATTGTTTTATTTAATTACAACAACGTTATGTATTCTGGATTTTTTTCTTCCACAGCAAACATATATTTTAACAAAACAAGCATATGAATTTTTGAATTTAGTTAAACATTCAAGTTTTTTAAAATCAGATTTGTTTTCGTTAAAATTGTTGACTAAAATAGTTAAATGGTTTAAAAAAATTAAATCGACTATGTCAGTCAGTGTTCCAGAAATAAAGGCTAATGTTGTTGAAGTTGCAAAATGATGGTGATCTTGAAGCCGTGGATAGTCTTCAGAATCCTGTATGTTGAGGATGGATTCTCCTAAACAAAATAAGTCAATGCAATTATTTAATTATTACGACCATACTGCTCATTTAGTATTACTCATTGCATTCACTGACACTCAGTACTACTTTAAGGGTGAAATAGGCAGATCTTCCTTTTACAATTTCAGCTATTTATTTTTTATCATAACTGCATCTAAAATGATAGTACCATAGAGTAACAACTATATTTTTTGCTCAAACATGAGAATTCAAGAATAGTCCAGAAGGAAGACAGGCAGTCCTTAAGAAAGAAGTATGAAATAAAAAAGTTTACCAACCTGAAGATCCTGCATGTTCAGACATGTTCCTTTCATCATCTTCAACGCAGCTTCTTCCTGAGAAGGAACACTTCTCATGATGTTGTTTCATTCGGGCAACTAGGCCTTGCATTTCTTTGTTGCACTGTTTGCATTTTTCACGCATTCCTGTTTTACCCACAGGTAGAGGAACTTCATTAAAATATTCCCAAACTGGGTCTCTTTTATGGCCTGCTGCCATTATAGGTTTTCCCTTCTAGTGAGAGAATGGTATGGTAGATCTCAAATCAATGAAGGCTACACTCAGAAAGACCTCAAGACTGCTGCAATATGCTGCTCAAACAGTTTCACTTTTGTTTCTACTGCCTGTCCCTCCCGTCTCACATTTATCTCCAGACAATAGGGTTGAGGTCTGTTATTTCTCACCTCTATATATTATTTATTTATTTAAAAACATTTTTGCTATTAACAAACATGTTATCTCTGGAGACACAAATCCACAGTTTGAGAACTGCAAAACTAAGCATCATCTTCTAGACTGAGCACTGAGTCCCATTGGGTAGATAGAAAGATTTAACCTAAATAATCTATACAGAAGCCCCTGAAGCCCCATAAGATTGGGTCCCTAATCCATGAACTATTGGAACTCATTTACAAAGTTTTTCTTAAACATTACATGAATATATTGTCTCATACTATAGAATTAGAATTTTTAATCCCTATTCCATGATGAAATATCTTTGAGCTACAATGTATCTTAATTAAAACTATCTTTAGATAAAATGCTTTTTGAGGAAAAAAATTATCAAAAAAATCCGATTTAAATTAAAAAAAAATCAGATTTTTTTTTTAAATCATTGATTTTTATCCACCCTGTTTCTCGCCCATGATAAAGTGGCATTAGACCTGGTGAAAGTCAAGTCCTGCTACCTTACTGTTCTTTATAATCTGGACTACATTTCTCACCTCTTCCTCTGTTTTTGTCAAAGTCAGGCACCACATTAGGCTCACATGTTGACAGCCTTTCAGGTTCCAGTATTACTCATTTTATATGTATTTTTCCAATTTTGAAGCTGGCTTACTGTGAGCTCTTATGGTTTTTTTTTTTTAAATCTGGAGGCTGGTATATTGCATGATTTTGTATGGGGAGCCTGGCTTATGCATTCTTTTATTTGTAGTTTTACAATATGAATTGCCCCTAATGGAGCTTCCTTAAGACTTTTCCTTTTTAGGAGAAGGATTTATTCTGTTGGGAATGGAGAAATCAGAGGCATTGGCCCTTGAAACTCAGCTGCTATTCTGTATGTATAGGGTTGAGTATCTTGTCCCCCACAATGAAAACAGTTCTTAAAATTATTTAAAAAAAAAAAACATAAACCTTTCTAAAAAAAAAATCCTTCACAAAAGGATTTTTTAAAATAGGACATTACGAACAATGTATACGTTATAGCTCCCATCTACCTCCTTTGTCAGCTCAATTTCACTGAATAAAGCAATATTATTGAGGTGCCTCCAATCAAGTTGTATTTAGCTGAGGCTGGGAGAGGGATGTGATGGGAGCTACAGTTCACTTCCACATATAGTCTTCCCCCCCACCCCCAGTGTCAACTATGGTTCATGCAGCTAGCACTGGACTTCACTAACCCAATAGGTACTTTTTCCATGCAAACAGAAGAAATGGTGGACACAAATTGGAAGAATGTGAACCTGTAAGGCACAGAATAGAATCTGTTGAGACCTTTTTTTAGGTTTGTCTAACAAACCTTTTTTTAGGTTTGTCTAACAGATCACAAAGATGAAATTCTGGCCCAATTGGCAAAATGCCTATTGTCTTCAATGGAGCCAGGATTTCACCCCCACCTCACCTAGATTTCTCTAAAGGAGGGGGGCCCAACAGTAAGAACCACTTTTTCACTCCTGCAAAATATTATGAACATATTTCTGCAAAGTCTGGAAATGGCCATCTTTTTACATAGCAGGATTTTGAATCCCCTGATGTTCCTAGGTCTTTTTGGTTTTCCACTGCTCCTTTAGGAAATTCCTAGTTGCCTGAAAGTCTGCTGGGATACAGTTATGAATGGAAACAGACTTAATACACCCTCATTCATTTTGATCTATGTACAGCAATTCTGGTTTATTACACATCTACTAGGAGTGGAAATGGTGAGGACCTGTGTCATCTAACACTTATGTTCTGCAAATTCACAAATGCACACAAAGGTGAGGTCAAGTCTGGAGCAAGTTTGAAATGAACCAGAGCCAATTTATGGTTTTCAATGGAAGCTATGTGTAACTCCATGTTTTGAGCTGAGCTTTTAGGTTTCTCTAAAGCAAAATACTGAATAACCAGCAAAAACTTCACTGAGGTCAATAGTTACACCCATACACAAGATGATGACCTATTGAGATCAGAATCCAGACTAATGGGTATAAACCTATTCAGGACAAAAGGGGATGGGGAGAAAAACTCACAACTCCACTCCCCCTGCAGGAGCCACTGCACCACGGTTTTCACAGCTGTAGTTTAATACTCTAACCCAGTGGTGGGCAACCTGCAGGCCGCATGCAGCTCATCAGGGTAATCTGATTGCAGGCTGTGAGACATTTTGCTGACATTGACCATCTGCAGACACGGCCCCCTGCAGCTCCTAGTGGCCAATGGGAGCAGCATGAAGCGGTGGGCCTCAGGGACGTGCTGGCCGCCGCTTCCTGCAGCTCCCTTTGGCCGGGAACAGAGAACCGCGACCACTGGGAGCTGCGGGGGGCCGTACCTGCAGACAGTCAATGTCAGCAAAATGTCTCACGGCCTGCAGTCAGATTACCCTGATGAGCCACAGGTTGCCCACCACTGCTGTAGATGCCTAAACTCACTCAGTGCCTAAATTTTCAGGATCAAAGTCCCCTAGGTACCTAAGTTTCTGCCTCTGGCAAGTACACTGTTGCCTCTCTGTAGGCTTCCAGACACACCTCTCCTGCGTAAGGCCAGAGCTACTGTGAACTGGGGAAAATATGTGTTTGCCAGCCTGCCCAGAGTCTACCTACTGGATTAGGTCCCATTCAGGTGTTGGGGGGAGGGGCAAGGCCCACCTTAACTCCTAACTCACTTGCTAGAGCACTCACTAGGGATGTGGGAGATCAATTTCTCCTCTCTGCCCAAAGGGATAGAGGATTTGAATAGGGGGTCTCCTACTTCTCAGGCAAGTGCTCAAACAACTGAGCTAGGGGATATTCTGATGTGGGACTCTGTCACGGTGAAGCTGTTCTACTGTGGATAACTACACAATTGTTGGGTTGCGGGTGAGGGAGGGAGCTACTCTGGAGGCTGGTGATTGGGGCACCTGCCTGGGAGATGCAAACTCTGATCACTCATTATTTAGCTACAGTGGCAAAGCTTCAACAGGAGATCTTGAGGGAACCCCACATCAGGATATCCCATATAGCTCAATGGTGCCTAGGCTGCCTGACTCCAGGTGGTGAGTTCTCAGTGGTGGATTGATAATGGAGATAGGCACCTCCCTGCAGCCTGGAGTTAAATGCCTATCTCTGAGAGCAGTGGGGCTTAGCACACACCCTTCACATGGGCATCTCCCACTGGCTAGCTCAGGTGACTCCCCACCTAGCATGCTGGCTAAGATGTCTCTCTCTCTCTTGCCCCATTCATTGTATAGCTAATTCAGGCTGTCAACCACACTGTTGTTCCTCTAGGTTTTCTTTTTTCTAGGAGCTTTAGGCATTGCAATGCTCAGCATCACAATGCTTAAGTACTTTGCTGGATTACTGTTTATAGTTGTGAAGACCTATTTAGAAATGTGGGTCAAATATAAATTGGTGTGGAGGAGTTTTTTTCTCTGAAGAGAGCTGGAAAGAATAGCTCTTTACGACAAAAAGGTGATCACACAATTAAAGACTGTCATAATAAGAATGACTAAACCATAAAATGTGGGGAAATGACTGCTCATGAATTTGGAACAAATGACAATACTATGTTTATCTCTTCTGTTTTCTTGGTGGTTTAATGCTGTTGTTTAAAGCTACATCTTTTCCCACAGGTCAAAACAATCCAGCCTTGGAAATCTACACTTTTTTTTATTAGGTGTCATGTGAATGAATGATTATGAGAGAAACGATTATTTTCAGAGCTCTAAAAACAATATTTTTAAAAAAATATTAAGTAAATTTATTGGTTGTGAAAGGTTCTGGACTGGTGATAGTAGTCAATAAATCCTTCACTATATCTCCAGAACTTGTACAGCATGGGCAATGTCAGTGTAATCTTCTCCATACTGCCCCAACCATAATATAGCAGAATTTCCTTTCATGAGAGAGAAAGGGAGAGAGAGACTAGGCTTCTTTCTCCTTCTGTGTTGTCTGTCTAGGCTGGCTACTGAAGAATGACCAGGTAAGCTTCTGGGTTATCTTCTGGTGTCAGTTAGGACAGGGAAGTGCTAGGAAGCTTATCAGCAGCTTGCCCAATGCTGAGCTAATGGGCAACTGCTCCTGCTGGTGGCATGGCTGCTGCTCCTCCATAAATTGTAGCAAATTCTGTCACTTTCTGCAGGTCCAGCATCCACTTTAGAACTTCTGTTTTCCTCATGGTACATAAATTACACTTCTAGTACCATATATACACAATGGAGTTCCCACTCCACTCTAAACAGAATTGAATAACCTAGGCCAGATTCTGATTCCATTCTGGCTCCTTTTGCACTTGTCAGGCAGTGCAAAGGAGCCTGGATTCTCACTGTAGATTGTCCAGCTGAGAATTCCTTGCATGGGAGCGGGGGGACTCAGCTGGCCTACAGCAACAGCTGCCCCTGGCTCCAGTGAAGGTTGTGTATGAGTATCACAGGAAGGAGGGGAAATATTGGCAAAGCTTAGGGAGGGGGTAGGTCTGATTCTGGAATATGGCCCCTTTAGTCTTAGGGCACGTCTACACTTCAAGCTGGTGGGTGTAATTTTACTCCATGTCCTAGCTCCATTCAGCACAGGAGCTGGGGAGGACTTCAGGGAACCAGTTACAATTCACTGATTCAATCAGCTAGTCACCCTGAGTACATACCTAGCGTCTCAGATAGGTGCTTATTCAGGCAGCTAGCACCTCCAACCACCATGGTTACACATGTTAGCTCAGTCATAGCTAGTGCAGTATGTTTCCTTAAGCTGTTAGTTGCCTAGGAACGGGATTCACAAAAGCCAGCAAGCAGAATGGGGAGCCACCCAAACTAGCCATGGTGAGAAATGCCCAGAAGAGGGGATTGGGCTAAGCCCTGCCCATCAAAGGGAGTTAGGTACCTGAGTTCAGGCTGGAGGGAAGCTTCTTCTTCCACTCAGGAGTCTCAGCCATGAATCCTCTTCTATAGTGAGGTACCTAAGTCAGGTCAGCCCTTTCTCTGAACCAGTGATGGTGGTGCTATTATAACCAATAGCCCAGTAGTTAGGCCACTCACCTGGAAGGTAGGAGACCTGAATTCAAATCTGCCTGCCCAATGTGGAGCAGGAACTTGAACCCAAGTTCCCTGCATCCCCTATGAATGCACTAACCACTGGGTTATTGGGGGCATACCAACTCTTCCTATTTTTTTTATGATTGGTACAATCCAGTAGATGGTCTCTGAGAGTGTATCCCAGATCAGGACCTGCAGATGCAGAGGCAGGGGAACACCTACTCTGAGGATCCTGCCTGGGTTTAGGCATAAGTTTGGCACCAGGATTTAAGTGGCTTTGCATATGCCCACCAGCAGAAATTTAAGTATCTAGGGGGCTTTACTAGTGAAAATTTAGGTGCCAAAGAATTTCACCATCTATAGGTGGTTAAGCAGATTAGGCAGAACTGAGCAGGTGTTGTGAGGATCTAAATTTTGGATTTAAGGGTCTAAAGTGGCAGTTAAAAGCCTCATTTTGTGGCTTATGCCCTAAGTGGCTTGTCCAGTGTCAAAGGAAGCCTGTCATGGAGCACAGAATTGAACACAGGTCTTCAGAGTCCTGGGCTGGCACCCTAACCACTAGATCATACATCCTCTGTGGTAACTTACTTAACAGTCTTCAGCCTTGGCATTCTCTCTGAGTTGGCTGTTCCTGGGATTTCTCTGTTCTAGATTCAATTTCCCACTGACCAGAGAGTCCCTCCCTTGTATCCATGGTAGCATCAATGAGTCTCCAAAGAACAATCAGCATTTCCCTACATGGTTAACACCTGCTACCAGGGCAGGGCAAAAGAAGAATCCTGCCCTCTTCATTGAAACCTACTTTTATAGGTGAGCCCCTTCAAAAGATACTTGGCATGAAATGGGGCTATAGGACATAAATATACTTGTCATCTTGCATGATCTGAAGACTTCTAATATACAGAATATCATTGTTGGCTTATGAATATACTACAAAGGGAATGTAAATATTTCAGGGAGAAGTTGTAGTTACATTCTCCTGAGGTTGAGATGGGAAAGTGAGCTGCTACAAAAGTTTTTGTAAGGGAAAAGCATAGAAATAGTATTCTATGGAAATATCTTTGAATGCTTTTAATTAACTACAAGAAAAATCAGGAATGCCTTAGCATGTGGAACTTTCTAAGGGCTGAAATATTTTGATGATCATTAAGTCAGTTTTGCTGCAAATAGGAGACTTCACTTTGTTTCTTAGTTCTATGACAGAGAAACTTTACATACAATACTTTGGTGGCTAAATTTACATGTTGCATAGATGATGTAAATAGTAAAATTACCTTTGAATTAGGCCTGGGAACTTTCATGTCAGTTGCATCTGTTACATCAGGTCTGAATTTGGGCTTGTAGCAGAGTTCCATCTTAAGGGCCCAGGGTCAGAGGCTAGTGAACTTGTGATGTCAGTTGACCCCACCCTTCCCCTCCAATTAGGCTGAAGAAAGGAGACCAGGTGAATCGGATGCAGGAGGTGTGGGTGAGTCTCAGTCATAGGAAGCAGTAAAGAAGACCTCTCAGGAGTTATCTGGGAGAGAGCTATAGGAGAGCCCCTGGAGAAAGCAGAGTTTGAAGGGGAGCCAGAACCAAACTTTTGGTGAGAACTGACTAAAGCTGGGGGTGCCTAATGAGCAGAAGTCTTGGGCAATGCCCCAAGGAAAAAGGGGAAAATCCAGCTTTGTTGGGGAAGCCAAACCTGGAAGCAAGAGGGTTGTTTTGGTTAGGCAGATCACCTAAGCAGGCATGAGGCCTGAGGAGTGGAGCCTGTTGGGGAGCCTATTATATTATACGCTTACCTACACTCAAGCTGTCTCTGTTGCAGATAGCTGGGAATTCCTCCCAGTTCAGTGAAAAGCAGATGAATCAGAGTATTCAACAGTGCATGAGGAGGAGCTGAGTCAAATTACTGGTTTAGGGCTTCCAAGTCGCCTTTAAATCGGGTTAAAACTTTAAAGTTCCCCTGTACTTTCAAGACATCCTTATTAAAAAACTGACATTTTACTGTAATTGCCCTGTATAGTGCAGGGAGCTGGACTAGATGATTGAGATCCCTTCCAGACACAGTCATAAGCTAAAATGTTTTCTGCTAAAACCAACAATACTTAAAAAAAGACAAACACACAGGAGACAGCTTGGGGTATGGGGAGTGGGGAGGATTAGGAAAAAAAACCCAGCTGGACTGGGGTGGGAATTATGAGGGGCTGGTGGATTGGCAAGCAAAAGGATGGTAAATGGCTGTTTTTAACCTACTTCTCCTTACCTCCCCTTCCCCGCCCCCCCACATGAGCCTCAATGCCTTTATTGCTGTAGTCAGAGCAGGCAAACAACATGGAACACTTAAAGTGTATGGGCTGGTGAGGACTCCAGCACTGAAGCGGTGGAAGCATGCACTAAGATTCTTCTGCCATCAATTAACGAGTGCCATGAAACATAGGCGTGGCTGGTATCTCTTTTATTTAAGAAAAGCTAAGCATATCTGAAATATGAAATTATAAGCCTTTGTTTAAGATACATGCTATCTTAGATGCATGTCTTGAGCTGTATGATTCAAGCTAAAGCCTGGCCATAACTGGTTAGCCAAAGGAAAATATTGGGTATGATTCTCCAGTGCCTTGCACCTTGTGTAGTCATTTGCACCTGTGCAAAGTGGGTGTAACACTGTTAAATGAGAATTCTCTGCTTAGACTAGTTGTAGCATTTTACATTTATTTCCCCACAGATGTAAATGACAACATAAGGTGAAAGATAGTGGAGACTCAGGCCCGTAGCATATGTGAAAGGACCATGCATCAAGGTCTTTGGAACTTGCAGAAACTCTGGGTTAGATTCTTGGCTGCTGTCGATTGGTGTAGCTCCATCAAAGTCAATGACCTATTGTCACCTGGAATCAGCTCGGAATCTATCTCTGCACCAACTTGATTTTTAGGCACAGAAAATAGGAAATCATTGAAAAAAAAACAGGTTCTTCTCCACTTGCAACCTGGAGAAGACTAGATAAGGTAGACATTTCTTAACAACCACTAGCCGATTTCCCCTAAAAAAGAGGCATTCCCATGTTTGTGATTATAACAATGGCTGTAATTACATTCCTACAGCTAAAGTTTGCCACCAGAAATTATTCAAAAATACTATTCCTGGGTGTTTTTAGTCAATGGGTGCTTTGAATTACAAATGTACAAATGAAAGATTAAAAAACAGGTGCTATTGGGAGGGAATGGAATTTGTTTAATTGACTTCATCTTTCAGTTATTAGTCAACACAGTTCAAAATTAGAAATGATATTGCCTTCTTTAAAATTTACCTATTCCCCAAATGTGGGAAATTGGAATCCGTATTAATGTGTTTGCATGCACACAGGACCTCCAGGCCCGATGTGTCTGAACTCAAGGAAACTAAGTGACCTGTGTCCAAGGAACCCATTAAATGTTAAAGCTGTAAGCCCACTAACTGATTCTTAGCTGTGGTATTACCCATATGCACCTCCATTTCCTACATTCTTCTTGCAGTGCCATAGGTAAATGCCACACTTAGGTCAGAAAAACCCACAACAAAACAAAATTGCATTCAGTAGGATTGCTGGTTTGAAAGGACTTTCTTGCTCTTTCTTATACACCTCTAGCTGAGTCAAAAACAGTGTTGACACATTTTAGTGGAGGACCAGTAACCAGAGCAATATATAGGTGGGGAAATAACTAAGGGAAGGAGAACACCAGGATGCTGGAGGGGTGGGGGGAGTCCCCTTCAGAAGAAGATGTGGCTAACCGTCCTTTTTTTAGGGTAAATGGAATTCTAATTAGATTGCTCAGACTCTATAAGACTAAAATGTTCTTCCTTGTATTCTTAAACAAGAAGGGACAAAGCAAAGCTTTTCTAAACTGGAATGTCTAGCTGCCACAGTCCTAAAACTGTGTTTACCCAGGCTGACGAGACTGCTTTAAGTGCAATCTGATTTTCAGGGTGCTTTTTTCTTATGAGAGAAAACAAAGCCAATATAAAATCACTTTAGACTATTTGTTATCCTTTAAGCCATGGGGGAAAATATTATCCAGTCTGATAAAATATTTCAGATTAAAAAGCAATCCTGTTCAACAAGCTGAGAAAAATCTTTTTTCCTAGCCATGTAAACTAATCTGTGGAAATCATTTCCATGTCATATACAGAACATGTACAAGAAAAGGCTAATATAATAGTGTCCTGCCAAGAGCAGCAGAACTGTTATAATTGAATGTTATATCTGAATGGTGCTGAGGAGTTACACATAGTGGCACTAATCCAAAATGATGCATGATCTGATCATCTGTTTGAAGCAGACTACGGCTTGTTTTTCTTCTCATACAGGTTTAAATCAGAAGGAGCCTCACTGAGGTTAATGCATAAAATACAAAATGTAATAAATATGTAAATATGGGCCTACAACTTCAAAAGCGACTGCCAGAGTGATTTAAAGGGGCATTAGCATAAAGAGAATCAGCTCCCTAGTGTTTTTTAGGGTTCCCACTCTATGCTTAGCAAAGTTTTATGCAGGTGCTAAAGTGGATCAGACACAGGGTCACATTAGTGGCAGCACTACAAATCTTATTTTGAACTCTGTTCCTTTTTCATTCCTAGTACAAGTGCTGAATGTTGTTATGCTGGTTTGAATCCTCTAAATGACTTTGAGGCAGTAATGTGGTGATGACAGCCACTTGCTGGTGTGAATTTAAATTTACCTTGTCCTGCACCATTTAAGCTACAACAGACACTGACAGCCAGCGGTCACAGGAAGAAAATGTGGTTGGTTAAGAATTGCTTCACCCAGCAAGCAGATAATGATGGGTTAAAAAAAAAACTGCACAGAAACTGAGATAAAATATTGCATTCATAGCAATGTAAATGGGATACAGTGTTGACATGCTGGTTGCTACAAATAAACACAATCCACTATCCTGCATTTGTATCAACCTTTATTGTTCCTGAAATTTAGCAGAAAGATGGCCATAAACTGCCACTAGGCTAGCTGCTAGAAATATGTTGCCCCTCTGAGACAGAGAGGCACTTTCTACTCCACTGTCTGGACAAGGAGGTGCAGGAAAGTTATTTCCTCAAACTACCGTAAGAGACTTCTCATTGAAAAGTGATCAGAAAAACTGAGCCTAACTCTGGGAGAAAGAACATAAGAACGGTGATACTGGGTCAGACCAAAGGTCCATCAGGCCCAGTATCCTGTCCTCTGACAGTGGCCAATGGCAGGTGCCTCAAAGGGGATGAACAGACAGGTTATAATCAAGTGATCCATCCCCTGTCACCCAATCCCAGCTTCTGGCAAACAGAGGCTAGGGACACCATTCCTCCCCATCCTGGCTAATAGCCATTGATGGACCTATCTTCCATGAATCTATCTAGCTCCCTTTTGAACCCCGTTATAGTATTAGCCTTCACAACACCCTCTGGCAAGGAATTCCAGAGGTTGACAGTATGTTGCTTGAAAAAATACTTTTTTGTGTTTGTTTTTAAACCTGCTACCTATTAATTTCATTTGGTGGCCCCTTGTTCTTGTATTATGAGAAGGAGGAAATAACACTTCCTCATTTACTTTCTCTATATCACTCATGATTTTATAGACCTCTATCATATCCCCCTTAGTCGCCTCTTTTCCAAGCTGAAAAGTCCCAGTCTTATTAATCTCTCCTCATACGGAAGACGTTCTATACCCCTAATCATTTTTGTTGCCCTTTTCTGAACCTTTTCCAATTCCAATATATCTTTTTTGAGATGGGGCAACCACATCTGCACGCAGTATTCAAGGTGTGGGCGTACCATGGATGTATATAGAGGCAATATGATATTTTCTGTATTCTTATCTATCCCTTTCTTAATGATTCCCAACATTCTGTTCGCTTTTTTGACTGCCGCTGCGCATTGAGTGGATGATTTCAGAGAACTATCCATAATGACTCCAAGATCTCTTTCTTGAGTGGTAACAGCCTATTTAGACCCCATCATTGAAAAACATAATCCTAACTATATATATACAATGTGCATACTTTGCATTTATCAACATTGAATTTCATCTGCCATTTTGTTGCCCAGTGACCCAGTTTTGTGAGATCCTTTGGTAGCTCTTTGCAGTCTGCCTGGGACTTAATTATCTTGAATAGTTTTGTATCATCTGCAAATTTTGCCACCTCACTGTTTACCCCTTTTTCCAGATAATTTATGAATATGTTAAATAGGACTGGGCCCAGTACAGATCCCTGGGGGACACCACTATTTACCTCTCTCCATTCTGAAAACTGACCATTTATTCCTACCCTTTGTTTCCTATCTTTTAACCAGGTACCAATCCATGAAAGAACCTTCCCTCTTATCCCATGACTGCTTATTTTGCTTAAGAGCCTTTGGTGAGGGACCTTGTCAAAGGCTTTCTGAAAATCTAAATACACTATATCCACTGGATCTCCTTTGACCACATGCTTGTTGACCCCCTCAAAGAATTCTAGTAGATTGGTGAGGCATGATTTCCCTTTACAAAAACCATGTTGACTATTTCCCAACAAATTATGTTCATCTATGTGTCTGACAATTTTGTTCTTTACGATAGTTTCAACCAATTTGCCCAGTACTGAAGTGAGGCTTACTGGCCTGTAGTTGCCAGGGTCACCTCTGGAGCCCTTTTTAAAAATTGGCATCACATTAGCTATCCTCCAGTCATTTGGTACAGAAGTTGATTTAAATGATAGGTTACAGACTACAGTTAGTAGTCCTGCAATTTCACATTTGAGTTCCTTCAGAACTCTTGGGTGAATACCATCAGGTCCTGGAGACTTATTACTGTTTTAGTTTATCAACTTGTTCCAAAACCTCCTCTAATGACACCTCAATTTGGGACAGTTCCTCAGATCTGTCGCCCAAAAAGAATGGCTCAGGTTTGGGAATCTCCCTCACATCCTCAACAGTGAAGACCGATGCAAAGAATTCATTTAGTTTCTCTGAAATGGCCTTATCATCTTTGAGTGCTCCTTTAGCATCTCGATCACCCAGTGGCCCCACTGGTTGTTTAGCAGGCTTTCTGTTTCTGATGTATTTTTTTTTTAAAAATTGCTATTACTTTTGGAGTCTTTGGCTAGCTGTTCTTCAAATTCTTTTTTGGTCTTTCTAACTATATTTTTTACACTTCATTTGCCGGAGTATATGCTCTTTTCTATTTTCCTCATTAGGATTTATCTTCCACTTTTTAAAGGATGCCTTTTTGCCTCTCACTGCTTCTTTTACTTTGTTGTTTAAGAAAAGACAGATGTGCCATCATGCTATGTAGCAACCTACCACCTGATCAGGAATGCACAGTAAAGACAAGCAGACGCATGGGATGAAACACAAAACAATATATAACTCTATCCTGGGTAGGTCATACCCACCTCTGACAGAGATCTGAGGGGGACTGGTCTTTGTGAACACTTGTCATGCTGATCATTGGAATGAATTGGAATTGCATTACTAGTCTACTCATTAATGTAATCAAAGGACTCATGATTTCCTCTCTAGGCCCTAGGAGTCAGTGTAAGGAAGGAAGCATGGTGTAAAGGAAGCCAAGTCTTAAGTACTCCTTAACAAGATGTACAAATGCTATTTTTGACATGTGTGTATGAGTAAAACTGAGCAGTCAAAGGTCACCTATGTTTGAAAATAGGGCCCTGTGTAAACTCTTACTTTGGATATATGAACAAAGCCCCTGAACTCCATAGAAGTGATCTCTTCATAAGAGATTTTCCAATAACTCCTACTCTCTGCTACTGTTATGAGATTGAGCCCTAACTGCATTTACCGTCCTAGAAACACTAGAAGGTCACTATGTCCCTAATATTTCCTAAAACAAAATTCTTCTCTACAATTTGCATAGCAAATTTCATTGTAAATATTCTGCTTTCCCTACTAGCACAAGCATGGAAACTAGAATATTGAAATCTCTAGGCCAAATCCCAAGGACCAGTAGTCTGGTGCCTAGTCGTGGTTTTGGGGGGAAGAGCTGTAAATCACCTCTGCTCTCTGGGCTACCATAGCTGGCCCAAGGAGCAAATGAGAGCAGTCTCAGGACTGCCTTAAACGATGACAACTTCATTAGCCCCCAGCGGTTAAAGCTACAATTGTGGATCACTGGGCTGTGTGGGCATTCTGCCCACATCCCCTTTTCTTCATCTATCCTACGATGTTGTAGAGAAGCTTAATGTTGAAGGTGGCATCCAGTTGGTGCCATGCCACTAGAAGCTTCCTTTATACAAAGGGAATTCTCAGCAGGCCATTTAAAAAGCCTATAAGTCTGTTTTGCACTTCAGGAGTGGTGCAAAGTAGACTAAATGGAGCCGAGGATAAGGCCCAGTATCTGCCCTGTGGATCTGAGAGGCAATCTTTGCTGTGAATGTAAAAATGATGTTGTGGTGATAAGATGGCTGCACACTTGATATTCCAGGTTTTTTAGCTAATGATAATGACCATATCTTCATTGCTGCCTTTGCCCTAGGAACATTTCAGAAACTAGAATTAATAATGTGAAGCACCTTCATTCATTTCAAAAGACTGAGTAGAAATGTCAGGAAAATAAAGGAATTACAGCACTGTTAATAGACCACACGATAGCAGTTTTCAGTAGATCAGTAACACTACCAGCAAGGTAACTGCCCGCCTTTGTTCCCTATGATAGACATAATAGAGGTTGGCACTAATCCTCCTTGTCTTGCTGCATAGACCACACTGCTCAGTCAGTCCTCAATCCATTTCTGCCAGCATTCCTTGTAAAACATTGTTTTGGCATTGTCCCTCCAATCAGAATTATAGGTCAGAGGCTTTTCTCCCCCTCTCCATTAGTTTATGAAGACAGGGAAAGTTGGAGTGAGTGGTTTAAAGAGAGAATGAGAACAGAGGGAAAGGGAATATTTGCTGCCATGCTGACTGTTGAAAGTTAACTATAAATATACACTGCAAAGCCATACAACCTCTAGGAATAAAGCCTAACAGAGGCTTATTATAGAGAACTTGGATGTCTGAGAACCAAATTTAGAATTGCTAAAGAAAAACATTCTAAAATTGCAGTTGCTGTCTACTGTAAACATTGAATTTTCCTTCATTAAAATTACCAATATAAATGTAGGCTTCTTCAGCGCTCTGATTTTTTTTCTCTCCTGGCATTGCCTATTGTTATGAATGTAGTCACTGCAGTAGATGAATACAAACTATGTGCTTCATTCTACCACTTTCCCCAAGCTGAGTGGCAGAGAGGCTTCTTTCCATCCCCAAGTGGGATTGCATCAGCTTTAAAGGTTTACTTTAAATGAGAACCATATCTGGACATGGAGAAACAATCACGACTGTCCAAGGAAGGAATACATGTTTGCTATTTTTTCCCCACGTGCAAATGAAGTGTCTCCTATGTCAAAAATAATATGCTCCTGACAGTGACTATTTATTTCTGATCTTGTCTGCTGTTGCTTATGTCACTGACTTTATCTTGCCTTTTTCTTCTCCCTCCTTTTTAGTCTGCTTCATTGCTGATTACTTCGCTCGTGGCAACAGGAAGCTGTGTTCACCATGATAGCAGAGAGAATTAAAGGGTTTAAGGAATTGCATGTGCCACTAAGGGATTCCTTTGCTGTGATATAAAGCAAAAACTAGATCATTTTTGATCTGTCACTCTAGCAAATCTGGATTGCCCAGAAATTACACTATATTGCAGGAAGGGGGGGCGGGGAAGAGGTGGATACTTAATTACAGGTCTTATGCTAGATGAAACATTCAAGGCATTCTGCAAACTTTTGTGACTCTAGGTACCAGTAGTCACTGAAGAAAAAGTTGTCTATGGTCATCTGGATTCTGACAAGCGCAGTTGGGCAAATAAAGGAGAATACAGTTGATCAATATTTTCTAACATTCACATCCATAAAATGTGGGACAGCTCTATGAAATGCAGGGGAAAACATCAAAAGTGTGAGGATTATTGTGCAATTCATACCAGGCTTTATGTGGAGGATATTTTGACCAGCTCTGTCAAGATAGCCCTAATGTGGAAGCTTCTTCAGGAAGAGCCTCAGCTAGGCTGATCTGCTATGTGAGGTTTTGGACATCATGTTTGTCCATCTTTAGTCCATGTATTCCCTTCCCTAAAATGACTAGAGTGTCAACATTAGAGCTGAGCTAAAAACTAGCCTCTCTTCTGCTTGCAGAATTCCAGGAGCAGGCTGCGACTTCTTTGAAATTATACGTTATTCACATTTATTAAAGTCCTATTGAACTGTAGTCTGTAAGCTGTCTGGGACAGACTGTCTCCTATTATATGTCTACCTGGCAAAATAGGGACCTGAGGCTGAGTGGGATTTTCTGCCTGCTACTGTAATACAAATAATAGGAATAACATAAGGATGGCTAGCTGTGATTGTAAAGATGATTCATGTGGTACTTCTTTGTTCCCTTATTGGATGAGAGTGCATTTCTGGTGCACCAAGAAAAAATTATTGCAGCTTTGAAGTTCCATTTCTGTGAATATTCAAGCAAGCAACTTGGATATTTCCAAGAATCTTGGTACTAGTAAAACTCAACTGGTTAAAAATTTTGAAGACGGTAAAGCCAATGGATGTTGTACCTGCTTGCACCAGGCTTGAACTTGACCCATCTTATTTTGGTGCTATACGTACAGTGAGAGTCTTTTACTAGGGCAAAGAAAATGGAAAAAAAATTGCATTTAATGAATGTAAATTATTTCATACACACACTGAGCTAGAACAGTTGACTTTATTTCAAACAGCAGAACATTCATTTTAATTCATAACTTCAGAAACTCTATAAAATATTCCACACCAAAAAAACTAACACAAACTAGCCCCCAACTACGGTTATGGAAAGGAAACTGATAAAACAACACTTATTTAAGTCATTAATATTAAACAGAGTGTGATAGAGGGAACAATGATTTTAAAATTCTGTATACTATCCTCATTAACTCCAACAAAACATCATCTAACAAGATATGTCATATTAAGAATAACATAGAAAGAAGGCAAAAACAGACCTCTTAAAACAATCACAGCACTAATTATCCAAAAGATCATTGTGAGATTAGAAGATTAAATGCTGACTTAGTAAAAATAGATGCTGCTCTAACTACATTTTAAAATGTTATATTCTTAAAAAAATGTTGACTCCTCTACATCATCAAAAATATAAACATTAGGGTGATATAGGAGATGTTTCTGTATGAAAGTAGTACAAATACTGAGCATACCCTTCAGAACTGGGATCACCCAATCACACTCGTCTCTTAACGACAAAGACACTAACAAACTGAAACCAGGAGATGCAATATGGGATGAGCCAGTCCTTAGAATAGTAAGAGGACAAGATTACCATAATCCCTTGCCAGAGATCTGGAAAAGATAATTAAAAAACAGACAATTTTGATTATATCTCTAGCACAAGTACAAACTTTTTGTGAATGGGGAGAGAATAATGCTGTGATTATGCAATACACTTTCTGAGCCTAATGTTTCTAGGGCCTGGTCTACACTATGAGTTTAATTCGAATTTAGCAGCGTTAAATCGAATTAACCCTGCACCCGTCCACACAGCAAAGCCATTTATTTCGAAATAAAGGGCTCTTAAAATCGATTTCTGTACTCCTCCCCGACGAGCGGAGTAGCACCAAAATCGATATTGTCATTTCGAATTAGGGTTAGTGTGGCTGCAATTCGATGGTATTGGCCTCCGGGAGCTACCCCACAGTGCACCATTGTGACCGCTCTGGACAGCAATCTGAACTCGGATGCACTGACCAGGTAAACAGGAAAAGCCCCGCGAACATTTGAATTTCATTTCCTGTTTGCCCAGCACAGGAGAGCACAGGTGACCACAGAGAGCTCATCAGCACAGATAACCATGCAGGCCGATAATTGAAAAAGAGCACCAGCATGGACTGTACGGGAGGTACTGGATCTGATCGCTATATGGGGAGAGGATTCAGTGCTAGCAGAACTTCGTTCAAAAAGACAAAATGCCAAAACTTTTGAAAAAATCTCCAAGGGCATGATGGAGAGAGGCCACAATAGGGACTCAGAGCAGTGCCGCGTGAAAGTCAAGGAGCTCAGACAAGCCTATCAGAAAACAAAGGAGGCAAACGGTTGCTCTGGGTCAGAGCTGCAGACATGCCGCTTCTACGCCGAGCTGCATGCAATTCTAGGGGGGGGCCCGCCACCACTACCCCACCTCTGACCGTGGATTCCGAGGCGGGGGTAATCTCATCAGCCACACCTGAGGATTCTGCGGACGGGGAAGAGGAGGAGGAGGAGGACGAGCTTGCGGAGAGCACACAGCACTCCGTTCTCCCCAACAGCCAGGATCTTTTTCTCAGCCTGACTGAAGTACCCTCCCAAGCCAATACCCAAGACCATGACCCCATGGAAGGGACCTCAGGTGAGTTTACCTTTTAAAATATAAAACATGGTTTAAAAGCAAGCGTTTTTTTAATGATTAATTTGCCCTGAGGACTTGGGATGCATTTGCGGCCAGTACAGCTACTGGAAAAGTCTGTTAACGTGTCTGGGGATGGAGGGGAAATCCTCCAGGGACATCTCCATGAAGCTCTCCTGGAGGTACTCCAAAAGCCTTTGCAGAAGGTTTCTGGGGAGTGCAGCCTTATTCCGTCCTCCATGGTAGGACACTTGACCACGCCATGCTAGTAGCAGGTAATCTGGTATCATTGCATGACAAAGCCTGGCAGCGTATGGTCCCGGTGTTTGCTAGCATTCAAGCAACATCCGTTCTTTATTTCGCTGTGTAATCCTCAGGAGAGTGATATCGCTCATGGTAACCTGGTTGAAATACGGGAATTTTATTAAGGGGACAGAAGTGGCCGTTCCTACTGGGCTGTTTTCCTGTGGCTGAAAAGAAATCCTTCCCTGCAATTAGCCAAGCGCGGGGGGGGCGGGGGGTAATTGGTGCTGAGCTTTTCGCCTTTGGCTAGCAGGGATCTTCCCTGATACCAGCCACGCGGTGGGGGGGAGGGGTACAGCGATCATCCCAGATAATTCATGGGGGGGGGGAGGTTAGTTTGGTTTCTGCAGGGATCTTCCCTGATACCAGCCATGCGGTGGGGGGAGGGATAAAACGATCATCCCAGAGAATTGGATGGGGGGGGGGGTAGTTTGTTTTCTGCTGCTGAAGGTTAACAGGAAAACCGCAGCAGTCAACGGGCTTTGCTTGGTACGTGGGAAAGGAGGGCGCAGAAGCCGAAAGACAATGGCTTACCATGGCCGCATGCAAGCCGAATTCTGTTGCCCGGACCTGCGTCTGTGATCTCTAACACCAAAGCCACAGGCACTCAATATTAAGATGGAAAATGCGACCTTGTACTGAAATCACATGTGCTATGTAATGTGAATAGTGTTTTTCACCGTGAAAGAGTACAAGCATTGTTCTGTAAAATGTATCTCTTTTAAAAACTTCTCTCCTTTTTTCCATCCCTCCAGCAGCTGCAAATTTTTCAAGCCTTCCTCCTCCATCCCGAAGGCTATCTCAGATAAGGCGGCGGAGAAAGAGGACGCGAGACGAGATGTTCTCGGAAATAATGGAATGCACCCGCAATGAAAGAGCTCATTTGAATGAGTGGAAGGACACGGTATCTAAGAACAGGAAAGATGCCAGTGAACGTGAGGTCATGAGGGACGCTCGAGATGAGAGGTGGCAGGCTGCAACACTGCGGCTGCTGCGTGATCAAACGGACATGCTCCGGCATCTGGTGGAGCTTCAGGAACGGCAGCAGGATAACAGACTGCCGCTGCAGCCGCTGTATAACCTCCCTCCCAGTTCTTACACGTCTGGGTGAGGAGGCTATGGAACATGGAACACCGTGCACCCTCCCACTCCACCCCAGTGGACAGCCCAACCAAAAGGCTGTCATTATATTGAATTTTTTCAGTGGCCTTTTACTTCCCTCCTATCCTCCTCCCAAACCTCATCCGGGTTACCTTGTCGGTTCTCTCCCTATGTTTATAATCAATTAATAAAGAATACATGATTTTTAAATGATAGTGACTTTATTTCCTTTAAAAGCAAGCTGTGATTTAAGGGGGAAGGGTGGTTTGCTTACAGGGAATCAGTCAATCAAGGGGGCGGGTTTTCAACAAACAGAACTTTCACACCGTAGCCTGGCCAGTCATGAAACTGATTTTCAAAGCTTCTCTGATGCGCAGCGCTTCCTGGTGTGCTCTTCTAATCACCCTGGTGTCTGGCTGCGTGTAATCAGCAGCCAGGCGATTTGCCTCAGCCTCCCACCCTGCCATAAAGGTCTCCCACTTGCTCTCACAGAGATTGTGGAGCACACAGCAAGCAGCAATATCAATGGGGATATTGGTTTGGCTGAGGTCTGACCGAGTCAGTAACGAGCGCCAGCGACTTTTTAAACGTCCAAATGCACATTCTACCACCATTCTGCACTTGCTCAGCCTGTAGTTGAACAGCTCCTGACTCCTGTCCAGGCTGCCTGAGTATGGCTTCATGAGCCATGGCATTAAGGGGTAGGCTGGGTCCCCAAGGATAACTATAGGCATTTCAACATCCCCAACTGTTATTTTCTGGTCCGGGAAGTAAGTCCCTTGCTGCAGCCGTTTAAACAGAGTAGTGTTCCTGAAGACGCGAGCGTCATGAACCCTTCCCGGCCAGCCCATGTTGATGTTGGTGAAACGTCCCTTGTGATCCACCAGTGCTTGCAGCACCATTGAAAAGTACCCCTTGCGGTTTATGTACTGGGTACCCTGGTGCTCCGGTGCCAAGATAGGGATATGGGTTCCATCTATCGCCCCACCACAGTTAGGGAATTCCATTGCAGCAAAGCCATCCACTATGACCTGCACATTTCCCAGAGTCACTACCTTTCGTAGCAGCAGCTCAGTGATTACTTTGGCTACTTGCATCACAGCAGCCCCCACAGTAGATTTGCCCACTCCAAATTGATTCCCGACTGACCGGTAGCTGTCTGGCATTGCAAGCTTCCACAGGGCTATCGCCACTCGCTTCTCAACTGTGAGAGCTGCTCTCAGTATTGGTATTCTGGCGCGTCAGGGCAGAGGAAAGCAAGTCACAAAGTTCCATGAAAGTGCCCTTACGCATGCGAAAGTTTCACAGCCACTGGGAATCGTCCCATACCTGCAACACTATGCGGTCCCACCAGTCTGTGCTTGTTTCCTGGGCCCAGAATCGGCGTTCCATGGCTATAACCTGCCCCATTAACAGCATGATCTCCAAAGCACCGGGGCCCGCGGTTTATAGAATTCCATGTCCATGTCCTCATCACTCTCGCCGCCATGCTGCCGTAGCCTACTCCTCGCCGCCTGGTTTTGCAGGTTTTGGTTCAGCATAAACTGCACAATAACGCGCAAGGTGTTTACAATGTTCATGACTGCTGTCTTGAGCTGAGCGGGCTCCATGCTTGCCGTGGTATGGCGTCTGCACTGCTCACCCAGGAAAAAGGCGTGAAACGGTTGTCTGCCATTGCTTCCCTGGAGAGGGGGGAGGATGTACCCAGAACCACCCGCGACAATGTTTTTGGCCCCATCAGGCATTGGGATCTCAACCCAGAATTCCAATGGGCAGAGGAGACTGCAGGAACTATGGGATAACTATGGGATAGCTACCCACAGTGCAACGCTCCGGAAATCAACTCTAGCCCCGGCACATGTACGCACACCGCCGAATTAATGTGCTTAGTGTGGCCGCATACATTTGACATTATACAATCTGTTTCCAAAATTCGAATTATATAAATTCCGATTAATCCCGTAGTGTAGACATAACCTAGGGATGATCCCTCCAGACACAGCTCCTCATCCAGCCAGGGAAACCCTTACCTGTTTTGGTATGTTAAACAATGTAATGCTTGTTGGCTTTGTTATAATCTGTAGACAGCAACTCTTTACCTAAGAAATTTATTCTAGTCACGCAGCCTGCAGCAGGCAATAAACTTTACTGTTGATATGACCAGTTTTCTAAAACGAATTTCACTTCAACTAACAAATTCATGTTTCTCTAAGATCTAAGGGTGAGGATCCACCAAGGGATTTAAGCATTCTGACACTCAGAGTGCCACAATGCCTAACTTTTAGGTATGTAGAAAATCACAGGAACACTGATGTGCACTACAAAGTCTGAAAGGATGGAAATTCTTAGTAAATCCTAAATCATAAGAATCTTTTAAAATGTACTGAGGACCTTATCCAGCAATTTTAGGGATCCTTAAAATCCTTAACTGTTTCAAAGAATATTCAAAACTATCAATTTTTCTTCATGACTCAACATTGTCCATCAGCACAAGCTTAAGCAACTAGCTGTTGCCTTTCCAATTTATTCCCATGACTAGCAGCCACTTGTTTTTACAAGCCCCTCAACAGATTTCTACACAGCCCAAGCAACATTCCATTTTGTTAAACATGTCTTCAATCTTTCATTATATTACATTGGATTATTAGTGAGATGCCTCTATTGGTGACGTGTTTCTGCTCCCATTTCTACTGCCGCCTTATGCTGGAGACAATGATGGATTACAAGACACGCCAAAAACTCCATCTGTTCCTACCCCCAGTACACTGGGAGGGACCTGGGAAATAGGCCAGGCAGCTGTGAGGTAATGATTCATAGGGCTCTCTGATGGTGGACCCTGTTTTAGTCTCCCTCCCTCTTATTTCCCAAGATCCTTTTTGCCTTGCTGTTTAACTGTTAGGTTTGCCAAGCCCAATAGCATAATGTGACTTCATGAGCTGATTTTCTGCAGCAATAATCTAAAGTGGAAAAAACATCCCTTTGCCATAGGGTCAAAAAGGCTCAGCAGAAAAAGGGCAGGGGCTTAAGTGAGAAGCCTCTAAATCAGCTCCACAACTAGTCAGCACACAGTGCATTGATAAGCAACAAATCAAATATCTGATACCATCTACCAACACGATCCTATATTCCTGGCACACCTAAAAATTTCCACAACTTTACTGACGGGAGAATTGGATGCACAAAAGATACAGTATTAGACTCCTAGGGTACATCTACACTGCAATTAAAAAACCTGTGGCACTGAATCTAAGCCTGGGTCAGTTGGCTTGGGCTGGGGGGCTATAAAATTGCAGTGTAGACATTCAGGATTAGGTTGGAGCCTCGGCTTTGAGACCCTTCCCTCACAGGGTTCTCAGGGCCTGGGGTCAAGCCTGAGCCAGCTGACCTAGCCCAGCCATGGCAACGCCATAGGTCTCTTTTTGCAGTGTAGATGTAACCCTAGAGGCAATGATAATCATGTATGACTAGTCTTGGAAGAATTAGATTTTTATTAGTAAACCTTGACTTCACTGTGTACACACAAGCTGATGAGAAATATTTCCATTGATGGTAACCAAAACGTACTGATAGGCAAAATATTAAAAATGTTGCTTGAACTTATTAGAGTTTGACTTTGTATATTTTGACACGTGATGTTGCCAATTTGTATTTAACAGTCTGAAGCCTTCACATCTTGAATCACAACATCTACCATTTGATAACTATCATCTGACACCGCCATAATTTCCCACAACTGTAAATTTTTTTAAATAAATTGTCAAAATTATAAAAAATCAAATTCTGCCAAGCCTATGTATGACAAATGATTAATTCATTGTTGTTTGTTTGTTTTGTTTTTGATGGAATGGATGCAGCAGCTTGAATGTGGTAATGTAACATAATTGAATTTTTAGCGAAACATTTGATATCCTATACCTCACAATTTTACAGGGGACTGGAAAAGACCTGGGTTACAGAGTCTAGTCCTCTATCACAGGCACCCTGTCATAAAATCCCATTCATAAATATATCAAATACCAACTTAAAATTAGTTGTCTGCCCTCACTGCTCCTGTTGAAAGGCTGTTCCAGAACCTCACTCTGATGCTTAGAAACCTTCTAATTTCCAGCCTACATTTATCCATGGTCAGTTTATATATCCATTTGTTCTTGTGCCAACACTGACCTTTAATTAAATCGCTCTTCTCCCATCTGGATGTTTTACCCCCTCCTCCCCCACTACCCTTGATCTATTTTATAGAGACCAATCCTCTTTCAGCCTTTGTGAAATAATAATCCAAACCACAGGGCTTTGTTGTGAAGGAGCATTTACGCACTATGAAAGCACTAAAGTGCAAGGAAGACTTGTAGGTGATTAGTGCACAGTAAATTTGGCATGAGTTTACAGTGTTGCAGGGCAGCAGAAAAGAGCAATGCAATTATCCTAGAGCTTGGAGGAAACAAAATCCCGCTCTAGACAGTTCTGTTGCATTCTCACCTGTGACATCTTGTTAAACACTGATAAATTGGAGGGAGTTCAGAGAAGGGCAGCAAATGATCAGTGAGCTGGACTGATGTATGAAGAAAAATTAAAAGAGCTAAGGCCAAATTTTTCAACGGTGGCTTTCAAAGTGGGTGCCTAGCTTTGATCATCTAAACTAGAATTTTTCAGAAAATATCCTTGTCTTCCCCTCCCCCAACTTGGAACTTTTAGCTTTTAGTAAAGAAACCCCAATCAATTTTTTGGTGGGGGAAGCAGGGAGTCCCAACTGGGGGGAGGGGGGAATACTCAGCTGAAAACTGACAAAACCCAAAAATATTTGGCCAAAAATTGAAAATTTCAATTTGAGATTTTGATTTTTTCTAATGAAAAATTGATACTTTGCTTTTCCTTTTTTTTTTTTTAAAGTAATTTGTGTGACATTGGCAGAGAGATGGATTGGATAATCTAGTAGGTCTCTTCCACCTCTGACTTCTATGATCATCCTTTCATCATAGCCAGTTATTTTCAAAACCTGGAGTACATCACAATTTACCATATAATTTTATTAAAACAAACACTACCCAAAGTCCCATGGAGCTAGCTTAATGCATACTTAAACTTCAAGATGTTAGACTTGTACTGTAACAATAGTTAGGGAGAAGTTTTATTTCCCCAAAATCTCACTTACCTTGAATTATAAATATATGAAATAGGCTCATTGTTATTTGAGTGCTACCGGGATGCTTTCACTGCAAAAACAAATATGAAGAATCCTTACTTTCAGGAATGTTGTATAAATGAGTAGATATAAGGAATCACAAACGATGTTACCTTTTGAAAATGCATGTGATCTGTGCAGTCCCAGATCATCATACATGTAGTTCCACATATGTGAGATCTTGCCAAAAATGCAAGGACCTATTTGAACTACAAATCTAAAAAGTAACTGATTCATGGTGGAAAGCATTGGGAAGTCAATGAGGGAGCTTTACTCTACCCTATCTTCATGTACCTGCTGGAAAACCCACTGTACAAATTCCATTAATGCTCTAGATAGAGGGCTGAGAATCCACAAGATGTAGTCCAGAGATCAATCTTTACATGGGCAATGTGGAGACTGGGTAGAATAATCTAAACCTCTCAAGGCCTAACAGAGGAGGGGAGTTTGCATATGTGTTGGCCTGCTTGTCCTGCATCTGACAACACACTGCTGACAGTTTTCACCTGTCCTCCTTCCTTTAGGTCAGTCCTCAAGTGTGGGGCACCCAGGTAATAGATAGATGGGTGAGTTCAGATTTAGGATTGATATGGACAAGTTAATTACAAGTTTCCTGAGTTTCTCTCATTCTGGTTTTATAAACTAAAACAAGACTATGATATTGACCTTGTTTTAAAGGGCAACACATGCTCAGCCAGTTGTGGATATTTTGAGTAGTTACTGTGGTTCACTACAGTCTCTTTGCAGTGCTCTTCTGGTTTAAAAAAAAAAAGATTATAAAACTATCTTGACCAGGATTTTGCTAGGGTGGGGGAGTCTCTCAGTGGGTTAGAATTAGCTGCACCAAATCTGCACCCTTCTCTCCTCCACATTATAGTACCCAGAACAGAAGTATAGCCAGACAAAATGGGGCATAGTGAGAGCACCACCATGCCCTGGCAACTCCTGGTTGTCAGAACAGCCCCTTGAGGCATGAGCAGACAGACATAACTTACAGCAGATGTGAGGCAACCCTTCGTTATTGCAGGGGCTAAGACAGTCCCAGGAGCAGGTGGAGTACAGCCACCTTTCCCCTCCTTTCCCCTGCAGGTCCTATATTGAGTGAATCTCAGTCAGAGCTGAGAATTGGGCTCCCAGAGCTGCCTTTCCTATGTAATTATGCTATGTATTAATTAAATGATTATATAGACAGAAAAGATTAATGCAAAACTGAAAATAGAATTTAATATATTTTAATTAAAAAGTGTTTCCTAGCAAGGTCATATATAACATCAGATAAATCAATAAATAAAGAACATGGAGACAATTTGTTACTTAGCTTCTTTACCCTACTTATTTCTGTCTATTTCTTTAGAGAGAGATCCAGAGATGGCTTGTCCTTTGACTTTTGTCAAAGCTAAGTTTAATAGAATTTAGTTCTGAATATAAATAGTAATGAAGTCATAAATGATGCTGAAATGAACAAGAGGTTGAAGAAGGGTACAGATAAGGAGAGGCGTCAGTCTGATAAGGAAGTCAATAATTCCAAAATGCCAAAGATGAAGCAGACACTAATAAGCTCTTTTTTTTTTTTTTTTAAGTCTACCGCCTCAGAATCAGGTCATAAGTAGTATGTAGCTAGCAATTTCTGCCACTGAAAATATCTGCTGAAAATGAAGCTTAGTACAATCTTTGCCAGCTCAAAACCAGGCCAGAGACTAAATAATAGAAATTGGAGACAGAAAAGAGCATATGCTCCATGCCCCAGGACAGAGAGAGAGAGAGTTTTAGTGCTTTGTATGGTCCCATTTTAAATGACCCCTAAGCACTGGGGCTTCTATCACTTCCCTTAGATGTTAGTCCACAGTAAATTAGAGCTCACCCTCAAGACATGTTTATTGCTATTTAACCAAAAAAATTATTTTGGTAAATTTAATCTCATTAGTCCTAATTATACTTCTGTGTACTACCCTACATATTGCTCTCCTTCCATAGTGTTTACACTCTTTACATAATTATACACAGTTATTTTACCCTTCAGTTGTCATTTGGCTCTAATATAGTTCATTTTCCTTTTCCTCCTTTGCCTCCAAGTCAAATCTTTTATGAGAATCTCCGATGAATATCATTTGTACCAGATTCCCTAGGAGAATTTTCAAAACACCTTAAAAATGTGTGCTCTTACTCTTACTAAGCCAATTGGGTTGCAGTTGGCTTAGTAGTCACAGTTTTTCATGTCGATGAATACTTGCTGTGTACTTGTTTTGGAGGAATGCCTGTCCTGTGAAGAGGAAAGATGGACTTGTAGTTCAGGCACAGAACAATTGTTTTGAGATCTGAGTTCTACTCCCGGCTGTATCATATATTTGGTTATGATCTAGAGCAAGTCATTGCAATTTCTCTCTGCTTCCAGTTCCTCATCTGTAAAATGGAAATATTAATACACACCTACAGTACATTACAGGTAAGGAGACTAAATTACTGAATGCTTGTAACTGATATAATGATTCTCTGCTGGGAGGAAATACAAATACAAGAAATACAAATTATTTCTTCTTAATTTATGCATAAGTAGGGAATATGCACCAAATAATCTTCCGCTACACCAAAGATTGCTTTTCCCTAAACCAAAGCACATCTGCTCTATAACACTTCTAGAGGCACTGAAGGTACATCTACATTTACGATGGTGTGTAGAGTACAGATGCTGTACTCTTAGTTAGCATGGGTTAAAACAGTGTTGCCGGTGAGGCACGGCTTATGCAAGTAGAGTAGAGTGCCCTACATTCCTGAACTCCCAGGGTACATATCTTGAATGGCTCTCTGCACACCCAAGCAGTGCCTCCCACATCTACACTCTTATTTTTAGCAATGTAGTGTCCCGCAACTATACCTTTTCCTGTTGCAGTGAAAGGCTCCAGCCGTGGCAGAAGGGTCTGGTAGTGGGGAAAGGCTCCAGCAGTTCGTCACTACCAGAGACTTTCCCCACTGTCTTCACACTGCCTGAGCCTTTCACTGCAGCATGTAGTTATGCATGTAGTGCCTGTCCTCTACACACTGCCTTAACTGTAGACATAGCCTGGGAATGCGCATTTAGAACTTCACTTCAGAATAGAAACTGAGAGGGGTAAGCAAGTAATATTGAAGGGCCTACAGCTGGAGTGATAAAAGAGAATGCAACTTATTCTAGGCACAATCTTTTTTGGTGGTATATTTCTTTGGCACTGTGTGAGTGTAGGTGTGGGTGCACATATGAGAGAGAGAGAGAGTCTGTGTGTAGCAAAAATATTACAACACTAAAATTTATATACACTAAATGTAATTGCTTTGGTGGGTGTTACCTGTAGGTTGCAGCTACATCTAAAAATACTTTAGTCAGAGAGGAAGACTCAGAGAAATGGATAAAACCAACCTTACTGGTGATTCACTCATCTTCTAAAATGAATGGCACCTCAGTGTACATTCAGGTACACAGAACTAGCAAGTCCATTAATAACCCTACCTAGAGACTTCCAGGTCTGCAGGGGTTCATGGCTATGAATCCTAAAGCAGGGGCCATTAGACTCAGGAACTGGTGATGGGCTAAAGCGCCTGTAACATCTAAAGTACCAGTTCATATCTGGCCCTAGTTGGTACAGGGCAAAAGACATTTGTATTTGACAGTTCTTTGGTGGCCTCAGTCTAGTTCCTAGGGCTTGGTCTTGATTCACTGAAGTCAATGGGAATTTCACCATTGACCTTAGTAGGAGCAGACTCAAGCCCCTAGTGAACAGGTGTCAAAGCAGAATAAAACAATGGTACATCTGGTCTGAATGCATTATGAAGGCATTTATGTGCTTAAACATAGTGATTGGTAGTTTGTGCAATATTACTTAATCCTAGCTAATGTAAATACAAAAGCTATTCTTAGTCCTATCAGTGTTAACGCTAACTTGTTTAACTTGTTTAATGCTGTCTGAGTTTTGCAAGTTTAAGTGATGTATTGTGTAAAAAAAAATCTCCTTGTATCTTTTCTAAATTAACTGTTTTAATTAGTCTCTTCTTGTTGTATTAGAATTGGTGGAAAACAGGAGTGCATGACTGGCCTTCTCCCATACCATCCTTTATTTTATATATGTCTGTCCGTTATTTCCTCCCTCGCTTGTCATCTTTCCAAACTTAATTAATATTAATGTTTTAAATTGCTCCTAATAGAAGACCCCCATGCCTTTAATCATGTTCAGTACACATTTCTGGGTCTATTTAAAATTCTGGTCTTCCCTTTTTGACAGACGTGACTGAAATTTTAATGCAGTATTCAAAATGGAAATGTACCCCTGATTTATTATATGTATTGACATTCCATTCTCTTCACTTTTTTTAAATATAGTTTATATGCCTGTTTGACTATTGTTGCATATTGAGTGGATGTATTCATATTTATCCACAATGGCTTAATCAAAAATACCATAGAAATTGGAACTGCAATTGAGGCCACTGCTTCCAGCAGCTCCCATTGGCCTGGAGCAGTGAAGCGCGACCACTGGGAGCCGCGATTGGCCGAACCTGCTGACACGGCAGGTAAACAACCCGGCCCGGCCCATCAGGGGCTTTCCCTGCACAAGCGGCGGAACAAGTTTGGGAACCTCTGCTGTAGTATAATAAATCACACAGATGCCTCAACATGCAGATTTTATATCAAATGTCATATGTAGTAGAATCCATGATCGTACAAAACTTTCCAGGTGAAGGAAAATATTTGTTTTGCTATGAGCATTCTTTTTCTTAAGAGGAAAACTCAGTGTAAGTAGCAGATTTTCTGCCTTAACGTAACTGCCACATTACAGCTACTTCTAAAGATGAACATTATTATTTATATTACAGTAGATTCCCCAATTGAAAATGCAGTTTCATTGTGCTAGCCACTGTAAAAACAAATGGTAAGAAACAACCCCTGCCCTGAAGAATTTACAATCTAAATAAACAAGTCAGAGAAAAGACAAGTGGAGAAACATGGCCACAGAGTAGTGAAGTGACTTGACAGAGATCACACAGCACTGCAGTGGAAGAGCCAGGAATAGAACCCAGGTCTCTTGACTCCCAGCCTAACATCCTAGCCATCAGATCTGTGGGTTGTACCTCAAAAACAGCTGATCAATTGAGGTATGAGAGGGACCTCTACCTTTTCCTGGTTAAATGGTTGTGGAAACTACAAATTCATATCTAAGGCCTGGTCTACACTAGGAGGTTATGTCAAATTTAGCAGCGTTAAATCGAATTAACCCTGCACCCGTCCACACAACGAAGCTATTTAGTTCGACATAGAGGTCTCCTAAATTCGATTTCTGTACTCCTCCCCAATGAGGGGAGTAGCG
Source organism: Emys orbicularis (assembly GCF_028017835.1). Lineage (NCBI taxonomy): Eukaryota > Metazoa > Chordata > Testudines > Emydidae > Emys > Emys orbicularis. Next base: position 44,899,868 of record NC_088687.1, on the reverse strand, counting down.
CTAAATTCGACATGGCCATGTCGAATTAGGGTAGGTGTGGATGGAAATCGACGCTAATAGCTCCGGGAGCTATCCCACAGTGCACCACTCTGTTGACGCTCTGGACAGCAGTCCGAGCTCGGATGCTCTGACCAGCCACACAGGAAAAGCCCCGGGAAAATTTGAATTCCTTTTCCTGTCTGGGCAGTTTGAATCTCATTTCCTGTTTGGACATCGTGGCGAGCTCAGCAGCACTGGCAACGATGCAGAGCTCTCCAGCAGAGGTGACCATGCAATCTCAGAATAGAAAGAGGGCCCCAGCATGGACTGATCGGGAAGTCTTGGATCTGATCGCTGTGTGGGGCGATGAGTCCGTGCTTTCGGAGCTGCGATCGAAAAGACGGAATGCGAAGATCTACGAGAAGATCTCAAAAGCCATGACAGAGAGAGGATACACCCGGGATGCAACGCAGTGCAGCATGAAAATCAAGGAGCTGAGACAAGGCTACCAGAAGACCAAAGAGGCAAATGGACGCTCCGGATCCCAGCCCCAGACATGCCGTTTCTACGAGGCACTGCATTCCATTCTAGGTGCGGCTGCCACCACTACCCCACCACTGACCGTGAACTCTGAGGATGGGATATTGTCGATGGCCGCTTCCTCGGAGATGTTAGCGGACGGGGAAGATGAGGAAGGAGATGAGGAGGACGAGGCAGTCGACAGCGCTTAGAACGCTGATTTCCCCGACAGCCAGGATCTCCTCATCACCCTCACAGAGATCCCCTACCAACCGTCCCCAGGCGTTAACCTGGACCCTGAATCAGGGGAAGGATCAGTCGGTAAGTGTTTTAAACATGTAAACATTTATTTTGAACAGAACAGGAACATTAACAATGGGTTTATCATGATTAGTTTGCCCTAGGCGCTCTACTTTTCAGTCCTTGCCAGTGCAGCTACTGGAAAATAAGGTCTATATGTCCGGGGATAGAGCTGAAATCCTAATGGGACATCTCCACGAAGCTCTCCTGGAGGTAATTGGAAAGCCTTTGCATGAGGTTCCTGGGGAGAGCGGCCTTATTGTGTCCTCCGTGGTAGGAAACTTTTCCGTGCCAGGCTATCATCAAGTACTCTGGGATCATTGCCTTGCAGAGCATGGCGGCATAAGGCCCTGGTTTTTGCTGGCTTTCACGCAGCATGCGTTCTTTCTCTGTCTCAGAAACCCTCAACAGAGTGATGTCGCTCATGGTGACCTGCTTAGAATTAGGGGAATGTTACTATTGGGACTGCTTGCCTGTTCCTTTACAGAACTGTAACCGGCGGCTTACAGCCACGCTGTAGAGTGGAGGCGGGAGAGGGGCAGCATACAGGGATCTTTCCCGGGGACAGCCGCGAGGGGGTGGGACAGGAGCAGAGTTCATGCTTGCCGGATTGCCGGCAGCAGGAACTGGCCAACGCTAGGAGCATTGCTTTGAACGTGAAAGGAGGGCAGTGCTATAATTTAAGTTTTAAGCAGCCAAAAGTCTACGTCTTACCATGTCAGCCTGCTACCCGAATTCCGCTGTCCTGCCCCGCTTGTCTGATCTCCACTGCAAGACCCCAGGCACGGAATGTGAAGGCCGAAAATTCGACCTTGTCCTGAGTGCGCATGTGATAGGTGCTGTGCATGGTCTTGTTCACAGAGAAAGACTATGTTCATTGTTCACAAAAAATTATCTTTTTGAGGAATTCACTCCCTTTTTCCCATCCCACAGCTGCGACTGTCTCCCGACCTACCCTGGCATCGCCCTCCCAGAGGCTGGTGCAGATTAGGCAGAGAAAGAAAAGGACACGGGACAACATGTTCTCAGAACTTATGGGCTGCTCCCGAGCCGAGGCGGCCCAGCAGACCCAGTGGAGGGAGAACATGTCGCAATACCATCGATCAAACATTGAACGGGAGGAGAGGTGGCGGCAGGAAGAGCAGCAGGCGACTCAAACGCTGCTTGGACTAATGAGGGAGCAAACGGACACACTCCGGCACCTTGTGGATGTTCTGCAGGACCGGAGGCAGGAGGACAGAGCCCCGCTGCAGTCTCTCTCTAACCGCCCTCCCCCGCCACAAAGTCCCATACCCCCCTCACCCAAAGTCCCAAGAAGGAGGGGCGGCAGGGGCCGTGAAAACTGTCACTCCACCCCTGCAGACTGCTCGAGTACCAGAAGGATCTCATTCCCCAAAATTTGATAAGTCCTTTCCTTCCCGCCTCATCCAAGCCCCCGTCCCAGTTTCATCCCCTAACTGTGTAGTTGCTAATAAAAAATACGTTTCTGTTAATTACTGTTTCCATCATGTTCTTTTACAGGAGAGTGTGTTTGAAGGGTGGAAGGGGGTTGGTAATTGGAGAGGTCACCTTTACCGGGGTACAGACACGGGGGCAGGTTCAGCAGCAGGTCACACACACATTGCAGTCACTAGGCACCCTGGTCAGTCTGGGAGGTGGTTTTCATATTCTGTGTGGGGGTGGGCTATGTGACTTTGTGGCGGGGGAGAGCGGTTAGAGATCTTATGCAGCGGTCCTTATCCTGGATCACAGAGCCACGCAGCAGGGGATCTGTAACCGCCCTCCCCCGCCACAAAGTCACATAGCCCCCACACACAGAGTCCCGAAAAGGAGGGGTGGCAGGCTCCGTTGAAACAACCAGTCCACCACTGCTGACCACTCTAGGAGCAGAAGCCTGTCATTCCTCAAGTTTATAAGCGTTCTTTCCATCACTACGCCCACTCCCCACCACAGTCTGCGTCCCAGTTTCAACCCTTTACTGCGAAACCCGTAATAAAGAAAACTGTGTTCATTAACAAAGTTCCATTTTTTTTATTTTTAAATGTGTGTTGGAAGGGGGGGAACGGGGTGAACGGGGCATGTAGTTGCAGAGGATAGTCAACATAAACTGGGTAAAGAAACGGGGGCAGGTTCAGCTTCTCTTTAAACAAAGTTAATAGTCACAGGTTACCCTGCTCACTGAGGAACCTAGCTTTCAAAGCCTCCCGGATGCACAGCGCGTCCCGCTGGGCTCTTCTAATCGCACGGCTGTCTGGCTGGGCGTAATCAGCAGCCAGGTTATTTGCCTCAACCTCCCACCCCGCCATAAAGTCTCCCCCTTGCTCTCACAGAGATTGTGGAGCACACAGCAAGCTGCAATAACAATGGGGATATTGGTTTCGCTGAGATCACAGCGAGTCAGTAAGCTTCTCCATCTCCCCTTGAAACGTCCAAAAGCACACTCCACCACCATTCTGCACTTGCTGAGACGGTAGTTGAAGAGTTCTTTTTCAGTGTCCAGGGCGCCTGTATAGGGCTTCATGAGCCAGGGCATTAGCAGGTAGGCTGGGTCCCCGAGGATCACTATAGGCATCTCCACATCCCCAACAGTTATTTTGTGGTCCGGGAAGTAAATACCTTCCTGCAGCCGTCTAAACAGACCAGAGTTCCTGAAAACACAAGTGTCATGAACCTTGCCCGGCCATCCGACGTTGATGTTTGTAAAACATCCCCTATGGTCCACCAGTGCTTGCAGCACCATTGAAAAGTAGCCCTTTCGGTTAATGTACTGGCTGGCCTGGTGGTCCGGTCCCAGGATAGGGATGTGAGTTCCATCTATAGCCCCACCGCAGTTTGGGAATCCCATCGTGGCGAAGCCATCTATGATGACCTGCACGTTTCCAAGGGTCACTACCTTTGACAGCAGTAGCTCAACGATTGCGTTGGCTACTTGCATCACAGCAACCCCCACGGTAGATTTGCCCACGCCAAAGTGGTTCGCGACTGACCGGTAGCTGTCTGGCGTTGCAAGCTTCCAGAGGGCTATGGCCATCGCTTCTGGACAGTCAGGGCTGCTCGCATCTGGGTGTCCTTGCGCTTCAGGGCAGGGGACAGCAGCTCACAAAGTTCCAGGAAAGTTCCCTTCCGCATCCGAAAGTTTTGCAGCCACTGTGATTCATCCCAGACCTGCAGCACTATGCGGTCCCACCAGTCCGTGCTTGTTTCCCGGGCCCAGAATCGCCGTTCCACAGCATCAACATGACCCATTGCCACCATGATGTTCATGGCGCGGGGTCCCGTGCTTTGCGAGAGGTCTGTGCCACTCTCAGACTTCATGTCCTCACCGCGATGCCGTAGCCTCTTCGCCTGATTTCTCAGCATCTGCCTCTGGAAAAGGTGGACGATAAGGTGCGAGGTGTTGACAACGGCCATAACTGCAGCGATGGTCGCAGCGGGCTCCATGCTCGCAGTGCTGTGGCGTCCGCGCTGTCACTCACCAGAAAAGCGAGCGAAATGATTGCCCGCCGGCGCTTTCAGGGAGGGAGGGCGGAAGTGACGGTTGGATGACGAAAGTTACCCAAAACTACCCTCGACACATTTTTTTCCCCAGCAGGCATTGGGGGCTCGACCCAGAATTCCAATGGGCAGCGGGGACTGCGGGAACTGTGGGATAGCTGCCCACAGTGCACAACTTCCAATGTCGACGCTTACCCCATTAGTGTGGACTCACAAAGTCGAATTACTGCCCTTAGTGTGGATACACATGTTCGACTTTGTAATATCGATTCCACATATTCGATTTAAGTAAAATCGAACTACTCTCGTAGTGTAGACATACCCTAAAGCTTTCATGACTCCAGTCTTTGTTTCTAGGGTTGTATAAACAGGAAGTCCATTCCATTCTATACAAGCTATCTTGATTCTCCAATTGCCAGTTCACTACAGCTGTTCCAAAAGTCACAGACTTCCTGAGATGAATAACATTTCCCCCCCTTCATACTTCTTATGCAAGTGGTATTGTTGGGATGTACTCATAATTAATTAGTTTTGCCTTTTGGCATAAAAAAATTAAATTATGCAGGCTTCACACCTCACTAGAGCCCCCAAACAAAAAACAAAAAAATCTGTTCTTGCTGTTCAGTTGAACATTGAGATTGCAATAAGTGTCCTTTGAGAGAAACTACTTTATTGTGTTGGAATAAACTAAATAAAATAAAATGTTTATTTGCTTTTGCTTTTTAAATAACATTTTATCATCAATTGCAGTATCATTGAATCAGTGATGAAAGTTAAGATCTTGACTTGGGTTTGAATAATTGAGCCCAATCACCTGATAACTACATAATTTTTATTGGTTCAGGGGCATCTTTACCAGTGACATGTCTCACTCTAATGGGAGTAACAAAAAAGTTGCTAGTCTAGCTTTTTCCCCGCTGAGTCCCGTTCTATTAACATTGCTGTACAAAAACAATAAGCTGTAGGAAATTAAGCATGGTAAAATCTATTCTTGTTCAATAAAATGACTTTATAAATTCCTCCACTTTGAGCACTAGAAAAGTGCAATTTTCTGAAACTGCTACTGTGTGGTAACTTTACACTCCTCTGAAAAGAATTTTATGACAAGTCTTGCTTTTGGATAAGCTTAAAAACTGACAGTCTATTTTGTATTACTGTGTGTGTGTGAAATTGTGATTTTTCTTTTATTAGTCACTTTCACTTCACTTCCATATCAGCAGCAAATAACAAAACCTCTCCTGCCAAACTTCAACATCGTATCTTTTCTAAATCTGTTAGTTTCAGATCTATTTCAGCATATTGAAGATGCTAGTTTGGAGCATTTGGTTTCATGCCAGTTGTCAGAATTACTACAAGTGGAGGTATCCAAATGGTCTTAAATTGAATTTGATGGAAAATAGCAGGCAAGCCAACATTTTATGTTTTATACACTGAGGCCTGACTCAGCAAAGTTCTTAAGCAGATCTGGAATTTTAAGCATGAGTAGTCTCATTAACTTCAATGGCATGACACCCTTAAAGTTATACACTTTCTTAAGCACTTTGTTGAGTCAGGGCTAAAAATCTGTGTGTGCTTAAGTCTTCAGCCAAGGAACTGGATGCAGGCCATGGTTTAGACTATTTGGTGATGGAGGGAGGTCATCAAAGGAGATTTATGCTCATTTAATGACTGAGTCTAAGGTATATTTTAACCCACCCGTAAGTGACATTAGTACCTATTTTCTTCTCATTGGAATTTAAATGGATTTGCAAGTCTTTAGAGTCTTTTTATAGCTAAAAATCAAAAATGATACTAAATATTTGGTATAGCTGCTGGTGTACAAGAATATGAATTTAATATTTAACTTGTAAAAAGAAGTGTATGCACCTATGTAGTACAACTATCTTCACTTGGTACATTATACACTGCAATGATATATTTGTCTATGTAATTCTTTTAACTACATGCTTAAACAATGACTATGATATGCACTACATTTTACAATACCCTCCATTGTGTTTCATGTGCTACACTGATTCCAACTGGCACTCACAAAGCAGCCAGAAAATTACCACAATTATTGGAAATTATTGTGATTTAAACACAAATGTACTCCCCCTCTCTGCATACAAGTTCTTTGTATTAGAGAAATAAAAGCAATCTGCTGTTTCAGCGCCCAGTAAGAAAAAACAGGTTTTCTTTGGTTATTAACCATGCTGAGAGAATTAATTCTACTTATTACAATGCTGGTGGCAGAGATACAGTAAATATTCATTTCACACTTTATTCAGAATTGTGCTTTTCAGAATTGAACACCTTGCCTGAGAGGTTTGAAGAAGTCCAATCTGATATACAAACATAGCATGCAGTTCCTTTTCCCCTGTTTTTAAACCAAAATATATTGTATGTCCAGCTATTGGTTTTCCAGTTTGGAGTAGAAGTTTTAGAATACCCCGCCCTCACCCTTTTTTGTAAAGCAATGTATTTGTCTTTTGTGTTTTAAATGTTAAGGCCCAGATCCTGCAAACCCATGCTTAATTTCACATTCATGAGTAGTCTCATTGGAACCAGTGGGTCTACTCCTTTGCATAAAGTTAAGCACATATATGTTTGTGAGAACAGGGCCTTACTTTGCAGAGGCTTCCTTAAGTATACAGCACCATCACTTTCAATGTACTGTAGGGTGACCAGATCACCCAAGTCAAATATCGGGACGCGGGGGGGAGGGCGTGGCAAAAACAAAAAAACAAACAAACAAAAAAAACCCTTCCTCCACAAGCTCTGGAGGGAGGTCCCAGAGACGCAGGGGGAGTGCGGGGCCAGGGTGAGTGAGAGTCCGGCCTGGCCCCGAGCAGGCAGGACTCAGTCGGGCGGTAGAGAGAGTAGGGGGGCGGCCCGCGGGGCCAGGCGGCGGCTGTTCTCCCCTCCTGGGCAGCAGGACTTGGGAGCAGCCGCTGCTGCAGCTCCCACTGCCGCTGGGGGAGGAAGCGGCCGATGGCCAAGCTCGGCGGCTGCGGCTCTGACGCCCAGGCCCGAACCCCCCAAGCCTGGGCCTGCTGTGGGGACCTAGCAGCGCGCACGCTGCGCCCAGCCCCTGGCCAGTCGCGTCTGGGCTGCTGCCCAGCTGGTGCTATCCCACAGCGGCCCCGGAGTGGGGGCAGCAGGCCCCAGCCCCCCCGTCCTGCTCGGGTCCCACAGGGGAACGAACGGGCCTGGGCTGCCGATGCCTCCGCCCCGGGGCCGCCGCGGGATAGCACCAGCTGGGCAGCAGCCCAGACGCGACTGGCCAGGGGCTGGGCGCAGCGTGCGCGCTGCTGGGTCCCCGCAACAGGCCCGGGCTCGGGGGGTTCGGGCCCGGGCGCCAGAGCCGCAGCCGCCGAGCTTGGCCATCGGCCGCTTCCTCCCCCCCGCAGCAGTGGGAGCTGCAGCAGCGGCTGCTCCCGAGTCCCGCTGCCCAGGGGGAGAGAACAGCCGCCGCCTGGCCCCGCGGGCCGCCCCCCTACTCTCTCTACCGCCCGACTGAGTCCTGCCTGCACTGGGGCCAGGCCGGACTCTCACTCACCCTGGCATCGCGCTTCCCCTGCGTCTCCGGGGCCTCCCTCCAGAGCTTGTGGAGGAAGGAGGAATGGTGAGCCTGGGGAAGAGGCGGGGATTCGGGGAGGGAGCCAATGGGGGGAAGAGGGGGCAGAGTCGGTGCGGGGGCGGGCGCGAGCACTTCCGGGCTCCGGAGCATTTCCTTGTTTGTCCAGTGTCCCGACCGCACATCGGTCGGGACGCGGGACAAACAAGGAAATATCGGGACAGTCCCGATAAAATCGGGACGTCTGGTCACCCTAATGTACTGGTTTAGGGGAAGGAATCATTCTGAAGTCTTTGAACAAGTGGATTAATGCATTTCATGGCATATATAACTACAGAAACAATTTTCATCACATAAGCTTAATTACAAAGGAAAAATCTAAGGCAAATGTCTGTACTATAGCATAACAAATTTGTATTCTGTGTGTTCCCATGAGTTTAAGTGAATTTGACATTATTTTAACTTATTTACATCTTTTGACCTAACAAATGAGTTATAATGGGTGCTTTTGTGATTCTAATGGGATTTTACATTTTAATATTTTAGCTTAGAAAAGCAGCCTTATGCAATATATGTATTGTGACAGGAAGGTATCCTAATCCAACTGTTGGTAAAACAAACCCACGAGAAAGCTAAATGGAAAAACGATGTTAAAATAACACTAAACTTCTCACATTAAACCACAAAAGAGGGAAATTCTGAGTTAGAACCTTACCTTGGCTGCACTGATGCATATATTTTTAAAGAGCCACCCAAAAAGTAAGAAAGAAAATGCTCTGATGTGGGATAACAGATTCAGCTATGTCATGATCTTCTAGAATGAAGGCCTTAAGTTAAACATGTCTCTCTCTTCTTTTGTGGTTTCTCTTTGTGAACCTTTTTTTTTTTTAAATTCAGCTTTAAACCTTCTAAAATGGGTAGGCAAGAAGAGAAATGAACCACATTCCAACTTCCAGCATCATTTGGAAGAGCCACGTATACTGGTGTTCTGCTTAATATCCATGAAGGCATTATCACTGCACCCAAACAGCCCCCATCCAGGAAATCTTAAGACAGTAAGCAGCAACAAATGTGAGGGGGAGGTGAACAGTGAAAATGAGAGAAACAAACAAGTCATATACGTAATACATGCTGAATGCTACAATCTCTGCTAATTCCAGCTGATTATTGTGACATAGTTTGCAGCACAAATTACACTAGTTTAATCACTATACTTACTCCCACACAATGTTTATAGGGAAGGTATAGTTTTAGCATATACTTGACTATCTGTTATACACTGCTGTTGTGTGTAAGCATATATTATGCTAAATACAATGCCAATTGTTCCTTATTATAACAATTAGAGCAGGGGTTCTCAAACTGGGGGTCAAGACCCCTCAGGGGGTCGCGAGGTTATTACATGGGGGGTCACAAGCTGTCAGCCTCCACCCCAAACCCTGCTTTGCAGCCAGCATTTATAATGGTGTTAAATATATTTAAAAAGTGTTTTTAATTTATAAGGGGGGTCGCACTCAGAGGCTTGCTATGTGAAAGAGGTCACCAGTACAAAAGTTTGAGAACTACTGAATTAGAGGCTGCTGTCAAGGTAACTTTTTATGATTACACTAAATATTCTCATTGTTTATAATTATGGACAGACAAGCTACTTCTAAAAATAAAAAAAAAGCTGGAACAAGCCTAAATTTGCCCATCCTCCCTTCCCACTGAATTTAGCAAAGCACATAAGCACTTCCATGTCTCTCATTGATTTCAATATTAATATTGCCATGTCATGTTATAAAAGCTTTACATTAAGAATGCTTTTTATCTTCTACAATGGTATGTGTTTAGGAACTCACAATATATTTTTTAAGTATTTTGATTTCAGTGGGACTTTAAGGGCTAGAATCACAAAAATACTTAAGCACCTAACCTCAGACCTAGGCACCTAAATCCCAATTTTAGGCTCAACAGTGATTCACAAAACTCCCGCTGAACCCATACGTACCTAACTCATTTGGCATGTATGTTTTTGCTGTAAAAAGTACCTCAGCAAGCCTCTGGAAATGTGCACTTCAGCCTTACTCTGGGTGTCCAGATGCATATCTCCTGCCTAAGCCCCAGAGCAATTCACAAACCAGGGAAAGACAGGCATTTGACTGCCTAAATCATGCGCAGGGTCCAATCCAGTGGAACAGCTTAAACAGTCATTTTGGTGACAAAGAGTACCTCAGATATGAAAATGACTTTCTAGCTTGGTGACTAGAGCACTCACTGAGGATGTTGGAGACCCAGGATGCAGTCCCCCTGCTCCAGTGACTCGCTAATTATTTATACACAGTGGAATAGCTTCAGCAGGAGAGAATGAGGGAGCTCCACATAAGAATATCTGATTGCCTAGACATTTGCCTGAATTGTCGCAGCTCTTTCTTCAAATCCCTTTTCTCCCTAAGGCAAAGGGGGGACTTGAATTGGGGGTCTCCCGCATCCCAGGCAAGTACCTTAGCCACTGGACTAAAAACTACAATGGAGGTCCTTCTCTCTCTTTTGCCCCCTGCCCCCTTTGCCTAACTCCAGAGAGGTTCCTGGAAGTGAATCACTAGCAGAGATAGGTGGGGCTTAGAATATGCACTGCTTCTGGTTGGCATCTCCCACTGGCTAGCTTAGGAGGCTCCCTGCCTAATGTGCTGGCTTTTGTCAATCCCATTTTGAGGCACGTATCTCTCCCCATTCATTGTATAGGGAAGCTAGGCATCTAACTCAGACTTTATGAATTGCAGTGTGTTCCTCTGATTATTTTTTTTCTAGGCACCTATATGTTAGGTGATGTGATACTCGACGTCACAATGCCTAACTCCTTTTGTGCATTCAGGCCTCCATGCTTTGCTGACTCAGGATCCTTTCAAGGCTTTTCAAAGTTGCACTGAATTTTTTCTGATGTATCAGCATGCAAGGCAATATTAGTGTGTTGCAGTCTCTGTCCTACTCAATCAAAAGCAGACAGAGCCAAATTCAGCTCAGTTACATGGGTGAGACTCCTCTAACCAAGAGCAGAATTTGGCCTACAATTTACAATTTTGCTCTTATCAAACTAGGACATGGATTGCAGGTCTAATCCCAGATTTGATTCTCTATGTTGGCAGTTCAGCAATAAACTCCAGGCCACATCTCTGGTCCAGATGAATGTTGCATTGTCTCTTTCAGTTCTGTAGTTATGCCAAGAGAACAGATGGATTCCATTTGTTCAGTTTGCAATTTTAGAAGAATGTAAAGGCAATACTACATTGCACCCCATTTATTACTCGTCTAACAGCAGAATTAAAACATAGTCACAAGGTGTTGACTATCAGTGTTGAGTTTAACCAGCGGAAGATCTGCCAATAGGAGCCGCTGAGTTAGAAATGAAGATCTATGTGTGTAGGTATTAGTTGGCATAGTTAAGTATAAACAGTACTCTCTTTTTTTTTCTCTTTAAGAGAATGTGCCTTTTATATTAGGAAAAAATTGTGCTAAAATATTTATTTTTAGCACAGTATTTTCCCTAAATTTAGTTAAGTGTGAAATACTGTTGACAGGGGAAAAAAATAAGTTAATGTAAAACTCATGCGGCATATGCAAAATTAGGCAATGTGAGAAATTCTAAACAAGATTAACTCACCAGCGTATGGCATCTATAATTCATAAGGGACACTATATTGAAATGAAAAAATATTAGCATGTGTTAATATAAGTATACAGAGATTTAACTTGCTTTAGGCTAGTGCTGTAGTAGCAGAGTAGCTCCAATAGGTTAATGAACAGAATGCTAAAACATTAGTAACCTAGCAGAAATGCTCTGTGATTCCACCTCCAAATGCACATGTAATGGATTCACTAACTTCTGGAAGTTGGCATACCAACTGTACAAATGTAAAAAAAGAGAAACACTGCCTATTATAACATAGCTGCAGCTCAGCTAAGATCAAAGAAGATGACAGAAAAAGGGCAATTACAAAACTTACACTACAGTCATTTTTTAAATAAACTCAGCTGCCTTAATCCTACTATCAAAACCTTCTTTTATTATTCATTTGCCCTTGAACTGTGGTGGCACAGTAATTTTAAAGAGCTCAAAAGTGTGAAATCTAATAATACAAAGACTTTATGGCATGCAAGGGATTCTGTTTTGGTTTCATGTGAATATTTTCACAATTTAGTGAAACTGCCTCATTACAAAGGTCATAAATATATATCTTAACTGCATTTAAGAGTACTCTAGAGCCCTTTAGATGCTGGGGAACCATATTAATGTACTTTCTAAAGAAAAAGGTTAAAAGTTCTGAATCAGTCTTTATATGGAGCTAGACATTTTATATGGAAAACTAGTCTCCAATTCACTTAACTACTTTAAGCACTATCAACTTGGAATTTAAAAGCAGGACTTTGTATCTAACCTCAGAGCACCATAGAATGGACAGAATCCACTTAAAACAATGTTGCTCAAGGGTTGCATTAGCCACTTGCCAGAACAGAGGTGAAGGGCTACTCCTAAGAATGCACATAAATATTATTAAAAGGTAGTGCCCAGACTCAGATTTCCTTGTTCTTTAGTTGTCTATTGATTTAAATTAGGCTACTCACAGAATAAATTATTACTACTTGTGAATAAGAGAGGCAGAATCTAGCCCATACTTAAAATATGGAGCGGATAAGAAGTGCTAGTCTGTTGATGCTGGCCACAGACGGTACAGATTGAATTAGAATAGACATCTACAAATCATTAGATTTATTCCATACAAGTAAGAGGAATAGAATGAGGGATTCAGATAATACACTTGTCTTTGTTAGTCAGCATGGCTTATAAATTATTCTGACAATCTTCCCCTATTTTAGCCATGTTTTCCACACTGTCTCTGAACAGACCGACACCATAAGAAGCACTTTAAATTGCACTGATCTGCTTTAACACTCTTGATTGAAATTAAAATCCAATAAGCTGAAATATGCAGAATTTAACAAATGAAGAAGGACTTGAGGAAAGTAAAATGTTATCCTAACTTTTTTACAGCTTGTGATTTGCAAAAACAAAGGAACACAACAGGGAATTAGGATTGACCTCTTTGAAGCACTGTCTTGTAGTTGTTCTTCTGCATAGGTAGTGAATGTGTTGGATAATAAGCCAGATGTAGAATAGTAAATTATTCTAGGTATTCTATTCACTGTGAACTCCACTATTCTAGACTAGCGTAATCTCATTAAACTCTGTTTTATCTCTAAAAAGACAGTGCTACAGTCAGACTCTCTCAGGTCTGTAGTGTGATCTCAGTGACACTCATGTGAATGCAGAAAAAAACCCAACAAGGTTACTAGAGTTGCTCTGGATTTTCACCAGTATCATTGACATCAGAATCTGGTGTAGTGTCTGGTAGTCAGCATGACAGAGTGTCTCAGGCATCAAGGAGAAATGCTTTACTCCTAGCCATACAGGTAGTAAGTAGCTGGGGGGGTATGGTTAAAAGCTTCTATCTAAGCTTTGGCTCCTCAAACTGGTGACTATAACAATTGGTATTTATCTGAAGATCTCTTACATTTCCATCACAGGCCTCAAGGCCAATTCAGAAATGGCTCACACAGGAAGTTTGCCCAGTGACCATCCTTTCCAGTTATGAAGTCATAAACAAACTTCATTTTCATGAGGGAAAGGGTGTGTTTTTTTTCTTATGCCCTGAAAACAGTTTTCCACATTCAACAAAACCAAATTTATTTAAACTAGACTCGAAACAGCAGTGGTATAGGTGTAATCTAGAAGGCTGCATGAAGTGCTGGTCATCCCTTCTCAGCAAGGCTATTGAAGAAATAGAGAGGACTGTGGAAGGGTGATGAGAATGATCCAGGGGATGGAAAAAATTCTCAATTTGAAGAGGGATTAAAAACACTGGGATTTTTTGCCTTAGTAAGGTGATAAATAAGGAACACAATAAAAGTATATGAATAATGAATGGTGTAGAGAAAATTGAATAGGAATTTCCATTCCCCCTGACTCACAACATAGGAACAAGGGGACATTCAATGAAAATGAAAAGTGGCAAATTCAAAATTATTAAAAAGGAAATACTTCATATGGTGTAATTAGAGTGTGGAACTCTTTACCACAGGATGTAGCTGAGGCCAAAGACTTGACAAGATTCAAAGAGAGACTGACATGTATATAGATAACAAAAATATCCAGAGTTATAATAGCTAATGCCAAAAAATAAAAAAATGGTTTTGGGAGAATTATAAAATCATGCTTCAGGGTTCAAGTCAGTCTCTAAATAATAGGGTAATATAGGATGAGACCTTAATTGGGGCAGATAACCTGACATTTCCCTAATGTGGTGTTTTATTGCACCTTCCTTTGAAGCACCAGATGCTAACCACTGTCAGAGACAGGATGATACTGGACTAGATGGACCTCTGTTCTGATCCAATATAGCATTCCTGTGATAGACAGTGTTTAAAAGGAAGACAAAAATGTCCTACTCTCACATGTTATACACCAGCTTTAGCTCTGGTATTATAATAGAGTGATACCTGTTTAGCCCAGGACTATGGCCAACTGTCTCCATATACAGATTGCAGACTTACACTTTCACTCCCCAGCAAGCATAAGATAGTGGTTTTTTTATCACATAAGTTTACTTGTTTAGTTTTTGGCATTTATTTTTTTTACTTTAAGTGAGAACAAGATGAATAGTAAAGTCAGGCCTGACAGAGAAAGTAGCAATGTGAGGAGTTTGTGGGAGGCACCCAACAATCTATGGATTGTTGATAGGGAGACTGGAAAGCAAAGTTGGTTTTATTAAGGTCAATATCCTCTTTCTAGAATGGAATGGAAGATTTTATTCCATTGAATTAGCAATTGTTTTTTGTGTCACCAACACAATCCATTTTCTCTTGGCTAGGGCTTGGGGAAGTGGGGAAAATGGAGTTCCTGTAGGATTTGGATGAGAAAAGGAACAATATGTTGAAAACAATGTATTCAGTACAGGGCCGATGCTTCCACTAGGCAACCCTAGGCGATCGCTTAGGGCGGCGGGGGGGGGGGCGGCATTTTGCCATCCTCGGCAGAAATTCAGCAGCGGGGGGTCCTTCCACTCCGGGTCTTCGGTGGAAATTCGGCGGTGGGTCCTTCACTCACTCCGGGACCCGCTGCCGAAGTGCCCCGAAGACGCAGAGCGGAAGGACCCCCGCCGCCGAATGCTCAGAGGAGGAGCGCTGCCGCTTAGGGCGGCAAAAACCCTGGCACCGCTCCTGATTCAGTATAGTCGTATTATATTACAAAGTCCATGACTAGCAATGTTTTTAAAAAACAGTTTAGCCTCTTGTTTAATTGAAACATTTGCCAGTGTGAGTTCTTACATACCCAATGAACTGGGGCATTGACTATTTTCATAATGTTATCCATTCCCATAGAAGCCAGCAGCACACACACAAGGAAAGAATAGAAAAAACTAAGCAAAGAAAACATTATTTTCATATTTCATAGCAAAAATTGAATTACATATGTGAATGCAATGTGAATGTGTGAATTTATTTTAAATTGACTAGCTTAATCCAGTTTTGGAAATAAGTAATAACAAGGAAAGCTAATGCACAGGTATTGATTTGGAAGCCCTTTGACAGATCCTCAGTTGCTGTAAATTGTCAAGCTCCATTGACTTCAACAGAGATATGACAATTTACACCATCTGAGGAATTGTCCCTGTGTGTTTGAAACAGCACAGGTGTGTATATAAACAATTCTGTGTGCAGAAAAGGAAATCCTGCCTTTAAATATGTAGAAAGGTGGGTGAGGCCTTATCTTTTTTTAGTGGACCTTGGAGAAAGAGACAAGCTTTCAAGGTCCACAGAGCTCACCTTCACCTTCTGTTTTTGGTTAAAATTTCAACAGTGCCAGTGACTAAGTCCTATTTACAAAAATGCTTTAGGCACTTGAAGTCTAAGAGCAGGTCTACACTAGAAAATTTTGCCAGCAGGGCTACATCATTTAGGGGTGAGATTTTTTTTGCCAATATAACTATGCAGGTAAAAGCTCTAGTTTAGATGGAGTTATCAGTCCAAAAATGTATATGCTGATATAGCACTATTTATTAGAGCTGTTGATTAATTGCAGTTAACTCACGCAATTAAATCAAAAAATTTAATTACGATTAAAAAATTAATCGTGACTAATCAAAGTTTTAATCACACTGTTAAACAATAGAATACCAATTGAAATTTATTTAATATTTTGGATGTTTTTCTACGTTTTAATATATATTAAAAAAAAAATTCTGTGTTCTAATTGAAATCAAAGTGTATATTATTTTTCATTACAAATATTTGCACTGTAAAAATGATAAAAGAAATAGAAGTTTTCAATTACAAATGCAGATTTTTTTTGTTACAGATCTGCACTCAAAAACAAAACAATGTAAAACTTCAAAGGATGAAAATGAACATGCGTCAGTCTGCTCTGCTTTGGATCATTATCGAGCAGAACCCAAATACCTATTCTCACTTTCAGGTGACATTGTAAACAAGAAGCGGGCAGCATTGTCTCCTGCAAATTGTAACCAAACTTGTTTGTCTGAGCGATTGACTGAACTAGAAGTAGGACTGAGTGGACTTGTAGGCTGTAAAGTTTTACATTGTTTTATTTTTGAATGCAGTTTTTTTGTACATAATTCTACATTTGTAAATTCAACTTTCATGATAAAGAGATTACACTACAGTACTTGTATTAGGTGAATTGAAAAATAATATGTCTTTTGTTTTTTACAGTGCAAATACTTGTATTAAAAATAAATATAAAGTGAGCACTGTACACTTTGTATTCTCGTCTGTAATTGAAATCAATATATTTGAAAATAGAGAAAACCTCTACAAATATTTAAATAAATGCTATTCTATTATTGTTTAACAGTACAATTAATCACATGATTAATCAAGATTAATTTTTTTAATCGCTTGACAACCCTACTATTTATACATTTATACCAATATACTGCATCTATAGCAGGAGGGTTAAATGAACAAACCCTCCTAGAGTACACTGGGCCTAACGCTCATTGAATGTCAGTGGGACTTAGGAGCCTAAGTGCTTAAATCTCTTTTGAAAATGGGACTTGGGCATCTAACTCAAAGTGTTTGTGAAAATTTCATGTTGTGTTTGTAATTAAGACAGAATGGGCCAGGTCCTTGGGTATTGGTGAACTGCACACTGCGCATGCTGGGAGTGGGAAGTTGTGTATGGGGTCTTAAAGATTGACATTCTACTCCCCTGTTCATGCTACTAGTGTGACTTCCTGCACTAAGTTAAGCATTCTAAAGGCTCCTCTATCTTGCATCAGCTACTAACAACATCAACGATCCAAAACTGCAGCCGGGATTGGTGTGGTGAAGGGGCATCTGGATCAAATCATTTTTTATCTGACCACCAGCAGGGAAGAGGGTGATGCAGGAGTCTTTATGCTACCATTATGCCACTGGGCTGAATGTACTGGCTCTATGACTAGGTTTGCTGGCAGTATGGCACAAAGGGGCTGAACCACACAGGAGAACCTGACTCAAAACATTCTACAATAAGTTAACATTATTCTATCAAAATGCAGTGTTATATTTTAAGCATTCTTAAGTTAGGAAAATTATATGTGTAGCCTACCTGCTACAAGTAAATATATATATATGCGGATGAAAATGAAAACAGAGAAAGAAAAAATGAAAAGAAATAGACATTCTCCTATCCAAAATAAAGCTATTTATCACTTGATTCAACATCATACAATGTTTATTTGAATTTTGGAAAGCTTATAGTTGGATCAGAGTGGAAAATCTGTCCAAAGAATGGTAGAAATGTTGTGATTAGCCTATAAAACAGGCACAAGTTTTGCACTCATTGCATGGCTATGTGCTTTTGCTTTATAAAAAATGAACATTGATGTTGAATTTCTTGGGTAGAAAGGACTGATTTATATGGACCGTTTCAAACTACGCATTGTCATCATGTGGCTTTTTTTTCTCTCTTTTTTTCCTCTAACCATGGATGGGAGATTTTTTTTAAAAAATCAGTTCAGTAATTTCCCTTTAGTTGTATTCCAGTGGCTTGTATTATACATTTAAATAAAAAGGATGAACAGTGTTTGGTTTTTTTGTTTGTTTTCTGTTTCATTTATTTTGGTTTACATTTGATGTATTCTGCACTCTAAAACTTTCCACCTAAAGTGGTCTAAGAAATCACCAATATGTCATTTAAGCATTTTCATACCTTCTCGAGAACCTTCTGTTATAGTTGAAGATTTACATCAAGTAATGATTACATCTATACACTCAGAATATCTGATCAACTAAAACTGTTTTGCACCATTCTGGGAGTTCAAATCTACCTTTAAACTTGGCTTAATTCTCCTTACCTAGGGAATCTTAAGGTGGTACTCTGACTTACTGAATAGTTGAAGAAGAATGAGGAAAAGGACTAGAACTACTGGAAAGGCCATATGACAGTTGGGATCCTAGGAACATAGGAATTGCCATAATAGATCAGACTCATGGTCCATCTATTCCAGTATCCCAGTCTTCAACAGTGACCAGCACAAGGTGCTTCCAAAGAAGGTGCAAGAAACCCTACAGTAGGTGATGTGGAATAATCAGCATCCTATAATAGTTTCATTCTAATCCTTGATAGTCTGGCTCTTAGACTAGCTGAGGTAGGCTAACATGTTTGTCCAATTTTGAACTCACTTGAATATTGTGAAAATCAGAGAAAGGATGAATTATCAACAGTTAATCATTTCCCACAATAACTAGCTCATCAATTTGGCACACAAGATGTTTTGAGGCATAGCAGATTCAAGATCTCATTTTTAACATGCATTCCAAACAAATTCTTCCAGAGATTCTTGGCTACCAGTAAGACGTACAAAAATTAAATGATCTGAAATGACCCCCTACTAGAAGGAAAAAGAGTTAGTTCATATCAGATCATCTGGTAATTTTCCATCAAATAATTCACTTTTAATATCCCTGGGAGATTCTTTGTTTATAGCTGCCAGCCTATTCTTGCTATCTTTTTTTATCTATGTCACAGGAAACAAGAAACAAAGGAGATTTGTTTGTGTCCTACGTACATTGTTCACTGTATGTACAATGCTGGTGGATCATGTATAATTTTGGATATACTATATAGCATTTCCCTATAAGACTTAACAATGCAGAATGTTTCCTTAAATTCTTTGGCCTCTAAATGACTATAAGAATTCAGCAATTTGTCTTCCATAGAATATTTTCTGAGCACACATGATACTACTACTAAAACATGTGAATGCTGTCATTTCTGGGTAAATGTGTTTTCTCAAAGCATTATTACAAATCAATATCCAGACAGCCTTTTGTCTTGCACATTTCAACAGATCTAGACTAGATTCTCAATTTGTATAAGTTGGCATAACTCCATTGATCTATTGATTTCAATGGAGCTACACTAATTGGCTAGCAGTGTTGTCTTTGGTGTAAGATCTAGAGTACCAATTGATCAGGGGTAAGTGACTGGTCTCTTGGGACTCGGAGCAACCTGATGTGGTGTGATGTGGTTTCAGTAACCATTAATCACATAGTCCAGTTTGTCTGAGAGACTGTGGAGTCTAAGTAGACTCCGTAGTAAGACTGGTATAGTGATCTAGGAGTTCACATTTGTTATTGACTTGGTGAAATCTAATTATACACACACCACCAGCTTGGGGTGTCTGCCCTGTTTTCTGACAGTCTGCCCTGAGGTTTTCACTCCAGACAGTGTTACAAAGATATTATTCAAAAACTCATAATTTGCTGATCAATCATATCATGGCAAAATCCACATAGCAGAGTTATATGTGAAGTTATAAACATAAGCTGAGATCATGACTAAAAGTGTGTTTTCCAGAGAAGTCTGGGGTGTGACCAAACCAGTTCCTCAGAGACACAGGGCAAACTGACACCTCAACCAGATGTAAACAAGGTTGATGGACCATTGCCTGCTAAGTGTCAGTTCTTTGGTAGAAAAGGGGGGAGGGGCAAAAATATACATCTTAGAAAAGAAATAGCATGGAGTTCTCTTCCACACAGACTGCCTGTCACCTTGCTCCCAGCTGGAAATGCTTCTCAAAGGGGGGGCAGGACTATTAAAAAGGTGGGGCAGACACCCCAAATGATACCCCCCCCCCATGGTCGATTTACTGCACCATAAGGGACAACAGAAGCGGCCATTAGTGGGTCCTGACCTAAGAGGTTTGGTCAGACTACTGAAAGCACGTGGTGAGAAAACTTTGCTTTGAATTTAACATTGTTAAGTTAAGCACCAGTTGCATCTTATCTTTTATCTGTAACCATTTCTGACTTTTATGCCTCATTACTTACTCAGAAATCTCTCTTTGTAGTTAATAAACTTGTTTGATCTAATCCAGTGTGTTTGAGTTGAAGTGTCTGCGGAAACTCCAGTTGGGATGGCAAGCTATGTGCATATTATTTTCATTGGAGCAATAATGCATTTCATATAATTTGTATTGTCCAGGAGAGGGCTGCGCAGAACAGGACATACATTTCGGGGCGGGGGGGATTTAGGCCACAGCTGGTAAGAGTCAAGGTGGCTGGCTGGAGGCTGTTTGTGATCAGTCCTGACTGAAGGCTACAGCAACAAAACAGTGTAAAGGACACTCCAAGTTGGAGGGCAGGGATGACACAGCTACTTATTATTGTACCTGGGTATGTCACACACCCTTTCTCTCTTTTAGGTGATAACTTGCTTTTCTTTACCTTTTGCTTTGTAAGACACTCCCCAGACATTAAACAACAAAGATGACCTCAAAATTCATGAAGACTGGTACTCATTTTCCTTTAGCTTCCTGGCTGCCCATTTTGCAACATCCAGCCCCCTCTGATTGAAGAAGCAAACTGAGTAGGAACCTCAAAGGCTACCAGTAGCAGTGCTCCACCTGTTAATCCATAAACAAGTGCATTATAGTAATACCTGACACCTTCTCAGGAGAGAGGATAGGTCATGATGACCCTGCTGGTCCTGAGGAGGGTCCAAAACTTCAGCTGCATTTCAACCACTAAGCCACTGGGCCAGCCCTGACACAGCTCTGATGACAAAGCTTTGTGTTGATTCTAAAAACCAGTCACTGCAGTGGCTACATTGGTACGATTCTGTGTGGTTTTATATCTCAAATTTGCTGCATATAGACTAAGACTTCCATTGACGCTGAAAGGTAACTTTGAAGAACAAATAAATATGCATTGAGAAGGATTTCCTTTTTGATATCATTTGAATGGTGTAAGGTGTTTATGAGGCTTTTTTCATTTATCACATTGTTTTACACTACTTGCCTGGCAAGTTTTGAGACACTGCTTCAGTCATATTTCTTTGCCAAATGAAGATGTGCAGCAATCCCCAACTGGTGACATTTCCCTACAGCTACCACTAAAATTGCCCTTCTAAAATGGTATTTTTAAGAATGTGGAGATTGAAGACAATTTTCCATGGCCAGTAGGATAATCCCACTTATATATAATGCAATGCTTTTGAAATCAATCACACAGCATGCTGTTGGACAGTATCTTGAATCTAATTATTTTCCAGTTTAGAAGAAGGTGAGAAACAGGAGAAACATGCACTTACTTTTATAATTATCTTCAGTTTACTATCGGGAATATAATTAGGCAAGGGGCCATTAGGTCATGGAGCTCAGTTAGTAATTGCTGGTTGCCTGGCTGACTGCCTCAAGTTAACAATGGGGCTGATGTACTCGAATTGTAGTTATTACTGGGGAATATATGGAAATGATTGATGTTTGCTATTTCAGACAATATTCCAACTCTTTGCTCATTGTGTTTAAAATAAGTCAGCTGTATTCTTCAAAAGGGGCCATAGGCTGGCAGCAGTGAATATGATTAAACAACTCCTTATGGTAATAATTACTTCTGCTATGGCCTTCATAGTTTATTAATTTAAAAAAACCCTTGCTTTTTAATAAGGTGGGAGGTTTATCATGATTTAGATTAACTGGTTGGCTTATTGGTCTCTTGAAACAGTTCCATGAATACAACGCCTGGATGAAATTCTAGCCACTGACTAATTAGCTTTAGTTCATTCATCATGTGTACATATTTTGTGGCATTTATTTCATTTTGGTTTGGTTTGTATTATACAAGAAATGAGTAAACAAACAAAATTCAGAGGGCCTGATTCTGTAACCCTTATTGACTAAGTTGTGCTTACACAAGCAGTCACACTTAATTCAGTGGGACTACTTGCAGCAGTAAGTTCTGTTCTTTAGGCCCAGATACTCTAATATGTAACTGCTAGACTCAAGATACAAATGTTAGCAATCACTTGGCCCTTACTTGCCTTTTTTCTTTGAACCAAAGTCAAAAGTGCATGCAACCACACACATTTTTGGCTGATGCTATACTTTCCAGATGGGGACTCATATTTCATGAATACAATTCAAAGCATTAGGTACCTTTGATCAATTTGTTGTACTATGTAGAACAGAGACTGTTGAACTCAAGTTAATTTAAGGTAATTTTAACCAATTTAATTCACACTTTCCTTTTTAATACCCTATTTATACCTACCTACCAAGGGACTAGACCAGAGCAACTCGGATTCATTTTGTAGCATGGCAACTTCCACTTTAACCAGTGATGACTCTTAGCCAGAAATGGTATCTGAACACCCTAGATCTATGTGGAAGTTTGGAATCAGATCTGAATCCAGATTTCATGGCTACCCATATTCTGTATAATTAGCCAAACCCAAACCCTGGATCTGAACCCCAGCAATATTTTTGCAAGTCAATAATTGGTGCTATTGCAGAGAATGTTGTTACTTCTGTTTAACCGATTGCATAGTTGCTAGGTCTTGGAGAAATATTTATTACCAGCTGTGATGCAATTCTTTCTAGAAGCCAAACGTATCATCAGCAAAAGGTTTACTGATTTAGTTTTTCTCTGGCTGATTTATTTTCCTAAATATAGCTTCTGCCTACAAATTATAACCACACAAGCAAATAAAAATATTACCTGGTACCCAAAACATTACAATCCATAACATTTGAATATGGATCTGTCTTTTGTAATTGAGGCCCATTTTCAATTTTAACACTTCCAGCAGTAGATTCGTGTCTGGCTTAATATTTCCTTGGTAAGCCTTTCTAAAGAGCTTGTATAGATCCTTATGAAGCAACAGGAAATTTTGGCTCTAATCTGGTCTACCCAAAAGTATATCCATATTTTGCAATCCTGCACTAGTCTTCATGTAGGGGATTTGGTTGATATTTGGGTTTGGCCTTTTAAAGAGCTTATCAAATTATCAATAATAAATAATTATCTGGCAAATTTAACCCTTTTTTCTGTATGTGAATTATCCATAAACAGATCATGAATTTAATTAATGTGTTTGTTATTCACAAATATTCAATTTGAACAAATTTTAACTTGCTGGAGAACTGGTTGCTATAAGTACTCAGTCATTATTTGCATTGTATGACTGATTATTTTAGTCACAAAGTATTGTTTCCTTCTTTTTTCCTAATTGGGTGAACTAAACTGTGACATGGAGTCCCTTTTTCCTTCTTGAAAATTACCCTATCTTATAATCATTTAAATTAATTGAGGAGATAATAAAGAGTTTTTCAAACTGGCCATTATACCAACTTCCAACATGAAAATCCATATAAATAAATCACAATTGTATTCACAATGGTTTTGTTTCCCACAAACATATTGGCAAATAAAATTTGATCACCTGAAGTTGCACAAATAAGGGAGTCAAAAGTACTAGCCAAGAAAATAGGTGGGTGGTATTCTAAAGATTTTTTTGTGAATACTTCTTTATAGAATTTACCCATCTCTAGTTTCAGGTCTGGCTGTGGTAAGTCCTGTTTTTTGACCATACAGTGAAACTGCAGAATTTATAACTGTTGCAATGAAAATGTAGAATGTTGTTTCACTACAGCTTCTACAAAGAGGTTATGTACATCGGCTACTGAGACTAATAGCTTGAGAAATAGCTTTGAAATGTGTCTCAATAGAGGAAAATCTTACAAAAAAGGAGTGTGGAGAAATAGCCTGTGCTACATTACTCTCTTGGTGATTCATGTTAAGAATGATGTATAGGAAATAAAGCATTAATGGAAATTGGAATTTTCTTGAAAAATTCCCAATAACTACATATGTTTATGGGGGTGGGGAGGAATAAAGAGAAGACACTCATGCTTGGTGGGTGTGGGGGAAAAAAATTTGTACTTAATATATTGGGGAAACAGTTCAAGAACAGGTCATCCATGTGAAGACATGATCCCTGTAATGCTGCCAAGGTGAGGCAGACCTAGGGTGATCTGCTTAGTAAGTGTACATTGCACCCTAATTAATCTATATGACCGTTTTTCCAAGATTGCAAATATTTTTGAAGATATTTCAGTGCTGTCAACTGAAAAGCATTGGCCCTCCTTATGTGGTGTGAATAATAATAGCAATAAGCCACACGGGCTGTGAATTACTACGCTGTTGGTGCATGCTTCTGGTGCTCTGTGAGATTCCTCCGTGAATATAAAGTGCCTTCTGTGACCAGAGAAGAGCTGGCAAATATAGTGAAATGACTTTTCATCAAAATGCACATGTTCTCAAGTCTATGAATCTGGAGCAATTTTATAAAATATACAAAACTTTCAAACTGTCTTGAAAACAGTATAAGACAATATAAAATAGGGCTGTTAGAAATGGGAGAGGAATTGTGTGTCACATAGACTTTTTTTAGGTTCCCCCATCACTAGGTTCATCATTTGGGTATGGTGAGACTGGTTTACTCCCACTTAAGAATCATACAAAGCTGGCATAAGTTAGAACAGCCCTTAGACTGCTTTAATTTACTCCAGGGCTGGGGCCAGCACAGACTGATCCAAAGAATAAGGGATCCATAACCAGCTCCCCTACAGACCTTACCCTGTCCTGCACTGAGTATATCTCAATGCAGGAGAGAACCTGTCCTATGCTATATAGGTCATAAGAGTGAGGCTTTAGTTGTACAGTTGTATCTTTGGAGGTT
Source organism: Emys orbicularis (assembly GCF_028017835.1). Classification (NCBI taxonomy): domain Eukaryota; kingdom Metazoa; phylum Chordata; order Testudines; family Emydidae; genus Emys; species Emys orbicularis. The sequence goes on along the minus strand of NC_088687.1, from coordinate 44,874,954 downwards.
GGACGAGAGCAAAATATGCTGGCTTACCTGATGACATACCATAACAGCAGTAAAAAAGAATGAACATTATGGCTTCAACCTCTCTTGTTTTAGCTGGCAAAAACTTCCAATTCACACTATTTTGATTGACTCCCTTTTTGAGTCTGTCAGATCCTCATGTAGTAGAGCCTGAAGTATGGGGTCTAGTACAAAGCCTAAGGCCTGAACTAAAGTGAGCAAATGTCAGGCCCTGCTGATATAAAGCAAAGTTAGCCAGAGTCAGGCTATGAGCAAAAATCACTCCTAGGAACTAAGTATTCACGTAAACATGTTCCAAAAGGATGGTACCAGAATACCGTGATACAAACATTTGGTGTAAACACAATCCCTGAAGATTATACAGGAGCACATTGACCTCTCTTGAAGATAAGGTCAGGATGACAGGATAATGGATAGAGATGTTTTGATTGAATCAACAGGTACAAGGTAAAGAGTGGTAACTAACCACATCAAAGGGGCAACATGTAACTTGTTTGTATCAGTGTATAAAGAGGAGTCACAAAGAGGGTGAGTTTGTCCTGCCAAGAGGGGAGCAGAGTCCTGCAGCTCACTGAGACTGTCATGGGCATACATGTATTAGTGGCACCATAGAGTCTGCTAGGTGCTAGTACTGTGCTTTGTTGGCAATAGCCCTGGCAGAGTACATTCACTACTGAACCGAGTCTGTGGTCTTCTTGGGCAGTTCGATTGAGGTCTGCTGCATCAGCTATCTGCACAGAGCTGGTCCACTATGCAGACAGAACACACACATGCAGCCAACAACTGACAACACTGGATGACCCCAACTGCTGATCTGGTTAGTAGGCGAGCTGTGCTCTGTAGGAATCATGGCAGAAAACTACGAAGTAGGGAACCCCATTATCCCTTCCCTGAAAATCCCCAGAGAGTTTGATGAGGTATGGATGTTTGCCAGCAAAAGAGGTCCATATGAATTTAAAAAAAGATAGTGAGGAAGAAACATGGAACCCATAGGCCAAAGGGGGGAGGGAGGGAAGAGAAGACGAACTCTCTGTTGCAAGACCACAGGAAGTGTCACAGGAAGAGACCACCCGTGAAAGTGCAGCAGAGTAAGTGCCAGTATATTCTGCCTCTCTCCTTCGGACATTCAGGCCACATTAATTTCCAGCGGCAAGGTATCTGACTTCATCTGCTGCATAGCAGAAAGGGCTTATGACTTCTGTTAAGCAGCCAGACTTCTTAGTCTTTTTGTCTCTCTCCTTTCTAGTGCTTGTTTATGCTGAGCAATAGCAATATGAAAGAGACTTCTCTCATCTGGATGAGTTTCTACACAATGAAAATATTTGATAATTTTTGTTTTCCCTGTTAATTGCTGATGAGTGGTGTCTCAGTTTGGTCCTCCAGGATGGCTAGAACAGGGCAGGGAAACTTCAGGAGCTCAGACTCCAGTACAGATCCCTATGCTACTTCTGAAAGTGGAACCAAAGCACATGTATATACATCCCTGGCAACTTTCATCCTCTTCTGAACATCTTTATCTATGTACAGTGGCTATCACTAGAAAAGTGGACAATTACCAATACACATGATTTGTGGCATTTCCCAAAGTAATTATCGTGATGGAGTAATGGCATTATTTTCAAAGGTATTTAGCTTCTGAAACCCATGTGCAGTCAGTGAGAGCCTCAGGTGTTCAACACATTTATATGCAACCACAAATGTCCACTTTTTAGTAACCTGGACTCCTTTATAGTACAGCTCAGTACTGTAACCAGGGAAGTGCCCATTTCCCTATGAAGCACACACTTTAGTGTTCCTTCAAGTCGCAATTTCAAGTGGTTTGCCCTTTCAGTCCAATTAAAGAGACAACCAGCACTTTAAATACACTAAGTTAAATTGGAAACTGGTGTTATATTCTGAGTTCAGTGTATTAAATAGAATAACACTCAAAAGACCTGGTAAAAATCTTGGGGGTCAGCAGAAGAAAAACAGATTGGGATGAGAAGCAGTGCTGGAATGGGGAGGAAGCAAAGACTTCAGAGATTTAAGAACTGCAATCTTTTTTAACAAAATCTGAGCTGGTTAAACAAAATGTAACGACGTTATTTCAATGTACTGATTGTTAGTTGTTGAAGTTCCAGGACTAGTTTAATTTAATTCTTTTGCAAGGGCATTTGCAAATGGTTTGGTTTTATAATAATTGTATGGTTTTTATTGAATTAAATACTAAATGACATTAATAAATTTGAATCAATCATGGTAATAAGTATAACAAAATGTGATATTTTAGCTAAAAGGAATAAAGCTTGCTTTCTAAATAAGTCAGTTATAACTTTCCAAACTGCATATGATTTAATCTGTAAGTACTTTTTAAAACATGAAGAGGGGACAATCAGCAGGTAGAATAAAAAAATCGGATAGGGATCTAGCTATCTTTGGCAGATGGTTGATGATAATTCATGCTTCACTGGTCTTTTGGTAATTAATGTCTTAATAACTTTGGAATCGTTATTAATTTTACCATTAAATTATATGGGGCTGTAATTGGCAATCAGTTCTATAGCCTGTAGGCCAGTGCCACAACCTTCAGTCCAATGAAATTTTCTGTAAGAGTAAGCATTTTCCTCAATGTCATTTGCCATATTTTCCCTTCTCACAGCTATGCAATGTATTATGTACTGTCTGTCTGCTTGGCTGCCAAGCTCCACTGGTAGCCACATTTCACCTTTGCTGCCTACAGTTAGTTCGTAAAACAGTTTTGGGATCCTTTGGCATTGGAGACAGCATAATGTAAAATAACATTGCACGCCCAGTTAAGACTTGTAAAATACTTGCCAAGGTCAGTGGTGTTACACAATTACTTACCAGTAAATAAGAGGAACAATGGAAAGAAATAGAGAGGCAGAATAAAAACTACAGAGAATATATCAATTATTTTTCTTTAATTTTAACAAATGTTTTTTAAGGAATGTAATTCAGTAATTTCACCTCAAAGTGTGTGTTTGCGTGTTTAATATTAGAAAAACTTTAAACTTTCTAATGATTTCTGGCAGGGTTTTTCCCTCTGCATAGGAGCTGTAGGAGGGACATGCTGCTGCTTCTGGGAGCTGCTTGAGGTAAGCGCTGCCCGGAGCCTGCACCCCAACCCCCTGCCCTAGCTCTGATCCCCCTCCCACCCTCCGAACCCTTGATCCCAGCCCGGAGCACCTTCCTGCACCCCCAACCCCTCATGCCCAGCCCGCACCCCCAGCCAGAACCCTCACTCCCTCCTGCACCCCAACCCCCAATTTTGTGAGCATTCATGGCCCGCCATATAATTTCCATACCCAGATGTGGCCCTTGGGCCAAAAAGTTTGCCCACCCCTGTCCTAATGTATTTCCAGTGCAATTATAGCAGCATTGTGCTAAGGTATGAAGATCAGAAAGTGAAACTGGCTAGTTCAAGCTGAGTAAAGTGCCAATTTAGGTTTTAATCCTGTAACTGGCTCCACATGGGCAGTCCAATGGTATACATAGTGAATAATGTTTTCACCCCTCAGCTCACAAGTACATTTGATTTCTAATATTTTTGTTTTGTTTTCATAATTGACTCAGAATGTATATGATTTTTAACAAAACAATGTGCTTTGAATTACATTGTAGCTGTGATACACACTTCTTTTATGTTCTCAGCGCAGTGGTAAGATTGTGCAATATGCATTGCTCTTAATGAACACAAAATATAGACAGAAACCACTATTGTCCTGCAAAAGTTTACAGTGAATGTAATGGGAGATACTAAGTTAACATAGATGGTCGATGAAGGTAATATACAATTCTGAATTATTTATTTTCATATTGTCATGTAGCCCAGAGTCCCCAATCAGTACTTCGGCCCAAGAAATGGTCCCTGTCCCCTAGAGAGCTCCCACTTCATGGCCTGATTCAAAGCCCAGTGGAATCAATGGAAAAACTCTCAGACTTCAGTGGGCTTTGAACCAGGCTGTAAGAGAATCTGGATACACATATGTAAACCTACTGTTTTTAAAAAGGGGGAAATCAAGTAAGACAGCAGGAGACTAAAATTAAGACTCCCCCATTTAGTCCGCAGAACTCACATGCTGCAAAGTAAGAATGAGCTCCTTAACATTAACAAATATTTTCAACCAGTCAACATAAATTTAGTGGGTACATCCAGTGTTTATTAGTGGGCCCCATCAAGAATAAAAGGATGATTTATTAGCTGGATTTTGCAGGTACTTTTTCTGTTGAGGCAATAAAATCATTGTCACAAAATAGCTACATGTTTTTCACTTCCCAAAATTAAACAGATGCATGAACTCCAAGAACTTGACCATAATGAGGGCAGATGTATTCTTTCAAGCCTTTGCCTGGCTAAATGTCTAGCATTTGAGGGCAATATAAAACACATATTTGGTGGGGGGGAGGGGGTGGGAGGAGTGTGTTTGGTAGAGCTAAGAGAACACTGCAAAATTATTCAAGAGCACTTGATCAAATACAAAGCACAAAATTGCTTTGGTGGTCGTGACCATTTTTATTCATTTTCTACATACATTCATATGAATGATATTTTGTCCAAAAGAAAGTTAATGGAAAGCAAAAATCTTGTGTTAAATATATATTCACACTGGGAAAGTTCATATTGTTCTCTCAAAATCTCTTTATCACACTCAAGGAACAGATACAATACCATCTAACTTAATAATCATAGAGTTAAGGCCAGAAGGGAACATCAGATCATCTAGTGCGGGCTGCACACGGCCCATCAGGGTAATCTGCTGACTGGCCACGAGACAGTTTGTTTACATTGACCATCTGCAGGCACGTCTGCCCGCAGCTCCCAGTGGCCGCGGTTCACCATCCCTGGCCAATGAGAGCTGCGGGAAGCAGCAGGGGCTGCAGGGACGTGCTGGCCACCGCTTCCCGCAGCTCCCATTGGCAGGGAACGGTGAACCACGGCCACTGGGAGCTGCAGGCGGCTGTGCCTGTGGATGGTCAGTGTAAACAAACTGTCTCGCAGCCCGCCAGCGGATTACCCTGACAGGCCGCAGGTTGCCCACCACTGATCTAATCTGACCTCCAGATCATATAGTCTGACCTCCAGTGTATCGCAGGCCACCAACACCACTCTGCACCTGGACACTATACCTAACAACCAAAATTAGACCAAAACAGTCCACAAGAAACTAACCAGAGGCAGAGAATAGAAGGGACGGAGGTACACCAATGCCCAAGCCCCCTACAACAGCAGGGAATTGATTGCAAAACATATCCAGATAATCCCAGCAAGTGACCTGCACTCCATTCTGTAGAGGAAGGCGAGAACCGCTCAAGGTCACTGCCAATCGGACCTAGAGGAAAATTCCTTTCCTACCCTACATATAGCAATCAGTTAAATTCTGGCCTTGTAAGCAAGAAGGAGCCAGCTAAGCATCTGAGAGAGAATGCTTGTTGCTACCCCAGCCAGTGTCTCATCTCCAGTTATGGCTATCTCTGATGCTTCAGAGGAAGGAGGAAAAACACTCTTCCAGAATACAATGGAAGGAATGTCCCTTCCTAACCCCTTAAAGTGACTGGCTGAACCCCTAAAGTATGAGCTTTAAGAAAGTAAGACAAACTGGAAGGGGATACCAGGGCTGCGAAGCCCCCACATCACCACCAACACAAGCAACCTGCTGCTACAATACCCCTCAACAATGTGTCCAACTCTCTCTCAAAACTAATGAAATTGTTTGCCCCCACAGCTCCTAAAGGGAGGCTGTTCCAGAACCTGATTCCTCTGATAGTTAGAAACCTTCTAATTTCCAGCCTCAATATGTTTATAGCTGGTTTACACCCATTTGTTCTTCTGCCAACATTGTCCTTTAACTTAAGTAGCTCTTCATCCTCCCTGGTGTTTACTTTCCCCCAAATCCTGTCCCACAATGTATTTATAGAGAGCAATCGTATCCCCTCAGCCTTCTTTTTGCTAGCCTAAACCCAGCCCAGCTCTTTCAGTCTCTTCTCATAAGATAGGCCCTCCATTCCCCTGATCATCCAAGTAGCTTTTCTCTGCACTTGTTCCAGTTTGAATTAATTTTTCTCTAACATGGGAGACCAGAACTGTACACAGTATTCCAAATGGGATTTTACTAGTGTCTTGTACAATGGCATTAATGCATCTCTTTTGGAAATATCTCACCATATTTTATTATCACATCTCTTTTTCATAGCCGTATCCCATTGGTGACTTATAGTTGTCATATGATTGACGCACACACGCAGGTCTTTCTCCTCCTCTGTCACTTCCAACTGTATGAATTATTGAATTTCCACCCCATTGCTGTTACTTGAGTACTCAAGGTCATCCTTTCTCTTTCTTCTAAACATCACATACCCTTTAATATCTGTATTCCAGTCATGAGTGCTATTCCACCATGTTTATAATATCCAGTTTGACTGGTACTAGTAGTTCCAGTTCCTCCATTTCATTGCCCAGATTCTTTGCATTTCTGTGTAAGAATTTCAGTGCTTTTTCCCAGACCTCACCCAGTTTTCTAGCTGGGTTAGGTGTACTCCTTTCACTAACTGTAACATCTACCTGTCCAATCAATATTTGTACTTTCTTTCTCCTTGCTGTCCACACTCTTACCTTCTGGTGTTCCTTTATCCCTTACTATTTCTACATTTAGCTGATTTCCCTCCTCCTGTGTACTGAAGCCAGGCATGGAGATTTCACAAGTCTCTCCCAACCTTCTCCCCTCATCTTCTAGTTTAAAGCTCTTATAAATCATGTCAACCTTGATCTCAAAGGCTAATACCTCAAGTGGAATTCATCAGTCAAGAAGAGTCTTCTTTCTTTCTTCCTCAAAGTACCAATCCTTGAGCCATCTGTTCACTTAGGTGACAAATCACATATGAGTATAGGTGGATGTGAATAGTTCAAACAATCTGCAAACTGAAACATGTTTCCACAAATCAGTAAGCTATTTTGAATAAAGAACAAAGTTGTAAAAATCAAGAAGTGTTTTTAAAGTTAATTTGTGAGTGGTAACAAAGGCAAAACTCCATCGAATGAATTATCCTTTACAAATAGTCTAGATGTCTCTTTTCTCTAACATCCATTTAAGATTATTACAAAAAGAATGGTTCCGAGCTTTGAATGGGTAAAAAATATATATATTCATAAACTGTGCATTTCAGACTGGGCTGGTTTTAAATTATATTACTTTAAAAATGTTTTCTTCAATCACAATATAGTAATCCTGCACTTTTAAAGCTAAACTAAAAATCAAAGGAAGAGTTACATAGCTGCCTAGAAACATTGTCTTGCTTCTATGGCAGCAGCTTGTATTGTCATTTAGGAGGCCTCATTTTAGGACTATACTAGATTTTCATGCCCAGTGGTAGATAGTCCAGCAAGCAGTGCATATGCAATGAGCTCATTCTCATGGGAAGAAAGTTCAGAGCACATTACAAATGCAACATATTACACCACTGGAGACCTAAAGGAGCTGAGCACCTTCCCATTGAGTAGAGTTGAGGGTACAGAGCAACTTGCAGGATTGAGCATGTGTGCAGTCTAGGCAGAAGCTGGTATTCTTGTGCTCTCACAACCAAAGATAAATGCAGGGGGGTATACCAGAATAGAGGTGGAAGAAAGTAGAAACAGAAGAGGGGTTTAGAGGAAGGACTATGTTGAAATTTTTTTTCCAGATATAGATATATGCTACAAAAATTATAATGCAGATCCATTTAAGATATAGATCACTACACATAAATTATTAGAGAATAGGTTAATAAAGTGTGTCATACTCAGATCTTAGTCATTAATGAGGCATACCATATGTAGACCTGAAGAAAATGTTATAAGTGTCTTGTTCATTCTGTTTAAATAAAAGACAGAAAAAATGAAGCTGACAATTCTTCTCATTAAGTTGTAATTCTGCCCTTCAAGGTTAGGTGGGCTCCATTGTTATGAGTTAGTTTTAAAGTTCTATATTTTTGCTACATTAGCTTCTTTTTAAAACCAAATACTAATAGATATGACGGAAAGCTCCTGAACTGACACAGTTCTAGCAGGACATATTTGACCTTACTAGAACCCTAGCTGTGATGTTTTCATCAGGAGAAAAAAAACATTAAGAAGTGTATATAGTAAAGTTGTCTTACAATGGTAACTTGGAATCCAAAACAAAAATATGTTCAGACTAATCAAAATCTGAAGAATGTTCAAATCAGATAAAAGAAAAGTTATCAATTACTCACAACATACCCAACTATCATCAAAAACCAACCAAACAAAAACAAACCCATAAAAACAATAAGTGTCCAGTTGAAAGAAGTCGGGAAGTTCAGCCTTAATGCTAAAACACTGTCCCTAATTCACTCCATTGTGTTTAGAGTATGGGATTTATATTGTACATTATCTTCCATTGTTTGGACATCCCCAATAATAGGCGCAATACAGCAATTGAAAGGCAGAATGAGAGCATCTCTACTGTTCAATTCAATGAGTTAATGTCAGTTTAAGGTAGGTTCTTAAAAATGTGAAAGAGGTTTTGGTATGAATTTCCTTCTTTTTGTTTCTGAAATTGCTGTCCAAAACTAACAATCTTCCTAGAAAATACCTGGAGTGTGCAGAGAGCTTTTCTAGTAAAATAATATTTTGTACTTTAAAGTATAGTTCACCTGAAGAGACTTCAAAGTGCTTTACTGCTAAGGACCAGATGCCCCACTCTTGTCTATACAGGAAATCAATAGAGCATGGAAAGGGACAGAAAGGTTGGGAACATTTCAGAAAGGCCAGAGACAGCTTGTGTGCTAGTTCTTTCCTCCTTTGAGTTCATGGAGCCTTCTCAGGCCTTTAAGGACACCTCTTTGGATGTGGGATTATGTCTGCCAGGGACTGAGATGGGAAGAAGCTGTTGTGCCACTGTTCTGTATCATGATCCCCTCAAACCTACAGATTTCGCAGCAAAAGTGCACCTGAAAGTTAATTCCCCCTCCATGGTTTCCCCCCAGTTTGAAAATAGCAAGGTATATTAGGGCAGTCAATGGAAGTGCAGATTCTGCTTGAGCATGCTTCCATGAGGGGAATGGAAGAGGCAGAGAGAGCAGCAAGAATAGCTCTTTGTGTGGCTGCTCCAAGAGTTGTAAGGATGGAACTGGATTTCCTGGTTGAGCTCAGAGAATTTGTAGAATTAGAAAACCACACAATCTTATCCCATGGAGCCTTTGCCCTGAGGAGAGAACTTTCTGGGATCCTTGCATGGGTAACTGTGGACTTTTCTCTTTCCAAGGTTTTTTTCTCTGGAAGCAAAACCTATATACAGGGCTCTTCCATAACTGAAGTGCAACTACCTCTAGGATGGAATGCAGTAGCTATCTCAGAGGGCACAGGAACACTACACAATGGTTTGGAACAGGAAATGAAGAAAAATATTACAGCTAGTTGATATTGCAGTGAGTATTTTTAAAACGTATGGTATTTACTTTTGGAAAAATACAAGATTTATTGACTAGGCCAGTCATGCCCTCCTAGATCTGCAAACAGAGGGTTGTGTCAACATATGAATCTCTCTGGCTGCCTGGAGGTGATGGATGTTTCATCTATGGGAGCCTTGTGGGTCTAGTGATTTGTTGTAGGTACACAGGGAATCCTTTGGCTGCATTTATTTTTTCCGTAGACCCTTTTCCATTGTGGCTCCTTTGTGAATAAGTTCCAGTGGCAGAAATTGACAGAGGAAGTCTTTTGCAGTGGACCTCCCAGTTTAGCCAGGAGGAGCAGGGAGCCCTAATAGATGTGCACAACTCTACTACAGGGTAAGACCCGAGATTTGCAACACTTCTGAAAGATGGCATGCCATTTAACACCATGCTCGGTATTTTTTCAGTCACATGCTCAAAGGGAAGAATGCAACTTTCTAATAATACCCCCATGTTCCGCAGCCACCTATATTATTCCTGAAAGGTCTCCCATTCATGTTTGACTATGTACAACTATGTTTGACTTGTGAAACCTGACAAGATCAAAGCTGTAGGTGAGACAGTTGAAGATACAAATAGAATTAAATTCTATTTAATTTGTACTTGAGGGTACACTAGAACTGTTAAGGTCTAATGTGTAAATCAGTGTTCTTGTAGTCTATCTTATAAAGGCTTGTGGAAAGCTACAGTTTGACGTGATAAATTGTAATGGCTCCTTGAGAGACTTTGTATACTAAGTTTTTACTCAGAGCAAGGTATTTATGGATGAGTTATAATTTATAAAACCCTAACATTGGGTTTTATATGACAGACCTTTAAACACAGTTCTATGAATGGCCATTTGCCTTTTAGTTAAAATGATGTATTCACCAGCATGAAGAAGGGCTTTCTGGAATTCATAAATTGTTCAAATTCCACAGTTCATAAAAAGAGGGCTATCTGGAACTCATCTGAAAGTTGATGCTGAAGATAGAATCAGATGTACAGAAAAATGCTGCTAAATGAAAGATCAAATTATTATTGATACCATCACTTTTCTTTCTCTAAAGTTTCAAAGGAAAAGTTATGTTTTTTATTATTTGATTTTTTTTTAAACACCAGAGTGACTAATGAGAAAAATAATCCCAGAGACAAGTGGGTGATGTAATATCTTTTATTGGACCAACTTCTGTTGGTGAGAGAAACAAGCTTTCAAGCTCACACAGAGTTCTTCATCAGCTCTGGGAAATATACTCAGAGTATATACAGCTAAATACAAGGTGGAACAAATTGTTTAGCATAAGTAGTTCACACATATGACTATGGAAAGGAGAAAGTTAAGGGATATACACCTTAATGCACCTAAAACTGCCTTCTCCAAACAAGGACACTCCACCAGAGAAGCAGATCTTATCATGAAATGGGCCATCCAAATATCCTGAGAGAACCTGCTTCAATACAGAAATAAAATCCGCTCTCACAATACACTCCTAGTTGTCACCTACAACCTCATACTGTAACCCATATGGGGTATCATCAAGCAATTACAACCCATCCTTAAAGAAATCCTCAGGACCCCCTCTTCCGGCCTTCAAACAACTCCCTCCCCACCACCCTCTCCAAGCTCATCATCAGAAATAAGCTCCCCACAGACCAGGATACACCAACTCAAAGCTGCACCAGAGCCGCCTGCCAGAACAACAGATGCAAAACTCCATTGCTATGATGATCAACACCCCCCAACACACAGCTTTCGAGATCCCTTGGTCCTACACGTGCCTATCACAACACAAAGTATACTTCGTCCAGTGCACTAAATGCCCCAATAACAACTATATGGGTGTGATGACACAATCACTATACTCTTGAATGAACTCACACAGAAAAATAAAAGATAAAAACACCATATCACCTATGGATGAACATTTTTCCCAAAGCAATCACTCCAATCTGACCTCTCAGCCCTCATCCTCAAAGGAAACCTGCACAACATCTTCAAAGGATAAGCGAGGGAGCTTAAATTCATAATTACACTAAATCAGTGGTTCTCAGACTAGTGCTGCCGCTTGTTCAGGGAAAGCCCCTGGCGGGCCGGGCAAGTTTGTTTACCTGCCGTGTCCGCAAGTTTGGCCGATCGCAGCTCCCACTGGCCGCGGTTCACCGCTCCAGGCCAATGGGGGCTGCAGGAAGCGGCGTGGACCGAGGGACGTGCTGGCCGCCCTTCCTGCAGCCCCCATTGGCCTGGAGTGGTGAACCACAGCCAGTGGTAGCCGCGATCAACCGAACCTGCGGACGTGGCAGGTAAACAAACCAGCCGGCCCACCAGGGCCTTTCCCGGAACAAGCGGCGGCCCTAGTTTGAGAACCACTGCTCTAAATGAAAGAAAGTATCTTTAGAGTTCCTTCCAAGGTCAGTCTGAATGCTTCATTTAAAAAAATACTGACCCAAGTTGTGTAGGCTTGAGTACTTTGAATTAAATCAAGATTCCACTGGAGATCTTCCAATCTTCTGTCTGGAAAATATGTAGGAAATAATAGTTTTGAGATTTTTCTTGTTATGTATTTTTGGCTATGCTGACTTCGTGTTCTCTAAACTGGAACAATATTACTGCAATGCCATAAATCCCCTTAATGAGGGGGGATGCACTGATGTCATGAGTAGAATGGGAAAACTTGATTAAATGTAATGCAAAATTCTGCTTAAGTCGACGTCTGCACTAGATAACATAAAGAACTAAGGCTGATAGAGGATAAATGTTATCATCTTTGCTTAGTGAAAGCTATGCAGATACTATTACATGAATCCTGGGAACTGTGACAGGGTTGTGGGACATGATAAAAGAATTTGAGACACAAAACATTTAGATTTTGAACACAGATGGTTGATAGGTGCACTAAAGACATAACCATATGTACAAAGAACACTTCAAGCATAGTTCTCTGGCAATGAAACTTGTGATGTTATTAACATCAGGCAGTAGCAATAAACCTTGATCAGGCACAACTTCTGAAAAAGAGTAATACAAATTTGCAAATTAAGCAAAATATTTTGATTGATTTATTAATGGGAGAATTAAAACTGTAATAGTAAAATTTGATATTCTCTGTTTTTAAACAATGCCCGAATTCATTCATGCAACTCCATTGAAATCTATGGGGTTTGTCCAGAATTATACACAACAAAAAGAATTTGTAACAAAAATCCTAGGTCCTTTGAAAAGTATATTGTAAAATGTGACACATTTTGCATTTTTTAAATGTTATGATCCCAAAATTTCAGCTTGGAGACCGACCAACCCAGCTTGAAATTTTAAGAGTAATGTGAACACTTGTCACAACATTTTGCGATCATCTTAATAGCAACATTTTTAATTAAAACTTTAATAAATTATTATAAATAAAATGTCTCGCAGTTTAGATTATTGTGCATACTTGAAAAAAGGCAAAATATGACTCTCAGTAAACCTTGTTATCTATACTTCACCCAGCTCTACTCTGAACATAATGGGCAAAAATCATTCAAGTGAGCTAGGCACTTAGATGGTTTAAGAGTTTACATAAATCCCTCGAGGCGCTTATCTGCATCTTTTGGCACCTAGTTACCACTGTAAATCTGACCCAATATATCTTAGCATTGAAGCCTGGTATTTAAGAAAACAACATAAGAAATTGCTTCTTTGTATTTGTGAGCTAGGTCACTATCAAGGCTTCATCATATTTACATCAGTATACTGTACAGCAAGATAATGTAGTCAAATGCTTTAGCCCTCAAGAGATTATTTGAAGGAAGGAGCTTGAAAATGGAATGAGAAAGCAATTTTTCTTGCAATTTCCCAGTAGGATGCTTGAATTCAGAGATGTTTTGATTCTTCCACAAATATTTAAGTACTCTTCTGAAGTTTCTATTAAAAATAAAACTAAAAAGAAATGCATTTTAAAAATCTACCCTGCTTTTACTGTTTACATTGTGAGCCCGTACAAATTAACACAAAGTATTTAAAACAGCTCATGCTTCTTAGCTTTTTAATAGTGGCAAAATTCCAGTATGTGATGTTTCTTTTAAAAAAAAAAAAAAGTGTTAGAAATATAAGCAGAATTTTGACTGACATGCTAAACAGCCAGAGACAAAGAGTATTAGACTAATAGGATGGTTGCTGCTTCCCTCTTCACATGACCCATACCATATAACTACTAGAGTTTGAATCCATTCAAACGGATATATTTCTTCCTGAAATCCATTAAATAAATCTCTTTTTGAAATAAAGCTCTCATTGGAAAACAAATTAGTCAACTTATTTTGTTGTTATTCCTCCTTTAGGGCCATCCTTACTCATATTGAGAATATCCATAATCTCACTGAAGTTAATAGGACTTTGGGTAAGAAAGCATTACCTGTACTGAGCAAGAGTGTTAGAATTTAGGTCTTAGCGTTTATAAAGTCTAAGGACTCACAATGAGTAGTATTTTAGTCCATGAATAGTTCTGTTCACTTCAATGGGACTATCTGGAGTAAGCCGCTACTCAGTGTGAGAGTATCAGAATATGGCTCTTATGTATCTCAGTAGCATGTAAGATTTGCTTCTATTGGTAGCACAGGAAAAGGCACATTTTGGGATCTATTCTGGCTTTTGGAATTGTTTACAAACCTCCTTTTCTAGATTAATTTTCCAGCAGCTAATCAGTGCACTTCTGCCATAATATTCTGCGTTTCAAATACTGACCTTTAAGGTTTAATAATATGGCCCTAAATATGAAGTCTTTACCTCACTCAAGCACCTATAAATGATTAGCTTGAATGTAGCTACATTGGTAAAATCCAGTCTGATCCCATGTCAGATAATATGTTTAAATGATTTTATCAACTTCATTTCATTATCACATTTGCCATAACATTGTTATAATCTATACTAATTTGAATTACATTTTGGACAGTACATTAAAAAGAGCTGGCATGTCTAATGATGATAAGTGTTTAGAATTGTCATAATTATAATAGACAATTCACATGCTATGTGCTTGTAAGTGCTTCATGGAAAAAGTAATTAAAAGATTAAATTTGATCCTCAAATCTACCAAATTTAAAGATCCAAGAATATTTATTTTAGGAAGTCTTGACATGCTAATTTATTACATTAAAAACTGATTTTAAAGAAAATGTATTATCTTACTACTTAATTTTACTAAAGTGGAAAAAACTGAAAGACTTCAATATTTTGAAATAGTATGTTATTTTTAATGTTTCTGCTGTCTGATAAAACATCTGACTATAGCTATATGTTAGAGACCTTTGATGGGCTGACCTTTTGAAATAATATGATTACATATTTTTGTAATCAGAGCTTTAGGTATTTTATTTGCATTGGAGTATATGCAGGCTACTATGTATATTGTGTTACTCTTTTTCCTTACCTTGAAATGCAACTATAACATTTTAAACATGCCTAATATCTTTTTTCATAAACAGTAATATATTCTTAGGGCAAATAAACCAAAAACAAGGCCCTCAAGCTTGTGAAACAGATAGAGAAACAAAGGGAGAAAAAGAAATTGAAAAAGTATACCATCTTCTGGATACACAAATAAAAATACAATTTAGAGGCTGGATCCTTGTAGTTCTTGTACACCCATATGTTGGGCACTAATGTATATAACAGATAAAATAACTCTTTGTATCCTTTTTATTTTACTTAAATTTACAGCACAATTTTGTTAAAGTAGATTTATATATATGCAGTATTAAAGTAAGAATACATGTGTAACTCATTTAATGAAGCACATTTCCCAGACACTGCCCTACTAATTTGCCTCAATTCTGACTAAGGGAGTGGCATCTCTGTATGGGATAGTAGTTCATTTCTAGACACATTAAAGTTCTAATGTAACTTTAGGCTCTGATCATGCAAGGAGAACCACATGGGCAGAATACCTACATCATGCTTCATTCACTTCACTGGGGCTCCATACAGGCTGAGGGTTTCATCCACAGAGCTTTCTCTGCTGGATTGGCCCCTAAGTCCTCCCTGAAGACTGCCAAAAAGAATGTCAGTTGTCATAATGTTCTTGTGATGTGAACTTCTGCCCACTAGGAAGTTTTATAGTTTATAGTGATATAACAGATTACTAAATCTTGCAATCTCTACTCAGGCTTCATGATTTCAATGGAGTTTTGTCTAAACAAGATGGTAGGATTTGACTGAAAATTTATTACAACTATTACTTTCAATATATTAGAAGAATTTAGACAATAGAAGGGAGATTTAAATAAAGTGTACTACAATAGAAGTCTCATTTTAAATTTAATCAGTTCTACAAATGCAATTAAAATCTTTACCATTTAATGTGAAACATACTGATTTTGTTTATATATACTATACACAATACACATGTGGTGCTAATAATCATGTGATAAACTCAATTTCTTCTTCAAGGAGGTCTATACTTATTCTTCCTTGGAGAGTACCCACACCACTGAGTTTCAGGGACATTCTAGAAAGAGTCCTGTGATGCATACAAACACTAAGGCCAGAATATCTTGTGTAGGTTTAAGTGAGTAAGCCATTTTATTCAATTTTCTGGCTCAAATGATGCTAAAATCTTGGCATAGATGCATGTAGAATAGAGGACTTACTCTTTCTATTTAAGGCCCTGAACGAGAGCAAATGGAAAGACCCTGCATGACTGCTATAGGCTATGAATCAGCCCTAACCGAACAGGTTGATCTGATACAATAGGAGTACTATTAATTTAACACCTTTTTTTTATTAGTGAATTGTTTATGAACCTATCTTGATTTTCTTCAAATGTATTCATTATTTGTAAAGATTTACTCAGAGCCTGAACAAATCGTTTTCAGACAACTGCTTACTTTGACAATTTGTTGTTTATGTTGCATGGAAAGTCATTAGGGGTCATCAAAACCTTCTGCGGGAAAAAAATATTCCAATCAGCTCTAATGGGCATCTTCTGGTAATTAAGATGGTATTGTTTTTATTCATTATAACTGGAAGACTTTAAACAGAGGAATACCAAATACCTCACTTCCAGTATGAAATTTCAGAAGAAAATAATTTGCACTAATGGAAACTTTCAGAATTTGTGAACATTTTTTTTTATAAATATCCAGCATCTGATTCAAACAAATAGGACCTATGAATCCCAGTAAATTGAATTTGGCCCTCTTGTTTGTGAAAATCATTTAAAATCAGTTTTTTTAAACTATTCAGTCATTCTACTATTTAATCTCTTGCAAAAATCAAGATTGGTATAATGAAATTATATTTTAGAAGTATGCTGGGAAGGCTCTGAGAAAGCATTTCATGAATTTATTTCGATCCTCTTTCAGTACTCATGTAAAAATGTAGCAAGGATATATTCCCCTGAATTCTAATTAAATAATTACTAAAATGCATAACACAGAATCCAGCCCAAAGTCAGAGGTTATACAAGAGGATCCCATCATTCAATGTGATAGATTTTTCTGATTTAATTATAAGATGACATGTTAGAAGAGACTTCCAGTAATATAATGTGGTTTTTTTAATTACTTTTAAAAATTGGGTAAAAAAAGCTTAACAGAATTTGTAAGGTCACATCCCTTAAAGAAATCACTAGGAGAAATAAATGAAAAATCAAGCCTAGTTTTTAAGGTTTTGCTACCACATGCTTTTTGTCATCTATCCATCCCCCAAATGCAAAAATCTATAAATAGATTTTTTCCCCTCCCCTTCTTATTGATGATATGTCACAAAGGAGTCTAGGGCCCCCTTTCTCAATTCTGTGAATTGGTAGGAAACTGGCCCATCAGAGAGCTTCAGCTTCATACATTTGCAACCAGCATCTTGTTTAAAGAATGCTTTTGTACTTTTGTTAATGCCTGTGATTTTCTGCCACTTTGGAATAATCTAATGCATAGTGGACTACTTCTGTGGTCTGTAAGCAGGATGTCAGTTTAAATTCCAGCTCTTCCCCATACAGTGGTTTCCAATTTAAATGATGACATTTGTCAAAAAGGATAAGGGTATGGGTTATGCTGGAGGGATTAGTGACAGATAGCAGCTGTGTGGGGTTCAGGAAATCTAGAGCTACTAGAAATTAGAAGAGATTACTATAAACAAAGAACTGGAAAAAATGTAAATAAGAAAGTTGTGTGACATTATAAAAAACTAGACAAATTATTTAAGTCATTCAGAGTATTAAGCATGTACATCAGAATTGA
Source organism: Emys orbicularis (assembly GCF_028017835.1). NCBI lineage: Eukaryota > Metazoa > Chordata > Testudines > Emydidae > Emys > Emys orbicularis. The sequence continues at coordinate 44,857,296 of NC_088687.1, read as the reverse complement.
AATGAAGTGCAAACATAAATTAATAAACAACTGAAAGTTACATCAGTGAACCATTTGGAGGTACAAGCTACTGGGAAAAAAGGTAACAATAGCACTAATGGTACTTAGTTACCCTGGTGATAGGTGCAATATAAAATCTTAAGATTGATAGAGAGGTGATGATTTTGTCCTGCACACAATTATTTTAAGGTATGAATGAGGCAAGAGTTATATCAGTTAGTTAGTGAGAAATAGAAGCCCCGTCTCCACTAGGTATTTCTGGACTTCACAGAGCTTGTCCAAGCTCAAAAATACTTCATATCCATGCACAAAAGTGCTTGCGAATTTTAAAATATATTTAGAGTATCACTACAATGTTACTAGCTCTGAATATGTCTTTATAGCTCATTCAGACTGAACCATTTCACTTTCAACCATTTCAAAGCTAGCTTAGAAGCATAAGAAAGTGCAGAAGGCTGTGCAGACTCACTGGTTCCACTTCTCCACTTAATGGAGAATAAACATGGAAGTCATCTTTAGTGTCTAGTTTTACAATGTGTATTGCTGTCAGCTTTTCTTTCAATTCAATGTGAAATTACTCCTTTTTAATTAATGTATCTCCTGTAGTATCTCCTGTACTACTTATTCCTTTCTTGTTTTGAGCTACTACATCCTCTATCCTTTCACTATCTGTTATCTGTTATCTGTTAGTCTTAAAGGTGCCACAGGACCCTCTGTTGCTTTTTACAGCTCCAGACTAACACGGCTACCCCTCTGATACTATCCTTTCACTAGTATGTGTATAACTTTTAAAAATCTTCTTCTTTACCTTCACCTTGTCTCATTAGGCAGCTCTTGTTCTTCATCTCCAAGTGTTCCTGCCGAGTGCATCTTCAACCTTCTTCACCATCTCGAAGCACATTTGTTCTGGGTCTTCCTCATACTCTTTGTCCTGTGATTACTAGATTTTGTATTCTCTGAACAACATATCCTGTGTCTCATTGTCTCACATGACCCCACTCTTTCAGGGATACTGCTTCAGTTTTTCCGTTATGGGGCTACCTGCATCATGGCTAATATTGTTTCATTGTTTAGCCTATCAGCGGTCATCTTAGCCAATGTCCATTTGAGCATTCTCATTTCAACAGTGTAAAGTAGTTGTTCTTCTCTCTTCCTCATTGGGCAGCATTCTGACCTGTATGTCATGGCTTGCCTAATCATGGTCTTATACACTTACAACTTTTTTTAGCAAGGTAAAATATTTACGGTCATTGGAATGTGGAAGAGGCCAAATTTGACAAACATTCGAAAGCTGCAGTCCATACATTCTTTTGGCCTGTACTGAAGAATTGATGGAGAATACAATAGCCATATTCTACTTCAGCAAGCATAGGGGTGCTTACCCCCAGTCACTTTGTCAGGAAGCAATGGCCTTCTGGGCCTGGTGTCTAGTTCATGAGATACTCATATGGTTCATCATTGCTGGCAAGGAAAATGTATTGCCAGACAAGTTTAAGCTGGAGCCCACAATAATTAGCCTGAATAGTGTCTGGAGCAGTTAGTGGTAGACCTGCTGTTCACAAGGTGATGCTTTCCTTTGGTAGGTATCTTTGTCACAACTAGCAATATAAAGTGTGTTCATTTTTGCTCCAGGGCTGGGCCAGAGTGAAACCTAATGACAGATGTGCTCTCTTCTATACACTCTTCCATCAATGTTGTTACTTCCATTGATGCTCAGAACAGACAATGCTAAGGTCTTTTGGTTCCTCCAGCGTGAGACATGCAACATCACAAATCAATCACAAAAGCCTCCATATCTTCTACCACTGTCACCGAAACTGCCAATACAGAAAAATGATCTCACTCTGCATCCCAATCCAGAATCATTTCACCTCATAGTTTAGACCACAGGTCATGGACTGCTTGTGATCTAGCACATTGTGCAAGGGCCAGTGTATCTTCTTGCAGTTCATTAAACCTTTCACGCTAAAACATTACTCCTAGAAATGGAAAAAATATACTTACATGCTGCAGATAGCAAACTCTCTCTATGCTCTGCCCCGATTTCAGCTATTTTGGAGTATTATTATTATTATCCCTGAAGTTTCTTAGCCTCTCCATGTCATCAAAGAGCACCTTAGTCACATAGCCCTTTTCCATCATGTGCTCCATTTGGAGACTACACTGCCAAATCTGGGATTTAAAGGATTACATAGCTGGGGCTATGCCTACATTTATAGGACCAGTACCCAGTTACAATGTCAAAAGGGGGTCCTAATGCATCCCAATGAGCACTGATTTCTAACTGTCAGCAGCTTGCTGCAAAGTGCAATAACATGAAAGTGATTAGAAGCTAACAATAAAAAGACTTGAAACTGATTAATTTAATTTCATTGTCCAATTTGTATAAAATGTTAGAAGTACCTAAAGAGCATATTGGAAAGTATATTTGATTTTTAAAAATCTTTCAACTTCACTACTATAAGGCTATAAGGTGCTATTAGTAATACAATAGTGACTTTTTAAACTATAGTATTTTTATCTTTGCACTGAAATCAATGGGATTATGCCCATCAATACACTCAACAAGATTTTGTCCATTGTTAAACTATCATATTTATAATAGACAAGGTGGGTGAGGTAATATCTTTTATCATACCAACTTCCGTTGGAGAAAGAGACTAGCTTTTGAGCTCCACAGGGCTCTTCTTCAGGTCGGGGAGAAGTAATCAGAGTGTCACAGCTAAATAACATGTCCATTTTGTATTTAGCTGTGACACTCGGATTACTTTTCCCAGACCTGAAGAAGACATCTGCGGAGCTCGAAAGCTTGTCTCTTCACCCAATAGAAATTGGTCCAATAAAAGATATTCTCTCACCTATCTTATCTCTCTCAGATCCTAGGATCAAGATGGCTACCACAACACTGCAAACAATCATTTTTATTATGTACAGAATGTTGATAAATTGAATCATGACATCACAGCGCTATATTTAAAGACCAATGCTCTTTATCCTTACATTTCGATTTATATGTCTGCTGTAGAAGAAAAAAATGGGTCATCATTGGCTATATGTCAGAATGTCTATACTTATTATGACTATTTCTCAAAGGTAATGACTAATTAATTATTTAATTAATGATATTTTCCACACAGATTAATTTGAGGGTACCTGGCAACTGTGAAGAATGTTATGGCCTGAAATTCCAGCTATGTTATGGCCTGAGATTCCAGCTTCACAGGGATTTTGTTTCTGGAGCTACTGTAATTAATAATTATGTACTCATTAGTATGAAATGAAAATGTCATGTTGGTGCTCTTTTTAATGAAGTAGATTTTCATAAAGGTGACCATGTGCCCTGTTTGCTGACTAGCATAATGACGGCCATTATGTACTGTGTACATGGTGTCCAGTATAGTCCAATTTTTCTTATGTTCCTAGGAGCAGCAGCATGTGTTGAATGCATTTTGATGGGTGCTTAGAACTCTGATATGAGTAACAGTAGATAATATACAAAAGGTTCCAAGCATTCCATGATTTTGCAGTCATGGAATCTGCTGCAGGATTCAACTTCTGTAACAGAAATGTGCAAGAGAATCTACACTTTCTCCTTTTAAAACAATAGGGCTTCTAGCCTTTGACAGTTATGTGGGGGGGGGGGCGGACTTCTGAATGAGAACTGAATATAAACTGGTGAAGAGCTGTCCTTTTTGATAGAAAGGATGGTCTTGTGGTTTACATACTGGACTGAGCTTCAGGGTCTGTGTGGTCAGTTCCTGGCTCTGCCACATGATTCTTCTATGACCTTGGGCAAGTCACTTAATCCCTATGCCTCTGTTGCTATCTCTGAAATGGTTTATGATACTACTTCTTTGTCTGTCTTGGCTACTTATATTATAATCTCTTTGGGGCAGAACTGTATCATACTATGTGTTTGTACAATGAGGCTCTGGTCTCAACTAGTGCCTTTAGGTGCTATTATAATATAAATATAAATAATTGGCAGTCTGCAAAAAGCCTTCCTGGAACAATAGCACTAAGCAATGTAAACTGTCCTATTCATCTCATAGTGGTTGTAAACTGGCCCTAAATATTTAAAATGTTTGCACCAACTTTACTTGGGTCCATTTTGATTGAGCTCCTCCTTGTCATACCAACTGCTGCACATAAAAGCAAGCATTAGCTTGACTGTTCTTAGGAATCTGATTTCCTGGATTAATTCCTCAGTGAGCTCCATTTTCCAATTAATTTAATAATAATTAATTTAATACATTACTGAAATGGGATTGTATCTACCAGTCAGTGGACAGATATGATGTATTTATTATCCCAAAAGTATCCACTAACTTTTCTTTTATGTTTTTCCCAGTGCATTGGTTGAATTAAATTTTATTTTATTTGCATAGTGTTTACAAAGCTATTTCTCATTAAATGTGCACATCTAAATCCCTTTGCTCTCATTTGGCGACAGAATTCCCCATACATATACCATCATCAAAATTGGCTACTTCAGCTTCAGGCCACCTGACTCCTAACAACCTTATTAACCTATCTAATATATGGGCTTCATAAAGTCCCTATCACCGTGATATGATTAAATTAAATTTAATTTAATTTAAAAGGAATCACCTCCAAGAGTGAAGAGTAGATAATGAGAAAACTGTGTTTAAGTTGGGTAGACAGATAGTGAGTTTAGGTAACCCTCTCTGTTGTGGGTCGGGTTGCCAGGCATCCAGTTTTCGACCGGAACACCCCAGAGCCCACACACCCCAGCCAGAGCCCTCACCCCCCTCTTGCACCCCAACCCCTGCCCCAGCCCAGTGAAAGTGAGTGAGGGTGGGGGAGAGCAAGCGACGGAGGGAGGGGCGATAGAGCAGGTGGGGGGGGAACTCAGTGAAGGGACGGGGTGGGGCGGGGCCTCAGGGCAGAGAGTAGGGCAGGGGTGTTCGGTTTTGTGTGATTAGAAAGGTGGCAACCCTAGTTGTGGGCATATGGCTGAAGGCAATAACCAATAAGTGCAGATGAATAATAGTAGTTACAGTGAAGGGTTTAAAGCTTAGACAGAAAAACTTCAGTGTAGTATTAATTTAAAGATGTTTCATGCTAACTCAGTAATAACTAGACCCTATACTAATAAAAGGCTTAATCCTGTTCCCAACGAAGGTAAAGCCAAAACTCCCATGGGTTTAAATGGTAGTAAGACTAGACCCATATTCCTTGGTCTTGCAGTTGAGAATTTATTTTGCTCAGAATATAGTTATTAATTCATAAACCCCAAAACACCTTTAAGTTATTATTTAATTAAACCTACAATAATAGAGCTTCATTTTCCCCTTTCCTTCAGTATTTTTTATGGAGATTGAGGCACTTGTTCAATGATAGAAAAATAAATCCCCACTTTATATAAAAGATGGCAACAATAGCTTTAAGGTAGAGATATAATTCTTCATTTTAAATCAGAAAGACTTTGAGTTCCCTTTGTTTATCCTTTTCCTGACAAAAAGCTGACAACACTTCCCATAAACATGCCTTAAGCAGCTAAATGTTCATGTACAGCTTAAGGGCGACAGTTTCTTGATTGGTAGGTCAACTAGGAAGAAAAGTAATGCTTCCTAAAAACTTTAGCATAAAACTGTAATGTATCCTAATGAAGTTACAGTCAACAAATAATTTCATAGGGTTTAAAATAATTTGAAAAGACATTGCAAAAACATTTAAAACCAGGTTTATGGCAATTGATAAATTATTAGGATTTATTTTATACAGGGCTGTAACCAGGGTGGGGTGAGCGAGGCAGCCGCCCAGGGCACAAAGCCAGCTGGGCAGAAAAATGGGGCGGAAGGACAGAGGCGACACATGGGGGGGCCACGTAGAGGTCACGTGCCCTGCTAGTTTGAAAACCTCTGTGCTAAATGGAAGGCAGAAATCTGGGGGGCACAAATATGCTTGTTCGCCCTAGGTGCTAAAATGCCTAGTTATGGCGCTGATTTTATATATATGTAAAATATAGCCTATACATAAAATAACTGATTTACAGCAAAATTTGCTGCTTCTGCTGCCTAGACGGCCTTTTCAGCCCTCTCCAATCTTGCTTCTATCCTCTCCATTGCAATGAAACTGCTCTCACCAATGTCACTAATAATCACCTGCTAGCTAAATCAAAGGAGCAGTCTGTCTTGATCTTTCTGCTGCTCTTCTCCCTGGCTTACTTTTTACTGTCTCTTTCTAGATGCCACATCTTTTGCTTCTCACTGTCCCAAACCTCAGAATCCTTCACTATCTCTTACCTTGATGCTTGAAACAATATCCTCTTCAGCCTCCACACATCTCATCTCTCCCCATTCTAGTTTATCCAAAACACCATAGCTAAAGTTATGTTCCTCCCCTGCTGCTCCAGTCCCATCACCCACTAACCTCATTTGGACCCCTTCACTCCTTTTTTCTCTGTTCCATCATATTAAAGCTACCAAGTCCTCACTGTCAGGGCCCTACATAATATCACCCCAATCTCTATCTAACTTATCCATCCTTCACTCATCACTGTGGTACTACACTATCTTCCAAACATTGAATAAACCCAGCAAAGTCTAAAAACAACTTGTCTAGTTCAGTATCCTGTCTCTGTCAGTGACCAGTGCCAGTTGCTTCAGAGACACTGCTCGATCGAGTTAATATTTTTTCTTCTCCTACTCTCACCCCTTATTTTTATATACTTTATTTTCCTCTACTCTCTTCTTCTTGTCTTTCCTTCCTTGGGGAGACTGTTGTGAGGAAGCTAGAAAGAAGAGGTGAGTTTTGCCTTACAGCCTGAAGATGCTCATATTATTACCATTCTACTCTCTTGTGGCAGGGTGTTCCACAGCCATGAGCCATCTGCCAGAAAATCTTCATCTCTCCTCTTGAGTTTCAATCTCGTTGACATTTCCATTGCTCCTAATGATAGAATTTGTCAGGGTATTTCCTGATCATGAGAGGGAGTAATTACGGAGCTATTTTGGGCCCAAGTCCTTTGGGCTTTAAAGATCAGGACCAGGATTTTGAATTTAATCTGGACTTCTATGTGGAACAAATGAAATGTGAGAAGCAATAGAATGATGTATTGTTTAGCAGGTGTGGTGCCACACTTAAAACCCTCTAAAGCTTCTTCAAAGCCAGCACATTTGTTCCCAGATTCGGTGCATTGCACTGATCAAAACTGGGGTCATAAATGGCGGGATAACGTTGGCCAAGTATGTCCCTCAATACAGGACAACAGCTTCCTGGGTCTCTGTAGGTAGAAGGAGGCATCTGTGGAAGCTGTTGTTAATTTTTTATTATTATTTATTATTATTTATTTTAATTGTTACATAATCCAATATTTGTTAAACACTTTACAAACACAGAGGAAGACATTGTCACCGCCCTGCCTGAATTGCTTTTCAGAGCAGGGAATCTATCTTTCTCTGTCTTGTACAGTGCTGTGTTCATTTGCAGTTTTATATAGAATCATAGAATTGTAGGACTGGAAGGGACCTCAAGAGGTCATCTAGTCCAGTACCCTGCACTCATGGCAGGACTAAGTATTATCTAGACCATCCCTGACAGGTGTTTGTCTAACCTGCTCACCCCACCCTGGTTACAACCCTGTATAAAATAAATGCTAATTATGTATCAACTTCATTGCCATAAACCTGGTTTTAAAATGTTTTTTCAATGTATTTTCAGATTTTTAAACCCTATGAAATTATTTGTTCACTGTTACCCCATTAGGATACACAACAATTTTATGCTAACATTTTTAGGAAGCATTACTATTCTTTTAGTTACTATTACTATTGCTTATTATTGTTATTTATACTTCTGCAGATATTTCCCTTTGTAAAACAATCTTTTCCTTGGACTTCCATTAAAATACAGATTTTACATCCTACCCATCTTCGTATAATATATACTTATGAAATTCAAAACCTGTTTACTTTAATCTTTTAGCAGAGATCTTGTCAACAGCCAGCACTGGCACTGGTTCAACTAAATCGTTTTAAAATCACATGTTCAGTTAAACCATTGAACTTTCATGGGTAGACAAGCACAGAGAAACTGCTGCTACTATTATTACAGGTGGAATAGTTTTTGAAATTGGCTGTCAGTTGAAAGGAGCTCTTGGAAATGTTAGTTGCTTAGTACAAATTCTATCCTCAGATACTTGAATGGAGATCTGATTGATTTCACTGAGTGCTGCAAGCATGCACTGAAAGGCAGAATTTGGCCCTTTTCTTTTAAACCTTTTAAAAAATATATTTCTCTAATTATTCAAAATCAAATAGGATGCCGAATGGGGAATCTGAAAGACAGAGAATGAAGAAAGATGGCTATTGTTTAAAATCAGTTTCTTATTTAGGGATTTTGGAATTCTGCTATTCAGAGGAAAAAACTGTGAAACATCTTTAAATAAGAGTAAGACCCATTCATAAAGTGTTTGTGTACATAACTTAAGTATGTGAGTAGTCTTACTGATTTTTACAGGTCTACTAACATACTTAATATTAGGCATAAGTTTATGTACCTTGTTGAATTGGGGCCTAAATCCACTTGCTATTTGGGAATTAAACTTGAATTCTCCATATGGGAAGGGAGAAAGCATTTAGTTATTTCAAATAAACCAATTTGTAAATTGGGATGGGACTCTACCACTGGTATGAGTAGGTAACCATATTTTTTGAAGATCATACCCTTTAAAATATACCCACTTTTTCTTCAATGCATTGTTAATTTATGTCTTTATTAATTTACTTCTACTGGCTAGTATAATACTTCTAAGTGGGTCACCGACTTCATAAATCTGTCTCTGCTGTCCATTACCGATCCAGAAGATTAGAAATTAATTTTAAAGCACATTAATTAACTGATGTCCAGATATCTCATCCTCTTCCTATATATTTTCTCTGTGTATGTAGACATGTATTAGAGAGGAGTGATGGAGATGATTAATGTTTTTTATGTTTTGCCATTAATAATTTCATCAAACCATGGTATATCAAAATTCGATCAAGGTTAAGTGAACTGTCAATTATCAATATTTTGATAATAGTAATTCAGTCTTTTTAATAGTAGCACAATATTCAGTCTGGATTATATGAAATAACTGACTAATATTGTAATTTCTTGGAATTGTCTCAATTGTGGTGGCGGGGGGTTGTTTTGTTGTTTTGTTTTTGCCTCTATAATAAATATAACTGTGCCAACAATGGGCTTGATTCTCAGGTGCAGCTCAACATATATGATGGATACATAGGTAGTTGTATGCTGTCTTTCTGCATACGCAATCCTGAGGGAAGTCAAGGTCCAAGGTAAGCTTGTAATGACTCCCTAAAGGCCATTATACCAGCAAGAATCACAGGAGTATAGAGCACTCTGGCCATACTCCCTTCTGCTTCTGACATGCCCCTGTGTACCCAGTGGTTTGGGCTCAGGAATGGTTCATGCAGAGCTGGCTATACTGTCTTTATGCCACGTGGGGATTTCCCTAAATAAGGAGGATTCCCAGTTGCTAATTTAAGTTACCTTTAAGTCCCCTTTACAACACCACAGTCGAGTAAAAGTGATTAAGTGTAGTACAGGATCTCACGCAATATTATTAATGACCTTGGAAGATTAGATTAAAGATAAATTAAATTTTCATGTTATAGATCTGATATCTTGCACCCAATAAAAATACTAGTAAATGTAAGTAAAGTCTGCATATAAAGCACAGTCCAAATTGAATATCAAATCTTGCAATCATTTTGCAGGACCAGCAGAACACCCACAGTTCTCAAGAACCTCGGTGCACAGTGGGTGATCAGTATCTCTCGGGATTTGTCGGAGTAAGGATTGAAGGATTTGGAATGTATGAATTCACAAATACCACAAAATGCACATGAGACAGAATGAGTTACATTGATTCAGTATTGTATGTCAATGGGACTTCTCACATGAATGTACATGAGTAGCTATAGTATTAGAGCCACATTTGTAAGTTCAAATACTGTGTCTGGAGACCCTTATGTATTTTTGGCACAACAGAATAAATTAAAAACTGAAGGACAGATTTACTGGTATACTCTGGCTGCTATGCACTCTCTCCCACTCTGCAATGATACACAGCTGCCATAAACCCTGCTTAACTATCCAGTTAGAGCAAATTTATGGCTGCTTTGTGCTACTGGAGTTGCACAAAGCAGCCAGAGCATACTGATAAATCTCACTCTAGTTTGCAATAAAAAAAGTAAACAAACATGGTAGGCAGGAGATTGGAAAAAGAAAGAGAATTATCCCCATTTTACAGATGGGTAAACTGAGGCACAGAAAGATTTTACGTTAACATAATTTCTTCTCTTATTGTAGTCATTTTCATCATTCATATAAGTATTATTCCTTATGCTTAAGCATCTGATTATCCTTGTCATATGCAATCTGTGAATTATATTGAATATATTTCTGGTTCAACTCACATGAAAGGTCACTTTCTTGATTTAGTTTTCTCTTATGGCTTACTGCTGACTGATTTTCTTTTCCACTCCATGTGTATTTTCATACCATCATTTAATGGCATTTAAATTCTTTGTAGTTCCTCGTACATTTTCATTTAACAGAACTAATTATCAACAGCAACACCTGTTTCCAGAATATTACACTTTATTGCTAATTTTGACTTGCCTTGTGTATTGCCAACTGTTATTAAATGGAACAAGTAATATTATAATTTATATCATACATATATTAGATATGTTACTCTGGGGCAGGAAAGGAAGATGAAATACACAAGCTTCTGGGTACACATCAACGTTTAAGGACATAGGCTGGATTGGACAGAAAATGGATATCATGGGAGGTCTGTGTTCATATGAATTGCTGAAACGTTCATAGCTATGCTCTTTTTATCTTTTGTTTCATTGACATTTTATTTGATTCTTTTTCGTAGTGACAAATTACAAAATGATATACATCTTAAAATAACAATTCATACAAAAATCAAATTCTAGCCACACAGCTAAACCCACATGCAAAAAAAAAAAAAAAAGTGCCAGCTGGTCAATTATTAAAAATAAAATATATCCCTTCCCAAAGACACTCAACACGTACATCCTTCGATCTTCACAAAGTCAGAGCAAGTAGATGGATTTTGCAGCAAATCCTCAAGGTCAATGGATTTTTTCGATATTCTATAGGAGGGGTTGGCAACCTCTGGCACGCGGCTTGCCAGGGTAAGCACCCTAGTGGGCCGGGCCAGTTTGTTTATCTGCCGCGTCCACAGGTTCGGCCGATCGCGGCTCCCACTGGCCGCGGTTCGCCGCTCCAGGCCAATGGGGGCGGCGGGAAGCGGCGCGGGCCGAGGGATGTGTTGGCTGCAGCTTCCCGCCTCCCTCATTGGCCTGGAGCGGCGAACCGCGGCCAGTGGGAGCTGCGATCGGCCGAACCTGCGGACGCGGCAGGTAAACAAACTGGCCCGGCCTGCCAGGGTGCTTACCCTGGCGAGCCGCGTGCCAGAGGTTGCCGACCCCTGTTCTATAGCATAACACAATGGCAGAGGTTCTGAAACAATTTGTATAGTGGGCATACTGAGAGCCATTGAACCAAACTGTAAACCATGTATATGTTGGAAACCCCATTCAAGACAGGGGGTGCGGCACCCCTAGTTCCAGCACCTATGGATAATGGGAATATTGTAAAAGCATGACATTTGAGTCAACACCTTGTCTCAGTAAGGAATAGAATGTCATAATCGGACATGTCTAGAATAATTGTCAATGCAGATGTGTATTTGCACAAGCAAATAAAATTGCACACGTACATGTTTTTTGTTTGTTTTGGTTTTTTGCATTTGTAAGTCAGATGCCATATGCAATGCAGCGTAGAGATCTTCTCCCTTGACTGGCAAGAAAGCAGTTAATCACCTTCCCATGTTTGTCTTTACTGCATAGATACTCAGGAGAGGGTGGAGACAACAGTGGAAAAGAAAAGGTCCTCCTCCTCGCACCCTACATAAGGGTTATATTAGGAAGGTGAAGTAAGTAAACTCTTAACAGAACTGAAACTAAGAAGCAGCCTTGAGGCACCTATTTTTATTTTCTAGTGGAAAACTGGGCTATCTATTTCTGTAAGTCCACATCAGGCCTGCAACTGAGAAATAGCATTATAAAGAATTATTTTCTTTTGGGGCTTGGCTAGGGTAAATCACATTTTGTCTGGAAGTATGGGCTGGGAAAAATAGAGAAAGCGTCCTCTTGTATTTGGCCCTTAAAGAGACAGCACTCTTTAGACCCCCAAGTATTGTGATTACCTGGCAATGAAACTACCTGTGTAAAACACTTATCTTGTCTGATTGTTATTTTTCCCTCCTCATTTTTCCCACCAGTTGATGAAAACTTAGCGCAGAGTCTTACAGAATAATTCTGAAAAAATTAATTTTAAGCACATACATATATTGTATGAAAGGATTTTTTTTCCTTACACAACTACCTGCCTAACTGAACATGCAATTGAGTGAAGAGTCTTTAAAATCCTCTTGACTGCATGTACAAAATAATCTCTGACCTAGAAGAAATAATTCAGTTCAGGCAGTGCTTAATTTGTAATGAAAGAGGTGCTGGGACTCCAACATTTTTTTTACTTTCATAACTGACACGGCAAGCCTAGAGGTACCGGTGTTATGAACTGCTAAACCTAGAAGTGCGGAGGCCCAGCCCTGGCACAAATTAAGCACTGAGTTCAGGCAGCTGCTTCCCCCTTGTTCACTAATGCCCCTGATTCACTAAGGTATTTAAGCATGTGCTTAAAATTAAGCACATGAATAGTTCCATTGAAATTAGGGGAACTGCTCAGCCTTGCTGAACTGGGGCCTAGTATAAAGGAATCATAGAAAATAGATATTGAAAAGCACTACGAAGTCCACTCCTTTGCTGGAACATTGTTTGCCACAGTAAATATTTCAAGTGATGTAGTTTCTATCACTTCCTTTGAGGAAACCATCACACAGTTTAAAATATGTTTTTTGTTACTAGTCTCCTGATACTCAGATTACGTTTGCTTTTCCCTGATTTCATCCTAATATTCTTAGTTATATATCCCCTTGTTTTTGCACCAGACAATTTATCTTCTTCCTCAAAAATTTGATCTGTCTGAGAAACAAAACAAAGCATGACAGAATTTTTTAACTAAGCTATAATTACCATGCAAAATCAATTATACTTGGAAAAGTACGGTAATGAAAAGGGCTAAATTGAAAATGTAACTATATGCTTAAATAGATGACCATATCCCAGGCATACCTTAGTATTTCTCGTTAAGCATGTAATTTTGTATATTAATCACCATATACTGAAAGTTTTACAGTACATAGTAGAAACCCGTGAGGCTCTTTAAAAGAGTGTGAAGGTTTTGAATCTGCAGTCTGTAATATGTAAAACCTGCATTGAACTAAATGGAATTTGTGTGCATAAAGGTTGCATGATCAAACATTGGGAATACATATTTTAGAGTGTGAATCATACAGTGTGCACAACACAGTATGAAGGAAATAAAAAGGATAAACTACTACCATGTACTCCAGTCTTTACAGAAAGAAAGTTTAAATACGTGAAAATGACTAGACTGGATTTTAGAGAGAAAAGGTGGGTGAGGTAACGGACCAACTTCGGTTGGTGAGAGAGACAAGCTTTCAAGCTACACAGAGCTCTTCTTCAGGTCTGGGAAAGGAAATCAGCTAAATACAAGATCATACATAGCTCTTATGTGGGTGAAACCAGACCATCACTACATCCTCTTGAATGAACTCACACAGGAAAATGATAAAACCACCACATCACCTGTGGGTGAACACCGTTCATAAAGGAATCACTATATATCTGACCTATCAGTCCTCCCCCCAAAAGGAAACATGCACAACACTTTCAAAATATGACCCTGGGAGCTTAAATTCATTACTTTGTTAGACATTATAAAGACACTGAATTAATGGTTTATTACAACAATTTGTAACCCACTAATTCCCCTCCCTTTTTGTCCTATGACTACAGGCGTGTTAATGGGCCACCTCACGTTGAATGATCCCTTAGCATATGCACTATCTGTTCTATCTTGTATTTAGCTGTGACACTCTTAGGGCTCGTCTATATGTGGCTAGTCTATACGTGGCTTGTGTAAAAAAAACACCTCCACGAGGGGCGTAGCTCCCAGCACTGTGAGCATGGCTGGCGCACTGTTTACACAGGCGCTCTACAGCACTGAAACTTGCTGCGCTCAGGGGGGTGTTTTTTCACACCCCTGAGCGAGAAAGTTGCAGCGCTGTAAAGTGCCAGTGTAGACAAGCCCTTATTACCTTTCCCAGAGCTGAAGAAGAGCTGTGCAGCTCAAAACCTTGTCTCTCTCACCAACAGAAGTTGGTCCAATAAAAAATATTACCTCAACCACCTTGTCTTTCTAGTGGGACCAACATGGCTACAACAACAATGCATAGACTGGATTTGACAACTTGTGATATTGATCCCATGGCATCTTTGGTAATGTGTTGCACTTATTGTCATTATAGCAATCAATAACATTCTTTTGTCCACCACACTCTACCTACTTCTCTTAACTGCAGCTGTCATTTTTACAATCAAGTAAGTATCACTCACTCACAATTGAGAATTCTCAACTGTTATTGACAAATATTTATTTGTTTCTTCTAAGCTCCTCAGTTACGGAATGCAAAACATATTTTTGGACCAGATACACCAAGGGACTTCTGTACCTAAACCCCAATGCTAGGCACCTAAGTCCCAGATTTAGGCACCACCTACAAAATACCCTGCTCAGCTGCAGCTGAACCCTAAATTCACTCAGCGCCTAAATTTCTGCTGTAAAAGTCAGGGCCGGCTCTAACTTTTTTGCTGCCCCAAGCAGCAAAAAAAAGCGCCGCCCCCCGACCCCCCCCCCACCGAGCGCCGCGCCGCCGGAACCCCCCCCCGAGCGCTGCGCCCCGCGCCGCCCCCCCCCCGCCGAGTGCCGTGCCGCCGGAGCCCGCCGAGCGCCGCGGAATGCCGCGCCGCGCTGCCCCCCGCCACCCCAAGATTGGCCGCCCCTTACCAGGTGCCACCCCAAGCATGTGCTTGGTTGCCTGGTGCCTGGAGCCGGCCCTGGTAAAAGTTCCCTAGGTGCTTAAATGTCTGCCTCTGAACAAGCTCACTGCTCTCTCCACAGGCCTATCTCATACCTAAGTCCCCGCACAATCCACAAAGTTGGGGGGTAGATAGGCATTGCAACACCTGTCTTTTCCCACGGGGCCTAAGCCACTTGCTGTGCTCCATGCATATCTAACTCCACACAAAATGGCCAGCAGTGGGCTGGAGGGCCTCCCTTATAACCTTTAGCCCAATGGTTAGGGTACTCACCTACAGAGACCCTAGTTAAATTCCCTTCTCTGCTTGATGTAAAGAAGGGATTTGAGTAGGTGTGGCCCACGTCTCAGGTGAATGCTCTAGCCACTGGACTACAGGATATTCTAATGTTGGTCTCTCTCTCGTTGGAGCCATTTGACTTTAATTTAATTAAATATTAATTGGGCCAGAATGAGTAAAAATCACTGTACAGTCCAGTTAGGGTATTCACCTGATAGGTGGGAAACAAACCCCTGTTCAAATCCCTTCTCCATATTAGGAAGAGCCGATATTGAACTAGGGTCTCACATCCTGGATGAGTACCCAAACCACTGGGCTAAAGTTTAGAAGGGAGGTCCTCTCCTCCTCATGGCCATTTTGTGTGGTGTTAAGCAGGTGCCTAACTCATTCTTTCAAGAAATAGCTTAGGAGAAGGCTTCCAAACTGTGGATCACAAGCAGAGATAGGAGCCTCCCTGTAGCCTAGACTTAGGTACCAAATTCCCTAAGGGGGTGGGGCTTACAATGCTTCTTATCAGTATCTCTCAGTGGCTAGTTTAGGCAGCTCCTCAGTTGCTGTGCTGGTTTTGTGAATCCCATTCTTAGGTGCCTCTCCCCATGATTGAATAGCCTGTCTAACTCAGGCTTTGTGGATACCAATGTTATTCCAATGATTTTTTAGGTGCCTACAAGTTAGATGGTGAGGTGCTGAGCATTGCAATGCCTAAGTGGATTTGG
Source organism: Emys orbicularis (assembly GCF_028017835.1). NCBI lineage: Eukaryota > Metazoa > Chordata > Testudines > Emydidae > Emys > Emys orbicularis. The sequence continues at coordinate 44,841,203 of NC_088687.1, read as the reverse complement.
ATGTCTGCATATACCACACTATCCTGACATGTGAAAAGTCACAGGTGCATACTAGTACTGTGTGGTGATTGTATAGGACTGGATCCACAATCCACTGAAATCAATGGAAAACCTCCCATAAACAATGCAACCAACTACAAGAGGTCAGAAAATCATGATGGAGCAAACATAACCTGCTTGTCTATTTTTGAACTTGGTGGTGAAATGCAGCCCCCTTCTCTCTCTGACCAAATTGTGTGTGCATCATGTTGAAAATTCAATCTGAAATTATACACAAAAATGGGGGAGTAAGTTCTACACTCCCTTCCTTTCTGCTGCTGTGAGAGGCACTTCCTTTCTTTCCTGAACCCCACCTGTCCTCAATGAGGAGGAAAGAGCTCTTTCTCTCCTTCTCCCTTTTGTCACTCTACCACCTTCTTCTGTAGTACCTCTGCCCCCTGTAATCACTATCTCCTGTTCTCTCCATGGTTGATTTACTCCTTGTCACCCTATTCCCTCATTACTCCTCTTTTTTGCCACTGTCCTGCTTTGTGGCATCTTCAGCCTGAAGCAGGGAATAAATGTCCTTGGGAGTGTGTTGCACTGTCTTATCCTCACTCCCCAGAGTGACTCCAGATGGCAAGTCATCTTCTGCCCCTATATAGGAGACTGGCAGTAGTGCTTTTCCCTTGCTCTGTCTCCTCTTCCTGTGCCCTGTGAGTGGGGCAGGTGGTAATCTTCCACTCCCCATAAAGTGTGAGCTCTTTGGCTCTGCTGAACGACAGCATATCATCCCTCCTAGCAGCAGCAGACTTGGAAAAGCTATGATTTTGGCTTAAGTGAATCATGAGCAGCAAGGGGAAACTGTCCAAAATCACATTACTGCAAGTAATTTGTGAGAGTTGGCTTGGCAAGGCTGCGCTTTCTGTCAGCGAAATGAAATTTGGTGTCTGAAATGGGACAACTCAGTGTAAAATGAGAAAAGGCAATGGAGTGGCAGGAGGGAGTGAGCTTATCAGGTATGGGTTTAGTTGAACAAAAAAGAATTCAAGAGGTATAGCAAATCTAAATGCATTATTTCTGCATCTCTACAGTTAGAATTGCTGTTTTGTGAGCTTTCTGTTTAATCTTAATTTTTTGTATATAGCTGTGAACTGTGTTTTTCTGGCAACTAATAGTTTTGGGTGGTGGTTTGTAGATCCATGTAAACAGACTGAGAATAGGCACGTGGAGCAGAGCCTCCAACCCTGGGCTGCTGCCACCTGCAGGTCTTCCCCAGCTGGACAAGAGAAGGGGCTCTAAGCAAAGCTAGCTTCAGGAGGCTTTCTAGCCTGCCACACCTCCCCTGTGGGTAGGGATGCTGGAAGAATTTGTATAGCGTGGTGCTGAGAACCATTGAACCAAACTGTAAACCATGTATGTAATGGAAACCACTTCAAGCCAGGGTGTGCAGCAACACCTCCAGCACATATACCTGTGGAAGGCAGTGCAGGACAGTAGGTGAGCTGGAATGGTGATGGTTGGTGGAGCCTTTATTAAACCGTGTGCCACTACACAAAATCCTGGCGGTGGTGCTGGCAGGGTCAGTAAATACCCTGCCAGCACCACCCATGCACGCAGCGGCCCAAATGTGGGGTGCTCCTTGTGACTTAAAAATGCAGGACCCATTAAAGTGCTGCGGTGCGGGCTTTCCTCATGCAGTGCCCGCTCAGGTGCATGAGTATTTCTCTTGTAAAATTTCAGCAATAGCAGTGCAGGGGAGCCACATTTGGGTATTTACTAACTCTGTGACCCTCCCCACAAATAACGGGCAGGTGCGAGGGGGCTCCTGTAATTCCCCCCCCCCAACTATTGCAGGAGCCCCCACCGGCAGGTGCCGGCCACGCAAGAGCTATGGGGCGGGCAGTACTGCTGAGGCGAAGGGGCTGCCGCCGGTGAACTGCCGCTGCGTGCATGGGGGGAGCCAGCCCCACCTGCCACTGGGGTGCACGGGGTGGTTGCTTCTACCCCTGCGATCACGCTATAGGTGGCGGGACTGAGTTCCCTGGCTGTTGCCGATAGTTGGGGGGGAGGCGACGCACACTGCAGGACAAAGCCCCAGGCGGGGGGGTGGGTGATGAGGTGGTGGAAGGAGACGAAATACGCAACTCATCTCCCTCCGCCGCGAACTATTTCTTTTCCCAGATGTCATGCAGCATCTGTCCCACCACGCCCCCTCCCCAACCGTCGCCGCACGCGCGAGGGGCGGGGCCGGTGCCGAGAGGCGGGGCCGAGAGGGGAGGGGGGTGTGGTCCCGAGCGCAGGGGCTGGGACGGGTCAGGGAGGAGCCGAGCGGACCAGAAGGGCTGAGACAGTCACGGACCTCGGGGCTCGGCCGCGAGAACAAGGCGGGGGACGGGGTAGAGACGCGCCGTGCTGGGAGCAGCGGCCGGCGGGGAGCGGAGGTGGCCGGGGAAGGTAACCAAGCAAATGCGGAGGCCCCTTCCTCAGTAGCCGGGCTGGGGGAGCCGGGCGGCGGCTGCTGCTGCTGCAGTCGGCGCCGCTGCTTCCGTCCGAGCCTGCGACAGAGCGAGCGGGGGCTGAGCCTGTGTCTGTAGCTGGGGCTGCAGCTCGAGCCGGGCGGCTGCCCCCTGCCCCGCCGGGATAGGCAGGGCGACAGTGACGGGAGAGGGAGGAGGCGTTGAGCGGCGTTCGGGGCTGAGGGCGAAACCCAGCGTGTGCCAGCGGGATAGGGGCTGGCTGGGGAGGTTCAGAGGGCCCAGGGGCTTGGAAAAGCCGAACACACCCGGGAAGGAGGAGGGGCGCGGGGCTGCTGCTGGCTGGGATCTTTGTGCCGGGCGCTGTGTGCTCTGCTCCGTGGGGCCGGGGGGAGGGACAGGGCGTGTGTCTCTAGTGTGGTGTGTATGAGAAGCAGATGGGGAAGAGCTCACAGCTGCTCATTTCGACAGTCCTGGTGTAAAAATGCAGCTCGACCAGCAGGACCTGGTGAAGTGACTTTTCAGCCCTGCCTCTGTATCAGCTGAAATGTAAAGTCTGGCACTGGGGACCTAAAGCAAAGAACCAAAAAAAGAAAGAAGACTGAACCCAGCCAGGGGGAATAGTACAGATAACAAAAATGTGCTCCACAAGAATAAACCATAGGGTGTTAGTGGTGGATGTATTAAAATGGGACTCCAAGAGGCTGCTGTGTGCCCTAATGCATACAAATCATGAACAAAGAAGTGTGTAAAGAGAGCTGTGGACAGCACTGGTGTGTAAAAATGCACCTGGCAGTAGAAAAAGCAAGTAAAAGGATAATCAAATGAACAAATGTTGGTAAGGAAGAATGTTCAGGATAATAGGGTGCATGTGTCTCCTTCTTAGGATCAGTGGGAGGCTTACTTTCCTCGTTGTGGTTTTGAGGTCACTTTAAAACCAATCAAAGAATGTGAATGTGACTGATTGCAGCTCATACCCATAGCAGAAATACGAGAACCTTAACTAAAATTATTTCTCCTCTGCAAGTTTGAGACTAACTTTAAGACTTTCAGAAATTGGTACAAATGAGGAATATGAATTCTTGGTTTTAGCAGATGTATAGTAAATCGTGATGTGATATCTTGCACCTGGAGTTAAATCATTGTCTTGTTGTTTATTTCATAGGTCTAGAGAAGAACTTTGTTTTGAGATCTCTGAGAAAGAGTTGAGGAAGAATTCAGGATCTGGAAGAAAGCACTTGTCCTACGATAAGGAGGTGTTAACATTTTCCCATCAACTCTGCTTCATAAGAGACCATAATTTGAAGCACTTCCCTGGTGCTTGCCCAGATGTATGAAGCCTGCAATGTTTAGTATTTATACAGACCACTTCACAAGTGGTACAGATCTACGTGTTTGCAATATAAATTTTAGCGTTTGAAGAAAAACCCCTCAGAAGCTATATTTTACTGTGGACAGCTTTTTCTCGATGTGAATCCAAAGAGATTGATGTTTGGAATTGAGAAGCATCTAGTACGTACTTGAAAAAAAAATTTTGTTTCTCCAGATGCATCGTCTCCTTTGTACTCTGGGAACATGCACAGCTGTTTAAACTACAGGTGTAGTCAAGGAATTGTTACCTTTTGAGCCATATGAGAAGTATTATTGAGCCTTTGGTACCAGGCATCGCTTTGTCGCGTAAGCAGTTGAACACACTACACTCTAATCATGATAAAGCATCTGAAGGAATGAGTCTGATTGTCTTATAAAGAGGCTATTCTTTTACAAGAAGGGTTAACTCATATCGTCACCCTGTGGCAGATGGATCCTTATATCCAGACTTTAAGATGTTGAAGGTGTATTGCTGCTTATGACCAATCCCAGGGACAAAGGTCTACAAAATGGCTCAAACGAGTTTGCTGCAAGGGAAGCAGTTTTACTGTAGGGAGTGGGTTTTCCACAAGCTTCAGCACTGCCTTCAGGAGAAAGCTAACTGCAGCAACACTGCTGCCAACAAACCATCTCTTATAGCAAATTCTGGAAATAATGCTGGTGTTGTCTCGGGGAAAGGAACTGCCTGGGGTGTGTTGTTGGTAGGAGGGCCTGGTAGTGGGAAGACAGCCCTCAGTACTGAATTATTGTGGCCAAGCTCACCTGCAAGCCTACAAAGAGGCTTGCATCGCCAAGCTCTAGCTTTCCACTTCTGCAGGGCCCAAGACTCTGACACACTGTGTGTGGGAGGGTTTATTAGAGGTTTAGTTACCCAGATCTGCCGCAGTGGACTCATCCAGGGATATGAAGACAAACTAAGAGATCCTGCAGTTCAAAGTCTCTTGCAACCTGGGGAATGCGAGAGGAATCCTGCTGAAGCATTTAAAAGGTAAAAATAAAACCATGTTGTGTTTATATAGTGCCTTTCATCCAAAGAGCCTAAAGCACTTACAGACAGGAAAAATATGCTTTTTCTTGTAGCATCATGGCTTGTTGATCCCATGGATTGCTCCAATAGCTTCCAAAATTGTCATTGGGGGGGAAAAAAAAAAATCTAACTTCCTGTTCCCATAGCTCACATAAATCTTCATTTCAAAATATAGTTATGGATATAAAAAATACCCAGAGCTATAATTAATATTTTTGAAGGGATAGGGCCAGGGCCTCAGATAATAACTATTAAAGCCCATGAGGGATGGGAGAGGGGGGCAGATTATCCCACATCTCCATACTTCAGAGGAATTGCAAGAACTCTGCAGTATCTGGTACTTGCCACTGTCAGACAGGATAGTGGACTAGGTAGACCTTAAGAATCCTGCATCAAACCCCTGGCCTGTGTCCCACAAGATCAGGTAGGAAAATGTTAAGTCAGAATGAATCTATCCCACTTACATATGCATGGATTGCACTAAATTCACATAACTACTTACGGAATTACCACTCTTTCACAGTATAAGGTGCTACAGAATCATAACTATTCTTTCAGTAGGTATTTAAAAAAACTAGAGAATCCATACTCTGTGTAGAAGTAACTTTTAAGATGTGGGGCATTAATATATATATATATATATATATATATATATATATATATTTTTAGCAAAATCACAAACTGAATAACTGAGGGAAATCACTAGCTCAGCAGTGCAGTATTCATTTCTGCCATCGGTGCTCCTTGCAATACAAAAATGTGTTCAACATACTGTTGAAAGCTTTTTATCTGCAGCAGGAACATTGATAATCTCAGTGTTTGTAAAGCAACTTACACAAAGATCTTTAGGAGTGTATATTCTTGGGCCTGGTCTACACTGGGGGGGGGGGGAGGGCGGGATCGATCTAAGATATGTCGACTTCAGCTATGCTATTCTCGTAGCTGAAGTTGCGTATCTTATATCGACTTAGAATTACTTACTTCGCGTCCTCGCGGCGGGGGATCGACGGCCGCGGCTCCCCCGTCGACTTTGCTTCCGCCTCTCGCCGAGCTGGAGTTCAGCAGTCGACGGGAGAGCGATCGGGGATCGATTTATCGCATCTACACTACACGCGATAAATCGATCCCCGATAGATCGATCACTACCCGCCGATTCGGCGGGTAGTGTAGACGTACCCTTGATCATAGCACTAGACACTTTTGGGGGTGGGGGGGTCTGGCTGCATAAGAGGTTAATTTCATCTAAACAATTAAAATGAAGGAAAACAACTGTAAAGACAGTGACTCAATACAGTATTTGTAGTGGAATTCTGGCATTTTTACCACTAGGTCATTGGTATGAAACTTTCCCAAGTCAATAGTAGCTAAGTCATGGCTCTCAGGTGGCCTCTGTGAACTTTTTAGTGGTCTTTGAAGTCTAAGTGGATTAATGTCCACATCATGAAAATCACCATAAGAATTTTTCCTTTGTCTCACCAGACGGGTTAGCTAAACAGCCACTGAGACTGAAGAACAGTACCTGATCACATTGGCAAAGTGGAATGAGGGAAGCTTGCATTACAGTACCTGTCCTGTTTTTGCCCTGTGGATAAATAGGATTTTAAGTCTCCAGTGCTTCCAAACCAACATTTTTCACAAGCATTAAGTTGATCATGCCTTCTTCTACCCCCACCCCCCGCTAAAGTTTAAAATAGACCATGAAAATAGTGGACTTTTTTTTCCACTGTAAACAAAGTTAATGGCAAAATTTTCTGTATTCAGGCCAGTTTAAGTACTTAATTTGCAAAGTTCTAAGCATATGCAGCTCCTAATCTCTCTTGCCTTTTTAACTTTGTTTTTCAGTACCTTTACAATCTCAAATTCTCACATCCACGCTTCAGCTTAGTACTCCCAGTGCTAGTAGTATAATTCCATTTCTCTGTTTGCTGTTACCAGAAGTGAAAGTGACCAATACCTATCTTTAAATCAGGCACCAGCACTAGCCCCTGATGGGCAGAGTCAGTGGGTTCCATGCAGAAGCAGGGTTCTGCCCGTGCAGAACCTGTTGCAAGTTCATAGCCTAGAATGGAAAATATTTTGTTTTATAAATCTAAACAGGCTTATATTGGTAACTCTACTTGCCTATTGACCTAGAAAAGTTTTCTTCCCCAATATTTTAGGTTCCCTGTGAAGATTAACTTAGAAACAACTTACTGTTTGACAAAATTGAAAAATAAAATTTCATAGTGAATACCGTTTAATAAACATTTCACGTTGTCACGTCCTATGTGCTAAGCATGCGTGTTTTCAGCAGTCTTGGGATATGCTTTAATTTTTTATGCATCGTGAATAGTATAATTGTAACCCAGAAAAATTAGGCTTTTCAAACTTATTCATATTTTAAAATGTCTTTTCTTCAAAAAAGGTAAAATCAAGTAAACTAATTCATTCAGTTTAATATATTTACCTTCTTTCTCCCACCCATTTATATTATTTGAATTGTGCATCCTGTTTTAGGAACAAATTCAAAGAGAAATGAGATCAAGAGTGTGGAAAACTTGAGCAGACTGATAAATGGCAGTCACTGGATGTAATACTAAAAGAAGGAATTGCTGCCGGTAGTACTGCTTTTGGGCACTCCTCTTGATGAGCATATTTTCTGTCACAAAATAGTTTGTGAATGAACACAGTTGCAGCTGAAGTTCTTGCTTTAGATTCTTGTCTGTCTTACCTTCACTCATCGCTGTTTCCTTTAGATGTTCTAGATTCAAAAGACTCTGCAAGGATCAAAGCTTGAGATTTAATTTAATTGCAGAAAATGTCAGATGGAACTGTGCTTTTACCTAAAAAACCAAATCTGTGATGCTATCTGTACTTGTTAGAAGTCTAAAGTTAAAATAAGAGAATACAACGATGGCCAGGAGTTTTTTGGAATGAGTACCTGAAGTTAGGGTCATATGTTATTTTTAGATACACCATTATGACTAAATCATAGAAGCTTGAAAATTGGACCGCTTTATGTAACTTAGTTCATGTCTACCTTGGAACTGTTCTGGTTTAGTTCGTGTGTTATACTGTACTTATAAAGTGCTTTTAATATTGATGCAGCTATACTGGCAGACCTGCGCTTTGTACTGGTATAATAAAACTACTCCCAGGAGAGAAACATGCCGGCACAGCTGTGTCAGTCAGGGATGACACCTCTTCACATCCCTGACTGACCTAAGTATGCCAGCAGAAGCTTATATTGTAGACCTGGCCTCAATTTGGATTTGAGCCTAACTTTAAGCATCCACTGTTGAAAAACATGGGCAGTATTAATAAATTACCCTTAGGCTTCAAGGGTACATTATTGGCACAGTATTCATTTTTTTGAAAAATATATTGGTTATTTAAACAACTTGTAAAGTCCTAATTTGGTATGGAGGTTTTTCATATTAGGTTGATCCTGAATTTGTAAACTTTGAAATTATATAAACTTTCAAAACTATATAGATTGTTTATTTGTGTCTTCAAAGTTTAAATGTGAAATGATTGAAAATAGTCCCTGTTGGCCAAGGGAGTGAAGACTGAACATGGTCCTAAATCAGTATTCTCCGCTGTTAGACTTTCAGTCCTTCCTATTTGTATTGGATTCTCCCAGTCCTCTTTTTGTCTTTTTACTGTCTCCCTCCCAGGTCTGTGCTTTTTGCCTCCCTGTCCTCTCAGATCACACTTCTGTATATGGTGCTTCACTAGTGAGCTTGCTGCAACACTAACAGTGAAGCAAATGCAATTGCCCCTTTTTGCTGCTGAGGGCTCAGGGTATAGACCCAGTAATGGAGGGAGGAAAGCAGGAAAGAAGAAGCAAGAGTCTGCCTCTCCTTTTTATCCTATTTCCTTATCCCTCACAGAACACCTCCAATCTCAGCAGAGTAACATGCCTATGCTCTTTCTGCACACACATCTTTTCCACTGGTGCCAGCAGGAGCATTATGACAGTGACAAGATTCTGCTCTGCTGATACCACTAAGTGTTTTATACAAAGGAACAACTCAGGTACAGATGTAATCTTCTGTGGGATTCCCTTGCTCCTGAAACAAGGTAAAACCCTTATTCTTTGTGGATTTAAAGGTGCAGAGCACAGTTTAAATGAAAAGAAAATAGAGTAAAGGTTGACCTAAAAGGGACCAGAAACTAATAAAATGAAAGGGAGGAGGGAAGGAGGGACACTAAAAATAAGAGTGCATAATATTATAGGGAATATAAAAAGGCCTGAGGGGTAAAAATTGAAGTCAGTGGGAACTTGAATCTTCTAGTCTATCTTAATGAAATATTTCCCCTCTAGGTCATATTAAAATTCAAATAGGTTTAGAAGACTTTTACTACACCTCTACCTTGATATAACGCTGTCCTCGGGAGCCAAAATATCTTACCGTGTTATAGGTAAAACCGCGTTATATCAAACTTGCTTTGCTCCACTGGAGTGCGCAGCCCCGCCCCCTCCCCCCCCCCCCCCCGGAGCACTGCTTTACCACATTATATCCGAATTTGTCTTATATCGGGTCGCGTTCTATCAGGGTAGAGGTGTACTTACTATATAGTGGCTGTGACAGGACAAGATTCAGTGGTCTCAGTGCTCATATGTCCACATTATGCAGCCTTCTACCTTAACTGGCATAAATTAGCTTATTTACTTGACCATCTCAGCCAGTGTTGGAAGAATAGTTGTTTCCCTAACCATTCAATATTGTCATTCTAGGTCAGACAATGAGGTATATTGGCAAGGTGGGGTAGTGGGCAAGCTTGTACTTCTGGTGACTGCTGTACCTGCATTACAAGTATAGGACCAGACTCCACTGCTGTTAATATGATACTTTTCCCAAGCACTAAGGTGCATTTTAAATATCTATCACCATGCTATGTGAATAGTAATATTTTCACTTCTAATTTTCCTAAATTGAGTAAGTTATTCATTGGATATTATAGTGCAGTGGTTAGCTGCAACACAAATTAAAGTTGTGTTTAATGGGAGCTCATCTCTTATTTAAAAAAAAAAATTGAATGGCAAAAATCAAAACAAAATATAAACTTGGAGTGCTATTTGAATTGTGCGTGGTGGTTTGAAACTAATTAATACAGATAGTTCATATATCTCCTTCTCTGGCAATTCTCCTCGCCCCTTACTTTCCTTTGTATCCCTTTTTAAAGAAATTTCAAATACTTTGGGATCTGTCCTTTGGCCATATTATTGCTTCTCATATGCTGATTTCTAGAATATCCATTATATGGAAGTAGTGTTTGCCTATAGTACAGTCTATAACATTTTTACCATAATGGTAAATAACTGCATTAAAGCAAGCCTGCTGAATCTTCATTTAGGGTGGGATTGAAGGTGAGCAGGGGGAGAGAAACTCGTCAACCACCCTTCTAGACCAGTAGAAATTTCCCGGAGCTGGGAAAGAGGAATTCAAATCTTCTAACTTTTTTAACTCCCAGGCAGTTAACTACCCTTGTTATTGACTAAGGCCATGAACCCCAAAATATGAGAAGGTAAGGGAAGAGCTGCTCTGAGTTTGGTGTTGCATGGAATTCTTCCTGGAAGTTCCTGTAGCTGATAGGTTGTCATCTGTGCTAAACATAGAGGGTTGTTCTTCGTACACTTGCTTTTAAATAGGGATAAAATTTTATGGAAGCATGACCTATGTGTGGCATGTCACAGCTCTTACTCTTCAGGAGGGTTGTCACAGGAGCAATTTCAGCATCACAGATTCTCCAACTAATTCCCATGGAGGTGCAGCTCTTCTCCTTGATTCTGGGGCGTTATCCACTGAGGTATAGCAAAGTTATATTTTTTTATTTTTTAAAAAAAGGCAAAACAAAACAAGGAAATTAATAAACAGAACTACATTTAGTGACAGTTAAGGTTGCAGCAGGATACCCCATCCAGCCAAAAAATTCATAGGCATGAAAATGTTAAAGGGAGAGACGTCTACATTCCTCATCATCTTCCCATATTCTAGAGTTCCATAAGGCTTCCACTTCCATTTCAAACAGATATTTAAAGGCTATATATATATATATATTCCTGTTTTGTCAAACTTGCATTCTAATGCAAAACCTTAACAGTGTCAGCGGTGTTAAAGCAATAGAACTTCAAGTGCATGGAATGTGTGATCACGAATGCTGATCTGTTTTATACAAAAGCATAGGCGGTCACTGAAAATCTTTCATTAGCTGCAAGTTTGAAGTTGGGGTATATATTGCTTTTGGGTGTCAGAGTTGGCAGTGAAAGCTTATGTGGTACTTGAGTACATCGCTTTGGGAAGTAGTAAATCATACATCCAGAAGTTGCCATATAAAAACTTATGTGCATGTAAATGTACAGGATTACTAAGTAGCTTCACCTACATTAGGAGCTGTGGTGTTCACTGGAATGACTTGTGTGTTTGGAAAAAAAAGTGTAAAGGACTGGGGCTTTTGTATTTCGTGGTCAGAATTTGATTTAAAATCTTACTCAATCTGTGTCTTCTGTCAGCTTCTTTGCAGACAAGTTTACTATTTTTTTCCCCCTTCTCTTAGCAATATTGACTCTGCAGTGCTATCAGGGAATGAACTGGATTTTTTTCTGGCTGCTGTATTGTCAAAGTTCCAATTCAGGATGGCTTTTACCTCCCTTTAAGTACACGCTTTGCTTTCAGGTTGAATTTTACAGGTCTTGCAGTTAGAAAAAAAATCTACTTATTTACTGAGCAAAAGTGGTGTGGAAGTTCTCTGAGAGACGATAAATATCCACCACCACCATAATCCTATTTTTTACCGTTGCTTGTCTGAGCATAGTCACATTTAAGAGGAAAAAGCTTTGCTTTTATTTTTGTTTTTGTTTGTTTTGGCTTAAGTGTATTAATATTTTAGTATGACTAGTCAAATGAGAACTATGAAGAAGCTGTTTTTATAATAGTAATTTGAATGTTCAGGAATTACACAGACTTTATCGACTAGTTAATTAGTATGTGTTTCATTGTTTGGACTGTATTGTCTTAAATTTATTTATTTGAGGCACCTTGCTAGCATGGTGGAAATATATGAACTAGATTGTGCTTTAGATTGATGGTGCTTACTGTTCAATTTTTAAAATACTGATTGTGGTAGATCTTCACCATTGAGGCAACAGTCAGTTCCCTTTTGAATGACTGCTGCCATTTCCGGTTCTTGCTGCTTGAACTCTGATCAATGGGTGTGTGAAACTATGAAGCTCTACATCACTAGCTGCTGAGGCAAGAGTTTTGTCTACAGATGATCCTGGCAGCTTTAAAGGGGAGTAGGATGGGTCTTTGCTATTTTACCCCTCCCCATGTTTTGTGTCCACCTCCCTAATGCATAACTACAGTGCTGTCCACTTCATGCTGTTTGCCTGCTCTGCTATTCGCAGCAGGCAGCAGTATGCAGTGGACACTATCTTTGACCGTTTCATTGATGCTCATAAGTTCAAAATGATAGCTGTGAGAAAGGTCTGAACTTTGAGAGTAAAAGGTGAGGGCATGGCACATGGGTGTTCAAGCTTTTCCTTTTTAATAGAGCTAAGTTTAGCGAAAGACCATACAACCATCAAGGCTGTAAAAAATTACTAGATGTGTATTAGCCACAGGCTGATAAGGAATACATAGGGCATGTCTTCACTAACCGCCGGATCGGTGGGTAGCGATCAATCGGGGATTGATTTATCAAGTCTAGTGTAGATGTGATAAAATCGATCCCCGATTGCTCTGCCGTCGACTCCGGAACTCCACCGCAGCGAGAGGCGGAAGCGGAGTCGATGGGGGAGTGGCAGTGGTCGACTCGCCGCCGTCCTCACAGCCAGGTGAGTCGACCTAAGATACGCAACTTCAGCTACGCTATTCGCGTAGCTGAAGTTGCGTATCTTAGGTCGACCCCCTCCCGCCCCGTAGTGTAGACCTAGCCTGACTGTGGTAACAAGCTAGATCTAGTCTGTGGACAGTTGCAGTAGCCCAGTGGGTCTCAAACTTTTGTACTGGTGACCCCTTTCACATAGTGAGCCTCTGAGTGTGACCCCTCTTATGAATTAACACTTTTTAAAATATATTTAACACCATTAGAAATGCTGGAGGCAAAGTGGGTTTGGGGTGAAGGCTGACAGCTTGTGATCCCCTGAGGGGTCCTGATCCTCAGTTTAAGAACCCCTGCAGTAGCCTAAAGCTAGGCTGCTATGAAGTAGGAGGGTGTTGATTTTTTTCTATCAGTGTGCTGTCTGCAGTGTGCTCTGTCATCTTTTGTATTTTCCTCTGGAAAAGTCAGATAACCTGAATCTTCATACCCTGTCTTCTCTTACTTGAGTCCCCTGGCTGTGGCAGTGAGAGTCCACTACATCCTTCCCCCTCCTCCCAGCTCCTGGCTGCTGGAAGACACTACCACAATCATCCCTTGGCTTCTATTTTGGATCCTCTTTCCCTGTGAATAGCTCCAGGCAGTGTCTGCTGTGATCATAGCTTTCCCAAGCAGCAGCAGAGTGAAATGGTCATGGTTCTTGTCAGCCTTGCTGAGTCCTTTGGGTTCTAAATAGCAGCAATGAAACTGACCTGACTGATTTTATTCTGCTGCTGTTTAGGAAAGCTCTGAACACATAATAGGCAAATATAAAAGGCCACTTTTTAAAAAGAAGGTATAAAAGTTCTGTATGTAAACATTCAAGTCTTTTAATCTGTCTGCCGAATTTTCATGTAACAATACTTAAAACAGATATTCTCTTCTCTATAACTCCAGTACCAAAGAGTCAGCCATAAATATATATATATATATATTTTGCTTTGAACTCTTGATTCCTGGCTATGAAATGCTATGCCAAGAACATCCACCTTCAGCATCAAGTGGATATGATAAATTTGAATTTTTAAAATAAACTATATACAACAAGACTTTGGAAACAGTGCAGATTTTTTTGACTGAAGAAGCTTAAACGTAGCAAATATTTAATATCTTCCTATGCATTAAATAGTTTTTGAAGGCTCTGTCTACTGTTACAACATAGGACCTTCTTCTCTGTTTACAGTAAACTGTGCTATTACCTACAAGATCAAAAGATCTTTTGAGATCTAGCTAAAAACCCAAAACTGACCAAGACAGCCTCGGTGAGAGAAATAAGGAACAAAATAAAATAAGCCCATAAAACTAAACTGTAATTGTACCCTCTGTGGGTTATTATACTTTGAAGGCTACAGTATATAAATGCTAAACATTGTTATAAATCACTAGCTGTCTTAAATTTGTTAACTTATTACTATCTGCAACAGTTAAAGTAGACTATCATGAATACCGTTCTTCTCTTGCTTACCCAACTGGACTAAATCAGAAATTAATATGTAGTTACATGATCTAGTAACTCACTTCCTGGGTTTTGCACTAAAGAACGTAGCATTTGACCCCTAGCTTTAATTATCCAGTAACATTATTCTAAAGTAGATGTTATTGAAAGCCCAAAATAATGCAAGGGTCAGGACACAGACTGAAGATAACTCCAACGCAGAGGTGAAGAAATAATTCTTTCACTGCAATGAACCAGCACACAAGATTAAAGGGAAATTGACCACTTAAATGGTAGTTCTGACTGAACCTTTTTAAACTTTCTGTTGTAAAATTGCACGTTTCATAAGGAAAATACTTTTTTTTTTTTTAAACTATGCATCATTTCCCCACTTAACTGTAATGAAACCCCTGCCTACTTTGCGATAGGTATCATACTCCATTTTGAAAGGGTACAAACTAAAACATGACTATTCTGGGCTGCCTGTTAAGTTTTTACTTATCGCAATTAATAAAACAGTGTCTTGTGTAAAGAATACTGTACTTCCATGTTCTCCCTCTCCAGCTTGATGCTCTAGAATATTAGAAAGTTAAGTATTAAGTTTAAGAACTTGGTGACATTTCTCTAGAAGCTTTTCTGTTATAGAACCTCTGTAATAGGTGGGTCATGTAATAATAGTGTTTATAAGGGTCAGTTGGATTCTTCTCTTTCTTATATGTATGGAATCATGGTGAACACATTGAACATAATACCATTTAAGATGTTAACCTATTCAGTTTGAATTGCTCTAAGATAGTTTCCCTTAGGGAATTTTAATTATGACAAGTTATAGACCTTTCTCATCTTGTATTTTAATAGACACTAATGTTTCGTCTTTCATCCACCTAGTGCAATCTTAATTCTTCCAGCTTTTCCTGTGAAGTATTTCACAAGCCTAACAGCTCCTGCAGACTAGACTAGAACAGACTAGTATATATTTTAGTGTTTTGAAACCTCTTTCATGTAATCAATTTTTTTCACACTAACTATAAACATAAGAAACAAGCCTAGTATTCTTATAATGAATTTCTGTCCACTTGCTTTAAGATGGCCCTACTTAACTAGTTGTCCCGATTTATTTTTTTCCCACAGCCAGAATTTGTGGCAGTGTTTGAGAGAGTTACTTTTTTAATTAGTTGTCAGACAGGTGACTCAGTATCCACATTCGTGTGTGTGTGTGTATATGTATATGTGTATATATATATATATATATATATATATATATTTTTTTTTTTTTAACCACGCGAAAGATTTGGAACAGGCTTCTGTGAGCTAGCAGGAATTGAGTATGTCAACACAAGCTCCTAGAACTCTGAGAGAAACTAGCATTTAGAACAGGGGTTCTCAAACTCGGGATTGTGATCCCTCGGGGTCATGAGGTTATGTGAGGGGTCACAAGCTGTCAGCCTCTTCCCCCACCCCCCCCAACCCCACTTCACCTCCAGCATTTATATTAGTGTTAAATATAAATAAGTGTTTAATTTATAAGGGGGGATCGCACTCAGAGACTTGCTGCGTCAAAAGGGGTCACCAGTACAAAAGTTTGAGAACCACTGATTTATTGCTGAAATTAGAAGTGGAGCAATACTCTGAAGAGGACCTAGCTCTTGTCCTGGAATAGATGTTAATGCGTGGAATGCCATATATCAGGAAGACTGAGAAATCTGCCGTGTCCTGTGAGGTAGTAATAGCTATTAATTCACTTTAAATTAATGATGCTACGTAACATCTACAAAGATATATTTCCTGCTTGAAGAATTTATTCTCTTTTCCATTTGTCTTTTAGATTAAGAGGCCCAGAGTATGGTGATAATTTACATATCTTTTTAAATAAAAAGTTGGAGTGGTGATGAGGATGTTTGCATGGGAGGTGGCCTTTGAAGGTAGTGTAAAAAGTGGGTTTTAAAGAGGGTGGGATCCTGTCACACTATATTAAGATAATTCATGGTATGGGTGGAATGGAAGAAGGCCTTACGATGCTATCCTTTGCTTTCAAGATGCGGCAGGCAGGATTTGATCAAAAGACCGGAGAGATCTGCTGGCATGTAGCCGTGCCACACCTTGAAAGCAAGGACAGGGATCTGTTTGCTTTAATGGGTGATTTGATGGGTCCAATGGGGCCACTAGGTATTGTCAGAAAGGGGGAGGTTAACTGTGGCCCATGTATGGGTCAAGCAAGAAGATTTTGGCAGTTGCATTGTGGATGTACTAGAGAGATAGCGAGAGAGGAAATAGTGGGGCCACACAAGAAGAGTTGCAGTCCAAAGATTGTTCTATTGATATGTTCCTTGTACATCCCTTCCTTGTTTTATATTTTTGATATTTTATAATCAGTGATGAGCATGATATAAATACCTAGAAACCACATCCTTCTCCTTTGTAGCTTCACAAAGTGTCCCAGGAGACAGCAGGAGAGGGTCTATTCATGGGTAAATCAGATGTGTGCAGTTGGTGAAAGTTTGTATTCTCACCAAACTCAAGAAGATACTAGCTGTTCCTTTCACCTCCACTGCTATATAATTTTTAATCATAAGAAACTTAAAATGACTGGCATTTTAAACCCTGGGGAAGCAAGAAACTTTTCCCAGTGAATTGACTTAAAATTGCAGGGAACGTTATCTTGAGCATGAGGAGTGGCAATGGTAGTACAGGTATATTTCATACTAGCTTTGTCCTTGGGCTAGTCAGTATCAGGTAAACTATCCAAGCCATTTCATTAACCTATTGCATACCTAGCAGTATGCAGCAATTTTAAAATCAACTCCATTAGTAACAGTATCCTACTATGCTGCTACTTCCTGTTTGAGCCTTCTCTTCCACCCCGCACCCCACAAAAATGGAACTGTGATTATTTTCCAGAAAACATGAACTACAGAAAATTCTGTAACACCTGCATTAATTCAATTCACTAATCCCAAATATATTTTATGCTGACACTTTTCCTTGTTTACTTTCTTTTTCTTAAAAAACAAAACAAAAACAAAAAAACACCCATGTCTTTGGTGCCATAAGACACCCCATTTCTAACTCATTTGTTCCTTTTTATGGTACCAGGGGAAAAAAAGAAAGTGGTAGTACAATATAACAGCTATCAATTGCCCTATTCTATTATAGATAATGCTAAAAATGGATCTTACTAAATAAAAAACTATAGAATAAATACCAAAGTTAAGTGTGCAGAGATAGTATCACACATGCATGGTGATGGTCTTACAAAATGTTTTTAAAATAAATGAGTGGACCATAGAGATACTATACAAGGATATATGGGAAATTAATAAAACGTTCATGTGAGGAACTGTATCTGCTAGAAATAGAAGGGAGAGAAAGATAAACAAAATAACCACATAGACTGTATTAGAGCAAAGAAAGAATGGAATATACTTCTCTGCAGCTAAGGGCTACTGAAATTAAAGATTTAAAGCAATCATTTGACTCCGTAAATGAGGGAAAAGACACATGGTGAGGCAACAAAAGAGGGAATACTCTACCCCAAGTATACAACCAGGTACGAGATGAATTCCAGCAGAACTCTTTCATGTTAACCTAGTATTTGTGGAACTGGACTTCTCATTTTATTGTCCAGCCTGTACACTGAAAACCCCGGAAGATATGTAATTAGACATATGGTGGCCTACACCCAGGCTGCTGTACCAAGATGGTTGAAGAATCTCATGTCACACAGAAATAGTCTCCATAGCTCCCTATCGTATTTTTTTTTCTCCTGAGATCAAATATATTGAAGAGACTAATCTAATATTAAACAAAGATTGTTAACCTGCTGTACCATTACTGAGTCACTTTGTGCGTATGCATTGTGATATAGAGCCTTTTATTACATGATTACAGAACAATCAGAAGTGTAATTACCTAGAATATAAACTCAAAATACATCTATCAAGAGTCAGATTATCGAGTGTATTTTTCTTTAATAGTTCAGTGCCCCAGCTCCTCAGCCTCCCCCCTCCCCGCCTTTTCTGTGGTTAATATTTGCTTTGAAAGTCAGTATTTATGATCATCTATACAGAAGTCAGTCTCTGCTGATTGTCTAGGCAGTATATAAATCCAGACTAGTCAGATTTATCGGTTGCTAGTTATGTTCCACAGTTTGGTAAGTGACCAATCTAGAATGCATAAAGTTGTGGGAACTTGGATTCAGTTTAATGTTTAATTCAACTAACATTGGTCATTGAAGCCGCTCTATTGACTGTGAATGAAGATTGATTCTGTATGGCTAAGGGAGCTGGCTAATTACTGGAGGAGAATAAAAAGACCAAATTGTTTAATTTCGCAATGCATTTTGTTACCAATTTGGTATAAAACTAACTCTGCAGTTTTATACATTCTGTTGTACGTCAAAATGAGAGCACTGATTGGTCAATAACTTTTTTAATACCTCGTTCTTTTTATAGTGCCTCTTATCAATAACACTGCTCTACAACCAAAATGCTTCTGAAATAAATGTAGTCAAACTGTACTAATTCTGGGTCACTGAGAACGAAAATGATGCTTAAAATTGTTGATTGGCTCTAGTTTTCAAGATATGCTATTGGGTCAGTATATACGACCCTTGACTTGGGAATGGCGGAGGATAAGTGAGTTATAAAGGGAAGGGATCTCAATTTAAACCAGAAATGACTAAAATACATCTTTTACTGGATCTATGAATAAATCTATGACTGGGTTTGGACAGTACTTGCTTTTTAGGCAAAACAATGAATGATGCAATCTGAAGCTGGTATTGCGTCATACATGATATGAATTGCATCCTGTTATTCCTAGAAGTCATGGATGATGCAATCCTAACGAAGCTTACATCACTCTGCTGAACAAATTGCCCTATATGAGCTCTAGAAATCATACAGTGTTGTGCTCTCTTATTTGTCAGTGTTTGATTTTGCAAAGGGACACATTTCTGTTTAGCCAAAGTGCGCAGAGATGCCTCGTACTTGTGTGAACAGTGCAGATAACTTCTGCTATGTTTGTGGTGAAGTGACTTTTGCATCACAAAAGCGCACTATAACCACTATGGTTAAGAAAGCCTATCACCTTTATTTTGGCTGCCAAATTGGAGATCAGGACAAGAGGTGGGCCCCACACATATGCTGCAAGACTTGTGCAACAAATCTTCGCCAGTGGTTGAACAGGAAAAGGAAATCTGTCTTTTGCAGTGCCAATGATTTGGAGAGAGCGAACAGATCATACCAGCAATTGTTACTTGTGCATGGTGCCTCCAGTTGGGAAAGGTGTGTCAAAGAAGAAAAAGTGGACTGTGCATTATCCAAACATTCCACCAGCTATAGGCCCAGTACCCCACGGAGAAGGACTGCCGGTTCCTGATGCACCAGACTCATTCTCACTTGAGTCAGACGAGGAAGAGGATGAAACTTCTGGTCCTGAACCATCAATGTCACAGGACCCACATTTCTCCCATCCTCCTCCTCTGAACCACACCTCATAACACAAGGTGAACTGAATGACCTTGTCAGGGATTTGGAACTACCCAAGAGTAAGGCAGAGCTGTTGGGCTCCAGACTACAGCAGTGGAATCTCCTGGCAGGTGATGTTAGGGTTTTCATGTTCCGTGACCGTCAAAAGGATCTTGTCCCATTCTTCTTCATGGAAGGTGATCTTGTAGCCTGCAACAACATCGATGGTGTGATGGCAGCCCTCAACATCGTTCACGATCCAGATGAGTGGAGACTGTTCATTGATTCATCGAAGACGAGTCTTAAAGCTGTTTTACTGCATAATGGCAATGTTTTGCCATCAATTCCAGTTGGTCATGCAGTCCATATGAAGGAAACCTATGACAACATGAAACAACTTTTGAGGTGCATAAACTAGGACCAACATCAGTGGCAGCTTTGTGGCGATTTGAAGGTTGTTGCTCTCTTGCTTGGTCTGCAGACTGGATACACAAAGTACTGCTGTTTTCTCTGAGAATGGGATAGTCGTGCAAGAGATTCCCACTACATCAAGAAAGATTGGCCACTCCGACAGTCATTGGAGCCTGGGAGGAAAAGTGTTCAGCATCCACCACTTGTTGAATCAAGGAAGATTTTGTTACCACCCTTCCACATCAAGCTGGGTCTGATGAAGAACTTTGTCAAGGCCATTGACAAAACACAAGCAGCTTTCAAGTACCTCCGTGGAAAATTTCCAAGGTTAAGTGAAGCTAAGATAAAGGAAGGTGTCTTTGTTGGTCCTCAGATTCGTGAACTTCTTTGAGATGATGCATTTGACCATGCACTGCGTGGCAAGGAAAAGACGGCCTGGAAAGCCTTCCAGTTAGTGACAATACATTTTCTCGGAAACAACAAGGCAGACAACTACAGGTTGTTGGTGGAAAACCTCCTCAAGGCATATCAAAGCCTTGGTTGCAACATGTCACTAAAGATACATTTTTTGCACTCTCATGTAGATTTTTTTCCACCGAACTGCGGAGCAGTGAGCGACGAGCATGGCGAGCGATTTCACCAGGACATTGCAACAATGGAGAAACGCTATCAGGGCAAATGGAGCCCATCAATGCTTGCAGACTATTGCTGGACAGTAACAAGAGATGCTCCATTTAATGAATACAAGAGACAAGCCAAGAAGTGCCGAGTAGACACTGAATAGGACTAAACTATGTACAGAACAGTTTTTTGCCTTTTGTTTCATAATAAATTTTATTTATATAACCCTTTTGCTGATTTTTAAAGTGTTACATAAACAGGACAGGTGAAATATCATGTAAAGCAACCATAAACACATGAAAAGACCTAGGTTTACAATTTATGATTAAAACTCTACTATCTACACAATATACATAGACATAAAATGTAAAAACGTAAATATCTTAGAAACAGTAGCCAATCAGTTGTTTTAATTGTCATATTTGAATTCAGCACATCAAAATACATAATAAATAGCACATTTTATCTCTGAAGCAGACGACTTCTCAAAAATTGTAGACCAGTGTAATTTCAAAGTGTTTTCCAAAGGAGGTTGTTATTCCAGTTTTACAGATTAGGAAACTGGGGGGAGCACAGTGACTGTAACTAGTTTATAGGTTGGTTTCCAATCAGATGATCTTTTAAAAATAACTGATTAAGTCCATGGAACAAAAGTGTCCTATTATTCATGTTTACTTGATTGCTTTCTAATAAACATTAAACTATTTTTTTAACTGTGAGGTTTTTCAAAAATCTAGTTAATCGTAATTACCCTGAGCTAGCATGAGAGATTCAAGGGGATATTTAGAAGCTAGTTGAAAACAACCAGGAAAGAAAAGGTAATGATCATTTAGTGTAAATTGTTTTAATCATCTGAGGTATAGATCTTAATTTGTGCCGCAAAATCAGTGTCTCTGTGGAAGATCCAGGAAAGAGGAAGGGCTGGAAATCAAAGTGACAGGTTATGTAAAGTGATCGTATTACACATCCAGCATAAAGCAAACATGTCCTGCTTCTAAATATAAGAAATAAGCATCCTACTCCAGTCCTCTAATGGGCATGAGGAAAGAATTTTCAGCTACGGTTTGGTTACTATAGTCATGTTTTAGTTGTTGTCTCTTCCTACTTTGTAAATGTAATCTGGTCACTTGCAAAATACTCCCTATGGCCTTACCACTACAAGAAAGCATATATTCCCCTAAATTCTACTTCCTGTAAGCTCCCCTAAATTTTATGCTGTGCTTCTAGAAATCATCACTGGAAGTTATCCCAATCATTAATGGTGTTTGTTACGGCCTACAGGACAACTGAGAATAGGGCCTCATTTTGTGAGGCACCGTACAGAAGAGCACTACAGGCAGACAAGGCCTTTGCAGAGAAGCTAAATGAATTCTTTGCATCAGTCATCACTGCAGAGGATGTGGAGGAGATATCCACACCTAAGCCATCCTTTTAAGTGACAGATCTGAGGAACTGTCCCAGATTGAGGTGTCAATAGAGGAGGATTTGAAACAAATTGATAAATCAAACAGTAATAAGTCACCAGGACAAAATGGTATTCAACCAAGTGTTCTGAAGGAACTCAGATATGATGTTGCAGAACTACCAACTCTGGTTTGTGAATCAGCCTCTGTACTAGATGAGTGGAGGATACTAATTTAATGCCAATTTTTTTAAAAGGCTCAGTAAATCTAACTTCAACATCAGGCAAATTAGGTGAAACCATAGTGGAGAAGAGAATGATCAGACACATAGATGAACACAACATGTTGGGGAAGAGTCAACACAGCTTTTGAAATGGTGAAGCATGATTTCCCTATCTATTAGCATTCTTTGAGACGGTCAACAAGCACATGGGAAAGGTAATCCAATGGAAATAGTGTACCTGGATTTTCAGAAAACCTTTCAGAGTGTCTGACACCAAAGGCTTGTAAGCAAAGTAAGCAGTCAGAAGCTAAGAGGGAAGATCCTCTCATGGATCAGTAACTAGTTAAAAGATAGGAAACAAATGGTAGGAGTAAGTGGTCAGTGGAGAGAGGTAAACAGTGGGGTTTCACAAGGATCTGTAATGGGACCAGTGCTCTTCAACATATTCATAAATGATCTGGAAAAGCGGCTAAACAGTGAGGTGGCAAAATTTGCAGATGATACAAAATTACTCAAGATAAGTAAGTCCAAAGATGACTGGGAAGAGTTACAGAGGGATCTCACAAAAGTGGGTGACTGGGCAGGAAAATGGCAGATGAAATTCAGTGTTAAGTGCAAAGTAATGCATATTGGAAAACATGCCAACTCTATATACAAAATGATGGATTCTAGATTAGCTGTTACCTCTCAAGAAAGAGATCTTGGAGTCATCATGGATAGTTTTCTGAAAACATCTGTTCAATGTGCAGCATCAGTCAAAAAAGCTAATAAAATGTTATGAGCCATTAGGAAAGGGATAGATAAAACCAAAAATATCATAATGCTGCATATGAATCCATGGCATGCCCATACCTTGAATACTATGTGCAGTACTGGTTGCCCCATCTCAGAAAAGATATATGGGAAAAAGTACAGAAAAGGACAACAAAATTGATTAGAGGTATGGAACAGCTTCCCTATGAAGAGAGATTAAAAGGACTGGGACAGTTCATCTTAGAAAAAAGAGATAAAACTGAGGTCTATAAAATCATGAAGGGTGTGGAGAAAGTCAACTAGGAAGTATTTATCCCTTCACATAACACAACAACAAGGAAGGGGTCACCCAATGCAATAGGCAGCAGTTTAAAACAAACCTGAGGAATTACTTCAAACAACACACAGTGAAACTGTGGACCTTGTTTCCAGGGGATGTTGTGAAGTCCAAAAGTATAACTGGGTTCAAAAAAGAATTAGATAAATTCCTGGAGTACAGGTCCATCAGTGGCTATTAGGCAAGATGGTCAGGGATGCAACCTCATGCTTTGAGTGTCCCTAAACCTCTGGCTGCCAGAAGCTGAGATTGGATGACGGGATGGATCACTTAATAATTGCCCTGTTCTGTTCATTCCCTCTGAAGCATCTGCCACTGGCCACTGTTGGAAGACAGGGTACTGGACTAGGTGACCCATTGATTTGACCCAGTATGACCATTCCTGTGTTCTTATGTACTGTGCTTTCCTTTGGGCAAACTGGAAATTTGGCATATCTCTGAATAAGTTAAATATTGTCATTTAACTTATTTGTAGTTTTTGCCTACAACAGATGTAGCAGTGGGATTTTACCAGTACAAAAACAAAATAATTGCTGAGAGAAACCTTAAAGCCACAATTATAACCGTAGCTAAAATAAATGCACACAGAGATTTCCCCCCAATGGCCTACAGTCCACAAGAAATTACAAACCTTGCTTTGTTTTATAGCTATATTGCATGTATGTTGAGGGAGTTGTATACCAGCGGCCAAACAAAAAGTTTTGCTCTGTAACTTTAGCTGGTATGTGCTTAGTGATTTTGGGGGGCTAGATCCACTAAGGGAATTTAAGCTTAGCATTACAATAGCCAAGTTTAGGCACCTTACTGCCTAGTGGAATCCTTAGTCCTAAATTAGCTTCCTCAGATATGGAAAGTGTTAGACACCTAAGAATGGGATTCACAAAAGCCAGCAAGCTGAGCAGAGAATAATCTAAGTGAGCCAGTAGGAAATGGTGAGGAGAGTCAAAAGTTGCTGAGTGTCTAACTCTGCTCAAGATTCCCAGCTGTGAACCCTCCCCTGTGTTTAGGCACCTAACCCAAATCCACTGTTCCATGTTGTATAAATAATTAAATACTAGAGAAAGTGAGACTGCCCTAACTGCTGGCTATAGAGTCATTCACCTAGAATGTGGGAGATCTAAGTTCAGGTCCCTGTTCCGATGAATATTAATTATTTATACAAAGTGCAACAGGTTCAACAGGACAGATTGAGAAAGACACATCACAGAATACCCTATAACTAGGTTTGGTGGGATTAGATTTTTATCTAAATGTTGATATCAGTGCACATATACAAACTGATTGGAAAAATATTTCCATAGATGATGATGATCAAAATTTACAAATAGCAAAGAAAGAAAAATGCTACTTGAGAATTTATTAAAGTTTGAATTAAGGATACTTACTTTGTATATTTTGACCTGTGATGTTGAAAATGTGTTTCAATGATTATAAAGTTTTAACTTTTTGAATCTCAACATCTGCTGTCATTAAATAATATTGTCTGACCCTCCATAATTCTGTGCAACTAAGAAAATTTTAATAGATATATAAAAATGGGGGGGGGGGGAAGACTTAAAAGCAGATATCTGTCAACATGATTTTTAAAATTAAAAAATGAAACTCTGCCAGGCTTACCTATAACCCAGTTGTTTAGGGACTTTCCTGAGAGGTAGAAGACCGACAAAAATGGATTTGAACCTCACATCCTCGGTGAGTACTCTAACCACTGGGATTAAAGTTTTTTGATGGTTCGGGTTCTGTAGTTTCCGTGTTGGAGTGTTGCTTTTTTAAGACTTCTGAAACCGTGCTCCACACCTCGTCCCTCTCAGATTTTGGAAGGCACTTCAGATTCTTAAACCTTGGGTCAAGTGCTATAGCTATCTTTAGAAATCTCACATTGGTACCTTCTTTGCATATTGTCAAATCTGCAGTGAAAGAACACATGCTGAGTCATCATCCGAGACCTCTATAACATGAAATATATGGCAGAATGTGGCTAAAAAGAGCAGGGGACATACAATTCTCCCCCAAGGACTTCAGTCACCAATTTAATTACACATTTTTTTAAAGAGCATCATCAGCATGGACGCATGCCCTCTGGAATGGTGGCCGAAGCATGAAGGGGCATACAAATGTTTAGCATATTTGGCACGTAAATACCTTGCAGTGCCAGCTACAAAAGAGCCGTGCAAATGCCTATTCTCACTTTCATGTGACATTGTAAATAAGAAAAGGGCAGCATTATCTCCTGTAAATGTAAACAAACTTGTTTGTCTTAGCAATTGGCTGAACAAGAAGTAGGACTGAGTGTCTTGTAGGCTTTGAAGTTTTACATTGTTTTGGTTTTGAGTGCAGTTATGTAACAAAAAAAAATCTACATTTGTAAATTGCACTTTCACGATAGAGATTACACTACAGTACTTGTATGAGGTGAATTGAAAAATACTGTTTGTTTTGTTTATCATTTTTACAATGCAAATATTTGTAATAAAAATAATATACACTTGGATTTCAATTACAACACGATAAAATATATATGAAAATAAATTTCACTTGTATTCTATTGTTTGACAGTGAGATTAAAACTGTGATTAATCGCGATTGTTTTTGAGTTAATCACGTGAGTTCACTGCGATTAATCGACAACCCTAATAATGATATATATTTGCACACTAGGTTTTGAGAAGTTGTTAATTCTGCATTGAATTAATGAATTTTCAATATGCACTTCATTTTTTTTCAAACGCGTAAGTTTTATATAGAAGTAAAAATGAATAGTTTCTGAAATCTGAGTATTGTATTCACGAATGTGCTCTGAAAATTCAGCCATCATCTTACTGCACCTCTGTGTTGAGTGTGTGTTTGTGTGTGTAAAATGTCTAGGGATCATATTTTTCCACAGCCAAAACTTCCTAGTCACTTTTTTGTACAATTATACATTCTCTTTCTTCCAGACATATTACTGTGTCTGCGTTGACCTGAAACAAGAAGGGATGAAGAATCACAATTCATTCCTCTTGAAAAACAGAATAAATTGTTAAAGCCTGTTTTTCAGGCATTTTTTCACTGCGTGAACAGCTGTCTGATTGAAGAATCTGTTGCATAGGCCTGAGGTCATCATACTGATAGAACAGGAGGTTAGCAAGTGGTTTGTAAACTCATTTGAAAAGCGAGGGTAATAAATGGTTCCTTTACTACTTACTCTTCTCCTGCTGTGATCCTTTAACCTTGGAGGACTGGTTGCATCTCATACTGTAATTCATCACTTTTTTTTCTGGTGGAATTTAAATTAGGTTAAGATTCAGAAATAAAATAATGTTTATCAAACAAAATAAGTGAAGACTTCCCCCCCCCCCCCCAACATGAAACTTGATAATTCTATTTAGTTGTGTTCACAATAAGTGAATATTAAAATGGAAACCACAATAAACCCAGATAAACTTCATACTGTGTCTTGAAAAGATCACTTGTATTTTTCTTTTTGTTTTTTTTATGTAGCTTGGAATTAGAATGGGGTTTTCTATCACTTAAAAATTGGAGCCATCACTATCAATTAATTTCAAATATGGCACATTACTTTGAAATGTAAAACTAACTTCACACAGAGAACTACATGAAAAGAAAATTCTTTTTGATAGAAAAAGATCCAGTGGAAGAAAATTCATCCACCAATGAAACATACCTAAATAACTGACAGGGGAGAGGCAGTATTCTGGGACAGAGGCAGTAGAATATGGGTAGCTGTCTTCTTTCTCCAGGGGTTTGGCATCCCTTAAAGCAATAATTTTCATCTTCTGGCTACTTTCATTTTATTTTCTGAAAATTGATAGCTGTTTAATGCTTCCAACATATTCAAACTTACTTTATTTGGAAGTAACATTTGGGCAACTAAATGCTTCTGAAAGGGCAGCTGAGTTTTTGGAGGATAGGAAGGGTTAGAGAAGTTGTTCCACATAGTCCCTGGGAATCTGAAAAAAGGTAGGGGAGAATTAAAAGTTAATTTAATGTTAAATACACTGAAAGTATGAGAGAGAAAAAGGTGTATACTGTATAATCTTGTATTTCTTGCTTTTCCTTAGGAGTATTTTTGGTAGTGCAGTGCACTATCACACATTGAAATCTGGTGGAACATGCTAACACACTGCAGGAACTGATGCTTCTTTCACAGCCTATCTTTTTACTCTTTTTCTCATCCCTCTCCTCCCCCAGCCATACCTTCCCAAGAGGAAAACCACTTCAGTACTGCCAAGGGAGAATCTTCACATCTGAAAAGAGGACAGTATTTCCCCATTAGTAGGCAGGAGTTTGCTATACTTTAATTTGACCACATGGCAACTAATCATTAAATTTTAGTTAAAATGTTTAAAAGTTGAATTTATTTAGTAAAACAAATTAAAGGGTCTACCTTTTTAAAACTGGACTTATAATAGTAATATGACTTAGGGGATGTACCAAAAGAGCAAACCTACAAAAATATGTAAATATCTAATTGATCTCAGTACTTACATGTTCCTATCCCATCACGGTGATATCTCTGCATCCTATTCAGAATTTAAGCAGTTTAGGCACTTCAGTGCTTAAGTTCTGTTGATAATCAATGGATCTGAAGCTCCTACATCATTCAGGTGCTTTGGAAATTTTTACCCGATGTCTTTCTGATGTAGAATGGACGTGCTGAATAAATAGTTACATTCTAGTAATTATGAAGTATAGTTTGTATACTATTGACTGTAAACAAATGCACATAAATGCAAAGTTAGACTGTATTTTAAAGTGGAGTATACATTTTTTTTTTTAATAATGCTACTCAGTATGAGAACAATGTTAAATACATTTAAATCAGGTTGCCTTAGATACTTCTAGAGTATTTATTATTTACAGTATGTTTAGGCTTGAATCCTACAGTTGGGTCCACTAATGTGGACCCTTGCCCGCTCAGGAATCATTGTTGCGAATTCAGTTGCACAACCTTGGAATCTTTGCCACTTGAGTAGGAATGAAAAAACTACAATTTCATTATCCCAAGGAAATGCACCACCAAAATGACTATAGCGCAACTGGGTTAAATTATTTTCAGTCTTGACAGCATGAAATACAAATATAGAATCATGGTTCTTTATAAAACCAAACTTTTTGTAAAGTATATAACACTGACAACTTTGAAGGTTCAGGTATGTTTTTTTTCTTATTTGAGACTTTTCACCATCATCACTCACTAGTAGTTTGTGATAAATAGTACTTAACATTAGTTGGTACGCAATGTTAGTGAACTTTCTAAACTTTGAACAGAAAAACCTTCTAGTTTGTAAGCTAAAATTCTCCTAAAGCTTTTTCTCCTGTGCTTTTCATAAAATTGTAGTTTACTGATGTTGCCAGAAAACTAGCACTGCTTGGTCAAGATGAACATCACTAATTGATCAGATTGCCTTTATTCAGAATACCTTTATTTCATAAAAACATTAGTCTACCTGAGTATATTCTCTATTAAAAGTAACCATCTAAAATACTTTCCTCAGATAGTTTTAAAAATGGTAGTGTACTTTTAAAAGGTTGTCACTTTGACATGAATGACTATTACAGTAACCGGTGTGTTGCCCAATATATTTAGAATATTGATTCTTTTGTTTGTTTAATAATTCTTACAGGTGCATTCTGCTTCCTCTTTTGGGGATGAAGCCCCCCCAGCAGAGCCTCTTTCTGCTTGTAGATTCGATTGATGAGGGTTGTAATGTTGCAGAAGGTGAACAGACTTCTACAGGCATATCTGGAACTATTGCAGAGCTTTTAGCTGATCACTACGAGTTCTTCCCTCCATGGTTGCTCCTCCTCTGCTCTGCTCGCAAGCAGAGTAAAACTGTTACAAAAATGTTTACAGGTGAGTACAAGCAATTGTGAATTGTTAGCTACCTATGTGCTGTAACAAACATAATTTTACAGGAACCTTACTGATGATTGAAAGTGCAAAGTATACATTTTAATTGCTCTAAATTTGTTGCCAAAGAGTTAAAAACCTTGACAATCCTAAACATATATTCCTATTTTTGGGTTTTCTATAGTGCTGATCAGTAGGTAATATATAGTAAATGGTAAATTAGATCTGCCAGGTAAGGTTGGCACGGAGCTTTCTTTCTTCTTTTTCTGGTCTTAAAAAGCTATGTCATGATTTTGCAAGTGTGTAGGTGACATGTATAGTATATGTTCCCCCCCCCCCCATATACCTTCCCCTAAACACACAGACTTCAAGAGTCTCAGAGATTTTTTTCATCTAACATCAAGATGTCATCTTATTTGAGAAAACAGGAGCTAAACTGTGCAAGCTAAGTGCATGGGTTTAACTGAATGCAGAATTAGGTCTTGGGAGTGTATTTCTTGGCAAAGGTTATACAGTAAAGAATCTCCTACAACTTGTTCATCCAGTCCTTGCTGTGTCATAAGACCATTTCATCAGTGTGATGCTATTGTTACTGGGAGTTTCTTGAAGCTTAATAAAGGGAAGCACCAAAACTGCGTTCCAGGCCTGCGTATAAAGCCTGTGTGTGTGTTTAAGGCAACAATTGGAATGAAAATGTGATTATGGAATATAGCCCCAAATCTTTGATAGGCTTACTAGTTTTCACAGTGGCCAAAGGACAATGTGATAACTGCATTTTGAAATCAAGTACTGTATTAATCAGTGGCAGACATGAAAATGGTATCTGGGAGAATATGAGAACTAAAATTAAGAGAGGCTTTGGATGGCTTCTTAGAGTATCTTTGGGTGTATGCATGGGAATAGTTTTTCAAACCTTGGCTGCTTAGATATTTAGCCATTGTCAAAAAAGCAGAGAAAAACTACCTTCAGAGCAATTTTATTTCCATTCTTTTGAATCACATCATGTTGCAGATTAGTCCTGAAAAATTGCTGTTCTGTTGTCTACGAAGTATATTTCCAGATGGAGTTCCTGACAAGAAAAATCAGCAGAACTAACGTATAAGCTTTGAAATAAATTTCATTTGAATGAATTAGCTTCTCATTTCCTCAGAGGGTGGTTTGATGAATAACATAATAAGGAAGTTAGCTTGAAATGTTGCAACTCTGTGTGAACCATTAAAATCTTTTCTTCTCTGGCATCTCTGGCTATTACATATAGCCAGAAAGAATGATACCCAACATAATTGGACACAACTTGAAATGAATTTGAGTATATTTGGAGAAGGTTGCATCTCCACCAGAGTAGAATATTATAACTCTTGGTAAATTGTCGGGGAGCTGCACTCCAGTGGACATTCTACCCATAGGTTTGAGGATGCAAATAGTGTGGAGGCTATTCCAGACCATGGGTGTAAAACAGAGGCAGATAACAGTTTGTCACTAGTTAGAGGATTTATTATACTCGCTGCAGCACTCAGTGTTCATGTAGGGTCTGGTGTGGGCAGGAGGGGGATGGTTGAAGCTCCCTGAAGCTCCAGATATATAGCAGTTCTGAGTGGTAAAACTAAGATGACACTGATGAAGGGATTCCAGTGTAGATAACCCACAAAGGGGAAGGAAGGAAATTCACATCTCTCCTTAGGCAAATTCTGCCCCCTTATTTCTGGTGCTTGAAAGCCTGCTTGGAGTTAAACATTGCTGAACTGCATGGGGAGGGGGGCAGGATGTGGGGAACTTTTATAAGGGATATATGGTGGAGCGTAGGTCCTGGGTTCGATTTATGTCCTGCTATGCAGGATGGATTTCCCATTGGGACGGGGAGCTGCACTCCAGTGGACATTCTACCCATAGGTTTGAGGATGCAAATAGTGTGGAGGCTATTCCAGACCATGGGTGTAAAACAGAGGCAGATAACGGGAGTTTTGGAGGCTGTAGCCTGCAGACTCTGTGCTTGAAGATAGCGAGACTTGGTAACTGGTGTATTTATTCCATCTGTGAGTTCTTTGACTAGTTTGTCTATAACAGCTGTATAGCTGGGCTGTGGGCCCATGGGTAAGCAGCAGAAACATGTCTGTTTGTTGGTGCCCCTGGAACTTCCCTAGTGTTCCAAGACTTATTGTAAATCATCATTAATGGTATACCTCTGCTAACTCTTTTAAAACTCTTGGTTGCAAGTTCTCCAGACCTGCTGATTTAAAAATATCTAACTTTAATAGCTGCTGTTTTACATCCTCCTGATTTACGGTTGGCATAGAAAGAGTGTTATCATCATCATGTGATGAGACTACATCATCTTCTTTTTCCAAATACAATATAGAAATATTTATTGAACACTTCTGCCTTATCTTACTTATTACTGTCAGTTCTACTATTTCCATCTAGTGATGAGCCAGTGCCATTGTCAGGATTCTTTTGTTCCTAATATATTGTCTGTAACCCTGCCTCCCATAGATTTATCTTTATGTCTCTTTGTTTCCCTTATCAATTTTCTACAGTTCTTAGCTTCTAATTTCTGTTTATTTTTTATCAACATCCCCTTTCTTCCATTTGTTATGTTGTTTTTAAATTTAAACTTCCCCTCTAAACAAATAATTTTTTAACCAATGCAGCCTTCTTCTTAAATCGGTTATAACCATTGATTTTAACATTCTAATTATGTGAATCATCCCACCAGGTTTCAGCAATACCAACTAGATTGAATTTATGGTCATAATGAACTAATCTAGTTCCTCTTGTTTGTTACCCTAGCGTTGGATTATAGGCAGTTAAAGAATTTAGTTCCTTGATGAATTTTGTTTTCAGGATCTCGATTTAGTGCTAAATGAATGCTTATATCTTCCATCTTTTTACCCTCCTCTTTTGTTATTAATGTAATGCCTTCCTAACTACTCTAGTCAGTCTGGTCCCAAGGAAAATGTTTCCCCTACTACTGAGGTGGAAGCCATCTAAACTATACAGTTCCCTCTCCCCACAGAAGGTGGACCAATGTTTCACAAAACCAAAGCCCTACACCACTTACCAAGCCAGCAGTTCACTTGCATTTCTTTTGCCTACTGTCGTCTTTTCCCTCAGGAAGGTTCTCAGAGAAGATCATTTAGGTATTATTATTCTTCGATGCACTTCCAAGTAAGCTATTAACCAGGAGATATCATGTGACATGATATGAAACATTAATGATGGATCCATGCCCGTCAACTCCAGAAGCATTGTCAGTCTTAGAGTGATGTCTTGTGTCTTTGCTCCATGAAGGCAGCACACCTTCCTGTTGTCCACCTGTCCCTTGAAGAGAGTTCTTTCGATTCTTCTGAATATTGAATCCCTAACAAGTATAGTCTGTCTTTCTTGGATGTTGGAGATCTGTGTGCAAGCTTGATTTTCATACAGGTGTAACCAAGCTGCCATTCATAGTTGTGTCCTGTACATCTCTCCGTTCCCTTGGACCAGCTGGCTCTTGAGAGGTATCTTCCACAGTTGTCATGTTGAGGACATGCTATTGATTGGAAACTTCTAGCTGTGTGGCATTCCTCCTGGTCCTTCTTTCTCTGGTGGCCGCTGCCTGCCCTTTTTTGTCCATCTCCAGCCACGTAGAATGCTGCCATGACCTTTTTACCTCTGGTGGTTACAAACTGCCAGGACTCCTCTCTGTCTCTCTCTCTCTCGCCAGTTCCTTTTTTCCTTGAACCTGGTATACTGATATTTCCCAAACCTGGCTGTTTAGGAAGTCCTCAGCTTCTCTGATTCTCAGTAGCATCTTTATTTGCCTCTCCAGTCCAAGAAACTTTTTCTCCAGCACACCCACCAGCTTGTACTTCATGACTAGGAAGTCCAAGAACCTACATGGGGAACAAATATTTTAATAGTGGGCTCTTCTTCAGGTGTTGAGAAGGGTACTCCGAGCATCACAGCAAAATGCCAGCTGGAACAGATTGTTTAGCTTGGAGTACCTTGTTCCCAGATCTGAAAAAGAGCTCTGTGTGGCTCAAATACTTGTCTCACTCACCAACTGAAGTTAGTCCAATAAAAGATATTACTTCACCCATCTTGTGTCTCTGGCTCCATAGGTTATTTAAACACTCTCACTTGCTCTTTCTTCAGAATTTCATTCAACTCTTCTGACTTTGTGTAATATTTTAACTGAGATCTAGGAAACTGAAATGTCACATGATATGTTTTCACTTTCTTACAGGCTTTCTGTCTTGGAAAACATTTTCTGAGCTGATTTTTGTAATTGTTGTACCACAGATCGAACTCCCTGCCTACCTTTGTAGTCTGAATTTATCTTTTGTCTCTAAAAGAAATAACCTAACCAGGTTGCCATACCTGCTTCTATCTGTCTTTTGTCTGTTAGATTTTGTTTGCTAATTTGTTCAGTGCTCAGCTTAGTATGTTGTTTGAAATAAACAATTATCTAATGCTAATTCTTCCCCAATGGTATGATGTATTAGTATATACTGTTTTAGAACTTTGCAGAAGATACTGTTTATCTTTCTTAGTCTTATTTAGTGTGCTTTAGTCTCTTGTAGCCTTCTCAACATTCAGGGGAAGTTGTTAACCTGTAGGTCACTCAGATAATTAAAAATCAGTTTTGAAGTTGAGTATTCCCTTGGACATTCTTCTTCCACCTGGTCTGTGTATTGTGAATGTGTGTTTGTGCATATAGGGACAGACAAAGTGAAACAAAAAACAGTGGAACCAACCCATTTTTAATTTTGCAACACCCTTATGCTGAATACATGTCCAGGTTGTGTGCTTAAACCCCAACTTGTGCATGGTCATAATAGTATTTACATGTTTAAATTGGGAATATAGAGTCTTGATCAAGCACATTTGAAGTTTTTGACCTTTGTCTCCAACTACTAGTATTTGTCTGTTCTTATTTTGTTTCACAATTCTCTCACCCATGTACATGTTCTGCTCTACTCTACCTCAGAGGTAGCCCCAAGTGAGGGAGAATATTAGGCCTTAGGGCATTTTATCTACCTTCAGATCTACCAAGCTAGAGTGGTGGGTTTCAGTTCCCTCTTGAGTAATAGGAAGAAGCACCAATGAGAATTGATGGAATTCAGAATTTTGAACAAAGGGTTCTATTTTCTATCTATCTTCAACCTCACAGTAGTGATAGATGATTAAGTGGTATTGGCAATGGGCTGGGGAGGTTGTGGGTGGGGATATCATCAATAAGTGGACATGGTGAATCCAGGTGGGTTGGGGACACCAAAGGCTGGTGAGTAAAGGAAAGGCAGTAGATTGATATATGGGTGTACTGGTTCAAAAAAATTCTGGAGAAGATGCGTTTGGGTTGGGTACACAGGAAGTAATCGTGGGCCTGTGGAAATGAGGAGTGAGTGACATGAGTGGAACTTTGAGGGGCATAAAGGTGTGGCAATAGCTATGCTGACTCATATGGGGCAAGGGAAATTGAGGGAAAACAGACTGAAGTAGAGGCTTGAGAAGTGAAAAAGAATATGGGTCCTTAGAAGAGAGGGAACACTAGCAGATCCACATAACTGACCTGCCCTCACTTGGAGCAGTGACTCCCTTCCATGGGGAGCCAATTTCAGTTCACTGAGTGGAAAAGTCAGGGAAGAGGCAGTGTTCCCCTGCCTCCTTCTCTTGTGCATGCCACCAGTAGCTTTCCTCGCATGGCTGCTCACCCTTCTCATGTACTCAACATTTCACTTTTCCCCATTCATTCTTCCCACTCCCATAATGCTCATCACCCCTCGGGTGCACTTCCCCTATAGTCTAATTATGAATATCTAACTACTGGGCAAGTGAATGGCAGTATTAAACATAGTCTTTTCACTATACTTGCTAGGGGTTGTTAGGAATTTTTAGCATTCCTTTACAGATTCTATAGTATGTCTTTAGGTATTTCTAATGTGCTTGGTGCTGAAATTTGCATAGACCGTGAAAAGCTAAAAATATTTTTTTGTGTTTACTTTCCAAAGCAAAAAAAAGTACTTAATCTGATAAGTGATAACTTCATTTTAAAGGAAAAAATCCTCTAACTGGTAAAAATATGGTGGTTGGCCTTCTAAGAATAAACTGATTTGTTAAACGTGGCATCTGGCCACAAGTAATTAATCCATGATATCTATATAAGATTCCAGGACTGTCACCGTGTGTCACTCTGAAGTCTAAAATGTCTGAGTCAGTGTGAAGCAATGGAATGCTTTTTTTTGTTGAGAATATCACCAGCTTCAATCATCACTTGGATTTGCGGTCTGTTACCATCCAATTTTTAAGTTCTTAGCCATTTTGGGCCTTTTTTTATGTGTGACTTTATGAATTACACCTATGCAACAGCATAGGCTTTCAGGTACTTAATAGCTTTAGGTACTTTATAACAAAGCAGTTTTATTTAAAGAAACTTGGCATTGAGAAGCCGATACTTACCCATATTTAAAATTTACTTTTCATAACCTTTTACTTTGCCATGTAATTTTTTAATATTTCTGCTCACAAATAAGTTGCTAACTGTTGTTTCAAAGGGCCAGATTTTTAGGTATGTACGTACTTAATTTTTGTTTTTTTAGACTACAGGTAGAAAACAACTATCCCTACATTTAGATCACAGTTGTGACAAAAGAACTAACAGACGGAAGATAACCATAGTGTAATTATTCAACAAGTTTTACTAGATGAAACATATTTTTTTCCAGTATTGAGATCAACACTTTTTTAAAATACAAATTGGCTTTTTGTTAACATTGTTAGATAACAAACACATATTATATTCAGAATAGTGTAATTGTTTTCAGACCTTTCTGAGTTAGCAGACAAAGAAAGAATAACTTATTGTCACGGAGAGCAATTATATGAATTCAAAGAAATTTGGACCTTGGTTTTTATATATATTTGAATATAAAATGTTGAGATGGCTTAAATAATGACAGTCCTCTGTCCCCTCTCCTCCAACTCTCCCAAACCCCAGTACCATTGAGGTTCTGGGTTTTATAAATTAGAATACACAAAATCATTTAGAAATTATTAGAAAGCTTGGAATTTTAGAAAACTGACACAAGGAGAAATCTATGGCTAGCAGAGTTAAGAACAATAAGAACAAGTATTTTAAATACATTTTGACCAAAAAGAATCCTAACCATGGTATTGGGCCATAACTAGATGGAAATGGTAGAATTATCAATAATAATGCATAAGAGGCAGAAGTATTTAATAAATATGTCTGTTCTGTATTTGAGGGTGAAGGAACAGATGATGTATTCATATGATCTGATGATAATGAAACACTTTCCATCCAAGGATGTTAAACAGCAGCTACTAAAGTTAGACATTTTTAAATCAGCTGGTTCGAATAACATGAATTCAGAAGTTTCAAAGGAGTTAGCCATGAAGCTCTCTAGACCATTAATGTTGATTTCCAGTAACTTACGGAACACTGGGGAGGTTCCACAAGACTGGAAGAAAGCTAATGTTGTGCTAATATTTTAAAAGGTAAATGGGATGACCCAGGTAGTGATAGGCCTGTTAGTCTGACATCAATCCAGGGTGAGATAATGGAATGACCGATACGAGACTCAATTAATAAAGAATTAAAGGAGTATAATATAATTAATGCCTATTAGCATGGGTTTATGGAAAATAGATTGTGTCTGACTTTATTTCTTTGATGAGATTACAAGTTTGGTTGATAATGGTAATGGTGTTGATGTAATAGACTTCTGTATGGCATTTGACTTGGTACCACTTAATAGTTTGCTTAAAGAATGAAAATGATACAAAATTGACATGACACACAGTAAATTAATTAAACATTGGCTGATAATTCTGAATATAATTGTAATTGGGGAATCATCACTGAGCAGGTGTTTCTAGTTGGGACTTGCATGGATTGGTTCTTGGCCCTATACTGTTTAACATTTTTATTAATGACCTAAAAGAGAACATAAAATCATTACTGATAAAGTTTGCAGATGAGATAAAAATTGGGGGAATGGTAAATAATAATGAGGACCGCTCACTGATACATAGTGATCTGGATCGCTTGGTAAGCTGAGCACAAGCAATCAATAATATGATTTAATACAGCCAAATATAAAGTTATACATTATTTTTTTCTAGATGTAAGCCAGATTTACAGAATAGGGAGACTCTCTTGGGAAGCAGTGATACTGAAAAAGATTTGGGGGTCATTGTGGTTAATTAGCTGACCATGAGCTCTTAGTGCAACACTGTGGCCAAAAAGGCCAATGCAATCCTTGGATGCATAAGCAGGAGAATCTCAAGTAGGAGTAGAGAGGGTTTTTAACATCTGTATGTGGCACTGATGTAACTGCTTCTGGAATACTGTGTCTAGTTCTGGTGTCCACAATTCAAGAAGGTTGGTGATAAATTGGAGAGGTTTCGGAGAAGAGATGCAAGAAAGAGTAGAAGATTGGAAAGCATGTTTTATAGCAAGGGCCCTTTTGGGAATCATGATTTTTATTTTTTAGAAAATTCACAACAGTGTAAATGGCAAAGTATTAAATTTCATGGAGTTTGCATGGAACTAATTTTACAAGTAATGTTACTAACATGAAAGATTCAAGCAACAGAGGCTTCCCAAGATGACTCCTAGGGAAAAATGGACCCTAAAAAGCTTGATTTATTTGGCAGGAAGATCTGTTCCTCATCTGTTCTCCAGATGCGTATTTACAATTACCAGGCAATATTCTTAAACGACAGAGATTTGAACTGGGCAAGATGTTGCCATGCATTGAGAAGCTTCCACAAGATCAGAGGGAGGAGCTAAGATCCCTGGTATCTAAGGTGCAGTTAGTGGCCCAAACATCTCTGCAGGCTTTTCTTTCTAAAACATATCTGAATCCACCCCTTCCTCTCCACCGGTGTGGTTCATGCAAAGTTTCTGCCTCCTCTGGAATACTGCAAGATAGTTTGCTCTTCAGTTTATCCAGCATTTTGGTTCAGATGTTTGGGTCATCATTAAAAAAATTCTGAAGTTTATCTGAATATCTTCTGGGCTAGAAATCTAGGGAGCACAGGCTTTCTAATACATTTTCTGCTACTTCCTGGTTTTGGTTGTGTAGGATGTTGAGAATAGCCTGTCTTCCAGTATTTTAGTCCTTCCAGTTGTGATCCTGGCTAAAATTAGGAAATGAAAAGGTCCTAAGCAATTAAGGAGAATTATGGTAAAAATTATAATCAGATTTTACTGAAGTTCAAAATTTCAACTTGTTTGTCTGACTCTTAACTACTTTGTCTATGCTACTCCTAAATTCTACTAATAAAATCGATTGTCCCTTGTGGAGCTGAGATTTCTTCTTTCAGTCATCCACATAAAAAAAAAATTGATAAAAGCAACTGAAAGCCCATGCTATTGCATGGATGTAACTCCTAAATTCCTGTGTTTAAAAAAGAAAAGTCTGAGAAGTAAAAAATTAAATGGAAACAGGCCACGAATCTCAGTGGTGGTTGAACCTGGTGCTATTCTAAACAAAAAGAGCTCTCAGCCATGCTTGTAGCTGTTTTCATTGCTTCACACTGACTCAACAGCCATTCTAGGCTTCTGAGTGATGTTTGGGGTTATGTTTGCTGATTGTGTTGACTGGTGCCTGGGTTGTGTTGCGGTGGGACAGTTGTGTGAATTTGTACAGGTGAGCAAATGATGGCTAGGTGCTGCGGTGATGTGCTCTGTTTTTGAGTTATTGTGTGTGCTGGTTGTGTGGTGTGCATTGTTTTGAAGAACTGTGGCAGTTGAGCCAAGTAATTCTCCATCTGTGCAGTCTTTCTCATACAACCAATAAAACTGTTGCATGCAAAATTAGCCATAGAATAAGTGTGGTAATTGCTCTGCTACCATGATGGTCTAGGCCTAGTCATGGGCATAGATGCTTGCTGTCTCACTGGGGTAATTTATAAAGTCAAAATGGGTGTGAACGTAAAAATTGGATGGTAACAGACCACTAATCCCACTAATGATTGAAGATGGTGATATTATGAATAAAAAGAGCCCTCATCTGTGCTTCCATCGCTTGATACTGACTCTGCAGACAGTATAGGCTTTAGAGTGACACCCAAAATTACCATACTGGGATCTTATTATGTAGATGTCAAGAGAGATTCATTAATGAGAAGAAAATCCATGTTATCCTACAGTTTGTGTTAGAGGTTTAAAGAAGTACTTTTAAAATAGTTTTCACGTTATTGAAAAGGCTTCACAAGTAGTGGATTTCACTGTGTGAAATTGTACAGCTTGATTATAAGACATATTTTGTCCCATATATCTATATAGTTGTGAAGTTTTTGTACTCTTATACTAAAATTTTTAAACTTTTACTCAAAGGCTTGGAGGCTAAAATTGGGAGCAGTGCTCGCCAGTGGGTATGATTTTTTATTAGCTATTTGATGTTCGCCTCCTCTTCTTGCACTTCTCTGATTAACATTGCACAGGTTGATATCATGGAATATAATATATTAACTAACATGAAGTTCTGTTTGCATTTGTAAAAACTCTCTAATATTGTTTTATTTAATCAATTAGTAATTAATAGTTCTTACAGGTTGGGGGAGGTAAGATGCTCTAAACTTAAGAGCCTGTGTTCTATTTATGAAGTTTTAAGGAATAAATAAATATTTATGCAGTGATGCAGGGTTATGAAAGCAACAACATTCAAAGTTGAGGCTGCTCTAACTCATTCTGTCATATTTTGATATTGCAGGTGTGTCTGGTGAGTGTGATGGAATGTGAAATGTACAATGTGCTGCACATGGTTAGGCAAAAAAGTTAAATGCGGTTTTTCAGTTTTCAGGTGGATGATATTCTGTGTATCACACAGCTCCTTATGAGGAGGTTATGCATAAAAGTTCATATAAATACCTAATTGAAATCCTTTTTTAAATCAGCAGTGTAAATTATTCATAGCTAAAATATTGTATTTCTCTTTCATCATAAATATTTAAGATGCTTTCAGTTAAGTGAAGGAAGGGTGTGTGTGTGTGTGTGTGTGTGTGTGTGTGTGTGTGTGTATATATATATATATATATATATATATATATATATATATATATATATATATATATATATACACATCCTTCCTTATATATGTATAATATGTTTGGTTTAAATTTGTATTTAATAAAATGATTAAGATAAATGTTTGAGAGGAAAAAATAAGGTATTTAACACAATTTGTTCAGAACGTATATTTGTTGTACTAAGGTTTGAAAGGGGTCCTTTTACTCTTAAAGTATCTCTTTTTTTTTTTTTTTTTTTTTGAATGACCCAAGACCTCAGTGGGATGCCAAGAACTGCATTTGTAACTGAACTGTTTACAGAGCTGCCAGGGAACTTAATAAATCAGGGAAATCCATATTGGACAGAAAATTATGTGTTGTAAGAAAAATCTGAACAATGCAAAAGCAGGGTCGTGGGACCGTAAGTTGTGTCTGCTGCTCTCCTGTTTTGCTGAGCTCAAAAAGGTAATGGGAATGTATCTTTAACAAAATGAGCTTTTTCATAACGTTTTGATGCTTTTCATCCATGACAGCCTAATGAAAGTGGCTTATTATGTCTGATGTGGTTGGAAAGCAAGTTTGCAGGATTTTTGTTTAGACACGTAAAATGCCTTCCTTTTAGGTAATTGTTTAGAAAATATCACAACTTTGTTTAATTTAGTCCTTCAGTCTGAGCTAGCAATGGAAATTTTAGAACTTCGTTTCTTGTAATTCTAACTTTTTGTGTATAAAGTTTATTACAAAGGAAAATGGAGAGCATGTAGTTCGAGACAAGACTAGAAGAGCTCAGCAAAAAGAAGGCTGAGAGTGGATATGATTGTGCTTTATAAAGACATTTGAGGGAGGGAGGTAAACACCAGGGCAGGGAGGGGGGAAGAGCCACTTAAATTAAAGGATACTGTTGGCACAAGAAACAAATGGATATAAATTGGCTGTGAGCAAATTCATGATGGAAATGACAAGGAATTGTCTGACCATCAGAGGAGTCAGGTTCTGAAACAGCCTCCCAATACAAGTTGTGAGGCAAGCAACATAATTAGTTTTGAGAGAACTGAACAAATTTATGAATGGGATTGTATGATGGGGTGGCTCATGATGATGTGGGCAGAGCTCAGCAGCCATGGTGGTCCCTTCTGCTTTACGTCTGATGTTCCAAAAATCTCATACTTCAGGGCTTCAGCTGGTCGCCTGTAGGGATCAAGAAGGGATTTCCTCTTCTTCCCCCTCGCCCCCGCATGTATTCTGGTGGGTTTTTTTTCTTTTTCCTCTGAAGCATCAGAGATGCCCATTGCTGGAGATGGGACACTGGACGGCGTGGGTCAGTGCTCTGAGGTGGCTCCAAGCGTGTTCTCTCAGCTGGATGGTTCTTGCTTACATGCTGAGGTCTAACTGATTTCCAAATGTAGGGTCGGGAAGGAATTTTCCCACAAGTCAGATTGGCTGTGACTTTAGGGCTTTTTCACCTTCCTCTCTATCATGGAGTGCTGGTCACTTGCTCGGATTATCTAAATTAAATATGCCCAATCATTTTGCTGCCATTGCAGGAGACTCTGGTATGGGTTGCACCCCTATCCTTCCTGTTCTCTGTCTGTGACATATAATAGTCTAGTTTCCTGTTGGCTGTAATACTTTGGTCTAATTTTGGTTGTTAGTTTTAGTTTGTGGGTGCTGGGTGGTGTTGGTGTCCTGTGATGTTAAGAGGTCAGACTAGATGATCTGGTGGTTTCTACTGGCTTTAAACTCTGACTTTTTTCAGTTATTTTTCAGAATGGCATTTATACATGATAAAGAGGATGACATAGTCTGAGCTTCAATTTAAAATACCTATATCTCTATGGAAGTATGGGGTTAAGATCCTGACAGAGACAGCTCAGTCCATCATTCTTCCAAGGCCATTAATTTAAGTATTCTGCCGTCTGCTTTCATATGACACTTAAAAAAAAAAAAAAAAAAAAAAAAACGGGGTGGAATTGGGAGGATCCTTTCTGCTGTTTGTTTGTTTGTTTGTTTTGTTTTTTTTTTTGGAGGT
Organism: Emys orbicularis; assembly: GCF_028017835.1. Classification (NCBI taxonomy): domain Eukaryota; kingdom Metazoa; phylum Chordata; order Testudines; family Emydidae; genus Emys; species Emys orbicularis. The sequence goes on along the minus strand of NC_088687.1, from coordinate 44,798,957 downwards.
GAAAGATATTGTGGTTCCTTTATCAAGGTTTTAGTCGGATTACTTTGGCCAGAATATCCCTCCCTCATTATAGCACTGTGATGATGCATGCTGTGTGCTGGCTTGCTGCCACCCTCCACTCTAGAAATAGCTGCATCTCATGTCGGTGTGTGTAGTTAGGTCCAGTCCTAAGCTCCAAAAGGAATGAAACTGCATCCCTAAGCTAGACTACATTCTTTCTTCAGTAATGTTAACAGAATTGTTCACTAAACTCTAGTCAGTATTATATATGCAACCCCCATGAAGGTAATTGGGGTTGCATAGGTACCACAGAGGGCCTAATATGGGATGCAGAACCTTTAGTGAGGGTGCTTGAAAAGGGGAGAATCCATCTTAAGTCTTAGAACCCAGGTTGAATTTGCAGCTAGAACAAAATTTGTAAACTGAGTATTTAGATCTGGAAGTCATGTTAAACAAAACATAGATCCAAACAATGCCATTTTTTATTGTATCACCTCAAACTATTAGCTCTGTGGAATAATGGTCAAAACTGGATTGAACTGGTTACCACATGATTGCTTCTCCCCCAAGATAATTTGCGGTTTGATGACCACTTTTGGTTTAAAAAAAAAAAAAGTTTTTAAGGCAGATTAGCTGACTCTAAGAAAATGTGTGTACGTTGTTACTGTGGATGGATGAGGTTACTGTCTGTCACTGGAATGGTGAGGTACAGTTGTGGCCTAGAATTTTTTTTTTTTTTTTTACTCAGCAACTTAAATTGCTGTTTCTGTGACTTCTAGAGTTTCTTAAAGTTCTGTAGCTTCCAGAAAAGTGGTATGCAAGCATTATGTTTTATTGTTTAGAAAAAAACGATCTGTGGCAAATACAAAACTTGGCACTGTGAAGACTGATGTTTCAAATGACAGAGACCAGTTGTGTGCTACATGTAACTGAATTTTTTTATACACTACATTCTATCCATCTGCTACGTTCTGGGAATCAGCAGGCTACTAAAACTTCCAAGAGTCCAGTTTTGACATATTTCCAAGTATAGCATTCTTGTATGTATAATGATTTCTCTTCTTCCTCTTAAGAACAGAGAGGAAGACAAAGGGACCACGTGACATTGAGGAAACCTGGTTCGTTGTACTACCGAAGAAGTTGGAAATTGATCTACGTTACAACCTTCATTTGCAGAATCATATACTGTGCAATTTACAGGATTAAAAAGATAGTTAAATATATCTCTGACAGTGTTCGCTTTCAATATTTTGAAGGCTGTTAAAGGAGATAAAGATGATCACGCTATCTGCAGTAAATTGTATTTATTTTTAACTTGGAAATTCTCCATCATTATGCATTTGTTGTTAACCATAATTTCCTCTAATGTGAGTGAATTATCTTTTTCTACAGTATGTAACTATAATGTTGTTCCAAATTGAAATAGCTGCATTAATTTCAAACAAGAATTGAGTAAAATATTAAAACGGTATGCTTAATTCTTTCTGAAATGTACAGTGTACTCAACTCTCAGCATTAGAGTATATTAAAATTTTAATTTTCAGAGGGCAATACTAGTAATTATAATTGTTCTTACCTGCCCGGATCATTTTTTAAGATTCAGATTAGTCATCCTTTTTATAGAGGTTTTTAGTACTTGTGTTGAAATTTTATTTTTGCTAGATACAGAAATCAGTCAGCACTTTAAAGAACAAGGTTATTTAGGTAATACAGAATAGTGGGGAAGTACTGAAATCCTCACCCCAGTTTTTAGCAACTTTTAAAAAGGCAAACAGCTTACTATGATTTAATGAGGAAGCTAAATAAGTAATAAGTACCTAACAGAATAACAGTATTTTTAGATCCTACTTGTACTTTTACACTTACACACAGGTCATCATGTCAGATTCCCTGGGTCTGCAAAGATTTAAGCATGGGAATAGTCATAGATTCATAGAGTTTTTAAGGCCTCATCTAGTCTGATGTGCTGTATATCAGACTATTAAATTTCACCCAGTTACTCCTGTATGTGCTCAATAATTTGTTTTTGAATAAACCATATCTTCCAAAAAGACATCGTCTTGATCTGAAGATATCAAAAGGTGGAGAATCCCAAAGTAGTTTGTTTCAGTGGTTATCGCTGTCACTGTTTTAAAAAAAAAAAAAAAAAAAAAGGCCTGATTTCTAATTGAAATTTGTTTGGCTTCAGTTTACTGCCATTGATTCTTGTCATGCATTCATCCACTAGATTAAAGAGCCCTTTAGAACTTGGTACTTTCTCCCTGGTACTTATGGATTGTAATTGAGTCACCTCTCATTCTTCTTTTGATAAACAGATTTAGGTCTCTCAGGGAAAGTCTATACTACAGCGCTACATCGGCACAGCTGTAGTGCGTGTGGTGAAGATGCATAATTACTCCACCTCTGCGAGAGGCGGAAGCTATGTCGGCGAGAGATGCTCTCCCGCTGACATAGCACTGGTGTGAACAGTACTTAGGGCAATGGAACTTGTGTTGCTCCAGGGGTGTCTTTTTCACATGTATTTTCTTTGAATGGGCCCAAGTTACCAAGTGATTCACATCACTCTGTATGACTGACATCATTATTTAACAATCCACCAGTCTTTGTCATCTGCAAATTTTATCGACAGTGATATTATATTTACGTTCAGATCATTGATGAAAATGTTGAATAGGATTGGGCTTAGTATTGATCCCTGTAGAACCCCACTAGAAACACTTCATTTGATGATGATTCCCCATTGACATTTTTTGAGATCTGTCAAATGGCTAGATTTTAATATATTTCACATGTGCTCTGTCAGTACTCTAGAGTACTTATTTTATTTTAATCAGAATGTTTTGTGTGGTGCTAAATCAAAAATGTATGCATATTATATCTACGCAGTTACCTTTATCAGCTACATTTGTAATTTCATCAAAGAATGAAATCAGGTTTGTTTGCAATGTCGATGGGCATTAATTGTATTTCTAACCTTTAATTCTTTATCAATTGAACCCCATATCAGATATTCCATTATTTTGAATTGATGTCAGGCTAACTGGTTTATTATAATCTGGGTCATCATGCTTACCTTTTTTAATATTGGCACGTTACACCAAGATTTATTAAAAGTATCAGTGGGCCAGAAATTTCCTCGGACAACTCTTTTTAGGACTCTTGGGTGCAAATTATCCAGTCCTACTGATTTTTAAATGATTATCCCTAGTAAATGAAGTGTAACATCCTCCTCAGTTAATGAACTGGAAACTACTTCATCATCTTCATATAATATGAATTCTTCATTGCATCTATTGACTTCAGTATGCTCTGAGTACCCCTTGACTTTAGTAGGGCTACTCATTTGCTTAAGTCATTGTGGTATCTCAGTTCTTTGCCTTGAAGAGTTTCAGTTTAGGTTTGGGGGAGGGGAGGGGAACAGGTCTAAAGAATCTAAACTAAACTAAATCTTTCTTGTTCAAAAAGCGGCCTCAAGCCGACCTAATAGAAAGTCCCCAAATTATGCAAGAGATTAATCACTATTAATTATAGACTTCTAAGAGGTTGAAAAATTAAATGTCATAATCTGAAAGTTAAGAAAGTTTGAGTAAATGGAAATTTTGGGCACAACGCTTTCACACAAAGGATAATATATTAAAATTATTGTGTAGATGATTGTGAAGCCAAGATTAGAGTTCAACTTTCAAATGAATTAAAGAGTATTCTTAAAAAGCAGAAAGTGGAGTTAAGATGAACCAAAATAAAAAGGCTGAGCTGTTGGGCTTGACGGTCCATCAAACAAACAAACAAACAAAAACAACTATGTTTCTAAATTTCTCATATTCCTAATATAGAATGTGTTGTTTTGTTAAGGGTGCAGATCAGTTTTTTACTATTTCTAATTATTTATTTATGTGCTGTCAGTGTGCTTGGCATTGTCTAACAGTGTCACAATCTCTGTCCCATGGTCCAGTTCAGTTTTGTTTACTAATGTGCATTTCTCTTTTTGGTGGAATATGAAAAAATATGCTGCTTTATATATTATAGCACAGTTCTCCGCTACTATTAGTTTAGATATGTCATTGAATATCAGATATACTGTGTTGATACATATATCATTTTTCCTGTTTCCCAAACTTCCTCTCCAAAAGCCGCCTTTTTCTTTTGTAATATTGAACAACCAAAACTAGTAGAAAACTAAACCGCAGAATTGTTCATTGACCTTTATCTTTCTTGTCTCTTTTTAAATAGGTTTTCGAAAAATAAGTCTAGATGATCTCCGAAAGGCATATATCGTGAAAGATGTGCAGCAGTATATTCTCCATCGTTTAGATCAAGAAGAAGCACTGAGACAACATCTCACAAAAGAAACTGCAGAAATGCTAAACCAGCTTCACATCAAAAGCAGTGGTTGCTTTTTATATCTAGAACGTGTCCTAGATGGAGTTGTGGAAAATTTTATCATGCTAAGAGAGATCCGTGACATTCCTGGAACACTAAATGGCCTTTATCTCTGGCTTTGTCAGAGGCTTTTTGTAAGAAAACAGTTTGCAAAGGTCCAGCCCATTCTGAATGTAATTCTTGCAGCTTGTAGGCCATTGACTACAACAGAATTGTATCATGCAGTGTGGACCAAAAACATGACCTTGACTATGGAAGACTTTCAACGCAAACTAGATGTTCTGTCAAAAGTTCTTGTTGATGGGCTAGGAAATACTAAAATTTTGTTTCATTACAGTTTTGCAGAATGGCTGCTGGATGTAAAGCACTGTACACAGAAATATTTATGTAATGCAGCAGAGGGACACAGAATGTTAGCAATGAGTTACACTTGTCAAGCAAAGGATTTGACACCATTAGAGGCCCAAGAATTTGCATTGCATCTAATTAATTCAAATTTGCAGTTAGAGACTTCTGAGTTGGCTTTGTGGATGATATGGAATGGCACACCAGTCAAAGACTCTTTGTCCACTTTAATCCCCAAAGAGCAGGAAGTACTACAACTGCTAGTAAAAGCTGGTGCTCATGTCAACAGTGAAGATGACCGTACATCTTGCATTGTACGACAAGCTCTGGAAAGAGAAGATTCCATTCGGACCCTGTTAGATAATGGAGCATCAGTAAATCAGTGTGATTCAAATGGGAGAACATTGTTAGCTAATGCTGCATATAGTGGCAATCTTGATGTTGTTAATTTACTTGTTTCTAGAGGAGCAGATTTAGAAATAGAAGATACTCACGGGCAGACAGCACTTACTTTAGCTGCTCGACAAGGACATACCAAGGTTGTCAATTGTTTGATTGGATGTGGGGCTAATGTAAATCACACTGATCATGATGGCTGGACAGCACTACGATCTGCAGCTTGGGGTGGACACACCGAGGTGGTTTCTGCACTCCTTTACGCTGGAGTCAAAGTGGATTGTGCAGATGCTGACAGTCGAACAGCCTTGAGAGCAGCGGCATGGGGAGGACATGAAGATATAGTGCTGAATCTGCTACAACATGGAGCTGAAGTCAACAAAGCTGATAATGAAGGTAGAACAGCTTTGATTGCAGCAGCATACATGGGACATAAAGAGATTGTGGAGCACCTCCTTGACCATGGTGCAGAGGTAAATCATGAGGATGTGGATGGAAGGACTGCTCTGTCTGTTGCTGCACTTTGTGTACCTGCTAGTAAGGGGCATGCTTCAGTGGTTAGCCTTTTAATTGACCGTGGTGCTGAAGTAGATCATTGTGACAAAGATGGTATGACTCCACTGTTGGTAGCTGCCTACGAAGGGCATGTAGATGTTGTTGACTTACTTCTAGAAGGAGGAGCTGATGTGGATCACACTGACAATAATGGCCGTACACCCCTTCTGGCAGCAGCCTCTATGGGCCATGCTTCAGTTGTAAATGCTCTTTTATTTTGGGGTGCTGCTGTGGACAGCATTGATAGCGAAGGGCGAACAGTTCTTAGTATAGCCTCTGCCCAAGGTAATGTTGAAGTAGTACGGACTCTGCTGGACAGAGGCCTAGATGAAAATCATAGAGATGATGCAGGATGGACACCTTTGCACATGGCAGCTTTTGAAGGTCACAGGTTGATATGTGAAGCACTTATAGAACAAGGTGCTAGAACAAATGAAATTGATAATGATGGACGTATACCTTTCATACTGGCTGCACAAGAAGGTCACTATGATTGTGTACAGATATTACTGGAAAATAAATCTAACATTGATCAGAGAGGCTACGATGGGAGAAATTCTCTCCGAGTTGCTGCTTTAGAAGGTCATAGAGATATAGTTGAACTACTTTTCAGCCATGGAGCAGATGTAAACTACAAAGATGCTGATGGCCGGCCAACACTTTACATCTTGGCATTAGAAAACCAGCTTACAATGGCCGAGTATTTTTTAGAAAATGGTGCAAATGTAGAAGCAAGCGATGCAGAAGGAAGGACAGCACTCCATGTTTCCTGCTGGCAAGGCCATTTGGAGATGGTGCAGATACTGATAACATACCATGCTGATGTGAATGCTGCAGACAATGAGAAGCGATCTGCTTTGCAATCTGCTGCTTGGCAAGGCCATGTGAAAGTAGTTCGTCTTTTGATTGAGCATGGAGCCTTAGTTGACCACACCTGTAATCAAGGTGCTACTGCACTCTGCATTGCAGCACAAGAAGGACACATTGATGTTGTGCAGATATTGCTGGAGCATGGTGCTGATCCGAATCATGCAGATCAATTTGGACGTACTGCTATGCGTGTTGCAGCAAAAAATGGACATTCTCAGATTATTAAATTACTGGAAAAATATGGTGCATCTAGTCTAAATGGCTGCACTCCATCACCAGTCCACACAATGGAGCAAAAACCCTTGCAGTCAGTCTCTTCAAAAATGCAGTCATTAACAATAAAATCAAATAGTTCAGGGAGCACTGGTGGAGGAGATATGCAGCCTACTATGCGTGGTTTGTCTAATGGGCCTGCTCATGCTTTTAGTTCTCCCTCAGAATCTCCAGATTCTACAGTGGACCGCCAGAAGTCGTCCTTATCAAATAATTCGCTGAAAAGTTCCAAAAACTCTTCTCTGCGTACTACGTCATCTACAGCAACTGCCCAGACAGTGCCTATAGATAGTTTCCATAGTATGTCATTTACAGAACAAATACAGCAGCATTCACTGCCTCGTAGCAGAAGCAGGCAGTCAATTGTTTCTCCTTCTTCCACAACTCATTCCTTAAGTCAGAATCATAATTCACCAAGTAGTGAATTTGAATGGAGCCAAGTAAAACCTAGTTTGAAATCAACTAAAGCAAACAAAGGGGGAAAAACAGAAAACTCCAGCAAATCTGGATCTGCCGGGAAAAAAATCAAGCCGAGCAGCTCCTCTCAACCAAAAGTTTTAGAATATGAAATGACTCAGTTTGATAAACGAATACCTGTTGCTAAATCTGGAACCAGTGTGCCACTTAAATCAACTCCAGCAGAGCCACAGTGCAAAATTTTGGTCCCTCCATCTCCACAAGAAGTTGGTCGACCTCAGCAACAATTCCTAATTCACCAACAGAGTGGGGAACAGAAGAAGCGAAATGGAATAATGACAAACCCAAATTATCACCTTCAAAGCAATCAGGTTTTTCTTGGTAGGGTTTCTGTCCCACGAACAGGACAGGAGAGAGGACTTCAGGAAGTTTTGGAAGGCTGTCCTCCTGCAGAGACAGAACTAAGCCTTAAGCAAGCCTTAAAACTTCAGCTTGAGGGAACTGACCCAAGTTTCAACTACAAGAAGGAAACACCACTGTAATAGGTAAGCCGCTTATCATAATCACATAGGGCTTTTCTGCATGGTGCATTAGTGTGCACCAGCTGGGGTGTAAGTTCTAGTGCACACCATTGTATTGCACGGGCCATGTAGACCCTGCTGGCGCACACTAAAAATTCCTTAGTGCATGTTGACATAGTCCCAAATAGTATTATGTCACTGCACACTGGGGAGATTTTAATGCACGCCAGTAGGGTCCACATGGACAGCATACGACACACTGGTATTCACTAGAACTTGCATCTTAGCTGGTACACAGTAATGCACCATGTAGACAACCCATAGACAAAATATGTGCATTTTAAATAAATAAAATATAACGTGTAATTTTTTTTAAACAAATTTTTAATCAAAATTGTGAAGTGTCAAATTGGATTTCTACATTATAAAATGTTTTTCAAAACGTCAGAATAAAACAATTGGATGATCAATACACCTTCTTGTAAATGATATAAAGCTAAAGGCAAGGTGTTGCTCCAGTACTTTTGATAAGTAGCTGAATAAGTAGCATGTTTCATACATTCTTAATTCACGGCATTATTTTCAACTGAAAGGCTAACATTAAAATACCTTGCTATATTTTCAGTGCTACACTGAAATTCATTTGTTTACATATACACTATTCAAGAAACTGTAAAATATATGTTCAGGTTACAAGAATAAGTTCTCTACAACTTTAAATTGAAATATTTAATGTGGCCTATATCCTGCAGTGAGAGAAGTACAGAACAATGCCTTTTTAAAGGAGATGGGATTCTAAATGGCCTTCATGCATCTCATTGTAGGATTGCATTATGGGACCAGTTTTCTGAGTGTGGGAATTGTGTATTCATACAAAGGTTCTTAAGTATAATCTAAGACTCCAGATGAAATTAATTTTGGTTTCTCACTCTCTACGTAATACATTTTCAAGCACAAATTCTGCAGCTTTTAATAGTTTTTTTTCCAACAGAAAATTATCCAGGAGTTAGTTAAATAGTTAATTCACTCTCCTCCAACCTTTATACCCGCAACATCCTGATGAAGTTTGAGTTTTTGTTAAGGTATTGTGACTTTATTAATAATGATCCCAATAAACATTTGAATTTCAGAGGAGCAGCATCTTTCTGAAATGCAAAAGCTTCATATACATTGCTTATTTCCCATAATATTTCTTTTCTTTGTTTACATTAACATTAGAATGCTGACAGACCAGATTTGTTCCTTCTTAGAACAAAAATGTTCTTGTTAGCTGGCTTAGTCTTGCAGCAAGTCAACAAGGATGTTTTTTTGTGAAAGTTGCTTATTAGTTTTGTGTCAATTACCTGATGGTGAGACATTCATACATCTTATTCTAGCAAAAAAAAAAGAGGGTTTTTATCCCAGGCCGCCTTGGAATGTAGAAGTCATTTTCACTGACATGTATGTCCCCTCCTACTATTCCTAGGCTACAAGTTTAGTTCCTGAGGTTTATTGTAAAGGGAAAAAACCAAAGTATTATACAAAATCCTAAGCTGCTTCCCCAAATGTTTGATGCAGCTCTAATGCTAACCAGTTAAAACAACTTGATGGCTCAGACAAAGGCCATTCAGAGCTTGCCTCTATATAAAACTTTAGTATTACTATCTTCAGTAAACTATCTTCAATTATATAGCAACTGTAGCTGCCACCTTGTTTCTAGTAGATGTCTTGGGGTAAAATTTTCAAAAGCACCTATGTTACTTAGGATCCTAAATCTCATTAGAAGTCAACAGGAGTTAGACTCCAAAATGTGCTAGTCATTTTTGAAAATGGGATTTAGGTTCCTACAGCACTTTTGTATGTTTGAAAATTTTACCCCTGTTCCATATAATATTTTATAAGGTTAAAATGCTGCATAATCAGTCTCTTTATTTCATAACTCTTCTATAATGTGAGCACCCCAAACACTGTTTTGAATTTCATTTCACTTAATTGTTTAAAATAACATCATGGAACTGTGAAAGCTGTGTCAAGGAGTCCACCAGAACAAAACTGTGCAGGAGCGTAGATACAATCATTCAATTTGCTAACTCTTTAGAATTGTCTGACTTAAATGGATTTAAAATATAAGAAAAGTTTGTGGAAATAACCATGTATAATTTTATAACTATATGTTGACTCTGTTCATTAGCTCTTTTTCAATTTAACACCTGCCCACCTGCATAGTGTTAAAGTGAAATATGACCAAAGAGTAGCTTTTGCGTTCTTTTTAATCTTTTTACAACTGTTTTAAATGTAAACTTGCATATCATTTGTTGTGGTGACAGCTGAATGGTGCAGCCTCAAAAGTATCTTTTACTTTGATGTCTTCTCTATTTCTTTGCCACATCCCAATTAAAAAAAAAAAAAATTCTACTAACCAACAAACCAGAGATCGAATACTTCTTCAAGTTCATCTCAGTGCCTGCCCCGAAAAATATTTCACAGATTAATCTTGATTATTTTGAGTGAATTACCTATGGAACATCATGTTAGAAAATATTACTTCATCATGGAGAAACTCATTGCCAATCTAATCTCCAAGGATTTCCAGGAATGGAACTCCAGCTCTCACCACTTGTTGCCTTTTTTTGGCAATATTTTCAAAAGTTTCCATAGGTATTGGAGCCATATGAGTGCCTGGATGGATAGTGAATGCAATTGTGTATTTTTGTTTTTAAAGAAAATCTTTATTTCAAGACTCATATTTCTAAATATCTTTAGTTAGAAACTATGTGTGTAGTTGTCTTTCTGTATATACTGTATGTATATGGAATATTCCCAAATTTAACTTTTTAATTTTGCACTTTTAGGCCAATTCCATGATGCTATGAACAGAAGAGTTTCTGCCTGGAATGGTTTAATCAGCTGCCTGGGATGAAAGCATATAATGCTTGGTAGTCCACCTAGAAAACTAAGAATGTGATTACTGCAGTACAATTACCTTAATTACTGTAATGTGCCTAAATTTTAAGGCTGCCTTCTCAGTGTAACTCTCTGCGCTTCAGAAGTTTATTTTGTGTACTTTGTACATAATACACAGAATAAGCACTTCTTTCTTAATTGCAGAATAATATATGCTGTGTTTCCCTGACAACACCTGAAAAATTGTAAGAGCAAAGATTTTTGATATCCTGTTCCAGAAGGCTTGATAAATGTGCATGTGCCACAATGAACTATTTATGGGAGGACAGTGCTTTTTGTATTTATTTTATTTTCCTGGGGCAAAAGAAACTAAACATACAGTTTATACCATATTTGCATTGCTGTAATGTGTGGTCATTTTCCTGTGTATTTCAAAAGTTCTCTCAAGAAAAACAAATCTGGTAACAGTATTTGATGAACTTGCAGTACTTGTATGTTCTGTCAGTAAAACTACTCTGTTCAATGGTAGAGATGCAAGATTATAACCATACACCACACCTCTGGGATTTTTTTGTAATAAAAATCTAATTTCTATAATTACAGCTTGATATCTGGATGTACAGACTGGCTACCACTGAAAACGATAGGAGCTATGCATGTGCATCCACGGGCAAAACTTAGCCCATACTAAATAGTCTAGTATGATTTTTTTTAAAAGCTGGATTAATTTCAATATTAGGTGCTTAAATAGAATGTGCTAAAATTTAAGGCCTGATTCTGCTTTCACTTAGCCTCCATAAGAACTCAGGAATAACTCCATTAAAGTAAGTGAATTTGTACCTGTGTAATATTTGTGCAAGCAAAAACAGGTCCATTGTATGTAACAGTGTCCACTATGAAATTTTCTCCATTTACAAGGGATGAACATGCACAACTCTAACTCTATCACTCATGAGTCATAAAACTGATTAACACCTGAAACTGTAAAGTATATTGCACCATTCACTATTACATAGTCTGACTCTAGATAATAAGTTAACATTTTCTACATAAGTATTTCCTCTAAAGACTTGAATTCAACTTTTCTCATATTGTGATTCTGTGCATTCCCTGAATAGTGTGATCCAAAGTGATGATAATCTATTTATAAATTTAGATAAATGGCCCTTGGATGCATATACATTGTATATTCTGGGACACTGAAGATCTCGATAGTTTACTACTATGATGAATAGTCATCAGAACATAATTCAATTTGATTTTTTTAATTAATGCACCTCCTTATTCACTCATATTATCAAATGTAAAAAGAAAATCTTTCATAGGCATATGATGTGTAGTAAAATGTAAAGTTAGAAGTTTACACCATAGCAATATTGATAATTCTGAAGTGAATGTTTCAAGTATTTAATTTCTTGTCCCTGTGGGATATTTATAAAATAAACACAATGGAACTCTTGCAGAATAGCCTTAAGAATGTTAATGGTTCAGTAAAAAGAGAGTATCAGAAAGTTTCAGCAAACTTCTTATGAACCTTAAGTGTAGTGCATTTGCAATACTGTGCAAGAACACAACTTTCTCTTTTTTTTTTATTGGGTGTATGTTTTGTTCTGTAGAAAGATATCCCTGAAGGCTTACATTTTCTACTACTAGTTTGTCGTTGGGATTATATTTATTTAATTTTATTATTTTGTTACAAAGTGCACATTGGGTCAGAGGGCCCATTTCACAATGGGCTACAGTTTCCAGACAGCTTCAAGTTTTTGTATGAATAATATTTACATTTGAAACAGTGGGTAAACCCCACATATAAATCAACTGAAAGAAGACCTGTTGAAAAGTTATTTTCTGAATCAAAATAACAGTTCCTGCAGCTTTTCAGTATTGCTTTGGAATAGAGCATGAACTACTCTGTTAAAATATCCACTTTGATGAGGGTGTGTGAGACATTCCGCATTGCTTTTGTGTGTGATTTTAATATTACACCTTATGTGGTCTGTACCATGCTAAGAAAGTAAAACTAATATCCCCCAAATGTTAGCAATTCAATTTGGACTTTTAAAATGTTGGGTGATGTCCTGCTCTCTGTACAATCACACAGAAGTCAGTGGGGTTGCACACTTGTAACTCAGACCAGAATTTAGCCTGTCAAATCTTTCTCTGTTCCCGATCTTGTTGTTCATAAGCCACTATGCGACTAGTCCTATCTCCTCCTCCTCCTCACATTTCACGTAGTCTCTACAACAACCATCTCCAGAAGTGATCACAAATTCATGATGGGAAAGCTAGCGAAAGGACTGTCTTGTGAACATTAACATCAATACCATATACTTGTGGAGAAAGTCTTCAAAAGAGAAAAGTATTGAAATTTGTCAGACCTAAAAAGGTATTGAGGTACAGTGATGCCTTTTTGTCCTCCTTGTGATCACTATTGAAAGTATTACCATTGATTTAAAAATAAAAGTCTGTTTCCCTCATTACTCTGCTATGCAAATGTGTGTTATGCTTAATATCCTCCATCTGGTCTGTTCAGTTAACTTGGTTTGCAGATAGACTGGTTTTTTTGGGGGGGGGGTTGTTTTGTTTTTCCTGGATTGGGTTGTATATAGCCTATAATGTACATTGAATGAATTTCACATTGTAAAATTTTTATTTTATTCCTTGTATTATATTAAGCGAAAAACCCTATGTATATGAAAGTGCATAATAAATATATTTGCTTTTCAGCAGCTATCTGTTATATTTTACAACCTCCTTTCTTGGGACATTTCAGGAAAACGTTCTTAAAAATTAGGAAAACTTGACTAGCATTTGTTAAGCGTCTAATAAAACCTAATGGAAATTAGAATATGATTTAGAAAGGTTGTAAGCATTTTAGGCCAGCATTTTCAAAACTGGATGCCTGAAGTTAGCTCCTAAGCCATATTTAGACACCTGTTTGTGTCCTGATATTTCAAAAATGCTGAGTTCTCAGCAGCTTCCACTGACTTCAGATTTAGTATTTCACATTCTTACGAGGCCTTGAAACCTGCAGGAATAAAAAACAGTTATTAGTCTGTTCTGTAACTTGTCCTTTGAGATGTGTTGCCCATGTCCATTTTTGTTCAGGTGTGTGCATGCCCAGCGCACTAGAGTCAGATTTTTTTTCCTAAGTGGTGCCCATTAGGTACACATGCATCCTCAGAAGTCTTGTGCTGCTACACAATGTTATAAAGCAGGGGTCAGCAACCTTTCAGAAGTGGTGTGCCGAGTCTTCATTTATTCACTCTAATTTATGGTTTCGCGTGCCAGTAATACATTTTAACCTTTTTAGAAGGTCTCTTTCTATAAGTTTATAATATATAACTAAACTATTGTTGTATGTAAAGTAAATAAGGTTTCAAAATGTTTAAGAAGCTTCATTTAAAATTAAATTAAAATGCAGAGCCCCCCAGACCGGTGGCCAGGACCTGGGCAGTGTGAGTGCCACTGAAAATCAGCTCATGTGCCACCTTCGGCACGCGTGCCATAGGTTGCCTACCCCTGTTATAAAGGGTGGAGTCACCTTGGATCACCCTCAGTTCCTTCTTACCGGACAGATGCCGACATAAAGGGGAAGAAGGCTGGAATGGATATGTGCAACACATCTCAAATAACAGTTACAGAACAGGTTACTAACCATTTTGTTTCCTTCAAGTGATTGCACATCCATTTCATTTCAAGTCACTCACGAGCAGTTAAGTCTGGAGATGTGTTTTGGGATCTATCTGAACAATGACTATAGATCCAAACTTACCAAAGTCCTTTGAACATCCAAGGCATGGAGCCTTTCTTCAACCTTATGAGAGCAGGATTAGGAAATAATGTCAGTAAGTGGCTTGATTGAGGTGGAATTGCAAAACTACTTTAGTCAGGATTTTCAAATGCAGATATAAATATACCTTATCCTTATTAAAGAAAAAAAAAGTGTAAGGAGGGTCATCTACCAACACTCGTAACTCCATTACCCTTCTTGCAGATAAAATAGCTACCAAAAATGCTACTTTCATAGAGAGATGCAGTAAGGAGCAAGTAGCTGTGGGTTCAAAGCGTTGACTTGTTAACCCTGCCAGTACCAAATTCAGGTGCCAGGGAGGAATGGGATTCCTGACATGGGGATATAACCTGTCTAGACCTGTTAAGAATCTGATTGACATAGGGTTAGAAAATACTGAGTGGTTCACAACTGATGATTGGAAAGTGGAGGTCGCTGCCAGATGAACTTTGATGGAACTAACCAATAGTGCCTGCTATTTCAGGTGAAACATATCCAAAACATGTTGGATAGAGACCAGGACTGGTGAAACAACTCTCTGCTTTCACCTTATGAAGAATAGTGTTCACTTCATCAGGTAAGTATACCTAGTGCATGGCTTCCTGCTGTTCAGAAATGTTTTGCACATTTGCAGAACACTCTCTCTCTTGAGGAATTAACCATGGAGCAGTCAGGCCATGAGACAGAATAGACTGCGGTGTAACATCTGACTGTGGTCCTGGGAGAACTTATTGTGATCTTGAAGTAGTCTTATAGGAGCCCTGGCAGAGAGGCTCAGCAGACTGGAGAGCCAATGGTAGCGAGGCCAAACCGGTGCTATGAAGATCATGTGAGCATGGTCCTGCTTGAGTTTGGATAACATCTTGGGTAGGATAAGATGGTAGGCATACAGAAGCTTGTCTCTCCAAGAGAGACTAGAAAAGTATCCATCAGGGAGCCTAGAACAAGAATTGAAGTTTTATCCAGCCAATAAGATTTGCTAGTTAAAGATAAATTTTTTTAGCCTAGCTGTGGAATAAATCTTCCTACCAAAACAGTCCAGTCTCTTTGCATCTTTGTTCTTTGGGATAGGAGGTCATCCCTGATGTGCTTTTTCATTCATGGTGAGACAACTAAGGAACCTGGCAAAGAATGTGTGTTAAAATGTTCATAACCTTAGGAAGAGACATGGTAGCTTCTCTTGGTCCTCTTAGCTGTTGGTGGCAGAAGGATGACATTTGCCACAAATATTTTGTAGGCTCTAGAATGGTATCATTTATGGGTAACAGCACTCTAGAAGCCAGTATGTCCACCAACTTATGGGAAATCTCCTGAACCCCCTCAACCTGAATATCAAGACAGGTAGCTACTCTTTAGTAACTCCTAGTAAGCCCAGTAGTCATCCTGAACAGGTGAAGACCCCCAAGGCACCACAACCTTGTCAGGTGATAATGATGAGTGCAAAGGCAGTTGTTTGGGTCTCCTGTACTGAGGAGGATTGAGGTTCCAAAATCCGAGATTGGTTTTGAGGTTCCTGCTCAGTACTGTCCTCATCCTGGACTTCCTCTTGGGAACTAGCCTGGTATCTGCTTGGTGATCTATATTATGGAAGTTCTGGAGGTGGGAGGTAACTCCCACAGGTTCCAATAAGACCATTACTAAGGCATCGGACCCCAGCCATGACTGTTCCAAGGAACTGTGTCTCTGGACTATGTTGGGAAATCTGACAACTACCAGGAGCGGAATCCTCAAAGGTTAGTGTCAGCTTCTATCCTGGGAGCAAGGGGTATAGGAACCTACCTCAGACTCAGAGGAGAACTCTGAGTCACCTGACAGTGGAGATGCTGTACCAATTGGTGCTTGAGTCTGGTGGCATCTCACTGGAGATGTTGGTACTGAGGACAGCATGCACCTGGCAAGGAAGCACTGGACGCTATTAAGAGGTATTGAGGGCTGAACTTGTCTCAGAGGTAAAACTGTAGCTGGGGCCTGAGGAGCAACCAGTACTGGCCAGTATGTCTCCTGCACAATCGGAGAATTCTGCACCACGAGGTACAGCGGGTCCTCTGGTGTCTTTGGTGCTCAGAGATTTCCATGCTGCTGTTACACAGAAGGAATTGGCACTGCAGTAGAGGTAGGCCTCAACGGCCCAGGCACCAGTGCCGTAGGATGGCCAACCTTCCAGGATTGGCCTGGAGTCTCCCGGAATCGGCATTGATCTCCCGGTGACTACTGAAAGCAACCCAGGAGATTTTAATAGCATATTTTAAGAAAATATGACATGTTGGGGGGTGGGGGGGGGGAAATCTGGAATAGCTTCAGTCAGAGTTGGCAACCCTACAGTGCCGGAATCCATCACTCTTAATGAGAAGAAAAGATTGGTACCAGGAAGCATCCCTTTCCAGATGTCCTCCTGATGGTTTACTAGTGGATGGTACCAGGGACCTTGACCTTCTAGAAGAGCTCCACTAGCAGAATGATGGTTCAACCTTGGCACTGGAAATGGGGATCGGCGCCAACTTTCCCATCCAAGGTCCTGAGGAGTACTCCTAATCAAGATAGAAGTATTCAGTGCCCACCCTGAGCAGGAAGGTTCAGATGATAGACACCAGGTGGCCTCTGGGAATGTGACAGTCTCCACTCTCTATCCTTCTTTGTCTGGGCTTTGAAATCCCTGCAGAGCTGGTAGTGGTCTCAAACATGATCCTCACCGAGGTACTTCAGGCACCTAGAATGAGGGTCACTCACTGGCATAGACTTTTGCAGCCAGCACAAGGCTTAAAGCCCAGTACCAGTTGATGGTACCCTTTGTAAAAGAGGGATCTGATGCTCAAAGTCAGAAAAAGAAAATAACAGAGAGCTTAAACTGTCAAGTACCAACTGATTATTTAAAGGAGGGAGATACTCCCCCTGCAGGAGAAAACTTGCAGTAGCAAGCCAACGTGCTCCGACTACTGATCATAGGTAGTAAGAAGGAACTGATGGGTATGGGGTGGCTCCACCCTTTATACCATTGTGCAGCAGTGCGAGACAGCTGAGGGCACATTTGCCACTATGACGGGGGTACTGCTTAGAGAAAAATCTCTGACTGGTGCACTGGGCATGCACACACCTGAAGTAGAATGAACATGTGCAATCACTCAAAGAAGAACTTCATTGTACTTTCTTTCAAGATGACCTTTATACCATTACATTTGTCAGGAAGGCTGGCAAACTAAACACCCCAATTACTATAATTCCTTTATATGTGAAAGTTTTTTTTTTTTTTCTGGAAAATATATTTTTTCATATATATTCTTTTCCCCAAGAGCGTTCCAATTATTTCATATCTCTGTGCCAATGAACTGATTGCTTAGACATGATTTTACCCAAATCAGAATTTCCAGGAACAAAATCTGAATTTGTTGAGCACAAAAAGGGTTATGAATTTTTATCTAGGGTGGGCTAAAATCTGGCTTTTTTGCATTTATTTTTAAAGGCCTAGCAAAGTGAATAAAACTTCAGACTATGATCTCTAGGTATATTTGTGATTTTCTTTGTTCTTTTTGTTATGTAAAAGCACATTTTCTCTAGAGGCCAAGTCATGTTACATGAGCATATCTTTGCATCCCACTCGAACACAGCCTTTCTTCCTCCAGTGAAGCCACCAAAAGAGGAGTTCTTCAGGCTGTTGCTTAATGTAGGCCTGCCTTATGGTAGTCCTTGATACATTGACTCTTTGTACTTTTACAATGGAAGAACAAGTCAACAAGGAAGAATTTCCAGTAATTGTCATAATCTCTTCTTCCACTCTAATCCTATTCTGCTCCCTTCTTTAATGTGAATAATTTTGATTCTAGTATGGGAAATTTCTGAGTGTCAAGGAAGAACTCTGCTATTTATCTGTCATTGACAGTTCAGGTTTGCCTACTTGTTTCCTGGTAAGCACTCATTCCAGTCTCTGTATTTATGACTTTGTTGATTTGTAAGATTGGAGAGGAAGGGCAAACATCGTTACTGTAAGTAGTTTTTCATTTACCTTTTGTATACTATTTCTGTGGTTTTCCTTCTCTAACCATTGACCCACTTTTGGTATGCTCTTGATGCCCAGGAATAACAGCATATGCATTGGATTAGTTCACTGGCTATTTTTCACAAAGACAGCAAAGTATTTCCTGTTAATTAATCTCTAAATACTATGATGTTCCACAGTCACACATTTTCTTCTGATAAGCATAATATTTAAACAAAATTATTGAACGCCTGTTTTTAATCTCTGATCTTGAGGAATATGTAAAGTCAGATTAAATTAATGCTTCAAATCTTCTATACACTCTTTAGGACAATTTTGCTTGTGAGTTGCATGCATTTTTCCAAAAGGCAGTTGGGACTAGTTGGCAGAGTAAACTAATGCAAAGCTTTTCAACTGAAGGCTCTGTGAGAGAATAATAGAATCATAGAAGATTAGAGTTGGAAGAGACCTCAGGAGGTCATCTAGTCTAACCCCCTGATCAAAGCAGGACCAACCCCAACTAAATCATCCCAGCGATGGCTTTGTCAAGCTGGGCCTTAAAAACCTCGAAGGATGGAGATTCCACCACCTCCCTAGGTAACCCATTCCAGTGCTTCACCACCCTCCTAGTGAAATAGTGTTTCCTAATACCCAACCTAGACCTCCCCCACTGCAACTTGAGACCGTTGCTGCTTGGTCTGTCATCTGCCACCACTGAGAACGCCCTAGCTCCATCCTCTTTGGAAACCCCCCCCACCCCCACCCCTTTCAGGTGGTTGAAGGCTGCAATCAAATCCCCCCTGACTCTTCTCTTCTGCAGACTAAATAAGCCCAGTTCTCTCAGCCTCTCCTCGTAAGTCATGTGCCCCAGCTCCCTAATCATTTCCGTTGCCCTCCGCTGGACTTTCTCCAATTTGTCCACATCCTTTCTGTAGTGGGGGCCCCAAAACTGGATGCAATACTCCATGGATGCAATACCATACACTGGTGGCCTCACCAGTGCCAAATAGCGGTAAGAAGTTGGCATTGATGTAGACTGTAACTTTTCTACAGTGGAGAGAGTTCCAGTGTCAGAAATAAGTTAGACTGAAAAAATCCTACTACTGTGCCAATAGTTTTATTAAAGGATTCTCAGAAATTCTGTGTAAATCATATCAACCAATTGACCTTTATCATGAAGATTTAATTGATTTAGGTCCCCAAAAGACCTTTCACTTTTATTCTTTTAAGTTTACAATAGACAAGCTAAATCTTGAAATTGAGGTACATTTTATGCTACAGAAATTAAACTTTAAAAATTTCTTGCATTATACCTTTTTTGTCTTCTGTACTTCAGTTAAGCTTTGTGTCCTGCAATTGGAGCTTTTCAAGTTAAAAGGGTGCAGAGTACTTCTGAAGTTACTTCCTGTCTGTGCTAATGGTTGTTCCTTCCCTCCCTTCTCTACTAGAGATGTGGGTGCAACCATTTTGCTGATTTTCTGGACATTCTGTGTCTGCACTCTCCTGGGGGCTGCTCTAAACTTCTCCAGTTGCTCCAACCATGCCACTATAATGTGCCTTCACAATGTGCTCCAGTTATGCTGCATTCCTCCTCTCCACCTGCAATGCCTCCTTGCCTGGTGTAGGAGCTGGCTATGCCAACTGTATGCCTGAATGGGACTCCCCAGCTGGGGAGATGAGCCTATTTTCTGCTCCTTTTGTGCTGCCAAAGCAGGACACTTTCAAAAGAAAGCAACAGTAGTACAAAATCGTTCAAACTTTGGCACAATCTTATCTGAAATGCCATGGGCTCCCTTGCCAAAAATACACTGGAGACATGCTGTTGTATAACTTATTTTCTACAGTCTCAATGTCTGCATGAACAAGCACTTGGATGAAAAAGGGCAGCCTCAAATTAAAACTGAGAAAGACTTTAGGGTATTCCTACACTGCAATCAGGGAAGTGTGACTGCAGTTTATGTAGGCACACCTGAGCTAGCTTTAATCAAAACTAGCTCGAGTAGCAATACAATGTAGCAGTGGCACCATGGGCAGCCTCTCCAGTGTGTACCCAGGGTCCTTGTACTTAGGAGGCTAGCCTGTGCTGCCGCTCATGCTGCCATGGCTAGACTGCTGCTGTTATGTTAGCTAGCTTTGATCTTGCCAGATCAAAGCTAGCTCTGGTATGTCTACAAGAGCTGCAGCTACCTTTAGACATAACCTAAAGTGATGCTGGTTAGAAGGGGGAAGTATTTTGAAGAACTAGCCAGGACACTGACCTCCTTTTGACTACATCACTGGGGTGTGGGGGAGAGGGAGGGAGAGAAATACCTCATTAAACTCACCTTCAGAAAGTACTGTAACCAATTTTTTGTGTCAAGAGTATCTAGTACATCAGAGTCTCATTTATTATCACAAACTAGAGACTGTCCCTCAAAGCAGCACACTTATGAAGAAGTGCTATGCTATGTCTGAGGAAACTACTGGCAAAGGTATGTTATTGCATGATTGTCCATTATGGAGGTTCCTCTGTTGCAGCTACACCTGGCCCCTGTTAGACAGGAAACTAGTCTAGATGGACCATTAGTTAGATCGGAGATACTACACCTCTATTGGCAAATGGTGTCAATTCATAGGGGTGTTTGTTTTTTTTTAAGGCAAGAAGTCTGACTTCTCACATAACACAGGCCATAGAACTTCAGCCAATAATTTGTGCTTACTTTAAACCCTAGAGGTAAATTCTGTAGATGGTAAATCAGTATTGTCTCATCAGATTAAGAGATTTATGAAAGGTTTACTAAATCTGTATCCTCCGAAAGCAAAGCCTGTTCCAGCCTGGAAATTAAACATTGTGCTTTCACAAATTATATCTCCTCCATTTGAGCCATTATCTGATTGTTCTGTTTCACCTTTCAGTTAAGACTGCTTTTATCATAGCAATAACATAAGCGAGGAGGGCTAGTGAACTTCATGCCTGGATGGTTGATTTCTCCCCCCCCCCCCATTTACAGTTCTTCATAAAGACAAAGTAGTTCTTCATCCTCACCCAAAGTTTATATTAAAAGTAATTTCGGACTTTTATGTTAACTAATCCATTACTCTACCAATGTTCTTTCCCAAAGGGCATTCAGATAAGAATGAAGCAAAACTACATTGGACTTTAAAAGAGTGTTATCAATTTAGTTAGGACTAAGGATTTTAGATTATCACATTGTTTGTCTCATGTGTGGATAACTGTAAAGGGAATCCCATTTCAGCACAAAAGTTATTTAGGTGAGTCAAACTATGTATAATAGAAGCTTACGAAAATCCCTCACAATCACCCCCTGCTATGTTGAGAGCATACTCCACTAGAGTAGTGGCCACAAGTATGTCTAAAACAGGTTCAATTCAATGAGATTTGCAAAGTGGCCACATGGAATTCATGTTTTACTAAACATTATGTGTTAAATACTACACCTAAGTCCCATGCTACGTTTGGCATATCGGCTCTTCAGTCTTTGTTCAGTTAGGACTCCTTACCCTCCATCCAATCTCTTTATATATTACTGACTAAACTACCCCAAGACTGGGAATATGCTGAGGACACTCGAAGAAATGGTTACTTACCTCTAACCAAGGTTTTTTGAGATGGACTCGGCATATTCGTATTTCCTGCCCTCCTTCCCCTCTTCTGCAGAGTCCTATCTACTCATGGTTCTGCATTAGCACTGGAAGGGACTGATGCAGCAACTGCTGCTGCACTCTCTTTTATAGCCATACCCTCAGAATGTGCTTGGACATGGAGGGCAAGGGTAGAGAGGGGTGCTTGAGTGATTGATCAGGCACTGCTAGTAGAAGGCTGTGCTGTTCAACGACACCTGTTGCCACATATTCTGAATGTGCAGAGTCCAATGTGAAGAATCTTGGTTACAAGTAAGTAACCCTCATTTATACATAATAGGGCCTGATTCTCAGTTACATAAAGACCTCTTTACATCCATTTTAATGCACCAAGTTTTATACAGTAACAGAATTGGCTCCACCAGTGTTTGGGTTTTTCAAAACTATATGGCAAATGATATGAACTGTGCATCTCAACCTTCATTTTTGTGCCATTTCTTTCTTATATTCTGTTATGAATGTAATAGAAATCAAAATAATATGTGGAGTTTCCTGTCCTGGTGATTTTTTTAATGGTTCCCTCATCTTGATTAGATGTCTAACTTTGTGTGGACTTAATTATCTGTGTTTAATGTTTGATACTGTCAGTTAAGAGATATTTACAATATGAGAGACAAGATTTTATACAGGATAATGAATCTTGAGATCTGAAGTTTTTCAGACATAGGACAGGGCAAGAGTAGTTGCAGGGAGATTTGTATGTCCTTCCACTTATTCTTATCTATAAACAGTAGAGAAAGAGTGTGATGAACCATTAAAGAACAGGCATGATTAAATGGAAGAAGTAGTTATTTTATTTTATTTTTTATTTTTATTCAATTCACTATCTGCCCTTTCCAGAAGTGATTATCATAAAAATGAATGTTAATGCCAGTGATAGATACATAAGTGATAGCAAAGGTAAATAAAGTCCTCAATTTGTCCACAGACTATGTTCAGTGAAGATAAGAGTGCAAACCTCCCACTCTGTCTTGTTACTCTTTTCTGGGTGGATGAGAAGTAGTTCAGTCCCTGTGGCCACTGGAGATTGAGACCTGTTTGAAATAGTTTTTTAAATGATTCATCTAATAATTTTTTTAATATGTGAAATTAAATTATTCAGGGTAATTCTTATTTACATTAAGTAGTATCTTGCTCCTCAAATAGTCACATGGATTTCAATAGGGCTACTAACAGTAAGGTTCTATTTGCAGTAAGGGTGGCAGAATCTGACCCTCAATAAATATTAAAAACAACGAAGAGTCCTTGTGGCACCTTAGAGACTAACAAATTTATTTGGGCATAAGCTTTTGTGGGCTATAACCCTCTTCATCAGATGCATGGATGAAGTGGATTGTAGCCACAGGGACTCCTCGTTGTTTCTACTGATACAGACTAACATGGCTACCCCTCTGAAACCTGTCTCAATGAATATTGTTCAACTAGGTCTCGTGATAATTATGGTGGTGGTTTTTATTATGTCTGTTCACTAGGAACTGGCTTGAAACTGCCAGCTCATTATATAAGGCTGCTGAACAGCTGTCAGATGATGATGATGATAATGACTACTACTTTCAGTCACCACTGACCTGCGTCAGATTAAAGAAGTGACTTAGCCATAAAAGGCTTTTTTTTTATTATTAACGGGTGTTTTGATAGCAAGATCCTATAGCAATTAAGTCCCAACTGCATGTGTTTAAGCAATCATGTTTGCCATGGCATGCATTTAGGGTAATTTATATTAATATTATACACTATAGAATGGAAAAAAATGTTCCTTGAAACAAAAGAACTTCCAAACATATTTGGTGAAAACTTGTTTTACAGCAAGCAAGAAAAAATGCATGAGTACTAGAGAGTCTTATTGTACCCAGAAAGTTAGGAACAACTGAGTCTTTTTAGCAAAGAGACAAAAGACACTCCCAAGAGAAAGGTTTCAGAGTAGCAGCCGTGTTAGTCTGTATCCGCAAAAATAACAGGAGTACTTGTGGCACCTTAGAGACTAACATTAACATTTGTTAGTCTCTAAGGTGCCACAAGTACTCCTGTTATTTTTCCCAAGAGAAAGAAATGCATAATTAATGTATCCTTGCTTGCCAGACATCAGGGGACAATGACTTCACATCAGAGCCAGACAACCCAACAAACCGAACCAGGGGAGGGCAATTTATACATCAAAACCTAATTTGTATATGAGCCACTAAATTTTCAAATGCTGGTCAGCACAAACACAGGAGAGAGGTCACACAAGTGCACACTGTAGCAAAGCTAGATGTTTCCAAAGGGAAAAATGTGAGTGCAAATATTACAAAATAAAAGAGGTTAAGAAACTGGACCGTTATTTGAAATTGTGCCTGGTAGCAAAAATGCAGATGACTCTATCCCACCTCGTCAGACACAAAAAACCTATGTTAGAAAATTGTTTGCAATTCAGTATTCAGATACACTTTCAAATCTGCCAGACCATTAGCAGGGTTGGCAGAAGGAAGAAGATTGCCAAACTTCAGCCAGGCCAACGTGAAAGGAATGTATCTGATCTCAAGCAATGATTAAGAAAAGCTAAAGATGTCCCTCTAGCATTTCTAAAGTTTGCCATATTGAAATAATCTATAGTACAGTTCCTTAGTTTATGTAAAATATTCTTATTATATATATATATAGACATCTTATATCCCATATGACAATTTGTCTCCTCCAGTTTTATTAGAACAACAGATCTATTAAGCTACTAGATTTTATTAGTTCCTTGGGCAGTCACTTAAGACAAGTTTCACTATCTTTTATAGAAGACTGGTTTGAGCAGTACGATCCAATTTAAAGCCTAGCCACAACCCATTCTCTGGGGGAGATATCAAATGTACTTCAAAAGCACAGATCATGAGATCATTTGGAGCTTGTGGGCGCCCTGCTCTTACACAGAATAAGAGTTTGTGCATGGGGATTGAGCTTATTCCACAGTGTCACAATATTTACATGCAATGAAACATGGCAATGCTATGAAGGAACAGAGACAGTTGCCAGTTCTGCTCGATTCACTTTTTATTCACCACTAAACAAAGTAAGAACAATGTGAAATATTAAAACCTCTACAGCATATGCAACTGCTATGCAGTAACAATCCTAAATGAAAAGTGGTTCACAGATGCAAATAGAGAAGGGCCACTCCACTCAAAGTATGTACAAATATATTAGCAGCTGGATTAAGAGGAAAATGAGTCTGACAGATTCATGCTGTTCTTCATTTCCTGTGCCTTAGATTTGCCAAGCCACATTTTTTAAAGCAAATATCTACTCTATGTAAACAATGTCATTGGTTTTTTTCAATATGTTTCTATTTTACTCTAAGCTGTTTAATTTTTTTTGTAAATGACTTAAATGACAATTGGCAGTTGCCAGCTAGTGTCAAAATGTTTTAAGCTTGATGTTCCTAGCAGTCTGTTTATTCCTTTAAAAATAAGACTCCCCAGGTCTGAAATATATTGCCAAATTCAAATCATTCCTCACTCTTCCAGCCTTCCAATTCTAGAAGAATCATTTTGTCTGATAACTGTCCATCATATGGTCAAATTATTCCAGTTCTAGCCATTGACTTCAATAGAGAGGAACCACTGTAATTGGGAGCAAACTTTGTCCCAGATTTTTTTTCTTGTCGAAGTTGCAATCATGTCCAATGCTTTTGTCTTTTACTCAACAATTGACTACTGGGAGAACTCAGTGCCTAACCCAAAACAGAGGATACTTAAAGCACACACAAATTATTAATCCATTTTGAAAGGACTGCATGTAATTTCACATGTGAAGCTCTCATTACTTATAATGAAAGTCATGTAACTAAAATTCTGCACATCATATTGAATATATATTGGTAAATGATTAGCATGTGGCTTTGATATTTTAAATTATTTATACTATGTGGCATCCAGTAAAATAAATACTGAAGGCCAGATTTTCAAAGTAGTTGCTTAATGTGTGAGTGCTCTTCCATGTTGCCCCCTCTAGTTCAGTGTGTATATAGTGCTATTTGGAATGCTGAGGTGCCTTAATATGTTGATGACACACAGGTTTATGCCTCCATCTTGGCTGACCCACCCAGAGGGTTCAATTACTTCATTCAGTGTCAGTGTGAGACTGAGGCATGGATAAGAGCTAGCTGGCTGAGTTTCAGGGTAATGGATATTGTCTCTTCAATTCAGGGTAGATATGCACCATTTGTTGTTCAGAGTTATAATCTAAGCAATCTGGTAGGATTCCCAGCTACTACTGTAAAATCAGGTAGTAGCAATGGCCAGATGGTTGCAACTATTCCTCTGGAATGTGGACTGTCATCCATGCTTTTGTTAGTTTAAGATTACACATTGTGCTTCCTTGGCCAGACTGGCTAGACCCTCAGTACAGTTTAGAGCAGCCTCTTGCTTGCTCTAAGCCACATTCAGCTGCAGCAACACTAAAGTAACTCTGTAGCTAAAAATAGCTGCAGTGCATTAGCACTCCAGCCACACACATCTTCCCTAGTTATGCTCCCTGTATACCATCTATACTCAGGACTGCAGCAAGGAGGGGGTGCAGCCCAGAGGTATTTCAGCAGCTCTGTGCTTCCTAAGGAAGCCCTGTAAATTGGAGGCATTCCTGAGGTATGAGATGCATGCAGCCAGTTTACAACCCATGAACGCCATCAGAGGTGTAAAGGGCTTGGAGCTGGGCCATGAATCAGGACCACTAAGTTATGCTATGTTTTGTGGCATTGCTACAGTTGATGTGAAAAGCAGCAGTCTAAAGTTACTTACAAAGAAACACTGAATATATTCTATATAGACTTTGAGCCAACTTTTTAGTTTGTCTAGATCTAATCCATGTATCTGTGGCTCACAAGAAAGGTTAGTTTCCAGCAAGAGGTGTGTACTGTGATTAGCATGGTGCCTGTCTCTGCTTTCTTTTTGAGGTACCTAGTTATCAACTTTTTGGCAGAATTCTCCCTCTGTAATTATGTTGTTTAGGAGAAAGCTAACAATACATCTACTCATTTTCTATGCCATTTAATCCTGAAATATCTATTCAAAGTCATGTTTACTGTGAAGTCAGAGATTAGTTTACTTTAAGACAATCCAAATGTAGAATGACTGAATGCTCTTAGCTATCTGTTGCTAAATAACCCCATCAGTGATTGGCGAAGGATGAAAAATCTTGAAAATGTAGAATAGGCTGACTACTCCACAGAGCAAAAATATCCATATCAATGCAAACTGGTCTTTTTAAGCATCCAAGCTCACAACTTGACATTGATTTATCTTAATTCGTGTTGTAGTAACAATAATGGACAAAGTATTTGTCCAAAAGGGGACACAAAAAGGAGTGCAAATCATTTTAACCACCTCCATTACATATTCCATTTTCTGCTTACTGTTTTGTAACAGTGCATCCATATTCATTAACAGTGTGTATAGATGATAAGGAGAATGTCAATCATTTATCATCAGTTTACTGATCAAATTGTTTTATTACTGGTTGTTATTCATGGTATAGTTTTACAAGTTACAAAACTGGAACTCCACTATAACTGCAATATTTTACTCTCCAGTTCAGAAACAATTATAATAACTCTCAAAAATATTTAAAAGAATCTGTTAGCTATGTGACAGATAATGTTGGAATGCTTTCTGTGTTTGGATAATCATTCTACTTGACATTGTACAAACTGCTTTAGCATTCATGCTTTTCTATCATGAAAGTAAATGACTCACATATTCAGTGAAAGATGAGAAACTGACTTCAATCTCCTTAAATTTTATCCCTCTATTTTATGCTGACCAACATATACTCTAACCAGGTTTAAAGAGAACAAAAGATTATTGTTCATAAAAGAAGAAATATGCTCAGGCTGTAATCATTAGTTAGTCCCTGCTGTGGCACTGCACTAAATTTGTGTTGTATTTCGATCTTGCAACATAATTATAGGGTAAAACCCTGCAGTTCTTGCTCAGTCAGTATTCACAGTGGTGTTCCCCACTGGTTCCACCCTCCTTGTAGGCTTTCTTAACCACTTGAGATAAGAGCCTGCTCTGGCAGATTTCTACCACTTTGACCTAGACTCCAGGTCAAAGCTGAATAAGTTCTGTTTTCATTTGGCGATTTGGCCCTATTAGGCTTGGTCTACCCTGCAGTAGTTTGCCATAGTTGAAAGCTGTTGTGAATATTCATGTTAACTGACGCAATGCTGAATGTGGCTTTGCAGTTGGTGAAAACCAGGACATAAGAATGGCCGTACTGGGACAGACCAATGTTCCATCTAGCCCAATATCCTGTCTTCCAACATTGGCAGGTGCCAGATGCATCAGAGGGAATGTACAGAACAGGGCAATTATCA
This sequence comes from Emys orbicularis, assembly GCF_028017835.1. Taxonomy (NCBI): domain Eukaryota; kingdom Metazoa; phylum Chordata; order Testudines; family Emydidae; genus Emys; species Emys orbicularis. The sequence goes on along the minus strand of NC_088687.1, from coordinate 44,770,572 downwards.
AGTGATCCATCCCCTGTCATCCAGTCTGAAAACAGAGCTGCTGGAACAATTTTTGTATAGTGGGGGTGCTGAGAGCCATTGAACCAAACTGTAAACCCTGTATATAATGGAAACCACTTCATGCCAGGGTGTGTGGCTTAGGACACCCAGGGCATGAGATTTTGTCCCTGACCATCTTGGCTAACAGCCATTGATGGACCTATCCTCCATGAATTTATCTAATTCTATTTTTAACCCAGTTATACTTTTGGCCTTCACAACATCCAGTTCCACAGGTTGTTACAGTTAGTAGTTCTGCAATTTCATATTAGAGTTCCTTCAGAACTCTTGGGTGAATACTGTCTGGTCCCCGTGACATTACTTTTTAATTTATCAGTTTGTTCCAAAACTTCCTCTATTGACACCTCAGTATTCCTCAGATTTATCACCTCAAAAGAATGTCTTAGATGTGGGAATCTCTCTCATATCCTCTTCAGTGAAGACCGATCCAAAGAATTCATTTAGCTTGTCCATAGATGTCTTATCTTCTTTGAGTACTCTTTAGTCCCTTGATTGTCCAGTGATCCCAGTGATTGTTTGTCAGGTTTCCTGCTTCTGATGTACTTTTAAAAAAAAGTTATGGTTAGTTTTTGTGTCTTTTGCTAGTTGCTCATCAAATTCTTTTTTGGCCTGCCTAATTATACTTTTCCATTTGACTTGCCAGAGTTTGTGCTCCTTTCTATATTCCTCATTACAGTTTGACTTCCAATTTTTAAAGGACATCTTTTTGCCTCTAACTGCCTCTTTTACTCTGCTGTTTAATTATAGTGGCATTTTTTGTCCTCTTACTTTTTTTTTTTTTTTTTTTAATTTGGGTTATTCGTTTAGTTTGAGCCTCTATTGTGGTGTTTTAAAATTGGTCCCATGCAGTTTTCAGGCATTTCACTCTCATGACTGTTCCTTTTAATTTCAGTTTAACTAACTTCCTCATTTTTGTGTAGTTCCCCTTTTTGAAGTTAAATGCTACCATGGTAGGACAAATCATGTTCACCATTGTGTCAGCTAATTGTGATTAAACCATAATCTCTTTATCCTGGTCTGTGCTGACTGCTGAACCATGTTCAGCATTGTGCCAGTCAACACATTCCTTAACAACCATCTACAGTCACAATAATATTTTAAAGTGTAAACCCTGCCCTACGTTTGTTGCAATATTTAAAGACTGGAGATTCTAGCAAATACAAAATTGAACAAAGCTTCCTTCACTGTCCCCCAGCATCCAAACCTCAAAGCAGTTTCTCAGGTGATTCTGGACCAATGGACTATAATGTTATTTGGACTGTGTATAGTTCCAACTAATTATAGTGATGTGGCTGCTTATACAGCTGCTTATATGACTTATAAGTTGTCTAGGGATAAAAATGTTTAGTTGCTTAGATGATATTGTGCTCAATGCAGAGTCAGAAAGGCTTCTAAAGCTATGTATTTCAGCCACATTTGGTTGCTGCAAGCACTGAAGTTTCTGGGAAATGTAAAAGAATGACTTTTGATTTTAACAATAGATAATTCTGTTTGAGAGAAACAAAATACAATGGACCAAATTTTACTCTCACTTCTGCAAAATATCTTAACTGAAATCAGTGTAAATCTAGAGCATCCCCACTGATTTATATTACCTCGCCCATTTAATATGTACAGTTGTGAACAGGTTTGTGCAAATGAGTCACTTTCTCCTACATTTAAGCAAATGCACTAATTGTATTGCTTGTCTATGTGAAGCTAAGCTATGCATTCATATTTTATAATGATGTTCCATGCTGTGGATATTAAACTGTTCTACATATACTTTGTTGAAAATCAGCTTTAAGGGAAAGGTAATCCCTATTTACAAGAGAGAGCTACAATATTATTTCAAACAGTGGTTAATTTATATCCATTAAAGGACACAAAATGATTGCCACTATTTACCAATATATGAAAAATGTCCTTATTCCCCTAAAATAAACAGAATTTCCTGTTCTTATAAAACATATAAAATCTTTTGGAAGCCAGCTGCAGATGGAGATATAATAATTAATATTGATCTTGGTATGCATGTTTCAAGAGTTATAGACATTCTTTTCATCTAAAGACTCTGCAAATAAATACAAACTTCCAAACAGTTAAAGTGACTCAGAACAAGACTCATGGGAGTTTTGAACCTAATGTAGCTTGAAACTGACTGAAAGATATGCTCCAAATAGCTTTTAATAGCTGGTATTTATTGCACCATGTTCATCTTTCTCTTACTTAAAACTATGCCACTAAACCTGTAGCCTTCTTGTGCTATGATCAGATTTCAAGAGTCAAGCCAGATCAGTGTTTGGATGGGAGAACTTTAAGGAATACCTCAAGTACTGCAGACAATGGCATCTAAGATTCAGCATGTATCACTCTTCCTTCTGACTCAGCACTAAACCAAAGCCTGATGCTAAGGGGTACTGTATTGTTACTATTTCTGTTCTTCGGAAAAAACTGAGGTTCTTTGAGCAGTTATTAACATGTATTCCCCTTCTGGTGTACATGAACCCTATGTGTGCAAAATTGGATTGTTTTGAATAGCAGTGTATAATGTAGCAATTTTATAGCTGCGGTGCAAGACACAAGAGGGGAGTCACATGGATAATGGAGACAATTTTAAAAGCATAGGGGGATGTTTTTCAAAGGTGACAGGTGCCTCGAAGGAAAACTCCACCTAGAAGTAGACGGCACAATAGAACCCATCTGCTTCCACAAAGGAAAATTCCAGAGGCACTACATAATCCACTATGCAAGGAGCTCAAAAATCTGCAGAGCAGGGGTATCATAGCACCTGTAGAAGCCAGTACAGCCTGAATAGAAAGCATAGTGGTGGTAAAGAAGCCATCAGGCAATTTACGTATCTGAATACACCCAAAACCACTGAACCTGACATTGAAAAGATGCCACTATCCACTGCCCACAACTTTCCAAAGCCAGAATCTTTATAGTCTGAAGTGAGGAATGGGTTTTGGCACACAAGCCTGGATCTAGATTACAGCATGTTGATAACCTTTGCACCACCATTTAGTTGCTAGAGATGGCTGTGCATGCTGATGGGCATAAGCCTAACATCAGAGGTGTTCCAGAGAAGACTCACCCAAGCACTAGAAAACTGCCTGGAGTGAAAATAGTTGTGAATGATCTCCTCATAGGTGAAGGGAGCAATGATACAGAAACTGAAAGAGATCATGACAAAAAAACCTACAAGCTTTTCTACAATGATGTAGGGCAGGGGTTGGCAACCTCTGGCACGCGGCTCACCAGGGTAAGCATCCTCGCAGGCCGGGCCAGTTTGTTTACCTGCCGCAGCGGCAGGTTCAGCTGATCGCGGCTCCCACTGGCTGCGGTTTGCCGCTCTGGGCCAATGGGGGTGGCGGGAAGCCGCGGCCAGCACATCCCTCGGCCTGTGTTGCTTCCTGCAGCCCCCATTGGCCCGGAGCGGCGAACCGCGGCCAGTGGGAGCCGCGATTGGCTGAACCTGCCGATGCGGCAGGTAAACAAACTGGCCCGGCGCGCCAGCGTGCTTACCGTGGCGAGCCGCGTGCCAGAGGTTGCCGACCCCTGATGTAGGGTCAAGAACAAAAAACTCAACCCATAAAAAATATGACTCAAAGAGCATGACATTCAATGGACCCCTGCTCACAGCAGAGGGACTGAAAGCTGAGCCCAACAAGATCAAGGAAGTCAGAAACATGCCAGCTTCAGTGAATGTGAAAGAGGTACAGCGTTTCATAGGAACGATAAATTTTCCAAGTTCCGTCTACACATGGCTGCAGTTTCTGGCTGGGCCTGTTGTCCCCCCTCTCAAGTTGCTTGTCAGTCATATGTCACTGGTCAGTCAGTTGGTAGGTCACTTGTCTCTCATCACTCGTCGGCCGGAACACACATCAGCTCACAAGGCAGGATGCTCAGTGATACTCGGCAGGTCCCCAACAGCAAGCATCTGACATGTTGAAACAAATGATAACACATGTTTCTGTCCTAAAGTGCTACCAGCCAGGAAAGCCCCTGACACTCAGTGTGATGCATTGGAGAAAGAATTGGGTATAGCTCTTTTGCAGAACCAGGTAATTGCTTATGCCAGCTGAGCCCTATCAGAAGGTGAATAGGGGTAAGGACAAATAGAAAAAAAGCTTCTGGCTGTGGTATTTGGAGTGTAGTAATTCCACCAATACATCGCTGGCCACCCCACCGAAGGGGACAGGGCCGGTGCAAGGAAGTTTCGCGCCCTAGGCGAAACTTCCACCTTGCACCCCACCCCCCCAGCCCTGCGGCAGCCCCCGCCCTGAGGTGCCCCCCCTGTGGCAGCTCCCCCTCCGGGGAGCTGTGCGGCAGCTCCCCACCCCAGCTCACCTCTGCTCCGCCTCCTCCCCGAGCATGCTGCCCCCGCTCTAATTCTCCTCCCCCCCCAGGCTTGCGGCGCCAAACAGCTGATTGGCGCCACAAGCCTGGGAGGTGGGAGAAGTGGAGCGGCGACCGTGTGCTCGGGGAGGGGGCGTAGGAACACTGTAAAAAAAAATTGGGGGCACCGCTTTTTGGCGCCCCCAAATCTTGGTGCCCTAGGCAACCGCCTAGTTTGCCTTAATGGTAGCACTGGCCCTGGAAGGGGATAGCCCCTTATTAGTGCTCCAAAGAGATTACAGCACATGTTGATGTGCCTCCAGCTCTACCAGGTAGAGATTGGATGTTTTCTCAGCCATTTACCAGTTTTAGCTGACACCCTAAGCAAGTCATATATACCCAGTATTAGCGAGCTGTGGGAAGGGGCTCAGGACATTGAATCAATTAACTATCCATTAGCTTCACTGTCTCCCTGTTTCCACAATGAAACTGTTGGAAATCAAAGAGACTACAGAAAAGGACATCCAGCAACAGGCAGTCAAGAGAGCAATACTAGCAGGATGTCCAGAAGACAAAAGCCAAGTACTGGTAGGAGAAGAACTATATTTTCAAATTAAAGATGAGCTGAATGTGGAGGATGGAATCATATTTCAACAACTCAGAGCTGTTGTCCCCACTTCATTATGTAAGGATGTCATGGAAAAGAAAATGCCTCTCACCCAGGGCCCAAGCATGTGCTTGGGGCGGCACCTGGAGGGGGGCGGCGCGGCATGGCGCTCCGGCCCGAGAGCGGGGCCGTGACTGGGCTCGCCGCCCTCCCTGCGGCGCTCTGGCCGCCGGGGAGAGCGGAGCCCCGGCCGGGCTCGCCGCCGAGGAGAGCGGAGCTGCAGCGGGCTCGCCGCCCTCCCCCCGGCGCTCTGGCCGCCGGGGAGAGTGGAGCCCCGGCCGGCTCGCCGCCCTCCCCCAGGCGCTCTGGCCGCCAGGGAGAGCGGAGCCGCGGCGGGCTCTCCGCCCTCCCCCCGGCGCTCTGGCCGCCAGGGAGAGCGGAGCCCCGGCCGGGCTCTCCGCCCTCCTCCTGGCGCTCTGGCCGGTTGGGGAGAGCGGGCCTGCGGCCGGGCTCGGCGCCCTCCCCTGCCGCGCTCCCTGGGGGCGGGGGGCGGCGGGAGGCTTTTTTGCCTGGGGCGGCAAAAAAGCCAGAGCCAGCCCTGCTCTCACCTGGGCATTGGCAGCTATCAGAAAGGCTTGAGAGTGTGTTTCCTGGCTGGAAATAAATACACAACTCTGCTCCTTGATAGAAGGGTATGGGTATGTCTACACTACGAAATTAGGTCGAATTAATAGAAGCCGGTTTTATAGAAATCGGTTGTATACAGCCGATTGTGTGTGTCCCCACATAAAATGCTCTAAGTGCTCTAGTCGGCGGACCGCGTCCACAGTACCGAGGCTAGCGTCGACTTCCGGAGCATTGCACTATGGGTAGCTATCCCACAGTTCCCGCAGTCTCCGCCGCCCATTGGAATTCTGGGTTGAGATCCCAATGCCCGAATGATGCAAAACAGTGTCGCGGGGGGTTCTGGGTACATGTCGTCAGGCCCCTCCTCCTCCGTCAGAGCAACAGCAGACAATAGATTCGCGCCTTTTTACCTGGGTTACCTGTGCAGACAACATACCACGGCAAGCATGGAGCCCGCTCAGCTCAGCTCACCGTCACCATATGTCATCTGGGTGCCGGCAGACGTGGGACTGCATTGCTACACAGCAGCAGCAGCTAACTGCCTTTTGGTGGTAGACGGTGCAGCATGACTGGTAGCCTTCATTGGCGATCTGGGTGCCGGCAGCCGTGGGGCTGCATTGCACCAGCCCCTTGCCTTTTGCCTTTTGGCAGTAGATGGTTTATTACGACTGGTAACCGTCCTCGTCGTACAGCAGTGGCTGTCGATCATGGGCACCTGGGCAGACATGCTCAGTCCTATGGAACTGTCTTGATGATGATGATGGTTATCAGTCGTAGTATGCCATTTTCTGCCAAGCGCCCTGTTGGCTCATCGCATGTTAGCAGAGTCTTCCCTGAGCAGCAGATCGTGCAATAGGCCTGAAAGCTAACTGCCAAGCGCCCAGTATTTGCTGCCAAGCACCCAGAAAATGCCGAGGGCTATCAGTCATGCTGCACCGTCGTCTTAAGATGTAAAAAATAGATTTGTTCTGTATTCATTTCCTTCCCCCCTCCCTCCGTCAAATCAATGGCCTGCTAAACCCAGGCTTTTGAGTTAAATCTCTGGGGGGGGGGCCATTCTGTGTGACAGTTGTTTGTGTTTCTCCCTGATGCACAGCCACCTTTCTTGATTTTAATTCCCTGTACCTGTATGCCATGTCGTCACTCGCCCCTCCCTCCCTCCCTCCTTCCCCTGGTCCGTCAGATACTAGTTTCGCGCCTTTTTTCAGACCAGACGCCATAGCTAGCACTGGGATCATGGAGCCCGCTCAGATCACCGCGGCAATTATGAGCACTATGAACACCACGCGCATTGTCCTGGAGTATATGCAGAGCCAGGACATGCCAAAGCAAAACCAGGACCAGCCGAGGAGGAGGCGATTGCAGCGCGGCGACGAGAGTGATGAGGAAATGGACATGGACCTAGACCTCTCACAAGGCACAGGCCCCAGCAATGTGGAAATCATGGTGTTCCTGGGGCAGGTTGATGCCGTGGAACGCCGATTCTGGGCCCGGGAAACAAGCACAGACTGGTGGGACCGCATCGTGCTGCAGGTGTGGGACGATTCCCAGTGGCTGCGAAACTTTCACATGCTTAAGGGCACTTTCATGGAACTTTGTGACTTGCTTTCCCCTGCCCTGAAGCGCCAGAATACCAGGATGAGAGCAGCCCTCACAGTTGAGAAGCGAGTGGCGATAGACCTGTGGAAGCTTGCAACGCCAGACAGCTACCGGTCAGTCGGGAATCAATTTGGAGTGGGCAAATCTACTGTGGGGGCTGCTGTAATCCAAGTTGCCAGGGCAATGAGAGACCTGGTGATATCAAGGGTAGTGACTCTGGGAAACGTGCAGGCCATAGTGGATGGCTTTGCTGCAATGGGATTCCCAAACTGTGGTGGGGCGATAGACGGAACCCATATCCCTATCTTTGCACCGGAGCACCAAGCCACCGAGTACATAAACCGCAAGGGGTACTTTTCAATGCTGCTGCAAGCCCTGGTGGATCACAAGGGACGTTTCACCAACATCAACGTGGGCTGGCCGGGAAGGGTACATGATGCTCGCGTCTTCAGGCACTCTGTTCTGTTTCGAAAGCTGGAGGAAGGGACTTTCTTCCCGGACCAGAAAATAACCGTTGGGGATGTTGAAATGCCTATCGTGATCCTTGGGGACCCAGCCTACCCCTTAATGCCATGGCTCATGAAGCCGTACACAGGCAGCCTGGACAGGAGTCAGGACCTGTTCAACTACAGGCTGAGCAAGTGCCGAATGGTGGTGGAATGTGCATTTGGACGTTTAAAAGCGCGCTGGCGCAGCTTACTGACTCGCTCAGTATCCCCATTGTTATTGCTGCTTCCTGTGCACTCCACAATATCTGTGAGAGTAAGGGGGAGACATTTATGGCGGGGTGGGAGGTTGAGGCAAATCGCCTGGCCGCTGATTACGCGCAGCCAGACACCAGGGCGGTTAGAGGAGCACAGCATGGTGCGGTGCGCATCAGAGAAGCTTTGAAAATGAGTTTTGTGACTGGCCAGACTACGGTGTGAAACTTCTGTTTCTTTCTCCTTGATGAAATCTCCGCCCCCCCACCCACCCGGTTAACTCTACTTCCCTGTAAACCAACCACCCCACCCTCCCCTACCCTCCCCCCTTCAAGCACCACTTGCAGAGGCAATAAAGTCATTGTTACTTCACATTCATGCATTCTTTATGAATTCATCACACAACTAGGGGGATAATTGCAAAGGTAGCCCGGGATGGGTGGGGGAGGAGGGAAGGAAAAGGACACACTGCAGTTTAAAACTTTAAAACTTTAACACTTATTGCTCGGGAAATCATCTGGGGTGGAGTGACTGGGTGCCGGAGGCCCCCCCCCACCGTGTTCTTGGGCGTCTGGGTGAGGAGGCAATGGGACTTGGGGAGGAGGGCTGTTGGTTACACAGGGGCTGTAGCAGCGGTCTCTGCTCCTGCTGCCTTTCCTGCAGCTCAACCATACGCTGGAGCATATCAGTTTGATGCTCCAGCAGCCGGAGCATCGACTCTTGCCTTCTGTGTGCAAGCTGACACCACCTCTCATCTTCAGCCCGCGATTCAGCACGCCACCTCTCCTCTCCCTCATATTGGGCTTTTCTATAATCAGTCATTGACTGCCTCCACACATTCTGCTGTGCTCTGTCAGCGTGGGAGGCAGTCTGTAGTTCTGTAAACATTTCATCACGCGTCCTTCGCTTTCGCTTTCGAATGTACACTAGCCTCTGTGAAGGAGAAAGATTTGCAGATGGTGGAGGAGAAGGGAGAGGTGGTTAAAAAAGACACATTTTAGAGAACAATGGGTACACTCTTTCACGTTAAATTTTGCTGTTCACATTACACAGCACATGTGCTTTCGTTACAAGGTCGCATTTTTCCTCTTATATTGAGGGCCTGCCGGTTTGGTGTGAGAGATAACTCACGCACTGCCAGGCCACAGATTTCAGCTTGCAGGCAGCCATGGTAAGACACAGTCTTTTGGCTTTTTTAACCTTCTTAACATGTGGGGATGGTTTCAAACAGTACTGCTCTCATTAACCATACCAAGCACCCGTTGGGTTGGCCATTTAAAATGGGTTTGCAATGTAAAAGGAGGGGCTGCGGTTTCAGGGTTAACATGCAGCACAAACCCAACTAATTCCCCTCCCCCACACACCCAATTCTCTGGGATGATCACTTCACCCCTCCCCCCCACCGCGTGGCTAACAGCGGGGAATATTTCTGTTCAGCAGAGCAGGAAGGGGCACCTCTGAATGTCCCCTTAATAAAATTGCCCCATTTCAACCAGGTGACCGTGAATGATATCACTCTCCTGAGGATAACAAAGAGCGATAAGGAATGGATGTTGTCTGCATGCCAGCAAACACTGGGACCATACGCTGCCATGCTTTGTTATGCAATGATTCCAGACTACGTGCTACTGGCCTGGCATGGTAAAGTGTCCTACCATGGCGGACGGGATAAGGCAGCCCTCCCCAGAAACCTTTTGCAAAGGCTTTGGGAGTACATGAAGGAGAGCTTTCTGGAGATGTCCCTGGAGGATTTCCGCTCCATCCCCATACACGTTAACAGACTTTTCCAGTAGCTGTACTGGCCGCGATTGCCAGGGCAAATTAATCATTAATCATTAAACACGCTTGCTTTTAAACCATGTGTAATATTTACAAAGGTACACTCACCAGAGGTCCCCTGTGTGCCCCCAGGGTCTTGGGTGAGTTCGGGGGTTACTGGTTCCAGGTCCAGGGTGATAAACATATCCTGGCTGTTGGGGAAACCAGTTTCTCCACTTCCTTGCTGCTGTGAGCTATTTACATTATCTTCATCCTCATCTTCCTCGTACCCCAAACCCGCTTCCCTGTGTGTTTCTCCAGTGAGGGACTCATAGCACACGGTTGGGGTAGTGGTGGCTGCACCCCCTAGAATGGCATGCAGCTCCACGTAGAAGCGGCATGTTTGCGGCTCAGCCCCGGACCTTCCGTTTGCTTCTCTGGCTTTGTGGTAGGCTTGCCTTAGCTCCTTAATTTTCACGCGGCACTGCTGTGCATCCCTGTTATGGCCTGTCCTTCATGGCCTTGGAGACCTTTTCTAATATTTTGCCATTTCGTTTACTGCTTCGGAGTTCAGCCAGCACTGATTCATCTCCCCATATGGCGAGCAGATCCCGTACCTCCCGTTCTGTCCATGCTGGAGCTCTTTTGCGATCCTGGGACTCCATCATGGTTACCTGTGCTGATGAGCTCTGCGTGGTCACCTGTGCTCTCCACGCTCAGCAAACAGGAAAAGAAATTCAAACATTCGCGGGGCTTTTCCTGTCTACCTGGCCAGTGCATCTGAGTTGAGAGTGCTGTCCAGAGCGGTGACAATGAAGCACTGTGGGATAGCTCCCGGAGGCCAATAACGTCCAATTCCATCCACACTAACCCAATTCTGACCCACTAAGGCCGATTTTATCGCTAATCCCCTTGTCGGAGGTGGAGTAAAGAAACCGGTTTAAAGGGCCCTTTAAGTCGAAAGAAAGGGCTTCGTCGTGTGAACGTGTCCAGGCTTAATTCGATTTAACGCGGCTAAAGTCGACCTAAACTCGTAGTGTAGACCAGGCCTATGATGCCTTCCAGTGGTGTGATAACCACCAGCCAGGGCCGGCCTTAGGTACGGGCGAACTGGGTGAAAGCCCAGGGCGCTGTTATAAACGGGGCGCCTCGGGAGCAGGGGTGCCTCTCCCCCTGCTGCTCTGCTGGCATCTGCAGCCCCGTTTTCCTGCCCTCTGCCTTGGAGCTGCCCCTGGCCAGCTGCTCCCGGGAGCTTCCTGTCCGCTATACAGAGTGGGGAAGGGTGTGGGGAGGATTGGTGATGTCAGGGTGTCCCCTGCCTCCCCGCCCATGTACCCCATCTCCGCAGGGTGGGGTGGGTGTACAGGGCTCAAGAGTGGGATGGAACTGCTGGTGGCTTCTGCTGTGTCTGAACGACCTTTTCTTCAGACTGGTGTGTGCGGCTCTCTTAAAGGAACAGCACATGGTCTCTCATACACTCCCCCAGCTCTCACACTCTGTCTCTTTCACACTCACCCCCAACACATACTTATATTGTTGTTATTGTTACTTGTTGGTACTTCCTGCAATGCACATATATTCTCTGTAATTTTATTCTTTCGAAGTGCTGTTTTTGTTTTTTGACTGGTCTGTGCGTTTCACAATTTTATTTCTCTCTTATGCTTAAATTTAATTCTTTGAGTGATGAGTTCTAAAATGCCTAACCTGGCTGGAGTAATTATCATTATTACTTTTATTACCACATTGTACTTCGTCATTCATTATTTAAAGTGGCATAATCAAATAATAGTATCCTCCTAGAATGTAACTTTAGCAGTGCCAGTTTTAAAAAAAACATCAGCTAAATGGATAACTTTAGACACTGGGCAGATGAAGGTTGCCTATTTTCAAATTGTATTTTTAGTTATATCTGTAAAATAACTTAAAATTTGCATGAAAATAAATGCATTTCCAACTATGATACCAATAGCAATGATGGAGTCAAATATTAGTGAGTCACATACGTGATTGTGGTTGGTAAACATAAATGCTAACATAATTAGAAAAATAACTTCCCTTTCTTAATAAAAGAAAAAAAATAATCAGATATGTTAATTATGTTTTTAGTGAAAAACAATTGACTAAAATAGAGTGGATAATGGCAGTAACACAGAGTGTGTGTCTGTTAGAGAAAGTAAGCCGATTTTATTTATTTTTATTTATCTCTACTAAAGATAGTGTACGAAGTATCAAACATGTGTTTCTCATATCTGTGTTAAAGCTCCAGCACGGATACCTCAAGGCTTGGGACTGGGAATACAGCAAGATACTATCTCCTGATTGTTCTAAATTTATATATTAACTTTAAAGATTTAATTGGAGTTTGTATATATTTTTTCTTTCTTTATATAACAATTAGAGTGCTCCTGTCAACTAATTCTTAAATTATTATATGCAAAAAACCTAGAGTTTCCAGGTGCCTAAGTAGTCCCTAGAATCATGGTTAAAGTTTCCTCCAACCCCCCAAAAACTGAAATGGCGCCCCGGTGAGCCAGGAGTGGCCAGAGGGCTGAAGGAAGGCCGTGGGCTCTGGCAAGATGCAGCTACTGTGTGACAGCGCGAAGCCCACCTTGAGCCATATGCCTGTTCTTTCACTACTGAGGGCTGCTCACCTCCTCCCCATATTGTATTGCCCAGTGCAGCAGTCTGGGATCTGACCTTGTCTGTGAAGACCAAGGCCAAAAAAAAGCATTGAGTACTTCAGCTTTTTCCACATCATCTGTCACTATGTTGCCTCCTCCATTTAGTAAGGGTCCCACACTTCCCTAACTTTCTTCTTGTTGCTATTCTGAAGACAATATTTCTAGAAGCAAAGAAGAGAGCTCATACCACAAACTTTCTTCAGAATACATGGATCCTCATTTTTGGCACATTTATTTATTTATTTATTTATTTAGATGCATCTAAAAAGTGTCATCCACATCTGTGTGTATATGTAAAAATGGATTAATAGAACATACACAAATACATTACAGGAATTTCTGGTGTATCATTTTGGCAGATTTACAGCTTCTGGCCTGTAGCTATCCACAGGATTACACAGCAGTGAAAGCTGCAAATCTCTGAAGAGACCCCTAGTTATCCACTTGCTTTTACAACATGCTGTGTTAATCATTAAGAATTCCCAATTGTACTGACTGGCTTCCTGTGCTAAATTGCTTGTAACATACTTTAGCTGGAGAAAATAGGGTTTTGAGTAGCTTGGTCCACTTTATCCTACTGCCTTTAATTAAGTCTCATACTAGTTCACACAATTCATCCTAGAGTCCCTTAATGAAAACAAAAATTGATATGGTGAATATGTGGAAGAAAAGTGCAGAAAAAATGAAGACATTTAATTCTTTAGTTTTCTCAAATGTCATGTATTTTAAATATTGTTGTAGCCATGTTGGTCCCAGGATATTGGACCTGGTTCTGTTGGTGAGAGAGACAAGCTTTTGAGCTTACACAGAACTCTTCTTCAAGTTTGGGAAAGGTACTCAAAGAGTCACAACTACATACAAGATGGAACAGATTGTTTAGCATAAGTAATTAACACATATTTCAAATGTCAGAGGGGTAGCTGTGTTAGTCTGTCTCTGAAAAAACAACAAGGAATCATTGTGGCACCTTAGAGACAAATGCCCAAATAAATTTGTTAGTCTCTAAGGTGCCCCAAGGATTCCTCTTTGTTTTTACATATTTCAAGAGATCATTCAAGGTGAAGTGGCTTGTTAACATCTTTCCAGTCTTAGGGGGGAAAGGGAAAAAAAAGATGGGGATGGGAGTTAAGTGGGTTATAGTTTGTTGTAATAAACCATAAATCTAGTGTCTCTATTCAATCCATGATTTTTAGTATCTAGCAAAGTTATGAATTTAAGCTCCTAGGCTCATCTTTTGAAGGTGTTTTGCAAGTTTCCTTTGAGGATGAGGACTGAGAGATCAACTATTGAGTGATTGCCTTATGAAAAGTGTTCAGGTAGAGGTGTTACGGTGTTCTTTTCTTTTATCATTTTTCAATGTGAGTTCATTTGAGAGCGTAATGATTGTCTGGTTTCACAGACTGTCTGTGGGGAGCTTGCTTCTGATGATGAGCTTGGAGAGGTTGGGGCATTGTTTGAAGGCCAGAAGAGGGGGTCCAGGAAAGATTTCTTTCAGGATGGGGTCCCCATCAAATATGGGTTGTAATTGTTTGATGATACTCTGTATGGGGTCCAGTGTGGGGTGGTAGGTAGTAACTAGAGAGGTGCAATTGGAGGGGGTTTTATTTTTGTATTGAAGCAGTTTCTCTTGGGGTATTCGGGTTGCCAATTCCATGATGCAATCTACTTCTCTGGTGGAGTGTCCTTGTTTGGTGAAGGTGGTTTTAAGTGTGTTAAGGTGTATATACTGCACTTTCTCCTTGGAGCATATTCTGTAGTATCTGAGTGGCTGGCTGTAGATAACAGATTTCTTGGTCTGTTTGGGGTGGTTACTGGATCTTGAAGGTAAGTTTGGTGATCCATGGGTTACTTGTATATAGTTGTCTGTCAGGCTCAATTTTTGAAGCTGATCCTGGTGTCCAAGAACTTGATGCTATTGAGGGAGTGTTCTAGAGAGAGTTTCATTGATGGGTGGTGATTGTTGAAAAATGTGCAAACATTCAGAAGATAATGCTGTCAGTAGTAGTAAAAAGGGATGGGCTCTTAAAAAAAAAAATCCATGCCTCAGTTTTCCCATTTATAAAATGAGAATAATAAAATTTACGTATTTCACAGAGTTGTTAGGCTAAATCCATTTAATGAACACTTTGAGATCTTTACATGAATGGCACTATATAAATGCAAACTAAACAAATAAGCAAAAATCAGATGCATCAGAAGTTCTTTTAAAGTATATACAGTAGTTTACCTGTCAAATGAGTGAGGAGGAGATAGAAGAAGGCTGATCATGATTAAATGACCTTTACATTTGCATCTGTAATTTTGCATGGTCAGTTATGAGTAGTTAGATGCCCAACTACCTGATTTGCAAGCAAAATTGATGTTAGTAGTCACAGCTCTACAATTTTGTGCACAGAAAATTGTAAGTACAATCTGGAGGCAGAGATGAGGCAGCCTATAGGGATGTTTGTTCCACTCAAAACACTTTTCCAATAACTAGTTTCCAAGATTAATTTTATTCCTTTGATGTATGGATCAGACATTGCTCCCAACAAATAATCTTCTCTGAACATTACACTCCATTTAGAATTAGCACATAGTTTGTAAGCTGTATCTGTATATAATGCAGGGGCGGCTCCAGGCACCAGGGCAGCAAGCGCGTGCCTGGGGTGGCAAGCCGCGGGGGGCGGCCTGCCGGTCACTGTGAGGACAGCAGTCAGGAGGCCTGCGGGAGGTCCGCCGGTCCCGCGGTTTTGGTGGCAATTCGGTGGCGGGTACGCCGAAGCCGCAGGACCGGCAGATCACCCGCAGAAACGCTGCTGAATCCGCGGGACCGCGGACCGCACACAGGCAGGCTGCCTGACTGCCGTGCTTGGGGCGGCAAAAAACTTAGAGCCGCCCCTGATATAATGGTAAGATTGCAGATTCTGCTTGGCTTTCACATTTATCATTTTCTTGATAAATGGCAATAGTTGACTTTTAAGATGGTTCAGCATCAGCATTGCGTGTCTAAGCACTTACATCTCAGTTGGGTAAAGAGAGGTTATTAAAATTAGCTATAGGACTTCAGTAGTTTGGAGACTAATAAATTGTTGTTCATTGTGTAACTGATTTCAAATGGTGGTCTCATCCTGTCCTGATGTTTTAGTAGTGACAACAGCAGGTGAAATACACATAGCTTCCTATTATCCTTTGTTAGGATAATATACTCCATGAAATAGCTCAGATACTGCAGTGATGAGTACAGTATAAGAACTTACATAAAATAGAATAATTAATGTATATATCACAAGGTGCTCTTGCATATACTATAGTATTAAACAGAAAATATTTCTATGACAGCCTTAGAAAAATTTTATCCTGTATAACCTTACACCTAACAAAGCATGAGTAACAGGGCATGGTGTATAATTGCATTGTTGACCATTAACAGGGTTCCATCCATCTGTCTAATAGTTTCTATTCAAGAATACGGTCATATTTTATTACAGCCATTTAAAAACTCATGGTTCCTTCCCAGGCTCATTCTGGTATGATAACATACAATTTTACCTAAGTAAAAAAAAGTAGTGTGAGAAAAATAAAATTCTTTCCATTCTTTTGGGTTAATTCTTTTGCTATTAAACAACAACTTATGACTGGTTTGCAAACTCAATAGTCTTTCAAAGTCTGGGAACTGAATGAAATGAAATTTGAATTAATCTATTAATACTGTGACAAAGTTTCTCCTCTATCTTGGTGGGTCCTGCTCTTATTGGCGGATTTTCTTGCTCAGAGATTCACCATGTGGGTTGGGGAACAGCCCAGAGACCTTCCCCTCTGGAAGAACCCACAGTCCAGGTCAATTGGGAGGTTTGGGGGGAACCCGGGGCCGCCCTCTACTCTGGGTTCCAGCCCAGGGCCCTGTGGGCTGCAGCTGTCTATAGTGCCTCCTGTAACAGCTGCATGACAGCTACAACTCCCTGGGCTACTTCCCCATGGCCTCCTCCAAACACCTTCCTTATTCTCACCACAGGACCTTCCTCCTGGTGTCTGATGACGCTTGTGCTCCTCAGTCCTCCAGCAGCACACCCTCTCACTCTCAGCTCCTTGCTCCTCTTGCTCCCAGTTCCTCACACTCGCACCACAAACTGAAGTGAGCTCCTTTTAAAACCCAGGTGCCCTGATTAGCCTGCCTTAATTGATTCTAGCAGCTTCTTCTTAATTGGCTCCAGGTGTCCTAATTAGCCTGCCTGCCTTAACTGGTTCTAGCAGGTTCCTGATTACTCTAGTGCAGCCCCTGCTCTGGTCACTCAGGGAACAGAAAACTAGTCATCCAGTGACCAGTATATTTGCCCTCTACCAGACTCCTGTACCCCACTGGTCTGGGTCTGTCACATATCCCTCCCCCCTGCTCAACGCCAAGGGGTTGGGCAGCTTGGGACGCCAGACAGTGCACACGTGACAAGCCATCGGCGTTGCCATGACGGCTCCCTGCTCTGTGTTGCACACGGAACTGGAAAGGTTGGAGGGATAAGAACCATCTGGTCACCCTTGTGTTCTTCTTGTTCCGCTGCATCCATTGAAGAGGGGCATGGTCGGTCACGAGGACAAAACTGCGCAGGTAGTAGCGCAATGTTTCCATGGCCCATTTTACAGCGAGGCATTCTCTCTCCACCACTGCATATTTTTGTTCCCTTGGAAGGAGTTTCCGACTGAGATATAGAATTGGGTGTTCCTCCTCCCCGACCATCTGTGATAGAACGGCCCCCAACCCTACTTCCGATGCATCCGTCTGCAGGATAAACTCCTTGGTGAAATCAGGGGCTATCAGTACGGGGTTACTGCAGAGGGCAGTCCGTAGGTCTGTGAATGCTTCCTCTGCTGCGTCAGACCATCTCACCAGATCAGGTCCACGGGCTTTCACTAGGTCTGTCAGGGGGCTTGCCCTTGTAGCAAAGTGGGGGATAAATCGTTGGTAATACCCCACCACACCTAGGAACGCCTGGACTTGTTTCTTGCTACTTGGTCGGGGCCAATTTTGGATGGCCTCTAACTTGTTCACTTGGGGTTTTACCAGACCTTTTCCCACAATGTAGCCAAGATATTTGGCCTCTGTAAACCCTACAGTGCACTTGGCAGGGTTTGCTGTAAGGCCAGCTCACCTGAAGGTATCGAGGACTGCCTCCACCTTCTCCAGGTGGGTTTCCCAGTCTGGGGTATGAATGACCACATCGTCCAAGTAGGCAGCAGCATAACTGTTATGCGGGCGTAATAGCTTGTCCATGAGGCGCTGGAAGGTAACTGGGGCCCCATGTAGTCCAAAAGGGAGGACAGTATATTGAAAAAGACCCTCTGGTGTAGAGAACGCAGTCTTTTCCTTTGCGTCTTCTGCAAGGGGAATCTGCCAGTACCCCTTTGTCAAGTTTAGGGTAGTCAAGTACCAGGCATTACCCAGACGGTCCACTAGCTCATCTATGCAAGGTATGGGGTACGCGTCGAACTGGGATACTTCGTTTAGTCGCCGGAAGTCGTTGCAAAATCTTGTGGTGCCATCAGGTTTGGGCACCAGCACGATTGGGCTGGACCACTGACTGTGGGATTCTTCGATGATCCCCAACTCCAGCATTTTTTTTTACTTCTGCTTTTATTTCCTCCCTTTTTGCCCCTGGCACCCGATAGGGCCTCATTGTTACTCTGGCCACAGGGTTTGTGATGATGTGGTGATATGTCTTGGTTGTTCGACCCGGTTTTGTCGAGAACACATCTTGGTTCCGGAAGATCATCTCAGACACCTCATTCTTCTGGTCTGGTGTTAAATCGGGAGACACTCTCACCTGTTTGGAAGGCTTGTTTTCCTGGGTTAGGTCTTTTTGGACCGTTGTGCATGCCTTTTGTGCATGCCAGGGTTTCAGAAGGTTAACGTGATAAATCTGTTCTTGTTTTCTGCATCCTGGCTGCTGCACCTTGTAGGTTACTTCCCCCACGGGTTCAACCACCTCATAGGGCCCCTGCCATTGGGCCAGAAGCTTGCTTTCTGCCGTGGATACCAACACCATAACCCGATCCCCTGGTTGGAAATGTCGCACTTTTGCCTGGCGATTGTAATAGGTTTGCTGGGCCTCCTGTGCCTTCTCCAAATGCTCCTGTACAATAGGGGTAACCCGGGCTATCTGGTCTCGCATCTGCATTACATGCTGTATTATATTTCTCCCCTCATTGGGTTCCTCTTCCCAGATCTCTTTGGCGATATCTAGTATGCCACGGGGGTGACGCCCATATAATAACTCGAAGGGGGAAAACCCAGTTGAGGCCTGAGGTACCTCCCGGATAGCGAACATAAGGTAGGGTAGTAGGGTGTCCCAATCCTTCCCGTCCCAACTTACCACCTTCCTTATCATAGCCTTGAGGGTTCGGTTAAACCTTTCTACCAACCCATCAGTCTGTGGATGGTAGACCGAAGTTCTCAGGGTATGTATATGGAGCAGCGTACAGAGGTCCTTCATTAGCTTCGACATAAATGGGGTTCCTTGGTCAGTTAATATCTCCTTCGGTAGCACCATTCGGGCAAAGATCCCCACCAGCTCTTTGGCTATAGCTTTAGAGGCCGTGTTCTGCAGGGGGACGGCTTCTGGGTAGCGAGTAGCATAGTCCAAAACAACAAGTATATATTGGTGGCCCCGAGCCGTCTTCTCCAGGGGTCCCACCAGATCCATGGCTATTCGCTCGAAGGGGACCTCTATGATGGGAAGGGGTACTAAAGGTGCCCTCAAGTGGGGACGGGGACTGTGCAGCTGTCCGGGCAGGAGGCACAGTACCTCCGCACTTCATGTACTCCGGGCCAGAAGAACCATCGTAGGACTCGTGCCAGGGTCTTCTCTATCCCCAAATGCCCCCCAAAAAGATGACTATGAGCAAGACTTAATACAGCGTTCTGGTGTTTTTGAGGTACTAGGATCTGCTGTACCTTCTGCCCCTGTACTGGTGCAACCCGGTATAAGAGATCCTTCTTCATTATGAAGTAGGGTTCTGGTTCCTGGGTTTTTCCTTCCACGGGGACCCCATCTATTTCAGTCACCTCCTTCCTAATGTTGTCATACCTTGGGTCTTCTGCCTGGTCCCATTCAAAATTTCCTCTCCCGGGGCTAATCTGCCCAAGATCTAGGGGCCCAGTCTCTGTTGCCTCTACTGGTTCAGAAGCATTAGGGTGGGGGTCAGACTCAGGTGCTTCTCCCTCCTGCGTGGCCTCCTTTTCAGCTGCGCGGGTCCACCTACCTACAAGAGCGACCCTCTGGCTTTGGGTCAGTATTCGGGTTCCCAAGGCCTTAGCTGCCCTTCTTTCCCTTTTTGTCTTTCTACCCTGTCTGGGAGTGGAGAACAAATCTGGGGATATTTCAGAGAAGATTGGGGGTTGACAGTCTGCTGTGGATGCCTCACCAATTTTAGGGTCCCCATCTTTCTCCAATCCCCCTACTGGGAGTAAGTTTCCAAACCCTGGGAAGTCCCTCCCTATGAGCACCGGGTATGGGAGTTTAGGGACTACACCTGCTGCTACCTCAGTAGTGTTCCCCTGAATCTCGATTTTTACTGGGATGGTGGGGTAGTAACTAACTGTCCCATGGACACATGTTATCCCCATACGTTTAGCCTGCAGCAGCTGACTACGCTTCACGAGCTTCCCTGAGATAAGTGTGATAGCACTCCCCAAATCAACCAGTGCCGTGGTCTCTACCCCATTTAGTTTCACTGGTCTGGTATACATATGTGTGGGGTTAGTGAGACCCACACAAGGTGGATTAGGGAGCATGGATCTGTCCAGTTCCCCAGGTTACACTGCATAGGCTCCTCAGCATTGGGACACTCTGCAGCTATGTGTCCCCACTCCCCGCAGGCATAACATCTGTATGGAGCCCTAGGTGTTCCCCGGTCTCTTGGTTTGGGCAGTCTAACATTACGATCCTCTTCTCCCTCAGTGCTCTGACTCTTTGTGGCCTCTGATGGGCTTTCAGCCTCTCTCTTTTTCCATCTGGGCCCTCCTGGTGGCCCAGTCACCCGAACTTTAGGGCTTGGTGCTGCTAGTTTAACCCAGGGTGCCTCTTCCTTAACTGGTCGGGTCAGCTCCCTCGCTGTCCTTCGCCTCTCTACCAGGGCGGCAACCTCGTCATAGGTGGAGGGTTCGTTCTGGCCTACCCAGGCACGAAGGTCTGGTGGTAGTCCCCTCATGTATCGGTCGATGACCAGAACTGCTAGTATCTCTTCCGGACTCCGGGACTCTGTTTGCAACCACTATCGTGCAAGATGGATGAGGTCATACAATTGGGACTGCGGGGTTTTGTCTTCCTGGTACCTCCAACCGTGATACTGCTGGGCCCGCACTGCTGTCATTACCCCAGATCTGGCCAGGATCTCTGCTTTCAGCTGGGGGTAGTCTGCCACAGCCTTTTCAGGCAGATCATGGTAGGCCTTCTGGGCCTTCCCACACAGAAATGGGGCAAGGATGCCAGACCACTGATCTCGAGGCCAGGCCTCCTGTAGGGCTGTCCTCTCAAAGGCCAGAAGGTATGCCTCTACATCATCCTCCCATGTCATTTTCTGCAGCCAATGGCTGGCCCATAGGAGCCGCGTCCCATCATGGCCGCGATTCAGCTCTGTAAGGGACTTTACCTGGTTTACCAGTTCCCACAACATAGCTCGGTCTTGAGCAGCCTGGTCCATCAGCAGGCGATTAGTCTCTTGCTGCAGCCGCACTGCCTCCTGTTGGGCGGCTGCCTGGACACGAGTAGCCTCCTGCTGGGCCGCCGTAGCTTGTTTCAGTGCCCGCACTACGTCATCCATCGTGGTGAAAAAAAAATAAACCCTCTCCCTTTTTCTTGTTGTTGTTGTTTTTTTTTTTTTAAATCAACCTCCTTCTTCCACCACGCTGTGCACCCCAAGATACCACCCCTGACACCAGTGTGACAAAGTTCCTCCTCTATCTTGGTGGGTCCTGCGCTTATTGGCGGATTTTCTTGCCTCAGAGATTCACCATGTGGGTTGGGGAACAGCCCAGAGACCTTCCCCTCTGGAAGAACCCACAGTCCAGGTCAATTG
This sequence comes from Emys orbicularis, assembly GCF_028017835.1. Lineage (NCBI taxonomy): Eukaryota > Metazoa > Chordata > Testudines > Emydidae > Emys > Emys orbicularis. Next base: position 44,749,171 of record NC_088687.1, on the reverse strand, counting down.
GGAGGTTTGGGGGGAACCCGGGCCCGCCCTCTACTCCGGGTTCCAGCCCAGGGCCCTGTGGACTGCAGCTGTCTATAGTGCCTCCTGTAACAGCTGCATGACAGCTACAACTCCCTGGGCTACTTCCCCATGGCCTCCTCCAAACACCTTCCTTATTCTCACCACAGGACCTTCCTCCTAGTGTGTGATAACGCTTGTGCTCCTCAGTCCTCCAGCAGCACGCCCCCTCACTCTCAGCTCCTTGCGCCTCTTGCTCCCAGCTCCTCACACTCTCTCCACAAACTGAAGTGAGCTCCTTTTAAAACCCAGGTGCCCTGATTAGCCTGCCTTAATTGATTCTAGCAGCTTCTTCTTAATTGGCTCCAGGTGTCCTAATTAGCCTGCCTGCCTTAACTGGTTCTAGCAGGTTCCTGATTACTCTAGTGCAGCCCCTGCTCTGGTCACTCAGGGAACAGAAAACTAGTCATCCAGTGACCAGTATATTTGCCCTCTACCAGACTCCTGAACCCCACTGGTCTGGGTCTGTCACAATACCTTTTGGATCTATTTAAATAGCTCTCTAAATACAGAAATATCAAATCTGAACAAACTGTCAATTACCAATTCCATTAATGTCAGTTTAATATGAGGAAGGCAAAGGCATATGAGAGGAATAGTCCTGCTTTCCTTGTACCCTAATTTCTGCTGCAGTAGCTGGAGGCATAACTCACACTCAAACAAAGGAGGGAGCTACATTCTCTAACTGCTCTCAGGCTATGTCTACACCACACAGCTTTTAGCGACATGGCTGTGTTGTTAAAAGGTGTGCAGTGTAGCCGCTGTTTGTCAGCAGGAGAGAGCTCTTCTGCAGACAAAAACCTTCCACTCCCAACGAGCGGCATGAGCATTGTCAGCAGGAGAGTGCTCCTGCTGACAAAACGCTGTTCACACCAGCACTTGTCGTCGAGAAAACTTTTGTCTTTCGGGGGAGGCGGTGTTTTTTAAACACCTCTGAAGGACAAATGTTTTGTCTTTCACTTCCAGTGTAGACAAAGCCTAAGTGGTAGCGATGCCATCGTTCTTTGTAGGAGAAATGCAGAACTCTACACTCAGGTTTTGGCAGCAACTGAGAGATATTAGAGGTGTAGTTAGGGTGACACTCAGGAAGACTTATAGACTTTGTCTATGCTTGGATTTGGGTGGGGGAGTGATTCCTAGCTTGAGTAGATATACTTGTGCTAGCTGTCACTGAGTTAGCACACTAAAAAGAGTAGTCTATCTATGGTAGCATGGGCTATCTGCCCAAAGTAGAACCTGCCTGGACCCCATAGGCAGATACTCAGAGAGCTAGCACATGCTGCCACTCACTGCTGCCCATGCCCACATCTACATTATATTTTTAGTTTACTAACTTGATGAGAACTAGCACGAGAACGTCTAGTAGAGCTTGTAATTACATCCCCAGCTGCACATAGAGAAGTAGCCATAGCGTGTACTTTTTAAAACCACACATACAATAGCATGTCTAACTTGTGTGCAGATTTACAGTGATTACATATACAAATCAGGTATCCGCATGGGCAAATGGCTACATAGATCCATAACTGGTCATTTGTGTATGCACACAGTCATAACTACAATTGTATACTGATAAGTACATACGATAAGGACTGAAAATCAGGCTTACTGTGTACATCTGCTGGCTCAAAGTAAACACTTGGGCATAGAGAGTCTCAGCTCTGGTAAGTTTTCTCTTGGCCCAGCAAAAGGATAGGGGTCGTTCAGTGAAACTGTTATGGCTTCTTGATTCTGAGGACAGACCTGTGCTGGCCCTAGACCCTTTCTCTTGGCATTGTTCCAGCTGAGGAGGGTCAGAGTACAATGTGCTCTTGCCACAATACCCGGCATATGTTCTATAGTCCATACTAGATCCAGGTGGGGATGATGGCACAGGAGTTGGGTATGTCAATGCTGTGCCAGCTGAGAACTCACCTAGGCTAGCAGAATTCTTATCTGGCCAGGACCAGCTTCTTTCCATTTCCTGTGAGCTATCAGACTGCTGCAAAGGTGCCAGAATGCAGTAAAGACCTGTACTCTGATAGCAGCAACTGGGACTGGATGCTGGGAATGGATTTGGGTGTAACTGATCTATGATTTTAATTTTTTGAAGTTTCAGAGTTGGCTTTTGAGAATATTCCTGTTTCCCATTTGGTGGTTCTTTTTTTATAGAAAAGATAAGAAAATCCCCAAGTTTTAATAATATTCATTTTATGTATGACACTCCGAGCTTTGCAGATGTTCTAAGAGCATGTTAAACTATAACATCTTGGCTGCTCTCTGGTACTTCATATAAATTCATTGAAAAAATCATTTAGAAAATATTTATTTGCTTTTTCTTTCTTTAGGATAAACTATTTTGTAATTTACATTTGATAAACTGCAGTTAGTTATACTCAGGCTTGAGCTCTGTTTTTCCACAGTGCAACATTCTACTTTTAAAAGTGACAGCTGAAAGGGGAGATTGATCAAATGCCTTAGTGTGCATTTCTGTCCTACCTACAAAAAATAACAAATGTTCAAAAAACCATCAGCAAGTGATGACGTCAAATTTTTGTATTGCAGGAGGCTGGCAAATACCAACATAAACAACAGTAAAGAAAAACCTCTATTTGTTGTCTAAAGTAAGTTTGAATATATAAAACAGGATTACATATTCAGTGTCATACGAAAGTGAGGTCTGTGCACTCAATTCTACTGTCTGATCAAGAGGGGAAATCAGAGAAATAATTGTTTGATGTTTCAGGGGCAGATTAGTTGAAAAATTTGCCTTTGTTGTCGCTATTGGCAGATAAGCAATTTTTCTTTTGGGGGCAGCTGTCCTGCAGGCAAAGCACTTTATGGGGGACCACTGGAGATAACATTCTGTGAAGACAATATCCCCTTGCTGTTCCCCTGACATGTGGGTGTCTGTATTCCTCTCCATCCCTTCTAACACTCTAACCCCTATTGTCTCCGCCACATCTAATTCCTTTATTTGAATAGTTGATTATAAGTTAGCGGAACTCATGTTGTCACTGTATTATAAATCTTCAGGAAAATTTTTGGCTGCATTCAAGGGGAGAATATTTTAGAAGAAAGATTTTAAAATAGAGCGGTGTGGTTTCTGAAATAGGAAACATAGCAATCTGTAAAGCCATTTGATTATAAAAATTATCTGCTTCTTGCTATTGCCCAATCTGCTAATTAGAGTATCAAAAATAGAATTAAGTGAATCTATGCTATCCAAATATATTTGCTATTTCCAAAACTATAGTTTGGGGTTTTTTTTGCAGAGTTTTCTACCATAATAATAAGGGAAGAAATGAAAGAAGTCATTATTGATGCCCAGGAAATTTGGATTTCTTGATGCTAATAGCTAGCATAGTAGATCTTAGAAGTTGAATTGCTTAGTGGTTATTCTTAGATAGTTTTCCTTGTAGTCTAGAGCATAGTGAAGGCTCTCAGTGGTGGGGTATCCAGCCCACATAAAGACCGAGCAGGCTAAAAAGGGTCAATTAACCTGAAAGGCTGCACCTGGAAGAGCCAGAGACTGATAAAGCCTAACGGCTGATGAAGCCCAGCTGGGGGAAGGGGGAGAATGGGTAGGCTCATATAGAGAGAAAGTTGGTAGTAAGAGATGGCTGTAGGAAGGAGTGTTGGCTAGAAACAAGGAGGATGTTTAGGTGGGGAGTAAGCCATGGTATCCTGCTTTTGACTATGGATTCTGGCAAGAACTGAAAAGGGAGGTGAAGTAGCTTCAGGAAACAGAGGAAGCTTGAATGGTAGCTTAGAGGTGGGCTAGACAATAGGGAAGAATAATAGGAAAGAGCCCAGAGAAACAGTAACAAGATTGGAGCTTGAGCAGACTGTGGCTGCAGAACATAGGGTCTCTGGGCTAGAACCCAGAGTAGTGGGTAGACCTGGATTCCCCTACCTGCTTCTGGGAACGTGGCACAGAGTGGATAGTGAATCAGAAGACTGCCTGAGACAGTTACTCCAGTGGCATTTTGTTACCCTGGAAGGGGAGGACTGTTGTAACCTGGGCTGAGTCACAAAGAGGCAGCGACCTGAGTCCAGAGAGAGAGAGAGAGAGTGGAGTGAGCAATTGAAGGAGGGGGTATCAAACTAGTCAAGAGCTAATCCTCAGATGAGCCACCAGGAGGTTCCTCAGGGGTGATTAGCAAACCCTGTTACTCTCCTCTTGTGCCATAAAAGTTGATTGACATGACTGATGAAGTGGTTTCATGATGTGGAGAGATCAGTGTCCTCACTACATCTAAGTAATCTATGATTATTAGGGTAGAAAGAACCACTTCAATTTAAATAAAAATTACCTTAGACCTTGGCCCCAAAACAATCGTGTGTGAGGTTCATGTAATTTTATTTATTGATTTATTTTCATATACCTCAGCTCTACTTCATTTAGTCTAGGGCAGGAAGTGGAAATACTACCACAGTCTTTGATCTCTGCTCTGTCTCAAACCTGGCTGGGATTAATCCAAGGTATTGGCAGTGACCAGGTGAAGCTGGAGCTGGCTGTTTACTCAGTTAGATGACTAATATTTCAGTGGCTTGCTCAGAAATGGGACATTAGATTTGGTACTGGTTTGTGAGGTTTAATCAAGGACCAGCTGAGTTATTGTGTTCTTTGTGGTAGATGGCAGATTTAATCCACAAAGGAAGTGTGGATAATATCTTAGTGAAGGGCATCTAGAGCCCTAACTATCATTTACCAGCCAGGAGGAACATTGATCTGAGGAGTCTTATGCTTCCTGTTAGGATTTCCTGTTGTATGAAAGGCCAACATGAAGGAAGGCAATGTGTCACTCAGCAAGAGATTCCTGGTGTCATAAGAAGCTCTCTTGATGCCTTCTCTGTGAAGGTGCAGGTCTTCTCTGTGTAGTAGACTCATAATCCATGGTGGTGAGACAATCTTGGGTCAGGTTGGAAGCAATCTAGGTTGACAAAATGATAAACTATTCTGGACTATTAATCAGGAGATCATTTTGTGGCCTTGGTGGTAGAGGTATGTAAGAGGGACTTGCGGGGTGGGGGTGAAGAGGATAGAAGAGTAGGTTAGCAAGTACTCCTGGGGCCAAATTTTTCTATGTTATCCATCAGCTCAGAAAAGCAAGAATTGTTCATTTTTCTTTCTCCTGCTATTTCTGATATACACCTAAGAACTATGGTGTTCTGTAAAGGCACTGGAGGAAAGGATGATTCAGAGCCAGAGTAGCAGCGGCAGTAGGCAGTGAGTGATCATAGCTCACATTCTCTTATTCCTTGCTTTTTTCCTGTAAGTGTGTTTTGGAATTTACCTGGATCAATCAGCATATGGGGTGGACCTTGATAGCAATCTCTCTCTTCTCTAGAAAGTTCTGATCTCTGCCTGTAGTCCCCACTGGGCAGTTATTCAGCACTGTCTCAAATGCACAAGTGCCATACTCTAAATATCACCAATACCTATCAGAAGGCACTGAAACTGTTAGTCAGTAGTGTGACTAAAAAAACCCACACAAGCTGTGCAATCTATATGGGATTGTCAACAAAATGTAAAAAGCAAGATATAATGAGAATTGTCTCCAGAAATCAAAACGATCAGAAAGTGTAGGAAGGCAGCACAAGCTTTGAGTGATTAGTTATCTGCCAAGTAAAAAATAGTAAAAATTAAGATCTGAAGCCAGTATAGCACATGCTGGTATAAACATGCCTGTACATTAGTGACACTATGAAACAAGGCCTAAAATTAAGCAGTTTTTGAAAAATAAAATTATTCTACCAGTAAATTGTTATGGTCACTTGTATCTACAAAATTAATTCACCAATCAGCAAAAAGGAATATGGTATGTCAGAATCAGTTTGCAGTTCAGATTGTAGATTAATAACAACTGAATTTATATTGGCACTTAACTAAGATTTTAGCCATGAACTTTCCAAATTCTGTGCTGGAAATTACAACATGTTGCCCCAAAAAACAGATTTTGAAGAGCTCCTAGAATAACCTACCTATTGCCCCCTTAATCTGTCCTTCCGAAGGTATGGGTCTGCAGAGTAGCTAAGGAAACCCTTGGAGGACACGGATAAAGCCTTCCAATAAGTGATTGACACAGGCAGTGTTTTTCAAAACAAAGTATCTTTTTATTAATATAACTAATAATCCCTAATACAGTAATCTAAAAATAAAAATCAAACACAAATCCCTTATTGCAAGTTAAAGAGCATTTAAACTGCAATATCATATAGTTTAAATCAAGGGTAGTCAATTATTTTTTGTCATGGTCCAAATTTCTTAGTCAAGGTATAGTCAAGGTCCAGACTCCAGAGAAAATAATAATAATAAATAAAAATATTTTGGGGTCTGTTCAGAAGCGTCTGGTGGTCCAGATTTGGCTTACAGTCCACCTATTGACTACCTCAGGTTTAAATGATCCTAAGTGGTTGCGCTCTGTTACAGATGGCCAATCTGCAACAGATTGCTGACAACAGTTCTTAAATTGTACTTTGTTTTACATATGTAAATTACAATTAACATACACACATGCATCTCAAGCATACACATACTAACAAATTCTACACTATACTATCCTAAACTATAACTAAAACTGGCAGGTTACTCTGTTCTGTTGTCTGGTGTTGCTGCCACCGTCTGCTCTGGTCAGTCAGATTCACTCCAATCTTCTAGCAACTCCTCACATCTCTCCTGATCTCTCCTCCAGGAGCATCTCATCTGCTCTTCTCTTGACTGCTGCTCCTAACTAACTAACTCCCTGCTAACACACTCCTTTTATACTGTCCCATTGCTATCAGATCTATACTGCATATTCTCTCTGTCTTATCAAATCTTTTCTGCACATGCTCACTGCCACATATTCTCATCAGCTTGGATCAGGGGTGGCCAACCTGAGCCTGAGAAGGAGCCAGAATTTACCAAAGTACATTGCCAAAGAGCCACAGTAATACATCAGCAGCCCTCATCAGCTCCCCCCCCCCCCCCGCTCCCAGAGCCTCCCACCCACCGGCAGCCCCGCCAATCAGCGCCTCCCCCTCCCTCCCTGCACCTCCAGATCAGCTGTTTCCTGGTGTGTAGGAGGCTCTGCGGGGGAGAAGTGAGTGCACGGCAGGCTCAGGGGAGGGGAGGGGACGGGAAGGGGTGGAGTGGGGGCAGGGCCTGTGGCAGAGCCAGGGGTTGAGCAGCGAGCATTCCCTGGCACATTGGAAAGTTGGCACCTGTAGCTCCAGCCCCAGAGTTGGTGCCTATACAAGGAGCCGCATATTAATTTCTGAAGAGCCGCATGTGGCTCCGGAGCCACAGATTGGCCACCCCTGGCTTGGATGTATGCCAACGTTATTTCATTGTTGGATGCCTGACAAATACTCAGCACATGCTCACTGCTATTGTTTAACTTGGCTGAAGTGGCCTTTGAGTGACCTCAGCCTACTCTCAGTTGTGAAGTACCATGTGACCCAGTGTCCAATGGTACATGACCTAGGGTTTCCAATGGTGGAGGGACTTCTGCTTATTTAAATGGAAGCCAGGGACACAAAATGGAGTTTGAGGAATTTTTCTGGTATTGAACAAAATATTTAATAAATATGGCTACTGTTTTTCCTGGCACAACATTGTTGCACATATTAGTTATATAAGTACTGTGCAATATTTATCAATCATAAAAGACAGGCAATAATTTGAGGATCACCTTTGTATTGTTTGGGATAAAATAATTCCAAACCCAAATGAAATTCCAAGGTCAAATTGCTGCTATGGAAAATTAAGGGCACGGTTTTGAAGTATTTTCTAGTCTGCCAATCTTAATAAAATATTCCCAAATAAAAAAAGTTAGACTAGGGTTAAGATTGAGTACTCATCAGTAATTTAAGAATAAAACTATTACTGGGATGTTGTAATTATCCCCCAAACAACCATTACAAACCCAGGAAACTCAAAGTTAATGTCAAACTTAAATGAAATCCAAACATGTTAAGGGATAGGAGTTCACAATTAGGTCACCAAGACAACCTTAACTCTGGGGTATAGTGAAACATGAGACAGAGAATCAAATGTGCCTTTAAAAAGCTGTTTAATCTAATTTACAAACACTATAGGTGATAGGCTCCATATCACATTATCAAACCTTAAAGCAATTGATTCTCTTTAAAGATATTTTGGCTATTATTGTAATTCCTTGTTAAGACTGAAGATGTTTCAACTCAGCTTTGAGGTCAATATATAGCCTGGAATTAGTAAATACTCTTCTTTGTTTCTGAGCAAATCCTGTTAAAATGTTTTAGGTGTTTTCTGGATTTTAGAATTCTACAATAAATAGGTGGAAGCTATATTGAAACTGGTTCTTTCATTGCAAAAGTTCTCTGTAGAAAAGCTTTTGGATCTTCTCTGAACCAAACCCTCAGTTTGAACTTTGGGTTTTACCCGTCCACATTCTAAGGTTGCTGAAGAGATTTAGTAATGAGCTATAAAGTACCTAATTCAGAAAAGACAGAAGGAAGGGGGGATCCATATGTTCTCCATGGGTATTGATTAAAGCAAGAATTCCTGAGTGTGTGTTGCTTATGTTATCTGAAAAGTTTTCATTGATTTCTTAGAGCATCCATGCTGATCTCTGACAACAAAGCAGTACACACTAGAGAAGTATGGCTTTGATTCCCTAAATACTAGGAGCCCAGAAGTTTAAAAAAAAAAAAAAAAAAAAAAAGATAAATCAGTGAAATCAGCAGTGCAGTTACAAAGTATGCAGTAATTTGCAAAGCATTGAATGAGGTTACTGAGTCTTCTCTTGCCTCATAAAAAGCTTTATGAGCAAGTCAGATTCCTTTAAGGCCAATGCAAAGTTTTATGCTAACCTTACATACTCAGATTTTTCATAAAATATCTTGCCTATCAGTCTTACGAGAAATTTTATTTGGAAAAAAAAAAAAAGTAAATGTTTCCCTCACCTGAGGGAGATCATTGAGGAGAACTGAATCAATGTAAAAAGTAATGCAATTCTCCCATCAGCATGTGGTTTGATTTCCACTTGCAAACACAAGTAATGGAGGAGACCAAGAGACAACAGTCGGTGCATGCTGCTAGAAATACGAGCGCAGTGATTGTGCTGTTTACAACCGTTGCATGAAAACTCCTTTTATCCAACTCCATCTTTTAGCCCCTGTAATATGGTTTCTTTCCAGTGAAACTGTTCTCACCAAGGTCTCTAATTATATGTTCATGGGCAAATCTCAGGATTTCTACTTCATGTTCATTTTCCTTGACTTCTCTGCGGCTTTTAGACGTTGTTGATCATACTTTCCTCTTATCCATCCTGGGCTTCTGACACAGTGTGCTTTCCTGGCTGTCTTTCTTCCTCTCTAGGTGCTCCTTCACTGTTTCTTTTGGTACATCCTCTTTTACTAACTGACTGGTAATTGCACGTTTGAGAAGTAATAGAGAATAGCTTATATATCTGATTTAAGAAATACTACCACCACAATGTGTTAACATCTACAGTACTTACCATGATGATATGTCAGCACTTTGACTATTCTGTGCATAAGTTCTATCCCTTCCACCCCCCTCTGTCTCTCTAGATTGTGAGCTCCTCATGGTGGGGGCCATGCCTGTTCTTTTTATTTGAAAAGTGCCTAATACATTCTGTGACATAAATAAATAATAATCATCATCAGGAAGCTGGCTCACATGGGGTGTTCACTGATCTTTGGCATGAGTGTTTCCTGCAAAAGGAAGGCAGCATAAATTTAGAACAGGTAGGAGTCCTGACCTACCAGATATTCTAGTATCTTTAAAACTTCCCTGATCACTGGCAGAGTGCCTCTTATCTGGCCTCATAAGAAATCCTGTAAGTTTCCTACAGTTAACATTGAATCACTTGTATGTACCATCATGAGCACATAAGAGTTTGCGGGCATGTTCATCAACCTTTTCAGATTTACCTGTATGGGAAGATACTATATAAATTGTTGTTCGGTCTCTCTCAAACTTTTCTATCTTATGCATTTTTTGTGCAGTAATGGGTAGAACTCAATGTAGAAAATGTGGAAAAATAAAATGCTGCTTTAAATAGTGAAATATGCCTGAAACTTAGAGGTATGCAAAAATTAGCCCTGATCCTGAAACTGAGTCTGCTAGAACAGACCACTGCTCTGGAACTCTGTCATGCTAGCAGATCCAATTGCAGAATCAGGGATTTGTCTGAAAATATCAGGAGGACAGACTTTTTCGTGAGATTTATGCTGTTTAAGATTCTGCTGAAAATAGCACAAGAATAGCTGTTTTCACAATGTCTTGACAGTTTTGCTTCTGATCCCAGATAAAACTGGGAAGCGCTGAGCAGGGTGACATTGAAAAGTAATGTAAAAAATGTTAACTGGACTTTTTTTAAAAAAAATTAATGTTTAACCTGAGTTTGGGAAAATTTTGGGGTGAAAGATGGGGCTTTGTCTAATCCAGTTCACCAAGTCCGCAGTTGTGTGTTTCACAGGAATTTTCTCTTTAACTTTGTAAAACATCTGATAAAATAGATGTTTTAACTCCTCGTCGGAATCTAGCCCTCAGTAATTGAACTATAGGAAACGAAGAGCTCATTACAAGAACAGGATGAATGAGCTGGAATTAATCATATTTAATTACATGTGCAAATGCATCGACTAGTTTAGGGTTCAAAATAAGAGCTAATTATGTTGAAAATGCAATTGCACTGTACCCAGGCTTGCTTGATTGTTTTGTGCTCCTATTAAGTTTTCAATATTGTCTGTTATACACTACTGGTTAAGAATGTCAAACAAAGCAAGTGCAATTATGCACCCATTTAGAAGCGCAACACGGGCACTCTGTGAAAAACGTCGCAGGTGTCCATCACAAACCCTTGTTAGCACATGAATGCAGCTTCTGTCAATGCTCAGATCGCAACACATGACTACTTATGTTTAATGCATACTTGTAACGGGCTGGCCAGTAGATCTGTGCCAGGCCCCTGTTAGCCCAGCTCCAAGTAAGGAGTATTAATTGGAGCTGGCTGGGTGTGGCTCGCCTATGGGGTTAAGGAGAAACACCTGCTGGCCTAATCGGCGAGGAGGCTATATAGAGCTGGCAGGAAGGAAGCAGGGAGGGGAGGAGGAACAGGAAAGGGAGGAGCCTGTGGCTGTAGTTCCCAGCTAGCTGGCTGTATTGAATGAACTGTATATAGACGGTAGTTGGAACAAACACTGCAAATAAAAGGGCACAGGTGCTCGCACAGAAGCAGTCTCTGGCTGTTTTTTGAGAGAAGCGGGGAAGTGCACCGTTACAATACTTTATATTCCTTTTTAGGTTTGGAAGGATAACATTTCAAGTGATGTTGTTAATTGTTGAAAACCCAATGAAAAACAAATTTTCTGTTATGTCCCTATTTACTGGGGGCTGTTTAAATCAAGACATGGAGAGGTATACACTTTATTGATCATAGGTAGCCACACATCATTAACAAAAGACCTATATTTCAGGGTAAAAGCTAAAGATTAACTGCAACAGTCCCTTCGGTGGTTAGGAACCTGGCAGGGATATCCTTGGGACATTTCAAATTTTTTATTAGTAATAGAAATTTGTCCCTTAAGTTTTAATTTCCAGCTAGTGTATACTCTTCTGAGAAAAAAAAAGTATTTGAAAATAAATCTTTGGCATCAATATCAATATATCTATTGAAACAGCTGAACCCTAAACACTATGATTTTTTTATATCATGTTGCCCTTCTGTAGTGTACTGTGTCAGCAGGGCTCCCTTCCCATCATCACTGTTCATTAATAGCCAGAAGAGAAAAAAATATTTCTCCATTGCACCCTATACACACTTGCATACAAGGAGAGGATTCCCAAAGCATGTTGATTTTGAAAATAGGGGACCCTTCGTTTACGGATCTAACCTAGCTTAGCCTTATTTAATAAATGCATTATTACACCAGGCTATGGTTTAAACATTGATTTCTTCATGGTTCAAAAAACACGCTCCGCTTTCCTGTGACATTTGGACAAAGTCAGTGTAGCTAAAATTTATAGAGTCAGACTGCAAAACTAATTGGTCAAACATTCTCAAGTGCAACAGTATAGGGAACGCATGTCTATATCAAAGCATACTGGGGATCAAACTGTAAATGTAAATTCTTCCCCATTCCCTTAAATATGAAACTGGAAAAGTAACCATAATTGCTATTATGAGATAAATGTCATACAAATTAAGGAAATGTTATAGCTTTTAGTGCCAAAATGTTCCATAACATCGTCTCTATGGCCTTACTCAGCCCTAAATAGGTCAATAACCTTTAATGGGGAAGAAGAAATGTCAAAACTATAAAGTAGCCTTGTATCAATTTCAGTCCCTTCTGAATAATCAATTTGATCTATAGATTTGGCCATTGAAAATAAATTGGAGTCTAAGCCACTGAGATTGTTTAGAGTTAGATAAAAATGACTTATTGTTAACACCTGCTGCTAACTTTTTTATAACATTGTGTAGCTAATGTGTTCTCAGAGTAAGTCAGTTGACTGGCATTTAATAAACACCTGCAATTTTCAAAGCAAACCACAACAGTCAGCTCTGTTAAGATTTGTTGGTTCTATAACGTTGTCTCCATGGATATTTCATTACATTCCATTTAAAAAAAACCTGCAGAACTATAGTGGAATTGGAAGGCACTGATAACTTTTATCCTCTCAGTATGTACTTATCACCTGGCCCCAGATAAAGCATTGCATCAGTAATAGTTCATAGGAGGTTTAGTTCTCTCTTTCCCAGGTAATGTAACAATGTAGAACAAAGGCTTTGGAATGAGCAAGGAATAGTAACAAGTGCATAATCAGTTATTCTATCTGGTCACTTGTAATTTTTTCAGGCTAAAGTTAGAAAGAAGTGACATTCTTGTTTCAAAATGACGGATCTCATCTCCTTTCAGTCAGGCAGGGTTTGACTTTGTAATAACAGAAAAACCCAGCAGTATTTTGTTTTGTTAGTATGTTTGTGGGTATTCTGTTTGGATGTAAACCAATACACCCTTTCACCCTGTGAAATTCTATGTATTCCAATTTCTTTTTAAGCACACCCTTTGTAATAGAGACTGTTTTCTCACAAACTGTTAGTGTCAATGAACAGGAAATATGTCAACCAGACGCAATAAAACAGTTTTGTTTCATTGCGTCTTAATCCATATTAGCCACGAAATACTGAGAAATAGAAAGTTAGCAAAAGTATTTGTGGAAAAAATGCTTTTGTGACTTAAGAGTTCCTGTCTCTGAAACTGAAATGCCTTTACAGGACACAAGGTGAAAAACGGTCTTGTATGAAAGGACAGGGGCTCACATTAGTTTAACTGATATCCTAGTCATTAAATCACTCACCATTTTTGTATTAAAAATGCATATTGGAAAACCTAAGCAGACTGTTTAACTACTGAATGTATGCACTGTCAAGTGAGAACGGTTTACTTTGAATTTATAAGAACTTATGGGTTTAAGGATGGCAGCAATACAGTACCGGACTTAGACAATCCCAGAATAGTAAATTGGTTACATGTGTAATTAAAGTTATAAATAAAACATCATACCAAAAAAACGAGGTAGAAATTAAAATCACATTTAAAGTGTAAAAATTGACAGCTTTACTTCAGCTCCAAGTCTTAGTTTTATCACTGAATTTAATGCAGTGTGTTCTGCCTAAAGTAGATAGTCAGACAAGCTAACAAACCTATTTTACTCTGATTTTGAAAGCATTTTAAAGATTTTTTTTAATACTATTTTAACTTGTAGGATATATGACATTGCAGTTGCACTATACAAAGCACTGCAGGGAGTACATACTGTACAATGAACTACAGTAGGCAGGAAGAGTTAATCCAGCAGTGTTGTGATAGATTCTATCACAGAGTATATCAGGAATATAACTGGAACTATTCCTTAAGAAGGCTGGATTCCAATACATACTTGGACAGAGTGAAAATACACAATGTATTAGTCCGCAGTAGAGGAGTGTGGATTCTAATGAGTGCTAATGTGTTGCACACTAACTGTGGACCCTGCTGGCACGCACTATAAGTTCTCTAGTGCTCATTAATGTAGTATTGTTTGAAACAGTTAACATGGACTAGGAAATGTATAGTGCACGCCAGCAGGGTCCACATAGGCCAATTAGTTTGCATAAGAATATACACCTTGGCAGTGCGGACTAATGCACTGTAAAGACAAACCCTCAGTAGCATCTCTTAAAATATGTCTAACTGAGTCAATGGGCCAAATATTGCCCTGAATAAGTAACAATAATATCTAGGTCTCATCTAGCCCTTTTCATCAGGTCTCAAAGTGCTTTACAAAGGAGGTCAGTATCATTATCCATGTTTTATAGATGGGAAACTGAGGCAGAGAGTGATTAAATGATTTGCCTAAGGTCACCCAACAGGCCATTACATCCATTCAATCTCCTAGGGGCAACATGTGGGCCATTAGTCACTGTGAAGACAAGTGCTGTTCCTAATTTCTGGAGCAGCACATTAAAACACATGAATGAAAGTACAAAGGCTGTCTCTGCCCGTTTAGACCCATCTTTTCTACACCATTAAAGTTAACAAGCAGCAGTATGCAAACCTTCAGGTTCTTCACTGTAAATCACAACAGCTGACTCTGAGGTTTATCCATTCCCAAGAAATATGTCTGTCATCTCAGCATTTGTGCACATAAAAACATGTGGTTATAGTGATAGTTGCCACATTTTCAGTACCATCAAGAACACTCTGCTTTACTGCAGTACAGAACACTCAGCAAGATCTGATAAAGGCAACCACTTAACTATAGTAATATCACTCTAACAGAAAACTGTTGGCAATGCAAGATACATTCAGCCCTGGCATAAATGGACACAGCTCCCATTGATTCCTCCTTTCTATATCTCTGATTCTTCCAGGAAGAAATTAGAGGCCTGTCTACTCTGACTTTATGTAGACACTCAGTTTAATTTTGGTGATTACAGGAGAGACAGTGTTTTTCAGATTGATGGGCTGATGTACTTTGGGGGAAGGGAACAGAAAGCATTGTTTTGCTTTTTTTTATTCAGAATATTTCTGGTGCCAGGATTTTTCTGGCAAGGTCAGATATTAAATGTCACAAAAATATTCTGTGATCAATGGATTTCAGTTGTTTTTGATATACTGTGTGTGACGTTGCACTCTGTATGATTTTATGAAAATATGCTAATGTAACTGGAATATGCTTCATGCAAAAGATCTCTTGTAAGGTATCGTTACAAAGCTTATAATCTACTGAGTGTGATCATCCTATTGTATAAATGTTCCACTCTTGTATCTGAAACTAGAAATATGAAATATAACTCTGAGGATCTATTGTAATTATGCAAAGTGTGGGCCATTAATGGTGGTTTGGAATCTTGATGGCTCCCATTAACCAGGACAATTGACTGCAGATGGCTCTGTTTTACCTGTAAGTCTTCCTTTATACATGTGTGCTGGCAAGTGGGTAATGAAGTCTTACAGTGACATGTGATCTTTAACCTGGTGTCTTTCCATTGAGAAGGAGGGGGTGGGAACCCAGAGAGGGACAAAGGATTCCCGTCTTATGCAAAAGATATATAAATGGGTGGAACAGAACAAAGCATGGCAGCCATCATGAGGAATCCCCTAGCTACCACCTGAGCTGGACCAGGGAAAGGGCTGGACCAGGGGAAAGGATTGTGTCCAGTCTGTGAAAGAAACTTATTGAAACATCTCTCAGGGTGAGATTTTATCTGTACTCAATTGTATTACTGTATTAGGCTTAGATTTGCGTGTTTTATTTTATTTTGCTCGGTAATTCACTTTGTTCTGTCTGTTACTACTTGGAACCACTTAAATCCTACTGTCCGTATTTAATAAAATCACTTTTTACTTATTAATTAACCCAGAGTATGTATTAATACCTGGGGGGGGGAGGGCAAATAGCTGTGCATATCTCTCTATCAGTGTTATATAGGGTGAACAATTTATCTTGTATAAGATTTATACAGGGTAAAACGGATTTATTTGGGTTTTAGACCCCATTGGGAATTGGGCATCTGAGTGTTAAAGACAAGAACATTTCTGTGAGCTGCTTTCAGTTAAGTCTGCAGCTGTGGGGCAAGTAATTCAGACCCTGGGTCTGTATTGGACCAGAAGGGCATGTCTGTCTCAGCAAGACAGGGTGCTGCGGTCCTGAGCTGGCAGGGAAAGCAGGGGCAGAAGCAGTCTTGGCACATCAGTTGGCAGTTCTCAGGGGGGTTTCTGTGATCCAACCCGTCACACTGTGTTTGTAAATAAATCAGTGGCCATAACAGATTCAGAAGAAAGAG
The DNA here is from genome assembly GCF_028017835.1 of Emys orbicularis. Classification (NCBI taxonomy): domain Eukaryota; kingdom Metazoa; phylum Chordata; order Testudines; family Emydidae; genus Emys; species Emys orbicularis. The sequence continues at coordinate 44,732,804 of NC_088687.1, read as the reverse complement.
AAGCCTATGGCATATTTGGAGACTGGAGAGAAGATAGGAGTTCCTACCCGTATTAAAGTCAGTAGTCAAAAGTCTGCAGCACTTCAATGGGAGTTGTATACTCTAATGCAATACTGAATTTGACCTGTGCCCTTTAATCTACTTCCTCTTTTCCTGCTCTCAAAGAAACCATACTCTTTTCTGTATGCTGAGTTTGTATATGGCAACAGCTTTATTTACATATAAAAAGTAACAAAGCCATTTGTAAACCAACAAGCAATCCTGTGCTATGGTGAGGAAAGCAATATAATGGCATAGATGTAGATTTAACATGGAAGGAGTAGAACTCTGCTCCCAGCTGTCAAAACCATTTTTCTCCACTTTCTCAAAGGAAGGAGTTTCATTCTGTGTGCTCTTAGGCAGTCAGAGAAAAATCTTTCAAAGGCATCAGCCTGGAGCAACTCTATTTTCCTTCTGCTGAAATGGGAGAGAAGAGGGCCAGATGTCTCCAACTTCTATGTCCCCTGGTCATATAAAGACAGTACTGTCACCCCGCTGTTCCCGGGTTAAAAGAAATTAGGAACCTGTGCTAGAAAGAGCTGCCTCAAAATCAGTCCAGGGTAGAGTAAGTGATGCTGGTAAGCAAGGGAATGTAGCTTGAAGAGCTAGCAGACCTTAGTCTCATCATCAGTGAGGTGTATCTGGTTTCAAACTGTCCGCACAGTTAAAAGCTTAGAGTTGACCAGCTACTGCAAAAACAGGGTTTTCACACCTTCATTTAAGGCTGGCCGGCTATTCAATTCTATCATGTTCAAAAATAGAGTAATGGGTTTGAACATTTACAAAAACAGGTTTTTGATTTCATTAATGTTTCTCTAATAACTATCCTTCAATCCAATACACAATTGCATGAAAACATTTGTATTCATGTGCAGGCAAGAGTAGATGCTATTCATTGATTATTTGCTATTTGATGCAAATAGCTATTCATCGTTGGTTATTATACTGTTTTAAAAGCTTGTCATCCAACCGGAGTGCAAAAATACCATGTGAATTAAGTAACCAAACACCACAATGAATAAATGAATGGTCAAAGCAAGCAGTTCATGTACAATCTATGTACACTCTATAAACTGTTTTTCCACAGTATTCAGTTACTGCTTATGGGTAATGTATTCATTTGCTGAAACCGGATCAATTTGTAATTGCTTTGTGAAGAGGAAACAGGCTACATGTGTCATAATTTATACTTATTATTATTTACATAAATATTTATTGAATCTGTTATGGTGTGTCCACCCCCCACAAGCCCTGGAGAGGTTAAGGTGACTAGCTGGGCCAATTAACTGCCCAGGTTGCAACTGGAGGAGAAGCCAGGGAGCATGGGTTAATTAGATGATGCTCAGCTGAATAGAAATATGAGGTGCCTGTATAAAGCCCAGGAGCTGAGAGGGAAGTAGTCTGCAGTCGCTCCCTAAGAGAAGGGAGGTGCGTTTGGGACTACAAAGGAGGGTGTTTGGGATAGCAAACCCGGGGAGAGCCAGAAAGGTAGCAAAGACTCAGGGGAAACAGCAAGATATGAGATAGGGTAGACCTTGACCACTCATGAGGGCATATGGGTTGGAACTCAGAGTAGAGGGTGGGCCCAGGTTCCCCTACCAGCCACTGGGGAAGTGGCTCAGACCCAGGTGGTGGAGAGCAGACTGCCTGGTACAGTTTGCCTTGAAGGACTTTGATATTATAGAAGGGGGCTACATGTTCAGTGACCTGGCTGCATGGCTAAGTCATGAAGAAGGAGCACCTGGAGTTGCAGAGATGGATGGAGAGACTGCCAGAGGAGGGCACAGCATCTGGAAGGAGCTAATCCCCAGAGTGGCCAAGAGGAGGCACTTTAGCAGTGAGTGGATCCCATGACTGTGTCCTTGCAATTTTAGTTATTTATTTTACCTTGAATACTGCCTTTAGTTCTGGTCACTCTATATCAAAAAAGATATTTTGAAATGGAAAAGGTACAGAGAAAGGCAAAAAAAAATTATTAGGAGTATAGAACAGCTTCCCTATGAGGAGAGAGTAAAAAGACTCGGACTCTTTATCTTGGAAAAGAGATGACTAAGGGGGGGGATAAGAGAGCGGTCTATAGAATCATGAATGGTGTGGAGAAAGTGAATAAGGAAGTGTTATTTACCCCTTCACATAACACAAAAACCAGGGGTCACATAATTAAATTAATAGGCAGCAGGTTTAAAACAAACAAAAGGAAGTACTTCTTCACACAACACACAGTCAACCTGTGGAACTCATGCGAGGCGATGTTGTGAAGGCCAAAAGTATAACTAGGTTAAAAAAAGATAAATTTCATGGAAAATAGGTACATCAATGGCTATTAGCCAAGATGGTCAGGGATGCAACCCCATGCTCTGACTGCCAGATGTTGGGACTGGACGACTAGAGATGGATCACTGATGTTTGCCCTGTTCTGTTCATTCCCTTAGAAGCATCTGGCCACTGTCAGACAGAATACTGTCTGGGTGGACCGTTGGTCTGACCCAGTATGGCCGTTCTTATTGAAACACTTGTACGGTGGCTGGATAACCACTCTCCAACAATGTTTGGATGTAACATGACAGATATAATCCACTCTGGTGTTATTTGAAGTTGCCAGGAAGTAGTTTGGGAAGATACAGAACTTTAGCAGTTTGTCAGTGTGGAATAATATTTTATTTTAATAGCTAAAAGAGTAAACTCTTTATAAATCTGTCAGAGTCTTATCTTGATTTTTCTAATCTTTCACTTGTCTACAGGGCTTAAATTCAGCCAGAGCCAACCGGAGCAGAGCTCTGGTAAGTATTTTTAAACCCACGGGGCAGAAGCCCCAGCGCCATGGTGTTCCAGGATATACTTGGGGAGAACTTAAGTGAATAATATAGACAAGCCAGACTTAAGTCATGAGGTAAAATCCTGGCCTGACTGAAGTCAATTGGAGTTTTACCATTGATTTCAGACATGCTCTGCAGTGGTTGTGTTGCTTGTCAACATGTTAGGGAGGCAGTTCAGTTAGTCCTGGGCCTGATCCAATCTGCATTGCAATCAGTGCAAAAACTCCCATTGACTTCAGTAGGCTTTGCATCTGGCTCCATGTGGCCAGTTCCTAAACACAAAAGGTACTTTTGACATGTACTCTGCTGAAAGTGTTAATGTGATGTAAATTCCTATTGACTTATTTGAAACAGAGTAAATCTTTTAGTGGCTCAGTTCCAGACTTGTCTGCCTTAAATGTCATCACATGTAAATGTGAAAGCTTCACAATGAATCTGGTCTGCTATTGAAAATTGAATCCAGCTGTAGAACCTTGTGAAGGCTGCTTTATATTTATTATTGTTCAAGGTTCAATTTTTTTCATTTAATTTAAAAATATTGGCATCGTTACAGGTATGTTCATTTCTATAATGTGGTGTAACTATCATTAACAGTAATGGGTGTTACTGTCTAGGAGCAAGAAATGTAGAATAGAGATATGTACCAAGGTGCCAGCATTAATTTTAACATATGCTTATTAATCTCTCACAATAATACAGTACTTTGAAGTTAAGTGGCTTTTGCTTTTCCAGAATTTTATAACCAATAATTGCATTGCTCACCAAATCGGTGTAACAAACTGGGGTGAACTTTGACCAGTTTGTGCTGAGATTTTTATATTTTTTTCAGTAGTGCAAAAAGAATCAATAGATTACAGAATGAGCTGGAATATAAATTATTCTTGCTGTTACCAAAGCAATAGTAAGCAACTATGTATACTGTGCTGTGAGTGTGCAAAACAAATGTCTCAGCTGTATAAAGATTATATCTTACACACACACACACACACACCCCCGAAAGGAGGCTAACTGAGGAAATAGTTTGAATGTTTTTTAAATCAGTCTTCATCACATTGTAAGGCTTTATCTCCTTGATAATGGCATAAGACATGTATTCAGCATGATTTTCCTAATGAAGCATGAAATTTTCCAAGCTTCACCATATAGCTTATAGCTTCTGCTACCTTTTTTATGCACCTACGTTTATCTTCCATATGATCTGGCAGAAGGTACAGAACATATCTTCTGGACGGTCAAACTGGCTTGCCAGATCAAAACCTCTAATGCTCCAAACCCCTGATGCTCCAATTAGTGAGAAAGTTGTGGGGTTTGTTTGTTTCTTTTACTAGGCAAAGGTAGAGAATAATTTAATGATATTGTTCTAACTTGCAAGAAATTTGAACTATCCAGCTTTGATTCTTCTATGTTTCAAGCCAAGAAGCTATCAGTTGTCTTAGGTAAATGTAGCCTTAACTGCTTCTAATCCTTTCCTATTCATAGTGATATTTTCTTGTAATATTTAATGAATATGTAGTGAAAATTAGCAAATATCCTCTTACATGAAGTGATGTAATATCACTTCTGGTGCTAGTATTACTGTTCCAGGGAATTTTCAGCTAATGCCATGTTACTCCTAGAAGCCTCCTGTTCCAACAGGAGTTCTTCTGAATAAATTGAGGACCAATAGTTTCAAAAGTGGGAACCCAGAGTTAGGCTCCTGGGATGGGACTTACAAAAGTGGCTATCAGTCTGCACAGAAAGTTAGTGTGGAATAGCTATTGCACTTCAAATTTATACCCTTGCTTATTCAACACTAACTTCTCAGGTAGACAAGCCCCTGAAATAGGTGCACAAGTCCCATAGATTTCCAATGAGATCTGTGCTCCTAAAATCCCCATCCTCACTTCCAAGTCCATACTGAAGTACCTGGTTTTCAAAAGTGCTGAGCACCCAACCACAGGGCTGTCTCAAAAACAAGAATGTCCGTTGCATGAGAAATTGAGGTTTTGATATTTTTCATTCTGATGTGGAATGAAAAGATCTTCAGATATTTTTCACAAAAAAAAAAAAAAAAAAAAAGAGAGAGAGAGAGACTCCAAAATAGTCAATGACCCAGTGGATAGGGCTCTCATCTGATTTGTGGGAGACCAAGGATCAGGCCTCGGCCTTGCTTGATTCACAGCAGGAGCCTGATCCTGGACCCCAAGCATTGGGTGCGCTCTCAATCTCTCTGTTCCACTTTATATAAACATTCATTGGATCCAGGAGAGAGACTCTATAACCTAGTGGTTAGGCAGAGCAGAGACTTGACCCTGGGTCTCTCATTTTGCAGATAAGCGACTGCCCTAACCAACAGGTTCTCTTGTTTTGACCAGAAACTCCATCCTGGGCCCGAGAAACTATTTTTGACAAATTGTCATTCTCTGATTAAAATTCCCTAACAGCTCTTCCATCAGCTCCTATTTCACTTTTAGACCTCCTCCCACTTTTTAAATCTTGGCCAAGTTTCCTATCTCTATATTTTAGTCATTTATATAGTGAACATCACAGTATTATCTAAGTGCTGTGATATTAGATTTGCGTATTAAACCCAGATACATGGTATTTTTATCATGAGAGATCTCAGTTCTGCAACTATGATTTGTTAATGGTAGAATTCTTATGGTTCAGAAAACATACTTGTAGCAAATCTACTGCTAATTCATACCAAAACATACTGAAAATGGGTACTTGCTTTATGATGTGAGGGCATATCCTGAGCCCTCCACAATAATTATACTTCATTATGACCAGTGCAAAGTGTTTCAGGTGTGAAATAACCCACAGTGCCAACTAATATATGAGCTTTTGTTTGGCACTGGAGACTCATCTCTCTTGTGGCAGCACTAGGGTAATTATGAAGTACCTATTCCTATATTTATATACTTCCCATTTTGTATTTATAGTTTTCCTTTGTGTCCAAATCTATAATTTACTTCAATCAGTCACTGAGATGTTGTCCTATGGAGAATAAATTAGGGCAGATTTTAAACTGGTGAGCATGTGAAAATAATCTATGATGCATATGAGTGACAAATGAAAGGCTTTTCTGCCGTATCTTCATTATAAAATTGTATAATAGCTAATTTCCACTAAAGATAACACCATCAGAATAGAATATCATAATGGGTATAAATGCCACTTAACCTACAGACTTCTTTTCTGTTTCATGCTGAAAAAGGGGGGGGGATAGAATAGATGGGTGTATGAGAGAGGATGCATGGGGTTGCATAACAAGGAAAAACAAAAGAACTATGCCATAAGAAATCTAAGTATAAATGAGAGGGGTTAGTGATAAGATGGCAAGACTGCAGAAACATTGAATCAGTAAAAATTCCTCCCCATTATCATTAATCTCCTCCTTGCTAACCAATGCACTAACTTGGGCCATGGATTCTTTTTTTCTCCTTCTCTTAGAAATGTCTGCTTGTTCAGCTTCTCATATTTACCGTTAACCAGGTAGGCCACAGAATGAAGTCTGAAGCATAAACAGTTAAGTTGGTGACTTATGTTAATAGAGAACCCTGTTACTCTCTGTGGTGGACCAGTATGATGATGTCTAAAGTAATCTTTCTGGATCTCTCATATTCCTCCTGGACCATTGCTTCCTCCAGGGGTCAGCTGCTTCTTTGTGTGTACAATTCATCCCTTCCTCTGCTGATCCTCTGGCCCCATTTCTCTCTAAGGCTACCTGAGGCTTCCCTATTCTCCCACTTATTAAAACTGAATCTAATGCTTCTGTCTCTTCCCCATGTGTTCCAACCCATGGCCTTAGCTGCTGCTACAATGCTTCCATCTTCGGAATGAAGTCTAAAACTTGTTCCGTGCCCTGGGTCCTTTACCATCTCTCTTCCTTTTAATCTACAATTAAACATAGAAATACCCATAGAAACCAGTTGACTGTAGGGTTAGGCAGAATACCACACCCAGCTTTGTGGTTGGTAACAGTCTCGGCTCAAATCCAGAAAAACACTGGAAGGCAAATTCTTGGGTTGGCAGTAGTTGGCAGAAATGTGTCAAATGACAGAGCAATCAGGACATGGGAAGCCAGATAGGGGAGATTTGTGCCAGAGAATAGCCTGTTTTCTGAGCATATATAGGCAATTTTTTTGCAGGACATTCAGAGAAGAAAGAGTCACACTGTCACAATCACTTGGTCACACTTGCAAATCATGTAGTTAAAAGCAACAATGTGTTCTGCATGAAGCTTGAAAAGTTTAGAGTTACTGGCTGGTCTGCTGCAGCCAGGGTGAACAATATACACAGTAACATTTGCGGTTAGTATGAGAGAGAAACTTGTGTGCCTGCCAGTGTTGAGTAAGAGAGGATTGTAAGTGAAGGGGGGGGGGGGGAAACTCTTAAGAGTAAGTTTACTTAGAGAGTGAAGAGGAGAATTAGAGGGAGAACACATAGATGGGAGCAAACCATAATATATTTTTAATGTTTCAAAAAGGAGACCAAGTCTGTCCAAGTCAGAAACCAAACTTGGACCTCAGACTTAGACCTCAGTGCTTAGCCTTGCCATTCATCCTTAATTCGCCTCTGGAAGAAAATGCTGCTCTTGGCTAGTGTGTTTATATGTGTGTTACACTTATCTGAATGTATGTTATATAAAGAACCTTATAAAATAGTATGACAACATTCTACAGTAACAATCTAAAACATTACAGTTTACAATAGTGATACTGCAGTACTTTGGGTGGAGTACAATGGAGAATATTAATCTTTTTGGCAAGAGTACTAACATCTGAATTTTTTAAAAATAAAAATTCCATTGGTTAACTTTTGATCACATGACCAAAAAGACACACTAGTATGCATTAGGAAACAGTCCATGTGAGAACAATGAGATTCTGAATATCATTACTGATCGGTGTTCTATATGCTGTGGGTGGAGAGAACAACAGGTCTATCCCTCGTGCTCCCCAAGGCACCTTGTTTAAAATGTGGGAAAATTCAGTTTCCTGTTTCCCACAAGAAGTTCATGCAAATAGGGGGACAGGAGAGAGGGGCACTGGAAAGGTGAACATGTGGAGAAGAACCTTGGGTGGAGTAGTATGAGATGCTCTTTGCTGCCTTACTTCCTCTGAAGAATAACCCTGCCATGGAGTCCTCCTTGAACACTGCTCCAGCTAGGTGGAGAGAAGATACAATTGCTCAGAGGAAAAAATACCTCCTTCAGCTGTGGAAACTACCCCAGCCTTCTGCTTCAGAAAATATTTGTTTTGTAGGGCGATATTTTTTTGTTACACACTGAGCCTGTGAATATTTTCTTAACAGATAAGGAGAATGTGCTCTTACTGTATTATTTACAGAATGTTATAGCCACAGTCAAATGTTTTAATTTCTATGGTGACCTTTATATTAAAAAAACCCCTTTAATTACATTTAGACTATAGGATAAACATGTTCCAACATAAGAGCAGCCTTACTGAGTCATACCAGTAGTCCATCTAGTGCAGTATCCCGTCTTGTGACAGTGGCCGTTGCCAGATGCTTCAGAAGGAATGAACAGAATAGGGTAATTATCAATTGTCCAGTCCCAGCTTCTGGAAGTCAGAGGTTGAATGACACCTGGAGCATGGGGTGGCATCCCTGACACTCTTGGCTAATAGCCATCGATTGACCTGTTCTTCCTGAATTTATCTAATTCTTTTTTGAACCCAGTTATACTCTTGGCCTTCAAAACATCCCTTGGCATGAGTTCCTCAGTTTCACTGTGTGTTGTGTGACGAAGTACTTCTTTGTCTTTTTTTTTAAACCTTCTGACTGTTAATTGCTAAAAAATGTAAGACAGCTGCTATTTAATATGTTTATCACATGAGAAATGGGTCATGTTTTCATTCATCATAGGCTAGGATCAGAGGGCAGGAATGGATTGCAAAGGCAAGCATTTTTTTTTTTTAGACTCATCCTGGCAGTGCTTTTGAACATTAAATGATCCTATTAAACTGCTAGACCTTATGTGATGGGACATAGTTTCTTTTCACAAATCTTTAAAGTGCCCTGCTGACTATACTAACCACATAAAGATATATATACCATCAAGAGCAATCTGTTTCAGAATCCTTGATATGGAAATACTTAAGCAGTATGAGAAGGTGAGTTCTGCCTAAAAATACTTGCTGCACTCTTTGATAAAAGTCCTGAGGCAAGAAAATATTTTAAAAGTTATTCGGCTGGAAAAATCAGTCGTAATATTTCTGTGAAAAGAGTTATGCGGTATAGATGGACCTAAGACACTGCAGTTACATCCCGATCTACATTTTCAATCATCCACTGTTCAGAAATGTTTCGGGGTGGGGGGTTGGCCCATTATAATGCTAGTAGCCAGCCAAAAATCTGATTGCAAATGTGGAGTCAGATTTCATCTGCTCCACTTCCCCAAAGTCCATCTGGGGTTTTGGTTTGGGCCTGTCTCTAGTATATACAGGTATTGTACTGTTTGAATTAAAGTGATCAAGGAGATTAAAATCCTTTATGTTCTGCCTTCAGTGATGAAATGTTGCTAACATCAATCACCTTATCGTGGTTTTTAAGTGACACTTACAAGATGTAGTAATACTACATTTTGTAGACTGCTGAGGATCACACCACTAGCCCACCAGGGAGTGAGATCTCCAAAAGGGCAAGACAGAACTAGGGACAGACACCTCAGGGACTTCTGATCCTAGAGAAAGTTTGTTTGCACCCAAGGTTTCACAAACTTTTCGGGGGGGAGGGGAGCGAGGAAGGGAGGGGTGCTGCTGTGGTCAGAGTGGATGGGTATATGCTATCTGTCTAATATATTTTATAGCTCTCTGTTTATTTAGCCCCCCTCCCCTTGCTGTAGTATCTATGTGCATCCCAAGTTGTTTCTTCTATTTTTAAAAATCTCTCACCCTTCCTCCCAGATTACATGAAAATCATTAGCTTAGTTTATAAGGGTTGTTGTTTTTTATAAGCATGAGAGAGAGAGGAGACTATCATGAGAAAGCTAAGTAAACAAAATCAGTTTTGTGTTCCATAGCTTAGGACCAGCTCATGTGAAAGTTCTGTGTTGAGGATGTATTTAAAAATAAAATTCTTCTGTAAGATTTATGTTACAAACAAGCACAGCGGGCATGAGTCTTAGACAGAAAATTCTTCTTTGTATTATTTCCTCACTTAGTATTTTGCAATCGTTCACTTTTGATAGCACGAGTATTCTTATACTGCCAACTGAAAAGTATAAAGGTTTGTGAAAATAAATTGTCCTGGCACCTAAGGTTGTGGAAGTGCTCTCTAGTAGAGGGGGATGAATAATTACTTAATTCTCTTGGTATTAGCATAATGCATTCCAAAAGACTATAACTTTTCTGAATTCATTGATCGTTTGGATTAACACAGCAAAATTGTGTGTGTTTGTTTTAATTTGTACGCTGAGGATTGATCAGTTTGCTAAGGGTATTCAATGCTTGATATGTAAGCTGAATTGTTTAGCTGGTATTGGTCACACAGGTCACATGGTGGTGTTTGTTTCCTGATTGGATGAGCATAACTCTTAAAATCAGGAGAAGGGTTTGAAGAAGCTACTGTGCCTTTAATTCACTAAAGAAGCAGAACTAGGGAACTTGTAGCCTTTGTCCATCATGCCCTTGGAGATTTTGGCAAATATATTGGCATTTTGTCTTTTGGAACGGAGTTCTGCCTCCACGGATTCTTCTCCCCATACAGCGATCAGATCCAGTACCTCCAGTTCGGTACATGCTGGAGCTCTTTTGCGATTCTGGGACTCCATGGTCACCTGTGCTGATGAGCTCTGCATGGTCACCTGTGCTGATCAGCTCGCCACGCTGGCCAAATAGGAAATGATATTCAAAAGTTCCCGGGACTTTTCCTGTCTACTTGGGTTGTGCATCTGAATTGAGAGTGCTGTACAGAGCGGTCACAATGGAGCACTCTGGGATAGCTCCCGGAGGCCAATACCGTCAAATTGCATCCACACGACCCTAGCGAGGTCGATTTTTAGCGCTAAATCCCTCGCTGGGGAGGAATACAGAAATTGATTTTAAGAGCCCTTTAAGTCGACAAAACAGGCTTGGTAGTGTGGACGGGTGCAGGGTTAAATCGACCTAACACTGCTAAATTTGACCTAAACTCGTAGTGTAGACCAGGACTAACAGTGTTATAGAGGGTGAACAATTTATGAGGGTGAACAATTTATAAACTTTATACAGGGTAAAATGGATTTATTTGGGGTTTGGACCTCATTGGGAGTTGGGCATCTGAGTGTTAAAGACAGGAACACTTCTTAAATTGCTTTCAGTTAAGTCTGCAGCTTTGAGGCACGTGGTTCAGACCCTGGGTCTGTGTTGGAGTAGACTGGCGTGTCTGGCTCAACAAGACAGGGTGCTGGAGTCCCAAGCTGGCAGGGCAGGAAAGCAGGGGCAGCAGTAGTCTTGGCACATCAGTTGGCAGTTCCCAAGGGGGTTTCTGTGATCCAATCCATCACACAAATATTGCAGAATATTTATGTAAATCATATTTAGAATTCATAATGAGTATTTGTATTAGAAACCTGACTTGAAAATTACAGTAACCAATAAAGGAATAGAAACATACCATGAGAGTGCCAGTCTAATCAGAAGAGCTTGAATTTCAGACTTTAATATGCAACAATCTGGTCATAAAGAAACTGTAGATGAATAATTTGTTGAAACTACATAGTGGATAATTGCAAATATTAAACACATTCTAGAAAATCAATATATTTGGTGAGTAATTCATAGTAAAAAAAAAAGAGAATAATTGAGTAAATTATTCACTTTGTATTTCTCATCCGGTTCCGATGGATTTCTAGATCCTAATGACAATTATGATATTGTTAGTAGTAAAGAATGAAAAATTACAAGATGATGAAAATGTAATAATTCAGCGCATTCTGCTTTAGAGATTGTGATCATGAAAACTAACAGAAGAACATAATTAAAGGCAAGGAAGCTCACTTGAATGATTATCTTAAATTGCATTTTGTCTCTCAGATTATCTGGGTAGTAGAAACTGACTTTCAAAAAACATCAATATCAGCATGTACTTTTAACCCATCTCTGAGGTAGAGTGAAAGGATTTTATTATTAATGTTTATGGTGGTTAATGACTCTAAGCATTAAATAGAAGTGTGTAGTGTTTATATTGGATTAAGATCCAAAGCAGAGTTGTTTTGTCAGGTGCTAAATTGCATGTAAAGACATCAGATTACCAACTATTCTAATTTGCCCATAAATTATAAGACCAAAGAAGACAATGCAGTCTTATTGTAACAAACAGCTATAAGCTAAATGTACCCTCTACTGATATTGATAACATCATGACAATCACTAAACTAGAGTTTACAGGAAGACACCTGTGACTGGACACAGGGCCTGGCCCAAAGATCACTGGAGTTAATGGAAATCTTTCCCTTTCCTTGTTTACCCACAGGTTTATCAGAGTTTGTCTGTTAAATTCTCTTTGTTACAAATTTGCCATTTCATAGAAACACATCTCAGGGTGTTTTACTCTTAAAAAGCTAAATCCGGTGGTAATTATTCAGGAGACTTCAACAGAAGTACTTTCTGCATTAAGACCACAAGTATTAACTTACTGTTTAATTTCAAAACAAAGATCAAGGGATTGTGACATCAGAGCTGAATAAATCAATTGCCATATAGTTGAGTTTTATTTTATTTGCATACAGAAATTGTATTGGTTAAAAGTCATGAAAATTGTTAGGGGGGTAACAAGTGCCTTCCCCCTACCACCTCCTAAAAACAAGAGAGAAAGATAATGTCAGGTTCTAACTTTGAAGAAGAACTTCTTGTAGCTTCCATTTAGTTTAGTTTTAATCTAATTTTAATGTCTGATCATTAAATGCCTTTAAGGTTAAGCAAATTTTCTTCTCCCATAAATGGATGGCTTTTTTGTTTTGGCTTTTTTGTTGTTGTGTTGCCCTGGAAACCTAAGTCATGGTTTACACTCACAAGAACATATAAAAATTATATACAAGTGGATTTTTATTGGCTCAGAATAGACAGATATTTCAAGTGGCAGCATCCAGCTGCAATCCTTGTAAACTGACAGTGGTGCATGCTCCAAAGAAATAATGTCCAGAGTGAAAACATTATTTTTAATCCTAATAAATTCATTGAAATGGCCACATATAATCATGTTACTAATCTCTTTTGAAATGTTTATATTTAATTTAGCTTTAGTCCTAGTAGGCCCAACTGCCCTTCGCTTCTACAGAACTTAAAAACTGCAGTGAAGTGTATTCATTTCAACTCTGATCCTGCAACTCACTTACCCATGTGCCTGCAGAAAGCCTTTTGCTCCATTCCCATGCAGTGAATTGCAGGACCTGGGCCTCACTTATTTCTTCTTTTGATTTACTCATATAAAGCAAAGCCTGTCTCAGGCTCACTGTGTTAAAATTCTTAGCAGCATTGTACTGACTCAGTAAAAATGTAATGGATTTGTTCTCTATCATCAGAAAAACAATGAGCTCATGTTTTCTTAAAATGACTCAGTGAAGTACAAAGTTACAGTATGTGGCCAGTGCCCATATTGGGTTGTGTGCTTGCTGCATTATGTCTGATCTACGGGGCATTAAACTTTCATGATTTTGAAGTGTTTTTTTGGTTTTCTGTCATAGAATTAGTTGGACTCTAATCTTGTGTGAGCTTGATCTTAAAACTCTCACTGACTCCTGTGGGAGCTGAAGGGGCTTGGTATCTTACAACAGGCCTGATCTTTAATTAATTTTGATTGGAGTAAATGGGGATCAAAAGTGTCAGTGTGACTCTGAAATGTCCAACATTAAATAGTTTTAAACAAGCTTCAGGATTTGGTCTACAGAGACTTCAGACTGATTAGTATTCTGACAATCCTATGGTTAAGAACACGTTTAACCTTGTATTGAAGATACAGTAAAGAAAAACATAGTTAAAGCATATGAAATGAAGTGTTAAGACTTTAATATTTAACATCCCTTGTTCCCTTTCCCTTTAGCTGCAGAGAGTTTTTAGAAGGACCCCCCCTTTAAGTCTTTTAGATAGCATTGAGGAGGGTAAGAATTGTCTTTTGGTGGGGTGGGGAAGGGGAACAGTTAGTTGAGATGGGCTGGAGCTGCTGTGGTTACTTTTGTTAAAATCCAATCCCATTTCCTAAAAAGACAAAATGACACCGACAGACACATGAGGGGAGAGAAAAGATGCAGCCTCTATCTCTGGTTTTAGCTCTCAATTGCAAACTCACTGCTGGAGAGGAGAAACACGGGCATGACACCTGGTCTTAGTCACTCAGATCTGGCAAATTTGTGTCAGCCTCAGGCTGTTCAGAGCATTGCTTTTTATTGTTTGTCTCATCACAGGCTTACAGCAGTATAACAGTCTGAGATGGCTCAACTAGACTTAAACAGAAGGGAAAAGGGGAGAGAGGAAAGAGAAGACTCACATCCCCAGATGGCGGTCAGGATTTAGCCAGTTAGTGGAGGCGGTGTTGTCAGCTGTGTCCCCCTGTCTGGTCAGGACATCTTTCAGGATCAGGACAACAAAGGCCCAATGATGGCACAGTAGATCCTGGGGTCCCAGCAGATGGTGGGACACTGAGGCTGGGATTTTAGAGAGTGCCTAAAAGAGTTAGGCACCCAAATCTCTGACTTCCAGTGGGAGTTGGTTGCCTAATTCCCTTAAATCCCAGCCTCAATTCTGAGTGAACTGGCAGTGGACTGGGCCTTAGGAGAGCTGGGGCCAGTTCAGTTCCCAGACTTCCTTCACTCACGCTCTCTGTGTATCCGTTCCCATCTGTAAAAGAGGAATGCTGATACTTCCTTTGTCTCGCCCTCTCTTGTCTAGTTTGATTGGAAACATTTCATGGTCCGGATTGTCTATGTGCTATGTGTCTGTATAGTGCATAGCACACTGGGGTCCACTGGGCCCTTTTGGTATTACTGTGAGAGAGAGATAAAGAATCTGCTTAAAAAAGGAAGGAGGAAATATTGGTAACAAAAGCATGATTTGTTCTCTGCAAATGCACTTTTTATTGATTGTAGGTTAATTGTGCAATATTCTCCACAAGAAGAACACTAATCATTAGGACTTGTATTTAATTACCTAATTAAATTATAGTCAAACATAAAAATGAATATAAATTATGCTAAAGTGGAATTGTCAGCCAATCAGACCACGGTGATACTGCACTGGTATCATACTGATGTATAGCTTTTTTTCCACTTTCCCTTATGCAAATTCCTTCACTTTGAGTTTCCTGGCCAGATTTACATAATTGTGGTAATTTGAAAATAATTAGCTGTTCTGAACTCTCAACTGATAGGCTCCTGTCTGACGAATCCCTCCATAGAATCATCTGATCCCATTAATGCTATGAATGTAATAGGTGAATGTGCAGAGGTAGGGTGATTATTAAGGAAGAGTTACCACCGTTACATGTAAAGGGCTAGCTGTGTAACCAATTCCCAGCCATAAGAGGACACATGATTTACTTTTTCCTACTGCGACCCAGGTATTCTGGATGAGGACATATCAACAAGTTTTGTGTTCACCCAGTATGGACTTGTGATAGCTGAGATGCTGGTTTGAGATCTCTAGAATGAGTATGACTTTTGGATTATCTGAAGAAGCAATTGCTACACAGCAGTAATTTATAAGGAGGATAAATTCTGCTCTTTTTCAGTGGGGTAAGAGTAAATCTAGAATAAATTATCAGGACCAATTTACTTTACATTTAAACTACTATGTGCTACATCCATTTATTATACTGTGCATCTGCTTTTGTTGTTTACCCACCATTATTTGTGTATCAAAAGGATAGTTATAGGATAGTATATAAACAAGTAAGCAATGAATACACAACATTGTGTAGGCAAACATTGTAAACAGGAAGTAACATAAGGATAATAAGAGACCATTGCTACCCTGGTAATTGGGAATCTGAGTATTTGGTGCATTAAATCTATTGACAAACAAATTATGCCTGGGAGGCAATCTATATACAGACCTTTGGCATCATTAGGCATGATAGGACACTTAAAACATTAAGGGTTAAATCATGGCCCTAATCAACTTGATGGCAGTCTTGCCATTTTCTTCAACGTGGTCAGAATTAAAACTTTGGTGCTGAGGTTTTTTAATATAGACTTCTCCACTAATTTGATTTTAATGGGGGAATGATTTGTCTAAAATTCAGTGGGATGCTATGCCCTGTATAATTAACTCTCTGCAATAAAATAAGATATCAGCTTTACTTTTATTCTCCACTCTAAAATTTTTCTACACTTATATTTTCAGGTACAAAAGGAGCAATTAAACATACAATAAATAATCTATTCTTGTACTTAGTTTCTCTGTGGGAGTACCAGTGTCTCAGAAAACAATTCCTTGAGTAGACTAATATCAATTACACTCATGTAAATGGAAAATAATTAAATTGACATCTATAGAGATGATTTTGAGAACACCTGTACGTTTACACAGCAATGATGTCAAGCAGATGTACACGGACAAGAATATTTTTAAAAGCCTCCATTTTACTGCATTCACCACCAAATCCCATAAATACAGAAACAAATTTGATTTAAAATACATTTCAGTTTTAAAGGCCTAATTCAATGGCATGGCAAATATGTATTTGAAGGCAGAGCGTGATTCAGTGTTTGCTGCTGTTAGCTGCAAAGCTAAAACAAACAAAAATGTGTTTTAAATATTGTTTAAACCATGGAAGTTCCTTTCAAGCATACATACAGAGTCTGGATATATAATGACTTTATAGCTCTAAAATATAAAGATCCCATCTGTTTTTGGAAAAATTTGTATAAAAATATGTGTCTATAATTGGCCTGTATAGACCAAACATTAGCCTAATATGAATCTGTATGGACAGGCTCTATATCCCTGTTTTTCAGAGGTGATATAATAATCAACCTTAGCACAGCATACTGTACTTTTATAATGCTGTATTGTGACATGACATACCTACCTTATAATCTGTAATTTATATGACCATATCTTATCAGAATCTATTTCAATGACCTAATCTGGTTTAGATCATCCTATTTTCTCATTTGTCTGTGGTATTTCCTGGTCTTTAAATCTTCAGACCACCTGGGGCTGTTTAACCCACTTTATTAAATAGGTCTATCACATCTCTCTGGTGTTCAAGAATGTCACAGCTGCTTCCAATATGTTATGCAGGGATCATAAAAATAAGTACAGTATAAAACATTATTATAGCCCTGCTTCCAATTGTCCTGACAGTTCATTTCAAGATATTTGCCATTCTGCAAATTCTCTTTTGTTTATGCCTTTCTAACCAATTTACTCAAAAAGATGCCAGTAAGATCTTAGCCCCTATGCTTTTGAAGGCTGTATAAGAGCCCAGACTGAAATATAATACTTGAAAAAGGCACACTGTAGCTTAACCCAATATTTTTTTTATGTAATTAAGCATCTGTTTCTTTTCTGTTACCTTTACTATCTGGTGTCCTAGAATTCCCTGGTTGAAACACATTTTTATAGTTTATATGCTATTGCAGGTCATAAAAAGCTCCTGCATGTGTAGTGGCTGTACCAGGGGCTCCTGCAGAGAGAGTCTCTTCTGCACAATAGTCTCATCAACAAATGGGTCTTAGGATAAATATTGCAACCTTAAGTCTGACCTATGGATTTACTGAACTATTTTTATGATTTATATATTTAGGGTAAAGTTCTTATAGCTGCTGCTTCTTGAGACTAAAGTTGCATGTGTAATTTAGTAGAAAAGCGTGTAACATTGTCAGTTCCATATCATTAATAGAAATGGGGGGGGGAATTGACACACTTTTCAGTGAAAAATGCAGTTTCTTATTGACTGAAACATTTTGTGAATTTATGTCAAATTGGTTCAGGAGGGTGAAAAGACCCCAAACACCAAAATATTTCATTTTGGCACTTTCAAAATAAAATCTTAACTTTTTCAATGTGAAACTTTTTGGGTTGTAGCCCACAAAAGCTTATGCTCTAATAAATTTGTTAGTCTCTAAGGTGCCACAAGTACTCCTGTTAGTTTTAAAATGTCCTTCAATTTTATTTTTAAAAAATTATATACACTTAAATGAAATGTTTCATTCAACCTGACACAATTTTTATTTTTTGGAACTGCCAGTGAACCAAAAAATCAATTATTTGCCCAGCTCTAGTCATTAATATGCCTCAGCTGACCCTCCTCTAGGAGTGAGAGAATGCTTTAGGCTCAAAGCCTATCAGTCTATCCTCTTGGTTTTTAGACAGTCAGCAGCCCTTTCAATAAAATCTACCGGTGTAATCCACAATACTAGTTCTCTTCAGGAGATTTGGATCACTTACTTCATACCCCTCCCTAGAGTCCTCTTTGAGCAGGCACCATCCTTCTTGAACCTTTAGAAAGGTGGCAATTACCATAAATAAATAGGCAAACTTCAGCCCTCTGTCATGGAAGCACATAGACCGCTTGACAAACTTCTTTTTTCTCTTTCTCACCAACCAGCTCCCCAAATTAGGAAACCTGAATGTGAAGTTAAACAGTGCCACCAAAGAGTTCTGATTTTGACATGTAGTGTTATTCCCACAAACTTCTGAGTGTTTCAGACACTGACACTTTTAGGGGCATCAATCAACCTTCATATGTTTCCATGAAATAATTTCCTTTCCTTTAAAGTATTCTATTAAATAACAAAAAAAAAAAAAAAAAAAAGCTCAGTGCAAAAAGCTACATTAAAATTGAAGTATAGAGGTACATTGCCATTGAGGCAAACTTTGAAATATATACTCTTGAAAAATAATTATATTTTCCTTTCACATGTTCGTAAGAATTATTCCTGACACATTCCAGACTACCTTTTGGTGGTGATGGTGTATAGAGATAAGGGGTTTCACCTCCACAACTCTTCTCTTCCTTCCCAAGGATCCCATAGTGAAACTAGAATACTCTGTGAATTCATAAACATTTCTATAGCACCAGACTGTGACATCATAAATATAGGGCTAAGACATCGCAGGATCAAGCAGAAGGAATAACTGAGTGCTGAGTAGAAAAAGTCTTATAGCTGCCTGAATATATTTAATAATAGTAAAGGGGGAAACAAGCTACTGGCAGAGTACATTGCATCTGGTATAAATGATCTCTTCATATTTGCACCAGTGTTTTGATAGCCCACTAAGATTTTTATATAAATCCCCAAAAGGTGAAATTCTGCAAACCTAGCCACATAACAAATGAACCTCCATTCAGAAACATCTGTGATGCTCTACCTTGACCAGTGGTTCTCAAACTTCCCAGACTACTAAACCCCTTTCAGAAGTCTGATTTGTTTTGCATACCCCAACTTTCACCTCCACATAAAAACTGCTTGCTTACAAAATCAGACGTAAGAATATAAATGTGTCACAGCACACTATTACTTTCTTATTACTTTCTTATTCTGTCTGTATGAAATTTTAGTTTGTACAGACTTTGCTAGGGCTTTTTAGATAGCCTGTTGTAAAACTAGGCAAATACCCAGATGAGATGATGTACCCCTTGGAAGACCTCTGCATACCCTGGCTGAGAACCGCTGACCTAGACAATGGCAAGATTTTAAAATAGACTGGTCACTTTAAGCTAATCCATGATTATTCAAATAATAGTGTTGCATCTCCCCATTTTTATTTCCACTTTTGTGTTGCTAGACACTGTATAGGGAGACGTTACACCCATGTAATGGCTTGACAGTGCTTCAAGAAGGAAGGAATGATATGCACGTGACCCTTGTAGCCTGAGCCAATATACCTATATTTTGATTTCTCGCAATAAAGGTTGCTAAGTAGACTCTTTAAATCAGTTAGCAATACGACAGACAGGCAAAGAGGTGCTTTATGAACTCTGTAAATACAACAGTTAAGAGACCAGATGTGAGTTGGTGGAGTTACCCTGGAAATATAAAGGAATATCCAAGATCACAATTTCCCCAAGTACATGATCTTTCACAGTTTTTTCTAAATAAATCTGTTCCATGCTTTGTCTGCAGTTCATTTTCAGGAGGCTATGTGAGTTTACTCTGTGATAAGAGGTCACGTCCCATTCTACCTTTGATTAAAAACAGTTCCCATATTTTGTATCTGCTCTCTTTCACAGTTTCAAAGTAGAGTAGATATTCTCAATGTATTGTGTAGTAATGAATTAATATAGCAGCACCATACTTGGACTCTTTTGGGGCCTAGATTTCGGTTACCCATGGTGATTGGAATAAACAATTTGGGTGACCATTTAAAAATTATGTAATTCTGCCAGTCCCGTGTGTATGCGCGCACATATACTCACTTTTTAAAAATCCAAAATAAGCAGCTCTTGCTGTTGGCTTCGCAACACTAGTTCCCCAAATACTATTCACCAGTACACGGTCCTATTAGTCCACAAAGCAAGAGATGTGAGGCCATTCTACAATGCTAAAGCTTCCTTTATTTATGCTGTTCAGGATTTAGAGTACAGCTCATGAACTAATGACAATGAACAATTTATTTAGTGTTTGGCTCCTTTTGATGTCCATGTATTATCCACCAACAGACCTGGATCTCTGTAAATTTGTAGGAGGAGAACAGTCCATTTTTTTACAAGTTCCTTTACAGGAAGTTGTTGATCTCTGTACTGTGTCTCTTGCGTTTTCTCTCCAGCATCAGCAAACATACAGTACTAATACTCACCTTTTTGTTGTGCTGCCTTTCCAATCAGTAGGATAATGTGATGAGCAAACAGTTGCAGTTTTCAAAGCTGAGAAATGATAAAACATCTCAGCTGTGAAACCTGAAATTTTGTTGTTGTTTAGTCTGGGCAGTTTGTGTGATCTAGAATATAGAGTTTTATCTTCTACTATGACAAAAGTTTTCTTTCTTCCAAAAATGGTATTGAAACTGAAAGAGGAATGCTTTGTTCTGATGATGTGGTGATAAAAGTGTGCAAGTGAAGCTCTCAATGTGCTTCTATTCATGGCATAACTGGTTATGAACAGTGATAGGGAAACTAAATAGGATTTGTATTTACCCTTCAAGTTATAAACAGCTCTACAACTCAAAATTTACTTTGCATTTCACTGTATTATAGCTAGAATGCTGTCGTTATAGATTAGAATAGATTTCTATTATCCTAGGAAAAAATGAACTTAAGGTTCAGAATAAATGTTGGTAACTTGCATGTAAAAATCCTTCAATAACTTTTTGGTCAGAAAAATCTTTAAAAATTCAGTTATAGTTACTTTCAATCTATTGGTTTCTTTTGAGATTATCTTAACTTTGCTCCCATCTTCCCTCCTTTCTTCCTTTTTATGACAGCTTTGTAAGACTTGGTGTTTTGGGATCAAGAATACTAAGAAAGTTGCAGTCTCGGGCTTACATTTTGAACAGCCACTGTATTTGTACAACTTGAAGATGGAGTAGCAAGATGCCCATCACAAAGCACTGATTTCAGATTGGATTCATGTCTCCATCATAGATATGCTACCTCTGTGCCTAATAATAACATTGTGATTGTTGGTTGACACACAATCACCGGGAAAAATAACAGGAGTACTTGTGGCACCTTAGAGACTAACAAATTTATTGTTTTGAAAGCGATTGTCTTGTTTACAATCACCGGGGTCATTCTTGTGAGATGTTGAGCACTGCATGAGCCCTTTATGGTGGAGACAGGGGAACACTTGCTTTCAGTATTTGTCAAAGCAGGAGTCTGAAAGTTGGTGTTTCTGTGGACCTTGTAGGAAAGTAAAGAAATCTATGGTTTCCACTCTACTGTTCTAGTAGGAATAAGGCCTTTTAATTTTCATGTTCCTTTATAAGATGTTCATTTTTAATGGCTGGATAAGACAGTATAGCAGTAACATTTGGTTACCTTAAGGCAATGTGACAATATTCTTAAAAGTGACCATTGCAATTGAAAATGTTTAAAAAAAAAAACCAAAAACACCCTTCCTCCTCTTCCCCCCCCCCCACAAAAAACCCTACCTAAATATATGGATTCCCGTATAAAAAGTTAATTAAAGTGATGACAAAATAGCTATGCATTGGCAAATGAGTCCCTTTAAGAAATATGAAAATGAGGCTCTAGACAAAATCAAGGCAACTCAGGGTATGTCTACACTACGAAATTAAGTCGAATTTATAGAAGCCGGTTTTATAGAAATCGATTTTATACAGTCGATTGTGTGTGTCCCCACATAAAATGCTCTAAGTGCATTAAGTCGGTGGACCGCGTCCACAGTACCGAGGCTAGCGTCGACTTCTGGAGCGTTGCACTTTGGGTAGCTATCTCACAGTTCCCGCAGTCTCCGCTGCCCATTGGAATTCTGGGTTGAGATCCCAATGCCTGATGATGCAAAAACAGTGTCGTGGGGGGTTCTGGGTACATGTCATCAGGCCCTTCCCCCTCCGTCAGAGCAACAGCAGACAATCGATTCGCGCCTTTTTACCTGGGTTACCTGGGCAGACAACATACCGCGGCAAGCATGGAGCCCGCTCAGCTCAGCTCAACTCACCGTCACCATATGTCATCTGGGTGCCGGCAGACGTGGTACTGCATTGCTACACAGCAGAAGCTAATTGCCTTTTGGCAGTAGACGGTGCAGTATGACTGGTAGCCATCATCGGCTATCTGGGTGCTGGCAGACGTGGGGCTGCATTGATACACAGCAGCAGCTCCTTGCCTTTTGGCAGTGGATGGTGTATTACGATTGATATCCGTCATCGTCATATTCCTCAGTGAGTTCAATCAGAGGCACCTGGGCAGACATGTTTTGTCTCCTGGAGACTCAGTCCTGCCGGCAGTCCTATTGAACCGTCTTGACGATGATGGCTAGCAGTCGTAATACAGCATTTTCTGCCAAGCACCCAGAAGATGCCGATGGCTATCAGTCATGCTGCACCGTCTGCTGCCAGCTTAAGATGTAAAAAATAGATGGACCAGATTTGTTCTGTATTAATTTGCTTCCCCCTCCCTCCGTGAAATCAACGGCCTGCTAAACCCAGGGTTTTGAGTTCAATCTTTGGGGGGGCCATTCTGTGTGACAGTTGTTTGTGTTTCTCCCTGATGCACAGCCACCTTTGTTGATTTTAATTCCCTGTAAGCCATGTCGTCACTCGCCCCTCCCTCCCACCCTCCCTCCGTCAGACAATAGTTTCGCGCCTTTTTTCAGCCCAGACGCCATAGCACTGGGATCATGGAGCCCGCTCAGATCACCGCGGCAATTATGAGCACTATGAACACCACGCGCATTGTCCTGGAGTATATGCAGAGCCAGAACATGCCAAAGCAAAACCAGGTGAGGAGGCGATTGCAGCGATTGCAGCGCGGCGACGAGAGTGATAAGGAAATTGACATGGACATAGACCTCTCACAAAGTACAGGCCCCAGCAATGTGCAAATCATGGTGTTACTGGAGCAGGTTCATGGTGTGGAACGCCGATTCTGGGCCCGGGAAACAAGCACAGACAGGTGGGACCGCATCGTGTTGCAGGTGTGGGACGATTCCCAGTGGCTGCGAAACTTTCGCATGCGTAAGGGCACTTTCATGGAACTTTGTGACTTGCTTTCCCCTGCCCTGAAGCGCCAGAATACCAGGATGAGAGCAGCCCTCACAGTTGAGAAGCGAGTGGCGATAGCCCTGTGGAAGCTTGCAACGCCAGACAGCTACCGGTCAGTCGGGAATCAATTTGGAGTGGGCAAATCTACTGTGGGGGCTGCTGTGATCCAAGTAGCCAACGCAATCAAAGACCTGCTGATATCAAGGGTAGTGACTCTGGGAAATGTGCAGGTCATAGTGGATGGCTTTGCTGCAATGGGATTCCCTAACTGTGGTGGGGCGATAGACGGAACCCATATCCCTATCTTGTCACCGGAGCACCAAGCCACCGAGTACATAAACTGCAAGGGGTACTTTTCAATGCTGCTGCAAGCCCTGGTGGATCACAAGGGACGTTTCACTAACATCAACGTGGGATGGCCGGGAAAGGTACGTCTTCAGGAACTCTGGTCTGTTTCAAAAGCTGGAGGAAGGGACTTTCTTCCCGGACCAGAAAATAACCGTTGGGGATGTTGAAATGCCTATCGTTATCCTTGGGGACCCAGCCTACCCCTTAATGCCATGGCTCATGAAGCCGTACACAGGCAGCCTGGACAGGAGTCAGGACCTGTTCAACTATAGGCTGAGCAAGTGCCGAATGGTGGTGGAATGTGCATTTGGACGTTTAAAAGCGCGCTGGTGCAGTTTACTGACTCGGATAGACCTCAGTGAAGCCAATATTCCAATTGTTATTGCTGCTTGCTGTGCGCTCCACAATATCTGTGAGAGTAAGGGGGAGACATTTATGGCGGGGTGGGAGGTTGAGGCAAATCGCCTGGCCACTGATTACGCGCAGCCAGACACCAGGGCGGTTAGAAGAGTACAGCAGGGCGCGGTGCGCATCAGAGAAGCTTTGAAAACCAGTTTTGTGACTGGCCAGGCTACGGTGTGAAACTTCTGTTTGTTTCTCCTTGATGAACCCTCCCACACGCCCCCTGGTTCACTCTACTTCCCTGTAAGCTAACCACCCTCCCCTCCCCCCTTCGAGCACCGCTTGCAGAGGCAATAAAGTCATTGTTACTTCACATTCATGCATTCTTTATTAATTCATCACACAACTAGGGGGATAACTGCCAAGGTAGCCTGGGAGGGGTGGGGGAGGAGGGAAGCGCCGGGTGGGGTGGGGGAGGAGGGAAGGAAAAGGACACACTGCAGTTTAAAACTTTAAAACTTTAACACTTATTGAAGGCCAGCCTTCTGATGCTTGGGCAATCATCTGGGGTGGAGTGACTGGGTTGCCGGAGGCCCCCCCACCGCGTTCTTGGGCGTCTGGGTGAGGAGGCTATGGAACTTGGGGAGGAGGGCTGTTGGTTACACAGGGGCTGTAGCGGCGGTCTCTGCTCCTGCTGCCTTTCCTGCAGCTCAACCATACGCTGGAGCATATCAGTTTGATGCTCCAGCAGCCGGAGCATCGACCCTTGCCTTCTGTCAGCAAGCTGACGCCACCTATCCTCTTCAGCCTGCCACTTGCTCTCTTCAGCCCACGATTCAGCCCGCCACCTCTCCTCTCGGTCATATTGTGCTTTTTTGCACTCTGACATTGACTGCCTCCACGCATTCTGCTGTGCTCTGTCAGCATGGGAGGACATCTGGAGCTCCAAGAACATATCATCCCAAGTCTGCCGTTTTCTCCTTCTAATCTTCACTAGCCTCTGTGAAGGAGAAACATTTGCAGCTGCTGGAGGAGAAGGGAGAGATGGTTAAAAAAGACACATTTTAGAGAACAATGGGTACACTCTTTCACGTTAAATTTTGCTGTTCACATTACATAGCACATGTGCTTTCGTTACAAGGTCGCATTTTTCCTCTTATATTGAGGGCCTGCTGGTTTGGTGTGAGAGATCACTCACGCAGTGCCAGGCAACAGATTTCAGCTTGCAGGCAGCCATGGTAAGCCACAGTCTTTTGGCTTTTTTAACCTTCTTAACATGTGGGAATGGTTTCAAACAGTAGCACCCTCATTTCCCATACCAAGCACCCGTTGGGTTGGCCATTTAAAATGGGTTTGCAATGTAAAAGGAGGGGCTGCAGCTTCCGGGTTAACATGCAGCACAAACCCAACTACCCCCCCGCCACACACCCAATTCTCTGGGATGATCACTTCACCCCTCCCCACTACCGCGTGGCTAACAGCGGGGAACATTTCTGTTCAGCCGAGCAGGAACGGGCACCTCTGAATGTCCCCTTAATAAAATCACCCCATTTCAACCAGGTGACCGTGAATGATATCACTCTCCTGAGGATAACAAAGGGAGATAAGGAATGGATGTTGTCTGCATGCCAGCAAACACCGGGACCATATGCTGCCATGCTTTGTTATGCAATGATTCCAGACTACGTGCTACTGGCCTGGCGTGGTAAAGTGTCCTACCGTGGCAGACGGGATAAGGCAGCCCTCCCCAGAAACCTTTTGCAAAGGCTTTGGGAGTACATGAAGGAGAGCTTTCTGGAGATGTCCCTGGAGGATTTCCGCTCCATCCCCATACACGTTAACAGACTTTTCCAGTAGCTGTACTGGCCGCGATTGCCAGGGCAAATTAATCATTAATCATTAAACATGCTTGCTGTTAAACCATGTGTAATATTTACAAAGGTACACTCACCAGAGGTCCCTTGTGTGCCCTCAGGGTCTGGGAGCACGCCTTGGGTGAGTTCGGGGGTTACTGGTTCCAGGTCCAGGGTGATAAACATATCCTGGCTGTTGGGGAAACCAGTTTCTCTGCTTCCTTGCTGTGAGCTATCTTCATTGTCTTCATCATTATCTTCTTCGTACCCCGAACCTGCTTCCCTGTTTCGTGATTCTCCATTGATGGAGTCAAATCACACGGTTGGGGTAGTGGTGGCTGCACCCCCTAGCATGGCATGCAGCTCCGCGTAGAAGCGGCATGTTTGCGGCTCTGCCCCGGACCTTCCGTTTGCCTCTCTGGCTTTGTGGTAGGCTTGCCTTAGCTCCTTAATTTTCACGCGGCACTGCTGTGCGTCCCTGTTATGGCCTCTGTCCTTCATGGCCTTTGAGACTTTTTCTAATATTTTGCCATTTCGTTTACTGCTATGGAGTTCAGCTAGCACTGATTCATCTCCCCATATGGCGAGCAGATCCCGTACCTCCAGTTCTGTCCATGCTGGAGCTCTTTTGCGATCCTGGGACTCCATCATGGTTACCTGTGCTGATGAGCTCTGCATGGTCACCTGTGCTCTCCACGCTGGGCAAACAGGAAATGAAATTCAAACATTCGCGGGTCTTTTCCTGTCTACCTGGTCAGTGCATCTGAGTTGAGAGTGCTGTCCAGAGCGGTCACAATGAAGCACTGTGGGATAGCTACCGGAGGCCAATAACATCAAATTCCATCCACACTACCCCAAATCTGACCCGCAAAGGCCGATTTTAGTGCTAATCCCCTTGTCGGAGGTGGAGTAAAGAAACCGGTTTAAAGGGCCCTTTAAGTCGAAAAAAAGGGCTTCGTCGTGTGGACATGTCCAGGCTTAATTCGATTTAACGCTGCTAAATTCGACCTAAACTCGTTGTGTAGACCAGGCCTCAGAGTGCATAGAATAGCTCAGCAGTGGCCCTGTGCTGAGAGCAACACCATGGCAGGGGACCATAATTCCTGAAACACTGAAAGAAATTGTAAATAGCGGAAGTGCTGCATTTCCTTTGTTCTTTCCGTGCGCTATAAATATTCCATGTGTTTGTTAAAGCTGTGTTAGTTCTGGAAGGCTGCCTGCTCTCTTGTTTAGTTTTCCCCTGATCCTTGAGGGCTATAGATAGCTTGAAATATACAGAGATTTAACATTCCATATTTATGCTCCATTAATAGGCACCATACGAAGATTAGGAATGTAAACTAGTTATTGGGAACAGAGATGTTTTTAGTACATCTGTCTAAAAAAGAGCAAAAGGACAAATTCAGCTGGAATGGTCCACATCTATTGAAGTTCTATGAAATGGAAACACAGGTGTAGATTTAGATGAAAGAGAGCCTTTCTGCCCACACATACAGCATTCCCTCCTTTCTTCAGAGAGAAGGGTATACATGCAGGGCTGCAAAAATATTCTAAACATGGTCCCATGTTGGCACTGAGCCACAGAATTGGCCTGTTGGCAGTTTTGATAAGTCACTACTGATGACAAATTCTTCACTTTTTCCATCTCCTATATCTTCATTCATAGAAACTGCAGTTTAGATAACCAGTGTGGCTATTGGCTGCCAACCATTTCTCTCAATCACAGCTAGTATCTGCACTGTTCCTTTTGCACGTAGGGCCTTACAATGTTGCGAAATACCTTACTCGTGAGGAGTCTCTTTAAAACCAGTCAGATTCCTCACAGAGTAAGAAGCAGTTCTACTCTGACCTGGACTCCTGCATATGACAAGCTCATCCTGCTGGGAAACATCAACACTAGAGATGGTAGAGGCAGCAGTGACTGGAGAGGTGTGATAGGATGACATGGAGTGGGAAAGATAAACAGCAATGGACTCCTCTTGGGTAAATGTGCATAACATAGTTTGCTTGTCACAAACACAATCTTTAGGCAAAATGGACTGTGGGTGCATCCATGTCGTTTTATATTTATCAAACAATGGCACCTGATCAACTATGTTATCACCCGCCAACAAGAAATCCACAATTTCAGAATTACCAGAGCCATTCATGGCACAGAATGCTGAATAGACCAGATAGGTAAGAGCAGTGCTCAACCTGCAAATAGTCCTCCCCCCCCCCCCCCCCACAGTGCAAGCACCCCAAGCTCAACAGAATAGCCTTCAATATAGGAAAGGTCAAGAACATTGACTATCAGGTGCAGTTTCAGCAGTAACTTGACAACAACTTTTTTTCATGCCCACCATTAACTGGCAACCCAACAGAAAAATGGAACCATGTAGCAGGGTGGTAACCCCGCTCCGGTCCAGAGGGGGCTGTGGCTGGAGAAAGCAGCTTTTAGGCTGAGCTGATTGGGGGAAGTGGCTGCAGCTGGGGCCACGCCCCAAACAGACTCAGCTGGCCCTATAAAGGCCAGGGCAGCCAGAAGCTCAGCAGTCTCTCTCTGCCTTCAGAGAGAGAAGGGCCTGGCTGCAGCAAGCTAGGGATAGCGTACCTGAGTGGAGCAGGGCTGGGGACAGGCTGAGGAGCTGGGGAGCTCCAGCCTGGATAGCCCCAGGCTGTGGCCTAGTGGAAGGCCAAGAGGTACTGGGGGTTGCAGAGGGCAGCCCAGGGCTAGGCCAAGGCAGCAGGTCCAAACCCCCCTTGCTGATGATGAGTGGCCTATACTGCAGTCTGCCCCAGGGAGCGGGGGCTAGTTGGTGATGGGCAGTGGCCTAGTGCTGAGGCAAGGTGGGGATAGTGGGTGGGGATTCCCCAGGGAGGGGAGACCCAGATCTGTGGGGTGTACTGCCAGGGGGCAGTGCCCCAGATAATAGGGGCACCAGGGTCCGGGAGGGACACGGGGCCAGGGGACAGGTGGATCACCAGCCTGCAGGGGGTGCTCCAGAGACACTGGAAGAGCTAATTCCCGAGACGACCAGCAGGAGGCGCCGCAGGGGTGAGTCCGATCGTCTACAAACCAGTTCAAAGATGTGATTATTGACACAGCTAAATCAGTGCTGGATCCAAAAGAAAAGGGTCCACCAGGACTGGTTTGATGAGAACGAGGATGTTTCCAAACTCCTAAGTTACAAGCAAAAAGCATTTGTTTGAATGGCAAAACAATCTCACTTCAATCTCAAAGAAAGAGAGGTTTAAGTACCTACAGAGCAAGGCCCAGTTTGAACTGAGGAGAATGCAGGATGAGTTGTGGGAGAAGAAAGCTGCAGAAGTTCAGCATTACATGAATATAAACAATGCCAAGATGTTCTTTGACTCTCTCAAAGCAGTCTACGGACCATCTAAATCTGGCACAGCTCCCCTGAAGTCTGCAGATGGCATAACTTTCATCAAAGATAAGGAGGGAATTATACAGATATGGGCTGAACACTTCAGTAGTCTACTCAATAGATCATCCACAGTCAAGCGGTGTATCCTTGATCGATTACCCAAGAAACCCATCAAAGAGGATCTCGACCTTCCTCCATCTGTGGAAGAGGTCACAAAAGCCATCAAACAATTGAACTCTGGCAAGGCGTCTGGAACAGATGGTATTCCAGCAGTATTGTACAAAACAGCAGGTCCAAAGGCTATTGAGGTGTTTCATGACATCTTGAGTAACATTTGGGAGGAAGAAGAAATGCCACAAGACTTCAAAGATGTTGTTATTGTATCACTGTTCAAAAACAAATGCAGCAAAGCTGACTGCAGAAACTACAGAGACATTTCCCTCCTCTGTACAGCGGGGAAAATACTAGCTCACATTTTACTGAACACACTAGTTGCAAACATATCTGAGGAGAACCTGAGAATCACAATGTGGTTTCAGACCAGGTCGTAGTACTAGGGATATTTTGTCATCAGGGAAGTCGAAGAAAAATGTTTATAGCAGAACATGGACCTGTATGCAGCCTTCATTGACTTGTCCAAAGCCTTTGATATGGTTAACAGAGAGGGTCTATGCATAAACTGGATAGCCCAAGAAGGTTCATACAAATCATCAAATCATCTGTCCCATGACCACATGACAGTGTAACTGTTCTCCAATGGTGACTTTATTGACACATTCAAAATCTCAAATGGAGTGAAGCAAGGCTGCATGCTTGCTCCAGTGCTGTTCAACTTGTTCTTTGCCTGTGTCCTCAGCCATGCCACAAGGGACTTGGATCAGGGGATATACATCCACTACCTACTCAATGGCTCCCTCTTTGACCTTCGACTCAGTGCTAAGACCAAGATGCTGAAGACACTTCTCACTGAAGCACTCTTTGCAGATGACTTGCACCTTGATGACCCATAGACCACGACCTTCAGGTCATTGTTGATAGATTCTCTGAAGCATCCCAGCTCCTTTACCTCACCATCAGTGTCGGTAAGACAGAGGTCTTGTTCCAACCAGCACCTCATTCCGATGCACCAGCCATCTTCACCCAAGGCACACAGCTGAAAAAATGTGGATCAGTTCAAGTATTTGAACAGCACTATCTCGAGTGATGGTTCTCTTGATAAGGGAATTGCCCCCAGAATTAGTAAAGCCATCCAAACACTTGTCCAACTCTGAACAAAAGTAATTAACCAACACAACATCTGTGTCTCCATCAAATTGAAGATCCACAGTGAGTTGTTCTAACACTTCTCCTGTATGGATATGAGACATGGACTCTTTATAGACGGCACATTAAACAACTTGAGCAATTTCACATGTGCTCCCTCTGCTCAATAGTGAGCATTTGCTGGCAGGACAGTGACCAATATTAAAGTCCTTAAGAGAGCACCCACAACCAGCATTGAGGAAACATTATTGAGAGCACATTTTAAGTGGACTGGACATGCCATCAGAATGGAAGACCACTGTCTCCCAAAACAGAACTTGTATGTGGAGTTTAGGCAGAGCAAAAGAAAGAAGGGTCATCTGTATAAGTGCCTCAAAGATAACCTGAAGAGCAGTCTCCACTGGGCTGGCATCAATCTCAAAGAACTCGAGCAAATACCTCCGAACAGGACTCACTGGTGGTCTCTGAGAAGATCACCACATAACAACTTTGAGCGGGATTGATGAAATAGTCTCCAGGCTGCATGTGAAAGGTGACACAGAGCTGCATCATCAAACATCATAGATGTGGACTTCCCATGACATCAGTGTGGCCAACTCTGTGTATCAGGGTTCAGACTTCAGAGTCATATGCATAGCCATAGATGAGAATTGCGACAATATTGTCCTCATCGTCAGCAGTGGTCTACCAACAGATTCCTCACAGAGTAAAACATCTATGCAGCACAGGTAAAGCGATCAGAATCTGAGCCCCATTGTTTGTTTGGAATGCCTTCTAGTGGTAGTTGGCATTTATTCTAGTAGTTAGGAAACACCACTTGGATTTCACTACCCCAAATCCATAAAAGGAAGGGGGGGGGAAGCATTGCAGCAAAGTTCGGGGTTACTTGTTTAAGGAAAAAACAGAATCCTACATATGTACTAGAGAAAAATCCAGATTAGAGACTGAAATATTTGATTTCCATAAGGGTTTCTTCATATTATTTGAAGTGCAGATAGCTACACAAAAGCAAAATCGCAGCTGATTCACAAAGCTTCAAGAGGGTTTGTGCTGAGAGCTAAATCTGCAGATCATGACTTACAAGTCATGGCAGCTGTTCAATGATTTTTATTATAGTTTTAAAATTAGAATGTTTGTTTGTTTTATTTCCCATTTGAAAAATGACGCTCCCCTCCAGCTTCTTGTATTCTATTTGCATTCTTCCACTGGTGGCTCCAGTGATGTGCGGGGTCCCGTGTCCCAGCCTGGAAACCCTAAATAGAAGTTTTGAACTGTTAGTAGGAAGATTCCTTTTCAAATGCTCATAACTTTCAGAGACAGCTTTTTAAAAAAGCTTTACTACAGTGAATACAAATTCATTTTAATTCTTAAGGCATCAATGCCCAAAGGCCAATAGACACTTTTTAACAGAGAATAACTATAAGCTTCTTTTCTGGGAATGTGGAAACATGAATCAGAGAAAGGAGCAACAACTTCCCAGTCAGCCACCATCTCAGTACCTCTAAACCATTATATTTAGAGCCTCCTGTGACTCCCACTGACGTCAATGAAAGTTTTGACATTGGTATAAATGGGAGGAGGACCAAGTCCCAAAAAAATAATTCAAAGCCTCGGCCTCAAGGATGCCATTGAGATTCCCAGAGTCACAGGCCTGCCTCCCATCCCTTCAAGGTTAAACTGCTTGTCAATGAAGATAGCATTATCAATACTGCCATGGCTATGCTGATTTTGACAGCCTAGAAATACAGTGTGCCACAGCAGCACAAGTATCTTAGCTGTATCTCATGCCTTTCTATCCTGTAGGGACTCTTTCCTCCTTTTAAGTGGCATGTGCATCTTCCAGCTCTCTCCCTCTTCCCATTTCCATAAATCCTTAAATGGGTTCAATTATTTTGGCCTTTCTGTTGTCTTTTTCATGGAGCATCTCCAGGGAGAGGAGGCTTTCAGCTTGTTAACATTGGTTTTTATCTTTGTGATACCATAACTCTATCTATTTTAATATGTATTTATTTATTTTCAGACTTTTTTAAAGAGGACTGATCCAAATCCCAGTGAAGTAAATGTGAGTCTTTTCCATTGACATTTATGGGTTTTCTATCAGATTCAAAATTGTCCTGATCAATATTCTCTCTGCATGAACAGTTTAAAACTGATTAAATACAAACATTTTTAAAAGGACTCACTTTAAAGGGTTGAAAGAATGAGTCTTTGTCATTTCAACCCCTGCACATTCTTTTTAATTTTTCATGGCGTTTCAAACACTCTTCTTAAAACAGATATTTTTTTCTCCTGTAAAATCTAAATTGTTTATCACATTAATAATATGGTGTCTTATGTAGGAGCCCTTGATTGAGAATTTCTGGCAGATTTGTACTGAACAGTGTCACTAATCCCTTTTAGGACATACTTTATAGGCTGAGAGAATGGGATTTTTCAACATAGGCAAAATAAAAAGGGCTTTAACCAAAAGATTTTCCCCTAACCCAATCCTCTTTAAAACATGAAACCCTACACTAGATAGACACTAATTCCAATTTGTAACAAAACCAGGAGAAACAGGGGAGTTCTAGTGGCTATGCATAAGTCTCAGTATGAGCCAGACAGCTTAATAACACCACTTATTAGAACAGCCTTAAAGGTAATCCCATTAAAGCTATCCAGCAGAACACTGATACTTTTCAGAAATCTTCTTGGAAGTAGACAGGATTACTAAAATGAAATGTGAGTGGCTTTATAATAAACCTCATCCCCCTCCTTTACTCCTGAATTCCGTATGCTGTGATACTTTACTATCCTCCCAGGTGACAGATGAGGCAGAATTACCACTTAGAAATATAGTGGGCGTGATTGTATAATCATTTTTGTTTCTTATAAGCTAAAGCACAGCAAAGGAACCCTGGATCACACTGTTAATGTTGGCACAAATTCCTTTGTCCCCATAAAATGATGATTCAGGTAAACTGACTGCCCTGATATCTCCAAATTTGTCACAACATATGGTAGATAATTTTGCCCTTACTAAAATATTTGTGGGCAGTAATTTAAGATATGGGAGACTACTGACTGCTACACAGATTTCTTTGTAATAACGTACAGTTGCGCCTCTCCTCCCCTCCCTTTATTTCAGCTATACCTGTCTTCCCATTTTAGGACTCACTACATACTAGATATGCATATGTATATGACAGAGTGTATTTATCCTGTGAGGCAGCTAAATCATCTTTGTTTTCCTTTTATGTTTGCTGGAATGTGGAAGCAGACAGAGTTAAAAGGTGTGTGAGGCACCTGCAGCTATTCTCCTTAATCAATCAGGGTCAGCTGCTGGGTAGAATAGGGTGAAGCTAGTGGTGGTAGGTTGAGAGGGGAGTAATCAGGTTAAGGTATCAGAGAAAGCTGTGCTGTTACTTAAGCCACAAAAGGAAGAATTTTTATTTTAAAACTCTGAATGTGGCCTGGGAAAGGAGAGGATATTTTGTTGGACTGTTTGTTATACCCCACCCAAAGGAAGACTTGGGCTGTTTTCTCTTTGTTGCTTTGGTTTCTTGTGCTTTGTTAGGGTTTGAGATGCATGTATTCCTTACAGAGTAGGAGGTCAGAATCCATCTGGGGGAGGGGGACAGACGGACACGCACACCCACACTTGTCTGTCTGATTTTTCTTAGGAGTGGCTTTTGCTAATGCATCACTGTATGTGATGTCACAACTAATCTACTAGCATTCCCCCTCTGGAATTGAGTGGTCAGTATTTACTGCCCATTTGTTACAGGCTAATACCAATCTCCTAAGGACAAAATCCAACACAAAATAAATGACTTTCCTTAGTTAAAGTAAAAACAATCTGTAAGTATTAAGTAGGGCTTTGAAATAGCAGTCTTTCTACGTATGACCTAGTCTCAGGGAAAGTCTGCTCCTTTTTCAGTTCAAGTCCTAAAGCAAGAGATTTCCTAAATTCTCTGCTGCCTTATGTGCTTTCCTTCTTCAAAAGGGAAATAGTCAGTAGTTGAAACAGCTCTGTTTCTTCATGACACAAGATTTCTCTGTAAAACTTGCAGCAAGGGCAGACGCTTCCCCTATTACACCCTTACTTTGTTAAAGGTTTTCTCACTGTCTCCACCAAACCTGGAAAGAGATCTATACACATATCATAACATATGACATTTACATTTTAAGATTGCTATGTGAAAAAAGACATGTTTTAAAAATATAGTGCAGCTGTGCTGATTTACACCAGCTAATATGGCCCCAAGTGTCCACAACCTGAATTGCATTAAACATATTTATCATTGCAGTAGTGAGTCAAACTAAGCACTACAGCTATCGAAACTAGACAAAGCAATCTGGGGTGCAGCCCTAACAATTTTAATAATTTTCATTTTTGCCCAGACCAAATAAATCTAACACATGCTAAGACATTTAAATAGATGCTGTAAAAACATATATAGCTAAACTTTAGAAATATTCATCTCATCTTTTTCTTGAACAAAACAGTCTGATATGCATGCCCCTGTTATGAACAAAATGGATAGACTTTATTTACCCTCTATTTCATTCTTCCTTTGTAATTCTCTATATTCCTGTTGTATTCTTGGGAACAATAGTAGAGCCCCGTGAAGCTAATTTAAAGCTAGAGTTAGCCTTTGTACACCATTTGTTGATTTGGATTTAGAAAGACACCTATACCACAGCTCTAGGCACCCTGGAAGTAAATGGACTCAAATCCACCCTGCAGTTTAATTCAATACAGGATACCAGCCAACAAATACAGAAGATGTAAACACAGCAACCCATGCTTGGGCTGTGCTGTATGTGCCACACCTCCTGAGAGGGCACAGCCCTGAATCTGGGACTATAATTTTAAGGGCCAACTCCTGCAGTCCTTCTGCACAAAGAATTTTCAGTGACTTCGATGGGAGTTCCAAGTGAAGAGCAGTTCCAGTCTCAAGACCTAAATTAGAAGGAGAGGAAATAGGGTGCTGGTCTGGAACTCTGAAGACCCAGCTTCATTTTCTTATTTTGCCATAGACTTCCTGTGTAGCCTTGGGGAAGTCAGATAGTCTCTCTCTGCCTGTGTTCCCCATTTGGTAATGATAGCAATAGCACTTCCCTACTTCATAGGTGTGTTGTGAGGATAAATACATTAATGATTGAGGCTATCTGATATTATAGTTAAGGGGGACTTATAAGCAGCTTAGACTGATAAATTACCATGAATATTAACTAGGGACTGTATGGCTTTCCAGGTGAAGTGCCTAATTCTTGCTTTAAAGGACATGCTCTTTTATGGAGGTACTCTTATTAACATTTATATTAACCTTTTTTTATTAGTGTGAATGCAGTTTAATGTCAAGATAAATGAGAGAGAGACAGAACTCCACATTTGGTGGAAATAATTGAGTTAGTTGTTAATACTGCTATGAAAAGAGACCACATCACCAGGTAATCCATTTCTTCAGACAATCATTTCTACCTGAAACGAAGTATTCCATGTCCATGCCGACTTGTTTTTGTGGGAGACAACCCAAGCCTTTCCCAACAACTTCGAAAATGTGATTGAATATCTCATACTCCTCCTCAGTTTAAACTCAATTCACATAAAAAAATTATATGTATTAGTAGCAGCTCACAAATTTCTTCAAAGATTTCAGTATTTAGTAGAGTAAATCATTAAACAATGTAAATAAATCATTCATATTAGAGATTGTCTGGGCTCTGATAGCATTGCGGTTCTTATCTGTATTAAGTTTAAGATGGGATGGTGCTGAGTCAGAGGCTCTTTAGGATGACAGTTGCTTTGGTTCTCAGGTAGTATATTAAGATTTCAATTTGGTGCAATTAATTCCCCAAAGTCAAGCCACTGACACACTGAAGCCTTTCAGAAAATGATCAGTTTACATCTGCCTTTGGGAATTTAAAAGGCTCTGCAGGATGTAATGGAATGCAGAAGTGATATCTGGCTGAGTCCTGATACTTGCTTTTCCTGATCTGTTGTTTTTTGGAGTGGCTGAATTATTGCTGGCAGTGGAAGTTTCCTCTCAGACTGTTGTTGGCCAAAATAGCTATAGGGTATTGAACAGTGTTTCCTAGGATAACTCTTACCCAGATGTTTTCTGAATGACAACCTCCTTCTATAAACATGTAGAAGAAACTCTCTGCTTTAACAAGATGATGGTGGGACGACTCCCCCTCTCTCTTTATGGCTCTATGGAAATGAGCAAGAGATTCTAAGGATTAGAAAATTTTGTTTTTAAGACACAGGTGTGCAATACATAAGAACAGTAATCTTCATTCTAAAGTTAAAATGTATGAATGGTTACCCACATCACAGTATCTGAAATATTCCTGCTG
Source organism: Emys orbicularis (assembly GCF_028017835.1). NCBI lineage: Eukaryota > Metazoa > Chordata > Testudines > Emydidae > Emys > Emys orbicularis. The sequence continues at coordinate 44,695,836 of NC_088687.1, read as the reverse complement.
TTTTCTAAGTCATGGTCTCTGTCTTGTGTGGCTTCTTAACAATTGCTGCATATTATTCATGCATATTGACTGAGGCATGGCATGAAGGCAGTGAGGAACCGTGGGCATTACTCTCCAAGTTCCCCTTCACAATCAGACTCTTTTGTGCTGTATTTCTTCTGCCCTTAACATATCTGGCCTTTTTCCAATTGCCATTGTACTAGTAATAACTATCCTGATGCTGTTTGGAGTTCCATGTTGATCATTTTTTGGTTTTTGCATGTAAACGCTGCCTTTCCACTTCATGGTCATGACTTGTGGTAGTTCTTACTTATCTGCCTTCACTGGGGATTCAAGGCAGCATGTGTCAGAATATGCCATTCTTAGATTTTGCTTGCAGACTGTTCAGTGGTCTAGCTGCTGCTGCAATACACCTTTTTATGTCTGATGATACTGTATTTAAGATAAAGTAGGAAAAAATATATACCCAAACGTGGGGTAGGGGAGAAGGTCATTAGTTTGTTTTGAAACATGGGAACTATTCACTATCACACATCTCTCCATACTCCACCTAGCCAAATCCAGTATTAATTTTGTTGGGGCTTCTCTTGTCCCATGATCCTTCCTATTCACTTCTCCTGCAATTCTCTATGAAAGAAAAACGTCTCTCTAGTGTTTTTTCTGATCCTCCCACATTTTAGTACACTTTATACCATATTTTTTCTCCTCAAAGCATGAGAATTTGGCTTCATTTATCCAGGCACTGAATTTGACAGTGACTCCCATTTATAAAACCCTTTTTTTTTTTTTTTTTAAGGTCAAGGCTTCAGTTCACCTCTCTTCAGATATAAAGTTTCTAAATGCTGCAGCTAAAATAGTTCTGAGTAATTATCTCTCAGTTTTAGGAAGTACATATTGTTCTATATTTCAACTTGTATTGATTCCAGATACTTAGTCTTTAGAGTTTGATCATTAGGGCTCTGACCTACCAGTCCCTTTCTACAGATAGCATTAACCACAGCCTTAAATATTTTGCTGAATTGAGGTCTAGCTGACTGCTTTGTGAAAATAAAACAAGGAAATCTCCCTGGTTTTCCAGCAGGTCACACTATTGTTAAAGAGACCAAAACAAACTTTTTGAAGAGCTAGTAAAACCTGATGTCGTAGTATTTCCTTCCCAGGAGAATTGAAAGGAAATTAGAAGAAGTGGGCAGTTACTTCCTTTCCCCTTTCCTTCCTTTGCAAGACATGCTAGATGAAAAGGAAAGCCTACAGAACTGTGAAGTAGCTATTCCTAGATAGCCTGTTGTTCATAACTTATACACATTTAGCATCGTGATTCTCACCCGGAACATTGCATTAACTAAAGATTTACCTCAAAGTAGTGTATCAGCATTAAAAATAACACAGAGACAAGTTGCTATGGAAGAACTGTAAAATCTGAATGTGGTTTCATTTCCTATAATGATTATTTGGCTTGTATTTATTGAAAATTCCAATGTTTTCCTCCTTCAACACAGTATTTTTCTGTTGCATTCTTTCTAAAGAATGTCTGAACACTGAGCACCACATATTTTGATTAATCTGATTGTTGGATGTTATAGACCTCTGCAGGGCGTGAAGAAATATAGAGACTACCACACGAATTAAACCGTACTGCTAGAAAGTGAGAAAATATTAGTGTTACATAGCTCTCACTTTCAAACCATCAATCAGCTGGATGACCGGAAATCAAGAACTCTCCCTGAAATCAAGATCTAGCATTCCTGCCCCTCTTTTGAGGACAAATAAGTGTGTGGATTTCCAGTAAAGTTTATTTTGCATACTTGTCACACATGACTCCTTTGATTAATATAACTACAATAATTACTACTTTGAGATGTTTTTTCTTCTCTCTCCTTCATGCTATGCACTTTTGACTAGAGGTGAATCAATTATTTATGGCAAATCACTTATTTGGAAATATTTATTTTTTTCTGTTCACAATTTTCTTAAATGTATCCATTATTCAAAATTATTCACTGAATAATTCTTAGTCTATAGCTTGTTTGGAAGCAGAAATTTGATACAAAAGAAGTAGTCATTGAAGATCATTTTAATATTCATGAGGTGTTGGATGACTTGGAATCGATTCATAGGTTACATGATGGTATTCTGTTCCTTGATTGGATGAGCTGGCTCTCCGGTGCATAGTAAAATGTGAATTTTGAATTAAAAAATGCTTTCTGTTGTTAATCTGTACTAGTCATACAATTTACTGTTTCTGCAAACCTTCCCCCTAATAAGTCATTTGGTATAATATTCATGTCAAGTAAATACAAATGACACAAACACCACTGAGGCAAACGTGCTTGAAAAAATTGTGTGTGTACTGAAGTTTTGATACATGTACAAATCAATAAAAACTCCCTATATAATTGAACTTAGCATTTTCAAAGAACTGTACAAACACTAGTTAGTTAATTCTTGCAAGACCCCTATCAGGTATGCATTAATATCCCCATTTCAGAAATGTGGAATCTCAGATTCAGAGAATTTAAAGAATATGCTGATAGTGTAAGTTTGGACTCAAAATATAGAGGCTGACTCCTATACAGAAGCTGCCTGACAAGGAAAACAGGTATGTAGAGTTTGGGCACATGTGCATCACCTAGTAAAAAAAGCACGGGAACAGTCTACATTTAACCAAGTGCTGTACTTGTTCTTTCTCTCCTAGATAATGGAAAGACAAGAGATAACAGATTCATAGTCTTCTTAAATGCAAATGTTGTCTCCAGCAAATTACCTGGGTGTGCAATGAAAATTAAACCAATTTAATCAAGAAAAGTGGATTTCATGGCCATGTCTAGCACTCTTCATTTTATAGTAATTCTTACAATAAAAAGAGCACAACAGTGTTTCTGAATCCGGAATACTTACTCAGTAGAAAAAAATGAACAATTTAATATGCAATTGCTACTTCACATTTAAGCAACAGTTAATTGTGCAACTGCACATGCCCCTTATAACTCAAGTGCTTACACTCAGGTTCAAGACACTGGAAATATAATTTAATGAACATTTTGTAATATCCTCTGGTGCCCTTTTGAGATCTGCGTCTTCCTTTTCCTCTCCTCTCCAACTTGGCTGTTTGCTTCATTTTTCTGTGGTCTTATGTCTGTAGGGCCATCCCTAGCAAGTCCTTCATGTGCTTGATATTCATGTCTCTCTCATTTACTCTCTGGAATTATTCTCATCACAACAAGCACTCCAGGTGCTGACAGTTGCACTGCTTTTGTCTGCACTGTCAGGGGGCCAGAAATAGGTTTGTCATACTCCTAGACTTTAAGGTCAGACGGGGCCATCATAATCATCTAGTCTGACCTCCTGCACATTGCAGGCAGGGCAGCCCGGGGGCGGGGCAAGCAGGGCAATTTGCCCCAGGCCCTGCAGAGGCCCTGCAGAGGCCCCGCAAGCCCTGGCCGAGAATTCCTTCCCTGGCTACTCACCCGGCGGCGGTCCGGGTCTTCGGTGGCATTTCGGCGGCGGGTCTTTCAGTGCTGCCGAAGACATGGAGCGAGTGAAGGACCCGCCGCCACCGCAGACTCGGAGCGCCGCCCGGTGAGTACAAGCACCGCAGCGGGTGGTGCCTTTTTTTATGTCCGCTCCCCCGCTTTGCCCCAGGCCCCCTGAATCCTCTGGGCAGCCCTGATTGCAGGACACAGCATGTCACCCACCCACTCCTGAAATAGACCCCTAACCTCTGGCTGAGTTTTTGAAGTCCTCATATCATGGTTTAAGGACATCAGGTTACAGAGAATTCATACAACTGCTAGTGGATTGGCCTGCATACTTAAATGTAAATGTTGTGAGTTTCCGTGGGCCTTTCACCCTCAACAGAATGTCCTTCAGACTTTGCTGGTAGCCATTCTTTCCTTCAAGGTAAACCCTTTCCAGAACATAAATATTAGATGAGGTAGGCTACTAAGCAAATATTCCATTGAGCTACTCCAATGCTAGCTTTATGTATGGGTTCAGTATGCTGTCCACCAGGAGATCCTGTTTAGGAAGATGAGCAGAAATTTAAAAAGTCTGGGATTAGATAGCTTGGGAAAGACACAAATGGGAGGGGGGGAGTAATGATAGAGGTCTATAAAATCATGAATGGTGTGGAGAAAGTGAATACATGAAAGGGTAAACAACACTTAATGTCACCGAGTGACCCCTGGTTCTTGTGTTAATAGTCAGCAGGTTTAAAACAAACATAAGGAAGTACTTCTTCACACAATGCACAGTCAACCTGTGGAACTTGTTGCCAGGGGATGTTGTGAAGGCCAAAACTATAACTGGATTTTAAAAAAGAATTAGATAAATTCATGAAGGATAGGTCCATCAATGGTTATTGGCCGAGATGGCCAGGGATGGAATCCCATGCTCTGGGTGTCCCTAAGCCTTTGGCTGCCACCTGCTAGGACTGGATGATGGGCTGCATCACTTGATAATTGCCCTATTTTGTTCATTCCCTCTGAAGCATCTGGCACTGGCCACTGTCAGAAGACAGGATAATAGGCTAGATGGATCATTAATCTGACCCTATATGGCCATTCTTATTGTCCTAAGTCCAGATGGTGCCGCTGTTTCATCTCCACTAGCTGTATCCATGACATCACCTGATTCCATATCACTGTCTTTTGAGTCTTCAAATCAGGAAACAAGTCCTCCATAGCCCAATTACCTACAGCATTCTTTTCTACATTCCGTAAGTCCTCTTTGCTCATCTCAGGACTTGCTCTGTCCTGAGAAGGTGAACTATGAGGTTCATGTGAATGATCACCAGTCACATCAATTGCATCCTCCTGCCCTTCTTTTACCTACAGATGCCTCATGGTATCAGACTGAAGGATAGAAGTTGTCCTGGGGTCAGGTATAGCAGATCATATCGGACTGGAAACATTTGCCTGGCTATTGGTTGGCATGTTGCCTTCAGGGGGATATCTATCAACCCCCTCACCTTTGTAGTCTGAGAGAAAATAATAAAAAGACACAACTAAAATAAATAAATAAATAACGCCAGGCCCAATTGCTTTCCTTGCACTCCTTGGAGCACAAAGACTGCTCCCTCTGGGTTCCCAGTGGGTCATAAGACATTCAAGAGGAGGAGAAACCAGTGGCCCCAGGTCAGTGGAGGAGGATCGCTGTTAATAGGAGAGTGCTGCACCCTGAAGGACTGTCGCAGCTTGGATTTGCTTCTGGCATGACATGAAGCTCCAGGAAAAATTCTGCCTTCCTGAGATTTAATTCTTCCCAAGCTGCCTTAGAACAGAGCAGCTCCTCACCATCCCCAGTGCTGTGCTGTGCTGTGCTGAAGTGACATAATTGAGCCTAGAAGGAGTACTTAATCAGGAGTTTGGTTTCCTGAATTATATGTCTCAGATCAATGTGTTTACTTGTAATGAGAATACCTTCCAGCATTTGCCAGAGAAGTAGTTGCAGAAGTGTTCAGACTATGACAATCCTGGGCTAACACTTTAAAACAGATTATGTAATGGCTGACTTGATTTTCCTTGTAGTGACTGACAGGATTGAGGAAGGTGGCAGTTCCTTTTGCACTGTAGACAAGTACAAAGCCCATTGAGTTCAGTGGGAGCCTTTCTACTTACTTCAATGGTTAATGGAACAGGTCTCCTATGACTATTGTGTTTTAGAATCTACAACAGGCCTACCCCAAGGAAACCATACTACACTGGTCATTACTAACAAGTAAACAATAATCCTAAGTATAGCCTTCCTCAAATATACCACATGCTAACTCTGAAGTACACTGTAAAGGGATAGCTTTATTATTTAATAATGATATTCACTTCATTTAAATCATTAGGAGTTTTGCTATTGATTTCAGTGTGAGCAGACCAAGCCTGAAGTTTCACACAGTAAACCTGACACATTTTGGGCTTTTTTCATGGCTTTTGAAATAAAGACACACACCCCAGAAGGGGGAGGGGACTCATGTTTTAATGTTTACATTTCAGATGATTTTGCTACAAGTAAAAGACAGTTTTGCTAAAGTTGCTTTGTTTTTTCCAACTTGTAATTTCCACACCTTTTGGCAAAATGGATGGTGACACATGTTGAAATGATGTCAAATTCTTGACATTTGAGGAAACGTGGAAACATTTCTCCCTGCAAATCCTTTGCAAAATGTTCCTGGCAAAACTGCACAGTATCAAAGAGCAGACGTTTTTCACACCTTTACACTCATGATGGAATTATTTACAAGCATCAGTGCTCTAGCATGGTCTCCTGGCATTAAGCTGGGACATTCGAAAGAGTGTAGGACGGGGTGGGCAAACTTTCTGGCCTGAGGGCCACATCGGGGTTGCAAAACGGTATGGAGGGCCGGGTAGGGAAGGTTGTGCCTCCCCAAACAGCCTGGCCCCTGCCCCCTATCTGCCCACTTCCCGCCCCCTGACTGCCCCCCTTAGAGCCCCCAACCCATCCAACCCCACCGCTCCTTGTCCCCTGACCGCCCCCTTCCGGGACTACCCCCTATCCAACCCCTCCCCCCCTGCTCCCTGTCCCCTGACTGTCCCGCCCCCTATCCACAACCCCGCCCCCTGACAGCCCCCCGGGACTCCCATGCCTATCCAACCCCCCTGTTCCCCATCCCCTGACCACCACCATCCCAGAACCTCCACCCCATCCAACCGCCCCCTGCTCCCTGTCCCCTGATCGCCCCCCGGGACCTCACCCCCTATCCAACCGCTCCCTGTCCCCTGACTGCCCCCCAGGACCCCAACCCCTTATCCAACCCCACCGCTCCCCGGCCCTTGCCATGCCGCTCAGAGCGGCAGGACTGACTTATTGGAAAGCCTGGGAGGTGGGCGGGCACAAGCCACGCAGCCTGGCAGGAGCAGTGGGCCAGAGTGCTCCTTTCGCGGCAGCGTGGCTGCGGGGGAGTGGACAGCAGGGGAGGGGCTGGGGGCTAGCCTCCCCAGGCGGGAGCTCAGGGGCAGTGCAGGACGGTCCCACGGGCCGGATGTGGCGAGCGGGCCGTAGTTTGCCCACCTCTGGTCTAGGAACTTAAATGCCAATTTCCCATTGAAAAGCTTAACCTTGAGGCATACCTTTTTAAGAACAATCATTGTTTTCTAATAATTACAATATGCTCATTTTTATAGTAATTCTATAAAACTTCTTTGTTTCTCTAGGTTTTTTTGTCCACACAAATTAGGTTTCTTTCTTTTGTTCTCCTCCCTTCCCTGCCCCCACCTTTCAAACTAACACACCTCTGTTTAAAAAAATGAAAATAGATAAGAGGACACTGAGCGTGCATTGTGTGATGGCTTTAGGTCAGCTGGATTGTGCTACATTGGTCATGGCTTTTTTGTACTGCCATGTACAGTATGTTTCTAATTTTAACTGCTAAGACACTTTGCTCCTCTATACCAGGCCTAAAAGGGAGTGTGAAGCAAAACTAAGATTTCCTTCTGTTCACATTTGCTTTGCTCCTATTTGCTTTGTTTAATGTATCTCTTCACTGACCTTTCTCCTCTGTTTGCCTGACTCTGCCATCATTAACCTTGTTCCCTGCTTTCCTCACCCAGCATGCATTAACCTGTCTCTCCTTGCCAGCTTTCACCAGTCTGGCTCATTTGCCATCTTTTCACACACACTTCACCAGTCTTCACCCCCTACCTATTTCATACATCCTTCACAAATTTATGTCCTCTGCACACCTCACCAACCCACTGCCTGTTCTTCTCACCTCTCCCCAACCACCACATCTTTTTAGCCTTCCCAAACCTTAAATCAAAAATATGTAAGTTTCAGTTTGTTTGCTTTGGGCCTTGAGAGGACACACGAAATCAGAGCTTTACCTTTCTGGGGCCAAACTGTCCTCTTTATACCATTCCTTGCTATACAGCTATTTGATGTATGCAATTTACAAGTAGGCTATCAGCTAGCTGTGCATTCATGTACATTGTATGTATGTTTAAGGACTTTTTTCTACATACACCAATTATACAGTTTTCAAAAGGTCATAGATCTTTGTAAAAATATTTTTTTGATCCAACAAAGGCACTAGAACTGAATGAGCACTCCAAGCCAATTTTCAAACTTAACTATTTTTTGGTGTAGCCCGGTCTAAAAAAGAATATAATTTGAATATTATAATGGGAAATGTGATTTTTTTTTAACTTGCTGAACTCAAATAGCTGAAATGATTTTACTTTAACGTTCCAAAAATTTAATCTCAAGGCATAGATCAACCATGCACATTTTCAGTTCAAAGAGTGAAGGTTTCAGAAAATTATGACCATTAAAAAAAATTATAACTGAATCTGTTTAGCAACCTTAATTCTTAAAAGCACCATGCTCTAATGACTCCAAATTTGCTCTTACACGAGTAACAAAAGCTCTTCTAAGCAAATTCATGAGCTACTAGCATTCCACACACTTCTCTGAGGCTCTTATCTTTCTAACAGTGTAGAGTTTAGGGAAGTTTGAGTGTCTAGATGAGGAGATTAGCTTTTCTTTTGGTAGTATATATCCAAAGTTTTCAAGGTTCAGTGTCTGTCTTAATTTAGAGTGGTAGCCCTATTAATCTGTATCAGCAAAAACAACGAGGCGTCCTTGTGGCACCTTAGAGACTAACAAATTTATTTGGGCATAAGCTTGGGTTTTAGCTCAGGAAAGCTTATGCCCAAATAAATTTGTTAGCCTCTAAGGTTCCACAAGGACTCCTCATTATTTTTGTCTTCATTTAGGTACCTAAATGAAGGTGACCTGTTTTTTTTTTTTTTTTTTTTTTATGGGAACATTAGGTTTTCAGGAATGTTAACATTCAGACCACTTTCATTTAGGTGTCTAAGGCCATGAGCTAGGGGTGTGACTTCCTCTGATTAGGTAACATACTCCATGCTATCACCAGTATATATAGTAGTTTAGCTGCCATAATATAGGTAGTGGTGGCAGAGGCATAGGCCAGTTTAACTGTGCTGAGTACAAACCTGCTTGAACCCCATGGGTACATATCTGGTATGGCTAAGCCATGTTGCCACTGCTGCTAGCCATGCTATTGCAGCTACACTGCTATTTATATTCATGCTAGTTCAATGAGAATTGGCATGAGTATGCGTATGTGAGCAGGGGAATCACACTCTTATAATTCGCAAAAATAACAGGAGTACTTGTGGCACCTTAGAGACTAACAAATTTATTAGAGCATAAGCTTTCGTGGGCTACAACCCACTTCTTCGGATGCATCCGAAGAAGTGGGTTGTAGCCCACGAAAGCTTATGCTCTAATAAATTTGTTAGTCTCTAAGGTGCCACAAGTACTCCTGTTATTTTTGCGGATACAGACTAACACGGCTGCTACTCTGACTCTTATAATTCTACTCTATAGAGATTCTTATACCATACTCATCACTATAGTATTCGAGTGATGGTAGTGGATGCTACAAAAAACCCTTAGATGAACAAGCTCCCACATTTGAACATTTTGGCCATAATACATAAGTAGCTTTGTAATACACAAATACCACAAAAAACAGGTAGGTACAGCTCCAGTTTCAGGTTTTTATCGCTGCATTTCTTACATATATAGGGTCAGATTGTGAACCCTTTCTTTTTACTGGGGAGCAGTCACTCAAACAAGCAACCCTGTTGATTTCCAAAGGACTACTTAAGGTACTACTCAATGTGAGTAATGGTGGCAGACTCTGGCTCTTGATGGAGATTTTCCTTTTTACAATGGAGATGGTCAGCATAACCACACTTAATTATTTTTTAAATAAAATATAAGAAAAGAATGAAGTTTCCAAGCACAAAATTGTTGTTCTCTGAAAAGGGGATTGCCTAGTGATACTGCTCAGCCTTGTTAACAATGAATACACCATGAAAAGGCAACCTGTTGTCACCCTATTGTGAGAATTTATATGTAGCAGAGAATAGTAACTCCAGTTTCACTTTTATTACCATTCCCTTGTTATCTGGCACTCCTGAGGTGGAACTGGCAATGGACCCCGAAAGCAGATTGCATTTCTGGCTTCCTGAAAGTCATTACAATTAATTTTGCATAAGGAGCAATGAAGAGGGCTGAGACCTTTCTGCTCTTATCTGGAATTCACCAACTGCAGTTATCCCTTTGACCTAATTCTTGTCCAGCTAGTCATTGGGATGCTAGCTTCGCTGATGGCTATTAGCAGCACAGTAGGATCCTGGGTAACATTTACAACTAATCCTGACAGGTTCAATTTTAGGTCCTAAATTTTTAAAAAAAGATTAAATATTATCCCAACATGTATTTGTTGATGAAATGTTATGCCCCAAAATATGCATTGCCAAAAATCAACTATAGGTGCCTGACTCCCATTTGAAATTCAGTGGGACTTAGGCACGTTAATTCTTTGAAAATCCCAACCTATGTGATTGTAAATACCTAACTTGTGCTGGCAGTTAGGTAGTTGGAGGTGCCCTGATTTGTACCTGCAGTTGATTTTTGCAGATGCCTATTTTGGGAGCAAAAATTACATCAACAAATAGGAAATCTGCATGTTTTGATAATATTGTCCTGTCTGTAGCATCTTACCCACATGCTCTTATTTGCACCTGCAATTCATGCTTGCTGATGCAAAAATACTGGTGCAAACTCTGCCTATATACTGGGAGAAAGTTTTCGCCCTTTGAAAATGAAGCCATTAAGTGACTGTGTAGTTCACACAGGCTGTTCCTGGAATGAAGGCAGCATATGTCTAATTCAGCTTTTGAAATATCTGAATGTGAATACAACTATAACTGATTTGCTTGCACACATTAACTATTTGAATGCAAATGTACTTTGAAAATCTTGCCCAAGATCTCCTGACTCTTGACGTGTGCTTATTTTAACCACAAGACTTTCCTTCCTGCCTGTGTATTAGACCATTCTGTATAAAATGGTTTTATGTTTTCCATCCATCTGTGTGTATTTAAATATAATGATGCCTGATGAATTATTTTATGAGAATGATTATAAGTGTCTGTTTTGTGGGGGAGAGGCCTGAAATTCCACTCTCTTTATTATTTATTTTTATTCTCTCAAGAGTCAGTCAGTCTCTCTTTCTCTCTCTTTCTCTGTCTCTCCCTCTCCCACCCACCAAAATGCACAAACCAGCTGTGACAGCACAATAATTTATTTAACCCCCACTGGTAAGAGTGAGACCTATAGCAAATGAATGACAACATGACAAGCATTCTGTGAAACACTTCAGGCATTTGATTTCAGGCAGTTGTTAGCCTGCAGCTTTTGTTGGGTTTTGATACCTGGATACCTTTTAAACCGCCGGGGAGATTTTTATATGCTTAGTATAGCAAGCAAATTCCCATTGCTTATTTCAGGATGCATGTGGCATTTTCAGGTGGGGCTGCTGGGCACATGGAAAGCATGTCTGTGCTGAAGAATGGACACTCAAATTGGGTAGGTGTATACACGGTCATGGGTATACACACCCACAATGTATTTTGAGAATTACCTAAGTCAGCTAAGTGTGTGCAAACTAGTCATGAATCAAGTAAGGGTAAGCCAGGAGGTATAAGTGAAAGTGGTCTCGTGTCCGTTCTCTGTTGGCTGCAGGAATATCCACTATCACTGCAAGAAGCAGGAGATAGGGCAGGGAAGCCACACACATCTGAGGAAGAGACAAAGACAGAACTACACAGCATTAGGGATTTTTTCTAGTGCAGGGCATGGTAAAACATACAAGTTTTGGGAGGAGGAGAAAGGGTGAGGCAGGGTTTGGGTGAGTTGTGGTTCCAGAAAGGGGGAGAGACAAGGTGTTGAAGAAAGAAGTCAAGGGGAGGTGGTAACAGAGAGGAGTGGGAAGAGAGAGAGCCAAGTAAACAACAGTAAAGCGAGCATGTTCATTCAAAAGATAAAGAGAGAGGGGATAAGAAATGCAGATACAAGATGCCCTTAACTCTGCAGCCTGCACAACAGCTGCAGAGATGCCAGAGTGCTCCAGAGATACAGGCTGACTATGGAAAGCAATCTAGCACATCTGTGATAAGATGAAAGAGGACCTAATGAGGATGACCCTGGAATTGTGGCCTGGCAGTGCCTGGGACAGTCACTGTGGCTTCTGCTCATCCCTTTCATGAGTAAGGTTATGTTTTAGTCACAGGTATTTTTAGTAAAAGTCATGGACAGGTCATGGGCAGTAAACCAAAATTCACGGCCCATAACCTGTCCATGACTTTTACTATATACCCCTAACTAAAACTTGGGTGGGGGGCTCAGGGAGCTCGGGGGGAGGGTATGGGCCGGGGGCACTGTGTGTGCTGGGTGAGGTGGCCCAGGACCCTGGTGGTGCTGGGGGGAGGGGGGGGGGCGCACTGCCCGGGACCCCACCTGGTGGCGGGGGAGGGTGCGGCGCGTGGAATGGGACACCTGCTGGTGCTAGGGGGGAGGGTTGGTGGAGCTGGCAGGGGCTTCCTACCTGGCTCCGCATGTCCCTGCAGCTCCTAGGCGGCGGAGGGGCCAGGGGGCTCCGCATGCTGCTCCCACCACAAGCACCGGCTGCACAGCTCCCATTGGCCGGGAATCCCAGCCAATGGGACCTGCGGGGGTGGGGCCTGCAGGTGCGGGCAGCGCACAGAGCCCCCTGACCCTTCCTCCACCTAGGAGCTGCAGGGCCATGCCAGTGGGAGCTGGGGAGCCCCTCACCCTGAGGTAAGTGCCCCCCCCGCAACCCCGAATCCCCTGCCCCTAGCCCTGAGCTCTCTCCCATGCACCCAAACTACTGCTGCTGCTGCAGTAGTCACGGAGGACATGGAAAGTCACGGAATCCATGACCTCCGTGACAGACTTGCAGCCTTATTCATGAGGTCATTCCAGAGCTCCACTGGAAATACGACAGTCATCAGCCAGTCCTCTGCAGCCAAGAGTATATTAATAAGGGGCTTCTCATACCACCCAGCAAGACCTGCAACTATATTCATTTCTGCATGGACAGAGAGGCACAGCAGCAACCTCTTCACGAGTTCTATATAATGGCACAGTTACCATATGACCTAACATCGAGAGAGCATAAGAAACAGAAAATAAACGTACCCCATGAACTGTCCACTATTCCATAAAGATCTGCCCTGCTGTGGGGGGCCATTATGCATGAATCAGTTGTGACTCCTCCACTCAAAGGCACTCAGGAGTATTCAGAGCTAAATGCAGGCTGTCTGCCAGATGAGTACTGCTGCTAAAAGTACTTTACATGAAAACATAAATTTAGTTGTATAATGACCTAAAGTCTTTCTGGACTATTTTCCTAGATGCTTCCTCCTATGGGCCTAGCTCCATCCCCAGATCAAAGCTACAAGTGGGCCTTAAGAACTATTAAATTTTTTACTGATGGGAGACCCTTTGGTGCCCTCAAGATGTGGTTCAGGTGTCTTGATTCATTTGATGGGAAACTGTTACCAGTGCATAGCCTTGAAAAGGTCAATAAGATATTCCTGGCATGTTGTGTTTACTTCATTATTTCCATGGAATTTGAAGTACATTTGTCAGGCAGGCTTGATATGGGTGAGTTTACCTCAGCCAACATACAGGAAGCAGAGCTGTGGGGCAGTCAAAGATTGCAGGCCACGGTGAGAAAGGGTTGGATCCTAGTATGGTCAGACAGAGGCTCAATGAAGACAACCTCTGAGGTAACTGTTTAAAGAAATAATGTTACAGCAATAGGCATCATAAAACTATTTCTGAAATAAAACAATGATTTAAACATAATAATAAAGAGGAATATGATTTGCTTCTGAAGAGGTATGTGCTAAATCAATACAAAGAAATTGTATTCAGAAGTTATGAAACAAATAATTAAATCATGCAATGGGGGAGATAGTTTTTTTCTTGGGATGCACTGAAGCCAGTAGAAAATATGTCCCCAGTTGGAGATTGCAATGGGAGTTAGTGTCATTTGGAGTCCCAGGGAGACTTCTGGCCATTCACATGACTGGTGATGGTGACTATGCACTTAGCAAGGAGGAAGGGCCATTCCCACGAATCCATAAGGAGATTTCTCCCTTGGCAATATGGCATACATAAATATTTGTATTTATATCTAAAAAGGCCCTAATTTCTTGTGTAGGCAATGCTTTTAAAATCTATTAAAGAATGCCAACACAACCATTTGATCTTTAATTGCCTATTTTAATACAGTTTGTTAAACCTTTATTATTTTTGACCTGTTCCACCTAATTTCATAGAAAAAAAATTGTTCGTTGTAAATTTAACCCTTTTCCCTACTAATAAATGGTCTGCACTAGACCATGATTCTTAAATGTGTTCACTATTTGAAATTGTCAAATGATATTTTGTGCAAACAAATATCTGTGTGTGGACTGATGGCAAACTTGTTGTGTGTATTCCTTTCAGTATTCAGTATTAACAGCTTAATATTTTGGGAGCGTGTTTGGTTTCTTCTCATGCTAGTGTTTGTTTCTGTTTCATGGTGGACATTTCAAGATGGTCAGGCAACGCTTCTGGCATAAATCTTCACCCAATTCAAAACCTTCCTAAGTATTAGATTTTTATTTGCCATGAATAGTCTTGCAAGTAAAAATTCACTCATATTAATAAACAAATCAGAACCACACATACCAATAAAACAAATTCAGATAGCTTTAACCAAAATATGTGACATTTTTTGCAGTATTTGTCCCTCTCTGTTAAATCTGATGCTGATTAGCATAATTCAATTAATATAAAATGTTCATACTTTAGCTACAGAGCTCCTGATCATGCACTAACTGCACTTTTAAAAGGGTTGATGAAGAACTACTGGATTTAAATTTATGACTTGCAGAAGATTAATGATAACTGGTTACCACTTCATTTGTTTGTAACTGCAGCTTAAAAGGAGAACAGGTTTCATCAAAGGTATTGGCACCAGTTTATATACTATAGATAATCTCTACCAGCTGCAAATTCAGCTATCTGATATCTTGTATGTCAGTTACACGATTGTATCTATTTGTCTTCTCATTTTAGTGGTTTCCTTAGATAGTAATGTTTCTAGGCAATTTTTTCTAAAATGCATTTTTTTCCACTTCCTTGTGTGTATATCAGAGGTTGCTTATTTCTCTTTTAGCTGCTACATTCTGCTTTCTTTGTATAAGCCTCCCACTCATCCACTACTGCAATTTGATAAGAGAGTCATTTTCAGACTGCAGCTTTCCAAATGCTATACTTTCGTGGTTAGAAGTTAATCTCTGAGTTTGTTTTGCTGTTTAGCCCCTGAAGTGTGAAATATACCATCCTCCTTCTTTGCCTGTCAGTGTAGTCACCACTGGGGTTCATCAGGGTTTTAAATGGGGAGGTAGAATCTCTGTGTCTTGTACTGGTCTGAACCAATTTGTTTCCTTTGCTGAATTATGTATATAGGAGTTGAAAGGGGCAAGTGGGTTTCCTGCTAGCACGTTCTGCTGGCAGGTCAAATACTGTCAGGCCCAACCCCTTGGTAGCCTAAGTGCGAGTGGGGAGCCAACAAGGCCACAAATCCCATGTCCCACTCCAACCCTTTTTGTGGTGCAAGCTGGGTACTCCCAATGGGTAGCAAATAGGAGGAGGCTGCCTAGATTTGAGGTGGCTGTCTGTCTAGGTAGGTACTTAAGCCATGAAACAAGAAAGATGAATTGGCTCCGCATTTTGGCCCTACCCAATGTTGGTGTTAGAAAAAGGAGATGATGACGATTGATGTAATTTAAATTTAAAATCAGTTCATAACATTTTATCTTTCACATTGTCTCGTTAGTGATGTTATTTGGTTTTCCTTTCCTCACAAACTGGCAGCTTTAGTTCCAAGAGTGATGCATCACAGACTTCGTTTCTGAAAATCTGAGTATTTAATAGTTGGATCTTACAGTAGCTAGGGATTTATTCCAAGGATATACTCTTATTTTAAAAGGTGGTATTGGAAAGCTGTAATTAGGAAAGGTCACTTGGAGCTCAGTGCATGGCTGTATTTAAAAAATAATACATGTAAGTGTATTTCTGTAAGGTTATTGTTACTCTAAAATAAGGTAATTGGAAAGCATAGTAGAGAGCGATGCCCATGGCTCATCACAGGAAGTAAGGTGCTCACATGTTCCATGTATCCAAGCAAGCTGTGGAGTTATCCTCCCATGTCACACAAAGTCTGGGTTTGCTTTGAAAGATGGACAAAGGTTCAGGCTGGTTCTCATTTTATTCAATCCATATCAGCCATCATCCCTGGGGATCAAGGAGATTTTAAATCCTCCTCTGAAACATCCATTATTGGCCACTGTGGAAACAGGCTGCTAGGCCAGATGATCCAATGATTTGTTTTGGGATGGAATTCTTACATCTGTTACAAAAATCTAAATTTGTTACAATGTTTTTCACTGAATATTACTCTCTAGCTCATTAGCTGGATTGCAAGTAGCACAGTAATTTTCAAAATGCCTGACCAATGCCATCATGTCATCCCTAAATCGTAATTGCATTGTAATTTTACAGAATACTCTCTGTGTCCTTTTGATTCTCCTGGCCATAATCTATTCAGTACCAGGTTTTGAATTCTACAGTGGAGATATCCACTTGACTAATGCAGTGCTGAGAGAGTCTGGACAATTTCAATTTGAAATTGCCTAGAAAGACATTTCCAGCATTGTAACGGATAGACAGCAGGTATCCAGATGCTCCAGATTATCAGAATATAATAAGAACAAATAGGAGACCTGTGTCAGAAAGACCTAGTTGCCATAGCATGCAAGTCACGCGAGGTGATGATACTGCTCAAGTTAGGGCTGGTTAGGTCTCGGCTGGAGTATTGTGTTCAGTTTTGGTCACCAACGTACAAAAAGGATGCAGAGAAACTGGAAAGAATCCAGAGGCGAGCAACAAAGATGATCAAAGGGATGGAATGCAAGCCATATGAGCAAAGGCTTAAGGAACAGGGTATGTTTAGCTTGGAAAAGAGGAGATTAATGGGGGATATGATAGTGGTCTTCAGATACTTGAAAGGTTGCCATAAAAAAGATGGAGAAAAGTTGTTCTCTTTTGCCACAGAGGGCAGGACAAAAGGCAATGGGTTCAAACTACAGCATCACAGATTTATAGTAAATCTCAGGAAAAAATTTCCTAACTGAAGAACAGTAGGACAATGGAACAGACTGCCTCGGGAGATTGTAGAAACTTCTTCACTGGAGGTTTTCAAAGGAGGCTGGATAGCCATCTGTCTTGGCTGGTTGAGCCACAACAAATCTTGCATCTTGGCAGGGGGTTAGAATAGATGACCCTTGCGGTCCCTTCTAACCCTATGATTCTATAAACATTTGATATTCAAGGTGCGTTGATTAGCAGTTGGTGATCAAACAGTTCACAGGGTATTGTTTGACTAGTTGACCAAGAAAGAACTACTGGTGTGAATATTTGCATATGTAAATCTAAAGTATATCTAAAAGATACTTGCACATGCAATTTTGAAATTCATATTGAGACTGATCCAAAGCTAGGGTTACCATGCGTCCGGATTTTCCCGGACATGTCCGGCTTTTTGGGCTCCAAATCCCCGTCCGGGGGGAAATCCCAAAAAGCCGGACATGTCCGGGAAAATCGGGACATGCGGGGCCGGCGGTGCTGGGCCGGGGGCCGGGCCGGGGGCCAGCGGTGCCGAGCCGGGGACCGGACCGGTGGTGTGGTGCCAGGCTGGGGGCCGGGCCGGGGGCGCCGAGCTGGGGGCCGGGCCGGGGACCAGGCCGGCGGTGCCGAGCTGGGGGCCGGGGGCCGGCGGTGCGGTGCCGAGACGGGGGCCGGTGCTGGGAGCCGGGGGCCGGGGGGTGCTGAGCCGGGGGCCGGGGACCGGCAGTGCTGGGCGGGCCGGGGGTGCTCGGCCGGGGACCCGGGGGCCAGGCACCGGCAGTGCTGGGCGGGCCGGGGGTGCTCGGCCGGGGGCCCGGGGCCCGGGCCGGGGACCGGCAGTGCTGGGCGGGCCGGGGGTGCTCGGCCGGGGGCTGGCCCGGGGCCGGCACCCCAGAGCCCGAGCCGACCCAGGCTGGAGACGCCGGGGGGCCAGACTGGGCCGCACCTCCTCCCCCCACACTCCCCTTACTTGCTTCAGGCTTCCCGCGAATCAAATGTTCGCGGGAAGCAGGGGAGGGGGCGGAGTTGGGGCGGGGACTTTGGGGAAGGGGCGGAGTTGGGGTGGGGCGTGGGCGGAGCTGGGGGCGGGGCCGGGGCCCCGTGGAGTGTCCTCCTTTTGGAGGCTCAAAATATGGTAACCCTACCAAAGCCCACTAATGTAGTGGCAGTTTTCCATTAGTTTCAGTGGGCTTTGGATCAGGCCTTTGCTGTAAATATTCATGCCAAAGAAACTCAATACAGCAAATGATCTCAAAAAGCAGACACAGACAGGGCATGAGCACAACTAAAGGAAAATTCAGAAAAGATTCACAAACTTTTTTTTATGTATAATATTTGTGCACCTCTGTTCAAAGCTAGTGTCACACCTTTTTGGCCTGAGTTGTTAGCCAATATTTAGGGTTTTGCAGGTTGTTTCCATTAGGGGAAGATATTTATGAAGGAGTCAGTTGTTTGTATTTATAAAAATGTGGATAATGTCCTGTTTCTCAAACACAGTAGGAATCAAACAGTAGGAGAAAGTTTCTTTGCTCATATCATCAAGCCTCTTTCCAGCCAGGTCAAATGCTTGCCGAAAACTCTGCTGAAAAGCTCTCCCTTAGCTTTTTTCTCATGGTCACACTGGCTTTCTGGCGGGGCTTCCTTGCTGCCTTTTCTGTGGTGTTTCTACCCATACTTTTACACAGCTTCTTCAAATGATACCCAGCCTTTGCATTAAGACCCCAGGAAAAACCCTTCAGACTGCATGGCTTAAAACCTATTCCAGCCTTGCATGTGACCTGTGTTTTGGACAGTGGCTCGTATTGTTTAGCTATCGATTCCATAAGAGAGCTTACTTGCCTTTTACATTTATCCTGAATGAGGGTAGCTGCTAGGCCCACCAGCTTCAACAAGGTTTCACCCAACCCCCAGCATATTACTATTAAAACTTTTTTCAACCATTGAAAGCTGTCCACCTCTGAGGAGAGAAATTATCTGTTCAGTGTAAAAGCATTTTTGTTTGAAGTAGTGGATACAATGGCATGTCTGCAATTTTCCCACTGACTTTTCCCCACAAAATGCACCGCTAATCCAATCTAAGTTATAGCTACAAATCTAAATATATGACAAAGCAGTTATTTTTTTTTATTTTCATTTTCAAACAGTTTGAAGGAAACAAAGAAGCCAAGTGCAAGGAACATAATTATTAACAAAACAATGATACAATATAGAAAAGAAAGTGGAAGTAATCTCCTATATTTTAGTCACATTTAACTATTCCCTTGCAAATCTGTTGTGAGTCTGTGTATAGCACATTTTAAGTCATTTACCATATCTCTTGTATGGTTATTTATTTAATATGTCCCGGCAGTTTTCTTTTCTTCCGTAACATGTTTTGCAGTTACTGAGTGAGTGTTGTGTCTGGTTGTAATTATTTGCTTTCCATGTTACATTAGGGAATGTGAATGTTTTCTTGCTCTTGTCTAATGCTGATGTGCAAATTATGAATGTTGATGCTTCTTATTGAAATCATAAATCTCCATAGACTTTCAAAGGAAGCGCTGGGCCCTGTACTGAGAAATGGGAGGATGTGGGAGTAATAGACTAAGCACAGAATGAAAGTATTCATAATTGTTAAAGTTACGAGAGCAACAGTTTGTTTCTCTTATCACCAAAAAGCAAAGTTCTTTTTAGTTATTGCTTTTCAGAAATAACAGAACTTGACAACAGGAAGGGAGAGACAAAACAGTACCGTTTGAGGGCTTTTTTACACAGAAATTAAAGTCACAAAAGCCCGGGGGTGAAGCTACAGCACGTTGGCCTGCTGCACACTAACTGGGCATGTAGGCCCAGCTACCACACAGCAGTATGTCAAACCGCACTACAGAACTTTAGTGAGCGATAGCAGGGTCCACACAGCCAGTTAGTGTGTGGTAGGCTAGTGTGCTGTAGATTCACACCATGGCTTGCCTCACACATAGTCTCCATGTAGCCAAGCCCTAAGATGGCACAAAATTCTAGATAACTAACACAACCGAAAAGTTGAGCAGCATGTGGGAAATGTATTACTCCATAGAAAATGAACACATTCTAATTCAGTAAAAGAAAAAAAAAGAGAGAAAAGTATATATGTGAGAGAAAAACCAGTAAAAAAAAGTGAAGTGTTTTTTACTCCACTCCTCCTCCCTCCCCCCACTTTGTCCAGTAAAAAGGGGAAAGGAGGGAAGGTGGTGGGAGAATGGACAAAAAAAAACAACCAAAAAAAGAACTGAAACAACATTTTAATTTTGGATCAATATATTGAAGCAAAATGAAGAATTTCATTTTCTGTTGGCTTAAAATGTTGGTTCATTTTGGCTTGATTTGCACTGAAAGAGGCAAAGGCTAGTTTCATTCACTGAAATTGTCTATGATTTCATTGACTACGTGATATTATATATGTTGTCTGATAAAGCTGGTCAACATTTGATTGGAAAATGTGATTTAATCTAAATAGAAATTTTCCATGGGAGAGTGTCAATTTGTAGATTGCTTAAATTTGTAGATTTTTCCTATCAGCAAATGTGCTGTTTAATATAACACACATTAATGCGGTCTGGATAAAGAGCTTACTTTATAGTCATGTTGTGATTGTCCAGAATTTACATCCGAGTTGGAAAGATTGTAATATAAAACATTGAAAATGTGGCAGAGGCTGAGAGATTGTTCTTACAAGTGACCCTAAGCGGTATATTAAAAATATAGGGCTAGATCCTTCAGTTGTATATATCCAAGCACACCATTGCACCTTCATGGTGTCCCACAGACACAATGGAGAATATGGTAAGCAACATACTGAACCTTGAATTGCATACGCATTCACACTGCAGTTTGTTCTGTCAGAGTGGTGCTACATAAATAACTTTGCCAAACTCATTTGGTGTAAATCTGAAGCAAAGGAGAGCAGAAATAGCCCCAACATCTCCAGTCCCAATCAGTCATTGTTCTCACTCAACTAGGCTCTTGAGAGCTAAAGTATTGTTTTCATATGGGTCTCAGGGAGGAGCTGCCTTTCAGTCAAACATATACAACTGCAATTATTAAATACCTATCTGCAAATAAGGTGCATTTTGGCATGGTGCATATGCATACCCACTGGTTGTAATCTCAAAGTGCTTTAAATGCTTAATTATACCTTACTTTGTGAGTTGTCTTATGGATTTCACTGGGGAATACCTGCAGAGTAAGGTACTGCTCAACATGAGAGAGGGTGTCAGAATCTGGCTGTAAGTGTGGTGCCTAGGATCCCATAGGGAGTCTCTAGCAGAACCAGAAATTGAAGGCTAGTCTCCTGAGTCTCATTGCCTTAATCACCCCCTTGCACATCCATGTTAGATCCACTCACAAGCTACTCTTTAGAAATGTTGACGATACATTGAACTGTTGTTCTATTGTATCCTCTTTATTCCCTTCCCGGGGGACTGCATCTTGACATGATGGGAAAGCTTGTGTGTTCCAATGACCCTGAGAGCTATGCCAGCAAGAGTTTTAACTCCTGGTAGGGCCACCCAAGAGGGACAAGTCAAAGGTTTGGTGGAGCCTTGTTTGTGTCATAAGCAATGACTGATGGCATGTGAAGGATTCAGATTGAGATTTCCAATCTTCCCTATTCAGCTGCAACAAATATTGAAACACAGTTGTTTTTTTGCCAGGGGATATCTAATTCTTATCTTTTGCCAATTACACCGAGCCTTTTGGTATCATTAAAATGCAATAGGACAATAGCAAATTTCACAGTTTTAATTTGATTTAAAAGAGGATATATTACTAACAGGGCAGCCTTTGATTCCTATTAGGATCTCACTACTACACCACTGAGGCCTGGTCTATACTTAGAATGTAGGTTGACATAGCTATGGCTCTCATGTGTGAGTCTGCGTGTTGAGAGACACAGCTAGGTTGATGGACGAATGCTTTAGTTGATCTAGTTACTATCGCTTGGGGAGGTAGAGTTCCTACAGTGATGGAAAAACCCCTTCCATCACTGTCGTCTGTGTCTACATTCCAGGGTTACAGAGATATAGCTACAGCATTGCAGATAGTGCCCATAGTGTAGACATGGCCTGAGGTTTGTTACAGAACTTACTGTTGTTTTTAGCATCTAAACTGGGTTCTCTCACACAAACCTATTTCCTATCAATCCTGTTCACATTTTCTAATTTTTTATTGGTTTTCATTTCTTGTATGGTTGACATTACAGTACAGCCACCTCCCATAATATAGTCCTTCCTTGCCATATTTTTTTCCAAGATAGGGTATTGAAGGAACCTCTATGTGTGTTTGTGTGTTTTCATTCTGCAGTTTGTTATACTTCTGAAATATCTGCAAACTGACCAGGAAACTTGTCCCCTATTCATGCTGCTTCCATCCTTTATAGTAAATTCACTGTGGGCACGACCAAATTATCACAATCCAAACAGCTAGTGACTTTCTGATGCAAATGAAAGCT
Source organism: Emys orbicularis (assembly GCF_028017835.1). Taxonomy (NCBI): domain Eukaryota; kingdom Metazoa; phylum Chordata; order Testudines; family Emydidae; genus Emys; species Emys orbicularis. Next base: position 44,673,275 of record NC_088687.1, on the reverse strand, counting down.
TTGAGTTAATTGATGAGGTTTATGTTGTGTCCTGACCCATTTCACAGCACCATTTTAAGTTACATTTTGTCACATCAAAAGAGAACATGACAGGATGAAAGCAATTAACATGATGAACAATGACACTACATGACATGAGAAATAAACAAAGACTTCATTGGCCTCATCAGGATTTAGCTGTCTTTCACTTGTCTGGCTAGCTGTTTGAATTGACCATAATAATTTCAAATAATAGTAGAAGCTTGTTTTCTGGTAGTCCAAGTTAAATAGAGATAGCCCTGAGGCTGAAAGACATTCTAGTGGAATTAAGAGAGGGGCAGTCTTTTGGAAAATGGGTTGTTCTAGGACGTTTTTATGCAGACTGGGTCTGATCCAGAGCCCACTGAAGTAATTGGAAAGATTCTCATGGACTTCAGTTAGCTGTGGATCAGACCCTGGTTGTACTTTTGGAAAGGCTTATGTCGGAGGCAGTCTGTCTTGCAGAAAGATAGTTATCTTGGGAGTGAGGCAAGTAAGGAGACTTGAGAATTTCTTTCAGGTCCCATTCCCTGCTCAAGTCTAGAAGTACAGAAAGAATCCAGGAAATTTTAAGGGATACTAGTCATACTCCATTTTTATTTAACCACTGCATTCTTCCTTACTTCCCCCCACCAGCCAAAAAAGTCTTTCACAAACTGTTTGATCATATGCAAGTTCATTCCCTTCAGTTTTAACCGGGTTTAAACTAAGAACAGATTTTTCAATTACAGAAGATTACAGCACATTGTTTCACTAAGAAACTGAATAGACTGAAACTTCATTAGATTTCATAAAAAAAGCTCTTCCCTTTTTATCACTTAGGACCCTGTAAACAAAATTTTAGTTCAAACTTAGAGCCCTAATAAATTATCTTACCAATATCATAAAGAGAAAACAAAAAAACTTCAGAAGCAAAAAGTACTGAAAATATAAAATCATACACACACAGTGACAGCCTCTTTCTTTACTCAGTTGAGCTCCTAGGAGGCATTATTTTGTGAACAGGGCCTTACATTAATAAAACACTTGACTCACTGGATTTTACTACATAGATGTTTTTCCTCCTCAGATCTGAACAATGGCCAGTTAAAAAGGGAAATTATTTCAACACTCTTTATCTGTAAAAATCAAACTGCACTGAAGGCAACTGTGAAATACAATAGAAAAAAAAAGAAATTTCTGTGACTTATAGGTTTCCTTTGCTACTTACACAGTTACCAACCTTTTGTTAGTGTTTACAGTACAATGAAGTAGGAAAAGAAAGGCATGTAGCTGTATGGTGTTAATATAAACACCACCAGTTAAAGACAATTAGGAGAGCAACAGACACAGAAAGAAAGGAATTCAAATAAATTGCTTCAGACAGGGCTGGTTTGCAACTTGGGAGTTTATGTAATTGTTTCTTGTTAACACTTGCAGTTTAGCGATTTGACTAACCCTCCATGACGTTTCAAATGTCCTCAGTCTGAGAAATGTTAGTTCAACCCTATTCACTAATGCAGCGTTTAATGCATATGGGTAGTGAATGCAGCTGTGGATAATATTGTGAAGCTGAATCTGTAGACAATTAGATGTATTGACACTGAAAAGTACTGAGACCATATTAAACATTTCATGAATAATCTAGCCTCTGGCAAATTAGTGTTTCAGGCTATATGAATTGTCCATCAAATCCTAAAGTAGAAATTTTAGGAATAACTAGACAAAATAAGAATTCTCTGTAAGTAGCTTAGTCACTGACAGTAATAATAGCACCTGCCCTTTTGTGCATGTATATTACTGATCTATTTGGCAGGTGAAACTAAGGAAATTTTACCCTCTAAATCCCTGAAATTATGCACGTTTAACTTTATGCACAGGGAGGGAGTAACTCCACTGAAGTCAATGGAACTACATGAAGTGCACAAAACTAAATATGTGTAAATCTTTGGGTCAGGGCCTACATTTGTTGATACCTTCCTCTAAATGTTCAATAATTTCCCAGGTGCTGAATGTATGTGCCCCCACTGTGCACTATATATATTTTCCCCATGCTGTTTACATTACCATTTGCTAAAGCTATTATAATACATTGTATTGGACTAGTTTCACTGCTTCAAGAATTTGAGTGGCTTTTCCTGCCTAGGAATGTCACCAATAATGGACTGCAGCCTCAAATTGATCACATTTTCAAGCAGAACCTACTTTGTATACCTGCAATTTGTCACAACACATAAAAAAAAAAAACCACAACTGTTTACCTAGAATGTCATTATGTGTGTGTTTTCAGGAAGTTGAATAATAGGTTTCATCTAGAGGATCCATACAGGCATGTGGTGACAAATAATGATGTTGCTCTCCCCTTGTGTGATCTGTTATGTAGTTTAAATCTTTGATGTGCCTTTTTAGTAATTAAGTTTCAATTGAGCAAGAGGAAGGAAGGAGGGTATTTAACAGAGAAACAGCACTTTCAGGAATGAATGATGTCCTCATGAGCTGCCATAACCTTTGAAAAATTAGATAAAAACACGTATACACAAATGATGCAGACACACCACTTTTAAAGCACTTGCAACAGAACAAATAGTTTTGAAAATACAGAATGAATTACTAGGGAAGTCATTCAAGTACACACAATTCAGATTAAACAATATCTTGAAGAATTTATGGAAATATTTGACTTTATCTTCAGAGGGGAGAATTCAAAGGATCCTCAAAAGGTAAAATCCATTTGTTTTAGTCTTGGACCCCAAGATGGAAAATGTGGATATGTAACTTGATTTCAATTATACCTCATTCCTCCTCCGAAGTTTCAGTTTTCGGAACTAGATTTTGGTTTGGTCCACTATAATAATAGGGTTTGGCTATATATTTGGATGGAGATTTGGAGTCCAAAGTTTGAGGGTGCAGGTGTTCAGCTTATGTAAATTGTCATAGCTCTGTAGACTTCACCTGAGCAATGAGAATTTATACCGAGGATCTGTCCCAAGGTATTTGTGTTCTGGGTATTCATCAAATAACTGAAGTCCTCTGTATATGAAATTTCTCCAAAGTCAGTTGCACATGCACATGTTAGTTAAACAAGCAATGTGATGAGACATGATATATATGATGCTGGGTCTCTACAACGATATCTCTTTTAAAAGAGACATTCTGAAAAAGAAGAAATGACTTCAAGTGCATTGCGTTTGGGTGAAATGCAGCAAGACTTACTCAAGCAAAACTCTGAATGAGTTTAGTGGTTTGATGTAATGTTGGGATACCACTGCTGAGATACAGCTCTTGTAGTTTACAAATCCATTCATTTAATCTGAAGGATGGAGGTCAGTGAATAATTTTCCTAATCACACTTGGTATTTGGATTGTTAAAGGAAGAATAATTAGATACCACCATTTTTTTTCAAACTAGACATTTAAGGTCCTGTTTTTGAGCTGTTACAGTTTCTAGAGTTTTCTTTTCCATCTCTCTCTTGCCCCATAAGAAAGAAGTCCCTCTTCACAATGTTACTCTCTTAGCTAATAATTTAAGGTAATGTTGTGAGTATGTGGTTTAAATACGAGGCTGCTTAGTGTATTTTTCACGGTATGGTAGCAGAGAGGATGGCTAATGGAACCATTTGCAGTATGGACAGGAAAGGAGAGGATGTCATTAAATCACCATTTTAAAGCAATGGGTAACTGCAAATGGGAGGTAGGAGAATGGCCAGAAAGGAATCTGTATCCAAGGGAATTGTGTCTGTGAAAATGGCTGCTGTTTCCTACAAGGAGGTTTTAAACATAATAAAAAGCTTATCATTATTCTTCAAAAGGAATATTATTTTAGGAACCAAATTTCTGAGAGAGGTATTACACGGGCTTTATTTTAGTAGACATGGATTATACATCTCATAGACTTCATCTAAGGGTCAACATTCTATGCTAATAAGGTACACACTGCATTCCTTTCATTTACAAAAAAAGCCTTGCTTATGTGAAATAGCATGAGAGAGAGGAATGTATATTTGGGTCTAAATATAGACCAGCACAAAAACCACTCTTGTAGGAGATGGCAGATAAACAGAATGTGCCTGAGAGCCCCAAACACTATATCCCAATTTCACATTAAGGAGAGGGAGTTGGAAATGTCAAATATTACAGTAGCTGCAAATTAACCCCAGACTCTTCCCTTTTCTTTTAAAAGAATTTGAGTGCAGTGACCCATTCATTGAAATACAGGATTAACAGCAGATTTTGTTTTAGAATAACCTAATTAGTGTTATACACACAGTTTGTGTTCAGAGTGGTTATCAGAAAATGAATGTTACTACGAGTTCAGATACCATAGTGATGGAATGCATAAGAATCTAGAAGAATGGAATAGATAATCTAGTATATGTATCCTCTTCTAAAAGTCTGTGGTTTTGTCGACTGTTGGCAGCATGGATGAGCAAATCATCACATGAAATTGGTAACTCAGTACAGCCGTCAGTCAAGTGCCAATTCCAGTTTCCATGAATTCATGATCAAATCAAGCTGCAATCTTTGCCCCAAAACTGTGCCTACGTTGCTTTAGTAGTTGACACCATTATCTTGCTCAAGATGATACTTTTGATTACTGTTCATGTGAGGCTCTCAAAGCACTTTTTAAAACCTGTATTAACCTGTTTTGTGAATCTGTTTGTGGGTGGCTATGATTCTTAAACAATTATTTTACTACATATCTGGTATATTGATACTATATTTAATTGCAGTTATATTTTCTTGTGTGTGTGTGTGTGTATGTGTTTGTATGTGTATATATTATATAGAGTGTGTATGTCTCTATCTATATGCACACATTAGTCTTATGATATTCTTAAAGCTCCAGCTCTTGGAATCATGTGACTATGTCAGAATCTCAGCTTTCATTTAAAAAAGCAAATATGTTTTTAGTGCCTATAATTATGGAGAAACGCTTGAAAAGGTGACCTGAATGTACACCAAAGATTCAAAAAACAGGATGTAAGTATAGAGTGCTTAACAATGTATTTTTTTTTCGGTCTAAAAATCATGAGATTACTGTCATGATTTTGGGTGGCCTGACTTGTGATTTTTGAACACATAGAGTTGGCAATATTGATACATACGTACATACATTTAACACCACATATTACATGCATAGAAGACATGTCTTCAATAATATGTTTAAGTACACTCTACCTTCAGTGGGTCTGGTTCTGTGATGTGCTGGGTATTTCCTATGTGATAAAGACGGGAATTGGAAGCCCACTGCCTATAACAGAAGTGCTCAATATCTTACAGGATAAGATCCACTATGCAAGTGTATGCTCTTACAGGGAATCTATAATATTACAAGAGCTGTGGCAGGTGGCATTAAAGGGTGAGTTGACACAGCACAGGAAGGAGATCTAGTCTCCTTTTCCAACTAAAGAGAGTTGGAAGGGGAAAGCAACCAAATTTCTGTGTGAATGTTTTTGATTTCCTGATGTTGTACTTGGCATTAAGGGTTAAAACATGCTTAGAATGGCATAGGCAACTGGAGACAGGAGTTGCTGGCTTGTCAAAGTCTCACTAATTAAATATTTATATTAGATTAGTTAGAAGCAAAGGTGTACACAGGGTGGGGGTGGCAGACCTATTCTTGGCACATGGCATGTAGTCTCAGGGGGTTGCAAGAGGAATTATCTCTGGTGTCATGACCATCAATGTTGAGGTTTAAAATAGCACTCTGTAATGTATGATATATTTTTAATATGCTGAGCTCTATTGTTAAAGCTTTTTAATGATGAAAATGTGGAGTATTTGTCTTAGAGAAAAAACATACAGTAAAATGTACTCAGAACTCTAAGTGGTTTGAATTCTTAAAGTTCTTGTTTCTACTAAAGAGAGCTAGAGTCCTGTGTGCAATTGTCTTTTCTGTATGCTACTTTACAGTTGCTTTATTGTCACTGGGCCTAAGTTTCTTTGTATAGTCTATATGGTACTCTATATACAGCCAATATCCTCTTCCAGCTTGGGTTACTAAGCAGTCCCTGGGAAGGGCAAATTCAATAAAAGCATGAAAGTCAAGGAAAATGATGAATACATTAATAGACAGCCTATTGTTGCCTTTATTCAACCTTGAGCCAGGTTTGCTTGAAATGTCAGCACCTGAAGAAATATATCTACTCGTTGAGGTATGCTGGACTTTTCTTTAAAATGTAATTTTAATGTTTTTTTTCCTGACATTTTCATATAAGAATGGTCATACAGGGTCAGACCAATGGTTGATCAAGCCCAGTATCTTGTCTTCAGGGTACAGCTCTCTCCCATTAACAGCCATCCTCCTCCATTAACCCGGGGCCGTTGGTCTCTCCTCCTTTGAATGTCTTATGACCCATTGGGCACCCAGAGGGAGCAGTCTTGTGGTTCAAGGAGTACAACTGGGCCTGGCTTTTTTTTTTTCGGTAGCTACATCTTTTTTACTATTTTCTCTTAGACTACAAAGGAGTTGATAGATATCCCTCTGAAGGCAACATGCCAACCAATAGCCAGGCAAATGCTTCCAGTCCAGCATGATCTGCCACTCTTGCCCCTGGGACACCCGTAGATAAAAGAAGGGCAGGAGTATGCAACTGATGATCATTCACATGAACCTTATGGTTCCAGAGCAAGTCCTGAGACAAGCAAGGAGGACTTAGGGAATGCAGAAAAAGTGCTGCAGGTAATTGGGCTGTAGAAGACTAGTTTCCTGATAACTGATTTGAGGATACAAAAGACAGTGATATGGGGTCAGATAATGACATGGATACTGATAGTGGAAAGGAAACGGGCACCATCTGATCTTAAGGCAATAAGAATCTCCACATGGGGTCATACCAATGATCCATCTAGCCACTGTTTTCCAACAATGGCCAATGACAGATGCTTCAAAGGGAATGAATAGAACATGGAAATTATCAAGTGATCCATCCCTTGTTGTCTAGTCCCAGCATCTGTAGCCAGAGGTTTAGGGACACCCAAAGAGTGGGGTTGCATCCCTGACCATCTTGGCTAATAGCCATTGCTGGACCTATCCTCCACAAACTTATTGAATTCTTTTTCTGAACCCACAAGTATACAATCACATTTAATCTCTGTGATTTTATGATATTGGTAAGATAATTTATTAGGGCTCTAAGTTTGAACTAAAATTTTGTTTACAGGGTCCTAAGTGATAAAAAGGGAAGAGCTTTTTTAAGTCACCTCTGTGACTTTTACAGGAGCTTAACAAATACTGAAGAATGGGAATCACTGTCCTAAGTGAATTATGGAGCTTTAATTCCAACAACAGTTTCTGGTGATGTCATAAACCATAAGCGTGAAGCTGAAGTAATCAAAATCCCGAGATCACCTCACACTTCAAATGGGGGATTTAAAAAAAATTATTTAATACATGAAAGTGAAATTGATCATTTTAAAAGTGTGGCAGACTACTTTTCCTCTAGCCATTGCTAGAAAAGCTCTTTTTCAAATGGAAGTGCCATGCTTTTCCTTTCACAATCAATGAAGCAGCTTCAGTAGATCAGAGCTCTCAGGTGTGATGTATATTTTTACTTATAAGTTTACAGCAGTTGAGTGATGTGACACTTCAGATATATAGTGACCTGTCGAGAAATGGCGTATAGCACCTCAATCCGTATGCTACAAACAAGCTAAAGCTGGGCTACGTTCAAACCTGCAGTCATTAGACATGGACTGTTCTTGGTATTTGTAAGAACAGAAGAATAAGGTTATTTTAGCCGTTAGGGTGGGATTTTCAAAAACATTCAGTACTACTACTAATAATAATAATAATAACACTGGTCTACAATTTTTGAGAAGTCATCTGCTTCAGAGATAAAATGTGCTATTTATTATGTATTTTGATGTGCTGAATTCAAATATGACAATTAAAACAACTGATTGGCTACTGTTTCTAAGATATTTAAGTTTTTACATTTTATGTCTATGTATATTGTGTAGATAGTAGAGTTTTAATCATAAATTGTAAACCTAGGTCTTTTCATGTGTTTATGGTTGCTTTACATGATAATATTTCACCTGTCCTGTTTATGTAACATTTTAAAAATCAGCAAAAGGGTTATATAAATAAAATGTATTATGAAACAAAAGGCAAAAAACTATTCTGTACATAGTTTAGTCCTATTCAGTGTCTACTCGGCACTTCTTGGCTTGTCTCTTGTATTCATTAAATGGAGCATCTCTTGTCACTGTCCAGCAATAGTCTGCAAGCATTGATGGGCTCCATTTGCCCTGATAGTGTTTCTCCATTGTTGCAATGTCCTGGTGAAATCGCTCGCCGTGCTCGTCGCTCACTGCTCCGCAGCTCGGTGGAAAAAAATCTAGATGAGAGTGCAAAAAATGTATCTTTAGTGACATGTTGCAACCAAGGCTTTTGTATGCCTTGAGGAGGTTTTCCACCAACAACCTGTAGTTGTCTGCCTTGTTGTTTCCGAGAAAATTTATTGCCACTAACTGGAAGGCTTTCCAGGCCGTCTTTTCCTTGCCACGCAGTGCATGGTCAAATGCATCATCTCGAAGAAGTTCACGAATCTGAGGACCAACAAAGACACCTTCCTTTATCTTAGCTTCACTTAACCTTGGAAATTTTCCATGGAGGTACTTGAAAGCTGCTTGTGTTTTTGTCAATGGCCTTGACAAAGTTCTTCATCAGACCCAGCTTGATGTGTAAGGGTGGTAACAAAATCTTCCTTGATTCAACAAGTGGTGGATGCTGAACACTTTTCCTCCCAGGCTCCAATGCCTGTCGGAGTGGCCGATCTTTCTTGATGTAGTGAGAATCTCTTGCACGACTATCCCATTCGCAGAGAAAACAGCAGTACTTTGCGTATCCAGTCTGCAGACCAAGCAAGAGAGCAACAACCTTCAAATCGTCACAAAGCTGCCACTGATGTTGGTCATAGTTTATGCACCTCAAAAGTTGTTTCATGTTGTCATAGGTTTCCTTCATATGGACTGCATGACCAACTGGAATTGATGGCAAAACATTGCCATTATGCAGTAAAACAGCTTTAAGACTCGTCTTCGATGAATCAATGAACAGTCTCCACTCATCTGGATCGTGAACGATGTTGAGGGCTGCCATCACACCATCGATGTTGTTGCAGGCTACAAGATCACCTTCCATGAAGAAGAATGGGACAAGATCCTTTTGACGGTCACGGAACATGGAAACCCTAACATCACATGCCAGGAGATTCCACTGCTGTAGTCTGGAGCCCAACAGCTCTGCCTTACTCTTGGGTAGTTCCAAATCCCTGACAAGGTCATTCAGTTCACCTCGTGTTATGAGGTGTGCTTCAGAGGAGGAGGATGGGAGAAAATGTGGGTCCTGTGACATTGATGGTTCAGGACCAGAAGTTTCATCCTCTTCCTCTTCCTCGTCTGACTCAAGTGAGAATGATTCTGGTGCATCAGGAACCGGCAGTCCTTCTCCGTGGGGTACTGGGCGTATAGCTGATGGAATGTTTGGATAATGCACAGTCCACTTTTTCTTCTTTGACACACCTTTCCCAACTGGAGGCACCATGCAGAAGTAACAATTGCTGGTATGATCTGTTGGCTCTCTCCAAATCATTGGCACTGCAAAAGGCATAGATTTCCTTTTCCTGTTCAACCACTGGCGAAGATTTGTTGCACAAGTGTTGCAGCATATGTGTGGGGCCCACCTCTTGTCCTGATCTCCAATTTGGCAGCCAAAATAAAGGTGATAGGCTTTCTTAACCATAGTGGTTATACTGCGCTTTTGTGATGCAAAAGTCACTTCACCACAAACATAGCAGAAGTTATCTGCACTGTTCACACAAGTACGAGGCATCTCTGCTCACTTTGGCTAAACAGAAATGTGTCCCTTTGCAAAATCAAACACTGACAAATAAGAGAGCACGACACTGTATGATTTCTAGAGCTGATATAGGGCAATTTGTTCAGCAGAGTGATGTAAGCTTCGTTATGATTGCATCATCCATGACTTCTAGGAATAACATGATGCAATTCATATCATGTATGACGCAATACCAGCTTCAGATTGCATCATTCATTGTTTTGCCTAAAAAGCAAGTACTGTCCAAACCCAGTCATAGATTTGTTCATAGCTCCAGTCAAAGATGTATTTTAGTCATTTCTGGTTTAAATTGAGATCCCTTCCCTTTATAACTCACGTATCCTCCGCCATTCCCAAGTCAAGGGTCGTATATACTGACCCAATAGCATATCTTGAAAACTAGAGCCAATCAACAATTTTAAGCATCATTTTTGTTCTCAGTGACCCAGAATTAGTAAAGTTTGACTACATTTATTTCAGAAGCATTTTGGCTGTAGAGCAGTGCAATTAATAATAACCATCCATTGATTTCAAAGGGAGCAGAGTTAGGCCAAAACTGATCACTTTTAAAAATCCCATCCTGTATCAAACTTGCTCAAACAAAAGAGGTGAGAAATCAGCCTAAAACAGAAATTATGACATTTAAGCCCTGGGGGTGTTGAGGAGCCACATCATCCCAGTGGGAGACATATGCTCTACCTCCCTTAAGCATGATGCAGCCTGGGGCTTCCCTCTATGCCCAGCAAGCTGAGGGGGTCCGTGTGGAGAGGACTAGGGTAATGGCTCAGTCTATTCCTGCTCCCTTGGCACCGGGTAGCATAGACAGTGGGTGGTAGCCCTTTGGAGTCCTGGCCTTCCCTGAGGACCCCTAATATGATCTCCTTTCCTTGCACACCCATGCAGGGGCCAACTGCAGTGTGTCACAAAGCATGACAAATGTTAGTCTGTACTAGCAGATAAGAAGAGTTTGTCCTCTTTAAAAATAAATCCCGTCTAAAGTGAAGGACTCGCTGGCAATTTGCTTGTGCGTGATATAAACCAAAGGGGAAAATAAAGGTAACTTGCCTCTTTGAAGATGAAATGAACTTTTTATCCATTAGCATGATATATTACAAGTGACATCCGTTTCTTATATTAGCTTTTGTAGACTATAATTATCTATCTAATCTAACCGCTGGGGGAGTGTTTTGTGATACTTTTGGCAGAAAGGAAACTAAACAGTGCCTACTAATAATAGAAACTCAAAGAAGTTACATGGGTTTCTTGGTTAAAAAAAAAAACTGTTTTCCATTACCACATGAACTGAAGGATGGGCACTGAGAAGCCATTGTTCAGCCATCAGTGACTCTCATTCTTCTCTCTAGTCTTTGCAAGGCTAGTGCGCGTAAATCTTAGTCTCCCAATTAATCAATTTGTCTGCTGCACTCTTTGTTTTCTTGGTGAGCCAAGAATTGCAATTTCTGCTATTTGCCCTGTAATCTGGAGAGAATAATGGGAGGTGTGAAAGGCTTGGGGAAAAGAAATCAGACTTCAACCTGTAGTAGTGTGAGAAATAGGTTAGTTTTTCCCCTTCAAGGAGCGGGGTTCCTAACAAAGAGAAGGGGGATTTGTCAGCTACCTCTCTGAGATCTCAAGGGGCCGAATGCTTTGTGGATTTAGTTTATTTTACCCATTAGTTGCCAGTGGTAGCTTGTGCATAATGGCAGTGACAAAAGAGAAGTTCTGAGGTCCACAGGCTTATTATCCTGCCCTAAATCTTCTTTCCTTGTCAAATGTTTACAAACACTCCACACTGCCATTGAGACAAGGGTTGCACTGAATTCAAGGCTTTCTCTTGTGCATGAAATGTTCAAAAGAGGAGAAATTACCATTTAAAAGCCCATGCTGTCACAGTAGGGATGATGCAGGAAGCAAGGGTGTTAGTTACTGAGCAGCTATTCAGCACCTTTGCATGCAGAAGTCTTAACCCTTTGAACATTTTTCATCTATAAAGCCCAGAGGCACAACTTGTCAGTGTTTTTTCTATATGGTTTATTGGATCTTGTGGGGTATGATATATATCCATTGATTGCATGGTAGATTGGAGGGGATTTAGGGAGACTTATGAATGGCAGTGATAGGTTGAGATTAAAAAATAAGGCATTTTGTATAGATTCTGTTGACAGAAATATTTATCACACTGAATTGGAAACCTGGGGTGCTCACTGTATTCAGACTGTGCCTGCAGCCACAATTCTGTTTCTCTGGGATTTAAATCTAATTAATTCCTGGCCACTCAGGGCTGCCTTTCCAGCAGATACAGACCTAGAACCTCATGTCAGGACTTCCTGCAAAGATAGAGCTATACTGGTAGATATAAGTGTGCACAGAATGAAAAGTAGAGATAGTGACGATGATGATAATAGGCTCTTATATAGCTCTTTTAAGCTGTAGATTTCAAAGTGCTTTACCAAAGTATGTAAATAATGGGGCAACGGCAGTGCAGCCAGTTGAAGTGTCTTTCCCTTGGTCATGCAGCAGCTTAGTGTCTGAGTCAGTAATAGAACTCAGGTCACCTGACTCCCAGTCTTGTGCCCTATCCACTGCCTCAAAAATGTGACAATCCCTTGTCCTTTTATAGCACTGTATTAATGTTGAGGGCCAAATCCTGCTCCCTGGTCTTCTCTGTACAGGGGATTAGTCCTTATTTCAGCAATCAATGGCTAGCAACCAGTATAGCTGCACTGACGTAAGCCCCCTACTGTAAACAAGTTATCATGATTTGCATGGATGGAGCTATAGCCACTGAATGCTGAAATCAGGATTAATTCCCAATATAATCAAGGCCTTGTTTAGGTGACAATAAGGGGGATGGAGATGGCAGCCACTTATCATCTCATAACTGGCTCCAAACCAGGCCAACTGATCCTGACAACAGTTAGCTCAGTGTGTGAGGTATGATGTTAGAAGGGCCACACTGCTACTTTACGAATGGCAACACAAAGCTGATCAGTGGCTGAGATGGAGGAGGAACATAGTGCTCATGCAAATGAGAATCTCATTCCCCAAAGCAGCCCTATCTGGATTCTGGTTCCATTTCTCCCTTCAGCTATGGTCATATTACACTGGTCTAGAAGTCCCAATGGGTTTTTTTTGGCATGAGGTTTAAAAATTCTGTCCTTTTTTCCAATTTGCCAAGCAGGGGACAGAGCTTTAGCCAAATGGGCCTCTTCCATTTTGGAACTGTCAGCCAAGGGAGCTCTCCCTCTGAAACCTAGTGGTCCATTCAGTCTCCCTAGCTGTTGGCTAGCTAGGAAGGAACCTAGGCACCAGCTTTCCCTACCCCAAAGTCATACATCAGCGAGGCACTGCCTATCTCTGATGTCATATCCCAGCAACCGTGCCATGTACTCCAGTTTACAGCTGGGTCACAGACTCAACCCCTGGAGAGACGGATGGAGAATGGTGGATGGCCATATACCAGGGGTGGCCAAACTGTGGATTGCGAGCCACATACGGCTCTTTTACAGTTAAAGTGCAGCTCGCAGAGCTCCCACCCACCTTCTCCACCTACCAGACTTGAGGGGGGGGTACTCTGCTTGCAGCAGGGTGGTGGGCTAGGGGCTTCTGCCCAGTGGGGAAGGGGTCTCGGGCTTCAACCCTATGGGGTTCACCTGCCAGGGCTCAGGGCTTCAGCAGGAGCGGGGCTGAAGCCCCAAACCCTGGCAGGTGCCTCCTGTGGGTCAGAAACCCCGAGCTCTTGAACTTCTGAAGATTATGGTATGCGGCTTGGAGGGTCAGGACGTTTGGCCACTCCTGCCATATACACACTGTGTCTGCCTAGGAGGAGAGTCCTTCCACTTCAGGAGGAATAGAGGCCATCTGTGCTTTAGGCATGTCAGGGCATACGATTTAGAGTGAATAAATTAGATCAACACCATCATTTAAAAAACAGATAGCGACACTGAGCTGTTTGTCACAGAATCATACAGAGAGTCAGTGATGGAGTCAAGAATAGTTCCTAAGAGTCTTGACACCCAGTCCCCTGATCATACTTGAGAGTAATCACACAAGATTTGGGATGGGGTGGGGGCAACATGAAACCTGGGAAACAATGTGCAGTTTCTGTAACTGCCGAATTTCACTCTCCCAGGATTACAAACTGTGACCTTAAAGAAAGACGTGAGAATTAAAACCTAGCTAAACACAGGACAAAATTAACTTCTCCCCTCAGCCCCTATACATGCCAACTCTAAGACCTTTCACCAAGAAAACGTGAATCAGAACACATAAATATTTTCCAGATAGATTTTTAATCTGAACTAAAGAAACCCAATCAAATCTGTAGGGAAAATTAAGAGGAAAAGGAAAATTGGCCACACTTTCCCACTTGCAGAACAACTCTGTTAACAGAATGATTTCTGCAAGGAAATGAAACATCTGTACACAGCTTTTAATATCACAGAAGGTTGTCATATGTTTTCCCATAGATTGAGTAAAAACAGAATATAGAGTAGCTTTTGGTAAAATATTTTTTAAAAAATATGCAAAGCAGGAAGGATTTGAAAAAAAATTACAATGACAGGAAACCCCTGGAAGTAGAATAATGAATAGGAATAAATACATAGGTGATATTTATAATAATAATAGTAATAATAATAATATAGTAGATATAATCATGTGGTTTTGCCACTACTGCACAATTTTCCTGTGCATATTGTTTTCTAGTTCGAGGTTAGTGGCTCCTTCAAAAATCTCCAGTGCACATAGCACTTCAGGCTGCTCATGGGTATGGAAATTATCTCAAAACACCAACTGAAGGAGGCTGTCCTAAACATTTCCCCAAGGTGAGTATAAATTTGTATTTTAGAAAGATCTGAAATCAACTATAGGGAAATGATGGGCTTGACTATTTTAGTTTTCCCTAGGGGAATACTCTATCCAGCTGAATCAAGCTGTCATTGTGTTTCACTAATGTTCATCTGACTTTTAATGAATTGGAGTGTTATTACCATTGGGTAAAAGTGGATTAAAATTGAATCCAAAGCCTTTTCACTCGTTTTGTTAATTAGTCAGTGCACACAGATGAAATGATGAAAGGCTCCCTGTTGTGCTAGAGCTGGGCATTTCACACTTGGAACAGAAATTGGAGTGATTACCTTTACAGTGTTACTGTCACATTTCTAAAAAAAAATTAAATTACCAGGAAGCAATAAGACATTAACTGCCATATTTTGCATCTGGCAAACTCATGAAAAGGGGAGAAAAATTCTTTGTATGTAATTCTTATTTTCATATTTTGATCATTTTGCTGTAGTAACACTCTGGGCCTAATATTGAAAACAAGGATGCTTGCAGACACCCAAGTTTGCACATGCAAATTAGGAAATTGCATGAGCAAGTTGGTAGTTAAAGGCATAACTACCTGTTTTTTGTATACAGAAATGTGAAGGGTTTGGGGCACATCGCCTGCAACAAATTTGTAAAATTGTGCCTTGCATGGAACCTAGCATTGTCTTTTTATTAGCTTTCAAAGTGCCACACTATTGTCAAGACTAGCAGTCATTTTCATTCTCCCCCCCCCCCCCCCCCCCCAGCGCTGGTTGAAAAATGGGAATTTATTTGTGGAAAAAATGTCCCTCTTTCCATCAAAACCTGAAAAAAATTGGAGCTGATAAAGTCATTTTGAATTTCAAGAAGTTAGTGAATGTCCTAGAATGAGGAGGCTCATTGACGAACAGGGATCCCCTCCCATAACATCGAATCCAAATCACACTTAAGTCACTGGGAGTATTTCCATTGACTTCAGTGTGTATTGAATTAGGTCCATAGACACTAACTTTCACATTTTAATCAGAATCAGAGGCCAGCTTTAAGAAGAATTAAAAATGAGTTATAAACCCATAACTTATACCAAAACAAAAAGAGATTACACTGTACCTTTTAAGAATCTTACCTGTGAGAGGCAATATTAATTGTGATATTCAGGGTGTGAAACTGCAGATTTTACGAGAAGTCACTTATAGTAAATAAATAAGAAACCAGAATATTTAATTCTCCCTTCTCCACAGGACAGCTGCATATTTTACCAAGTGCTGGAGATTGGAATTTCATCAGTTTGCAGTAATACGAACAGTTTTCAAGGTGGATCGCACAAGTCTCAGGGTTAAATGATGGGAATTGACATCACTAGTCTCATTTAGTACTTTCAGCCCCTAATACAATAAGTGTGGATCACTGACCTGGATGAAAGGAAACATCAACCATCTGGAACTAGTCTCAGCTTTTGTGCATTTATTCACTGAAGTTGAAATCATCTTGGAGGGACCAAGCTTAGCAAAAAAAGCTTCACAAGGAAGACTATTCACTCTCGTTCTAATACCCTGGTTAAACCAACAGAAAATCAAAACACTAAATAGAAGAAGAATCAAGATATTGAAAATGCAAGCTGTTTTTGAAAATGCTTTGGACTTCCTGGGTTCTCCTTCCCTGCAAATAGTTTATTGCTATGGTCAATTGGGGAGCACTGGTGTGGATTGGACAGATCACTCAGTAGGCATTACCTGGGCGAAAGTAGTACTGAGTGGAGTGTTCTGGTCAGAAGAAACCTATGAAGCAAATTCTAAAACATTTGAAGGAAAGAGGGATTAGAGTAGATCAGTCAGAAGGAGAAAAAATGCAGATAGTTTTACCAGCCATGTGCAAGTCTCTATATAAAGTATATATGTATTTTATTTACCCAGTAAAGTTCAACTCAGATGCAGCATCTTCTTTTTATAAGAACCAACCCAAATATCCCCCTCCCCCCAAAGTTTGAAATGAAGCATAACTGAAGCATCCCCTGAAGTTCAAACACATTCAGATCGTGTTTCTAAAAATTGGTATTAAGTTTCATATTCCCACACTTATTGGTTCCAGACAGAAGAGGAAGTACTGAAATAGCATAAAAGTAATATCCAGTTAGGGAATGGATGCAGGAAATCTCTGGAAAGAAATGATTCCCCACACAGTTTGCAGCTCAGTTTAGCAGCCTCCAGGCACCCAAGCTTTTAAGTGCTTGTCCAAATAGAAACTCTGAGTCCTTTGAAGTTCACCCATTGCTAGCCATGGTGAGTTACTTGCCCTTAGTCACAATTTTGGGAACCCCCATCTACATTAGAGGAATATTGTAATTACACTTGAGCAAATCCCTTATATAAATTTGCTGCAATGAAGAAAAGTACAGTGGGGCTTACGGAGCAGCTTGCTTGGGTTATATCAATGTAGTTACATCAGTGAACATTTCTCTAATGATCCTTTGTAAGGGTTAGATCTTGGAAATGCCTATGCTGTACCAGACTCAAGGTAGAGCAACCTCAGTGCTGCCCTATCCTGTACCCAGCTGCATATTGTTACAAGAATGCTCTATATGTGTATATACACACATAAATATTAAGAT
This sequence comes from Emys orbicularis, assembly GCF_028017835.1. NCBI lineage: Eukaryota > Metazoa > Chordata > Testudines > Emydidae > Emys > Emys orbicularis. The sequence continues at coordinate 44,656,017 of NC_088687.1, read as the reverse complement.
GCCAGTCAATGACACTCGAGAATATGTGGCATCATTCCTTGGATGTTGTAGGACCAACAGAACTTGTTTGATTCTGAAATTTGGTTTCATTGTGATTTGCAATGAAAACAAAGATATTTCAAAAATGGAGCCCAGCTCTACTGGGAAACTGGCTCTAGGGCTGTCTGCATGGTGGGCTGCCCTGGAGTAGGGGATCCTGGAAGCCCTGGGAGCAATGAGACTGAGAGCTTGGTAGCCAGAACTCCCAGTTTTACAGGCTCCTAGCTGCTTGTCAGCCTGCCAGGTGTGCTGTCAAGGAGCTGGGAGCCTGGAAGCTCTGGAAGCCTGGATTGCTGAGCAGCTGAGAGCAAGGAGCTTCCAGGCTCTCAGCTTCCTGTCAGACTGCCAGGTGGGCTGCTAGGGAGGCAAATGGGTAAGATGACAGGAAACCAAACAGAGTTCCAGTGCAATTTCATCAAACTTGAACCATCTTCTCAAAATGAATCAGCAATTTTTTACAAACAAATGTTTAGTCCAAATTTTTCTGAGCAGCTCTAACCATAAGAGAAAGTAATGGGGGAAGATAAGTCTTGCATAAAACTGAACAAATCAGAAGTAATTCATGCTTAACTATGGGTTCTGATTTACTCGTTTTCACTGGATGTGTGAAGTAAGCCAACAGGCTTCTTAATCAAATGTCTTGTCTGGATGACGGCTGCAGGGCTAGCATGAAGGACAAACACGTGAAAAAGGGGAAACTAAAAATACCCTTCAGCAGTACTCAGATAATTCTGAAAACAGCAATATTTTTATGTATAATAGTGACCGTACAAAATGACTAATTACACATTTCAAAAACTTGGGAAAAACTAAGGACAGATTATATGACTATACTTTACATTCTCATTCTGTGATAATTTAATTATATTCCTACCAGGAATAAATTATTTATCACACTATAATAAATTCTATAGCTCCTCAGAATTTCATAGCCTTTGTCTACATCACACATGGACTCAGGATGTACTAAGCAAGGAAACACAGGTCTTTGATCTCTCAAGCTGAAGAATTCCCTTTAGCAGTGGTTGTTGCTGTGGTGGTATAGATTACTTAGCCATTAGATTATAAGACTCTGATTCAGCTAGGGGTACTTAAACATGTGCCTAACTTTTAACATGTGAGATGTCTTGTTGACTTCAATGGACAACTCACATGCTTAAAGTTAAGCATGTGCTCAAGTACCTTGTTGAATTGGGACCTGAGCTTTTTGGTATCATCAAACTGTCAATTGCATGCCTTCCACACTCTTGCTGCTAAACAAATAATAATATTGCATTTTTCACATTCACAGCACATTATATCTTCTTGGGCCAGACGCTAACGGGAAACTTGATCATATACACTAGGTGGTGTCTGATATGGCATCCACTGATATCATGCAGTGCTCATGAGCTGCATGCTCATGCTACATGTTAGGCTCACTTTGTCATTGCAATTCAGTGGTTCACAGGAAGTCAAATAAGTTAGTGACAGCACAACACTTCACTCTTCTCAATTATTCCATGCACTGGCTGCACAGCACTTGACATTCAAACTGGGTGAGAGCTCAACAGCTTTAAAAAAACCAGAGGCTCTGATTGAGCTAAAAGAAAATCTCCTTTAACTAATTTGAAATAATATTAGGAGGCCTATCTTCTATGGGTCAGCTGCTGGAGGGCAATGTGCTCCCATGCGCTTGTTGAGGGATGACATTCCATCCAACTGAAGAGTATATTATACATAGATCCAAACCAGTACAGTGCATCACGGTATGATGTGACCTGTGATTATTTTAATCAATTACTTTTGATTTTTATTACAAATTGGGTGTGAAATGCCTAGTGGAATACAAACATTGCCAAACCTATATGAAAATACAAAATAACAAAAACTACGTAAAACAAAAGAACTGCCCTACTGGATCAGACCAATGATAGCTCAGTATCCTGCCTCCAACAGTGGCCAGTACCAGAGATTCAAGTGAATTGTACAAAAAAGATCAGTTGGCGCGATCCACTTCTGTCATCCCCTCTCAGCTTCAGGTCATCAGAGGTTTAGGGTCGCCCCAATCGTAGAGTTGCATCCTTGACCATTTTGGCTAATAGTTCCATCAATGGCTATATCTACCATGAACTTATCTAGTTCTTTTTTATGAACTGAGTTATACTTTTGGATCCTATAGGTAGTGAGTTCCACATGTTAACTGCATTGTCCAAAAACTTCCTCTTCCTTGTATTAAACCTGCTGACTGTTAATTTTATTAGGTGACCACTGGTTTTTGAATTGTGGGAAGAGTGCAAAAGGCATGCAATTGACAGTTTGATGATACCAAAAAGCTCAGGTCCCAATTCAACAATTGTGTAAGTAACACTTCTCTATCAACATTTTCCACACCGTTCATGATTTTATAGACCTCTCTCATATCGCCCCTTAGTCATCTCTTTTCTAAGCTGATTTCTAAGCTGTTTTTAGTCTCTCCTCATATGGAAGCCGTACTATATCCTTGATCATCTTTGTTACCCTTCTCTAAAGCTTTTCCAGTTCAGTTCTGCTATATACGTTTTGAGATGGGGTGACTAGAACTGAACACAGTATTCCATATGTGGGTGCACCATGGATTTATACAGTGGGATTATGAGATTTTCTGTCACATTTTCTTTCCCTTTCCTAATAGTTTCTGTCATGCTCCTAATTAAGATTTTTTACAGCAGAATGACAGATTCTTATGTATTGTCCTGATACATTGACTGTTTTAAAACACTTTGTTTCTTTGAATATAAAACGGTACATAAAAAACATATTCTGTTCTTCAGAACAAAGGAGTGACAGTAATGCACACATTACACAGAGGTTGCACATGTCAATTCTCAAAAAGAAAGCCAAAGATTCATCAGTACTGGACTAAACCATACGTGATATCAAATCGCCTGCAGTGTTTAAATGAGGAATCCAAACTTTAAACAAATGTTTGCTAGTTCACTCACCCTTAATTAGTTTTTATCCACTAAAGCCATAAAACACAGTAACTCATTGACAGAATGTGAAAAGAAACAAATTGGTTAATTGAGGAGGGCAATGTGCTGCATATTTCCTCTGCAAGAGCCCACAACCACTACTTCCTAGACAAAAACACAATCATTGTGAATTGCACGCAGAAGGATTGCTGGGTACTCTGCAAGTAAATTTTGTGTGCTTCTCTAGCAAGGGTTACAGCAAACAGCCTATTGTTCAGGGGAGGCTTCCAATATGTGCCTTCTTTCATGTACTTCCTCCCCACCCCCTACACACACCAATTTCCACAGTCTATGTGCTTGAAAGGCTCTGGATTTAGGTGACAGATGTTCTTGTTCCCTCGCTAATATCCCCCTCCCAAAGCTCTTTTTAGCCCCTAATTCTTCATCTCTCTCTGTCATTTCCAGGATTTTAGAAGCGAGAAATAAGGCTATCTGAAGGAATTATTTCACAAATTCCACTAGGCTGCAACAGCTGTCTTTTATCCCAGACTAGGATTCATCCAGATACCCTTTCTCCAGCTGCTCAGTTGTCACTTTATTCTGCTAAATTCCCACTGTCTTTTGAGTTTCCATGGGATTAACAGCTCACCACAACTTGCTCTTCCCAATAGTAGACTCAAGCAGCCTGAAGTTCAGAAAGCTCTCCTTGGTGTTTCTCATTCCCCTTGTTTGTGAACCCAATCAGACAGCAGAGATGTAGCCTTGCTGTATGGAAACTGAGCTTTTTCCCTAACATTAACCTTGTCTGTAGATGGGGGAGAGTTTATGATAGTCCAGTCAAACTACAATGCAAAGCCATTAAAAGGACAACAGTTTCCAATTGTCACTAAGCAGCACTATCTGTCTCCTATAATAAATATAGGAAAAATATTATTATTTTATTTGATTAATATCAGCTACCACTCTTTGGTATCTGTTGACAAAAGTTAACTATGTAATGGTGACTAGCACTGGTCAAAAATTTTCTGCTGAAGCATTTTTGATGGAAAATGTGTTGCTGCTTTGCAGATACATCAGGAAAAAAAAAAACAGGCTTGTTTATACCTGTGCTTTTTGCCAGCCTATCATGATAGTACATACTATCACTGCTTATTATTAATGTCATAAATACTTACAGCACTTTGTATCTTCAGAGCTCTTTACAAACATTTAAGGTTGAATGAATGGGGCAATTAAGTAGCTTATTGTCCTGTGAATGCAGTGTTTTCACACAGACAAATGCATGCATGCACAAATTTAGAGGAAAACTTATGACTCTTTGTGTCATAATTCTGCCTTCATGTATACAAAATACATTTTAATAGCCTCAGTATTAGTTATCCACATATGTTCCACAGCTGCCTATGAAAGACTCAAAAGTTCAAGTTGCACTGTAAAGTCATGAGGGGCCCTCTGCTGAATGTTACCTTAAAATAACCCAACATGAATAAACTAAAATAGACGAGGAAACTGCATTCATACTAATGTGCACCCCTATCTCCCCACCCCACAAAACCCTTAGCAGCCTTGAAGAATTGACTGGGTACCTCTACTGTACTCTACTCTTTAGCCCCTGGTTGGGGCTATGTGGGATAGCAGGGGGCTGCTGCATCATGACAGCCTTTAGTCATCTTGCAGTGAGTGTAATGTACTCTACTGTATTCTGAAGGGAGTAAAAATGAAATTACATTAAAAATGCTGTGTCCAGATGTACAGAAGATTTTTTCCCCTCTGAATTGAGACTGCAAAAGTTCAAGCATGGGAAAGTATATCAACCTTGCAAAGGGGCCTCATTGCTTTTTTCCTTCTGGAATGCATGGGCAAACGTCCTAACTGACACAGAAATGCAGAATAATTCCATTTAAAAAGACACACTCAAGCAAAGTTAGAGAGACTAGAGTATGGGATTGAAGTAACTTTAAAATATCGGTCTAGTCTCAAAAGTGACTACATATAACTGTGACTAGGTACAACTTTATTATTCAGCAGATTTGTCCCTTCTGTGTATTCAGAACCATATCTGCTCACTTTTGTAATTAAAACAAGTATGCACTAATTTTTAGTCCTATTAAAGTAGTAGGCCCAACCCAGGAGAGAAATGACCAAATCCATTTATTTCCTTTTCTATCATCACTGGAATTGTTCATTAAGACTGTATGCTCTGTGGGGGCAGGGATTGTCTCTTTTTATTACAGGTGTGTACGGCACCCAGCACAACAAGGCCCTGATCCCTTATTTGGACAACACCTAGAGTCACTAAACACCCTCAGTTCCTGTGGAAGAGTCAATGGGAGGGAATTCTTTGGGAATGGAAGCTGAGACTGCTGAGAACCTCCAGCAGCTTGCAGGAGTCAGTCCCAAACAGTTACCCCTGTACAATCCCATTGACATTACTATGGTTTCACAAGTGTAACTGGAGGAAGAATTTGGCCGGCAAAACCTTGCCTGTTGGTGATGATGCATGAGAAGGAAAGAATGCTACACAACTGTCGGATGGGAGGTGGAGTTTGTAGGTGTACTTGGAGAAAACAACTGCTTTACTTTTTGACTGAGTGCATATTTTCAGGAAGACAATGAGTTACAATAGTCAAGGAACTCCCCCATCATGGCCTTTTTTGAGATTCGCTGTTTAAGGACATTTTAAATTTAGCAAGAGCTCTGGGATAATCCACAAGACCTAAGTAAACCAGAATTAATAAACCAACAAAAGATTCTTATTGTTTTTTTTAAATCAAAGGATGAAATAGAAGGTTAATGTAAACATGATCTTAAAAAAAGAGAGAGAGAGGAAAACGAAAAAAGAACAGTTAATCTAGGGGCTGGCCAAACCTGTTCTGCAGGGCTCACTCGTACTCCTTGGGCTTTGCCTGTTCAGTTCAGATTTGCATTGCCCTAATACCTAATTCCCTCACTTTGGAATGTTCAGTAATTGTTTTATTGCCTTAAAGTTTCTTATTGTGGAATTTCAGTGCCTCACAAGGATCAAGATCAGCAAAAGAATTTAAAGGGACTCTCAGATGGTCATTATAATGCCCATGTTTAGGTAGTTTAAAAAGTGTCTTTAGAAAACATTACTTTGTTCCATATAAAATGTTTTTGTTAACAACCTAACACTTTTTAAAAAAATATAACATTAAAACAAGCATACAATAGTAGAAAAAATGGCTCACATTGGTTATGAAGGGTTTACGACGTGGTCCTTCCATAGTTAAGGTTGCAGCTGTTTGTTTCGACACTGATTTCAACTTCCTCTAATATCCACACAAAAAAGTTAGAGCAGCCCCATCATTATTAGCTCTGGGATAGAATGATTCTGGGAAATTTGAAGTCAACTGGACAAGTGCTTCCTAATTTACAGCTACAGGCATGAAATTGAATTGGTTAAAGCCAGAGTCCATATTATGTGCTACTAATGTATGGAAATGCTGACAGACCCATAACTTCATTGTGGCTGCTGAATGCCCCAATGAAAGTGTGTGTAGAAGCACCGAGAGCCAGGTCAACTGATTTTTGAATACTTTTAACTTCCAGATGAAAGCTTGAGCAGGTTTTTCCCCACTGATCTTTGCAACAGCAGCATGTAGTTTGCACTAGTTGTCACATCCCAGCAGCCTGGAGCACGATGATGTCAACTTGCTAGTCCATATGAACCAACAAGTATCTTAATGAAACCAACCTTGAAAATTTGCTTGAAAAATTGCAAAATCCCTTCAAAAGCTACTTGCAATAGAGAAGAAAAGCCTTAAGGAGATTTGAAAGTGGAGGCCAGGTTTCCAAGGTTCAAAAACAGCTAGTAAAAAGACTTTATAAAATGTGAGTTTTTAAAAAAGCTAAATTGCAAAGCAAAAATCAAAACTGAGCTCAGGGCAAATTTCTCTTTCAATGCACTCCAAACTACTGAGGCATAAGGAGGCATTCAGCAAGGAAATCCTGAACTCATTGTATAAAGTATCTTTTTTTGCAAAATACACAGGTAATGTCCTGGTTTACATTCTAAAAGTTTAGTAAGTCTCACCACTCACTGCTTTAAGCCCAGTGCTTAGCAGTTATGAGGGATAGCTCCTTACCTGTTACTCACACAGTTCACCTTCCCCCTCCATCTCCCCCAGCACAGATCTGCTTCATAAAAGTCATAATGTTCATGTTGCCCTCTGTGTTGTAGCTTTTGCACTAGCATTGGAGACTTGCAACTAGTGCCTGCCAGGCAAAAACAAAAACAAACAAACAAACAAACAACCACAGATAGGGGAACAAGATTCCTTTTCACCTTTATTGTAATGTGTCCAGTTTTTTATTTTAAGATAGACAGTCTTCTGATGAGCTCTTAATTCAACGGCTTGTGTTTTTCCTGTTAGTAAGCACCCAACTAATAAACTGAAGTTGCTTCTTTAGGAAATTATGCTGTCAGGAGGGAGCCTGCACGTGTGTGTTAATATCGGGGGTGCTTGCAAAGTTGATTGATAGCCTCTCTCTCAACAAACATCACATGAGCTTTTATAAGAGAAGCTGCAGTTCAGAAACAGGGCTTTACTGTGCAGTTAAAGGTCCTCTGGGGAGGGGGAAGGGGGAAGCCAATTGCAATAACTCGAAATAGCAGAACTACACCCATTTCTTCACTGTTTATAATTCTTAAAACTTTAAAGCTTTTCTTCCTATTAAGGTTTTTGTCTCCCTCCTCCACCCAAAATGTTTGCTTGCAAGAGAAAAAACAGTCCAATTCACAATCAGTAATTTACACTAGGGAACTGAATGGGGAAGTGTGTGTCCTGTTCAAATACATTAGTCTGGCTAACATGGGTGTAAATCCTGAATAGGGTTGCCAATTTTCTACTTGCACAAAACCAAACATCCTTGCCCTACCCTGCCCCTCCTCAGAGGCCCTGCCCATGCCCTGCCCCTTCTCTGAGGCCCCATCCCCGCTAACTCTATCCTCCCTTCCCTCTATCTCTCACTCTCCCCACCCTCACTCACTCGCTCATTTTCAACAGGCTGGCTCAGGGGGCTGGGTACGGGAGGGGTTGAGGGCTCCAGTTGGGGGGTTGGGATCTGGGGTGGGGCCGGGCCAGAAATGAGGAGTTCAGAGTGAGGGAGGGGACTCCAGGCTGAGGCAGTGGGTTGGGATGCGAGAGGCGGTGAGTCTCGGTTGGGGATGAGGGGTTTGGGGTGCAGGAGGGTGCTCCAGGCTGGGATCGAGGGGTTTGGAGGGCAGGAGGGGGATCAGGGCTGTGGCAGGGGGCAGGGTACGGGGGGTGAGAGCTCTGGCTGGCGGTGCAAGCTCTTGGGTGGGGCTGGGATCAAGGGGTTCGGAGTGCAGGAGGGGGCTCCGGGCTGGGGCAGAGGATTGGTGTGTGTGTGGGGGGGTGAGGGCTCCGGCTGGGGGTTCAGACTGGGGATGAGGCGTTTGGGATGTAGGAGGGTGCTCCGGGATGGGACCGAGGGGTTCAGAGGGTGAGAGAGGGATCAGGGCTGGGGTGTGGGGAGGGATCTCTGGGGTGCAGGCTCCAGGTGGCACTTACCTCAAGCAGCTCCCGGAAGCAGCAGCATGTTCCTCCCTCCGGCTCCTACGCAGAGGCGCGGCCAGGTGACTCTGCGCGCTGCCCCGTCTGCAGGTGCTGCCCCCTCAGCTCCCATTGGCCGTTGTTCCCAGGAGCCGCGCAGCGTGGAGGCTAGCCAGGAGCCTGGCAGCCCCCCTGCGCAGTGCCGCCAACCGGACAGTCAACAGCCAGGATCCCTTTTCGAGTGGGTGTTCCGGTCAAAAAATGGACACCCGGTCACCCTGGTGTTACACCAGTGCGACCAAAATCAGGCCAATCCAGATTTGCCAACACTAGGGGCTTTTCAGTTCCTCCTATGGTCTGTGGGGAAAAAACCCTTGTCTATGGGTAAATCCTTGTCTAATTGGTAACCCATCCCTAATACCCTGCTTCTTGGGAAAGGCAGCCAATCAGAACCAGTTGCACTCCTATCCTTTGAATTATTACTTTTGAATGTAATGCTGGTGTGAGGTGGGGTCTATGTGGGCAGGGCCTGGGTGTCAGTGGTTAGGCTCCTTGATCCCTATTGTGGTGCACACTAGTACAAACCAAGAGTTCAGCATTTAATTTAAGTGACCCCTGCCCTCATACTGTTCCTAGAGAATATTGCATAGGCCCAATTAGAAATGTCTGAAGAATTAAATATATAATCACAGAGAGTCTGTGATTCCTTTGCAATCTTTTCTCAATCGAAATCTGTGAAAATGGCTGGCTAGCTACATGGGTTGCATAGTAATAGCTGCTATAGACTGTTAGTTAATTTACCAGCAGAGACCTCAGGGAAGAGGAGTAGAATCAGTACAGCAGCACAAGGAATGGCAGCACTGGAGACAGACTTTTGTTGGAGTTCCTTGCTTGATTCCTCGGACTGCTATAGCATGCCTAGTTATATACTCTGTATGGGATTTGGACATTGTGGGAGGGGATTTATTTTTAATAATTTCAATAGAGGAGTGATGTCACTGTACTATACTCATTTTGGATACTTTTAAGCATGGGCTGGTGAGCTTGTCCCTAGTTGGTGGATGTGTTCTTATGTGCATATTAATAATTTACAAATTTGCACTGACCACATTCCTATCTCTCATTTCAGTTGCTGATACTGTCCATGGGAGTATGTAAAATTCATTCTTGTTCATGGCTCAGTGTTTAATTAATCCAGGTAAATACATTCAAAATTAAGGATTTGGATATGTATTGAATATAAATTGTCCCATCCTTAGACAAAAGAAAGCACACCTTATTAGGTTCAGTGTGGATCTCCAGTAGCAGACACTACACTAAATACAGTAGTGAACAGACATGTTAAGGCAGAAAAAAAGGCATGATTTGCAGAAGTGTAGACTACTGGGAGACTAAATACCTTAGAAGACGGATTATGAGGCACAGGGCCATCCAGATACAGCCAAGGTTGGTAGAGAATAACATCATTACTATCTTATGTATGCTTGGTGGTCTATATAAAATGACTTAATGGTCACAGTCCATTTCCTATTGAATGTATAGGTACCCACATCATGGAAATCACCATCACATCTGGAATCCTTTTTTGAGTGGGACTGGGCATGGAAAAACTAAACTGTCCTCTCATCCCAAGATATGGTCAATCCAGATCAGAAGTCTGGGAAAATTTGTGGTGCTGCTGCTCAAAGTCTTCATGTTCCATGGAGGGCAGACTTCCGTGTCCAGGGCTGTCAGCCTGGAACTTTTCACAGGTACTGTATTACATTCACCTGTGACATGGTAAAAGAAAAGGTTACATAATTTTGCTGTAACATCCATTATGACTGGCATTAGCAAAAATACAACCAAGAATCGAAAGACACAGAATTCTTATGTGAATGAGAACAAGCCTGGCTGAGAGAGAGAACTGGCAATGTTAACTATGATGAAAAAGAATGCGAGTATCAGGGTACTCATAACTGAAAGGCATACATTTAAAATTAATTAAAGGGAATTCATTATATGCAGTATATAGTCAGCTTGTGGAATCAAACACCATACGAGATCATTGAGACAAATGATTTAGCAAGATATCAAAAGGGAATAGATAATTTCATGAGCACGAACACCGTTTGCAGAACCACAATCTAAAACGTCAGAAAGAAAAATACATTGTAAATTTCATGCTTCAAACGATTGCCTGTAAGAGTCAAGAAGAAATGTAAATCCCACATATTAAAGCATTGCGCAACTGCCCACTTAGACTCTCTCTATATATAGAGTCTCTTTCTCTCTCTCTCTCTCTCTCTAGTTCATATTGAACATCTTATAACTTCATAGCTTCATAGGCTAGATAGTGGGACTATCTCTGATGTAAGCCAAATCAGTTTTTAATGTGGATGAGACTACTGACTGGATTTGCGGTTGCCATGTTTTGGTATTTTAATATACCTATACCTAAATCCAATTTACAGTTTGAAATAAGCATTGACAGCCAAATTCATGTTTAAGCCTCGCTTAGGAGAACCTATGTTTTCTTTGGAGGAACTGTTGGAATCCCTCTATGAAGTAATAAACAAAATGTTAGTGCAACAACTACACAATCATTCGCTATCTTCTTTTCTCTGTAGTGAAGTATTACTGGACCTAATATTGTTGTTTCCTTTTCCCCAGAAGAGAAATGATACATGTGTGCTATTTTCTGTGTTTTAATGGAATAAGGCTAAACTGGAATTTGTTCCACCTTCAGTTGTAGCAGTAGACAATGGCAAGGAGACAAAACGATCAAATGACAAATAATTGAGTAGTAGCAGGGGGTAGGGAGTGGGGGTAAAGAGGCCTTGAAAGACCGTGAGGATTTTGATAAGCCCGCTTGAAGAGTTTTGTCTTTTACATTACTGAACAATTGAGATTGTGTTCGGAGGGCATCAAGCAGTTCCAGGCCATTTAGATGGCCTTGATGCACTCTCACTCAGCAGGCGGTAAATACACAGCTCTTTACATCCAAACACCCTTGAATCAGGTACCCTTTATCCGCTGAGTGCACTGGCTCTTACTGCTGGCTTTCTGAAAGGTAAGAGGAGTGTAAAGTCTCATGCTATTAACCCGCTTGAGGAAATATGGCTGAATGGATGTTCTTTCCCTCATTAATAAGACCATTTAGGGACTGCTTCTACAATTCACTTATATTTATGCTTTGGATGAATAGAGGACATCATTTTGAATAGGCAGCCTGACTTATTTTGCAAGCTCAAACAAATGCACCGAGAAGTCTGACTTTCATAGTTCTGACCTTGGGATTAAAAAGTACCACATATGTGTTGAGTGGCTGCAATATTTTAAAAATGCTGTATCACTGCAGTGGCAAAGAAAAGCTGATGTGTATTTTTAAGTTGCTATGGTATCTGAAAGCTGCAGACCATTAGTCAGGTGACAGTTTGCGCCTAGATACCAGAGTGATTGATGCTCTCTAAATACCTGAGGGGGGGAGAGGAAGGATGGATTGATGGAAATAGCCTGATCCCAAGAGGCACTGAACATCTATTATTCCCATTAAAATCAAGAAGAGTAAATATTAAACCAATTTCTATACAGCTGAGTAATCAACAAAATAACAGAAGAATTGAATAACGTACATGCAGCTTATTTTTTTCATTTTCATTTTCAATTTATGTGCTAATATATTAGGCAACTGATATCCAGTGAAGTAGGGGCACAGATACTTTGTACTGCAATGTACTGAACTACCATAGAGGAAGAATGGTCCAAAGGTCAGGGTGCTAGCCCGGGTCTGGTACTAGTTCATATTTTCATTACTGACTTTGATAATGGAATAGACAGAGTATGCATCACAGATGACACCAAGCTGGGAAGTATTGCAGGAACTTTGGAGGATAGGATAGAATTCAAAGTTACCTTGTCAAAGTAGAGAATTGGTCTGAATTCAACAAAATGAAAGGCTAATATCATTCTGGGGTGTATTAACAGGCATGTCATATGTCAGACACAGGAGGTAACTGTCTCACTCTACTTGGCACTGAGAAGGCAACAGCTGGGGCTGTTGTGGACACTACACTTTAGGAAAGATGTGGACAAATTGGAGAAAGTCTAAAGGAAAACAAACAAACAAAATGATAAAAGGTTTAGAAAAGCTGACCTATAAGGAACAGTTTAAAAAGTGGGCATGTTTAGTCTTGAGAAAAGAAGACTGAGGGGGAGACCTGATAAGTCTTCAAAATATGTTAAGGGATGCTGTAAAGACAAATGTGATCAGTTGTTCTCCATGTCCAGTAAAGATCAGATAAGAAGTAATGGGCTTAATCTTCATCAAGAGAGATTTAGGTTAGATATTAAGAAAATCTTTCTAATTATAAGGGTAGTTAAGCTCTGGAATAGGCTTCCAAGGGAGGTTGTGGGATCCTCATCACTGGAGGTTTCTAAGAACAGGTTGGACAGACATCTTTCAGTGATGGTCTAGGTTTACTTGGTCCTGCCTCAGAGCAGGGGTCTGGACTTGGTGACTTTGCAAGGTCCCTTCCACCCCTACTTTTATATAATTCTATGATAAACTAGTTAATACACTAGGTCATAGGCAACCTGTACCATAATAAGGAAGCTGAATGCAAATCAACACTATAAAGTAGGCAACAAACGACACTTTCAAATGGTGATTATCAGAAGAGTCTGTTCTTTCTTCATTTCCCCATTGGAAGAAAAGTTGGCATCCAAAATGTTCATCATTAAAGTAAAAAAAAAAAAACCAACTAATTCAGATATTTCAAGACTCCCAGAAGCACACGCATATTAATGATGTCAACAAAAGTGAAAAGTAATGCCTATGTCATGGGTAAAAATGTAAAAGTCAATTTAAAAAAAAAATGTACCGCATCCCTGAAGAGGAAAATCTTTAATAAAAGGCTTTTTCCCCCCAAATTGTGAATTATACTTGCTATGTACAAATAATTAATTTACTATTATTCACCTGCTTTTTATGGGAATGCTGAGCCCACATGTCACCAGAAATGGGCTCAGTACTCTGGTGCCATTGCCAATCCTAAAATATCCGGTGTTACTGATGATTTTCTTGCTATTGTAATTTTAAATACATTGCTTTACTAAATAGCTGGAAGAACTGTTAAGCTAAATTATTCACCTTCTAGCAACAGAGGGCAAAATTCTGCTCTGATTTTAGTTGCATTGTTAGTGCAATTATGTCATATTTATATTGGGGAAACAGCCTGATCTTTTTTCATGTATGGCATGAGTTGGGTGACCATATTTCCCAAAGGGAAAATGGGACACGGCACGGGGCTGGCCCGAGCCACTTGCCCGAGACCTGCCAGCCCCCTGAGCGAGGCTGTTGCTGCTTTCCCAAACCTTGCCTGTCCCCCAACTGAACCCTTTCCCCCCCATGCGGGAATGGCATCACTTTTCACACACACCCCCCCCCCCCCCCCGCATGTTCCTCCACACCGCACTCCACTTTTTTGACAAATGCCCACTTTCGCCAAAAAAGTTGGTACGGCTGGGACAGGGCTTAAAAAAGAGACTGTCCCAGCCAAAATGGGACATCTAGTCACCCTAGGCATGAGGTTAATAGCATGAGACAACTCCATGATTATAAAACTAAACTTGCTATTTATTAAGAGTACTATTTGCACAGATGCTGCAACTGCAACTAGGTTGCTAGCCATGTACACACAGACAGCCTTCCTGGTGCCTCTTTCAAACTCTTCCCTCCCACACATTCTGCTCCTCCCTTGGAGTTCCATCCAGATTGGTACATCTTTCCTTTTAACAATTTTTGTTGTTGTCATATTTTGTGCAAGCATTTGCTGAGTGGCTAAGGCCAGAGGTTACTAATACATATCTTGCCATAGTGACATGCCCTGTACTGTCAACCCATTACAGCCCATTAGGCCTTGTAGTACTTCATGTATATTGTTTTTTGTACCAGTCTCTCTCTTCTTGTTTGTGTTATGCTGTTGGTGGGGGAATTGCTTCCATCCTTTTGCTGCCTTCATTTTGTTGGGGGTTTCCTGTTAGTCCTCTGTATTACTTGTATATCTTATTACTTCTGACTCTCCTATGTCAGGCCATCTGATGTCTGAGGTGCTTTCTCTGTCCTCCTGGTCCTGGCCTTGACTCTATCTGTTTGGGTGTGCTGGTTGTCTGCTGCTACTCTGCAGTTGTCTTTGGTTTCATTTCCTGAATCTGTAGCTATCTGATATGGCTTGTGTCCCATTTCAGCTTGGTCTCTTGCCTTTTGCCATTGCCTTGTATGGCCATTTGATGGTTGGAACCAGATCTGTCACCTGTGCATAGTGGCCTCAGGACCTTGGCTCCTTTGTTGTAGCAGACTGCCTCCTTACCATGACACTCTCTCTGGGCTTGTCCACACAAACATTTAGTTCACAAGAAGCTGGCGTGTGACTCTACTCTGCACTAGCATAGTGTGTCAAGTAAGTCATACCCTGCAAAATGTGCCTTCAGTTTCTTGATCACAATTCCCATCTGTGATCCTCCAGATTGTCCATCTCCAAGAAACTGGAGTAGGAATCTACAGTGATTCTGTAATTCCTGTCATTAAAAGTCAACAGCTCTGTTATGATCTTCTCACAGATTCGGCTGAGATTTCACGAGGGTGTAGCATCTCTGTTGGCAAACACTATACTCTTTACATACCTCACACTGTTCCATGTTCTCAGTGGGGAATTCACGCCTGACCAGTGGATACACTCCCTGTCTTTTCTCAGGCATGCTTCTATCCCCAGGTGTGATTCATGTATCTGTCACATAATGCCAGCTTTTAAATCTGCTGGGATCACTGCTCAGTCCTTTAAAAACAACAACCCTGTCTTGCACTCACACAACTCATCCCTTACCTGATAGAAAGGGGGTAACCTCCTATGGCACATACACCTTTTAATCTGGCCAGCCCAGGAGTAGAAATTGTTTTACTGCTTGTAGCATGCCCTCCTATTCTGTGTTTTGTTAGATTGTCTTGATCCTTCCATCAGAGGTGCAAAGGTATTGTAACTCGTTGACTTTATCTCCAATTCTACAGAGCCATTTGTGTTGTATTCTGGAAGGTATGCTCTGCTCAGTGTAGCTGCCACCAGTAATGACTGTCCTGGGGAGTACTTTATGCTCACCTCACAGCACTGGAGTCTTCATAAAACTTGTTGTAATTATTTGGGTGCACTCAGCAGTGGCTTTGTCACAATATTTTCTAATGGCTTGTGATCAGACTGCATGTCTACTTTGTGCCCAAAGGTGACCAGATGGAATCATTCAGTTCCAAATTGTTCAGCTCCTTTACTATCCAAACATATCTGCTTTCTGGGTCTGTCAGGGCTGTACTAGCAAATGCTATGGGCTGCTGGCTTTGCATCAGTGTTGCTCCGAGGCCTCCTTTGAAGGCATCACGCTGAAGGTCCACCAGCTCCATAGGTTAGTAATACTTTAGAAATGGTGCCTTGCTGATGATTTTCTTTGCCTGGTCTTGAGTCTCTGACTATTTCCATGCTGCTGTGTGTTAACTGTCTCAAGAGTTCACAGACTGCTGATAGGTGGGTGCAGAATCTCAAAAGATAGTTGGCCATCCCTATTAATTGCTAGACTCCCTTCACATTCTTTGGTCTGGGCATTTCCTTAATGGGTCTGAGTTTCTCAGGGTCCAGCTGAATCAACAGATGTCTGCTGTAGGAGAGTTTAGTTCTCTTCAGCTTTAGCTTGTCTGCATTCAGCCTAATATTCCACTCCGGGCATCTGTCTAGGAGTTGTCACAACTTGGTCTCATGGTCCAGGATTGCCTCTTTGTTGACATTTCCTTCTTCTTCTTCTTCAGTAAGAATGTCATCAGCTACTATTTTGATGCCTGGGAGTCCCTCTAGTGTCTGGTTCAGTTTACAGTGGACGACCTCTGGGGCCGCATTCATACCTAGCAGTACCTGCCAAAAGGTGTGGCAAAGGTTGTCAGGTAACTGGATGGCTCCTCTAGCTCAGTATACCCAAACCTGATTTTGGCACTCTACTTAAGAGCTTGCTATTTATTGAGTACACTAACTACTCATAAAGGGTGAGCAGTAGAGAGGGGACTTGCATGACTTGAGACACAGAAATGCACATTCACTAATATCACAATCAGAAAACAATGACTTGAAAGCAATTCAGAGGCAACTCCTTCAAAACACCCCAGGAAGACATCTAGTTGTCTTTTACATTAAAATTATCCTGAATTATCTTTCTGACATTCTGAAAACATTTGTAAAACAACAAAAGGTTCATTTAATGCATATAAATTGTAAACTATGGGTAATATTGAGCCCCACAGTCCCTGATCCCAAGCTTTCTCTCTCTCAACAGCCAAATCAATCTTTTTATTTCACTTCAGCTCCTGCTCATAATAAAGAATATTGGAAATGAAATGTAGGGGGAAGATCAGTAGTGTTCCCTATAATATTGCTACTTTTTAATATATAGAAAATTAATAGACAAATAAACCACCACTAACAAATGAACCACAACAAATTTGCCTGAACAATGTCCCTGCTCTATAAAGATAAAGAAGAATGTTTTACACTGTAAAATGCTGTAAGATAAAGTAGATGAAACCCCAACAGTATTGTATAAAGGCCAGAGCAGCATAAATGCCAATGGAACAATAAACTGCAATTTATTTCTAAATTTAACATAAACTGAATACTGTCTTGGTTCCTCACCAAGTATTGTCAGAATGTTCACAGGCTTATTTTCTGTTTATCTCAAAAGCAGCAGCCACAGCCTAGACCTGCATCTATTCTCATGGAAAGAAAAATGCTATTGATCATAGGGAGGATTTGAATGTCATTACTTTCTCCTTGTGATTTACTGGTGCACATCATTTAAGATGCAGTTAAGGCCAAACCAGCAACCAAAGTGCATCTGAATTCATTTCCAGCTCCTTTAAGCAGTGACTTGTATTTGCTTTTAATAATATTACCACATATGCCTCATTTAGCCTCCAGTTAAAGATGCCATGTCACCAATTAATAGTACAGTGCAAGTGTACATATTGGCTTTCTAAATGTGCAGAGAGAAGAACATTTATGGAGGCCAAATCTCTGGGTTCAATCCTGCAAGTTGCTGAGCAGTGGGTGTTCAGGACACTCCGCTTATCATAAGAAGGTGTTCAGCTCCTTATAGAACTGTGCCAAATCCTCAGCTGGTATAAATTGGTGACTGAACTAGCTGAGACCATCTATGACACTTCTGAAGGGTGCCAAGTGGTGACTTCAGTGGAGCTATACTAATTTACATCAGCTGAGAATTTGACCCTATGGCTTTAAATAAGTGGCTTGTTCTACAAGTCAATAGAAAGTCAATGGGAGCTAGATCAGACATTTAAAGAATTTGTTTTAGACACAACTTGTCACTTGTTAGACATGTCATACGTCATTCAGCTCCCAATGGTTCTCAAACTTCATTGCAACATGACCCCCTTCTGACAACAAAAATTACTACATGACCCCAGGAGGGAGAAGCCTGAACCCGCCCGAGTCCCACTGCCCCAGGCATGGGGGAGGGCAAAGTTGAAACCCGAGCCCTGCCGCCTGGGTGGGGGGGACAAAGCCAAAGCCCAAGGGCTTCAGCCACGAGCAGGGGGCCTGTAACCTGAGCCCCGCCACCCAGGGCTGAAGCTCTCGGACTTTGGCTTTGTCCCCCCCGCCCAGGCGGGTTCAAGCCAGGGTTCAAGCTTCAGCTTCAGCCCTGAGTGGTCGGCCTTGGGCCCCAGCAAGTCGAATGCCAGCCCTGGCGACCCCATTAAAACAGGGTCGCGACCCACAATTTGAGAACCGCTGAGCTAGGCCAATCACAGCAACATACACACAAGTCACTGTCAACAGAAAACTGTTTACTCAGACTCTTAACAGAAGTTATCCTGCTGCCACTGAAGTCAATGGCAAAACTTCCAATTACTGCAATGAAGCAGGACTGGGCCCATAGTGCCATCTGCCCCTACTTTTTTTATTATTATTATTTCCACCCATTTATTCTACACTCCTTTCTCTTCCTTTATTATCAGATGTTCTTATCTGCTCTAACCACTAGGTGTTGTCATGATTATTCATATCAGTAATACAGATGCATCAATGCCATATTTCTCATTTCTGATCTACAGTGGCTTTACATCCTCAGAGGTGTGAAAATAATCACACTTTCACACTTCATTGTGAATTCAGAAGAGGCCTCATTTTTGTGAACAAATGTGTCTATTCTTAACTGGAAAAGTTTTTGCTGTGAAGACTTGAAATTTTTTTCAGTATCTCATAGGTTAGCAACCTAATTATTTTTACGCTTTTTTTTAAAGGGGAGATTTTAGAGGCATACAAATATGGGAACAAAATTTATCAAAGATTGTTCTGCAGTTTTACAGAGAACAGAGTGATTATGCTATTGATGCAACATGTTATATCAAGTCACACTGGCCTATCCTATAGAGTAATTTAACATAACATGAAGTGATATAGCTTAAGCAATACAATATGGCACAAACATAGCTTAACTGTATATCTGCTGCTCTCCCAGATCTCCAAAGGAAACTTCCCAGAGACTACCTGTCTCAATTTCATTAGGAAATCTGAACACACTAGGTAAATGGGTGTACGACCATTATATCTGCATACTGTCTAATACACCCCCACAGTTGGACAATTATCTGTGTTTTATTTGGGGGAAATCCAATGAGCTTCTCTGTTCTAGATTAAAGTGCATTTTTAAGATGTGAATGCAGGGTGCTCAGTTTGGCACTGCCAATAGGTTCTGAAGCCACTAACTTGCAGTAGGTAATGTTGAGGTTCATAAGTGGTACAGTGGTCCTGTAAAAAGGTTCAGTGTTTGTCCGCTTTTCCTCTCATCTTGTAAATTGAATTAGTCCATATGTCTCTGCAGGCCATAATGATATCAATGTGGCTTTTGCTGTCCTCTGTGTCTATTGCTGTTTTACATCTCAGAAAAGATAACTTTATTATGAGACTGTCTGAGCATGGCATTTCCCACACTTACAGTGTTTTGCGAGCTTGCAGGAAAGATCTGTAAACCTGCCAGGATCACACATCACACAAGGACATTAACCTACATAAGCACAAATTGGATCAATTTTCTTAAAAAGAAACACACACAATTCCACCCTCCCCACACATACACACAAACTCACTTTTTTTTTTAGTAGATCTCTTAGTCATGTAACACTGAAATTCGCTGCCTGATTGTTGCCATCATTTCTGCTTTGCTTCTGAGGACTAGTTTCTATTTGATCTAACCAGACTAATTTGTATTTTTTGCAACAATAAGGGCAGTAGAACCCTGAGTAATGGGAATTGCAAATATTTTCCCCCAATGCTTATCACCCATTGGGTTTACTATTGTAATGTGTGCATCAGTAGCATGTATGGAGAAGAGACAAATTACCCCTTTCAATTCTCTTTATTACAGAAGTCATAAGTAAGGCTGAGAGTCAGATTATGCCATTTAACTTGTGAAGTAATGGATGCTGCCACCTTTCCCCACAGTGCGTAATACCTTATTCCATCAGACGTCCTATTTAAAACAGTGGGGCTATTCACAAAGTAAGATACTAGACAGCATGAGTAAGAGTGGCAAAATATGGTCCCAAATGAAACCACATTCATGGCCAGGTTCTGCCATCTTTCCTCTTGTTGAATAGCACCATCCTCCACTAGGGGTCCCATTGGAATATCCTCAGAGTACCCTGCTCAGTGTGCGTAAGGATGCAGAATGTGACCCTTTTCTTGTATACTGTGTTGCTTAAAGCTTTTAAGCCTGAATCTGCAATCTCAATCCAGATAGTTGTTATCCTTTCCACTAAAATAATAATGCCAAAATACCAACAATGGTCCTAACTGTTTGTTGTTTTGGAAAGCCTACTGTGAGCACAGCTGTGCCAAACCAACTGCAGTATTTAACAAAATGTGTGACAGACCTGAACCCATTAATATTTAAATTGCTGTACAAGGTGAACTTTGTGGCAGAAGATCCCAGTGACACTGAAAAGGTTTAGTTAGCCTCTTAATTTAACAACCATGTGGGATTTCCAGATTTTTAGGTGGCACAATCTATTTTATTGCTGTATAAGAATATTTTCATAGTCAGCAAAATGGTGAAAAATCCTATCCTGATGCTTTAACAATCTGCAAAACATTTTGCAGGCTTTTCTAAAGTTTTGTGTAGAATCACAAGAGACAGTTTCTTACAACAAAAACTGCCTGTCTGATCAAGTGAAAAGGTAACCTTGCTTTGGTCCTGCTTAGTCACATTGGACTAACATCCAAAGAAAAGAGGGCAAATTATACCCTATAGGAGGCCTTGCACCCCATTCCACCATCACTTCTACTTTTGGGCCTATTTTTGTCTTTTTGGAGGCCCCAATTAGCTAGAAGTTAGTCTGGGAATTGTTTGAACAATACTCCTAACAATAATTATATTGGAATTGGAAAAGGTTCAGAAAAGGGCAAAAATATTATTAGGGCTATGAAACGGCTTGTCTATTAGGAGAGATTAATAAGACTGGTACTTTTCAGCTTGGAAAAGAGATGACTAAGGTGAGGAGGGGGATATAACAGAGATCTATAAGATCATGACTGGTGTGGAAAAATAAGGAAGTGTTATTTATTCCTTCTCATAACACAAGAACTAGGGGTCACCAAACAAAATTAATAGGCAGGTTTTAAAACAAACAAAAGGAAGTATTTTTTTTTCACACAACACACAGTCAATCTGTGGAACTCCTTGCCAGAGGATGTTGTGAAGGTCAAGACTATAACAGGGTTCAAAAAAAGAACTAGAATGGGCGACAGGGGATGGATCACTTGATGATTACTTGTTCTGTTCATTCCCTCTAGCACCTGGCATTAGCCACTGTCAGAAGACAGGATACTGGGCTAGCTGGGCCTTTGGTCTGACCCAGTATGGCTATTATTATGTTCTTAATTACAGGTACGCTGCATTAAAGCTTAAACTGAAGTTTTCCCAGCTCTTCATGTCATAAACCATATCTTCTAATGTATTTGTACAGCACCTAGCACAATGGAATCTCAGTCCTGATTGGGACCATATGTTCCCACTGCAATACCACCAATTATTAATTAAGTGGCTTCCAGGAACTTTAGTGTGGTGTATTGAAAACTGTGTTAAAATGAGAAACTATCACTTTAATTTGTAAAGGGTTTCTTGGTTCTGCTTGTAGGCTAGGGGGCTCTGTAGTAAAGTGAAGTGTGCTATGCGTCTCTGTTTTAGGGAACAACCTACTTTGACTCACTCTGTTTTGGGGTTCTTGTGTGTTATTGTTCTGAATCTAAGAAATGAAGTAGTGATATATTTCAACCTTTCAGCAGACTATTTTACGTTTTTATCTATCTTCTCTGAGTGTATGCTGTGAACATACCATTATAGTACAGTTAATTTCTAGATAGGTCACTTGCCAAAATATTGCTGTGGCCACGAATCCACAACGGATTTTCAGCTTCTGAGAGAACAAGATAGGGCCCAGGAAAGTGGCATAAGACTACTGCAAGGCCTGTTTTATGTCTCTATTTCCGGAGTGGCCTGGTCCTCACACAACTTCTCAACTTGGCCATTGTTGGTGAGAGATTCCTTTTGCAAAATTGTACAACAACTTCTGCAAAAACAGTGAAGCTTTCCTTTGTTGCCTACATCACAAACATTTTCAAATGAGCCAGTGGGCTGAATTCTTCTTTGAAATCCAGGCAGGCAATATCAGTTGCAGAAGTATCACATGTATTGACCAGTTCCCAAGTATTATAGCTTTTATGCTGACTGCCACTTCAGAAGACTACCTTGTGCATTCCAGATGTCCCCACAGGGGAGAGGGTCTTACCTCATCTGGCAGATTTTTTTCACACCACTCTAGTGCTTCCATACTGCCCTGTAAGTAATCCTCATTCTTTCAAGGGCTCTCTTGAATCTCCTGGAACTTCAAACCTGCCTATCCTAGTATAGTCATGCTCTTTTACGCAATAGGGTAATGCCATTTCTTTACTCTCTCCTAGGTCAGGCTAATTAGTCCTTCTCTGGCATTGGGGTAAGTGGAGGATGAGCATTACAGACCCAATGGTCATTCCCAACCAGTGTTTTTCAGAAGGAACTTAATAAGGACATGAGCTACGATTATAACCCTGCTCCAGGTTCTCTTCCAATTTCTGCTACAGCAGTTTTAAATAAATAAAAGCAAAGGTCAGTTAAAGAATTTTGGCTAAACCTTAAGCCACCACTTCAGGGAATAAAGAGAAAATGACCTCCTTTACTGCAGAGAGACAGCTGAAATCTTGCCAAGACTCAAAACATTTAGATGATTGGTTAACTGCCAAAAAATTGTTATCCATCAAATGCCTAGTGTATACAAGTTTGTAGACCTATTACAGGTCTTAATGAAGTATAATAAAGACCTTTGCATTGCAGAAGGCAGAGGAAGAGGTTTGCCCCATCAAATCCTTTTGTTTTAGCTGAATTGGACAAGACTAGAGAATCAACTGGCTTCTTTAAGGCCTGGTCTACACTGGGGTGGGGGGGTCAATCTAAGATACGCAACTTCAGCTACAAGAATAGCGTAGCTGAAGTCGACGTATCTTAGATCGAATTAAAATTACTTACTTCGCATCCTCGCAGCACGGGATCGACGGCCGCGGCTCCCCCGTCAACTTTGCTTCTGCCTCTCGCACTGCTGGGGTTCAGCAGTCGACGGGAGAGCGATCGGGGATTGATTTATCGCGTCTACTCTACATGATATAAATCGATCCCTGATAGATCAATCGCTACCCGCCGATCCGGCAGGTAGTGTAGACGTACCCTTAGACTGAGTGACTGACTAGCACTGTTCATTCACCTAGAAGGTATTTGACATGCAGGCAGGGTATTTATCACATTACAGTTGAGTGTGTTGTCACTGTAGACCCCATTACAGTGTTTTGGAGGTAGAATTTAGTGGAAGCTCAAAAAGTGTTTTGTCCAGTGATAACACACCCACCTTTGAAACACCAAGTTAGAAGCATTACATCAACAGGAAAAATGCTCATTGGCTAACATCCTGAGGGCATGCTTGTAAAAGTGGCATCTTTCAATTAACCCTTTCATGGGTTTCATATGCAGCACACTTACTGAATAATGCCCAATTTAATAATCACAGACATGTTGGGCTAAATCCTGATCTGAATGATACTGATGTAAATCCTCTTAAATAAGTTCAATTACTATGGATTTTCACCAAGGTAAGAGGAAATCAGAATATGAAGTACAATGAAAGTTTGCTGAACTACTATGCCTTTAGCATTTGCATGGTGGCTGGGCAATATCCTAACCCCATTGAAGTCAGTGGCAAAGCAGCTATTGACTTCAGTGAGGCCAGGATTCCAGGAGTGTATGTAACAATGCATTATTTCTAGTGCCTTTCAATCTACCAGGGAAGCCTTTGCCTTTCTAGGGTTGCCCCTCAGCCAGTATTTAATCAGCACAGTCAGTATTTGTACTGCAAATCTAGTACAGAGATTCCCCTACAATACAAGAGGGAATACTTTGTAGCCCGCATATTTTATTGCTATTGTCTGGTATTTTTCAGGACTTCTCCTTTGAAAAGCAGCGACCCTACTTATCAAATTGGATAATTTTTTGAGATACATGTTCAGCTTTCTAGCCTAGTTTTAAGTTTATAGTAGATTAGCCTGTCAGGTCAGGAAGTCCAATGCAAATATTTGGACCAGCACAATGTGAATTTTTTATTTCTCTTGTTGGGATTTAGCAGACTGAGACTGACCCCTAGTGATGTGATGTGAATCTGGGTAATTAGACCAATTTTTGTTCTTCTCAAGTGATTTTAGTTTGTTGTCAGATCTCCAAATAAACCAAAAAGGGAGTTTCGTGATATGCCTCATTAATATGCCTAGCTTCTACAGTTAGGTAGCAAGCAAATTGTTACAAGAAAGAAAATTCTATTAATTGTGCAGTTGTTGGATTATTGTAGCCACATGTTTGCAGCTGCTGGGCTCCTTCTCTGCCTCTCCCCTGCATGCCAGCCACCAGCAAAGTTTAAAAGATTGTATTCTCTCTAACATCTGAAATAGGTCCTACAGAGAAAGAGAGAGCAGAAGTTTAAAAAGATGAACTTCTTTCAGGAAGTAACTTCTTATATAAGGGAATCTTTCTTCTAAAGAAGATTTGCTTACCAAAACATAATACAAGAGCCAGTTAAGGAAGTTGGTAATTTAGGCTTAAATCAAGCTCTATTAATGTTGTTCTTCATCATTTTACAGTAGGAAATCTACCCCTTTCTTACCCAGAGGAAGGGCCTCTGCAGCTTTAAGAGAAACAAAATATTGTATGAGAGGTGCTTAGGCTCTAGGAAGAGAGGAGAAGATGGAGATTAAAAATTAATTCTGACTTCTTTCTGCCATGTGTAATTCAGTAAATACCCTACTACAGCAAACATTTTTGAAATGCAACATTTTTATCTTCAAGGGGAATTAGTCTTTGTTCTAAAATTGTCTGTTACTGAGAAAATAGCTATTTATAGTTACACTCAGATGAGGGGAAAATAAGTTAGTTAGGAGCCTCTTAATATAATTCTAATTAATAGGCGTTTGTGAAAAGTATGCAGCCATAAAATGAATGGTATAAAATATCTGAGGGTTCTGTGCACAATGTGGATACTTGGCCTAGTATTGTCCTGGGACCAGTATAAAATGGTTACAAAATCAAATTTCAGATCCAAGTAAAACTGAAAATTTAGAACTTCTGTCTGGCAGCTGGAACATATTATGAAGTCAGTTGGATTTAATTGCACACTAGTTATCTGCAACCATGACAACTATCCACAAAAACAATAAATGGTTCCATTTAGGATTTTGAGCCAACTAAGACTTTAGGTTGAAGAAAAAGTACTGTAAGTCCTTCCATGGGAAAAAAGTTTCAGATGCCAAAAGCTGCAGAGAAAGCTGCCACCTTCTGTCATTTGGGGGGAATTACTCTGAAACTCAGATTTCTCATAGGGAGAGATTAAAACCCATCAAATGTACAGTATAGTCCTGCCACACACACAGCTCCCTAGGCTTTCATTAGGATTTACCTGCACATGAAGAAGTGTGATTACATGGGGAGAGAATTCAAATATTTAAATCTTATTAACATAATCTCTGTTAATTTTATGGGTTTAAGGAATTTTTAGTCCATTCATACCATCTAATTTGCTACCTGGGAGATATAAAAGGAATTCTTGTATATGTGCAGATGTCTGTGGGCTGTTAGTTAGAAAATTGAGGAATTATGATACGAATTCTGTGCATAAGCTTTGTTTATTAGCTCTCTTTAATAAAAGTGTGCGTTAATCATCAGAAGGGAACTAGGAAAAATGCCTGCAATGGGTTCACAAATTTTACTGACTGTACAAATGACTGTAACTTGAATAAACTACAGGAAAGGTGAGGGACATGGCTGCGGGAGGACCAGCACTATGTCCTATAAAACAGGAGCAATCTTCCATAGCAAAGAAGCAACTTAAAGGAGAAAAAATGCAACTAGTTACATTAATTTTACATTTACATTTTACATTCATTTATTCATTTTAGTTATATTCATTGTATAGATACTGTGCATCTATGACTGTTTTCTCTGTCAGCCTGTAGCTGCTCTGAATTATGTTGATTACAATCTAAGCAGTAAATTGATCAACAAGTTTTGATAATCTCTAAAAGACCTGGACCAGTTTCCTTCTCTTATCTTCCTGGCTTTCTATTAATTAATATTTTCCCTATTTAATCACTTAATTTAATCATTATCTGCTTTAATTATACCATTTACGATTTAGGCCCTGATCTTTTGGCCAAGCTGAGCTGCACCTAGACCAGTGAGGAAAAGTGACTGTATGCCACCTTCGCCCAAGTTCTGGGGCTGCCAGGGGCTGATTCCAACTCTGGCACAAGTTTAAGCAGTCTCAGGGCTACTCTAATTTATGTCAGCAGTAACAACCCCCAAAAGACTGTTCTGCTGATCAGGGATCACTGGAAAGTAGCTCCTCCATCAGTGCCCCTAACACACTCTGACAAGCCCCCACCATGCCCACTATGCTGTAGGAGGGCTGTGAAGTGGCGCTGTAGAGCCCACTATGCCAGTTCTATGCCACTCAAAGATTCCTCTAGACAAGGGGAATCCCCACTGGCCATTTAAAACAGCTGTGTGGGCCCTTTGTACCACTCAATCAGTGAACAGAGTCCATGAATTTTATTTCTTGTCGTGACACTGTAGGCAATATTAAGGACCTAAGTGGCGGGTAACTATAATTGAGTTTTACATTGGATTCTCCCCCTCTCCCAATTAGTTAGCTGTTTTTACGTGCAATTTATACTGTATTTGATCATCAAAACTCATTCTGGCCCTAAACTGCTGTTTATTGAAGCAAAATTCATATGTCATAGAGTTTAAAGCCAGTAGGGACCACTAGATCATCTGGTCTCAGGTCACCAGCACCAGCCAGCACCCACACACTAAACTCAACAATGGAAAGGACACCAGATTAAATGAAACCCACAGGAGACTAGACTATTATGTGCCACAGGCAGAGAATAGGAGGGCACAAGTTGAACCAGGGAGTGGGGCCCCTGCAATGGCAGGGAAATGATTAAATGAAATATACCCAGATAATCCTGGTAAGTGATCCACACCCACACACTGCAGATGAAGATGAAAAAAACTCAAGGCCACTGCCAATCTGACCTGGGGGATAATTCCTTCCTGACCTCACATATGGTGATCAGTCAGACCCTGAACGTGTGAGCAAGAATCAGCCTCAGAGCCCTGGCTCTGACACCTCGGAGCCCTGGCTAACCCCACCCCATGTCCCATCTCCAGCTGGAAGTCCCTGATGCTTCAGAAGGAGATTTAAAAAAAAAAAAAAAAAAAAACAAACCTCCAAGAACACATTGGAGGGAGGGGGAATCCCTGACTCTTGCCAGTGGCCAGCTGAAACCCTGAAGCATGAGCTTTAGGAACATAAGACATAAATTTGAAGTGAGCCCCAGGGCTGCTGAGCCCTGCCCCCTACCATAATGAGCAGCCCCATCATACAACTGCACTCATAAATTTGCCCATCTATCCCTTAAAACTAATTAAGTTGTTTGCCCTTCCTTCCCCCTACAACTCCAAATGGGAGGCTATTCCAGAACCTCACCTCTCTGGTGGTTAGAAACCTTCTTCTAACTTTCAAGCTAAATTTGTTCATGGCTAGTTCATCTATTTGTGCCAACATTATCCTTTAGCTTAAATAGCTCTTCACCTTACCTGGTGTTTAAGTCCCCCCCACCCCTGCCAATGTATTTATAGAGAGCAATTGTATTATCTCTCAACCTTCCTTTTGCAAGACTCCAGCTCATAAAATAAGCCCTCTATTCCCCTGATTATCCTACTAGCTCTTCCCTGCACCTGTTCCAGTTTAAATGCTTCTTTCTTGCATATGGGTGACTGGAATTATACACAGTATGAGGTCTTACCAGTGCCTTGTTCAATGACATTAATACTTCTCTATCTTTACTAGAAATGCCTTACCTAATACATCCTAGGACTACATTTGGCTTTTTTATAGCCACATCCCATTGGTGGCTCATAGTTATTCTGTGATCGATCCATACTCACCCAGGTCTCTCTTCTCTTCTGTCTTATCTGCCTCCTGTCCTATTGATATTGAGTGAAATTCACTCTAGTACAGAGGGTCAGCACAGATCTATATAGCACTTAAGTCCTGATTTGAGAGCTTAATTGGGACTTAAGTGGGGTATAGGCCTTGAGCTAACACCTTGCATTGGAGTGAATTTCATCCATTAACAAGTCTTTTTTCATAATCCTTTATTTGTGGTCATTTCCTTGGCAAGAGCAGGTAAGCCACACTGCATCAGAAATACAGACACAATGCATGGGGTTCTATTATGTAAAAGGAGGCTATATAACTGCATGGAGTGTGACAAGTGACATGACATGAAGCATAATTTTTAAAAAGTGTTTGTTTTCTTTTCATTTTTTTTGCTGGCTAGTACTCCCCAAGTTATTCAGGACAGAGGTGATTGCTACGTATGTGCTGTTTGCCATTCTCATAGCAGCTTGCAAATAGTCCCTTTGCCAATGGGACTCTGAATGATTGTATCCTCCAGGAAAGCTAATTACATTTCTGAGATAACAGCTGCAGTTAAACTATAAGGATTTTAGATTTTCTCTTCATCTGAAGTGCAATTAAAATGGATACATTTAAGGCTCTTTTATATGATTTGTCAGGAAGGTGTTTGTTAGAAAAACTTCCAGCTTCAGGAAATACAAATAAAGAGTTTGGCACTAAAATGCATCGATGGTCAGAAATCAGTTCTTAAGAGTCAGTGTAGGACTAATGAAAAGCACATGAGTAAGCATCCAAAATTTTTGGTGTGTACCCAAATTCTTCAAGACCTCCCTTTCTAGGAACCTTCGGGAATTCCTCTGCCTCATAGAATGCCATCTACACAGCCCGATGTTTGTCACCCAACGAATCCTGCATCTTGGCAGGGGGGTTTCTTCTAACCTTACAGTTCTATGATTCTATGCTTCTAACTTCTGTTCAGAGATGGAACACATTTTAAAGCTAAGAGTTCTGTGTAAGATCGAAAGTTTGTACCATCCACCAACAGAAGTTGGTCCAATAAAAGGTATTACCTCACCCACCTTGTCTTTAGCCTATTCTAGTGAGTAACAGGTATTTCTTCATTTATTTTGGAAGCAGGTGTCCATCAGCACAGATCCAATAACAACAGTGATATAGAAGTGGCATTTTAGATTCACATAATTTCAGAGCAATTAGAATTTTTCTCACTGGAACTTGAGTCTCTGTAACAAGCTATTATGCATACCAACAGTTTAAGTACAAAATAAAGTCTTCGCAGTAGCTCACAGTACCATAGGAACATATGAATGATAGAAGCATTTAGGTTAATTTTCTAGTGGATATTGTCTTTACTTGGCATTCAATAGTTCCCATTTAAGTCAATGAAAGCTGTTAAGTGTTCAATACTTTTGAAAATCAGGCCATTTAGTTAGGAGCCTAAATCTAGGCACACAATTTTGAAAATCTTGGTCTATCAGTCTCAAAACTTGGTCTGCATATCTCCCAAGTACAAACTTCTTGTGGTATCTGCAGTGAAGATATGTCCTTTAAGGTCTGTAGCCAGCTTAGCTGAATAGATAAATTAGGGGGAGCTTTAAGCAGTTTGGATATAGCCACCTAAGCAATTACACCAGACTCTGAGTTGCTGAGCTGAATCTATAATAAAAGATATATTCTGATCTTCCTAGAGTCCTGGTTGACTTTCCTTATCCAGAACCCACAAACACTTCAGAGATTGAGATCCTGGCTCAGTTGTCCATAATGCGAGTTTGCCATTGACTTCAGTGGGGCCAGAATTTCATCCTAAATGAGATGTGCAGAACAATTTTTGAGACTGAAGGAAGAAGAAAACACCCACCAAACGTCTGGACTTCAGAAAGTTTTGGCTCAGGTTTCTAGTGAGTATAGGATCAAGGAATCAATTCTTATTTTATCCAAACCATTCCACTCCCCCCTTACTTTATCATGGAATGATGTCAGACTGTTACAAAAAGCAAAATATTTCATCTCATGTAGTAATAGGGGAAAGGCTGTGAGGCAACATTTTTTTCCTAAGCTATATTTTTTCTGCTGGATAAATTTTCTTATGCTGGTCATGCTATTTGAAGGTAATGACCGATAGTTTTTTTCCCCCCTCTTGTTCAAAGACTTAGTTACATTAAACACCATAAAATTAACCAACAAATGTACAAGCTTCAATTCTGTCATTTATACCTTGAGAACCACTGCAAGCCATTAATTATATCGGCACATGTGGAAAACAACCGTACCTTCATAAAGCAATCTGAAAACTCTCTTTGTTTTTTTGAATCAATACAGACAATAATGTTTTATTTTTCATATTCTTTCTCTTTTCAGTAGATTTTACCTCTGGCCATAAAAGGCTTAAATAACAAAAAATATCTTCATTCACGTTCACTGCACAACCCAGCAGACAATTTAAAATTTAATAAGCATAATATTATTAAGGCTGTTCTTTATCAAGTGCTAGGAAATGAGCCAATTTGATAAATGAGGTTGAAATTGGAGCTGGGTATGTATATTAATCATGTAGCCAGGGCTTAATCAATCCAGAATTCATGCTGTTCAAGTATCAATTCTGAGAACTGTGAACACTTGATATTATTGTGCAGCTCTATTATCAATTTATTAGTCTCTTCCAGTTCTTACTGAAGCACAAGAAGAATCATATATCATTAAGTAGAATATTATACATTCATATATATTGCCCTGACCCATAAAGCGCAACATCATGCCATTTTGCAACAGATCAGAGGAGGCACAAAAAAGAAAGGATGCACTCTACCCTTTGGCTAGTAGGATGTGGTACACTTGGGTGATGTGTATCTCTCCACCTGCCGAGTCCCAGATATGGGAGTCAAACTGAGACAAACCCAAAATGAGGGACCCAAAAGTAATTTATGTAGGAAACTTAAAATGCTGTGGGATTAATTCCTTCAGTGTATATCAATCTTTCCATAACCTCAACTTCTTTATTTATGGTTTGAAAATGAGGGGAAAACAAATATATATGGTGCATTGGTAACTTTGGGACAAAAATGAGCGGCAACTCTTGGAATGAGAGATATTTAAGATATTTATAGGGTAGGGCAAATGTTAAAGTGTATTAATAGTTGGGGAAAAAGCAGTATATAAAATAAAAAGATAGAGAAAACCTAACAAATATATGCTAACCTTTGCAGGTTTGATTTGCGTAGAATGACAGTGCTTTGTACATTTCTTCTTGGAGTACAGTGTGGGGGAGAGGTGATCAGGAAAAAAAGCAAAATACATATAAAAGAAATCATATACATCTGAATGAGATTGTATATTGAAGAAAACAAATGAAATTGTTAGCTGGAGTCTGGAGGTTGCTTTTTTGTGTGTTTGCTTTCTGGCAGTGGTATGGGGGGATCTGGCAGTGCTAGTCACTGTTCCTCAAAGTATGCAAGGAAGGAGATAAGACTAAAAACATAGAAAATGCTCAAATGAATGCTAGAATAGCTCATCTGGAAAAGTCAGTACAAATAACAGAATGGGGTTCTGTGTGTGTTTTCTTTTCGTAAGCACTCGGGTCTTGGAAAATAAGTGTATGGGTGCTGTTCTGTGAACATATTATACGATTTATCTGTATCCGTTTTTCATCTAAAAATAAAGTTATTTTCCACTGGGAGGTGTGATGAGGTGTATGGATCCCCGCATTGGGCAGGAAGGGTTAAAGAACTGCTTTGAGTTTCAGTAGTTCCACCCTGCCACACCTGCAGGGTGTGTCAGGTATGGATAAGGGCCTTAAAAGGAAGCAGTGCCATTCTATTAACTAGTAGCCCTGGGAGAGGAATATGCCTTTAAGTCCTGGCTTTCTGGGGCGCTCATGTGAGGCATTTCAGAGGCACTGGTAGGTGGGCCAGACCCCAAGTGGTTACTTCAGTCACTTATAAATTATTTGCTGGAGGGTGTTGTATTAAACTACAGAATGTCAGTGATGAAGGAAGGGAGTCTGCTGGTTTTCTTCCCCCTCCACCCATTTCCTTGTGGGGACTCTTAATAGTCCTGAAAGAGTTAGACTCCTACAAGAACCAGCTGGAGTCTCCCAAAGGTCCCTGGAAGGCACCTCTGACTGCTAATGATTATTTTGCATACTGCTTTCTTCTCTTTCTGTTGGGAACTTTGCTAGCCCTGGAAAGGGTTGAGTCCTGCAGAGTTCAGCTGGAGGGATGAGTCACACACTTCTGGATCTGTGCTGGTGACCACCTGGATGTGGAGGACTGATAACTGGGCGAGTACAGGATCTTGTCACACATCCTGTGGGAGACTAAGCCCATGACAGGAGGCACAAGTTTAATTCTCAAATATTGTATACAAACGTTGATGGAACTTAAAACTGATAGCGAAGCACAGCTGCAGTCAATAAGTATGCCTTTTAAAAAAGAGCTTGATGCAGGAATCACTGGGTGAAATTCTGTGAGATGGTGATAGTGGCCTCTTCT
This sequence comes from Emys orbicularis, assembly GCF_028017835.1. Classification (NCBI taxonomy): domain Eukaryota; kingdom Metazoa; phylum Chordata; order Testudines; family Emydidae; genus Emys; species Emys orbicularis. Next base: position 44,623,358 of record NC_088687.1, on the reverse strand, counting down.
GACTTAAATATTGTGACTCCATAAGCAGCAGTGACAATGACTGGGAGTGGATGGAGATTCACTGAGATCAAGCAAGACATGGACTGACCCAGTCTGATTCTTCTCAGCATTCTGAGATTATTCTGAAAATTTTAGGAAGAAAGGAATTTTTACTGTTTTAAACACAATATTGTTCTTTCAGATACAGAATTCTCCCTGACTTCAGTAAAAGTTATACCAATGAAAGGACTTCAGGTTAAGTTACTTATTCTTAATTTTGTGTACATTCTTTTGTATCAATATTCTCTGGTATCTTCAGAGTTTTGTCTACACACCTCTGGCTTGGCCTCTTTTTTTCTTTTTTTCAAATATAGACTTGTTTTTCCAACTCCACTGCATGACTAAGATCCTTTACTCTGTATCATTTTGGTTGATATCTGTTGGACTTCTATCCCTAAAGGCTCTTTATTTCTAACATTACATGGTCTGCCAAAGTCTAATAGCTGTGAATAGTGCCACAGCCAGTAGTCAGTTATGCCAATATTTTTCATTCAACAGGAATTGCAGGTGCACAGCATCTCTTAAAATCGAGTTAATTATTTAGTTGCCTAACTATAGATTCTAGTGTCCAACTTCAGGTATCCAAGTTTAAAAGAATTGACCTAACGGCTTGATTTTTGGGAGGCGGCCTCTACGTTTCTGCTCACAATTATTCCAAGAGCATTTTGGTTGTGACGATCTGTAGGTATAATTGATGTGAATTAGTAGTGGTAATGGGATATTCAAGTGTTCATTGTCGGCCTAACTCTGTTCCTATTAAATACGGTGGAGGGTTTTACATTGGCCAGACTGCTGCATGGAAGTCAATTCTAAGTGCTTCTGAAAATTTCAGCCTGTCTAATTATCTGAGTACAGTTGCAAACTGGATACTAATGCAAGTGACATCAGTTGATCCTGCAAGTAACTGTGGGTGAAAAATTCAGCCACAGTTGAATTATGCGGGCAAAATGGCAGGGACAAGATAGGCTGTTTCCAAATCTGGCCCCAAAGGCTCAGAGACCAATTGCGAATGCTATAGACTGTGTGCCTGTTCATCTTTGCAATGAAGATTGGGCTACATCATTCAGCTTCCCCCACTTCACTCATGTTTTGTGCTGAGGATGAATTAAGTGTCCCTCTCTGGCACTCGAATTTATAAATCTTATTTTCCCAGAATTACAACTTAACCACTAAAATGTTAACTTCTGTCTGAAACTTGGCAAAGAATTTCTAAATTCCAGGGAAACTTAGTTAATGCAAACTTTCAAGACTACAATTAATTGGCAGTTCCTAACCTTCTGACTGTCCAAGAAATGAAAGCTTAGCAGTTTCAGATGTTTGTTTATACTCAGCAAAGCCTTTTCTTAGCTACTTTGCATGAAATGTGGAAGGAAATTCATTTTTGAAAGTGTGGGAGGCACTTAATTTAGTAACTTTATTTTTTAGTTATTAAGGTTTGAAACTCAGTCACTGCAGTGCTCATGGAAGTAATAGTTCCTAAATGTTTTGGTACATGGATCTGAATTCACTTTGTAACTAGAGCAGCATGGAACCACATGTGAAAGCATTTTGCAGGGAGTTTCACTGAAGCCAGGTGCACAAGCCAAGGCTGCATTTTGAGTGATCCTGGGTCAAGCTATGATTTTTGGTGGAAACCATGAGAAACAGTCACATGGTTTCTCTCAGAGCTGTAATAGCAGCAGGGGGAGGGGGCAGGGGGAAGCAGAGAAGGGATTCATACAGAATAATCTACCTCTCAAGCCTTCTATCCCAAGGGCCAAGATTAGCAGGAAGAATCTTCACATCTTCCCACCCTGGTGTCACAATCAGCCCCTCATTTCTGCTCCCCACGTCTTGAAACACAATAGTTGTAGAAATGTCAATATGCTACACTGAATTTCTTACCTTAAGAAGACACATTAATCAATGTCAACTTTTAAGATAATTGTGACATGTTCCATTAATAGAAAAAGTTATACAAGAATGATCTTAGGATAACTACAAGTTAACTTTACTTGGTGTTGACTTTGACTCATGGATAAAACACTTAACAGTCAAGTGCAACCCAAAAAATCTTTTATTCAACTAAAAACTGAGTACTAGAGTCAAATCTGGCCGTAAGTGTTACAGTGAAAGCTGCTGGGAGCTGAGCAATCTTGAAAATCTGGCTTTGAGCTCTTTCAAAAATCAGGCCCTACATATGTAACAGATATTTAATAAAGTTACTTTGCAAAATGAAGCACAAAATAGTGTGAAGATAGTATTTGTATTAAACCAGGCACAGTATGTAAAGATCCCAAAAATCTATTGGGCTGCTTAACTTCTAAAACAGCTAGTGGACGCATGGACTGGATAAAAGACACCTATGTACTGCCTAAGTTGAATGACTTTTTGGAAATATTTAGGCAGACAGACACCATCTAGTGGTGTGTTGTCCCTAAATAAATGAGAATTTAAAAGCTGAAAGCAATATATAATTTTAAATGTAATAATACTTAATGCCTTAGTTCTTTATAGGTTCAAAGCATTTTTCAAGCATTAATTAGCAGAATTATAGTTCAATGATATAAAATCGACTACATTCTTGAGTTTAAAACATTGGGTTTATATGTACTTTAAAAAAAAAAAAAACATTCTACAGTAATGGTCCAAAATGCTACAGTTTCACTATTGTATAATACTGTCTTGGACTATCATTATAGAATACTGCAGTATTTATTTGATAAGGACAATCTTAAAGCCACTGTGAAGTCCTTTATTGAGGCAAATCTCTAACAGAAAGCAATAAGTTTTGCTTCCGTAAGGACTATGGGATAGGGTCTGTGGAGTTTATTTTAAAATAAACTCAAATTAAACATGGGTCTTGTCTGGTTTTGGCTCATTTTTCATGCTATATTAAGTGCCAACATCCCTGTGCTGTTACTAGAATGACATTACTGATGCAGTAGACACCAGAGAGCAGAATGCCATTTCTAGAATGCTCTTGTGGTGACTTGGGGAATCTAAGTACAGTTCATGAATTCTACTTGGAGATTGACCTTTCTGAATATATCTTTATCAAACTACAAACTCCATTTTGATTATGAGGCTAGTCTGTCTTTTTGCTGTTTTTTACATCTGTTTTGGGATAAAATTCCAAGAGGTAATGGTAACACAGGGCTAGCAATGAAGGCTCATTAAACCTTGGTAATCCTCTATTCAAATGGAAGCCCCATTTGGACAAAAAATGACCACACCAAGGAAACCAATCTACCAGGTAGGCTGATAACTAATCAACAGATCACCTGGTTAGGCTGATCACGAATCATCTGACAAAGTCCTCCTTCTATGAAGTTGCAGTTGCCTATCCTGCCAGCCATTTTGGGGAGAGAGAGAAAAGGCCGGAAGTAGAAGAAAAAGCTGTGCATGAGAAGGGGGAGGATCCTACACACTCTAAGGACTCTGACTTAAATCCCAAAGAATGCTCCAGAGTGATGGGGAAACTGAAGCAAGGAAGGATGTGTCAATTTTAGTCTGGATCTGTATATCTCTTGTGCTGTCTAAAGAGTGATTGTTTTGGGAATCTTTGCAAAGTCTGTGATATGTGTCTCCACTACCATGCATCCTGGGAGAGGTAAATCAGAGTGACCACAAGGTTGAAGCTCTGGGAGATCTTGTACTTAAGTGTGGGGGCAAGGCGGGGTGGGGCTGGTCAACACTGGTCCTGAAGGTGTAGGGCAGTTGAGTTGCAAGGTCCCACTTCCATGAAGGGGTAGCAGACAGGCCAAGGAAAGAGACAGTGCTGCAGTGTACTCAGATCAAGGGAAGCTTCAGAGCACACTAGTCGAGCATGGTGGGATCCAAACAAGCAGCCCAGTGAGTGTACAGAGGAGGGAGCTTTACCAGGGCTGTGGTAACTGTTCTTTGGGGAAGGATCTTGAGACTAGGAAGGTTCCCTATCATACAGTGCCATGTGTGTTGCAAGCTGCAGAAAACATAAGAGGACCCAGCAGAAGAATTACTAGGCTCTGCTGACGAATGGGATAGCAGATTGGCCAATTGCTATCAGAAGACTGCCTAAAGGCCCTTAAATGGGTAAATGGGGATGAAGGGAGAGAGTGCAAGGAGTTCCTCTCTCCAATCTGGGGTAGCCCATGTAGGGGAGGCTGGTATTTGCTGTAATGGAACCTCATTGAGCTGCCACCACTACCCCCACCCTGTTGGCACTGCCGGCCAACCAGGGCCATTGGTGCACAACTTCAAATGTATGGCTGCCTGAGGATGGCATCAAAACCCTAGCTCAGTCAGCTGCAAGCAGAGAGAGCATTGCCACTGCCACTGAAGTCCCTTCCCTGACAATGCAGCAGGAGAAGCCTCACAATGTGGAGTCGAGAGGAGCAAGTCTGAGTAGCTATTGCTGTCGGTGCTGTGGCAGAGGAGCACGTACTGTCCGTCTGCTGCAGAAACACCCTGCCCTCTGAAGGTAGCAAGAGTAGCAGCGGCTTAGAAGGAGGAAAGGCCAGGCTAGCAAGGGACACAAGGCCCCTCTGCAGCATAATGGGGGAGTCAGGAGCTCAAGTCCTTGTGCACACTGAGGAGCTTCAGGGGCTTTTCATTCCTATTTTGGATCGAGAAGGTGGAAAAACCTGAGTCTATGTGACCTGTGTAGGAATGCAGACAGCTGCTAGAATTTTGATTCAGAATAGTCTAAATGGTAATTTAACATTGCTTCTCCACCTGCCATCCATCGTTTGTGGACTCTTGGCTTGGAAATTGAACTTTACGACTCAGCTCTGTGCATTATGAGCTGAACCACCCTGCCAAATCCATCCAGACCTAAGCTGTGGGGATGTCTGGATTCTAATCCACTTCTAGATGTGATGTTTGCCACTCAGGCTCCGCTCTAACAAATACCAATGTTTCTAAGGTTGTGTCCTTCTGACTGTGATATGCCAAAGCAAAAGTGCTAAATATGTTGTCAGAAAACACTTCATGACATACCAAGCTGCAGTTCATTTCAGTTTTGTTTACAGTAATAAAGCAATGAATATTTTTCTTTGTCTCTAGAGTGACTCCACTAGATGGCATAGAAGTACTCCTACTTAGAGATTTCCAATATTGACCCTGTAACAAAAAGCAGAAATACTGCCATCATGAAAACACTACATGATCTTTATTTTTAATGCATGCATTATTGAAAAATGTGAATATAGCACTTATATAGAATATAAACAGAGCTGTGTGAAAGTTTCATCTTGCCCCAGACAATTAAATACTTCCAGAACTAGCCTCTTAGAAGAATGAGGCAAAAGTTCAGGTAATGTAACAAATAAAAAAGTATGCAAGAAAGTAAATGGGTCAAGACATGAAAAATGGGGAAAGGAGAGAGAATTCAGGAAAGTCATCAAATACCCACTACTCCTAGTGGCTTGAGAGACATTGTCACAATGAAAATTAGGGGAGAGAGTAATACTTGGAATTGTATAATTCTATTATCTGTAGGAAACCACCAGTCAACAAAGCTCTATTAATAAGGAATGGGAATTGATCAAAGTCTCTGAGATGTGAAGAAGCAGGGGAAGTGATCACCAGCATTAAACACATTGGGCAGCATTACCTTTATAAGTAGTTAGGTGAGTTAATGTAGGTCCCGGTCATCTTTTGAAGCCTGAGTTAAAATCATGAGTTTGTGCCACTTATTGCTTTAGTTAACCTTGCTTTATTACAAATAAAACCAAAACATGCTAGAGATGAAGGCTGGGATTCCTTTAAATTGAAGTCTGCCTGGCAAATAGAAATTTCTAATGACCAAATTGTATCGAAGATGCGTAACTCTGGTGGGAAAAGAGTGGGTGAAAGATGTATGCAACCTGGCAGAGCAACTTGTGTAAGCAGTCTGTGTAAGGAGAGGGGCATAGCCTGTGGGGCGCACAGAAGTAGTGTGGGAAATGCAGTCTTCTCAGGAGAGCAAGCATGGGGACAGCCACGTGAGGGAGTAAGATACAAAAATTGTGTGTGATATCCTATATCTGTTTTTTTTCCAGAGAGCTTCTAATCCAGTTTCCAATGGTGGATTATTATGTAAAAGTCTCTAAGTACTAGGCCAATGGGGCTAATACCCACACAACACACCCACCCCAGTTATCTGAAGACTGAGAACTGGCTTCAGATCATCCTAACCTGTGTGTTGCAACAAACTTTAGCAATCTTCCTCTAAATGCCAGTTAATATTAGTATTTCCTAAGGGATGCAGAAATACACTAGGAGTTGTTTTTGCCATGTATCCAATATTAGGGCTGGTCAAAAAATTTCCATTAATTTGTTCCCCATGTAAAATTTGGTTTTCAACTAAATGAGATTTGTCTCAGAAAATGGCTGATTTCCTCAAAAAATATTGATTTGTTGAAAATTCAAAAACTGAAATTTTGACATGTTGGCTGAAAATGGAAACGTTTGGGGGTTTTTGATGAAAAGTCAAATTTTCTGTGGGCGGTGAGGGGGAATTCCAACCACTCTTCCTAGCACATTAGGCTTTAATGTCTAAAATGCTCTCCCTATAGGTTGGTTTAGTGTTTTATATGCCAACAAGGGAATACACACTTCACAAATAAATTTGTTTACATCTTTGATTTTCTAATGCTCCTGAATTCTTAGCAATCTTAAATTTGACCATCTGCTTCTTACCCAAATTTTCATGGTCTCTTGATTTCATCTACTTTTGTTTGAACTGATATCTTTGTTGAGCAGAGGTCAGTTTTCTACTAAAAATTTAAAATTGTTGTTAATTAACAGTCATTTGCACTGGTTCTCATGCTTAGAGAGTAAAGAGCTAGGCAAAATAGTCTTGAATCAAATCCAGTGATTCAGAGCTGATGATGATCTCAGTCATTGAATTTTACCACTGGAACAGAATAAGAGTTTGATAGTTACCTGCATTGTCTCCTGTTGCAGATATGAATGAGAAGAGTTCTTAGATCCCAGCAATAAGAAGGATTAGAGGTTACCATAAAATCAGTAGCTTTACCCTACTGTTATTTATACTTTAAAGTGCAACAAGGTATGTGACCAAATATGTAAAGGGTGTAAATTGAGTGTTAGATACAGAACTTGTTTGCCAACATATGGTCTTCCACAAATATGCCACTATTTTAACCCATTGTGGTGTTTCATTGGTGACTCCATGTAAATAAAATTATATACTGATTTATTTTGGCTAGCAGCTTATGTACAAACTAAATTCCAAAATACTTTACAAAGTTTAACACTAGAAGAGAGTAGACCTTGTAATGGTACATGGTACGCCTCTACCCTGATATAACGCGGCCCGATATAACACGAATTCGGATATAAAGCGGTAAAGCAGCGCTCCGGGGGGGCGGGGGCTGCGCACTCCGGCAGATCAAAGCAAGTTCGATATAACGTGGTTTCACCTATAACGCGGTAAGATTTTTTTGGCTCCCGAGGACAGCGTTATATCGGGGTAGAGGTGTATCAGTTATGGAAAAACATGTTAGAAAGACATTGAGCTGTATGCTTTAGTGATTTGCATATCATGAAGTAAAGAGAATCCTAGAAATGTAGGGCTGGAAGGTACCACAAGAGGTCATCTTGTCCATGCCCCTGTGCTGAGGCATGTTAAGTATACTTAGACTAACCCTGACAGTTGTTTATCTAACCTGTTATTAAAAACCCTCCAGTGATGGGGATTCCATACTCTCCCTAGGTAACCTGTTCCAGGGCTTATATATCCTTAGGTTTTTCCTAATAACCTACCTAACTCTCCCTTCCTGCAAACCAAGCTAATTACTTTTTCTTCGACCCTCCGTCAACTTGGGGAACAATTGATCACCAGTCTCTTTATGACAGTGTAGTGCTATATTACAAATCATGCTTGAAAAGTCCAAGTGCAAAGCAGTACCTATTTTATGGTATTTCTTAAGGTGCTAGAAGATTCCACAAAGTCCAAAAAAAGTGTATGTGTGGTGTCAAATAATATTGGAGAAGTAAGGGCAATGCCTAACACTGTTTGATTCATCCCTGCTGCTGCCCTGGAATAAAAGGAGAAAATAAAACTAAAGTAAAATAATTAGTATCTTCATCCCAATTGTGTGTGACCATTTTTCTCTCTTAATTTAACAATTTATCACTTCCATCTTCTAGACTGCAATCTGTGTGGTGCACACTTCGGGAAGAAGCTACCGAGCAGCAGGAGCAGGGCACCTGCATATTGTTATAGATCCAGCAATTACAGCACAGAAACAAGGGGTGTTTTCAAAAGGGCTCTTTAGTTATGAATGTCTGAGATACTAAGAAGAGTTATAGTCCTCCACCTTAAATTAGATCTGGAGGTGCCACTGGTGCTGTGACCAACTTGTGCATCCTATTCATGTAACAGATTTCTACAGTTCTTGTCTCCTTTTGCACATTTTTACCACAGAAATAAGCATCTGACCCTAAATATAATGATTATATTTAAAGCTAGTTCCAAGAAATAAATATTCAAAAAGTTTCAATATTTTAATTATGCAGCTCCCTTTGAAGTTTTAGGAGTCATGTGGCTTGTGCAATTTTTGAGTGTCCAGTTATCAATACAGTACATTTGCATTATATAATGCACTACTTGTATTTAGTTATATAATAAATAGTAAAATAATAATTGTTTATAAATATGGAAATGCTTTTATATGAGAGAATCCTTATCTAGTCAGAACCCTTTCTACCCAAAAATATCTTTCCCATCAGATATTTCTGGTTATTATATTGTAGTTCTTTTCCTGTAATATTTCCAGATATTTCAATTTGTGCAATAAATTTTCTTTATTCATCAGAATTAAACTTAATAGAAATTGTGTGATGGCATGTTCAAGTAGATGAACCTATGGATGCCGCTATGTTAACTGCTTCATTCGAATTATTATACTTTGCATGCTTTGCAAAGCAGTTGAAAAAACCTACTGCTAAACCTGCATATTTGCAAACAAGAGGCCTGGTCCTGCTCCCACTCAGGTCAATGGCAAGTTTGCCAGGGACTTGAATTCAAGTAAAAATAAATTCCCAAGCACCAAGGCCATGCAAGCATTTGGGGAGGATTTGTACTGGCCTGAGGTCTAGACCTTTCCCAGGTATTTCAGTTTTGCTTTGTTTTGTTTTGTTTTTTAAATGGAGCTGGTCGTATGAGTTAATGTGAATCCCACAGATGACAGGTTAGTGGTTTGTGGAGGCACTGGATTTCCCTGGGGGGGAATTGCTTGATTAATTGTGATGGCAGATTTAAGGCAGACTGGTTGCCAATGGGAGACAACTGATTGCACAGTGTCTGATTACAGGCTTTCCACTTTACAGGGTAACCTAGTGTCACACATAAATCTATCACAATTTCTCCAACATATGATGGAAAATCATGCAGACCAACACAAGGGTAAGGCACTTTAACTGCTTTAGTATCTGTGGAAATTCTGTGGCTGTCTTTTGAGGCTCAGAGACAGCACATTCATTTTCCTATACTTACTTTGCTCTGCCCATTTCTCAATTAAAATTTTAGTAGGAATTTGTGCAATGCTGTAGGTATGAAAAAAACAAAACAAACACAGGACACCACAGATTACAACAAAGGAAAAGTATTTTATATATTATGGCTGATCCTAACAGCTCACTACACAGAGCAAAAGTAGAAGACTTTGAAGGACAGTTAGAGTTAGGCTTTTTGAAGTCAGATTTCAGGAGACTAATAAAATCATGGGTAATTAAGCAGGCGTGAAGAGTTTAGGCCTTTGGCTCTCTAGCTCTATAGATACAGCTAATCAGAATAAGGCCCAGGGGCTTTCTTCAGCAAGAAGAAACAACAGACAGAGAGAGCACAGGGGAATTTGCAGTGAGGGGAAGTAGGCTCTTAATTTAATGGTTGCAGTCTGGTAGACTGAGAAACCTCAGTGATAATGAAAACCTTGTTCTGTAAATAATTAACAGACCACAAAAAAGTTAAATCTTTCTCTACTCATGGTTTCAGAGTAGCAGCCGTGTTAGTCTGTATCCGCAAAAATAACAGGAGTACTTGTGGCACCTTAGAGACTAACAAATTTATTAGAGCATAAGCTTTCGTGGGCTACAACCCACTTCTTCGGATGCATATAGAGTGAATCATATATTGAGGAGATATATGATTATATATTACAGACAACCCCCCAACCTAAAGCAAATACTCACCAGCAACCACACATCACTGAACAAAAACACTGACCCAGGAACCTATCCTTGTAACAAAGCCCGATGCCAACTCTGTCCACATATCTATTCAAGTGACACCATCATAGGGCCTAATCACATCAGCTATACCATCAGGGGCTCGTTCACCTGCACATCTACCAATGTGATATATGCCATCATGTGCCAGCAATGCCCCTCTGCCATGTACATTGGCCAAACCGGACAGTCTCTACGCAAAAGAATTAATGGACACAAATCTGACATCAGGAATCATAATACTCAAAAACCAGTGGGAGAACACTTTAACCTGTCTGGCCATTCTTTGACAGACCTGCGGGTGGCTATCTTAAAACAGAAAAACTTCAAAAACAGACTCCAACGAGAGACTGCTGAGCTGGAATTGATATGCAAACTAGACACAATCAACTCAGGGCTAAATAGGGATTGGGAATGGCTGAGCCATTACAAACATTGAATCTATCTCCCCTTGTAAGTATTTTCACACTTGCTTCTTATCAAACTGTCTGTACTGAGCCATCTTGATTATCACTTCAAAAGTTTTTTTTCTCTTACTTAATTGGCCTCTCAGAGTTGGTAAGACAACTCCCACCTGTTCATGCTCTCTGTATGTGTGTGTATATATATCTCCTCAATATATGATTCACTCTATATGCATCCAAAGAAGTGGGTTGTAGCCCACGAAAGCTTATGCTCTAATAAATTTGTTAGTCTCTAAGGTGCCACAAGTACTCCTGTTATCTCTACTCATGGTTACAACAACCCAATCTAACTAGGGAGGTAAACGACCAACTGCAGCCTAGCCAGCATGGGTGTGACCAGTTTACTTCACAAAGTGAAGAAAGGACAATGACAACTTGCCTTGCATACAAGTGGCATATGCATGTACCCAGTGCAAGTAGTTTATGGCCCTCAGAGTCCAGGTGCAGCATGCTGAGGCCAAAGTTGCTGAATTGGAGGAACAGAGAGACAGAATATTGACCATAGGTAGGTACATCATGTAGTGGGTCTGCCTCAGAACTGATCCTCCAGTTGAGAAGCCAATCTCAGGATAGAAGAGCACCTAGTTACAAGGAGAGGGACCGCATCCCCTTCCCTCCCCCCCCACCCCCACCCCCTTGAGATGGGACATCCTTCTGACTGAGTTAGTGGAGGCTGACAAGTCCTCATGCACCAAAGAGGTCGCTCCAGTGGATGGAAATACAATGATGAGACAAAGACAAGCTATGGTGAGTGGGGATTTGATCAGCAGGAATATAGACAGTTGGTATGTGGTGAATGAGAATCACTTGGTGGCTTGCCTGCTGGGTACAAGGGTGCTGGATGTCACAAGACATACTGACTTCTGATGTGTGCTAGTAGGAGCATGCTGGTACCAATGATGTAGAGACATGTAGGAGACAGGTTCTGGAAGGTAAATTAGGCTACTAGGTAGAAGGTCCAGGGCTTCAGCCGTAGCTTTTCTCTGAAATTCTTCTAGTCTTACATGAAGGTCTAGCTATGCAGAAGGAATTTCAGGGTCTTAATGCATGATTAAGAAGATGAAACAAAGAAGCATGATTTAAATTTGTTACATGCAGAGGCACTTCTTGGAAAAGTGGGTGGGGAAAACTCCACCTTAAATAAAATACAACCAGTTTGTTGGCATCTTAAATAAAGTTTTGGAGAAGTGTTTAAACTAAGAGCTGGGGGAAAGCTTGTAGGAGCTGAGGAGTACATAAGTCAGACAGATATCTGTTAAATACATTGTGATGGGGTGTATAAATCTGCACTAGAAATGAAGGGGTTATAAAGCAATGCTGGGCCCAGATGACCCTGCCCTGTCACACCTGCAGAGCATGCTTCAGATGGAGGTGGAGCATAAAAGGGAAGCCAGACAGCTCAGAAGGGGGCTGATAAAGCAGGGGAAAGGACTTGCCTGAGATGGGATCCTGCAGAAGCCTCTCTTAGTGAAGAGGAGCTTACCTGGTGGGCCCAGACAGACTGAAGGTGTATTACCTTTCTGCTACAGAATGCAAATCCATGGACAAAAGGGTAGGTGGTAGGAAGTGGCCCAGGGAGGGCAGCCTTAAGGTGCTCCTGAGTACCAGACCTTTGGTAACCCTTGTAGGTTCCTGGGCTGGAGCCTTGGGGGGAATAGGCTCCCCTACCAACCCCGCTTTGCACTATGAAGGGACAGATCCCCTCCTGCCCCCAACCCTTATGTGATGATTCCAGCAAGTACCAACCATTATAAACATCTATAATACAATAGTATCTGTATATCCCGTAATGAGGAGGATTCAAATTGCAACTAACTGGGACAGGATAAAAACACAGTGGTAAAATCAGCAGCATGTCCGATTAAGGAGTCAAATAGAAACATGCACACAGTCAAGAATAAAAACCTATAAGGGTGATGTCCCTCTTTAAGGAGAGATGTAGCCAGCCACACCTGTGCCATAATTATTTGATGCTTCCCAGCAGAAAGGGGTGGAGCTAAGAGGGTCAGGTGACAGCTTAATGGGCACCTGAGCCTTATAAAAGGGCTGAGAGGGCTCAATTAGTGGTACTACAGGGAGTGGGTAGGCTCCTGTGGAGGACCCTGGACTAGGATCTGCAGGAGGCTGGGTACTCCATGGGAACCAGACAAGGGGTCCAGTGCTCCATAGCAGAACCAAAGTCTCTCACAGGTACCCTGGAGAAGGGTGAGTTTGTAAGTCCTTGGTGCTTCTGAAAATCAGGTCAAGCTTTTTCTCAGGAGCCTAAATATACATTTAAGAATCTAACTTTAGGTTTTAACTTTGAAAATGTGGCCATAATTCCAAAAAAGATATTATATAACACCGAGGCCCAAATTCAGACCAGATATAAGCAGATACAATTTGATTTCAGTGGTGTTTCACCCATTTACACCAGGTCAGAATTTGGTGATAATGTGCTATTCAACTTAGGTGTTGGGTGTTTTTGTTTTGTCTTTTATGTATCTGGAGTACACTACTATGCAAGGTCTCAATGTGTGGATGAGACAACTGTATTCAAAGGAGGGATTTAGGCTTATTAGGAACTGGGGAACTTCTGGGAAAGGAGGAGTCTATACAGGAAGGATGGGTTCCAACTAAACCAAAATGGAACCAGATCACTGGCATATAAAATCAAAAAGGTCATAGAGGAATTCTTAAACCAAGGGTTGGGGAAATGCTGACAGCTGCAGAGGCGCACACAGGTCAGACAGACACATCCACTGGGGTAGGATTTATTTAAAAGGATACTTTAGTGAAGAGGATAGAAGTGAATTATCCTAGTGAAGAGGATAGAAGTTGATTAATGTGCAAGTAGGAATAGAAGAGAAACAGTCAAATGAAGGCAGACAACTAAGTGCTTGTATACAAATGCAAAAAGTATAAATATTAAGAAGGGAGAACTTGAGTGCCTGGTATTAAATGAGGATATTGATATTGATATAAAAGGCATCACAGAAACTTGATGGAATTATGATAGTCAATGGGACATGGTAATACCGGGGTATAAAACATATAGGAATGATAGAGTAAAAGGAGTGGCACTATATGTGAAATTAAGCATAATCTAATAGTAAAAATTAAACAAACAGTGCTACAGAATCTATGAATAGAAATGCCATGCTTGAATAATAAGGGTATAATAGTAGGAATAGACTGCCAACCACCTGACCAGGATGATGAGGGTGACTGTGAAATGCTTGAGCTAATTAGAGAGGCTACAAAAACAGAAAATCGAATAGTAGTGGGGAATTTCAACTATCCCCATATTGACTGAGAACATGTCACTTCAGGATGGGATGCAGAAATAAAATTTCTAGACCGCATTAATGACTGCTTCTTGGAGTAGCTAATTCTGGAATCCACAAGGGATGAGGCAATTCTTGATTTAGTCCTAAGTGACGCATAGGATCTGATCCTAGAGTTGACTAAAGGGATAGATGACCCTTGGTCTGCCCCAGTGTGGCCATTCTTATGTTACCACTTTTAGTAACTTTCTAAATAGGTAACAAAAAGCAATATAGTATAGCTGATTCTTTATGGTTACTATGAAAAATATCTTCCTACAAATCACTAACCATAAACTAGAGTAGTTGCAGCATATGTGAAAAAATGCTTTATTTACGAGCAGCAGGCAACTCTCCTATGACCTTCAGTTCACACACCTACTGTGCACCCCTGCATTATCTGCTGCAGTATATAACCTGCTAGCAGATGATTTATGTGGCCTGATTTGCTGCTGTCAGGTACCTCTGATTTGTGAACAAGTTGGAATGAGCCTAAAGGAAGGGGTGGGATGGTGAAAGAAGGATGCTTGAAAGAAAGGTTATGCATCTCCGTACTCTAAAAGACAAAACATATAATCTTTCAAAGCAGCTCTGTAATTTTTACCTTGCCTGAGCATTTGGTAGGAAGAAAAACTGCTAGCTGATGACAGCCCTGAAACAGAAACATTTGAGAAAGCTTCTTTATCTGCAGGTAAAAATAATAGGAAAAGTGGGGAATAAGCAAGAGGCTTGGTTGCCTCTGACATGTGGAATAGCATTTTTGGCATAGCATTGTTTGAAATGTCAGGGGGAAGAGACTTGCTGATAATAAAAACAACACACAACATAAACTCAGACAGAAACTGGCAACTTATTTGTATTTTGTCTCCCCCTCCCCACTGGGTTCCAATCCACCACTGCTGCTGTGACCACCAATCCTAATCTCCCTACTCAGGGAGATTCTCCTTTCTTCCATCCCCACCTATGACTTGCACTGTGTACTAAAGGGCCTGATCCCAAGAGATCAGAGGAAAAGTGAACTATGGGGTCTCAGAGGTCATACTGATTGTGGGAGAGGCAGCGAGGGAAGACCTTGAAATCTTTTTTAAAACAGCCTCCTCCTATTTTCCCATCCCATTCTGAATCCCTCAGCTTCCCAAACACCAACCAACACCTAACTCCCCTGCAAGTCTGTTCACTCCTTCCCTGAGGTTGCTCTGACATTCCCCTCCAACACACTTTCTCTCTCTCACACACATACCCCTCATGCCATTAATTCTCTTTTCTTCACATCAGCACTCACATAATTCTCTTTTTCTTACACTTTCTAATAGAGTGAATCAAACACTCCTGAAATTTGAGTGGAGGATTCAAACCCTAGATCTGAATTTGGCAGTTTGAGTTAACCCTAGAATGTTGGTACCCTGCCCATTCACTTTAAAGGAGACACTGCCAGCTACTACATTTTGGACCCAAACATTCAGTCCACACTTTTATAGCAAGTACCAAGTGTTATCTTATCACCTGAAGGTACTTTTGTGGTATCCAGCATTTCTTCCTACACTTGTGATGTGAAGTGTGATTAACATGTATGTCATCTGTAGGCATCTTTAATCGATAGGTGCAATCAGAATTTAAGATTCTGACATTAACAATGCACTGTACCAACAAAAATGAATGCAAAGCTACTCTCCATTATCTAAGAAATAGAGAAATGTGCTGAGTGATATGCTAATCTTTTAAATCACATTAGTCTACTTGAGAGATGGAAAGCGCTATTTATTATCCATCCTGTTTTCATAGTTGTGGTTTCCAGCTTGGGGGGAGAGGTGAGGATACCAGGCTTTTACTCTGGCTTGAAGCAGCTGTTAACAACACTTCAAAAATCAATTATTTGTACTCAAAAATTTACACTCCATTGACAGAGCCTGTAAATCGGTCCAAATGATTAGTTTTCAACGGTATCAATGCTCAGGAGTTTGGAGCATGTCAGAACACCATTCTGCAGTAATCTGCCTTACAGACCAAACGGGCTGTTGATGTGCCTTCTGAATGAAATTGTTGAGTGATGGAAGCACATCAGCAGTGGACTGGACAAATGTAAGGAGAACATTTTGAAGCAATAACATCTCTTGCAGCACAGATCCAGGGGGTAAACGTTGTGTGAATTAAAATCTCATCAGTGTAATTATCACCCTTCACCCTCAGGGACAGAGCCTGCCTTCAGGTTGGGCCCAGCTCCAGTGTAGTTTGCAGCAGCTTTAGGGGTGCTCTAAAATATACTAGTCATCTATGGTCTGCAAGACCCAGAATGCCAGGCAAAATTTGGCTATGTTTTGATTTGGCATGAAAATGAAAAAAAAATTGAAATTTGCTGAAAGGGAAGGGAGCTTTACTGACTGCCCTGGAGTCATGCAGCTTGGAAGCCGTGGGCTTCTGAATCTGAGGCAGTCCACATGACAGGCTGCCTAGGAGCTTGCAGTCCTGGGGTTTCCAAGCTCCTGGCTGTCCATCAGCCCACCAGGCAGACTGCCAAAAAGCTAGGAACCTGGAAGCTTGCACTCCCTGGCAAGGCAGTGGGTGGGTCAGGTGGCAGTAAACCAGGCAGGTGTCTAAACCTGCCTAGGAGCCCACGTTCTGTCAGAACTACATCAGAATTGAACCATCACCACAAAACATGTCCATTTTGTGAATCAGCATTCTCTGTCAGAAAAAGTTCCATTGGAGAATTTTTGACCAGATCTAATGCTAACAGATCATAATAATAGCACTTTGCACCCATTTTTCACAAGTGCAAGGCAGTGGAGAATCAGGCCCAAAGAGTATCCTGTATAAAGAAATTTCTGCTGACCTAGTTAATGGGCTTTGCAAATAAATGTGATTGTGAGGGTCACTTTCAGTTTTAACTGGCCCTAGATTAGGATTTTGGGGACTTAATTTTTCTGAGAACATGGGCCAATGTAAAAAAAGGAATATTATATGGATGTTTATCATGTATTTCTCTGGCATTAATAATATAGAATTATATTGTTCTATACTAATTGTATTTTTATGGAAGCAGGAACATTCTATAATACAAAAATTGTCAATTTTCACAAATTCATAGCTACTGATCTACTTTCCATCCACCTTTTCCCTTAAATCTCAGTATGATCTGCAAACAGCCAAGATTGAACACTGTTGGTTCAGGTGCTGTCAAGTAATTCACACTCAAAATAGATGTTGGAATATGTATTTTTGTTTTTCAACAAACAGTACTAAAAAACAGCTATAGAATTTATGGAAATAACACAAAAACTCACCTCTGGGCTGAGATCAAGCGTGGAAAATGTCAGCCGTAATGGAATTTGCTTACTGAAGTTATGAGCAATTTAAAAAGGGAAGTTATGATGGCAGAAGCATTTCAGTCTTAACTAAACTGGTCACTACTGTTACATATAAGTAATGTGCATCCGCACATACTTACAAGTTTATATATACTGGTAATAAACGTATTGTGTGTGTGTGTATGTATGTATATGTATATATATATATGTATGTATGTATATGTATATATATATATGTATGTATATGTATATATATATATATAAATAAAATGTACAAATGTTTAGGACAAAACAAATTATTAAACCTCTTATCAGGGCGTATGGGGAGGGTTAGAATAGAAATACTGGCACAACTATAACAAATATTTACCATGCGTAGGTAAACAAAAATCACATGATAATGTAACTCATTATCAAAGAAGTGTTATGTAAACAATGGATCAAAGTCCATCAAAGCTCCCAGACTGCAGGGTAGGAAATCCCTGCTTTCTTCTATTTCAAATGAACTCTAGATAAAAAATTGCTATTATCTAAGTAGCTTTAAGAAGATGAGTGAGCACTTACTTAAGAAATGGCATTGTGTTAAACATACACTGTTAATTCAGGTGTTGCCTTCTGGCAATTTGTGTGTTCTTAAATATTAATCTTTGCAATTTAATAGGTATAAATAGAGAGAAATGCTTTTTATGTTTAGTCTTCAGCACAACACTATTTTTCACTCTTCCTTTAGATTGTAAACCACACGGACATTGTGGTAACCTCAGTCAGAAATGTAATACTCTATCTTTTTATACTGTGCAGCACTATTTTACCATTGAGGTAATGATCAAAGCTATAAGAATCAGGAAAACACTCCAGGCCTAGCTTCAGGTCTCTTTTAATGATGCCTTTTGTTCAAACTATCTGGAAAGCTTTTATTGAAATAGACGCTATTTCATAAATTGACTAATAGGATATAAGAAGGCAAGTGTGGGAGGTGCTATGTGCCATATAAATAGTTTACTGAGACAAAACTCTTCTAATCAAAAAAGCAATGAGAGAAAACTATGCCTAACCCTGGAAGAAAGATGTTAGAGATATAATCGCACTATGTATAACCTGCCATTGGGTCAGGAATGAACATTGCTGACAAATCAAATCCCAAATGGAGTGCATAGCCTTATCCTGGACACAACTTTGCTAGCTATTTGCACACTTAAAATGATGGACCCACGCCACAAAGCTCAGATTTAGACTGTAACCCAGTTTGGAACTACACCTCTACCCCGATAGAACGCTGTCCTCGGGAGCCAGAAAATCTTACTGTGTTATAGGTGAAACCGCGTTATATCGAACGTGCTTTGATCCGCCGGAGTGCGCAGCCCCGCCCCCCCCGGAGCGCTGCTTTACTGCATTATATCTGAATTCGTGTTATATCGGGTCGCATTATATCGGGGTAGAGGTGTACTTTAAAGTCAGTTTATTATTTATATAGCATGAAAACTTTTCATGGTGCTTGACAGAACAAATTAAAAAACGAACAAACAAACACCTGCATCCTCTGTCCTGACAGGCTTACTATCTAAAGCCTCACAATCTAAGCCTCTTAGATTTACACATATGCTTATAGGCACTCCCGTATAAAACTGTATGGTCTATAACTATACCAATGGGTGTAACTGTGTTAGAGGCTGAGGATCTTACTTTAGGTACACGACAATGAGTGAGAATAGGTGGAAAAGGATAAAATGCAAAGAATATATTATTGCTTGGCTTTGATGTATGCATACCTTAATTTTGGCAATGTTTTAGCTTTTTGGTTTTGCATTTTGAAAGAGAGTCCCTTTCTCCCTCCTCCATCCCACTTCCTACTAGTGTTGGCAGGTCTTCGGAGAGGAAGTCTGGTGTCCTGCCAGCCCCCCTCCAACGAAGGGGTTTCCCTTTCAGAGGCTGACCAAGAGTTGTGCTCCTATACCCATCCCCGCCAAACTCTGGTTTCCATTGGCAACTTCTAAGGGCACTGAGCTGGCCTGCTTGCTTTTCTAAATCAACAGACCCAGTAGCTCTTCTTTGTATCCTGTTGCTTTTTCCAATTTAAATCTAAATTGCACTGTAGCATTTATACCTCAAAGCACCACATGACAGGGGAAATCCCCAACTATGCAATAGCACTGTTTATATTGCACTTAAAGTGAAGGCCCCTTGATTAACTATAATGATGGCCCTCTCTGGGTCACCTTCAGGAACTGATTCTGGGACCTCTGGATCTAAATGCATGAACCTCTTCTGTTTTTGAGCTAAGGGCTGGGTTCTTTAGCTCAGAGACAATAGCTGACTCATAAAGAGAAACATCCCAAATTTTAATGGTGCACAGCAGAATTTGGTCTGCGATAGTCCGTATCTGTCAGACTTCCAGACATAATGCCTTTTACTTAACTTTTCCAGGAGGGGTTCAGGCCAAAAATACTAGGGGAGAAGTGTGAGTTTTATTCGGTTTATTTACTGGTTAGCGCCTAATTTTTAAGGTGAATGGGCAGTTTACAGGTCAAATTATATTATCAAAATACAAATCAGTTAAGTGTTCAGAGCCAAGTTTATGGTTATAAAGTAAAATAAACAATAATTAAAAATGGATTTAAAAAACCCTGCCAATTCAATTAAAACTGTGGCTGTCTGGAGCCATTGAAAAAATGCAACATAAACAGAGCTGCATGATTTGCAGGGCGGAGCTGGCATGGCAGCAAATCCTACAGGTATATACCTGTCTCCACACTTTGGCCCCAAAAGCCTACAGTATGCTCTTTTTGGGATCAGAGAACAGAAGTCAGGTCATCAGTGGTTAAATGTGGGAGTAGAGAACTTACATACAGTAAGTACCTGTTCAAACAGTCCCCGCTCTGCTTAAGCATCTATTGGTCTAGAAGATTTTAGATTCTGTGCTTCACTAAATAGCTATCATGCTGATTGACACTCATTGTGATCTACACACTCCTCCGAACTTCTGAAAATATTTTACTATTAATTGCCATCACATCAATGCTGAGCTAAATTGACAATGGGTGCTGTGTGGCTAAGATGCCTTTCCCAGTAATAAAAAGGTTACCCCCTTGTGTCAGTTCCTATTAGCAAACTTCATGAAGTTGTATGGAACAACATAATATACCTCTACCCCGATATAACGTGACCCGATATAACACAAATTCGAATATAATGCAGTAAAGCAGTGCTCTGGGGGGGCGGGGCTGCGCACTCCGGCGGATCAAAGCAAGTTTGATATAACACGGTTTCGCCTATAACGCAGTAAGATTTTTTTGGCTCTCGAGGACAGCATTATATCGGGGTAAAGGTGTATTAGATTAAGCCAGGAGGCATGAATTTGAATGGAGAAATCTGTCTTTCTAAACAGACACAATTGCTTATTTTATACATTTTAAAATATTTTAAACAGCTTTTAGTTTTTGACTTCAGCTCTTGGATTTTCTCTTTTTGTCTCCATCAGGTTTTTTTTAACTTCTGATCTGCTTCTGCATTTTTGGTGCTTGGGCTCCAGTTCAGTAAAACACTTATGCAAATACTTAACTTTAAGCATATACTTAAATCCCATTAAAACCAATGGAAATTAAGCTTGGCCTTACGTACTTTGCTAAATCGGCTTAAGTCTGTATCCTTCAGTCTTATTTTGGGATAGCAAGCAATTCAGGAAACAGTTTAGATCAGTTCAAAACTCTAAAGAAGGTTGTCTTTGGAGCTCAGCAATAAATAACAGCTCATCTATCCTGATTGCCAGTATTTTTTCTGAAATATGCTTTAAAAGAAAATGAGCCAAATGAGCCACAAAAGAAAAGAGATTCTATACATGTGCTGAGCTAGGTTCTTAGCTATATGTTCAGGGATTTATTCTCTTCAAAATACTTCATTGATTATGAATATCATTCTGGTTGGATCAGCTGCCTGAGCCTGAAGGGGACTGTTGTATTGAGTCCACAGGAGCAAATACAACTTAGAGAATGTTGTGTGGTTGGGAGTATTCTTTTTAAATAAATGAAAGAAAACTACTATGATTTTGTAACTGGAGTAACCAAACTGAAGGTCACCGTTTCTGTCAGAGAAGTGCTTCAGCTCAATAGAAATGTGCCTTCAATTTTCCCAACCCAATTCTAATGATAAACTACCATTGCCAAGAATTTCCAAAGTGACTAGTGATGGGGAGTTCCTCAGATTTGGGAGACCTGCTAGACACTTTAAAGAGACCTTAATTAAGTCTCCCCAAATCACCTGTCACTTTTGAAAGTGTGTGTTCATAGGGCATTGTGGATCCAATTCTAAACTGATGCATCTTCATATCCCCCTACCAAAAGCCTCACCTGTTCTTTCTTCCTTAAAAATTGCCTTTGTCAGTTCTTTAATGTTTTCTTCTGAAAAATGAGAGTGCTCATTTAACAAAATCCTCCTCTAAATTGAATTTGCTATAAAAGCAACTCAGTCAACAAACAGATAAAGGCACTTAGAAAAAAAAAAGTTGATTTGGTTTGGATGACAGCAAATACTTTTCTCTTTGGTAGGGCAATCTGCCAAATAGTCATCCATTATAAGCTTTGTAGCCAGCAGTTTTTCCGCACAGAGCTGAGTTGACAGGTTTCCTCCTGGGATAATTGCAAACTTCATTCTTCGGGGACAAAGTTGCTTCTGACAGTATAAAACCCAGGGCATCTTTGATGTAAAATCTGGCTATAACACATGAATAGTGAGGCTGCCTAGTCATCCCATTCAACAGAAAGTGTTTGTAGTAAAAACTGTGCTTAGAGATGCCAGCTCAATGGAACAAGCTGGTAAATTTTGATGAGTTACCAATCCGTAGAGCTACCTCACAAATCTGAATATACTTCACATATAGCAGTGTCTTTGGATTCTTGAATAGGGGACAATTTAAGGCTCCCATGAATGAGTACACTATATGTGTATTTGTATGTACAATATGCATTGTATTAAACTTTTAAATGTATGTTGTAGAAAAAAACACCTATTTCGACCTATTTCATATTTGTGATGAGGAAGCACAACAGTGCAGTGACTTGACTCTAAAGGGCTAGACTGCAACGCTACAATCTGCTCTGAGTAAGAGCACTTAGCTGCACCAACTCAGGAGCAGACCAGCGAATGAGGTGCAGCTACACTGGTAGCTAGCCATCAACTGCTGGAATGGAGGCAAACTCCCAATGCACACACAGCCTTAGACTCAACTATAAGCCAGATCTCATTTTAAAAGCAATTGTAGCTCTCTCTGGGGACTAGCCAGGGTATCGAGACTAGGCTATCAAAGATGACAGAATATATTTTTATTAAAATCTAGATATTATCATGATACCAAAATAATTAATACATTAATGGATATTTTAAAACCATCGAATAACTATATGGGTGTTGTGCTACAGAATGTGGATAGGAATGTATGTATTATTATGTCTATACTGTCACCATCATTCACAGACCTTCACTGTTCAGTTCACTTTATAAAATGATTGGCCATCTAGTGTTGCAGGCTGTTTGACAAGGATTTGGTTTTGGGACACACAATTCCTTCTGGAAATGTCCTTGTGGTTGGCACCTCTGAATCACCGTCTGCTCAGGCCAATAGATAAATGCCACAGTTTGGCCCCTGGTGCCAGAAATAATAATGAACTGGATTCTCAGCTAGTTCAATCAATGTAGCTTCAGTGAACTCCATGAACCCACACAGACTTACACCTACCTGTTGAGGATCAGTCCAACAGTATCCGTCTGTACATCAAGCATAGTTCAAAGCTCAGTCTATAAATCCTAGAGAAGTTCAACATTATTATGATCGTTTCACACAACTTCTTTCTCATTTTGAAGGAGTATGTGGTGTTAATGGGAATTTTGAGACTCAAAAAAAAAAATTATTGCACTAATGCAGCTTACTGGCCAAATTCTCCTTTGAATTCAACCATGGCAACTACACTGAAATCACTGGTGTGATTCAGGGGAGAATTTGGGCACATCTATTCCTTTGCTGGGCTTTATAAAGTACAACCAAGAAACAAGATGATGTGTTTTACATAGTAAATTTTGTCATTTCCATATTGCTGTTGAGAATGATGTATATGTCCACTTTCATAGTACATATAATGCTGCAAAGTTTAGCAGATTGTGTGGTCAATAGAAACAGAGTGACAACAAACAAATTGTGATGTACAGTAGGATGATCAAGGATAGGCAAATAAATTCTACAGAGTACATTTGATTTACATTAGTTGGAGAAAGAATTAAATAGTTCCAAGTGAGGAACATTAAAGAAAAAGGGAAGGAAGTATGATCTTCTCTCCCAAAGATTTTAGCACAATCTACAATCCTTGAGCAGGCATAGAAGTCAACAGAAGTTTTGCTTGAATAAGGACTGCAAAATCAGATCATCAGTAGGTGACAGGGTGGGTAATGTTATATTTGTGAAGACCCTTTCAGTTTGTTTCCCATCACCTTACTCTGCAATAAAGAGACCTTTGTCATTCATGTGTCAGCAGAGGGCACCAGTACTCTAATAATGAAGTGCTGTCTTGAAATGGGCTCACAATATATGTGACCTCCACACAGCTGTAAATCTTAGAAATCTCTTAAAACCCACTGTTCTCTCATTTTTTAGTTCTTACATAGTATGAATTACTAATACCTGCCAATTAGAATATACTCTTTCTTTCAATAGCAACAACATACCAAAGCCTAATTAACTGTTTTAGGACCATAGTATTGGATATCATGTTCAAACATTGTAAAAGTAATGAAAATTGGGTCACTTCCCTTCCTTCCAACTTGCTTCAGGAATCAAATGCTCTGTCTCACATAAATAACACACCCTGTCAGAAAATATGTTCATAGTCTCTCTCATCTTCTTTTGTTCTTTTGTGACTTAAGTTTTATTTAAACTTTTCATGGTTGATTGTGAATAATTAAAATAACGGGCATCACCTCCATCTATGAGGAAAGCCAGCACAATTTACTCATATCAGTCAAGAATGTGTACATCTCTGTTTTAATATAAAAATATTGATAAAGGACTCAATCCCATGAGATGCAAAGTTCTCCTAACTCCCACAGATTTCAGTGGGAGCTAAACACTTCTCAGGAGTGCTCAGCACCTCATGGGGAAAATGGTGGATTCCCTGTAACTTGAAGTCTTTAAATCAAGATTTGAGGACTTCAGTAACTTGGCCCAGAGGCTTATTGCAGGAATGGGTGGGTGAGTTTCTGGGGCCTGTGATGTGCAGGAAGTCAGACTAGATCAGCGGTTCTCAAACTGTGGGTTGGGACCCCAAAGTGGGTTGCAACCCCGTTGGACTTGCTGGGAGCCAAAGCCCAAGCCCCACTGCCTGGGGCTGAAGCCAAAGCCCAAGGGATTCAGACCTAGATAGCAGGGAGCAGGTTACAGGCCCCCTGCCTGGGGATGAAACCCTTAGACTTTGCCCCTCTGGCCCTGGCTGGTGGGGCTCAGGCAGGCTTTGGCCCCTCCTCCTGGGGTCGTATAGTAATTTTTGTTGTCAGAAAGGTGTCACGGTGCAATGAAGTTTGAGAACCCCAGTACTATATGATCATGATTGTCCCTTCTGGCCTTAAAGTCTCTGAGTCAAGCCCACACCCTGCTTTGCCCTCACCCTTTCATAATATATAACCTAGCCTAACTAATTAATCTATAGTGCGGTAGTACAGAGTGAACTGGGTTGTCTATGCTTAGCATGCACAGATTAGACATAAGAACAGCCATACTGGACCAGACCAAAGGTCCATCTAGCCCAGTATCTTGTCTTCCGACAGTGGCCAATGCCAGGTGCCCCAGAGGGAATGAACAGGTAAACATCAAGTGATCCATTTGTCTCCCATTCCCAGCTTCTGGCAAACAGACACTAGGGACACCATCCCTGCCTATCCTGGCTAATAGCCATTGATGGACCTATCCTCCATGAATGTATCTAGTTCTTTTTTGAACCCTGCTATAGTCTTGGCCTTCACAACATCCTCTGGCAAAGGGTTCCACAGGTTGACTGTGCGTTGTGTGAAGAAATATTTCCTTTTGTTTGTTTTAAACCTGCTGCCTATTAATTTCATTTGGTGATCCTAGTTCTTCTGTTATGAGAAGGAGTAAATAACACTTCCTTATTTACTTTCTCCACACCAGTCATGATTTTATAGACCTCTATCATATCCCCCCTTAGTCGTCTCTTTTCCAAGCTGAAGAGTCCCAGTCTCATTAATCTGTCCTCATATGGCAGCCGTTCCATACCCCTAATAATTTTTGTTGCCCTTTTCTGAACCTTTTCCAATTCCAATATATCTTTTTTGAGATGGGGCAACCACATCTACATGCAGTATTTAAGATGTGGGCGTACCATGGATTTATATAGAGGCAATATGATATTTTCTGTCTTATTATTTATCCCTTTCTTAATGACTCCCAATATTGTGTTAGCTTTTTTGACTGCCACTGCATATTGAGTGGATGTTTTCAGAGAACTATCCACAATGACTCCAAGATCTCTTTCTTGAGTGGTGACAGCTAATTTAGACCCCATCATTTTATATGTATAGATGGGATTATGTTTTCCAATGTGCATTACTTTATATTTATCAACATTGAATTTCATCTGCCATTTTGTTGCCCAGGCACCCAGTTTTGAGAGATCCTTTTGTAGCTCTTTGCAGTCTGCCTGGGTCTTAACTATCTTGAGTAGTTTTGTATCATTGCACCTCACTGTTTACCTCTTTTTCCAGATCATTTATGAATATGTTGAATAGGACTGGTCCCAGTATAGACCCTCACTTTGATTCAGCAAAGAACTTAACAAATGGGTAGTTTCTTTATTTCTATTCAGCAAAACAGTCACATGTTTACCTTTAAGTATGTACTTAAATCCCATTGAAGTCAATGGGACTTAAGAATATGCTTAAGGCTTCAATTCAGGAAACATTTAAGCAGAAGCTATTCAGGACAGCATAGGATTTAAGCATGAGCTTAAAGTTAAGCATATACTTAAGTGCTGTCCTGGATCAGGGCATAATAGAGGACTTATTGAACTGGAATGTAAAGAGAAAAAAAATCTGTTAAATTTTAAAAGTCAGGAATATTCCCCAATTGGCACTCAGATCTAATTCAACACCCTTTTGATCAGATTCCCATTGATACTGATGAGCTTTGGATTGGGCCCTACAGAGGAGAGGGAAGGAAGGAGGTGTTGTTTGTCTGACCCCTGGAGTGACATTGATGATGGTCTGGAATGAAGCCTTGCAAGTATTACCCCTCATGGAGGAGAGAAGGTTACACAAGGTTAGCATGGTACAAGGCAGCAACAGAATGAAATTGTTCTATAGATAGGATACCTGAATATTTTGTGCACCACCCTTCCTGAAAAATGCACAGGCAGGCTTTAACAGAAGGTGTTAGTTTTGTATGTACTGACTCTGCAATGTACCAGTATGATATGTACAGTAGCATTTGCTACTGGAACCTGATAGAGCTGACTTACTGCAAACTTGAAAACAAGACGGTGACTTTTGTGTCAGATGTCTGGAGAAGCTGGTACTGAGTATATAATGTGAGTCTGTTGCCATGTTCCCCCAGCATAAACATAGCTTTTGAAAAGCTTTTAGCTTTATTTTCTTTTAAAGAAGTGGAATGGATAACATGAAATAAACTGAATTAGAACATAGTCATAAATGTATTTAGATTTACGTGCTCTAGATGATGATATACCCATTCATTTAAAAAAATCCCAGTTTATTTCTTTGGTTTTATGCTTTAGTTGGAAGTATCTGATGTGGATACTGGAGTTGCTAAGTAGGGCTGAGTGAAAAATTCAGAATCATTTATTCAAATGTCACTTTTTTCAAGCAAATTGTTGGTGATTATATTGCAAAACTCTCATATTTATTCTTGATTCAGGAATTCTTCCGTCATTATTTTCTTGGTCTGCAGACTGCTGCAGCAAATATACACAATTCACAGCATATTGGTTAGCTCCAGAAGCCAAAGGTATGCGGGAGAGTTCCTGTTTCCTGATTAGATTACGTGTGTAACTGAATGACACAACATGAATTACAAATGTTACAATTGAATATACAGTTTGAACAGTGCAGTAATCTTGGTTCCAAAATTTGAGGAGTGGAGGGGGCAAGTTGCTGGCAGCATAAACCAACTTCATATCATCCTGCCATGAGGTTCCCCCGTAGCATCATGCCCCCCATTTATATTTCAGAGTTGCATTTATAATACAATTAAAGTGTAAGCATGTTTTATTAAAACAGACGCGCACACACACAACTTTCCAGTGTGTTTTCCTCAAGCTTTATTTTTAATAATTTGAATAGGAGTGATAAATATTTCACTCAGACTTGATTTGTACATTAATCTTGCATTTCTACCAGATTTGGGCTATTCTGTGTTCTTTACTGTGGGAGCTCCCAGGGGCAAGCACTATGCCTCTGGGAGTTTAGGGGGATGCAGCCATTGCAGCACCCTTTTAAATGATGCAATGTTTACTCCACCTTGCCCAGGGCAACTAAGCTAGCTGATGCAAAAGGTAGCATAAGGACATGTCCCTTCCTCACTTACTTTGGGCAGGCTAGAACCACTTGTCCTGGCCTTGGGAGGCCTCTCCTTGCGCTTGTTGCTATCCGTCCAGCTAACCTGCTTCTCCCTCTTCTCCCTTCCACTGCAACCTGCATCTTGTCACAATTCCCAACCAATTCCATCCCTCTTCAGCCTGTCTCCTACCAATTCACCCAGTTTGATTCCCAGATACTGGGTATCTGATGTTGTTAATGCCTAACACTGTTTCTAGTCCCTAATGAATTCCCTCCAAGTGGATGAATCACCCTAATGTTTCATACTTTTTCCATGTTCAGTTTACTTTTTCCCTCAGACCATTTTTCATATTTATTTCTCCTCGCTATCCAAGACATTCCTCTTCCCCCCCCCCCCCCCCCCCGCCTCTATCTACAGTGTTTTCCCTTCAGTGCTTTCTCTTTCTCTAGTCTGGCCTTTCCTTTCCCCCTCTTCCTTCCACCCACATCTCTCACTAAATCTCCATATGTCACACATTCATATTTCTCAGCTTATTGTTCCTTCTTCCTCTTTGAGCAGCAATACACCAACCTCCCCCCTCCCCCCCCCCCCCCACACACACACACCATTCTTAATCTGGGAAGTTTCCAGCATCTCTCTCTTTATCCAGGGTTTGTGTTGGGCAGTTAAGGAAAGAATCTGAATATCATTCACTCCCCCAACCTGGTGCAGGTGGCCAAAACCAGTGAGGTCTCTCTTCTTTTTGCCCTAGACTCTAACCAGCAAGAAGGAAACAGCAACTTCTTTGCAACAGAGCTGCCTCTTCCTCTTTGCTGCTGAGGAGGTACACTCCAACTTCAACTCAACAACAGATTGGCACCTCAGTGAGAAGTTGTTGTGGGGAACTGCGTACATCTAGACTCAGCACTTGTCCTTCTCCCTCCTCTGCTGGCCTGTCTCTTCATCCCATTATCTAAGCAGGAAATTTGGGGAGAGAGGCACTGTCATTCAATCTGCCTAAAAGTTGAGGAGGATGCTATCTCCAATGATACCTCTGGATACAAAAATTGCTGTTGTCAATTATTTAATCTTTTGAACTTCTAATTCTGTCTCTTTTTTGCATCTAGGCTAGCAAAGCTTGAGTCGTCAAATACTCGCAGAAAGCGTACACAAAACATACACCTGACCTGAAATTTGCTTTCAAACTTGAATGAATGTTGTTTGAAAAATTCTTACATTTGTATCTCATCTCTAATATTAAGTATAGTCTTACATCACTGACCCTTATGCAAAATATGAAATGCATCTGGCACTGCGCATTATAAAGTATTAGAAATAGGCCCGGACCGGAAACCCAAATCCAAACAACACTCAACTTTCAAAAAGTTCAATACTGGGCCTAGATCCAAACTTCATGGGTCAGGCGCATCGCTATAAAGAGTAAAAGACAGAAACTAAACAGTGTGTTCTGTAAACTGCCAAAGCTATTATGATATTTTGTAATCATAATGGAGTGACTATAATGGCCAAAATGAGGCTTGACTATGCTTTATCTGAGTACATACTATAGGAAAGTACAATGTGGTTAGCAGAGTTCTGAGTCATGCAACAGGTGCAGTCCTCCCCTACATGCGTGGGTCCCCAAATCCTGTCCCCACACACTATTTTCACAAAAGAATTATGCTAGAGCCACTTCATGGAGGTCGGAATCCCATGCTGAGTTCCTTCCTGCACAATCCAAGTAAATGGCCTGAGCTGAAAACCTTTTAGGGTCCTAATATGACCTACACAAGGATACCCTGTATTGCCTCTATTCTTAATTCTTGTAATCAAGCTCTTAGCCTAATATGGAATATTATACAATATGTAACTACAGGGGTGGCATAGAACAATATTTCTCAATAGGAAGGCGATATTCTCTTAGCTTTCTATGATTCCAGACACTTCCATTTCAGGATCCTTTAAGTGAATATAGAAATTCAGCTTAATTTCTGGTTATAATCAAATCCAAAATCAAGGTTATGATAAGATGACATCCACAGCCAGAACATTCAAGATCTTGAGTCCTATAAAAGGTGCAGGACTGTCTTCTCATCCCTTGAGGCAATAATACATTCAGGCACAAAATTATCTCCAATTACAGTACATGAGAAAATTGGAAGTGACTTAGAAGGTTGGTATTACCTCAGACTTTAGCAGTTTGAGCTGGCATTGTACAAATGAACATCTTCCAGCCATTCCTGCTTCTGTTCCAATATCTACCCTAATATTCTCAGTAAGCTTTCTTTGATCCCTGAACATACATCTTTCCAGATTTATTTGGGGACGGAAAGAAGAGAATTAAATACAACTTCTGTGTGATAGCAAGGAAACGATAAGACTGGCCCTCTGAAACATCACTGCATACTATCAGGCAGGCCACCTAAAATAGCTCATTGGATGGATTGCTAGCTACCTGCAGTATGGTTATACATAGAAGAGCCATCGTCTCCTACTATTCCACCAATATCAGCCTTGTCAAACTTCATAAGCTTTATGAAGGACAAGTCATGCACTCAAACTAACACAAAATATTGTTTTCCACTCAAGCCTTGATTCAGCAAGGAACTTATGAAGGTGCCTGATTTTTAAACTTCTGAGCAGTTCCACTGGCTTCAGGGGGACTATTAATATTCTTAAAGTTAGAAATGTGCTTTAATACCTTGCTGAACTGGGGCCTTAGTCTTGAATTAGCAGAAGCACATTTTCAAACATGCTTCAACCTGATTTCCAAATATATATCTGCAATTCTGAGCATACAAAATGTGCAAATCTGATCATTGAGATGTCTAGCTGCCTGGTTTGTGGAAAAACAACTTTGGAGCCTACAAAACTACAATATTTCTAGGGGACATTTTTTAAAAAAATATGGCCCTTACTATTCATCCATTAGACAGGAAATGGTGAAAGAAATTATGTTGAGTTACAAAATTCCTCTGTTTGTTCCAGGCCTTGCTGTACTTTTTCAACTTCTGGCACCATAACTTTTTTAAAGTTATAAAGTAAATTCTTTCATTCTTGTGTTTCCCTCATTTGCAGTTAAAAGTTAATGTGACCCATTTCATGGGCACATCAGCATGGGCTAGGGCATTAGGCTAAATATTAGCCATTGTCTTTGCTACAGTGGATAGGAGAGCAATCTTGTTCTCCTAAAATTCTATTTAGCAAATAGCTGTCCACTTTGTACCCTATTATGTTAAAAGAATGAGAACAATTCTGAGTGGGGTAAAAGAAGAGAATTATAATCCCAAATATCTGGGCCTGAGACAAGCCAAGTCCAATCATGGGCTATATTTAAGATTTAGTTGCACACTAGGGAGAGAAGCTGCTATCAAGGTTATTTGGGTCTATGGCTGCTGTCACCATCCTGTTTTTGTGCATGTTCATGACCCTTGAGAGGGCTTTGCCAGTGCTACTGCTTTAGTTCAGTTCTCCCATCTCTCACAGACTTTTCACTTCAGCTCCTGTGCTGTTTACAGTAGAGGGTTCTGCCTCTTGTTCTTTTGCAATACTAGTAGCACTTGGTTTAAATTTAATTTTCTTCTCTCCATCATGCATTTTTGGCAGCATCTCCTTTGCCCTTCAGCTATTTTAAATGTTTGTTTCTCATTTTGCACATGTTTGACAAAAACACCACTTACACAATTCCTCACTGAATAATTCCCCTTCTCCCTAGAGCCAATAAAGAGATTATAAAATGAGACACCACACTTCTGGTTTATATGTCTAGGTTGCCCATACTGATTTCCCCTTCTAGAAAGCAGTGTTATGGTACAGTAGGTGGTGATTGCATATAGTAGCATGGTAAACATTATACAGTGCTGTGTAACCAGACGCTAAGGAGGTTATTGACAACAAGTCCTTCTCAAATATTTACTTTTGCATAGTCTCATTCTTTTCATCACACCAGTGCATGCTTTTGCAGCCTTATTTTGAGACATTCCTACTTGAGGCCTCAGTCTACCTTCTTTCTTTTTTCCTGATTTTCCCCAGGGTGCCAGGGCTAGGGAGAGCGTCAAGCCCAGTAAGTATAACATTTCTATATGAACTGCTGCTATTATTATTTATTGTCTACTGTAGCAGAGTAAGTGGAAGCAGCTGTGGACAGTGCTTTTGGGAACTGGTGGAAGGAGAATCCAGGGGAGACAAGCAGCCTTATCAGTCTCCTGAAGAACAAAAAACTGTTGCATGACCACTTGGGTTACCATGAGAGTGGGGAAAGAGCAAGACCACCTGCTGCTCAGACAGAGCCGGGCATTATAATGTCGAAGAGCAGGCCAGGGCTGCATATTCTCCTGAGACGTGAAGAAGCCCTGAGTGGACAAATAAAGAATAGATTCTCGTCTGCCACCCACAGATAGAGCCAGTTGAATGAAGGACATGGGACCACCTCATTATCTAGCTGGTAGAGGAGATTAAAAGAAAGGGACCCAAACAAGGCCATCAAACAATCCCCAGGACACAAGAAGTGAGGCTCAAAACCATGAGCAACAAGGCCTAGGTTCAAAGATTTTGTTGTTGTCTGAAAGGAAGACTAGACCTGAGGAACCACAAAGGGCAAGATTATCCTTGTACTGATTAAAGGGGGTTAATTAGGTTTAATTTTTTACTATAACAAAGATTTTATATTTAAGATATTTGTACCCTTTCCCTTTTTGCCACCATGCTAAAGACCATTTTGTTATTAGATGTGTGTCTGGTTGCTTATTGGGAACTTGCTAGGTACTAGATTCTGTAGTGTCTAGAATTTAAAGCAATTACCGTGTTTGTCCCTGATCTCATGGCCCAATACCTGTTATCCTGCTGGTATGGCACAACTGTTATGACAACTGTACAGTAGAGGTCAGTTATTAGACTATAACTAGACTGTAAATTTTCTAACTAATCTTATTTGGGCATATCTCCATTTATTTCATGGTACATAAACAAAAATTGCTGAATAGTAGCTGTGGCTGTAGAAATGGCCACATGCATTAGCCTGTTGTACTTATACAATGCCTTGCATCTGAGGACATCAAAGTTCTTTCCATATATTAATTAAGTCCCACAACTACACTGTGAGGTGGGTTAGTTTTATTAATCCCAATTTTACAGATGGGGAAAACAAGGCGCACACCAGTTTAGTGACTGGCCCAAGGCCAGAGAGACAGTCTGTTGAACATCTAGGAACTGTTCCATGTTTTAGCAACAATTCTGTGCTTTCTCCATTTGTTGCATTGTATTTAATGAGTTAAAGAGTAGCACTTTGGAAACTGGGTTTCTGCCACTCCCCTGGCGATAGTTCAACCTATTCAGTGATAGAAGAGTATATCAATTGTTGGAGCTAGAAAGCTTTAAAAGCATCAGAGTGAATTGGGTACTTCTAAAAGACTAGGCTAGTTTGGGGACTTGTAGAACATGCAACAAGCACTTGACTAGGAACATGACCTCTGTACTGGATGTCCCCTCAGAAATCACAAAGGAAACCATTAGGTGGAGCTAAATACATTGCTGCAGAAACTAAAGACCTGGTAAACCAGCAAGAGCTGCCAGGCATGGATATACTGTATACTGTTCAGCGTAGGGTAAATGCTTTAGCTCTTTAGTTGGTAAGCGTACTAAAAGATTGCATCATTAAAATGGAAATTTGTACTGGGGCTGCAGTTTCTTTGACTTTGGAGAAGTCCTAATACTTTACTTTTCATAGTAAATGATTCATTAAGGTCTCCGTGTACCAAAACCTAAAAGAAAAGTAGAACTGAAAGGTAAAAAGTGTAAGATGAAGCTCAGTATAGCAAAAGGACCAGGTTCATCTTTGCTGGGTTATAGCTGGTTACATCATTCAAACTTAAACTGGTCCAGAGTAAATGAGGTATACAAAGTTCTTTATACTGTATGTATTATGTGAAAAAATAAGTGGCTGTGTTTGCCCTAGTGTTTGCTTTTGTGAAAGGCATGGAGGCTGAACTACATGTGGCTGTAAACATCATGCCAATATTTAACTAGACCACATCTGTACTATATGCCATAAAATAGACTTGGAAAACAGCAAGCATAATTCAGCCTCTGGGCTAGATTCTTAGCCACAACTTCCCCTGCCTTGTGCTGTGTCAGCAAAGCAAAATAGGTGGAAAGTTGCCCTAAAGGGGATTCACCTAATGGAAGGAAATCATTAGGTGGTATAGAGCTGGCACAGCTGATTCTACACCACCTGATCCCCCTTCACCACATAAAGGTGTGTCCAGGTTGTGGCAGAGTAGGGAGGGGATGTGCCTGGAGCAGATCACACAGTGCTGATTGCTGGCCAGTATAGCAGTCCTGGTGGGACTGCAGTAGTTGACGTAGGCTGATTTAAATTAGGACAGGAATAGGGGCCAGTCCAGGATGAAGAGAGTGAAAGAAAGGAAATTAGAGCTGGTCTTCTCAGGTGTGCTGAGTGTCTGGCAAAGATGTCATGTCACTTATAGACATTTTTTGCATGGGCAAGTTCCATTGTATGTACTCTGTAGAGCTGAAAGAATAGTGGAGAAATATCCCATAGTGAGGTAATTTGAACTCAAAAGTGAATTTTGATTTAATGGTATTTGC
Organism: Emys orbicularis; assembly: GCF_028017835.1. NCBI lineage: Eukaryota > Metazoa > Chordata > Testudines > Emydidae > Emys > Emys orbicularis. The sequence continues at coordinate 44,588,896 of NC_088687.1, read as the reverse complement.
AGCCCTTCTGTCTGCATTTTCCATGCATGTTTCAGCACTGCATCTTTATTAGTGAGAGTATTCATAAAAAGCGATTTTAAACTTAGACAATTCAAAGTTAGCTTTTTAACTTAGTCTATTTGATTCTTACATTTCCCCTTTGTAATCCCCATTCTGATCACTGAAGAAATTCACAAACAATTTCAAATAATGAGGAAATCTGAAATTTCTAAATATTTTGTAAACAGGAAAACTGGAAAAAGTAATTAAATTGTTTGTTGTGATGTGAATTATTTTCTTAGCTCAATATTCTGAAACAGAATAACTCTGTCCATATTTGCAAACTCTTAGGTAACCCAGCATTCAAACCCCAAACGCCAGGGGCCATTTGTAAAGTTAGTAGGTGGACTGAGTTTGTCATACTAGGGTTTCTTTTAAAGATGATTTGTGAAGGATTTTTTAATTGGGTTTGTGCCATTTTCTTGTTTCTTATGCAATATATAGAAGGCCTGAAAGGTTTTGTGGGAAAATTTGTTCTGTGTTTTTTTTATTATTATTACTATTATTTTAGGATGTCTTCCAAGGTAGACCTGAATTTCTATGTTTAAAAAAAAAAAAGGCACCATTTGCCATCATTTATACATCATAGAAATCCAAAATAAAAACTCAACAGAACAATTGTTTTTTATTCTCCACATCGCCTTTAATCTTAGCTGGAAGGTAAAACTCAAACACAAGTCTTAAGAATACCTTACTTTAAACACCCATAAGGGCTTTTACACTATAATAGTCTTTTCTGGACAGTGGATAGCATTACAGCCATATTTCATTGTGTGATCAATGGATTAAGTATAAATAATACAGGATTTAAATGATGTGATCTTGTAATCCAGCCGATGTAGTGTATTCAAATGATGAAACTCATAGAAGAAACCATTGGAATCTGTTAACTTGGTTATAAAGATTTGGATTACATTTGAAAAATAAGAATTGTGGGGGCTATTTTTAATCACACATGACTTGTTTAGATTGGATAATAATTGATGGGAATACTTTCACCTAGAGAAAACTATATAGCTATGGCCAAAGTAGCTGTGCCTAAGACCCTCACAGAATTGAGACCTCATTTTCTCTCTAGGTATTTATATGTTGGGGTTTTAGACTGAAACAGGACATTTGAACAGACAATAATGTACATATATAGCACATAACATTGCAAACTAATAGCTAATTTGTGTTTATAATCCTACCCTACTCTGAAGTCCATTCCTCTTCTATTGAATATATGTATTTTAGATTCTTTTCACTCAACTTGCATTTCCCCCCCATTTTACATCCATTTTTCTAGCTCCCTTTTTATTATTTCTCTAATCTCTATCCATGTCCTCTGGAGTGGTGGCCGAAGCATGACGGGTCATATGAATGTTTAGCATATCTGGCATGTAAATACCTTGCAATGCCAGCTACAAAAGTGCCATGTGAATGCCTGTTCTCACTTTCAGGTGACATTGTAAATAAGAAGCGGGCAGTAGTATCTCTCATAAATGTAAATAAACTTGTTTGTCTTAGTGATTGGCTGAACAAGAAGTTGGACTGAATGGACTTGTAGACTCTAAAGTTTTACCTTGTTTTATTTTTGAGTGCATATATGTAACAAAAAATCTACATTTGTAAGTTGCTATTTCACGATAAAGAGACTGCACTACAGTACTTCTATGTGGTGAATTGCAAAATAATATTTCTTTTATCTTTTTTACGGTGCAAATATTTGTAATTAAAAATAAAAATATAAAGTGAGCACTGTACACTTTGTATTCTGTGTTGTAATAGAAATCAATATATTAGAAAATGTAGAAAAATATCCAAAATATTTATAATACATTTACATAGGTATTCTATTATTGTTTAACAGTGCGATTACAACTGTGATTAATCGTGACTTTTTTTAAAATCATTTGACAGCCCTAATTGAAACCCTTTTGATCTGCAAATTTGGGGTGGGAATTTTGCACACACTGTTTCTCAGATTTCCTGTACTTCCTGTTTCAGAGATAGATTGTGTCCAAGGCATGATCAGGTGCATTAGATTTCAGAGCAGCCGAAGACTCAGGACTCAGCCAAAATTTCTACTCTGGACTACCAGACAACATGCACTACCAGGACAGCTACCACATCCTTGTATAGGATATAGTTTGCGTCCCCCATTGTGCTTCACCCCATCCCTCCCACTGCCTATACTCTCTCAATGGATCATTCTAATTATCCTTTGTGCATTGGCACAAGAAAGGAAAGTGCCCCTTGCATCCTTCCCAACCTTATTTCCCCCATGCACACCTGCACAGGGGCTGGCCAGGATATGGCCCTCTGGATGGGCTAGGAATTCCACAAGAGCCTTTCTTGTATTCGGATTCTAATTACAAATGGAACCAAGAAATGCAAGAGGTTCCCCAAACTGAGAGGTAATATGGAAAACATACCCATTTCAAACCCCCTAGAAATGATTGAGTCAGGGGTTTGTTTGAGTGTTGGTTGAATGTTTGGAGAGGAATTGGAAAGGGGGAAGAAGGGAATTCTTTTCTTTAAACTACTTCATCCATTTGTACAATCTTTTGTGTGCTTGTTACGGTGAAACATTTATTGTCACAATGCAGATGTAAGCATTAAATCCAACAGGTATAAAAGCGCTCAGATCAGTGAAGGAAAACAATGCATAGACCAGTCACAACTCTATTATATGTAAAAATATTTTACCATGTATTTTTATTTCAAACTTCATTAAAATGTGGCTGAAATCTCCTGACCCAAGTCCATGTGACAATTGCATATTCCTAGGGCCCAGTTTTGTTAAGAAGTACTAGCCCTCAGATCTGAACTCACATTTGCCAGTTTTATAAGCCTCTTTTTCTACCTTCAGGCAGCTTCAGCTCCCTGGATTTTTTACCTGGATTTTTTTTCTTTCTTGTATGTGTTTCAGGTTTTAGCCATTAAAACAATCTGACATCTTAGCTTCCTCTGGTCTGCAGGAGATAAGGCAACCTGGGCAGCAGTGACCATGAGATGGTTGAGTTCAGGATCCTCATGAAAGAAAGAAAGAAAGGAGAGTAGTAAAATACGGACCCTGGACTTCAGAAAAGCAGATTTTGACTCCCTTAGGGAACTGATGGGCAGGATCCCCTGGGAGGCTAATATGAGGGGGAAAGGAGTCCAGGAAAGCTGGCTGTATTTTAAAGAAGCCTTATTGAGGGCGCAGGAACAAACCACCCCGATGTGCAGAAAGAATAGCAAATATGGCAGGCAACCAGCTTGGCTTAACAGTAAAATCTTCGGTGAGCTTAAACACAAAAAGGAAGCTTACAAGAAGTGGAAACTTGGTCAGATGACTAGGGAGGAGTATAAAAAATATTGTTCAAGCATGCAGGGGTGTAATCAGGAAGGCCAAAACACAACTGGAGTTGCAGCTAGCAAGGGACGTGAAGGGTAACAAGAAGGGTTTCTACAGGTATGTTAGCAACAAGAAAAAGGTCAGGGAAAGTGTGGGACCCTTAATGAATGGGGGAGGCAACCTAGTGACAGAGGATGTGGAAAAAGATAAAGTACTGAATGCTTCTTTTGCCTCGGTCTTTACAGACAAGGTCAGCTCCCACACTGCTGTCCTGGGCAACACAGTATGGGGAGGAGGTGAGCAGCCCTCAGTGGTGAAAGAACAGGTTAAGGACTGTTTAGAAAAGCTGGACATGCACAAGTCCATGGGTCCAGATCTAATGCATCCGAGGGTGCTGAGGGAATTGGCTGATGTGATTGCAGAGCCATTGGCCATTGTCTTTGAAAACTCATGGTGATCAGGGGAGGTCCCGGACTATTGGAAAAAGGCAAATATAGTGCCCATCTTTAAAAAAGGGAAGAAGGAGAACCTGGGGAACCACAGACTGGTCAGCCTCACCTTAGTCCCTGGCAAAAATCATGGAGCAGGTCCTCAAGGAAACCATTTTGAAGCACTTGGAGGAGAGGAAGGTGATCAGGACAGTCAACATGGATTCACCAAGGGCAAGTCATGCCTGACCAACCTGATTGCCTTCTATGATGAGATAACCGTCTCTGTGGATGTGGGGAAAGCAGTGGATGTGATATATCTTGATTTTAGCAAAGCCTTTGATGCTGGCAAGACTACTGTGGGAGACCGTAAGTTAAAAAAGTATGGATTGGATGAATGGACTATAAGGTGGATAGAAAGCTGGCTAGATTGTCAGGCTCAACAGGCATTGATTAACAGCTCGATGTCTAGTTGGTAGCCGGTATCAAGCAGAGTGCCCCAGGGGTTGGTCCTGGGGCCGGTTTTGTTCAACATCTTTATTAATGATCTTGCTAACCCTCAGCAAGTTCACGGATGACACTAAGCTGGGGGGAGAGGTAGATATGCTGGCTAAGCAGTAGTTCTGCAGAAAAGGACCTGGGGATTACAGTGGATGAGAAGCTGGATATGAGTCAGCAGTGTGCCCTTGTTACCAAGAAGGCTAATGGCATATTGGGCCGCATTAGTAGGAGCATTGCCAGCAGATAGAGGGAAGTGATTATTCCCCTCTATTCGGCACTGGTGAGGCCACATCTGGAGTATTTTGGGCCCCCGCTACAGAAAAGATGTGGACAAATTGGAGAGAGTCCAGTGGAGGGCAACAAAAATTATCAGGGGGCTGGGGCACATGACTTATGAGGTGAGGCTGAGGGAACTGGGCTTGTTTAGTCTGCAGAAGAGAAGAGTGAGGGGGGATTTGATAGCAGCCTTCAACTACCTGAAGTGGGGTTCCAAAGAGGATGGAGCTCAGCTGTTCTCAGTGGTGGCAGATGACAGAACAAGAAGCAATGGTATCAAGTTGCAGTGGAGGAGGTCTAGGTTGGATATTAGGAAACACTATTTCACTAGGAGGGTGGTGAAGTACTGGAATGGGTTACCTAGGATGACTACCCCCATTCAGCATCCAAGGCTGGGGTGTGTGTGTGTGTGTGTGAGAGAGAGAGAGAGAGAGAGAGCTGTCCCCCAGATGAGGTGGTAATGACACTGGAATGGGTTACCCAGGGAGGTGGTGGAATCTCCATCCTTAGAGGTTTGTAAGGCCCAGCCTGACAAAGCCGTGGCTGGGATGATTTAGTTGGGGATTGGTCCTGCTTTGAGCAGGGGGTTGGAGTAGATGACCTCCTGAGGTCTCTTTCAACCCTGATATTCTATGATTCTAAGGGGTTGGCTGCCCTTGCACCTCACAAAGAGGTGTTCTTTTGGTTATGGCACTGAACTGAGATTCAGGGGGGTCTGGATTTATTCCCTAGCTCTCCCACACATTTCCTGTGTGACTTTGAGCAAAGTCCCTTAGGCTTTGATCCTGTGACAAACTCCAAGTGGATGGGTCCATATGGCTTTGTGTAGTCCCATCGACTTCACTGAAGCTCTTTGTAGGTACAGAGGACTGTTTATGCAGAGCAGCTTGAAGGATTGGGACCATAATCAAGCTGTGCCTCAATTTCCCATCTGTAGAAGAGAAATATTAATACTTAACTCATGGAAGAGTTTTAAGGACAAATTAATTAATAGTTTTGAGATACTACAGTGATGGGTGCTATATACATGCTTTGATAAAAGGAGAAAAGGCACTAACAAAAACACATGCAAGAAAATTAACATATGATGGTAGTTTACAGTGTCCCCATTAAGCATTAGGGGAGCCTGCAATCATGCGTTTCTTCCAATGTGCCGTGCTGTGGGAGGCTCTAAAGCAGCAACACACCCCAGCCCATGCAAATCATGATTCAAAGATGGCTTTATCCAACATGTATGGCTAGCTTCTTCTGGGTTCCTGGATCCAGAGCAAATACAGTGCCCTGAGGAACTATTCCTCTAGGGTAAGGGTGTCTTGGTCTCTTCTATAAAATACGGGCTGGAGGGTGGAGAAAACCCCTTTCCTTCCCTACTATGTCTCTCTTGGGGCTTCATATTAGGCTTCATGGAGGGAAGTTGTTATAATCAGGGTGTCTTTCTCAGTCTTTGCCTTGGTGTCTCTGTGTTTTCCACACTGGCAGTTTGCTTCATTACAAATATATACAATTGGTGGAATTGAAGTAGATGCAGAAAGAATCACCCTGAGCCTGTAGTGTAAGGAAGGAAGCAATGTCCTCTGAGCTAGCTTTCCTTGACCTTCCCATTTTACTCCAAATCTTTCCTCCAAGCATGACCTTCAGGTATTTTTTTTTTCCTTCAGGGATCTAACATCTGCACGTAATATGAGATGAATTAAACAAAGGAAAATGTAGGCTTAATAGCAGGAATAACTTCCCGATAGTGAAAACTATTAGGCAATGGAATAGTCTGTCAAAGGAAGTGATTAGGAAGCACTGTCACTTGAGAGGTTTAAAAAGTGGACTGGACAAATCATTTTTAGGAAACAGGCCTGCTCTGGAAGACTTGGAAGGTGTGAAAACACCTACTTCTCTATAGCAAAATATTCCACACTGAGGTAATATTTGCATTTATTCATATCTAAGATTGGTGCTCTCACCACAAATGAATATGAATACCAGTTTCCATGCTGTCTTAATAATTACATTACTTTGTATTTATAGAAGACTGAATTTTATACCCTTAGAAAACTGACACCTCATAAATATCAAACTCTGGTATATATATATATATGTATAGAAATATCTAAGTAGATATTTTTAAAGCATTAAGTGGCATATGTTCTTGTTACAAATGCAGGGGGTTCTCTTTAGTTAGTAGGCTATTTGAAGATCAAATTGACCATCTCTGGATAAGTTTAGATTTGTTTCTTTAGCAGTAGTTACTCGCTGTAGTGGTTGTGATAATGAGGATTTTGTGACATGTTCACACAAAACCAAAACCAACTTGTATTCAGAGTGGATTCAAGATTCCGTTATAGCCATGGATTTTGTCTGCAAAAATTCGGTTGACCTAAGCTGATAAAATCTGTGCAGTCCAGTTCCACACCCATGCAAACCTGTGAAATCTTGACCTCATTGAATTCAATAGCAAAACTCTAATTGACATCAGTGGTCTCAGGATTTGCCCCTAGATTTGAGGAACCTAACAGGGATTGGTTCACTGGTAGTCTCCTATTTACTTTAATTGCTTGGTTTCTTTTTGGACCCACACACAATCTGAAATTTAGCAGGGCTATCATTAGTGCTGACAGCAGTAATTTGGACCAATTACAACAATTTTCAGTTAAAGTACCATATGAAGCATTTTGACTTTTAAAGACAGTATATTCTACATTTGTGTGTATACACATTACATGTAGGGAATATGGGGTGTTAACAAATATGCTTCTTGTTGCCACAACACAGCATGATTTTGCAACTTATAATATTAAACAGATTACTAAGGAGGTATCAATTATCAGGACTGGCATGTGACCTGGTTGTTATAGTGATGATATAATATCCATTTTGTAATCTTACAATAGGTCAGATTTTTTTAATCTACCGGATTTATTTCTTTAGTTAGCCAGTAAACTCGTGTTAGTGAAGCTAATATGTATAACCATTTTTAAATGTCTTAGGGTACGTCTATACTTACCTCCGGGTTCTGCAGTAAGCAATCGATCTTCTGGGATCGATTTATCGCGTCTTGTCTAGACGCGATAAATCGATCCCGGAAGTGCTCGCCGTCGACACCGGTACTCCTGCTCCGCGAGAGGAGTATGCGGAGTCGACGGGGGAGCCTGCCTGCCGCGTGTGGACCCGCGGTAAGTACCTTGTAGTTCGAACTAAGATACTTCGACTTCAGCTACGTTATTCACGTAGCTGAAGTTGCGTATCTTAGTTCGAACTGGGGGGTTAGTGTGGACCAGCCCTTAGTCTTAAAAATGCTTATTTGTAAAGTATATTTCTTGTGCCTGCATTTTACCATTCATGTTATAAAAGACATCGAATGCATTTTTATCTTGAATGCCTGATTCAATGCCCATTGAAGCTTATAAAAGACTCCCATTGTCTCCAGTGAGTACTGGATAAGGCACTCAATGCTGTTGGCAACCTCAGGTGTGCTGAAGAATGTCAAACACTACAGAAAGTGAGAAGGGAAGATTTATTGTGGCCTTCTTGAGCAGCTGGCTTGCTGTTCATGCTGGGTAACTACATAAATGGATAACACTCCTACTCCACGTGACTCATACCCCCAACCAGGATGCTCCTGGTTTGTGTTCACACTTACATGGTAGAAATGGGCTGTATAGTGGATTCATAATCCCCTTCCCTCTGAGCAAATTACTTCCCACTGATAAATCTCCTCCCCATCACTGTGCAGGACCTGATAATCCTGGTCCCCATGTGTAAATTCTAAAAGCAGCTGCTCCTCAGCCTTCCAGATTTTGTAGTTTCCTGTGGACTGCAATGAAATGGACACAGTATGGGTATAGCAATGGATGGCATTTTCCTTAAAACAGAGGCTTACAAAAGGCAGCCCAAGTGGAGCAGCAGGTTCTGTTAGAGTAGAAGTCCTGCTGCTGCTGGATGAGAAAGCAGACAGGTGGCTCATTTGCTCAAGTTTCTTACCTTGCAGATTGGACAAGATGAGGGTATACCTTGGTGGTTCCTGCCTGGGTGGAATTGGGAAGATCAGGCGTCCAGCTACTTCCAAAGCACATGGTGGGGGAGTGGGAAGGGGGAGAAGAACAGGCGGACTGGCCTTTCTTTGAAAATGTCAAGAAGGAAGGGAGAAGTAAAAGGGCTTCATGCCTCTTTCCCCCCTTTAGGTGACCTCTTACCCCGAGTAGCAGATGGTGGTGGAGGTAGGGCATTGGTGCCCACGTCCACCAGGACTGGGGAGCTGAGATCTGACTGGGGGTTGTGGATGAAAGATACTGGTGGGCCCTACTGTGATTGTGTAAGGAGCCAGGGACCGAGGAGTCTTTCCTGGGACAGATGAGGATGCCTTACTATATGTGGCACAGATGTGGCTGTGTGACAGAAAGTGTGGTAAGGGAGAAAACCCGCTGTTGAGACCAAGTTAAGTCTGCAGTGAAGACAAGGCCGCAGAGTGTCACTAAAAAGCATCGCTCTTGGTCAGTATTATATGTCACTTTGGGTCTGCCGGGCAATGTAAATATGGCATTCAGGAGTCTTGTGTTTCTACAGCCAGAGAATGTATTTGGGAGATGAAGACTTTTTTTGATGACTAATTACTATTTTAGTAAAATTCAGCATCCTCAATCTTGAGCTTGGGTCAGAAAATATAATGGCTTTATCTGGAAATTGGTCAGAGGTTTTATTGTGGCAATAGCTTAAGGTAAACCAGGGGGCTGAAGTCTGTGCCAGTTGTACAATTTTTCCACAAAGATGGCATATGGTCCCCATATCTTTACATCAAAACACCAAAAACTTGGCTATGTTCCTCACATTGGCATATACCCCCTACATGCCTTCAAAAGATTTGTAACATGAGACTATTATTTTCATATGTGAACAATCCCCTCTGCCTTCATAAAACAAGCTTTTCACCAGTGAAATTTTGCAAAATGCTCTTCTTCTCCTCTGCCTTTCCCCTGAGACCTGCTGCAACCACTCTCAACCAGGCGTGATCTTAAGAGGCTGAAAAATGGTTGTTAAATTGAAATGATAGTGGGTTTTTTTATTATTTTCTAGTTCTCTATCAATCTCTTTCCAGTGTCTCACTGTGTCTTTAAAATTATTTTTCCAGTCAGCTCCAGTGCTAGCCTGGACTTCTACTAGTGGCAGTTGCTCTTAGCTCCTTTGCACATAGCTATCAAAATGACTAACCCCTATGCCGGTTTATATGGCTGTTCTTGTTGGAACAGCTCTATGGCATTTATTCAAGGGAATAAGGAATTGCTGTTGCAATCATGGCTTGGCAAAGGGAGATCCAGGAAAGGATGCCCAGACGAGACTGAATCTGTCAGAGTCATTTTCTTCTTGGTTTCAGTGCTGAATTTATTTTGTCAGCATCTTAAGGAAGTGGAACATACAGATGTTTGATACTTAGCTGGAAACTGAAATTCATTTACATTCCTGAGGTAAGAAGCAAATCAAGCAGAGTCCCGTTGTTTTATTCTTTCTTAGCATCCCTCATTTTCTACTTTAAGTAGATGACCAAACGGTGAGTCGGGTCAATAAAGCAAGGTATGCTATAGTTCTGATAGTTCTCTCTAATCTTTGCTTTGGAGGAAAGGGAAAATGTGTGTGGGGGGAGAGGGGGAGAAGTCAGTCTGTTGAACTGAAATCAAAAATTCTAGTTCTGTGAGAAACAAGTGTTTATGATATATGAGAATAAATGATTCCAGAATGGAAAAATTTAGCTCTTCCTATGTGTGTTTGGTATAACTTGTCACAGTGCTCCTCTTCACTACTTAAAGAAAGGCCCTGTTCATCTCCAATAGAGCCCACATTTAACTTTACTCATGTGAGGCAAACTTATCCCAGTGTAGAGCACCAGCACAAGCCCTACGTATCACTTATGTCTTACTTAAGCCCTCCTAATATAGCGTGTGCTGGCCTTCTACACAGGTAAATTTCATCCTTGTTTAATTGATGCTAAAAATGTACAAATTTCCTCTCTTACCCCACAAAGACAAGTTTAGTGCCACTAAGCTACTACATGAACCTGTATTTCTAAATCATCTTCTCGCTCTCCCTCATTTTATCTTCTTTCATCTTATCTTGTTGTGTTTCTTCATAGACTGTAAGCTCTTTAGGGCAGAGACTGTGCCATTTTGTCTGTATTGCTCACTAGCATACTTTAGGAATCTTAGTGAGCAAAGAGTAACAATAAATATAAATATTTAAGTATTTATTTATTTAATAAGTATAAATAAATACTTTTTGCCTGAGAGACAGGATGGAGTGGGAGTGACTAAACTGTGGGAGCGTGAGTAGATTGGGAGGATGGGGAAGTTCATTAATGTGTGCATGGCATCAGCTGTGATTTTTGTGTGTCATTTTAGATTGATTTTTATACATTCAACTTGAACTTTAAATAAAGTCTAAATAAGTTATATTGAATATTTTAGTTAAAATACGGTAAAACCAGATCTGCATCAAGATCTGCAGGGATCTGTACAAGCAGATTCTGAGGTGGAACTGAAACCTGTGTCTGACCAAAGCAAGAAAGTGAGAGAAAAGAGAGTTTCGAAAGGCAGGAAGATTGTTACTGATCCTGCAAGCACATATGCAAATACTTAGTCCTGTGAATTCCATCAGGCTACCCACATGCTTAAAAGTAAGCATTTGCCTAAGTGTTTGCAGGACCAGGGATGAAGTTGTTAATTGAAAACTGATAGAATAAGGCAGTAATGTAGGACATTTGTAATATTCCGCTTATATGTCCCCTTAAATCATGCCAGATATGATTAGGATCCCAGAGAAAAAAATAAAGAAGGCTTATTTCCTGACCTTATCTGAGAAGGTCTACACTGAATTACAATTACTTAAATTTCCATGTGGACTCCAGGTGCTGAATGCATAACTGGAATTGAGATATAGGACATAAATAACCAGTGAGATCACTTTCCAAAATGCAAATCATTAACATCCTAAATGGTCATGGAATAAAACCCCTAGAAAGTAAGTAACACAGGAAGTTTCAAAAACCGATTTAAGAAACAGATTCTCCAAATGCTTCTCTGTTTCTCTGTTAGTGATTTTCCAGATATGTGATGTAGGGGATTCTGGTTTGAAGCAGCCTCAGGCAGGGCTTGAGACAAGTGTTTCTCCAGTGGAAGCACATTGTGTCCATTAAATTCCAGATTGGGAACTAGAGCATGTGCCATTCTTTTCTGGAAGTAGCTATCGTAAAGCTCATCAGGATACAGTACGCAGTTGAAAAGTAAAAGCAAAGGGGAGCACAAACCACATTTCAGAACTGGTTTCCTTCCTCTCCCCGCAAACCCCCTCCCTTTTTTTTTTTTTTTTAAATGAGACCAAAATGTTTCCAGTCCAAAGTAATAGAACAGAACATGTCAGTAACTTCTGGTGTCTTTAACATGTACCTTTTCCTGATATTAGCCATGCATTCAACTCTCAGATAAGTTAGTGGGAGGTGTGCCGGTAAAAGTTTGCAAAATGCTTTTGTAAAAACAAGTATTCTATCTCAAATGCAATTTTTATCAATTAAAAAACTGAACATGCAAATCACTTTTAAAATGTAAAATTCTTAATGAAAAAAGTTGGTACCTTAAAGGTGGGTATGTTTTGCAATTATATATAATCTCTTTTAAGCTCTCGTGGGTAGGGATTTCATTCTTCATTAGCATACTAATTATAAAATAATTGATTCACTTACACTACATAGATAATTCATATTTCTTTTTTTCCAACTTGTTAAAAAGAAGACTTTTCACAATTTTAATTCCTTTTCCTTTCAATTAAATACATTAATTGATTTAGTCCTAAGAGCATTCTACAGTAGTTGACATTTTAATTACAATGTTTACCAATAGTTACCACATAGTTCCCTATTCTAAATGTATGTAAGTACTAAGTCCAATATCTGTGCGGTAACTGACATTGTTAATGGTGACCACTACACACAGTACTTGGGATCTGCAAATAGCAGATGCATTTGTTTTGAAGTAAATAGGAAATGTAGTATTTGTCAATGTGTTGCAAGCTGGTATTCAAACAATAAATGACTTTAGACAACAATGCATGGATTGTGTAAAAGAGTCTATACTGTGGTGAAAGAGAGAGTTACATTTCCAATGTCAATATTTTCCCTTGGGCTCTGTACTGAACTCAGAGGAATCTTTTGTGCATGCCTAGTAATTTAAAAATTGAATGAAATGTTGACAGAAAGAAATGTGCTTCTGATGCATGCCAGTTTTACATGTCAATTCATCTCTTTTAGGTGCATGTTACCGTCAGCCTCAGGTTCATTTTAGACACTCCAATCCTCAGTTAAAGAAATCTTTACTGTCTTGTTTTTTTTTTTAATTTACTCACTATTATGTTAAATGAAAATTGGAGAACAAACTGAAGCAGATGATTAGCAAAGTTCCAGTGCCAAATTGTAAATTACTCACTAACCTAAGGGGACACAAAATCTTTTCCTGTAATGGAAGAATATATACATATGAAGATATACTATATAATCTTCTGACCCAGAAGTAGCAGGATGCACTACCTCATAATTGGTGGGTTAATGTAAGAACAATTCTTAGGAAATTACCTCTTTAGCAATTCTATTAAAAAGACGAGTCTTTAGTTGGTTGAACTTGGCTGGTAAGTCATAAAATTTGATGACAGTGTTCAAGACCTTCACAAACGTGGCTATGGCCGAACTTTCCAGCACCCTAAATAGAGTAGGATTGTTCTGTTGTTGCAGGATGAGGTGATAGGGGATAGTGACAAACAGAGGGCCAGATTACAATACCTTCCTCCTTGATTAGTCCCAAAGCAATCAAGAGAACACTTAAGGAGTAAGCTACTTCTGAGCATGAGGAAGGGTATAAGAATCAGCCACTTAAGTGAGCAAACTATGTTAATTTGTTTCAGTGGTAGAATCTTAATATACAAGCACATGCATATGTTCCTTCTCATTTGTGGTGGGGGGGGGGTAAAGTAATTAGCTACTGTTTATAAAGCTTATGGGGGGAACAGGGGGAAGGGCAGCCATACAGGATGCTTTCTAGGGTATATCTTTCTTTCTTCTTTTTAGTTTGAGGATTTTTTCATCCTGTTTCACAGAAAAGATCATATTAATCTGTAATATCACCATATCAATGGAAATGAGACCAGGTTATAAGGGACAAGTTCCACATGATCTGACAGAGTTTTGGGCTGGTCTCAAAGCTGGTGGGTGTGAAAGCCTCAAGGGGAAATTTGACCAAACACATGTGAATTGATTGACCCCTGCCCCTTCTGTCTGGAGAAAGTCAGTGAAAGTAACTGAGCCATTGCTGCTGACGGAGATTATTAATGCCTCTGGAAGAAGAAGGTAAGATGTCAAATCCATTTAAACATGGAGTGGCCTGCCTCTTGATCAAGAAAGTATCTATAGATGTCAATAATCTTACCATCTACTCTGATATTCTACACTGCTGGTAGGTCATCTCTGATATGTGATCTCTCCCATCATCCTGGATCCCTTCCAGTCAGACATGGAGACAGTACCGGTTGCATGAAGAAATGATCTACCCGTGACTATGGAGAGAAGTAAAATGGTCACCCTGTTACTGTTAGGCCTCTCAGCAGCTCTGTGGTCATGATGTCCTACTGACTTACCGCTGGGTGGTCTGCGTGTGGATAAAACATCCATAGAGCCATATCCCATTTGTGGTTTCTCTCTAACCAAATAATTTCTGTAAAGCACACACAGACAATGTGTGGGAGACTGAACTCAATTGAAAAACTTCTGTTCACAGGCAGGGACCTCTCATTGAGAGAGCTGTCTCCCCCCATGCCTACCAGGCACGTTCTGTGCTCTCTCAGATGCAGTGTTCCAACTGATTACAGCTGCTATTCTGCGGGTCTGGACAGAGATGATCTCAGAGATACCTTTGATCCAACCCATTCAGGGCACCATAGATAAGGACCAGGATCTTTCAGTAGATAAGTAACCAATAAAGCTGTGCAGAAAATATTTTTGTTTGGTTGCCAAACCAAAAAAATTTATACACAAAAATTGTTTCGGGTTGAATTAAAACATTTTGTTTTCAAGTTTTTTTTCTCTTTTAAACATAAGATTAAAGTAACATTCTAAACAAAAAGTAGTTTTAAATAAAAAATCAAAAGGTTTCATTTGTTTTTCTCAGAATTTTTCACAATTTGTCACAAATTCATAAAATGTTTTGGTCGATCTGAATCTGCAGTTTTAATCCAAAAACAGTACTCTGAAAAATTTTGCCCAGTATAAGGACCCATGTCTTGTGTATATTGTGATAAATAGTTAGTATTATGATTGTTTGTTTAGCAAAAGACATTACACCAAATTCATCACTGGTATACGCCCATTGACTTCATAAAGTTACACTGGAAATAACTGGGCCCATTCTTCTTTATCTTCACCCTCTCTCTCTAACTGGGTGTCGTGGAAAAATTGACCACACCGTTGATTTTGGGTCAGACACACTGATGCACCTTTATTAGGTTACACAATACAATTATGCATAAAGGGAAGGTCGGCGTATCCCCATGCAAGGGGGTCAGCCGCCTTGCATAAACCACACAGCTTTAAGCTTATAAAGGTAAAAACCGCAACGCGTAATGAAGCATTACAAATCTTATCAGCCTTATTTGGTATATTTATTAGCAAACCAATCAGAGCCCTCCTGGGGCCGCGACTTGGACCCAATTCCATTTAGGGTCTTTCCTGTTATTGCTAGAGGCCCTGGCACGGCCCCCCCTCTTGCGGTTTTACTGTACAAGACTCTTTTGCCTTATTAATTTTCCATAGCTAAACTACTGCTATCTTAGGTTAGGTTACCCAACTACCAGTAGGCGTTGGTTCCCCTTTTTCTCCTGTTGGCCTTTTGATTGAGCCATACAGGTTTTGCATTGTGCCACACAAGCGTATTACAAATCTTGCTTATACCTTTAATATTAAGCAGGCCTGCCACGGCCTACTGTTGCTAGCTTTAGCAATAGGTTATAATTCAGAGTAAGGCATATGGGGGTCCCCGAAAATCCTCAACACTGGGGGAGGGCAAAACTTTCCAAACTGATGAATCATTCCATTGAGAAATGGGGGAAGGTCCAAGCCTGTTTTTCATTCTTTCCAGACTTGTTCTCCCATCCCTAGTTGTTATAAATATATTAGTTACAGTAGTTTGCTTTGGATGATAAACATAAATAAAACATGAAGAAAAGAGTTACACTAGTGGAAACCACAGCTATGTCTAAATCTGTCTGTGGATTCCCATAAATGTCAATATTTTCATCAGATTGCTGGTGTTCATACTGTATTGGTAGCACTGTTCCAGTAATCATTATTTTCCCTCTTTTTCTCTCTTATATGAAGTACCACTTGCTATTTTCACATCCAGTGAAGCACTGGAAATTGCTCTTACCGTTGGAGATACTCTCCTTTAGATCAGTAAATAAAACAAATAAAAATATTCCTTCATTCACAAGATACTGTGCTGAAAAGAGATTTCCAAACAGAGCTTGCTTGTACCACCTGGAAAGAAGCCTTTTCACTAGCTTTGATTGATTGTGACAGCTTTAATCCACCAAGATCCCACTCATCGCATTCTGAATGTAGCAGAGCTGCCTGTGTTTTATATACCTCGAATTCAGCTAGATTGGATTTATATGTCTGCATGCGTAGCAGGCAGGAAACTGCTTGGACACAGGGCAGGAAGTTCTGTGAAAGGCAAATTCTAGAGCCTTTCATTCAGTCACACTGGTTTACATTCCTTTGGAAAAGGTATAATTTCAGGGTTTGTGGCATCTCGAAAATTCAAATTTAGGCTAGCTAAATGAATCACTGATATCAAGTATTGCTGGAGAATTCAGCAAGCACAGATTTAATTGTTCCCTGTACAAAGGGGGGGAGGGATG
Source organism: Emys orbicularis (assembly GCF_028017835.1). Classification (NCBI taxonomy): domain Eukaryota; kingdom Metazoa; phylum Chordata; order Testudines; family Emydidae; genus Emys; species Emys orbicularis. The sequence goes on along the minus strand of NC_088687.1, from coordinate 44,572,399 downwards.
GAGAGACTGGTTCATTTGGGTTAACTTTTTCCACTGTTATCTGGGAAGACGTTTTCCTAACATTCAAGAAATTTTGTATAAAAATATTACTATGGTAAAGAAAAATCCACTTGAAAAAAGTCACTATTGAACTAAAAGCATAATACAGTATGGAATTCCAAGCCCAAACCCTGTAGTTCTTAACTCAAGCAAAATTCCCATTGAAGTCAATTGGAGCTTGGCCTGAATGAGGATATCAGGCAGGGCCGGTGCTACCATTTAGACAAACTAGGCGGTTGCCTAGGGCGCCAAGATTTGGGGGTGCCAAAAAGCAGTGCCCCCAATTTATTTATTTTTTACATCGTTCCTACGCCCCCTCCCCGAGCGCGCGGTCACCGCTCCACTTCTCCCCCCTCCCAGGTTTGCAGCGCCAATCAGCTGTTTGGCACCGCAAGCCTGGGAGGGGAGGAGAATTAGAGCAGGGGCGGCGTGCTTGGGGAGGAGGCGGATCTGAGGTGAGCTGGGGTGGGGAGCTGCCGCACGGCTCCCTGGGGGTGGGGAGCTGCCTTGGGGGGGGTGCCTCAGGGCAGAGGGGGGGAAGCTGCTGCAGGGAGGGCGCCTCAGGGCGGAGGGGGGGCAGGGAGCTGCCGAAGGGGGGGGGCGGGGCGCAAGGTGGAAGTTTCGCCTAGGGCGCGAAACTTCCTTGCACCGGCCCTGATATCAGGATTTAGACTATAGAATTTAGAAATGAAACAAATGCTTGGATTAGTTAGTCCATCCCACAATGCAAGATTGTCCCTTTTTGTATATTCTTTGTGTTTTGTCCCATCTGGTTTTAAACAACTCAAGCAAAAGGGCTTTCACATCTTCCTGTGAGACAGTCTATATCCTATGCAGAGGTTCTGGATCCTTAAAAAGAATTCTGAGAACTTCAATCTTTAAGATTATGCATCAGAATTCACCTGTCTTTCAAACATCCTGGGCCTAACACAGCTACAACAACACTGCATATATATCAGCATTCATGTCACTTCTACAAAATGATCCTTAGACTTTTTAATGTATTCTTAAGCTTGATTTGAGTGTGGATGATGAAATCGAGTGGGGATGGGAGAACTACACTGCATTTGGATCCGAAAGAGATGGAATTAAATAGTTATTTGCTTTATTATTTTGATTCTTTCCTTTAGCATCTGACTTCTATTGCTATGGTATTGAGTTACTAGCAAGCATCTGATACCTTTCTGGGCACATCCTTAACACCTTAGAAGTCACGTTATGTCGTAGATATTAGCTTTGCAAGCAGCCATGCTATCCAGCAGCAAGTTAGTAGCCAGGATTGAGTTAGGCACTCTCATGTCTGGTGAGATATAATGGGATGGATTGCTGAAAGAATTGCCTTCTTCTTCTAAGCAAACTTGGGAGTTTAAAAACCAATTCATTATCTATTTTACTAGGAAGCTGTAAACTGGAGTAACACCAAGAAAAGTTGTAGAAGACCCTAAACAAAATCTTGAAAATAAATTCCAAGAAAGTAACCATTCTAAATGTGAAATTCATTAAAACAGTTGCTGCATCTGTTTGAAATGAATTCCTTTAACCAAACTGCAAACCAAGTCCTAGAGTATGGTACCTGCAGGTTACAGAAAAGCCTTATATTCATTTAGGATCAGATGCCACAAGCTGTGCCATGATTATATGATTAATTAGATGTCATTACTTTTGTATCCTATGGTTGGTGCTACAATTTAGTTGCTTTCCATGGTCTCAGCCTCTATCTTCTCAGCAAGTACATATGATGTAAAATCTCTATTTTGTTAATTACTTGCTTCATGAAAGATTTCACTAACAAAATCCTCTGTTTATTACACTTTTCTTAATTTATGAAAGCAATATTAATAAGGTTGTAAACAAACTGTTCTTAGTTTACTTAAAAAGCAGTGATGATGTTATTTGCTATTAAATCGGTTTCCCGAAACACAAAAACAAGCAGACCAACAAAGAAAGATAAAAGAGGAGGCATGCGAAGAGGGGGGGGAGGAAAACAGTTATTCTGTTATAGTCAGATATGAATTAGATATAGCATTTTTACATCAGGCTGAACTTGGCACCGTCTACCTTCAGGCACAAACACTTCAGTGTCTTGTAGCTGAGAAATACCCTCTCTTACTTTGTACAAGAAACTACGTGATGTTTGTGTAGTTTCCCCCTTTCTCTCAGCAGCAGGAACCAGTGGAGACAATATCAGTGAGCAGGCAGAGACTACATCCAGGATGATTAGGGTACATTGTTAAAACCAAAGAGAGACAATGCCCAAAACTCCGTAGACATGGCATCCATTAGACCCACAACTTAAGGTCCTGTTTCAGGAAAACATTCTGATTCAGGAGAGCACTGAAACATACTTAATGGAGCTGGTGGGGAAAACCCATTTTTAAAAAACAAAATCAAACCCTTTTCCCCCCTGCTCCCAAAAAATGTAGGCTTTTTTCAAAGTTTGAAGCACACATATTTTTGCAAAAATTGTTTGGATTTTTTGATGTTTTCATGAAAAATTGAAATTTCCCTGAAAAATTTCCCTGAAAAATGAAAATTCAGAACATCTTGACCATCTCTGGTGCTTTATTTCACGCAGGTGCTTAAGTCCCAGTGAAGTCAATGGAACTTAAGCAAAATGGGTTAAAGGTACGCGTTTTCTTAAGTACTTTCCTGACACAGTAACTTAGAGCAGAAAAATACAAAAACAAACAAATAAAGAAGACAAACTGCCAAACAAATTTTGAAAAGCCAACCCTCCTGGAGTTCTTTGGGCTTGTTTATCTTTTCTACCACCTGTGATGATAATCATGTTATGTGTGCCTAGTGTCCTTTCACCCTAAGCCCTAACAAGCATCAAAGTCTTGACTATTACAAGTATATTGTTTTTTTTTTTAATAGTCCTGGTTCACTTTACATTTAAAACAGTCTGTGTACCTATGACAAGTTCCAGTTCTCAAAACCTATATGTTATAATATATAGACAATAGATTGTAACAAAGGAATAGCTATACCTGTCAGATAACTTGTTCATCTAGCCCAGTATCCTGGCTCCAGAAGTGTGTGGCTAATGACCTATGTTTCAGAGCATAGTACACCTGGGTAACAGTGTGATGCTCTATCATAGTGAGTGGTGGGAGAGATTCCTTTTTGACCACTCCCCCAACTGATTGATTGATTGATTGCTATGAGACATGAAGTTCAATTTCCTATTATGTTGTTGATTTACTAAGTCTAGTAAATATTAGTACTTCTAAAGCTATGTAATCCTTCTTAGAATTCTGCTTAAAATATTTGCTCCATGACTTTATGTGGCAAGGAATTACACAAAAAGGTATGTCTGTGTATTTCCCTTATAATTTTGTTTTTCCTTGCTGTTTTATCAAGTACTCTCTTGTTCATGTATGGGAAGAGATGAATAAGAACCTCTAAGTTTTCATAATGCTCCTTATTTTATATATCTCTATCATTCACCTGTGCTCAACTCTTCTACCAAATAATGTGTTTTTGTAATATGTCATATATTAGATACCCCAGAAGCTTTGAGCCATTTTTGTTATCCTTTTCTAGATATTTATATTTGCAGTTTTATTAAAGAGACCCAAAATTGACATAGTATTCAAAGTGTGAGTTTATAGTAATCTATTTATATAGTTTAATTAATTTTCATATTTTTCTATCCCTTTGTAAAAACAATATAAAAATCAGTCATCCTGTTTACTTTTAAGTGCTGCAGCACTTTACATTAATGCTTTAATGCCGCGATCTATCCACAATGGGCCAGACTATGTGAATCTGGAATAAGTCTTTTTGCTATATTGGTGCTTAGTTACCCACTTCGAGTAGGTTGTTTTTAGTAGTGGGAGTGGAGCGGGGGGGAGGGGAAGGAGGAGGGATGTCATCAGCATGTCTTTAACTGATGGGGATTACCTGCCATTTGAAAAAAATAAGAAAAGAAAGGTAGTGAGAGGCAGAAAATGCATTTACATGCTCACTCCCCCTTTTCAAGGGCTGATCTTCAGCACATTTCAGAACGTCGCTATCTACCTGCTTCTCCAGACTATTTAGACAGACTCTTCTATAAAGATTCTTTTGTTAAAACAGCAAAGAAAGTTTGTTTCAAAAGTTGTTTCAATGGTGCTGTTTCTTTCATTCAGGTCTGAATTTATACCATGTGCTGGTGTGGTTGCCGAGGCAACATAATAGTAGGGGTAATTACTTTAGCAAATTCTCCAGTAGTTTTCAGTGCATAAGATGTCTACCATTGGGTAGCCTGCAGCAAGTACACCTTCCTTTTCTGGAAACCCAATATATATTTTTTCAGGTTGAGGAATATATATTTACTCTTTTTTTCTCTGTTCAGGGCACAGTACTTGTTTTTTTTTAAAAAAAATCGTTATTTCTCTTGAGTGCCCCTCTGAGACTCATTGCCGATATAACAACCACAGGTCTGGTTCTTTCCTTACATTTAAATAAACAATCCTGTCATGACTGGCTAAATCTCTCTCTCTGGTTTCGCCAGTACTTGCATATGCTGGAGCAGGGTTGTTGTACTACTCCTCACATTTTGCTGCTGTCAGCCAAGTATACTCAGAGACACATAGAAATAATAATAATAAAATAACTAGTTAATAAGAAGAAACCAGTCTTTAAATTAGCTTCTGCCCAAGAGAAAATGTCCCAATTAACAGTTCTTAGCACATATCAATTCAATAAAAAGTTGGGTGTTTCACCTTAGCTATTTCACACTAAACATGTGGCCCGGTATGAGTTTAGTGAGATTTAGTCTTCATGAAAACGAACAACTAGTAGCATAAACTATAGCCACTCCTTACATTGGACAAGCTTCCTTACATTGTAGCAGAACTGTGTATCTCTTTCCTGATCTGCATCTCCCAACCTAATGCTTGCTCTCTATTCAGCAGAGGCTGTGTTCAATATGGCAAATAGTATATAGGTTTTTTTAATGTATATATTGACGGATCTTCACTGGGACTAGCATATTCATTTCAACTGTGACCTGAGGCAAATTTGAATGTAGGTTTCCAGAAGTGTAAAAACAGTATAGACAGAGTTTAATGGGCCAGACTCCAGGCCCTATAAATTTAACTGTTCCCATATACCCAGTGTAAGTTACAAGCTGCTTAAAACATGTGTGGATTGATTCTTATACACTGATACTTCACTGGTGGCTTTGGACTGAGATATACTCAGGTTTTGCCTTATAAAATAACCTATGCCTCATATGTATAATTTGGACTCTGTTTAAAAAAAAAAAAGATCCCCATCACTGCTGTTCTGTTGCAATGGTTGAGCTGATAGTTTGGGAGACAAAAGACCAACTATTATGCTCAGCTTATTCTGTTAAGGCTATTACAAATGAAAACTAAATGTTAATAGAAAGAGAGAGAGCAGGCCTTCAGAAAAATAGGCCCCACTCCAGTTCCTATAGACTTGAATTGGCCCGAGATGTATACATCAGCATATTGTTTTAAATTTCTTAATGTTCACAGCCGTCCAAAGATGAAGTAGTAGTAATGAAGATGTTGCTACTCAAGGGAAGAGGAGCTGGCATAATTATTCTCTGCTGCTAGCATCAGTATAAGGAGTGCTGTCCTGTGAGAGAAACACAACCAATGTCCCCTTTAACTTCTAGACTAGATTCTAGATCTTGAACCTGACTTTTGCTTTCATTGAAATCGGTGAGAGCTATGCCACTGATTTCAGTGGGCTCTTTAAAGGGTTTCAAGGTCAGCTTCACCTGAGGAGAAAATTACCAGTAAACACTTAGAAATAGAGGGTTCACTAAAATTTTCAACAAAGTTGAGACTTAAACCATTAATGATTATTTTCCCAGAATAAATTCTGTAGGAAAGGAGCTTTTTCTTTCATCAGGGCTGAACTGGCAACTTCTTTTAATACTTATGGAAAGAATCCATGTAACTTCCTCACACTAAATGGGAGAATATCAGTGTATCTCTGGGTAGGACAGTCCATACTTCAGCCAGCATATGATGCCTTCCAGGTTCTGTGCACTGCCAGAAAGCCACATGTAACTTCTTCCATGTAAAGACATATACATATGCACTTGTTGATGTGATAATATGAGCTTAAATAAAGCAGTTGTGTCAATGAATCCTCCTAAGGAGTTTGAAGGAGCAGATTATAGCACTCTTGGCAAGACATCATGGAGCCAACCTTGATCGTTTTTAGGGCCACCACTGGAAAACAAGCATAATCTACTTCATCACTGGATGCCACATACACCAGTAAAGATGTCAGTCTGAGCTATCACCTTCTTACTATTACCATTTCCAAAGGAAATGGATTTGTACAGATCAGTTTCTTTAACAGCAGTTGATAATGTTACACACATGGATTGCCGATACACTAAGTAAAATTCTTATAAACTTGATTTTGATAATGGCAGCACAATTAAATGTGGATAGTTTCCGCAGATGTTTGCAGTGTGTATTTAATTATCCTTTCATAAGGGCTATTATCATGATGTGATCTAGTACCCAGCTAAGAAACAGAATCTAGTTTAGAAACGTTTTTCTCACTGTCTTCAACAGTTCATTTCAAAAGACAAAGCAGCCAATACTGTGATGTCTATATTAGGTCATATACCTGGATTCTTATGATGAAATTTGTTTTGTATTAGAAATGTACTATATTAATCCAAATACATCACCTTGTGGAATTAGTTTTCAAGCCCAACATGGGTACTGTACTTTGTAAATGTCAAGTAGTGAGAATAACCATGGAAATATACAGCTGCATGATGAGTATACTGTTTTGCAATGTGGTATTATGATTCTCTCTGTAGATTTAAAGTTAAGTAGTGAAGTCAGGCTTGGAGACTGAATTATAAATGTTGTGATCTGCTGCACCATGTTTACCTAGTGATTAAGAGGGAAGTGTCACTTTTTATGATCACTCTGTGAAATGACAGGCAATTCATTTCTGCTATTTAGTTGGGAAACCAGATGAGTGTGTACTTGCCATTTGTAAATGTTCTTACTAAAAGTTCCTGATTAACACACACAGCACACTATCTATCTGGATAATCAGGCAAGCTGGACTAATTCCAGCTATTCAATCCTGCATGAGGTTTTGGACATTACCTAAGTTTAGACACTCAGGTTGGGTGACTAATTCCACACTTTTCCCTCATGTCAGGATGTTTGGTGTTTAGATTGGCATTTTAAGCCTTGATTTAGCAAGGTAATTAGGTATCTGCCTAACTGTAAGCATATGAAAGTCCTCTTCAAATCAGTAGACTTTTCTGTGCTTAAAGTTTGGCACATGGTGAAGTATCTTGTAGAATTGATTAGATACCATGCTGATGCACTTTATAGACCAACCTGAGGAAGACAGAGAGAGAGAGAGAGAGAGAGGCTGCCCAGGATCAATATGCCCATTATATAGTATCTTTGTGAACTCCAACCCGTGGAATCTAATAGATTTTTTACTAGTTTACCTTTCTGATGGGGTCCGGCATTGCAAATTTCATAGCCCCAAGCTCTGAAAGTCCTCCTTCACCCCATCTAAGTTACTTTATTTGGTTGTGGCCCTTGACACTATTATAAAATAGTAATTTGGCCTCTGTATTAATATGTTGGTCAGCCCTAAAATAGATGTGGTAGATGTCTACCTCTGATGCACCGTCATCTCCTTATAATAACAAAGACCTATCATAATTTGACAAATGATGTAGTCCAGTTAATGACAGATACGTCAAAGGAAAATGATCTGACCTCATTATAGTGCTGAACTATAGGAGAATTCCTTCCTGACCACAGACTAAAGACTGAGGGCCCTGTAACTTTATCATGGTTAGTGGAACTTCCACTGCTGGTATCTAGTGCTTTTTGAATTGCCTATTTCTTTCTTAATGTTACAGAAATATTTGCCTCAACTGCAGTAACATGCAGGTTAACTGTTTTTCTCTTGTTCTAAATTTGTTCCCCCCTTCTTGCATGGTAGAAACAAATAGGAGTTGAGAAGATAAATCAGGTGTGTCTATCATCTATACCATAAAGAACGCAGCCCTTATTCAGTAAGGTAGCCTAGCTCTAAGCATTTGAGTAGTCTCATTGAAATGAATGGGACTACTCGTGTTCTTAAAATTAGCCACATGCTTAAGCACCTTGCAAAATCAGGGCCTAGAGCTGTCCCATGGCTCCTTTTATTCTCCTTTCCAAATGAAATAGGCCTGTGTTTTTTTTATTTCTCTCAATAACCTATTGAATTGACATGCACAGTGTATGAATTCTGAAATATTCAGTGTGAACAGGAAGCACTTAAAACTGATATATTTAAACTTTTATAATGCTAAAACAAACATGTAATCCCCAATATTCAAGAATGTAAAACCGTTGCCTGATATATTGGTCAGGTATTAGAGCTTCCGATTCAGTATTGCTTGGTTTGGCAGAGTTCATTTTTCCCTAGGCTGGCCACAGTATTACAGTTAGTTTTGCAGTGAAGACCCCAGTGTATGTGGAAAGATACTCATGCTTAGGGAAAAACCCCTGAGTTTGTTATAGCTTTGTTAACAGAATCAGCAATATTACAAACAAAACAATGTAGCAAAGTAGACAGTGATAATACAAGCATCAGAACTTGCATATTCACACCATCCTTTTCTAGGGACCCTTGTAGTAGGTAAGATGACCGTTGAGTGGTCCTTGGCCAGGCAGATTCCAGGAAAGCTCCCAGGTGTGCAAAGTGCCAGCCTTTATCATAGATTATGCTAACGCCTAATGCATATTCAGCTGGGGTTTCAGCCCTCTTCCTTATCTGTATTTCCTCACTGCTCCAAATGTTGGGGTGCCCTTCTCCCATAGCTTACTAAGCCTTTCACATCAAGTTTATTAGCACATACTTTGGTTAGTTGCCATGGCATTCTTGTAGTTGGACATCTACTAATGGTCCTAATTTAAAATATTTAGAACTGGTATGAACTGGCATCTTGTGGTTACTTGTCAGCAGTTTAGCAACGCTTATGTGTAACAGCACTCTATCTTGTGACATAGGGTCACTTACTGATTAGTTACTTATGGCAAGTCTCTAGGTCTTAGGACTCAGTTTAGCTAAGCTTTTTCCTTATAGATCTGAGGGCAGTAGGCTGTCTCTTACAATATTGCATAATACTTATATTTCACTCTTATATCCTAATATACCTCATATCTTTTATCTTTGGCTACAAGCACAAGACTTTCTTCACAGGATATAATAACAAGCCATGCAGGCTCTGGTTTTTTGGGTATGTGGTTTTAAGAAAAATAAATCTTTATTATCTAGATTAATATAATTTTTGTATTACATAAATGTTTATGTAAGATAATCCTTGCCAATGCTAGATAATGTTTATGTAAGATAATCCTTGCCAATGGGTGTTGCCACTGTACCATACTTTGCTTCTCTTGATATTTACATTATTTTGAATACATTGGCCAAAATTTCAAACAGGTGCATGCCTAAATGCATGTTCATATTACCTCATGCTCAACTTAATTTAACAGAGTAAACCTCGTGATCCCTGTGAGAAAGTTGGGGGAGTGTGAGAAAACCCACCATCCAAATATGTACTGGGAGACTTGTGACTCTCTATATAAGATATGCTCAAAAGGGCCTGATCCAAAGCCCATTGAAGTCTATGGAAGTAATTCCATTGACTTCTAAAGGTTTTGGATTGTGCACATATAAAGAGGCCTTTTTTTCAAAATTTGGACCAAAATATAAAATTCAGACTGTGTCACCAGCACCATAGATATGACACTGCAGCATGATTTAAAAAAAAAAAACAGTGTTGGGTATCCTCATAATTACACGCCCCCCTATTGCACTCCATCTTAACCTTTTGCTGGTGCACAGGCCACAGTTCAGTCTTTTCAGCGTTTTTCAGCAATAATTATATAGAGTTAAACCCCTGAATTTAGGTCTTGCTAATAGCTCACAGTAATGGTCAGAGGGATAATATCACACATGTACTTAGTATACAAATATTTATATTTAATACAATAAGTAAAGCAATTTAAACAGTATTTAAAATACTTTTAAAACAACTTTTTAAGCAAAGCTATTGGATAGTAAAATTATTAGTGTAAGCCTTCTTGTACCACTACTCCTGCTAATACAATGTATAGTCATGGAACATAAACCTCATTTATAATGTCTTCATCATAGTTGTAGAGTTGAGCTTGATATTCACACTCTGTAGTTATAACAGGCACATGTACGCATACAGTCTCTCTCTCTGATCCTGTCTGCAGATGACTGCCTGAATCTGTCACGTGGCCTACCTGAAACAAAGACTTTTAGGAAGCAATGGCTGAATCTCAAGCATATTTGTTTAAATCTTTTTCATTCTGAATGAACCCCAATAATCTGGATAAAGAACGAGGAGTACTTGTGGCACCTTAGAGACTAACAAATTTATTTGAGCATAAGCTTCAAATAAATTTGTTAGTCTCTAAGGTGCCACAAGTACTCCTCGTTCTTTTTGCTGATACAGACTAACACGGCTACCACTCTGAAAATAATCTGGATGTTTCCTCAATTTCTCAATTCCTCAATCTCTTTAATCTGAAAAAGCGATGCATCTTTAAATCTCACAAGAACAGATTTTTCTTATGAGATTACAGGTATGCCCTGCTAGAATTTCAAGGATTTCCCAGAGTTTTCTTCACAGTATTTTGGTGTTTTGCTTCTGCTCCCAGCCAGAACCAGGATGTACCAGAGGTTTGTGAAAGTGAAAAGTGAGTTAAAATATAGTAAATCTCAATTTTAAACCCCAATAAAGGCTTAATTATGATTTAATCCAAAGTGGTTCACCCAAATATTTCTACCAGGTTTTACAGCTGTGGTCCATCTTTCCACAATAAACATCCACTTTCTAGCTGATTGATTGTGCCATGAACTCACATCTAGATATACATCACTCTAGAAGAAAAATGTACAATGGTTCTTTAAAACTTGCCAATTGCCTGAGAGCTAAATAATGTTACCTCAGTATTTGCAGGATTCCCTAAAGTAAGTATAGGGAAATGTAGGTAAGACTAAGGTAACTATATCTGTTTATTTAAAATAAAATTGGCAAGTTTTTAAGGGTGACTCCTTCTTGTCCTGTCAAATAATACTTCATGGTTCTCACATAAATTGGGCCAGATGCGACAAGCCATTAAGGTAAGTGAAAGGCATATCATAGATAATTTCCTCCTCGTATGTTGTCATTCTACCCCGTTGTGAATGTAATATATGTCATCTCTAATCATTCTTGCTCCATACACCATGTCTCTTTTTAACCTTAATTCAGTGGTTAGATGAGCAAGCCAAATTCCACTTAGTTGTGATTTTTGGTGGAGAAACAGTTGGTACATGTAGGGAATTTATTTCATTTTAATTTGCTGTGAATGTCAGAGAGAATGTTGCAAAGGACACATTTCAATATTCTCCCCCACCCTAATGCAGTCTTGAACTCACTAACATCTCTAATTTGTAGAGAAGTTCAGGTTTGCGTTCTGATAGCCACATAGTCCAATTAACTCAAACCTAATTTTTTTCTGCTCTCCCTCTAGTTTTGGGGTCACAGTACATGGATTCTTCTGCATTGGCATCTCTGCCACTGGAGCCTCTGGGACACTGCCCCACTCAAATAAAAGAAGAAATAAAATCACAGTAAGTAAGGACTGTGCCACCTAGCCTTCATCCCAAATCTCTGCACTATTCACAGCAGTTAACAAAATAGCTCTTCTAGATTAACATCCCAGGAAAAGCAACTATCGCAGTACCCCACACAGTAAAGTTTACATTCACAGAAATAATTTGTTTTGTAATGACTCCATTACTAATTTCTTCGCTGTGTTCACTACAACTAGTCTGTAGGTTTACCTCTATACCAAGTGCCAAAAGGTGAGCTTGAATTGACCTGGTGTGTCCCTTTAAAGAAAACATTCCCTTTCTATACTGAAACTCCTGTCACTGAACTCTTTCCAAAGCAAAACAAAAATGTACTGTTCCAAGAGTGTGTTGCACAAGTGAATTGAGCCTCTATAGCCCACCCAGAGGCTTAAAACAGACTTGTAGGCAATTTATTTGTATCTCATATAGTAGCTAACATTTGGATGAGCATACTATTAAAAAAAACACCTTAATCTTATTTCTATTAGGCCTCACTCCCAGAAAAAAACCTGAACATATAATGATGCATAATAAATTCATTATAAATTATTTCTATATTCAAATGACTCGTTAATATTTTCTGTGTGTCTGTAATATAACATTACTATGGCAGACTTCTTTTAAAAAATTCTGTCAATAACGATTGCACAATTTTTTAATGGTCTTCCCAGTCCATGCTCTGAAATTCTCACAAATTGAGTTCTTTCCTTCATAGGCAGTTTTGGCAGTAATATAATCAGCATCACTTCCTACATTAAGTTGCATATAAACAATGACCCTATTTATACTTCCCAGCAATCTTTCCTGTTAGTAGCAGGATTACTAATTGCTGGTTTACAACTTCTTCCTCCCTAAAGCAGTAAGACCAGTAGAATCTGGCCCTTCTCCAGATTTGTCTTGGAGGAGACAGACATTTCCAGTTCTGTGCAGCGAATACATTGCAAGGTCTGCTCCACCCTTGTCGAAGCAAGGCCAACAGAAAATAGACTGGTCTTGCTGCAAAGGTACAGGCCTTTATTTATGCAACTTGATTGTTGACAATACACTTGAGCAAGAATGGAAGTTTGCAAGGTGACTTGCCCTTGTAATCATGATTTTTGTTCATTTAAAAGCAGAAGGATAGCTTCACATGAATTCTGGAAAAATGTGTAGGTTCCACTTGAAACAGACCTGAGTTTATTACAATGCAAATTTCATTTTGGTGAGAATTTGCTAATAATACTGTACATTGGATCACAGACTCTTGCACTTTAAGACAATTGTATCTAAGACTAGCTAAGGAAAGACTTGCAAAGACTTCTGCATGACTATTTGACCCTCAGTTTAACTTGAGTCTGATGTGAATTTTTAATATATTTCTTTACATTAATTATTTAAGAAATCTACTTCCCCCAACACTCAGTAAGTAACACATTCCTAAGTCTAGTGGGCTGCTGTCCTTATTAGTCACTGTAGACAGGAAGGTTCATCATTCTGGCTTTTAAGACATACAATTCATCAAATGGGATTTATATTCTCAGTTACATCCCCTTCATGTCATTTTTCCCTTTTCCCCCATGGTTCTTCTGTGGCTGGATTGTATAAATACCTTGACCACAGTTGCCAAATAGTAAATATTTTCCTCACGGATAATTATCTACATAAATCACATGTCTGACCACAAGCTTCCTGGCTGCAGAGATGTTGTATATAGACTGGTGAATGTTTTAATGGTTTTTATAATATAAATATCTTAATTATTAGGGCATCAACAAAGATACAGTCATTGGGCTCTTAGTGATTCGGGGGCAGATGCTCAGCTGATCTAAATTTATCATAGCTCCTCTGAAGTCAATGGAGCTATGACAATTTACACCAGCTGAGGATCTGCTCCTGGCTTTCATAACCCACTAAATCCTATATTCTATGTCCCACAGTTTGAATGGTGACGAATCCTCATCATGATGCAATGTGACAAAAGCAACAAACCCCACCATCAGTATAGTAAATATACATCCAACAAGAGGCTAGACTATGCTATTTAGATACAGCCTTACAATGGGTATGGCGTAGAGACCTCAGCCTTCTGTAACTATTAAGCATGCAAACTCTTTGTGCCTGCTACTTACACCCCTTTCAACCTGCTCTCTCCACCCTGTGAGACTGGACACGAGACATGACTTGGGAAAGAGGGAGGAAAAGCTGTCGCTGTGCCCGACCCTTCTCTGCACCCTTGGGGTTCTGTGCAAACTCTAACCATTTTAAAAAATGCTTCTGTTGGCATAAAAAAAATACAGCAGGTTTACAGGTATGTAAACACCTTGTTCTACAAATGCCAAAAGGTGAGCCTGAATTGACCTGGTGTGTCTCTTTAAAGAAAACATTCCCTTTCTATACTGAAACTCCTGTCACTGAACTCTTTCCAAAGCAAGACAAAAATGTACTGTTCCAAGAGTGTGTTGCACAAGTGAATTCAAAACAAAGTAATGATAGAGAAATCAGGTTGCTTATAGCAAAGCTATTATAAGGAATCACAAACCTGTTTGTTTTAATCTTCTAAAGTGTTTCTATCAGTACTTCCCTTCCTCCCAGCAATTTGGACCAGAATGACAGCAGCAATAATTGGAGGATGAGTCACTGGATATATTGTAGGGAAACATCACCAGTGATAGGAGGCCAAGAAACAGCTTTAAAAAAAAGACTAGATTTTATGTTACCTCTGGGCTTGTACTTGTCTGTTTGGAACAATTTATAGTGGTGCCATGTGTGCCACTGTAGCTAAGGGTCTCAGTATTTCCATTAGGAAACCCATTTTTTTCCAGGGTTCACAGTATGGCTTCAGAAATTCACTATGAGCTGAAACTTGGCATATAAGTTCTTAGTCGCTGAAACTATTTTTTTACATAAACATAAGGCATGTGCTATTTTGCATTCCTGTTACTTACAATTTTTTCTCTTTAAAATATTGTGCAAGATGTTAATTTGATGTTAATTGAAACCAGGCTATTCTGAAGTTAAAATATATAACAAATTCCATACTAACTCATTAATAATGTTTGTGGGTTGGAAATTTTCTTCACACAGGAAAACTTCTTATAGGCGTGTCTCTAGTAACAACATAACAGCTATCACAGAATCATAGAAATGTAGGGCTGGAAAGGACCAAATAAACCTAGACCATCCCTGATAGGTGTTTGTCCAACGTGTCTCAAACCCCACCCCCACAGCTTCCCTAGAAAGCCTATTCCAGAGTTTAACTACCCTTATAGTTAGAAAGCTTTTCCTAATATCTAATCTAAATCTCCCTTGCTGAAGATTAAGCCCATAACTTTTTGTTTGTTCTTCAGTGGACATGGAGAATAATTGATCATTGTCCTCTTTGTAACAGCCCTTAACATATTTGAAGGCTGTTATAGCCTCCCCCTGCCCCCACACGCAGTCTTCTTTTCTCAAGACTGAAAATGTCCCGTTTTTTAATCTTTCCTCATACGTCAGGTTTTCTAAACCTTTATCATTTTTCTTGCTCTCCTCTGGACTCTCTCCAATTTATCCGCATATTTTCTACAGTTTGGCACCCACGATTGGACACCGTATGTCAGCTGAGGCCTCACCAGTGCCAAGTAGAGTGGGATGATTACTTGCCTTGTCTTCTATACAACACTCCTGTTAATACACCCCAGAATATTAGCCTTTTTTGCAGCTGCATCACATTGTTGACTCATATTCAATTTGTGAGCCACTATAAGCCCCAGATCCTTTTCAGCAGTACCACCCTGTGGCAGGGCAGGGATAAACCCCTTGAATGCCCTGCTAAAATGCTGGCTAAGCTCTCATTTCTGGTAGGGAGGCCGGGTGTGGGGGCCCAGGTGGTCAGCAGAGAGCCCAGCTGCAAGCCCTAATAAGGGCTGGCTCACTGCTATGAGTTGAGTTGAGTAGCGACAGCTGGGCTGAAGAGGAGGAGGGCTATAAAAGCCCAGAGGAAAGCTCAGTCAAGAGGCTAGCCTGGAAAGGGATAGGAGGTCTCCTCACCAAAGGAAAGGAGCCTCACAGGCCAGGAGACCCTGGCCTGTGAGGGAGGGTCTGACTGGGGATAGCCGTTGGGGGGAAAAAGGGGTATAACACTGTTGCACTGTAAATAAAGACACAAGGGTAAAACACAGAAGAAGGTGTGGGGACTCTTTATTTTAACCAGCCAACCCAGGGCACAGGCACGAGACAGTGGAAACCTGTGCGGACCCTGTGACACACCCCCTAGCTAGTTATTCCCCACTTTGTAGTTGTGCATTTGATTTTTCCTTCCTAAGCATAGTACTTTGCACTGGTCTGTATTGCATTTTATCTTGTTGATTCCAGACCAATTCTCCAATTTGTCAAGGTTGTTTTGAATTCTAATCCTGTCCTCCAAAGTGTTTGCCACCACTCCCAGCTTGGTGTCATCTGCACATTTTATGAACACACTCTCCATTCCATTATCCAAGTCATTAATGAAAATGTTAAATAGTACCAGACCCAGAATGGACCTGTGACCCTACTAGATAAGCCCTCCTAGTTTAACAGCAAACCATTGATAACTACTCTTTGAGTCCAGTCTTTCAACCAGTTGTGCACCACCTTACAGTGATTTCATCTAGACCACATTTCCCTAGCTTACGTCTGGGAATATCATGGGGGACTGTGTCAAAAGCCTTACTAAATTCAAGATATATGATGTCTACAGCTATGAACAGGTAAAGATGATGCAACATGTTTGACATTTATTGTACTGCATCAAAAATACAATTTCCATAACGGATTGTACTGGTTTCTGTGGAATAAATAGTAATTGAATGTAGAGAGGGGCCTGTCTGGATTCAAATTTCTAGTTTGGCCCATTATACAGACTCTTATCATGAAATTCAGATCCAGGTTTGGTGTGGATTTTGAAACACCTTTTCTGCCCTCAGGATCAAATTTCTGGATTTTTCAAATTGTGATTCCAATTGAATTGTGGCACATCAAATGTGGTCCTAAAAACCCTGTTTGATCACTACATTACATTTTACTCAAGAAACACAAATGGACAATACACAGGTATTTTAAGGAAGCAATTTCAAAAGTGCCCAACATGGCAATTTTACCATTGATTTTAATGGGAGCAGAAGTGGTTGCTAACAATGAAGACTTTCGAAAATTCTACCTCTATGCAGGTAGAGATGATGAGGATACAAAGAGAGAGAGAGAAAGAGAACATGAGGGGAAAGATAGGAATGAAGGGAAAGAAAGAGGAGGACAAAAACCACAATGGCATAGTAAGTTAATGTATGGACACTTGACATCATGAAAGGGGATGATGGATTAGTGTGATATTACTAATACAGCCTTGGGCTGAGATTCAGCCACTGGTAAAAAGTTAGTGCATATCACTACTTTCAAATCTGTTAGTTTATACTTGCAGCCTATTAAGCATTGTGCTGATGAAGCCATAAAGGAAAACAGCACATTTTTCCTTTCCAGCACCCTTCTCCCCTTGCTGTTATTTCAAGAAGCTAGCATAATTGGCACTTTTGCCTCTGAACAGGTTCAAATTCCAACTTCTACTGTGGAAGCCCAGGGAATCACCCTACAAGATGATGAGAAAGTTTCAAAGAGCTGGGGGTGCTTGGCACTTTTGAGGATATGCACAGCACCTTTTAGGACTGGAGTCCAAGACAATCAGCTAATGAAAGGTAACTTAGGTGAGTGAGTTTGGAATTGGACAGATAAATGTGAGTAAGAAGGGAGGGCAGGGTAGAGGAGCATACACTGACTAGCACCAAAGTACAGAAAACCAGCTCTTGGAAGCACTTTAACAAATTTTATTTTTGTTGAAGCATCAGTGAGAGAGAGGAGGAAAAGAGGGAAATGGAAGAACCAAATAACTGAATATTTCATATTTTGACCTATCCATATTTTGTGACTCCTGGAGAATATCACTTTTAAGAGTTGGTTTCTTTCTATCTTTGTTGGATCTAGCTGAACTTGCCTGTGGCTCTGATTTGAACTTGGAGAGCTCTGTGTCTTTAATCAATAAACTAGAGGGTTAGGTTCTGCATTGCAGAGGCAAGGTAGAGCCACACTGCAGCAACACACACTACAGCTGTAGCTCCACCATCCAGGGGATGAAGCCATCGGCCTGTCCCCCTTTCAGACAGCTAGCACCCATGGGAAGAAATCGTCTAGCCTTGCTCCTCCTCATACTGTGCTTGGCCACTGCTTCTCCCTCCCTAATCCCATCTCAGTGCAAAGTGGCCAGCCATAATCCAGAGCTAAGTAAGTGCTGATTTCTGAAGCTCCATTCTAAAATAATGCAAGCATGACATTTATATGGAGGAACAGAGTCAAGTGCAAATTAGACACGCAAGGGAAGATAAGCCTTTTAATAAGCATACTTGTTAGCATTCTCCTACTTTTTGTCTTTCTACTGTGAGATTTTGGGGTGATACCAAATACCACAGACCAGAAATAATTGATTCTTAACATCCCCTAAATATTGAGAGGAATTGTTTTTTAATATTATAAAAACGCAGGCAGACAGACAATATAAATATATCCTAAACCACCAGTTAATTATTTTATTTTTATAGTTTAAGCAAAAACTGCAAGAGGCTCCTTCCCAACCAGTAATGACAATGAATAGTCCATTAAATGTTCCATTATACATAATAACCATTATGATGTGTTTTGCAGTTATGTAGCATCTTTCAGCCAAGGGTTTCAAAGCATTTTACAAAGGTAGGTCACTGTTACTAGAAGAGTACAATGGGGCAAGAGAATGTAAGGGTCACACAGCAGGCCTGATCCAAAGCCCTTGTAAATCAATGGAAAGACTCACATTGACTTCATTTGGGCTTTGGATCAGATCCTCACCCAGTGAGAGAATGGGGAATAGAAACCACATCTTTTGACTCCCTGCTCCAAGCACTTGTCTCCCAGATAAAATCATCTTTGGAGGAGGGGAGAATAGGGAAATGATTGGCTAACCGTATAAAATCATTAGGTGCTTTATAATGGTTCTAAGAAGAGCTCCGCAAAAAATATTTTGCATCTAATAAATGTATGACTAAGAACACAATAATATTCACAGTGCCATAACTCCTTCCAACAAAGACTTCAAACTCAAAACAGATCAGATGGCACAAAGACAGAGAAAAGCAATTGGTTGTTATTACACCGCCATGGTAACCTCTCGGCACTCTTTACTATAATTCCAGATGGGAAGTGAGAGGAACAGCATATGGAGTTATTCATATTACAGCAAAGACCTCAGTGCTTATAATAGAAATAGACGCTTATTGCAAGACCACAGTGATTTCTTGGTTTGCGTTAATGTTTCATAGCTGAAAAGACAGTATTAAGCTTGTTGGAGAAAAGTAATCGGCATCATATAAACTGACTTTCAACACATCCCACTTTCATGGTGTTTAAATGCAGTAGTGTTTTGGGATATTGCAAGGATTTTGCTAGAGATGAGTAATTAACTCACATGCTTTATAGTCCTCCAGAGAAACCTATTCTTTCTTCAGTTGAGCCAGGGTGTTCAACCCTGGTGAGATTAGACACAGGTCTGAACTAAATATACCCGGGAAATCAATAAAGTCCCTATGACAGGGAGTGAGGCACTCAACTCCCATTGAAAGCAAAAGGGAGTAAGGCATGTTGTATTAATTTAGACAGAATATATGGGCTCAAGGAGTCAAAGGTGTTAACATAACCCAGTCAATGTCCAACATAAAACAGTGCTAAACAAGGTTCAGAGTTTGGTATACGGAGACCTCAGCCTGCTTAGTATCTTGGCAAACACACTATTAAAAATCCTTTTAACCTTTTATTGTGAAGATACAGAAAAGAAACAGGTGTAAAGTATTCATTAAGGCTTTCATTTTAACAACATCCCTTGTTTTCTCTCCCTTTAGCTGGAGAAAGTTTTTAGAAGGAAAAACCCCCTTGTGTGGCAGTCTTTTAGACAGTACCAAAGATAGTGATAACTGTCCTTTTTTGGGAGAAAAGAATAAGTTAGTTGAGATGTACTGGAGCTGTTGTTGCTGCTGCTGTTAAAGTCCAATCCCATTTCCTAGAAGACAAAAGAAAAGGCAGGAGTATTCAATGAATATTTCTTTTCTGTATATGGGGAAAAACAGATGATAGAGTCATATCATATAATAACGGTCAGGATTGAGCACCTTCAGCTGAGCCTGAGGACTAGCCAGCCCAGCCTCCAGGCAGATTCATGAGCTCAGTCAGGTTGTAGCAGGACCACATGATTGCCCACCACCTGATTGGCTGAAGGGAGCCAACAGACCTAATTTTAAGCTCAGTGGCAACAGTAGGTCACTAAAAGAACAGGAGTACTTGTGGCACCTTACAGACTAACAAATTTATTTGAGCATAAGCTTTCGTAGGTCACTGGTTGCTCAACGCTTCTTCCCACAGCTGTGATCACTCTTGTTCCTATCCTGCTCCAGCCCTGGTCCTGACTCATTCCTATCTTGCTCCCTTCCTGGTCCCTGGCTCCTGACTCTAGCACTGACCCTCAATTTTAGTCCCTGGTTCCTGGCTTCTGGCCCCATCAGTCCAGTTATAACCACTAAGCTGGACTGTTGATGCCTGGGCTCTTGATAATAAAACTCCGTCTGTTCCAGATGTTTAACTTCAGTATCTGCTGTTTGACATTTTTAATCAATAGGTTCAAGTAACTTGCAACCAAGAGTTTAAAAGAGCTGGCTGAGGTGCTCTCTGGATTGATAATGTTGATTTTCAATAAGTTTTGGAACACTGGGGAAGTTCCAGAAGATTAGAAGAAAGCTAATGTTTAGGCAATATTTTGAAAGGGTAAACGTGATGACCTGGGTAATTATAGACTTATCAATCTGACACTGATCCCAAGCAAAGATAACAGAATGGCTGATATAGGACTTGATTAATAACTAATTAAATTAAGATAATGTAATGAATACCAATCAACAGGGGTTTATGGAAAATAGATCATGTCAAACTAACCTGATATTTTTGTTTGATAAGATTACAAGTTTGGTTGATAAAGGTAATAGTGTTGATGTAATAGACTTGACCTTCTGTAAAGCATATCACTTGATACCACATAGCATTTTGATTTAAAAACTAGAAAGATACAAAATTAATATGTCATACATTAAATAGATGAAAAGCTGGCTAACTGGTCTAAAAATGTAATTGTAAACAAGGAATCATAATCAAATGGCTGTTTCTAGTGCCATCCTGCATGGATCAGTTCTTGGCCCTACACTATTTAACATTTTTATTAATGATCTAGAAGAAAACATAAAACCATCATGGTAAAATTTGCAGATAATCCAGAAATTGGGGGACTAGTAAATAGTGAAGAGGACAGGTCATTAAATCAGAGTGACTTGGATCTCTTGGTAAGCAGGGATCAAGCAAACAAATGTGTTTAAATATGGCTAACTGTACAGGTATACATTTAGGAACATAGAATGTAGGCCATACTTACAGAATGGGTGACTCTATCCTGGGAAGCAGTGACTTGAAAAAGATTTGGGGTTCATGTTGGATAATCAGCTGAACTTGAGGTCCCAGTGTGATGCTGTGGACAAAGGGGCTAATGTGCTCCTTGGATATATAAACGGGGGAATGTCGAGTAGGAATAGAGAGAATATTTTACCTCTGTATTTGCACTGGTGCAATCATAGCTGGAATACTGTGTCCAGTTCCGCTGTCATCAATTCAAGACCTTGATGAACTAAAGAAGGTTTAGAGAAGGGGTCGGCAACCTCTGGCACGCGGCTCGCCAGGGTAAGCACCCTGGCGGGCCGGGCCAGTTTGTTTACCTGCCGCATCTGCAGGTTCGGTCGATCGTGCCTCCCACTGGCCGCGGTTCGCCGCTCCAGGCCAATGGGGGTGGCAGGAAGCGGCACAGGCCGAGGGATGTACTGGCCGCGGCTTCCCGCCGCCCCCATTGGCCTGGAGCGGCGAACCGTGGCCAGTGGGAGCCGCGATCGGCCGAACCTGCGGATGCGGCAGATAAAAAACTGGCCCGGCCCGCCAGAGTGCTTAGCCTGGCGAGCCACGTGCCAGAGGTTGCCGACCCCTGGTTTAGAGAAAAGCAACAAGAATGATTAAAGTACTAGAAAAATGTGTCATAGTGATAGACTCAAGGCGTTCAATCCATTTAGTTCAATAAAAAGAAGGTTAAGGGACAATTTGATCACATTCTATAAGTACACTCCTGGGAAACAAATATTTAATAATGGGCTCTTCAATCTAGCAGAGAAATGTATCACATGATCAATGGAAGCAAGACAAATTCAGACTGGAATCATCGACCATTTTGAGATCTGGCAAACTCACACCAACATTGGTCTGTTTAGAGCATTGCTTTTAACTACCTCATTCTGGTGAAAGGCATACTGTGGTATTGCAAAATATGCAGGTTTGGCCAGCTAAGTCAGACTTTTATTAGGCAGAAGGAAAAAGGAGAGGGATAAGAAAGAGAAGGAATAGCTGGGGAAAGAAAAGAAGACACAACAGGGTGGTGGGGAGACAAAGTTTCACATTCCAGGTGATATTCAGGATTTAGCTGGAGCTGGTAGAGGTGGCAATGTCATTTGGTTCCCTCTCTCTGGCCTGGTCTGGTCAGGACATCTCTCAGGATTAGGATGAAGAAGATCTGGGGTCCCAGGAAATAATGAGGATGGTGGCCATGATGGTGAAGCTTGCTCTGTCCCCTTCTTTCAGTCAGCCGGAGTAGTGGTAGTCTCCATCCATTTGTCTGTATTTTCCCCAAAAGTCTCTTAAAAAAAAAAAGTCTATTTTTTTAGAGCATGCTGGGCAAAATAGTCCATCCTCTCATTATTTTGTCCATCAATAGGCCTAATTTTCTACAGACCAATTTTGTTTCATTTATTTTTGGTCTTACACTGTTTCTGTTTACCAAGCATGTGATCCTAAAACAGTCATTGAATTATATCAGTAGATTTTTTTTGTTTGGACTAATTCAGCCTCTCTCTCCCTTTTGCAACTATTCCCATCAACATTTATTATTATAGTTATTGCAACACTTTGTGAACTTTCATAATTTTTTACTGTTGAACTCACGGAATAAATTTGTTGGTCCAATTATCACAACAGGCATCTGCCAACCTATATATTTTAATTACTGAATAGGGTATGACACTAGAATCTTAAGCTATACAGATAACTGAATTGACCTGAACTTCATTAAATGAGTGATCTTGATACTGCAGATAATGAAAGATAGTCTCTTCAGTGATTATGCAATACTTGTTTTAACACTGAACAGAGAGGATGCTGATACAGATCACGTTGCCTGTTTTCTTCCCTTCATGTTTAGGCCAGAATATGAAGTATAAGATACTCTAACGATAATAATGGAAAGAGAAGGTGTTTTAAAATGAGAAGATTCAGTGTATTCAATGCTGAAAACAAATTACAGTGTTTAAAATGCAACATCTCTTCTCTTTGGCAGTTTCTGTTTCTCAGATAATTCAGTTTTTCTATCCAGTATAACTCCTCTGACATATGACATGCTGATAGACAAATCCAGCAAGCTTAAGCAGGTGCCATTTATGAAACTGAGCAGGATTAAGTTTTACTTGTATTTTAACAAGCATCCAGCTATAACTGAATCATCTCAATGTCAACCTCTTAAAGATTTATTTAGATTAAACAAACCATAGGCTGTTGCTAAGGGAGATTTTATAACACTGTAATAATTATAACACTGAAGTGTTGTAACCTTTCTGATGAAGGCATTGTTGACATTTTAGCTTTCTCTCTTGCTCTGAGCTTGTCAGGTTTATATAAATGGCATTTGATGTGATTTCCTTTCATATGTGTTACAGCAACACTTATCCTTTATTTTCAAACAAAGAAGTAAAGAAACCTGTCAAATGCTATAGAATACCCTGGAAGCAAGAGGTACACTCAGTGTTTGTGCTAAGTCTTAGCTATGGAGACTGCATTTTGGCTATATCTGCCTACAACCTTTTGCTGTAAAACAGTGATTAAAATGGAAGATGTTTTATGATAGAATTTGGAACAAGAGTGAGTTTGTTTTTAATCACTTTTGTGTTGAGAGTCATTTATATTAGGCAACTGATTGTGGTATAAAATATGTACAGCATCAACTGTGCCAATTAAAGCTAGCATCAATCTTAGTGCACTTTAGGTTTTTCTGTATTTTAACAACCCTGATGGTCATACTTCTAAAAGGAAGTTGTATAGATTCTATAGCTTCAGAAGAATACCGTTAAAAACATTTAATGTGCATTTATTAATAACGCAATGCACTTCCTGTACTATCCAGCCAAACCAGGCTTTCTCACTGCACAATAGTGTCATATTTATTGCATACTCTCAAGGGTAGGGATTTAACGTTTGGATCGCTAACAAGAACAGAATGTTTCCTTCTATGACTAATATAATGACTAAGTGCAGGGTTCCAAATGGAACCCAGACCTACTGGGACAGTACAGAGCAGGATATGTGGAAGATAACATCTGAAACCTTTCTTAATCCAAGCAAAAGCAAACACAACCATCTCTACAGACTCACAGAAAATTGGTAGGGTCCTCAGATGGTAAGCAAAAAACATTGCAAGTTTCTTGCTGGGCACATGGACATCAATTTTGAATAATTCTAATAACTTAGTGGTAAATTACTATATTTTAAGTTAGTCTCCTACTTACACTGTGACCAGTCATGGCTGGCTCTGATTTAAAAGCACGGTAGCATGACACCTGTAAGAGGCAAAACCACCTGGCCAGACAGGTACCCCTTTTCTCGATAGAGTTAAACAACAGTAACCAAAATACCAACAACTCTCACACTACAGGCCAGCCATCAGATGACAGTAATGTTGAGTTACTTCTATGTTTGAGCAAATTGGAGCTAGAAACCCTAGAAGTAAAAGGCTCCATGTCCCCACCTTACCAATATTCTGAGCTATCTAGCACGCCCCACCCCCAGAACTTGTTAACATCTTTCTCGTAATATGGTGTCCAGAACTGAATGTGATCACACCAGACCTGTCTGTTTGTATATCTAGGTACGTTTATGGCCCCCATCACCATGTAGCCTGATCTGAAAGCTTCCAAAGAGGACCTGTTAACTCCCTGCTTTGTGACGTATAAGCAGCTCAAAATCATATTGGGCTTTTTTGCTACCATACCACATTGCCTACTGATGTAGAATATACTGTCCATTATCCTTAAGTTTCTTTCAGCATTACTTTTACTAGGTTTCTCCCTCCCAGTTGATAAGGGTGGGATTTTAAAAGTGCTCAACATTGGTCTAACTCTGCTCCTCCTGAAGTCAGTTGTAAAACTCCCTCTGACTTCAGTAGGAGCAGAATTAGGTCAATGGTGAAAAGCCTTTGAAAAGCCCACCCTAAGTCCACAGTTTTGAAGTTTGAAAACCTGTCATGCAGGCAAGGAATTTATTATTTATAGGAATTCAATGTTCTTCAATGGCTTTCACCCCTAGTAAAGGCAATCCCCTGCAGAATAGATGGAGTTTTGCTTCCAAGATTGGATTTATGCATTAAGTTCCTACACATGCATCCTTGTGAAATGTTAATTTATTTTTTTACCCTGATAAATATAAGCTCACAAAAATATAGGCCTCATGCTGTTTTCCCACAAGGTAGGCAATGGATTTTGCTATTTATGCAACAGAAAAAATCATTACTTTAATATGGGTTTTGCTTTTGTGAATTTTTTTCACAAAAATCTCCTTTTCTAACTTGAAAAACTTGACATGAAAATTCTGATAGATTTGACAAATTCTGCCATTTCCTCCCATGGAATGTGAGATATGACCCTTTATTCCATCACTACCGTGGGATTGGGTAATGGTAAGAAACAACAGAAAAAAGTGCAATGGGATTTTCTTTACATTGGCCTTATTAAATACTGTATATTTGTTCAAAGGGGAAAAACATACATGCTTCAGTTGAAGGAAAGTGTTTTTGTATATGTAAGGGAAATAAGCCAGTCAGGCACACTACATTTGCAGAGCTGCCAAAGTCAGTGAGTCCCTGAATTATACTATCAACAACATACTCTAAGTGCTGCTGGTGTCTGGGCACAGCATTAGTTTGATACTAGACCTTTTCAGGAATGATCTAAGGATTCAGTTAATGAATCTCTATGCATTGTTCACTCAGGATGGATCCTGCCCTTCTTTTGGACTTGCACGACCTTCAGTCAGCACTAGCGGAGTTTGCTTCTTATGTGACAAATGCTCTAACCCCTGTTGATGAATATAAGGCACGGTGCTATTGCCTCTGTGTTTCTGTATGCTGCTTGGCAGACTGATCCCTTGAACCTTTATTCAGACACTTCACTGGGACTACTCACACAGGGAGTGGTTTGAAAGATCAAATGTTGTCCAGTCTGCACTAATGTTTCAGCTGAGCCCTGCTACTGGAAAGCAAGCATCATGCCAGCATAGCATAGCATAGGATGTACCAAAATGTACTACATCCCTGTTGTAAGTGGAAGATGTTATTTGCATTTTACAATAACAACTGAAAATAACTTCTATGGTATTGCAAATAGAGCTATTCAGAAAGAAGATGTTGCCATTCTACTTAGGGACTGACAGTTTTTTTCCCTATTCAAAGTAGTTTGCAAACTACTTTGAATTTCCTCTGTTGTTTATCACTTTGGAGACAATGTGCTATGTTGCATGATCCATTTTGCCAGAAATTAAATAGCATATACAGATCATAGATAAATGGCTTGTAGCATATATGATTAGGTTAAAAAC
Source organism: Emys orbicularis (assembly GCF_028017835.1). NCBI lineage: Eukaryota > Metazoa > Chordata > Testudines > Emydidae > Emys > Emys orbicularis. The sequence continues at coordinate 44,545,912 of NC_088687.1, read as the reverse complement.
ATCAGAGCTTATGGTGTAACAGGGAGCTCATGGATCATTCACTAGATGCTGTATATACTGTAGATTAGAGAGTCTGAAAATGGTCTCTATATAAAAAAGAGTGACCAGATATTCTGATATGTAATCCAGCTCATTTTAGGGGGAAAGGAAGCAGATCTTCCTCTAGGAATCCTTTTAAGACCCGAGGGAATTCATCCCCATCACTCCACCCTAAGAATACCACTGAGTTCCTCACAGAATACAGAAAAATGTCCTACTATTTTAATAGATGATTTGCAAACATTGACTGAATTTAGGATTTTAATCCATATTTAGGCATCTAAATAAGTGACCTGATTTTCAAAAATGGTGAACATCCAGCACCTTCCATGCCACTTATTTAGTTGCCTAAATATAGATGCAATCCTAAATTTAATCACCTTGTTTGAAAATATTAGCCAGCCTTCATCTATAGCTTGAACTAAATAGGAATCAAACAATTTGGCAGTTTCAAAATACTTCATAACTTAAAAATAAAAAATTGTGAAGCCCCCTCCTGCTTTGGTTTGGAAGAAACAGTGCTTTCCACCAAGTAAAATACCATGAGAAATGTTGTATTCTTGTTATATTTCCAAACCACTCAACATCAAAGAACTTGAAATATCATGCACAAGCTTATTCTCATGAGTTTTCAAACCTCATTTTAGATTTTTTGTTTGTTTGTTTTTTAGAGCTGGGTAAATTTGGAAAACTCATCTTGAACTGATTTACAGTTCTCTGTCAAGATTTGGGTCAGGTCTTACTTTATCGGACCTGGTTTACAATACTGACACGTCATTACATACCCTGCAGCTCTGACACACCATTATGTGTCTTGCTGCCTTTTGCCTCCCAAAGCTTTTCAAAGGAAATCCTGAAATGGGCTATGGTCAAACCCTCTTTTGAAAATGGAGAAACTTCTGCTTATCCATTTTGGCACGTATCTGACAACATGGTCTCTCTTAATGAATATGGAACTGCTATGCACAACATAATATGGATATATTGTATTTTTCAGTCTTTTGCATGAGCGTTTAGCAAGACTAAACAAGGATAGGTAAATGGATAGGATGAACATCACAATCATTCCCAACTCATAACTTCAGAAATCCCAAGCCAGTCCCAAGAATTCCAAACTTAGAGATCAAGGGGGTAGCCGTGTTAATCTGTATCCACAAAAACAACAAGGAGTCCAGTGGCACCTTAAAGACTAACAGATTTATTTGGGCATAAGCTTTCATGGGTAAAAAAACCACTTCTTCAGATGCATGGAGTGAAAATTACAGATGAAGGCTTTATTATACTGACACATGAAGAGAAGGGAGCTACCTAACAAGTGGAAAACCAGTGTTGACAGGGCCAATACAATCAGGGTGGATGTAGTTCACTCCCAAAAATTGTTGAGGAGGTGTCAATTCCAGGAGAGTCAAAGTTGTTTTTATGGTGAGCCAGCCACTCCCAGTCCCTATTCAAGCCCAAATTAATGGTGTTAAATTTGCAAATGAATTTTAGTTCTGCAGTTTCTCTTTGAAGTCTGTTTCTGAAGTTTTTTTGTTGAAGGATGGCTACTTTTAAATCTGTTATTGAATGTCCAGGAAGATTGAAGTGTTCTCCTACTGGCTTTTGCATGTTACTATTTCTGATGTCCGATTTGTGTCCATTTATTCTTTTATGTACAGACTGTCCGGTTTGGCCAATGTACATGGCAGAGGGGCATTGCTGGCACGTGATGGCATATATCACATTAGTAGATGTGCAGGTGAATGAGTCCCTGATGGTGTGGCTGATGTGGTTGGGTCCTCTGATAGTGTCGCTAGAGTAGATATGGGGACAGAGTAGGCAGCAAGGTTTGTTACAGCGATTGGTTCCTGGGTTAGTGTTTCTGTGGTGTGGTGTGTAGTTGCTGGTGAGTATTTGCTTCAGGTTTGGGGGCTGTCTGTAAACAAGGACTGGCCTGCCTCCCAAGGTCTGTGAGAGTGAGGGATCATTTTCCAGGATAGGTTGTAGATCGTTGATGATGTGCTGGAGAGGTTTTAGCTGCGGGCTGTACGTGATGGCCAGGGTGTTCTGTTATTTTCCTTGTTGGGCCTGTCCTGTAGTAGGTGACTTCTGGGTACCCGTCTCACTCTGTCAATCTGTTTCCTCACTTCCCCAGGTGGGTACTGTAGTTTTAAGAATGCTTGATAAAGCTCTTGTAGGTGTTTGTCTCTGTCTGAGGGATTGGAGCAAATTTGGTTGTATCTTAGGGCTTGGCTGTAGACAATGGATCATGTGATGTGTCCTGGATGGAAGCTGGAGGCATGTGAGTAAGTATAGCGGTCAATAGGTTTCCGGTATGGGGTGGTGTTTATGTGACCATCACTTATTTGCACTGTAGTGTCCAGGAAGTGGATCTCTTGTGTGGACTGGTCCAGGCTGAGGTTGATGGTGGGGTGGAAATTGTTGAAATCCAGGTGGAATTCTTTGAGGGCTTCCTGCCCGTGAGTCCATATGATGAAGATGTCATTAATGTAGCACAAGTAGAGGAGGGGCGCTAGGGGACGAGAGCATAGTTCTAATTCAGCCATAAAGATGTTGGCATACTGTGGGGTCATGCGGGTACCCATAGCAGTGCCGCTGCCTTAAAGGTATAAGTTGTCCCCAAATCTGAAATGGTTGTGGGTGAGGACAAAGTCACAAAGCTCAACCACCCAGTGTGCCGTGGTCTCATCAGGGATACTGTTCTTGACAGCTTGTAATCCATCCTCATGTGGAATATTGGTGTAAAGAGCTTCTACATCCATGGTGGCCAGGATGGTGTTTTCTGGAAGACCACCAATGCATTGTAGTTTCCTCAGGAAGTTGGTGGTGTCTCGAAGATAGCTAGGAGTGCTGGTAGCATAGGGTCTGAGGAGAGAGTCCAAATAGCCAGACAATCCTGCCATAAGTGTGCCAATGCCTAAGATGATGGAGCGTCCTGGGTTTCCAGGTTTATGGATCTTGGGTAGCAGATAGAATACCCCTGGTCGGGGTTCTGGGGGTGTGTCTGAGTAGATTTGTTCCTGTGCTATAGCGGGGAATTTCTTGAGCAGATGGTGTAGTTTCTTTTGGTACTCCTCGGTAGGATTGGGGGATAGTGGCCTGTAGAATATGGTGTTGAAGAGTTGCCTGGCAGCCTCCTGTTCATAATCCGACCTGTTCATTATGACTACAGCACCTCCTTTGTCAGTCCCTTGGATTATAATGTCAGAGTTGTTTCTGAGGCTGTGGATGGCATTGCGTTCTGTACGGCTGAGGTTATGGGGCAAGTGATGCTGTTTGTTCACAATTTCAGCCTGTGCACGTCTGCGGAAGCACTCTATGTAGAAGTCCAGTCTGTCATTTTGACCGTCAGGAGGAGTCCACGCAGAATTCTTCTTCTTGTGGTGTTGGTAGGAGGGTTCCTTTGGGTCAGTGCACTGTTCAGTGGTGTGTTAAAAATATTCCTTGAGTCGGAGACAACGAAAGTAGGCTTCCAGATCACCGCAGAATTGTATCATGTTCGTGGGGGTGGTGGGGCAGAAAGAGAGTCCCTGAGATAGGACAGACACTTCCACTGGGCTAAGTGTGTGGTTGGAGAGATTAACAATAAAAACTTAGAGATGCAGCTGATTAATGCTTTCATGTTGCCATTGGGCACTCTTTACCTGGACTTTAGTGTTTAATAGTGATCAATAGAAATTAGCAGATAAACTGTGGGCCTTTGTGCAGTTAACAAAAGAGTTCAAACCCCCAGCTGTGGCAGCACTAACTTTTCTTCTAGTAGGAAAAAAAATGTTTCTCCATGTCTGTGTATGTTTTCTGCATTAATCTTTCATACACCTTGATTGTCTGACTTTTCCCTATGTATAAGGCACATGGAGTCCATAGCCTCCTGGCTAATTTGCCATTTCATGTTGTCATCCTGGAGAATGGATAAAAGTGGACACACTTTTACAAAATGATGTGTATTGCACTGCAGTTATGGAGGACGCTGATAAAAAGAGAACTAACAGGGGCTCTACTATTATCCAGGCCTGGTATGTTGGGATGGACTTGTCATGTGACAGGTCCTTACTAAATCTATTTGAGATTTCTCATTGTCATTTATTTCTGTGGTATCTATAAATCACAAAATAATTGAAGATGAGCCCCCTAAACCACAATATTTTCACAGAGTCCATGTTCCCAATATGCCTATTTTGGATGTTTTACTTTGTTTCTCTCTATCATCTTAAGCATCAGCTCAGAAGAATGAAGAGCCCCACTTCATCTCTAGAATTTGACTATACTCATTGTATCGTTCCAAAGTTATATATAACTAAAAATATATACCCAGTTCTCGGCTCCTTGCTAGTTATTGCAAATGGTGATCTTTACGCAACCGAAAGAGTAGATGGGGTTAAGGGAGATTATATAGAGTTCTGTGATGCACTGGAACATAGTGTGGTTACCATTCTCTTGCATTGTATCCCAGTCGATGAAGCCTACTGCCAATTTCAAGGAGCCATTTATAAAGCCGCATGCTCAGCTATACCATGGAGCTATTGACCAATTTACACTCCCTGCCTGAGTGCCAAATGCGAAGACTTGCTCAGGAAATTTGAATTACTTAGTGACTCGGACATCGCCATAAGGCCTTGGATTGGAACCAAATGGAGAGGATGGGTTTGGCTTCTTTCTGCCTTCAACCCCAGACAGGGCTGAAGGTAGAAAGCCTACCCCTGATATAGAGAATCTGGAAATTGAAGACCCTATAACCCAGGAGGGTCAAGACTCTGAGACATTTGTCCTGGTGCAGGTCCCTGGCCTGATGGACGTCTGTCCTTTGTTGGACTCCTTGTATACCTCAAAAGGGGTGGATATAATCTGTGACCTGGCTGGAGGGCTGAATCATGGAAGGAGGCAGACCATAGCAGGGCGCAGGAAAGAAGACGAGAACATGCTACATGCATGCCTAGCTGCAAGGGGGTGCATGTAGTGAGTTAATCCCATTCACTTTCATCTTATTGGATGTGTTACAGTTTTATTCACTATCTTAGCTCACCTGACATGACCAAAATGAATAGTGAATGGAGATGCATAATAAAGCACTATCAGGGTGTTGATTTTGGGACTTTAAAAAAAATGGAATAAGTCAAAATAGGATATTTGAAATTGCCTTTGGTCGTAGAACTGTAGGATATGGCTTGTTAATGTTTTCCTGTGCAAATAACTCTTCTTCCTTCCCCTTTTTTTTCCTCAAAAAGAAAAATAAATTCTATTATCCTTTTCTCCCATCTCTATTGCTTGACACACCTTATTAAGAAGGCGGGGGTTGGGGGAGAAATGACCACATTTTAAACTTCTAAAATTAAAATTATTCAGGAATAATGCAGTACTTTTAAAATAAATATTTGCACTTCATATCCTTGTTTTATCCTGGAATCACTTTTCTATGCTATTGAAACCAGCTGTTCCTCTAGTTAGTACACTGGATGATTATTTTCTTTTTGAAACTGTGAATGTGTCAAACTGTTTCATTAAAATACAAAGAAGGGATACTCTAATCTAGAAATAATATGTTGTAATCTGGCAGCTCGCTTTAATGACAGAATATTTTCACTATGTCAATATGACATTTCATATTATGACGTGATATTATGCACTACTACTACTATGGACATATGAAATAATGAAATACATGAAAGTAAAACTTCAAAAAATATTTTGAAACAAAATTGAGAAATTTTTCTAAAACAATATATTTGGAAATGAGAAACTTAATTAAAATATAATCCACGGGAAATTTCATTGAAATCAATAAAATTTTCAGCAAAACAAACAAACAAACAAAACAGCAAAACAGCAACAAAAACCTTGATTTCACCTAAGGGCATTTTTAATGGAAAACTATTTCTGTGAATATTTTCTGACTAGCTCTATTGAGCATAGAAATTTATTCTTCCTGATTATTCACCTCCAGTTACTTATATGCATCTGATTGATATTTATAGCAGTTTATAATAAAGTGTCGAATTTATATGGAACATGTAATGCAGAGGATTATTGACTCTCTTATATACTATGGATTGTCAACATGGGGATTGATCTTTCAATCCAATATGGTTGTGGATTGAATGCAAAAGCAGAATGATCAGGTTAAAATTATCCTCAAGTTTTTAGCACAGCTGGCTACTTTAGTGATGGGATCAGCACAATTGCATAAAGATGACTTCCTGCTTAATCTGGGCCATAAATTTAAAGTTAAATGACAATTGTGAGAATTTCTCAGAGAATTATGAGAATTTGACTACTTCTCCCCAAGTTTCCTTGACAGTCCAAAAAGACCTTTTGAAATCTCCCATATGCCACTGCTTCAGTGAATTGTGAGGTGAACTGTGAAATAAATACCCCGAAGTCAGTGAAACTTCTGTAGCATAGAACAGCACAAATATGAACATGGGGCAAAACTCTAACCCATATAGCATGGGTCATGTGGCCACCCTGCACCAATGGTACTAGTCAGTGCAATCTCATCTATTCAGTTATTAATTGTTCAATTTTCTAGAGAAACAGATATTTTATAGAGATACAGCCTTTTAAACAGGCATCATAGAACTTCATTTTGATGGTTTGTGTTCATAAGTTTGGAGGCTAATTTTTATATCAAACCCCTGTATATAGGCAGGAGTGGATGGGGAAGCATTGTGGGGGGAATGGAAGGCAAAAGGTAAAAAAACAAACTGGTTTCCAAAGAGATTGAACACTATTTTGTTTGGCTTTCAGACATGGCAATTTAGCAACAGGAAATGTCAGCTCATTAAAGCCATCACATGGCATTGTATAATGATAGTAGTCATTCCCCTTGGCGAGGCTCCAGTGATCACACTGAGTGGGGAAGTGGTATGATTTGATATGAATGTCTCGATTTCATTTTTAAGACAGGACAGTTTAGTAGGCTAGTTGACTTGGCAGGCTGTTAACAGAATTAATTTGATTGCCTTGGCAGTGGTAAGAAGATGAATGAAGGAAACCTCTTGCCTGCCAGTATTTAATACCAAATTATTGTTATATACTGTTTAACTGGTGCTGGATGAAGGATGTGTGGGGACTTGCAGCAACCTTACCAAAAATAGTAAGTGTCAATTGGGAAACATGTATGCACAAGAAAAGAGACTAGCTTTCCAGTTAAAGCAAGTCAGCTTCACCCCATAGGTCTGTTACTTTTTATGTTTACAGGCTGCTTCATTTTTTTAAAAAAAAAATTATTTTTTTCCCATGCTACACTAGTGAAAGTCCTGCTCTGTATTATCTACCCCTGAAGTATGTTACTCTGATTTGTCTGCTGCTGACTGAAACCATTTCCACTAGTGGATGGATACCTCAGCTGTGTTATTGTTGTTGAACAACTTGGCACTCAAGTTACTCTTTTCCTGAAAATAACATGGGAGAGGAAATGGCATGGCACCGAACATGGAACCCTGCATTTTACATACATAGAGACAGTGTTCTAGTGTGAAATGGAAGAAAAAGACATTGAGCAAATGATTCATTTGAATAAATAGTTGGATGTGCAGGCAAAAGTTGTGTGTCTAGGGAATTTTAACTGTTAATTAGGAGCCATTAGTGACACTATTCTCTTTACTCCATGATTACTAATAGTGAAACAGTTTGGGCCCTTTTCTTCCAAAGGTCTGAAAGTGCTTAAGACATTCTGGAGAGATGATGATAGCCTCTTCAGATTTAAAGCTGAAACTCACAAATTTGGAGACACATCCAAAATCAACAAAAAAATGGAATGCCTGTCTCAGAATTGGCACGTGAAGTCTGGGTCCAACCAGATGACTCCTGGAGAGCTAAGGCTTTAATTTTCTTCCATGCAGTGATGGATCTCAAAATATTCGTCATGCTAGGGAGTTTCTAAGGCATAAGAACATAAGAACGGCCGTACTGTGTCAGACCAAAGGTCCATCTAGCCCAGTATCCTGTCTACTGACAGTGGCCAATGCCAGGTGCCCCAGAGGGAGTGAACCCGACAGGCAATGATCAAGTGATCTCTCTCCTGCCATCCATCTCCACCCTCTGACAAACAGAGGCTAGGGACACCATTCTTACCCATCCTGGCTAATAGCCATTTATGGACTTAACCTCCATGAATTTATCCAGTTCTCCTTTAAACGCTGTTATAGTCCTAGCCTTCACAACCTCCTCAGGCAAGGAGTTCTACAAGTTGACTGTGTACTGTGTGAAGAAGAACTTCCTTTCATTTGTTTTAAACCTGCTGCCCATTTAAAAAAAAAACTTATCTCATAGAACTGGAAGGGACCTTGAAAGGTCATCAAGTCCAGTTCCCTTCCTTCACAGCAGGACCAAGTACCATCCCTGACAGATTTTTGCCCCAGATCCCCTAACTGGCCCCCTTAAGGATTGAATTTACAACCCTGGGTTTAGCAGGCCAATGCTTAAATCACTGAGCTATCCACTGGCTACTTGCCCAGGCACTCCATGGTGTAAGTACTTACCCTAGCCTACAAGGCTCTAATATCTTGTTGTACTAACAGGTCACCAAGTGTGGCATTGACTATAAGTGCTTACATGTTGATCTGGGAGGTCACTGCAGAATAGCCCCATACCTCTGGACCTGTCTAACTTGACATGCTTTATACATCCAACTGTGGAAAGAGTTTCTTGGAAATTCCTAGGCCCAGCCAGGCAAGCTTTACATAAAATCAGAGGGGTAAAGCCGCATGCCAAGAGTTCCCTGGCTCAACCTGGCTTGCTTTACCTTATCTCCTTGAAGGCAGGCACTAGAGGTTCATGGACCTATTCAGCCTTAACGTTAGAGGGGGTAATCATGTACTTCTTTCATTAGAATCTGAAAGATACAAGATGTTAATTTGTGTGTGTGTGTACGTGTGTACCACAGGTTGCACAATTTACTCTTCAGCATACTGTTTTGATTGCAATTATACTGTTAAATTAACAGAATAGAGTCATATTTTCATGGAATAGAAACTAAAGGGAAAAATCTAATTTCTCCACTAGTCATGAAGTGTGCTAGTCACTAGTGCTTATAGAGACTTGCCTGTGTAAGGAAATAAACTATGACCTGATTCCGAATGCACAATGACAAAATGAAAGGAAGGAATAACAGTTCCAGCAGCTATAGTGAAAAGGGGAGGTATGAAAGGGATGCCAGTTGCTGCTAGGGACCAATCTGGATGACTGTTCAAAAAGGGAACTGGAGCTTGTCCTGAAACAACAGCTTGAAAGGTGGAGAGATGGCCATCATGGTCAATGGATTTGGTTTGGGTTGTTTGGGTGGCAGGTAGAGAAGAGAGAAGAAGGGTGTCCGTAAAACTTCTGTATCTTCCCGGGAACTTCAGTGAATTGGGGAGGTAAAATGAGTTCAAATTCTAATTAGTAAAAGCATCACAAAAGGGGATACTTTCCTTCAAGCATTAAGAGGAAGAAATGGAAAAAGCAAGCTCTAATAACCTTCAGATCATCTACTCTTTCTGCTGTTTAATCATGTCAGCGCTTAACACAATGAAAATAGCTGTGCAGTAATTACCCACCGTTAATAATATAGCTGTTCACTTTGAGCTTGAAGCCTCAAGATCTTTGACTAAAACATCACTGGATTTTGTAGACTCTCAGGCAAAATTCAAAGCCATCCATTAAATTCCATGTACACATTTTTTTCTTTTGCTGGATTTCTCAGGATCTTTCACCTCTGGGGTAGATTGAGTAGCAAGCTTTTAAGTCTTTAAGGGTACACTTTGAAAAGCACACTTGATTAGAGAATGGATTGAGTATGTCAGCAAAACAGTGACAACACTATCCACACATCTATGTTAAGTTGGAAGAACATAAGCAACTTTGAATGGAATTAAAAATGGCTTCAGATACTGCACCCTACCCCTGACTCTTTTTGCCAGTGTTTGTGATTTTACATTAATATTTGTCTAGGTTTTTAAAAAATATTTCCTCTTACTTTTTGGTGTATGAAAAATCTCATGCAAACAGGGTGTGCTGACTAACTGGGTATACAGAGGAAACAGTCAAACTTACTAAAGTGCTGTAAATGCACAAAATAAATAAAATGGAAATTCATAGAATCATAGAATATCAGGGTTGGAAGGGACCTCAGGAGGTCATCTAGTCCCACCTCCTGCTCAAAGCAGGACCAATCCCCAACTAAATCATCCCAGCCAGGGCTTTGTCAAGCCTGACCTTAAAAACCTCTAAGGAAAGAGATTCCACCACCTCCCTAGGTAACCCATTCCAATGCTTCACCACCCTCCTAGTGAAAAAGTTTTTCCTAGTATCCAACCTAAACCTCCCCCACTGCAACTTGAGACAATTACTCCTTGTTCTGTCATCTGGTACCACTGAGAACAGTTGAGATTCATCCTCTTTGGAACCCCCTTTCAGGTAGTTGAAAGCAGCTATCAAATCCCCCCTCATTCTTCTCTTCTGCAGACTAAACAATCCCAGTTCCTTCAGCCTCTCCTCATAAGTCATGTGCTCCAGATCCCTAATCATTTTTGTTGCCCTCCGCTGGACTCCTTCCAATTCTTCCACATCCTTCTTGTAATGTGGGGCCCAAAACTGGACGCAGTACTCTAGATGAGGGCTCACCAATGTCGAATAGAGGGGAATGATCACGTCCCTTGATCTGCTGGCAATGCTCCTACTTATACAGCCCAAAATGCCGTTAGCCTTCTTGGCAACAAGGGCACACTGTCGACTCATATCCAGCTTCTCATCCACTTTAACCCCTGGGTCCTTTTCTGCAGCACTGCTGCCTAGCCATTCGGTCCTTAGTCTGTAGCAGTGCATGGGATTCTTCCGTCCTAAGTGCAGGACTCTGCACTTGTCCTTGTTGAACCTCATCAGGTTTCTTTTGGCCCAATCCTCTAATTTGTCTAGGTCCCTCTGTATCCTATCCCTACCCTCCAGCGTATCTACCACTCCTCCTAGTTTAGTGTCATCTGCAAACTTGCTAAGCGTGCAGTCCACGCCATCCTCCAGATCATTAATGAAGATATTGAACAAAACCAGCCCCAAGACCGACCCTTGGGGCACTCCGCTTGATACCGGCTGCCATGGAGCCATTGATCACTACCCATTGAGCCCGACGATCTATCCAGCTTTCTATACACTTTATAGTCCATTCATCTAGCCCATACTTCTTTAACTTGCCGGCAAGAGATTAGAGATGCTCTTCTGTGATCTCTTTGAGTTGTAATAATCACAGGAGCTACTTGTAACAATAAAAGCTACTAGGTAAAAACAATTAGGACAAAAGTGATTATATATATATATATATATATATATATAATGAAAGGAGTGGAATTGGAATAGAAACCTGAACTGAATTTATGAGGGCTTATGACAGACCATTAACTTTATTATATTTCAGATTGGTGTGCTTCTGTTTCTTTAGTTTCTTTAGAATTCTTGGGATGAGTTTGTGGATTCTTGGGTTGATGCTGTGTCTCCATTGCAGTGTATAACTCAGAGTCTCTGACACCAGTAGTCTCTAATGCAAAATGCTTTGTAGATGTCAGCGCACTTGATAATGATGATCTCTGACAGGATAGACTTAAAATCTATCCTGTCAGAGATAGATTTTGGATTGTTATTTCTGGTTTGTGGGATTTTTTTTTTTTTTTTTTGATGCTATGGCCTTCCTGTTCAGTATAATTCCTCCACATTGGCTATGTGAGTAGGAAGGAAGGGAACAATGAAAATGTCAGTGTATTGCTGGTATTTGGTCTACTCTCTTTTAGAACATGACCTTTCTGTGGCTTTCTTTTGTCCCTCCCACTTGCTCTCTTTTAGAATTCTGACTACTGCTGCATCAGTCAGACATTGGCTTGACTGGAATCAAGGTACACTGAATCATACTTTAATTAATATGTTCTTATGTCAGAAACAAGGAAGCTTATGTGATAGACCAAAATTAGGTAACAAGAAGTTGGAATAATGTGCACACTGAAAAATATTTTCAAGGCTGGAAGGACATCAAATATTATGAGTCTGACTTTGACAGAGAGCAAGAGCAGTAGTCCAGATATCCCCTGTGTATAATATTTTGCCAACAAAAAGACAATTGATGCTACTGATCCCAAGATTATCCACCAGCAGCCTTGCTGAAATCAAGATAGTTAGAACAAATAGAGACACAAGACAAAGCAGCTGCAACTTACCAACAACCACTTCCTTCTATTCCATGTGGTGTTTTACATTCTCAAATGTAGTTTCTCTGCTTGCAATTGCAAAACACTATAACTTTAAATTAAATTAGGTGTTTTGAATAAACATTTGATTTAATAAGACAGCTATTATACATTAGCTCTCACTGGTTATTAAAGCTTGTCCTCTAACTCAAAATGACATAAGCTATAAATATATAATTGTTTCCTTATTAACACATTATGTTTGACAGGAACTACCAGGCTTAATATTAACATTTAACAAGATACCCTATAGCAAGTTAATTTGACATATATGAATTGATACCTTTTCCAACATGATTTCTAATTAAACAAATATAAAATGTCAGAAATAGTTTGTGTTTGAATATTTTATTTCTAGTTGCCTGTGACCCCTTTGTCTCTGGAAAACAAAATAACACATAATACAAGTGGGAATGTTTTCATGCCCCTTATATTAACCATTGAGATCAGATCATTTCATTCTCCTTTTTAGTTGGTTGCTTTGTTTTTGATTGTTTTAAGTGCTTCCTGTACTTTAACAAAAAGGTCCCTTAAAATGTTTTCCTCTTAGCAGGGCCAGCTCCAGGCACCAGCCCGCCAAGCATGTGCTTGGGGCGGCACCTGGAGGGGGGGCGGCGCTCACCCGGGGAGAGCGGGGCCGCGGCCGGGCTCGCCGCCCTCCTCCCGGCACTCCAGCCGGTCGGGGAGAGCGGGGCCCCGGCCGGGCTCGCCGCCCTCCCCCCGGCGCTCCGGCCGGCCGGGGAGAGCGGGGCCGTGGCCGGGCTCGGCGGCCTCCCCTGCCGCGCTCCCCGCCGGGAGGCTTTTTTGCCTGGGGCGGCAAAAAAGCCAGAGCCGGCCCTGCCTCTTAGCCCATAATAAGCATTAGATAACGTTATGTGCTTGGAATGGGTGAACTTGAAAATGAACTTGAAATGACCTTGAATCAGGTTTTAGTGATACTTCTTCCAGCTATAGTCCCTTGTCAGACTGCCAGCCAGGTAATTCTAGTTTTAGAAATATTAACGTTTAAGTATGCCCCACTGTTGGAGGGATGAATGACTGGTGAAATCTGTTAATTTGTTTCCCCATTTTAACCAAACTCTTTTCTCATAACTATAACCAGTGAAGGAGACTGCACCACCAGTATTTGTGACAAGTATATGAATTATAGAGTCTGCTCCAACTTCCACTGAAGTTGTTAGGAGCTTTTCCATTGACTGTAATGTGAGTGAGATCTTGATCAATTTTTGTAATTTGAAATGGGGAGAAGATTTTTTTTTGGCGTAGCCTGAGAATATCCATTTCCCTATGTTTTCTCCACTCCCCTCTCCCACCCACATCTTACATTTGGGGAAATTTGGCCAATTCCCCAGCCAAATATATGTAGAGCCCTGCATGGATGCAAAATGTATATCCGCAGGTATCCGCAGAGCTGCAAGGCTCTACCAGGAACCGCAGCAGCAAAAGCAGCAGCCTGGTGTCCCACCGCTCCCAGGAGCCAGCACCCTGCGCCAGCAGCTCCTCCACCATGGCTGTACTGCCTAAATCCCTGCCCCCAGCCCTGCCCATTGCACTAGCGCAACTAGGGACATCTGTCGGTGGGGCTGAGGGCAGTACAGCCACGCTGGAGGAACTGCCAGCACAGGGTGCTGGCTCCTGGAAGCGGCGGCCTGCCAGGCTGCTGCTTTTGCTGCTCCAGTTCCTGGTAGAGCCCTGCAACAACATGGATACTGATTTATATCCACAGATATCCACATCCGTAGATATAAATTTTGTATCTGTGCAGGGCTCTAAATATATGCTCTGCAAAGAGGTAGGGGAGTTGTTTTGTTTTGTAATCCCAAAAGATATGTTATCTCTGATAGGGATTGTGACAGTCTGACAATTTCCTGCAATATCCTGAATGAACTTGATTGAATTAAACTTTATTGACTTAAGTTTGACTTAACATCTTTGGAGATCACTGTATTAAAGGCAAATGATTCTGTATTATTGTGAGATTGTATAGAACTTCTTTAGCAGGAAGACAAGATTAATGCAATCTCTAAAAGGTATTAGGACCTTCAAAGGTCTTTTTGAAACAAGATGTGTGAAGTGGATTTCCTAAAAATTACCTTGGGGTGAAGGGAATGCAAATTTTCCCCTCTGAAGCCAATCTTCTGAAGATATGCCCTGGAGAGAGAGAAAGCTATTGTGTACCTATTACCTGCGTCTGGGAACTCCAGATCAAAGACCCCTGATCTGTATAAAGGCCAAGCTGAACATGTTATGAGTGTTCTTGTTCTGAACAGAAGCTGTGATGAAATGGTAACCACAAGGAATCCCTTTGGGTGGGGGTTGAAGAATTGTTCCTGCCAAAGCCCATGTTAGTGTTAATTTTGGTAATCTTATTAGCACGTGTATAGATTCTTTTACTGTTTTTAATATGTTTTGCTTTTTGCCTTAAGAATAAAGCAAGCCTTGCATGGGAAGTGCAGTTTGGTACCTTATAACTGTAGCAATTATACCTGTTATCCATCTCTAAAGAGAAAGCATTCTTGGGCAACCTGTCCTGGGAAATGCACAGTGAAGGCAGGGAACTGTGCAGCCTGGAATACCCCTATCATAAGGGAGAGGTATGGGTCTCCACCCCGAAAAGCAATTGCTGGGGAGCTGGAAGCTGAGAAGCTGGAAGCCTTGCTGAACCACTGAAGGGAAATACAGGTTCACTTGCCCTCAAATGTGTCTCAATGGAGACACATTTGTCAAATGTACCTCAAATGGAGGTGGGACACTGTAGAAGTGTCAAATGTACCTCAAATGGAGGTGGGACACTGTAGAATTGTCCCACCTCCACTTAGACAGCACCTGTGCTGTTAAGGAGGAAGAAGGGCCCAGGGAAGTAGAGCAGTCAATGGGAGCAGAGGGAAACTTTCCCGTAGTTGGGACCCTCCTTCCAGATGGTTCTGGGGTTGCCTCTCGCACTGAGGTTGCCTCTCCGGGGGAGGGAACTCCAGTTTCTAGGAAAAGGCAGGTGTTAGTAATGGGAGATTCGATTATTAGAAATGTAGATAGCTGGGTCTGTGATGACCGGGAGAACCGTATGGTGACTTGCCTGCCTGGTGCGAAGGTTGCGGATCTCTCGAGGCATCTAGATAGACTTATGTGTAGTGCTGGGGAGGAGCCGGTGGTCGTGGTACATGTAGGTACCAATGACATAGGGAAGGGTAGGAGAGATGTCCTGGAAGCCAAATTTAGGCTGCTAGGGAAGAGACTGAAATCCAGGACCTCTATGGTGGCATTTTCAGAAATGCTCCCAGTTCCACGCGCAGGGCCAGGTAGGCAGGCAGAGCTCCAGAGTCTCAATGCGTGGATGAGACGATGGTGTAGAGAGGAGGGGTTCACGTTCATTAGGAACTGGGGAAACTTCTGGGATGGGAGGAGCCTATACAGGAGAGATGGGCTCCACCTAAACCAAAGTGGAACCAGACTGCTGGCACTAAACATTAAAAAGGTTGTAGAGCAGTTTTTAAACTAGGAGATGGGGGAAAGCCGACTGCTGCAGAGGAGCGTGTGGATCGGACACAGACTTCTCTTAGGGGAGAGTCTGATGATAGAGAATCTCCAGGTTATAGTCAGGAGCAGAGGACTGAAAAGTATAATGTAAGGGCCGGATCAGATGACAAACAGCCACATAAAAAAGAATCTGGCACATCAGAAAAAGGCAGGCTAATAAACAGGGACAAGTTTTTAAAGTGCTTGTACACAAATGCCAGAAGTCTAAATAATAAGATGGGTGAACTCGAGTGCCTTGTGATAAAGGAGGATATAGATATAATAGGCATCACAGAAACCTGGTGGACTGAGAGCAATCAATGGGACACAATCATTCCGGGGTACAAAATATATCGGAAGGACAGAACAGGCCGTGCAGGGGGAGGAGTGGCACTATATGTTAAAGAAAGTGTAGATTCAAATGAAGTAAAAATCTTAAGCGAATCCACAGGTTCCATAGAGTCTCTATGGATAGAAATTTCATGCTCTAGTAAAAATATAACATTAGGGATCTATTATCGACCACCTGACCAGGACAGTAATAGTGATGATGAAATGCTAAGGGAAATTAGAGAGGCTATCAAAATTAAGAACCCAATAATAGTGGGGGATTTCAATTATCCCCATATTGACTGGGAACATTTCACTTCAGGACGAAATGCAGAGATAAAATTTCTCGATACTTTAAATGACTGCTTCATGGAGCAGCTGGTACGGGAACCCACAAGGGGAGAGGCGACTCTAGATTTAATCCTGAGTGTAGCGCATGAGCTGGTCCAAGAGGTAACTATAGCGGGACCGCTTGGAAATAGTGACCATAATACAATAGCATTCAACATCCCTGTGGTGGGAAGAACACCTCAACTGCCCAACACTGTGGCCTTTAATTTCAAAAGGGGGAACTATACAAAAATGAGGGGGTTAGTTAGACAAAAGTTAAAAGGTTCAGTGACTAAAGTGAAATCCCTGCAAGTTGCGTGGGCCCTTTTTAAAGACACCATAATAGAGGCTCAACTTCAATGTATACCCCAAATTAAGAAAAACAGTAAAAGAACTAAAAAAGAGCCACCGTGGCTTAACAACCATGTAAAAGAAGCAGTGAGAGATAAAAAGACTTCCTTTAAAAAGTGGAAGTCAAATCCTAGTGAGGCAAATAGAAAGGAGCACAAACACTGCCAACTTAAGTGCAAGAGTGTAATAAGAAAAGCCAAAGAGGAGTTTGAAGAACGGCTAGCCAAAAACTCCAAAGGTAATAACAAAATGTTTTTTAAGTACATCAGAAGCAGGAAGCCTGCTAAACAACCAGTGGGGCCCCTTGACGATGAAAATACAAAAGGAGCGCTTAAAGATGATAAAGTCATTGCGGAGAAACTAAATGGATTCTTTGCTTCAGTCTTCACGGCTGAGGATGTTAGGGAGATTCCCAAACCTGAGCTGGCTTTTGTAGGTGACAAATCTGAGGAACTGTCACAGATTGAAGTATCACTAGAGGAGGTTTTGGAATTAATTGATAAACTCAACATTAACAAGTCACCAGGACCAGATGGCATTCACCCAAGAGTTCTGAAAGAACTCAAATGTGAAGTTGCGGAACTATTAACTAAGGTTTGTAACCTGTCCTTTAAATCGGCTTCGGTACCCAATGACTGGAAGTTAGCTAATGTAACGCCAATATTTAAAAAGGGCTCTAGGGGTGATCCCGGCAATTACAGACCGGTAAGTCTAACGTCGGTACCGGGCAAATTAGTTGAAACAATAGTAAAGAACAAAATTGTCAGACACATAGAAAAACATAAACTCTTGAGCAATAGTCAACATGGTTTCTGTAAAGGGAAATCGTGTCTTACTAATCTATTAGAGTTCTTTGAAGGGGTCAACAAACATGTGGACAAGGGGGATCCGGTGGACATAGTGTACTTAGATTTCCAGAAAGCCTTTGACAAGGTCCCTCACCAAAGGCTCTTACGTAAATTAAGCTGTCATGGGATAAAAGGGAAGGTCCTTTCATGGATTGAGAACTGGTTAAAGGACAGGGAACAAAGGGTAGGAATTAATGGTAAATTCTCAGAATGGAGAGGGGTAACTAGTGGTGTTCCCCAAGGGTCAGTCCTAGGACCTATCCTATTCAATTTATTCATAAATGATCTGGAGAAAGGGGTAAACAGTGAGGTGGCAAAGTTTGCAGATGATACTAAACTACTCAAGATAGTTAAGACCAAAGCAGATTGTGAAGAACTTCAAAAAGATCTCACAAAACTAAGTGATTGGGCAACAAAATGGCAAATGAAATTTAATGTGGATAAATGTAAAGTAATGCACATTGGAAAAAATAACCCCAACTATACATACAACATGATGGGGGCTAATTTAGCTACAACGAGTCAGGAAAAAGATCTTGGCGTCATCGTGGATAGTTCTCTAAAGATGTCCACGCAGTGTGCAAAGGCGGTCAAAAAAGCAAACAGGATGTTAGGAATCATTAAAAAGGGGATAGAGAATAAGACTGAGAATATATTATTGCCCTTATATAAATCCATGGTTCGCCCACATCTCGAATACTGTGTACAGATGTGGTCTCCTCACCTCAAAAAAGATATTCTAGCACTAGAAAAGGTTCAGAAAAGAGCAACTAAAATGATTAAGGGTTTAGAGAGGGTCCCATATGAGGAAAGATTAAAGAGGCTAGGACTCTTCAGTTTGGAAAAGAGAAGACTAAGGGGGGACATGATAGAGGTATATAAAATCATGAGTGATGTTGAGAAAGTGGATAAGGAAAAGTTATTTACTTATTCCCATAATACAAGAACTAGGGGTCACCAAAAGAAATTAATAGGCAGCAGGTTTAAAACAAATAAAAGGAAGTTCTTCTTCACGCAGCGCACAGTCAACTTGTGGAACTCCTTACCTGAGGAGGTTGTGAAGGCTAGGACTATAACAATGTTTAAAAGGGGACTGGATAAATTCATGGTGGCTAAGTCCATAAATAGCTATTAGCCAGGATGGGTAAGAATGGTGTCCCTAGCCTCTGTTCGTCAGAGGATGGAGATGGATGGCAGGAGAGAGATCACTTGATCATTGCCTGTTAGGTTCACTCCCTCTGGGGCACCTGGCATTGGCCACTGTCGGTAGACAGATACTGGGCTAGATGGACCTTTGGTCTGACCCAGTACGGCCTTTCTTATGTTCTTATGTTCTTATGTTCTTATGTCTGTCAGAGAGGGTTGACTTTGCTCCTGTTTGGATACTGCTGCTCTTATCAGTGGCAAAAGTCATCTCAATGCTCCATTCAACTTGGTGGGGGAATTTTAACAAAAGATGCTGACGTCCCCTCTTGCACACCATTACTTCTTTTCCTCTTCTCTTAGCAAGACAATAGCTGCATTTAAGGTAACTGATAGTGATGCTTTAGTTGAGCAACAAGACAACTAATTACCTGAACACAAATCACAGTTCTTTCTGTTCTATCTTGAAGTTCAGTGACTCATAGAAGGGAAAGGAGTAGGGAAAAAACACCATGCTGAGGAAGCCCTGAACAGGAATAATACATAAGTTCCTTCAGTGTAGGTTACCCCTTTTCTCCTTTTCTACATAGAAATGATGACCTTTTATTGTTTTGGCATTTTATAGGGACTTGATGTGCTTGAAATCTGAGCCTTGACAACTGTCCATGCAAGAAGCAAACAGGAACACTCTGTTCCATTGCATATTTTTCATATGTATTGAAAAGGCAAGAAGTACTGCAGAACACATATTCACCAGTTAAACATAGCCTTAGAATGTAACGTGACTATTCAGATTCACCATGGCTGAAGTGTAGCTATTCTTTGGAAACTGAAGATGTGAAAATGACAGGCAGGTTCCATGTTTGGTTTTTGTGGCATATTTTCCAAATGTGAAGACTGTACAAACACATCCTGAGAGCTGAGAAATCTTGAGACATTCTTTCTTTCTCTTGGCAATAATGATTTTGCATTCAAAACATGTAATTATTCTTTTGGGTGATATTCCCTTAGGAATAGACTCCAGGTTACAAAGCCATTACAGCTTTAGAAGGGTGATGTTAACAGGAGTAAAAAGTCTTTTAGGCTTATTTTAATTCATAAGAAAACAGATATGACTCTGAGTACACGTGGGAAGACAATCTGTAGATTTAAAGGTGCCTTTTTAATGGTCGCTTTTCTGACCATAATCACACCTTAAAGAGGCCAAGTTTACAGCAGCCACCTCCATATCTCTCCCCTATAATTATGGAGATAAAGTGATGTTTGCCTAGGAAATTACGATACACTAAAATAAAGTATGAGTTAGATACACTAGTCTAAAAATTATGCATCTTTTTCCTGCTTCTGTCTAGGACTTCTGACATATGCTGCTTATTACTTCATGAAGTCCAAGATAGACTTTGGTGTCCTTATGGGGTTTTTTGGTTGGCTTTTGGGTGGGGCGTTTATGGGTTTTTTTGGGGAGAGCACATTTATCAGAACTTTACTTTGTGAACTAATTTATCAGAGCAAAGAGTTTTATTTTGCATAGTAATCTTTATGGGATTGAATATCTAATTAGACTAATCTGAGAAACTATAAATTGGGTCCCCCAACATGCATGTACCTGTTTTGTGCATGCACTTGTAGCATCATTTATAGATTCTGTGAAAATGTAAAGCCTAAATTTTTTTGAAGTTTGAAAATCTAATTATCACACAAAACAATCCCAAACCTCTTATTAATGTTTTAGCAAGACTGTTTTAAAAATGAGTAAGTTATCACCAAATGTACTTACATAAGCCTAGAAGTGTCATTGAAACAGCTACTTCACATCACACTCCATAAAATTGGAGTCTTTAACAATCTGAACTCAATAATAATACCATGGAGTTGTAGTAATAATTTTGCAGCTAATCTTTATTTATGTTTCCCTTTGTAATAGTGAATAAATAAGGAGAGCAGCTGGGAGGTTGGGTGTGACAGCTGGGTCTTTCCGGAATGTACCATTATTTCCAGATCAGCAGTTTTCTTTTGACCTAAACTAAACTCTGGCCTATTCAGCGGAAAAATGCCTGCAGGGGAGATACCTCCTGTACAGCTTTTAGTCCCTTTGTGATGTTTCTCCTAGATCCCTTTTTATTTTTTTAAACAAAAACTTTAGTATAGAAATGAGGCCAAGAGATTTGTGTGACAGGGTTGATTAAGTCCCAGCTGCACCATAGAATTCTGAATCCTAAAAAGTCAGCACAGTTACAGGAGGTAGGTAGTGTTTAGGCTAATTGTATTTTTGTAACACACATAAAATATCTCTGCTTTAAAGAGAGGTGTAAAAAGGAGTCATGAGAAAAACATCTAAGAATTCTCCTGACATATAAACTCGGCAGGAGTCATACTTACCTGGAGTGCATAACAAATCCTTAATTGAAATTATACAGAGCTTGGAATGACATCTTTTTTTCTGTGTTAAAGCCCTAAAAGCTCATTGCAAAACAATAGTTTCATGCTACCTCCATTAATTCAATAGACATCTGGATCTTATAAAGAGTTGAGAATAAAGATTTAGTATTAAATTACTGAACAGGGCAACTGTGTTTAGCTTTCAAACAACTTCTTGAAACCTTTTTTTAATTTGAAGTAAAATTAGATTTCATCAGGAATTGGGAAAATTAATGTACTCATTTAATTATTTCCTATTTTTGACAAAATGCTCGTAATCCTTTCTAAAGGTGTTTTCATAAGCAGTGTTTAACAGGATGCATGCCAGATCATTTTGTCTTGTATTTCACCCAAAATAGAATCAGCATTAAAAATAACAAAAAAAAGTTTACCTTGAAGTCATTATGAGTGTGTGAATTATTTAGGAAGACTACTTTAAGGCCCCCAATAAGTTTCTGGAGGATGAGTCAGTGAGGCAAGTGGCTTGTTACCCTACCCAGGGAGACTTACTGCTTCATATATTCCAAGGCCAGAAGGGACCATTGTGATCATCTTGACTGTACAACACAGGCCATAGAACTTCTTCCCCAAAATAATTCCTAGAGCACACCTGAAAGAAAAACACCCAATCTTGATTTAAAAACCGCCATAACCTTTGGTAAATTGTTCCAGTGTTTAGTTACCCTCATGGTTAAAAAATTATGCCTTGTTTCCAGTCTGAATGTATCTAGTTTCAACTTCCAGCCATTGAATCATGTTATACCTTTCTCTTCTAGACTGAAGACCCCCTTTTCAAATATTTTCCCCCCATATGAGTACCTATAGACTGTAATCAAGTCCCGCATTTACCGTCTCTTTGTTAAAATAGATTAAGCTCCTAAGTCTATCCAGGAGCGGCGCCAGGGTTTTTGCCGCCTTAGGCGGCAGTACTCCTCCTCAGAGCATTCGGCAGCAGGGGTCCTTCTGCTCCGCGTCTTCGGGGCGCTTCGGCGGCGGGTCCCGGAGCGAGTGAAGGATCCGCCGCCGAAGCGCCCCAAAGATGCGGAGCGGAAGGACCCCCGCTGCCGAACTGCCGCCAAGGACGGCAAAATGCCACCCCCCAAATCCTGCCACCCTAGGCGACCGCATAGGGTCGCCTAGTGGAAGCACTGGCCCTGAGTCTATCACTGTAAGGCATGTTTTCCAATCCTTTAATCATTCCGGTGACGCTTCTCTTGAACCCTCTCCAATTTAACATCCTTGACTTGTGGAATCCAGAATTGGACACAGTATTCCAGCAGTGGACACAACAGTGTCAAATGGAGATGTAAAATAACCTTTCTAATCTTCTCAAGATTCCTGTTTATGTATCCAAGGATCGCATTGGCCCTGTTAGCCACAGCATCGCACTGGGCGTGGCTCTCTAGAGGGGACAAAGGTAGCAATAAGAAGGAGCACATAGAGAGGAAATAATTGTAGGCTTTTTTCGTGTTATAAACCAGCATATGTGAGAGGGGGTTGTGGGTTTTTTTTTTCATGTTATACACCAGTATGTGAGTTCTTCTCAACCTACTTCCCAATATATGCTGCTGTGTTGCTCATGAATAGGTCAGATAAATACAATCACTGACCAACCACATACTAACAATTAGGGCTGGCTGAAAGTTTTTCCACCAAAACTATTTTTGACAGAAAATCAAGCTTTTGACAAAACAAAAGTTTTCACAAAAAGTATTTGTTTTCAATGGAAAATATTGACTTTGAAGTTTTTTCAATGAAAACACCCCAAACTTGAAAAGTTTTCCGTTTTCGACTGAAAAAAAAAATTGGAAATGTCATCATGGTGCCTTTTGGGGTTGTAGTATGAGTACCTCATTCCCATATTTTCCTCAATGGGCCAGGCTTTTTGGCCAGATTATATCTCCCAGGATGCACCACAGTAATTCAGCAAGAGAAGAAACAATGATGCCTCATAAGAGATGCAGTCTAACCAGGTAACCTGGCCCATGGAGAATGGCAGCATGAGTCGTTGTGACATTTTCAAATAAAAAAAATCATTTTTTGGCTGAAACTTTTCACTTTTGATTTTTTTTCCATGCAAATTTTGACTAAAACAATTGTTTTTTCCTTTTCATGAATATTTTCTGCAGAAAAGTAAGTCATTTTCAGATCAGCTCTACTACAAATGTCTCCTACAAAAATAAAAGCTAATGATCACTGGATAAGATTTTGGGTATTATTAAGACAAAGTCTACCCCATCTGCAGGGAGCAAGTTGCAAAGCAGTCCACTGAAGAATCTATTCCTCTATAAACTGTGTCTGCTGTATTCATTTCCATTAATATTGCCATGATTTAATAGCTGTAGCAGACTAATGATATTGTGTTCCTTCCAATAATTTTCACTTATGTGTCTGCTATACAACCTTAAGATGGTGAATATGTGTGAGAGAGTCATGCATGAGCTACAAAATGCAGAGCAGCATTGATATCAGCTCTGAAATGTTGGATGATCAGGTATTGTGACAGTAGCAGTGCAAAGAACAACTTTTAAGTAAGATGTTTGTCCACCACAAACAAAATACTCTTTTACAGGAAATATAAAGCAGTGAATCTAATGCCTTAATGAAAATTATAATGTTAGCAATGCAATGGATTATCCAGACAGACTGGGATGATCTGGGAATCTAGTAAAGTAGGTTCTATTGCTGACTCTGCTGGTCATTCTGCAATACTGGGCAAATAGTGAACCATCTCTCTGCTTCCATTTCCCTGACATTACCAGATATCAATTTTCCTCTTTGTAAAGTGCTTTGACATGCTCAGTCGAAAGGCACTATACAAGTGAAAAGCACTATACAGTGAAAAATATTTGTTCTGTTGTTAGTTTACACTAAGTAACTAATGTAAAGCAACAATCTGACCCCATCTTCTTGAAGTGGAGGGAAGAAGCTTTGTCTCTTGAACTAAAAGGGGATTTGTTTTATTTTGTTGAATTGCAGTCCTTGTGGAAAAATGATACTGAGTCTGCCTGTAAAGTGCTAATTAATGTTAGGATGTGGGAACACTGTATAATAAAGATTGCTGTCGAGGAATGTGAATGAAAAAGAGATTGTTCCTGAGATGTTGAAGGGTAAACAAAGTTGGTGTAGGTCTCGGTAATCTTGACTCTGAATTTTCACAGTTTTTTGCCTTGCTTTTTATTTCCTGTAGTTTATATTTTCCATTGACAGGAATCGAGGAAGAGAAAATCTTGAACTAATAACATCCTACCCTCAGCCCCACCTTCCCTTTTAGAGATTGAGAATGACGCAACACTTTCCGGTGGGGGGGGGGAGCATCTATAAAAAGGTGTTTTAAAATGAACCACCATCATCTTTTTAGCCTAATTATAGCCCTGCTGTTCAGAATGCAAATTTGTTTGGCTCAGATTACCTATTGTGCAGAACTGCACATACTTTCAGTTCTGTTATTAAAAATCGTATAGTTTAGTTAAGAATCTGTCAGCATTTCCATTCTAAACCATTGCTTCCCTCAATTTTGCCATAAAATTTTTCTTCAAGAAGAAATTTGGCATACACCAATCTCAGCCAGGAAACCATTTTTTCTCCTGCCTTCCTTCTTCCTCTCTCCTCAAGTATTTAGAATACTACAGCATTTAGGGTTATTTGTTCAGGAACTTGTAGAAGTTCTGGCTTTGCTATAAAGCCTTCTTTCCTTTTGACACATGAGAGAGCACTGTATATTAATAATGGAGTGTGGGACTTTTCTACTGTATTTTAATAATGGAGTGTGGGACTTTGCAGCGAAATGCTTATTCTATTTGAAAATTTCTTTTGCTCCACATTCTTGTGAGTTCACTAGAGGTGGTAGTGGCAACTCTAGAAAAGTTAAAAAAACAAACGTAAAATGGCTGAGCTCTTCTTTTTTCCTTCCTCCCTTTTTTTCTTCTCTTTCTCCTTCTATTAATTGTTTAATCACTTTTAGGGTTCTGGGGTGGTGAAGTTTGTCAACCGTGGATTTTACTGACTGCATATAAAGTTTATGAGGTCGTCTAGAATTTTCTCTTCTTTTTGATACCATCTCCCCACTGACATCAAAAGTCTTAGATCACAAGACACCATCACCCTTCCACCGGATGGGGCTCCCTTTGGATTCTGTCAGTGTTGCTTCTGAGCATTGGCATAGGTTATTCTAGGTGACAAGACACATCTCTTTCTATAAGTCTCAGCCTGGTGACTCAGCAGTCCTCACAGATCCTGTTGGCTTGAATGGGCTGGGACTCAACCTTACACTCCCAAAGCTGAACTGCCTCTTAACTACAGGGCTTTGCCTATATATCACTGTAAGTGATCTAAACTGAGTTCTGCTAGACCACATTAAAAAGTATTTTAGTGTGGATTTATCTGATACATCCAAACAGCTGGACCAGTTCTGGCATATCTAATCTGATCCAAAACACGCCCCTATGTATTAAAAAATCAAGCTGGAATAATGAGGTTATGGAATAAAAATATGTCAAATTTAACTAGATCATGTATAGTCAAGTGTAGTCATCAGTCTCACTGGGAGGAGTGAATCAGAGGTACAATGAGGAAAGTGGAAGATTAAAATTTAATTGCCGAGGAACTTAACCAAAGTTTGCAGAAACTACTTTTAATTTATTTTTTTTAGCAATTCCACCAGCACCATGCAGCTCTTTATCCTGCCCTTCCCAGGCTCCTCCATGGCAGCATTTAACACCACAATTTTGGGGAGGATGCATGCACAAGAGATACCATGTTGTGATGCTGGCACAATATTTTAATTGTATGCATACTACATTGCTACTAAAGAGCAAGCTATTATAGCCGGTGCCTTCATTCAGTTACTGGGAGGAAAATGTCTTATGGGAAAAAATGTGGGGAGAGTGATATTGTGACTCAGCTGAGCAGTTTTGAACTTTGTGCAATGGCAAAAGTTTGGGAAGACACAATTAAACTGCTGTGACTTCCCACTTTATTAATACACCAAGTTTTATTTTGTTCTGACAGCTCCCAAGGAAGTGAAAAGTGGACTGGCATGTACTTGTTGACACCTTGCATAAATATTTGCTCCAAAGGAGGTTAGACAGACCTGGATGACTGCATTTACGCAATAATAGTGTGTTCTGGAGGAAAATTAAGAAAGCATATGCTTATGGCCTGGAATACCTAAAGTGCTACCCAAAAGTGAGGGAAGGAGCTGTGATACATACCATGAGCACTGAATCCAGAGTGGGACTGTGTGTGAAATTAATTGCCAATGGTGAGTGTCATTGTGCCATCAGTAACTTTAGCTGATACCATGAGCTTATCTAAGCAGCGACAGTGGATGGTGTAGCTGGGAGAGTACCTTAGAGAACCCAAATATCAGGAGAGAGACAAGTAAGATTCAAAAGTTCAGCACATGGTGGCGATCCCACAGCCAGTAATGGATGGATTTAACTTGGCAGGTAATGGTAGTTTGCACATAGGTACAATACTAGCAGCAGCCATTGCCTCGACATCCCAACAGGATATGTGATTATTTGTGTTGGAATGGGACATCTGGAGTGTGGACTGTGGGCTCATCAAACTAAAGTCCACAGGAACCCTATATTCAGAGACTGGGGAGGGCAACATGATGGCCACGAACTTGATGGGGAGATAACCTTCCAATGTGGATAGACATTTTCCTGACAGTGTGCCACAGCAGCAGATTGCAGGGGGAGGAGTAAGGGAGCAGGGGTTAGTCATTACTATTCAGCCGTGTTCCACCCACTACCATATCTGTACTTTTGGGGGTTAGGGTGCCCATTATTTTAACAATCCAGGCTTGGCCTACAGCTATTAACAGGTCTCATAGTGAGTACAACTCTGCAAGGAAGCAGGTTTTGCACTACAGTCATAGCCTTATGGGTTTGTGGCTGTGCTCCTTGAGGCTATCTATGAACCAGTGACCTTCCATCATCTTGTGGCATGGGTGCTAGAAAGAGGCAAGGGTTCTATGCTGTATGTATTCATTATGAAGCATCTCTTTGTCCCAGATTGCCAAAGGGACAAACCTAGTCTTGACATGGGCCTAGTCTTCCAATGGATAAGGGACCGTGAGCAGCCATTTTCCTGAAAGTGGCCTTATCCCTGCTCCCATGTTTGTATTTCCTTGTTTTGACCATCCCATCATGCAGGTCTCTGCTAGTAGTGCTCGCACATCACTTCAACAGCTAAATTCACATTGTCCTTTGTGCTAATTCTACCCTGACTTTGGCTGAGCGAAACTACTATGTTATTAATTGTGAATTCTTAGCCATTACCTTGATGATGAGTGTCTTTGATTATCTGGGACCACTATTTACTATCTTAGTTGCAGACTATAATTAAGGCCACTAGCTTAGTGGATGATTGCACTGCAAGTTATCAGTATTTTTCCAGACCTATAGGGAACTGTGAACTATCTCCCATGCCTCTTAAATCACCAGTAGCCTCACTCACTGTAGCTATTCGCGCATTGTCTGTGTTCCTTGCAGTAACTTACAAGAATCCCAGTAAATAGATGACATTCTCCAGTAGGTTAGGGTTTCGATCCTGGCTAATAACAGTATATAAGACAAATAGTGTAAATAGGCATTATTGACAATTGGGATGCTACTTGAGTGTGATACAGGAAGTGTTATACCAGCTCATCACAGGACCTGGAATGAAGGGTTTAGTTCTGGCAATCCCTTCTGTATTATAATGTGATATTTTATATTACTCCAAAAGTCACCCCTGAGTTTGGAAATATTAGTAATTATTAAAAATATGGGAAGCATCACTTCTCTTTGCCCAGGATGGCCTCTGAGTTACCATGAATGTGTAGCCATTGCAAAACAAGTGTACTATGGAGATGGGGACTTCCTCCTGACCCATGTGAAGATCAGCATTTACCTTGACGCATGATTAACTTTAGACTTGGACAAAACTTTGTGCATGAAAAAATTTCCCATGGGAAAATGTGGTTTTGCAAAATGGAAAGGTTTCTGTGTGAAAATGTCCATTTTGATTAAATTATTTCATTTCACAACTGAGAAAATCAAAACAAAAAATATCATCATTTTGACACATTGGATTTATTCTGTTTTGAGCAAAAATGCCAAAAGAATAGGTTTTGACATTTCTGATATGAAACTTTTTTGGAATTTTAGTACTATGAAATGTTTTGACATCTCAACTTTCTTTTTTGATTCAAAATGGAAATTAACTTTGAAATGTCAAACTTTCATTCCTGATGAAAATTCCATTTCCCAATCAGTTCTAATTAATATGTAGCTCTTACACTGATAAGGGTAACTTATTATGCATCTTCAAGTAATAAGACACAAATCTCTAATCCTATTTTGCATCGTGCCTCATCATCACTCTGCAGCTGTAAATTCTGCAGGTTAATTATATGTTGGGCAAAAATATTTCCTTTTAAAACAAGTAGCTTATCAACTTATCTGAGTGCCATTATTTTTGTATTTTTGGAAAAGGACAGTAGAACTGCCAGATTTGTCTACCGTAGATTGAGTGAGGACCTCAAGCTTTGGACCCATCTGTGCTTGTAACTCAAGTTAATTGCAATGGGAAACACATTGCTACATAAACATGGAAAGATACTCCTAAAAGTCCTTATAATTTGCTTTTAAACTACTAAAGTGAGGCTCCTTTGAGAATAGAGGAAGAATATTTGCAACTATCCTGTTTATTTTTTGTTGAGATGCCCTTCTTGGCAGCCCTAATACTTCAGTGTTCTGTTATATTTAATGCAGAAAAACAGAGCCGCAGAATCTGTTCTGTCAGCAGCGCATAGGAACATCAATGCAGAATGTGAGCTTTAACGGCCACAGAGTTGGAGAGGCCCTTTTTAGACTACAGGGATCATTAGCTATTTTAGAAAATGCAGATGTTTACACAAAACAATTTTTTTAAATAAACCCTGGTAAGAGCTCCTCTTGTTCCCAATATCTCTTTCCACTTACCACGCATATTCAGTTAATTTCTGTATATTTATTTGACAAGGAGAGAATTTTGAGACATAACTTATTTTTAAGAGGGAATTGGCAAGAGTCAGTGTTTCATTCATACAATTACAAAATTGTATAAATTAATATATAATCTACAAAAACTTCAAATGCAATAATAAAATGAACTGAAATACATTTTTATAAAATAAATAATTTCACATATCAATAATACAAATAATCTTACATGTATACAATGCCTTTTATCTTGAGGGCTTCCAAAGCACTCCCCATCTATTTATACATACACACAGTTCCATACATACAGATCTACTGAAAGATACTGATTCTAGGATGGAAGACAGCAGCCAGTAGGCATACCACACACTGCAATATAGTGAAGAATTGAAATTATTAGTCAAGGATAGCAGTGCAAATTCCTATTCTTGTAAAAAGAGGCATGTTATCTTTAATGTCCCCTAGATCCAGACAGGACTTTAGTTTGTAATGGCTTATCAGAAATCTCCCTATTTAGCAAATAAGGCACTTCAGTTAATGTATCTACAGTTTATATCTGTAGACAAGACTGTGAAAAAAGACAGAGGATCATTGGTATTGGAATAAAGCGGGTGACGTATGAAAAACAATGTCCCCTAGGAATACTGTATATTCTATTTTTCAGACCATTACAGATGTTCTCACTCTTAAAAATAAGATAACTAGTACTCTGGCAGTTAACTTTAAAGTTAACCAATCTGTCCTTTAAATGAAAAAGACACACCAATAAAATGTCCCTTAGTCACGAGTCTAAACTATTTATACTTCTCGAATGTATATGTGAGTGATAATTGTACTCATGTACTATGCCTTCACGGTTTTAAAATGGAAGAACCTACCCCATAAGACCTTTGTCTCCAGAGTTTAGGGGACTGTGTGGTGGCAGGATGAGGGCAAGCTGTAAAGATGCTTCTGTCTGCATCAGATAGCTAGGAATATAAGTAGCCTCCCACTGAAAATCCCAGTGTATGTCAGAGAGCATGTGAAGAATAGCCTGTTTCCAGGAAGAACCTGCTGTTTAGTCTGAGAAGTGGTCAGGCTGTGAGCAGATAGCAGAAATGATACCGGAGAGTTGGGCCCTACTCCTGAAGATTCTGTTGACTAAGGAGGTATGTCAGATCATGTGTAATGAGCTCACTAGTGAGTAGGGAAACTCCTAGTATATGTATGACATAGGAGGAATGGACCCAGGTGTAGCTATGTGGCTTCATATTTATATGAAAGGCTGGTGTTACCAGAGCTTACAGTGGCATACTGGGGAGAGGGCAAAATAAATTAAAGGAAGTAACAGTAAAGTTAGTAAGGGCTGGTCTACACTAACCCCCCCACTTCGGACTAAGGTACGCAAATTCAGCTACGTTAATAACGTAGCTGAATTCGAAGTACCTTAGTCCGACGTTACCGCGGTCCAGACGCGGCAGGAAGGCTCCCCCGTCGATGCTGCGTACTCCGCTCGCCGAGCTGGAGTACCAGCGTCGAAGGCGAGCACTTCCGGGATCGATCCGGGGCACTTCCGGGATCGATCCGGGATCGATTTATCGCGTCTTAACCAGACGCGATAAATCGAACTCAGAAAATCGATTGCTTACATCCGGACCCGGATGTAAGTGAAGACGTACCTTTAGAAGAGAAAGGACGGAAGAGGGAAAGAGGGATTCTGGGCCTCTTCTGGTATCTTTCCTCTTCATTTGGGCTAGAGATGGTTGAAAAATGTTAAGTATTTTCTATGAATATTTTTGAAAGAAATAAAAAGTTTCTATTTGGAATTTTCCATTTAAAGTTTTGTTTTTTGATTGGAAAAAAAAAGAAAAACCTGGAAAAGTTTTGGGTTTTGAAAACTGAACAAATCTGCGGTTTTGTTTTTCATTCACAAAAAGAGAAAAAATTGAAACAAACAAAACGCTTCAAGAAAATTTTCATTTTGAAAAAAGGCCATTCAAAAAAAAAACTGTTCATCATTTTCATCACATCTAATTTGGGTGGTTTGAAAGCAGAGCAGTTGCCTGTCTGGAGGGAACTGAAGCCAAGGAAAAGACCCAGCTCATCTAGTGCCAGTGTTGGTATTCCCATTTAAAAGAGACTGTGGCTTATGCCTCTGATAGCAATGGGCCCTGGCCTGTCAGCTTTGCTAATCTTGGAATGTGACTTGCTCCATCAGGATATTGTGATTATTGGTCCATGAGGCTAGGAATTGATGCAAATACCAAAGTCTGTGATGCTGAGCTCAGACAAGGAATGAGGTAAACACCAAAAAATACAAACTGTGGTGATGGCTGTTTAATATTCCCCCCATAATAAGAGTTAGGATTCAACATCAAGCAAAGGAGAACCTTGCCTTGCAGGTTCAGGAGGGTCCAGGTTCAGAAACAGGCTAAAGGGAACAGCTGTAGACCGTGAAACTAAAGGAAAATGAACAAAGAGAGAAGATGGAGTGCTGTTCTTTAGATGGACTAAAAAGGTGGAGAAAGAGGTTGCTATTTCATCGGTCAGATCCCAAATCAGATTTAAACAAGGGGACTTGTAAGGAGCCCTTGGTGGATATAGAAGGGAATGGATACCTCTGTGGTTAATTGAAGATATATTGGGATAGGAAAAGTTTAGAGCTGGATCCATATGGATAGGTCTTATCCTTTCAGCAGATTGGAAGGAGGCTGTGTGGTTCCAGGATCAATAAATTAATATTGTTTGAATGGGCTGGTTTGTGTTAGGGTCTTTTTTGTCTAGTGATTTCTCCACATGGATCCTACTACCTGTGAAAAATGGCACAGGATGGAGATTAATTTGTGAACTGTCTTCTACTGAACATCCTTCTGTCTTCAGGGGTATCAGGCTGTGAGAAGTATCTACCTCACAATACCGCTAGCTATAGAAGGATCCAGATCATAATGAGCAGCCTCTCCCTGAATATCCGACTGTTTCCAGAGTGGTAAAAGACAGGGGTAAATCAGGATGTGAAAAACTTTTGTGAAGCAGGGCCGCCCAGAGGGGGGGGCAAGTGGGGCAATTTGCCTCAGGCCCTGGGCCCCGCAGGGGCCCCCATGAGAGTTTTTCGGGCCCCTGGAGTGGGGTCCTTCACTCTCTCTGGGGGCCCCGGAAAACTCTCGCGGGGCCCAGGCCCCCGGAGCTTCTTCTGCTCCGGGTCTTCGGCAGCAATTCGGCGGTGGGGGGGGTCCTTCTGCCCCGGGACCTGCCGCCGAAGTGCACCGAAGACCCGCGGTGGGGGGTCCTTCTGCCCCGGGACCCGCCGCCGAAGTGCCACCCCAGGCCCCCTGAATCCTCTGGGCGGCCCTGTTGTGAAGAGTCTGTTGTCTATGGGGCGGGAGTGGGGGGGGGTGTCATTGAATCTGTCCAGGCACTGGGATTTTTGGCATGGTCTTTGAGCAGCCTCCACTGATAATCCAGCTAAATTGTTGTGGTGTGTAGACTGCACATTAACTTGCAAATATGGAGACACATGGACAAAGATTAGAAAAACTGGATAATGCAAAAACAAAAAGGGATTTCAGCTGTATGCTCAGGCTGCTAGTTTATAATACAGGGTATCAATCAGTCATTTTAAAATCCTTAAAGAGTACTTGAAATTCAGTCCCCCCAGCCAAACTTCAGACTTTCTGAGGGATTATTTTCCAACTTTCAGGACAGGAGATACATTATTCTTTATTGTGCCACTTCTTAGAAATGATGTGATGTAACTGTAATATAAACCAGTTATATACATCATTAATGTAAAAAATTAGTATATGAAAGGCCATGTTTCCTCTTTATGCTAGTTCATCACTATTTACAGTTTTCACCTTTCATTACATTAAGATAGTTTAGGTGCCCAGGTTCACATACCATCTCACACCTACAATTGCAAAATGAGACTTAGGACTCACCAGGTCCAGCAGAAGTGGGTGACATCCGGAAAAAATTATTTAGCTCAAATCTCACCTTTTACAGTTTAAGGCACTGATTATATATAATCAGTACTGATATATATAATCCTGGGAGGGAAAAGGACCGAAAGAATGAACTAAAAGATACTTTCTTAAAATAAGAAACAGATTGTCATTTTAGGCTGATGTTGGCTCCCAAGCCTAATGTCCTCTCTTGACAGAATAATTTAATGTTTCTGTGTCACTAATTTTTACTCCTCAACTCTCCTTGCATTGAAATATCACCATCACAAGCCTTTTGCTTGAGACTCATGGAGGAGAGGGTCAAATACTACGCTGTTACACCAGTGTAAATCCAGAGTTTCTCTACTGGAATATGCTGTGGGCCTAATTCTGCTCTGGTTTGCACTGATGATGGATGGTGATATTCTGGATTTACACACTCAGCCAAATGCTGCTTTGGGTTACATGATAGTGTGTTAGCATCCAGTGTTTAAAGGGATATCATCAATATAATCACACTTGTGACTGAAAATGTTTAATCTACTATTGTTTCAAGTAACACTTTACAATTACAATGAAAAAATAAACAATATTTTTTCTCTAATCCCTTTTGTTTACTTTGGATATTTGATGGCACTTTTCATTTGGCCAATCTCAGAGTATTCATTTACTCTTGATGTTCACTTTTGAGGATTTTTCACACAGCAACAGAGGAGAGACATTTAAAAAAAACAGTAAAAGGGAAATGGAGTTGTAAACCACAAACTCTGGTATGAAAACTCATATGTTGGGAACTGAGACTTTGGGATTTTGCTCTCATTCCTGAAACAGAACGTCCAGTTGATGGTAAGAGTAATTTAAGCTTATACTTATGTTTCTAAAATGTGCGACACCACAGAATCTGGGTACAAGTTACTAGACAATTGCCATCTCTTCAGGTTAATGCCTTTTCCTGGTCTCTCTAGCCAAACCCAACCAAAAACTACATTTTCAAAGACATTTTAAAGTTAATTCTTGTGGTGAGCAAATTATTTCAGCCTGTTACATCCACATGATCACAAAAATGTAGCTGAGAGTCTATTTATTGTTCTGTTGTAACTCTATCTGAGAAGTAGACAATTGCCCTAGGCTTAGAATTTCTAAAAATGTGTATCAAACGTGATCTTGTACAGGCAAAAAGCAGCAAGTTGATTTCTTCCAAGAGCAACTTGCCATTTTATATAGTTGTTGGCTTAATAAGTGAAATAACTCTAGGCTATGCACATGCCATAATGATTGCATTTTGTAAGAAAAAACTGCACCTATGGGTTTCAAAGTTTCAGTGCCAAGACTAGTCATATTGTGGTCTTTTATGTTGCAACCCCAAGCTATTCTTACCACCATAGATAAGGGGTAGCAGATCAGAGAATAATACTGATTTTAAAATAACTAAACAAAACAAAATGAAAATGACTTAGTCAAGCAATATAAACAGCACTTGATTGACAAGATAGATACTCCTTGAAATAGACTGCTAGCAGTAAATAGCATCTTATGCCCATGAGCTGTTTTCTAAATTAATGAAGCCAAGAATAATAATCTGGCATCTGCCCTTGCTGAATTAAGCCCTCACGTTTGAAAAATGCTGCAACTCCCTCCCAATCGCCTCTGGAAATGATAGCACTAGTATTCTGATGGATTGGAGTTATATCACAGGCTTTACCCTCTCCCCACCCCAAAATGAAACAACTTTCTAGTATAGACAACTACAAAAGCTCGAAGGGTTTGAAATGGAAAGCTTTGCTTTCTTACTTTTGTGTGTTGCTTGAATTGATCTTCATTTGCATTTTCTTGGGATGAGCAGAGGGAGGTTTAAATGCAAGATCTGCAGGTCCAAATTCTACTTTATCTTCATCAGAACATGAGTAAGAGTAAGTATATCTGGTTCACTGGCATAATCAAGATACCCTTGCCTAAAGTTACAAGATATTAAACAGCTCCCAAAATTTTCTGTGCCTGGCATAGAAGTAAAACTATTTATATACCACTCGGATGCTTGGATTGTATAGATGCTAAGTATAGTGTGCAATGTATTGTGTGTGGGGTTGCATAAAGAGTTAGTATTTTGTATTCGGTCATGCACCTTCTTCAGAATTGTTTGTTTCTTGATTTTCATATTTGTTCCATAACTTCCAGTTACTATCCTAATATAAAGAAGAAATGACTTCAGAAAATGTAAACTGTTAGCTATTCTTCTTTATTTATATCACAGTTGCACTTAGAAGCCCCGGCTGAGATCAGTGCTCCATTGTGCTAGCTGTTGAAAATATTTTTTAAAAGGTTAGTGTCTACCCCCAAAAATTCACAAGCTAAACAGACAAAGGAACTATTATTAGATGGGGGGACTGAGGCACAGTGAGATGACTTTGCTCAAAGTCACTCAGTAAGTCTGTGGAAGAGCCAGGAATTGAACATAGTGCTTTGGAGACCAGGCCCAGCTCTGTAACCACAATACCATTCTTCCTCGTAAAGATACCTGACGGCTATTTAAGAAACAAGAATCAAGGAAACCGCCAGATCTTTACCTTATTCTTTCTTGAGTGTGTATGAATGATTAACAGAAAACTCCTGGAACAAGCCAGGTGAATTGATAGAGATGGAAATGCTCCCTCTTTTGAGGATTGGTATATGTTAGGGTTTTTTTCTTTCTTTCTGAAAGAAAAAAGAGTTGTAACTTCCTTTACACCAGTATAGTAGCATAATACCTTAATGCCTGCAGATACTGTATGTTGCTGTTATGAGTACACTTTGACATCTCTGACACTTCCAGCACTCCAAGGATCTATGACAGACCTGAGTGAAAACCTTTTTTTTAATTTGGCAGGAGCAGTAAGAACTCATAAAACCTGCCAGCTGTCAAGGATGTAAAGGGTGATTTTGTTTCACTCTTTTAATGAATTAAAGCAGGATTGAAACTTATCCAAAGACAGCATGTTTGGCCTTGCAAGGGAAGAAAAATGAAAGAGAGGGATTTTTTTTTCTCTTTTGGCAGTTGTACTCAGTAAGGTGTTTACTGTTGGTAGCATTGGTTAGGCCAAAAGTACTTGAGAGAAAAAAACATGGCCAAGGTGTTCAGAAATGACACACCTTAAAGGGGCTTGGTATTCAGAGGTTGAAAATCTGAGCCTTTTAAAGGGTCTCAATGTGAGCTCTCTAAAACAGAGGCACCCAAAATCATTAATTACTTTTGAAAATTATAGTCTAGCCTTGCATGGCTATCAGAACGCATGAGCATAATGCTCTAATTTGTACCTTAAGTCTTTCAAGGGACTGTCTTGTTATTTTACTGCTACTGAAAATCCAAAGGATATAAAAATGCTTATTTAAACTGTGCATTTCTTCAGCTTCTTTCATTTGTAAGCTCAGCAGCTGAATTCTTCTGTACCTTTGAGGGAGCTTTGTAGTTCTCTCCAGTTTGCCATTCTCAGAAACCAAGAATTAAATGTATTGTGGAGCCGTTGGCAAATATTTTGAGTTATCAAAATTATTATACAGAGGTTAACATCACTATTCCAT
This sequence comes from Emys orbicularis, assembly GCF_028017835.1. NCBI lineage: Eukaryota > Metazoa > Chordata > Testudines > Emydidae > Emys > Emys orbicularis. Next base: position 44,509,283 of record NC_088687.1, on the reverse strand, counting down.
GTGGGAGGAAAATTGCCATCCATCATGCCTTTGTATTCTCTATACTGAAGCTACACCAGTCACTATGAAAAGGTCAGGTTACCAGTAGAGCTGCTTTATGAAAAAAGGGACCCATTTTTGCAAAATCAGATATATTCAAAGAAGTGTCTTTAACAAAAACAGATGCACAAAACATTTTGTCAAGAAACACATTAACAAGGCTCTGATTATGCAAAAATGTACACACAGTCTTAACCGTATGCCTTGTGAGCAGTGACAATGATTTCAATGGGATTACTTCTAGGGCATCAAGTTAAGCCTGTGTGTAAATCTTCGCACTGTTAGGGCCTAAAGATGCACAAGCTGTCTCAGGCAAAATAAAGCCCGACTTCAGCCCCAAATTCAAGTTGAACTGAACTGTTTTTGTAATTCAAAATTTTTAACTCTCCTTCCCTCCCCGCCTCCCCCCCCCCCCCACTTCTAAGTACCTTGGCACTTACTAGTTTGAGTTGGAACAGAAAAACTTTATCATATTTCCAGCCTGTGCGCAAGTAGGAAGTACAGAAAATCTTGCAGAAAAGCCTAATCTTATGAGCTTTTCAGCCTGACTTCCAGAACAAAAAGAATCAGCTCTATTTCAGATATTCTCTAAATCTTTTGAGGGTCTTCCACGTCCAGCTTTAATATAATCCATGAGACACAACATACAATTACAGGATGAAAGACTACAAAACCAAAGAACCATTTGAGTAGACTCTGTAAGATTGTAGACAATCAGCAATGTATTGGAAGTTGGAACTATTCTTTGTTTGAAGGGAAATCTCCATTTATTACAGCAAACAACATAATTGCAACATTTATATAAAGCAAGCAAGGATTGAGAGTGGTAACTGTACAAGAAACCTAAGTAATTTAACAGTTTGATATGAGAAGCAAAATTTTCCTGACAACTGTCCACTTCACAGAAACTGTGAACATTCAACAGAAATCTATGATTTGAAGGGCCTGATCCAAAGCGCACTCACATCACTGGACTCTGGTTCAGGCCTTCTTTGCGAATGGTATTAAGTCAACAACAACAAGATCAATTCTCTCTCAAATGGGAAGAACCTGCTAATAGATATGGGCCTGATTTCTGCTAAACCCAAGGAAAGGAGCAAAAGAGAAAGAAATCTCTGCCAGAATCTTTTTGCAACATTTTCTTCCCACTCATTCTGTTGTGGGAGAGTTTACATGTGCTGCACAACAGCTGTAGGAGCTGGCCTCCAAATCCTGCATGTCTCTTAAGAGCAGTGCAAGGCCAGGGCCATTTGCATGACGTTCCCATGCCTCCATGCTGCTGCTGATTTCCAGCAACATGTTCAAGAGTCAGCTCCAAAGAAGCTATGTTGCCATGTCTCCCACAACTAATGGTTAAGGGGAGTCCTAGTCACGGGAGAGAGGGATGAGAGGAGGGGATATGAATATGGAGGGGGGCTATATTCTGTTTCTGCCCTGAGTTCTGTAGAATTTATAGGATCATGATGTGTGTATCTCCAAGCCCTGGCCTGCTCCCTCCTCCTCTGGCCTGTTCCTTCCTCCATGACTTTGGATTCAAAAGGAATTCTGCTAGAGTAATATACTAATAATGTATGCATAAAGTCTTCCTTTCACTAAGTAAAAAAATGCATCAGATGATAGTGGCTTTATATGGAATGTTATTCATATCCAAATATTTGAAAGAAGCACTGTAGCTGCCAGTGCACACTGACAGTGATCCTCACTTCAATCTCTGAATGGAAAACCATTATTCTGTAACCTAGAGAAGTAGGCAAACAAGCAGAATTTCTGCTTTTTTATATATGTAATAAATAAAAGAGATAATGTAGGTTGAGTTGGTGGTTCCTTTTCTGTCTCTTTGAAGAATATTGCCAAAGAATGTTGGGATATGCCCCTGAGGGAACTAGCCTTTTCCTTTTCCGCAGATGTTTCTCTTTAGAGCCAACGCCTCCCATGACATGCACAGGAGAAAAGGAAAAAAAACAGGTTGTGCTATTGACTGAAACCTAAGGGAATTAGGTGCCCAAATCCCATTGAATATCAATGCCGATTGGATGTCTTTGAAAAGCCTCACCTTAGGCTTCTTTGAAAATTCCAACATGAGCCTGTTAAAGAACAAAGGACTTAGCAAAACTGGAGAGAAGGCATATAGCAGATTCTTTAAGGATGTCTTTCTCTGTTTTTCTTGAGTTGGAAATTTCATATTTTATGTGTGGCGAATATAGGGACTGATCCATCTCCCTAGCTTCCATACTCAGATCTTTCCCACATGGAAAGAGGATCATCAAACTTCCCTGCTGAATCCCACACACTACACAGAGAACATTAACCTTCCTGCCTGTATAATGCAAACTCTTCATTACAATAACATACTTCCACCACAAGCACATAGTGTACAACCCACACAATCTGTAGGTATATGTCAACACTGATTATTTGCAAATGTTGCTGAGGTTGTAATCAAGGTTTTCATTATATTGTGAGAGAGATTGTGTTCTGTGTCTTCTTGATAGCTAGTTTTTGATTGAGATTGCAAGTTTGGTTGATAAAGGTAATAGTGTTGATGTAATATACTTAGACTTCTGTAAATTGTTTGACTTGGTGCCTCATGACATGTTGATTTTTATATCATTCTACATTATTTAATTAACATGGCACTCAATAATTGGATTAAAAGCTGGCTAACTCAGAGGTCTCTAAATGTAAATGGGGAATCATGATCGATTGGGTGTTTTCAGTGGAGTTCTTGGACTTACATTATTTAAAATTTTCATCAATGACTTTGGAGAAGCTATAAAATCATCACTGATAGTTTGCAGATAACATCTGGATTGAGGGATGGTAAATAACGAAGAGGACAGGTCACAAATACCAAGCGATCCAGATAGCTCTGTAAGCAGCACGCAAGCAAACAACATGCATTTTAATATGGCTAAATGTATACATATAGGAACAAAGACTGTAAGCCATACTTACAGGACAGGGGACTCTATCCCGGGAAGTAGTGACTCAAAAAAAAGATTTGGGGGTCATGTTGGATAATCAACTGAACCTGCACTCCCAGTGCAATACTATGGCCAAAAGGGCTATTGGGATGCATAAACAGGGGAGTCTCAAGTAGGAGCAGGGCCGGCTCTAGGCACCAGCAAACCAAGCACGTGCTTGGGGCGGCACAATTGCAGGGGGGGCATTCCGGGGGTGGCAGTTGCGCTCTTGGAGGATTTTTTTTCTTTTTCTTCTTTTGCTTGGGGCGGCATGCCGGGGGCGGCCCTGAGTAGGAGCAGAGAGGTTATTTGGCACTGGTAAAATTGCTGCTGGAATGCTGTGTCCAGTTCTGGTGCCCACAATTCAAGAAGGATGTTGATAAATTGGAAAGGGTTCAGAGAAGAGCCATGAAAATGATTAAAGGATTAGAAGACATGCCTTATAGTGATAGACTCAAGGAGCTCAATCTATTTAGCTTAACAAATAGGGTAAGGGTGACTATAAGGCTATAAGTACCTACATGGAGAACAAATATTTGATAATGGTCTCTTCAATCTAGCAGAGAAAGGGTATAACACAATCCAATGGCTGGAAGTTGAAGCTGGACAAATTCAGACTAGAAATAAGGCATTTTTAACAATGAAGGTAATTAACCATTGGAACAATTTACCAAGGGTTGTGGTGGATTCTTCATCCCTGGCAATTTTGAAATCAAGATTGGATGTTTTTTCTTAAAGATATACTCCGGGAATTATTTGGGGGACATTCTATGGCCTATGCTATGCAGGAGATCAGACTAGATGGTCACAGTGGCCCCTCCTGGCCTTGGCATTTATGAATCTGTGTTGGAGGAAGAAAGTTCTTTATGAACACATTGTAGTTGTCCCGTCAATGGAAATATGGTGTGTGGATGTTAAGGTATGTCGAAAAGGTGTCCTATAACTTGGCATTTCCTTGCTTTTAAGGGGTTTTCACATTTAAACAACCTTAATCCATTTTATATGAAGTTTATGTTGGTGGAGTGTACCCTAGAGCTTGCTCTCTGAAGCAAAATATTCAAAATCCAAACACTGTTGCTTAGTTGTGATTACGTATCATGAATAGAGTAGGTCAGAATATTTAAGATCAAAAGCTCCTTAATCAAAAATGAAAAATTTTGTAAAAAAAATTGTTTTTGATAAATTCCTCAAAGCATTTTTGAGGAGAAAACAATTTTGGGGGTATTTTTGAAATTTTTCATTTTGTAATTGTGGGAAAATGCTCACCTACTCTGTTTTTCCTCTTGACTTGTAGTGGGAAAGTCTTTAAAATGGCTAAAAAGATAAAGAGTAACGCTTTGGTTTTTGGCTAGTTGGTTAGTTTGGATTTTTTTAAGGTTGTTTTTCTTAAGGTTTTTTCCCCCACTCTCACTTTTTAATCTATCTTTAAGTGAAATAGAGTAACACTGACTTCTTTCCAGTTCAAAAACAAAATGTGAGAAAGTGTGTGGGGGGGGGAGGGACGGGGGGAAACCCTACTTTCTCACACCTTGTTACTGTTTTCCAGACAGAAAATACTGGAAAACAGGAAGTGTGGAGACAGGTTTTCCCACACTTCCTTCATTTTTTTGAATTTTCCTATGAGAAAGCCATTATTTCCTGATAAGAAAACTCTTAATGGGGATTTTTCCAAAGAAAATTCCCATTTTTTGACAAACTCTAAACATAAATCACATGGTCTTGATTTTGTTTCCTGATCCGAGCAGGATAGCATATATGTGGCCCAATCTTGCATGGTATTCCACACAGATGGATATTTACACTTGCATGGAAATCCCCTGAAGTAAAAGTTTGCCCATCTAGATTATGTTGCATTATTGTAGCTTTAGTCAGGTTTCTGGTGAAGTGTTCACAAAAAGTGAATTTTAAATTTTGTACAGTTGATTGAGTATAAGTGCTTTCCTCAACCACTTACATTAATAAAATGTTGTCATATGAATGTTTTTTCAGAGAGCGAAAAAGAAAAAAGGCAGGAAATATAACAGAAGGAAATTTGTAAGGTGAACAATTTATACACTGAAAACTTCTTGCACAATTTGCCACCCTAATCATTTCTATTGGTTTTTATCCTCTTGACTAATTAAGCCATCTTAACATACTCACAAGAGTTTTAAAAACAGACTTATTCCATAAAAATAAAACTTTCTTACCTGATGAGTTTTCCAAAGATCATCCAGTTCTAATAGATAGTTTTTACTGCTTCTTTCACTGGCAGTTAGCCTATTCAAATAATTTTGGGGACAATCTGGAGGGTTCCCAGGTTCAAATGCATGTTGCATATCCCTTTTCTCAAGCCACTGTTGGCAAATTATTGCACAAGGTGCCATGTTTTCCCTTGACTCTACCAGAGTCTATTGCTTAAAGATTCAGTTTCTGTAAAAACAGTCATAGGTCAAAAACTGACGGAGGGATGGAAAGAGTCATTTTAGTCATGTGTTTTTTGGCATGGAACTGTTGAGTGTATAATCTGTATAAATGTTAACTTTCTAAATAAACATAACCTCTGGTTGCATGAAAGCAGAGAATAAAGTTGAAACTTGTTCCATTCATTAAGCAACTTTTCAAAACTAGCATTTGTTTTGTCCTAAACAGGCATAAATCTGACAAATTAAAAAAAAAGATGATGATGATGATGATAGAGTTGCCAGAGCAATTTTATGCCTTTGTTTTTCACAAATCAGTAGATGGATGTTGTGCCAGCTATATCTCCTAGACTACTGATTTAGATTTTAAGCAGCAATGCGGGGGTGGTAAAAGGTTTGGCCATATGCATGTGTGGAGAGATTGTGGGGGTGGAGTTCAGGATGGATGGAAGTTTGTGTTAATATTGTAATTATTGGGGCTGCTCAGTGCTGGAGCACATTCAATCCCTAAGGTGGCAGATGTGTGCGAGGTGTACCATGACTTGTAGGCAAGCCCTGTAGGTGTTTCAGCAGCTAGGCTTGTAGACACTAGCCCTAGTGGGTCCCAATAATCACTCAGACATGTGGCTAAGTGAAAGGATATTTTGCTAGGGTTGGCAGGAAGGGAAAGGTTGCAGATAGTCTAGGTACAGAGACTTAAACAATTACAGTTGACAGAGAGCAATAGTGGTTCTGGTTTGGGCCCTTAAAGCAGTCCAGTTGAGAGTTAGGGCACTTCAAGTGCCCTCCCCAGGTTAGGTCTATTCAAGCAAATAGGAGCTTTCCAGGCCAGGCTCAGTTAGTGTCTCTCATTGGGGCCTGCTGCACTGGCTCACTGCCCAGCCACTGCTGCTTCCCATAGGTCCCTCACAGACCTGCACCCAGCTGTAATTTCCAGCAGCAAATGCCTGTTCCACATGTGGCTCTGTATACAGTTCTTGGGATTTTTCTCTGCAACTCCTAGCTTGATATGTGACCGCTGCTTCCCAAATGAGCCCAGCCACCACCTGGTTCAGGACCCTTCCCCTTGCCTTGCTAGAGGAAAGGGGGAAGTGCACTGGGGACAAAGTGAATGGGAGTTGTAGTCCCCTGCTTAGCATATCCATCAGAATACCATACCAACAGCATCTGTGTGTTTTGGGCAGATCTTGAATTTCATCAGGTGAAATTTTGGGGTTTTCTTCTGATGGCATAAACATCACACTATGGGAGCCATACAATGTTCTTTTGGCAAAAGGGAGCCACAGGAAGTAACCACTGTCAAACAGCGGGTTAGCCAACTTTAACCTACCACAAAACTACTATAGCCTATGAGGCAATTTCCTCCAAATTCTCAATACGTTGTTGCTATTAAAATTCACCCCAGCGTCACTGAGAAGCAACAGTCTCTGTTTGCATGATCATAGAATCATAGACTTTAAGGTCAGAAGGGACCATTATGATTGTCTAGTCTGACCTCCCGCACAACGCAGGCCACAGAATCTCACCCACCCACTCCTGTATCAAACCCCTAATCTATGTCTGAGCTATGGAAGGCCTCAAATTGTGGTTTAAAGACTTCAGGGTGCAGACAGTCCTCCAGCAAGTGACCCGTGCCCCATGCTGCAGAGGAAGGTGAAAAACACCCAGGGCCTCTGCCCATCTGCCCTGGAGGAAAATTCCTTCCCGATCCCAAATATGGCAATCAGCTAAACCCTGAACATGTGGGCAAGACTCACCAGCCAGACACCCAGGAGAGAATTCTCTGTAGTAACTCAGATCCCACCCCATCTAACATCCCATCACAGGCCACTGGGCATATTTACCGCTAATAGTCAAAGATCAATTAATTGCCAAAATTAGGCTATCCCATCATACCTTCAACTTATCAAGCTTAGTCTTGAAGCCAGATATGTCTTTTGCTCCCACTGCTCCCCTTGAAAAGCTGTTCCAGAACTTCACTCCTCTGATGGTTAGAAACCTTTGTCTAATTTCAAGTCTAAACTTCCTGATGGCCAGTTTATATCCATTTGTTCTTGTGTCCATATTGGTACTGAGCTCTGATCTATTTATAGAGAGCAATCATATCTCCCCTCAGCCTTCTTTTGGTTAGTCTAAACAAGCCAAGCTCTTTGAGTCTCCTTTCATAAGACAGGTTTTCCATTCCTCGGATCATCCTAGTAGCCCTTCTCTGTACCTGTTCCAATTTGAATTCATCCTTCATAAACATGGGAGACCAGAACTGTACACAGTATTCCAGATGAGGTCTCACTAGTGCCTTGTATAACGGTACTAACACCTCCTTATCTCTACTGGAAATACCTCGCCTGATGCAGCCCATGACCGCATTCTTTTTTCACGGCTATTGGCAGCCCATAGTCATCCTGTGATCAACCAATACTCCGAGGTCCTTCTCCTCCTCTGTTACTTCCAACTGATGCGTCCCCAGCTTATAACAAAAATTCTTGTTATTAATTCCTAAATGCATGACCTGGCACGTTTCACTATTAAATTTCATCCTAGTACTATTACTCCAGTTTACAAGGTCATCCAGATCTTCTTGTATGATATCCCGGTCCTTCTCTGTATTGGCAATACCTCCCAGCTTTGTGTCATCCGCAAACTTTATTAGCACATTCCCACTTTTTGTGCCAAGGTCAGTAATAAAAATATTAAATAAGATTGGTCCCAAAACTAATCCCTCAGGAACTCCACTATTACCTCCCTCCAGCCTGACAGTTCATCTTTCAGTATGACCCGTTGTAGTCTCCCCTTTAACCAGTTCCTTATCCATCTTTCAATTTTCATATTGATCCCCATATTTTCCAATTTAGCTAATCATTCCCCATGTGGAACCGTATCAAATGCCTTACTGAAATCGATCCTGCAACATAAAAGTGTGTGCGCAAACATGCACATACACAAGACGGAAGGGTTCTTTCCAGCCCTTTAAGGGGAGTTTAAAATACAATGGAAAGTGAAGAGCAAAAACAAACCTCCATCTAAAAAGCATTTTTAGAGTAATAGTCAACGTACCCTGTAGGTACTGAAATGCCTTTAAAGAGAACATTATTATTAGTAGGGGGTGAAAATATATAGTATTCAGTTACACACTGCACCATTATTTCACTTTCTATATTAACAGTAGTATGTATGGGAGGTGAAAATATGGTGTTGCCACCAACTCTTCCCCTAAGCCCTGTTTATTCATGAATTGTATATCTGCCAAAGTGTCCTGATTTTTTTATTTATTTTTGGCAGCACAATCCAAATTTAGGGCATCACACTGTTTATAATGTACTATACAACTGACTGTGGTACCCGTTCCAGCTCCTACAGACTTTATTTATTTTCTTAGCTGCTGACATTTTCTTATTGTATATGTAAAAAAGGCCCCACATTGATTTGTTTTAAATATTACTCTAACCAAGAAAATACATGCCATGCTTTAGTGCAATTAGTGTCTTCCACTCTTAGACTTCGAACTCCAGCAAATCACCCAAGAATAAAGCTCACTGTAAATGAAGGTTTACAAAGTAATATATCTTGTATAAATATCTACACAGTGTTAAGCAGAAGAACAATGTGGAAATACCTGTCATAATATGGTATCCTACCCACATGGGGCCAATATTTCAAGTTTTTTCTCATTTTTTCCTCAGTCATTACTTGGGCAAAACTCCTAATTTTTACTATGTTAAGAACTAAGGACCTCCACATTTGGTTCCTCCTTTGGACTTGTTTGGCAATATGTAATTAGGGAACAAAGAACAACATATATTAAGGATAATTTAAAGATACCAGACATGTAAGATGTATGCATCCTGGTTTTTATATCACACAAATTCACCATTTACCCCATTTCCTCCTCCATAGGAAGCTTGTCCCCTTTTAGATCTCGGATGTGCCCTGGAATCCTTTCCGCTGACTGCCACGGTATTTCAGGAGGAGGAAGAAAGGAATCCAGAGTGTATTTCAACTCTGAAAGCTGAGATGTAAACCATACTGACATGGCTGAGTTGCAAACAGGAACAAAAGCTCTTGTGGGCAGGTGGGACAGACAGGCAACAAGTGAAAGTCAAGAAAAGATAGACTTTGGTGTGAGAAATGTGAAAGGTAGGCGTCAAAACACAGAATTCAGAGTAGCAGCCGTGTTAGTCTGTATCCGCAAAAAGAATAGGAGTACTTGTGGCACCTTAGAGACTAACAAATTTCCACTCCATACGGCTAAATGCAGTGCCTTGCATAATGACAGGTTTCAGAGTAGCAGCCGTGTTAGTCTGTATCCGCAAAAAGAACAGGAGTTAACTAAATTTGTTAGTCTCTAAGGTGCCACAAGTACTCCTGTTCTTAAAACACAGAATGCTGCTCTGAGGAAGTTGACACTTGTGCTGAGGGGGAATTTCTGCAGGTATCTCCACAAACCCTCCTACAACTGCCCAGATTGTCACCATATACGTGTCATGATTCTGAAGCTGGCAGGTATGAAATTCTTTTGCTCCCTTCTCCAGTCCAGGACAGGGGCACACTATGAGTTTTCACAGCTCCTCCAAATTAAGCTTAATAGAATTGATAGTACTCCAATCACATCACTTTTGGGCCAACTGAACTTTTTTCCTGGGTAGAATTTAAGTCTCACAAGAGCTGACAAATCAAAAATTAGAAAGAAAAAAAATATTGACATTGCTCCTTGAAACTACTGTTACGAGACATTGGGAGGATGAATATGTGTAGAAAAATAGATATACACTTCCCTTGAAAACTGAGAACTAGTAACTGGGATTTTGAATATATGAGTTGCTTTCATGCAACATATATAGTTTTAAAAATTATTGCAATTTTTTCTCCTTTCTCATAATGCCAAAATAATACACAGGCACAACACACATCTGTCTTGTACTTTTTAAAATGACTTCACCTTGGAATGGGATGCACATTACTTGCAGTGGCATGAATATCAGCAGAACAGTGTACATTAGTTTTTTGCGTGACGTGTAAACGAAGCAGATCTAACCCGTGGTATCTAAACCTAAAGTCTCCAACTTTCAGTCCATAGCATGCACACACTGTCTATCAGAAGCAAAACCATGGTTCAGAAAATATCCTTTTAATGGGAAAAGTCCCTGCAATAATTATACATATTTTCTCTGCCTTTCTCAATGAGAGACATGCAAAAGAGTCTGTTCATCTTCCGGAATAAATATACATTGCTGTGGTTACCCAAAGTGGCCACTGAAGTCACCATTATTTCATTCTCTTTTTTAATACAGACTTGTGTCGACCTCCTCCCATTTTCATGTTTGTACATGACCATGTCGTTTGGACACTAACTACTGACTGACTTTCATTGTAGACTGTACTCTTTTTGTTGACCGCCATACAGCCAACACATGTTGCCAAATTGGGTCTTCACTTATACCTGTGAAAGAAAGAACTGGGTTAGATCAGAATTTGACCCATACTCTCCTGTCACACAGAAGGAAAGAGATAAGAATTAGTAGATGCAGACTGTTGCTCTGCTCCCACGCAGAGCTTTGTGTTAGCAGGTCTGTGCAATGCACTGACCACTGGTTTTAGCTTAGCCATGCTCACGGTCGTCCGTCCCCCCCGCCAACACATTCCAGCATAGACAGTCATTGGAGAGCTCTGTTCCATGACACACAATAAACATGGAGTCCCTTTGGTAGGGGTCTCTGCAGTCCCCTCTATTCCCATGCAGGCGAAAAATAGGATCTCTACTAGATTTTGGATTCTTCCTGAGGTGCATAAACTGGGGGCAGGATTTTCCCCTCGGTGTGATTATTTTAAGTGCTGTTTATGAAAGTAGAATAAAGCAGTTGAGTCAGCAAATGGAGTGCCTTTTTACTAAGCACCTAAGTAATGGTATAGTTTGTCTTTGATGTGGAGTGTTATGGCTAGTGAAAAATGCAATCAACACCAACTTCCCTTAGTTAATAGGTTGCTCAAAATGTGTTGATAAAACTCCTTCATAAGTACAATGTATAAAATTCCCCATTATATAGTTTCTCTTTCCAAGGGCAATCTTTTGTAAGTATAGAGTGGATTCACAGATGCTGAATTAAGTTTTATAATGTTTCTCCACCCTTCCCCATATTTTAAAAATTACTCAAATTTTGTAAAATGCCAGAAATCTCTAAAGGCATTTCTGACATTTCAAAACTTATTGTTGGTCCCTTGTCAACATGACAGACTGCATGTTATCAATGAAACCTCATTAACCCTGAGTTTTGTTTGAATTAGATCATGTTTTTTTTATTAGTGAAGTAAAAAAAAAATTAAAATGAAAAGGTTCAACACCTGGATGGCTTGAGAGTTCAGAATTTCCCCAGACAGCTTGCTATGGGCCAAAGCAGATGCAATAATTAAAATCCACTTAGAAAAATTGTTTCCTGCCTGCCAATAGAATTCCATTTTCTTCCAAAAATCTTGCTTTGGTTATCTCACCAGCCACCATAATGAGGACCCCATTTCAAACAGGTGTATTGTTCATTTAGTGCAAGCTCTCAAGCTGTTTGTGAGCTTTTTTGTGTGGTATTTCAGTATGCCAAAACCCAACAGCAACCAACCCTTAGGCCTGGTCTACACTAGGAGGTTATGTCGAATTTAGCAGCGTTAACTCGAATTAACCCTGCACCCATCCACACAACGAAGCTATTTATTTCAACATAGAGGTCTCTTTAAATCGATTTCTGTACTCCTCCCCGACGAGGGGAGTAGCGCTAAATTTGACATGGCCATGTCGAATTAGGGTAGGTGTGGATGGAATTCGACGCTAATAGCTCCGGGAGCTATCCCACAGTGCACCACTCTGTTGACGCTCTGGACAGCAGTCCGAGCTCGGATGCTCTGACCAGCCACACAGGAAAAGCCCCGGGAAAATTTGAATTCCTTTTCCTGTCTGGCCAGTTTGAATCTCATTTCCTGTTTGGACATCGTGGCGAGCTCAGCAGCACTGGCAATGATGCAGAGCTCTCCAGCAGAGGTGACCATGCAATCGCAGAATAGAAAGAGGGCCCCAGCATGGACTGATCGGGAAGTCTTGGATCTGATTGCTGTGTGGGGCGATGAGTCCATGCTTTCGGAGCTGCGATCGAAAAAACGGAATGCGAAGATCTACGAGAAGATCTCCAAAGCCATGACGGAGAGAGGATACAGCCGGGATGCAACGCAGTGCCGCGTGAAAATCAAGGAGCTGAGACAAGGGTACCAGAAGACCAAAGAGTCAAACGGACGCTCCGGATCCCAGCCCCAGACATGCCGTTTCTACGAGGCACTGCATTCCATTCTAGGTGCGGCTGCCACCACTACCCCACCACTGTCCGTGGACTCTGACGATGGGGTATTGTTGACGGCCGCTTCCTCAGAGATGTTCGCGGACGGGGAAGATGAGGAAGGAGATGAGGACGAGGCAGTCGACAGCGCTTTCAACGCTGATTTCCCCGACAGCCAGGATCTCTTCATCACCCTCACGGAGATCCCCTACCAACCCTCCCAAGGTAGTAACCCAGACCGTGAATCAGGGGAAACATCATTAGGTAAGTGTTTTAAACATTTATTGTGAACAGAATAGGAATGGTATCTTAATGGGTTTTTCATGATTAGTTTGCCCTAGGCGCTTTAGTTTTTAGTGCTTGCCAGTGCAGCTACTGGAAAATTCTGTCAATATGTCCGGGGATAGAGCAGAAATCCTCCTGCGACATCTCCACGAAGGTCTCCTGGAGGTATTGTGAAAGCCTTTGCATCAGGTTCCTGGGGAGAGCGGCCTAGTGCGTCCTCCATGGTAGGAAACTTTTCCGCGCCAGGCTAGCAGCAAGTACTCCGGGATGATTGCCTCGCAAAGCATGGCGGCATACGGCCCTGGTGCTTGCTGGCATTCACGCAGCATGCGGTCTTTCTCTGTCTCCGAAATCCTCATCAGAGTGATATCACTCATGGTGACCTGCTTTGAATTAGGGGAATGTTAGTTTTGGGACTGATTGCCTGTTCCTTTACATAACTGTAACCGGCCGTTTACAGCCACGCGGTGGAGGCGTGACAGGGGCAGCATGCAGGGATCTTTCCCGGGGACAGCCGCGAGGGGGGTGGGACAGGGGCAGAGTTCATGCTGGCCGGATTGCCGGCAGCAGGAGCTGGCCAACGCTAGGAGCATTGCTTGGAACGTGAAAGGAGGGCACTGCTATAAATTAAGCTTTAAGCAGCCAAAAGTCTACGGCTTACCATGTTCGCCTGCTAGCCGAATTCCGTTGTCCGGCCCCACTTGTGTGATTTGTACAGCAAGACCCCAGGCACTCAATGGGAAGGCCGAAAATTCGACCTTGTACTGAGTGCGCATGTGATAGGTGCTGTGCATGGTCTTGTTCACAGAGAAAGACTATATTCATTGTTCGCAAAACTGTATCTTTCTGAGGAGTTCACTCCCTTTTTCCCATCCCACAGCTGCGAGTGTCTCCCGAGCTACCCCAGCATCCCCCTCCCAGAGGCTGGCGCAGATCAGGCGACGAAAGAGAAGGACACGGGACGAGATGTTCTCGGAACTTATGGGCTGCTCCCGAGCCGAGGCGGCACAGTAGACCCAGTGGAGGGAGAACATGTCGCAATACCAGCGATCACACAGCGAACGGGAGGACAGGTGGTGGCAGGAAGACCAGCAGGAGACTCAAATGCTGCTTGGACTAATGAGGGAGCAAACGGACACGCTCCGGCGCCTTGTAGATGTTCTGCAGGACCGGAGGCAGGAGGACAGAGCCCCGCTGCATTCTATCTCTAACCGCCCTCCCCCGCCACAAAGTCCCATCCCCCCCTCACCCAAAGTCCCAAGAAGGAGGGGCGGCAGGGGCCGTGAAAACAGTCACTCCACCCCTGCAGACTGCTCAAGTAACAGAAGGCTCTCATTCCCAAAGATTTGATAAGTCCTTTCCTTCACTCCAAAAGCACCTCACCCAAGCCCCCGTCCCAGTTTCATCCCCTAACTGTGTAGTTGTTAATAAAAAATACGTTTCTGTTAATTACTGTTTCCGTCATGTTCTTTTAGAGGACAGTGTGTTTGAAGGGGGGGAAGGGGGTTGGTAATTGGAGAGGACAGTCACCTTTACCAGGGTACAGACACGGGGGCAGGTTCAGCAGAAGGTCACACACACATTGCAGTCACTAGGCACCCTGGTCAGTCTGGGAGGTGGTTTTCATGTTCTGTGTGGGGGGGCTATGTGAGTTTGTGGCGGGGGAGGGCGGTTACAGATCTTATGCAGCGGTCCTTATCCTGGATGACAGAGCCACGCAGCAGGGGATCTGTAACCGCCCTCCCCCGCCACAAAGTCACATAGCCCCCACACACAGAGTCCCGAACAGGAGGGGTGGCAGGCTCCGTTGAAACAACCAGTCCACCACTGCGGACCGCTCTAGGAGCAGGAGCCTGTCATTCCTCGAGTTTAGAAGCGTCCTTTCCATCACTACGCCCGCTCCCCACCACAGTCTGCGTCCCAGTTTCAACACTTTACCACAAAATCCTTAATAAAGAAAACGGTGTTAATGAACAAAGTTTCATTTATTTTATTTTTAAAGGTGTGTTCGAAGGTGGGGAAGGGGGTTGGTAACTGGAGAGGATAGTCAACATTAACTGGGTAAAGAAACGGGGGCAGGTTCAGCTTCTGAATAAACAAACTTAATAGTCACAGGTTACCCTGCTCACTCTGGAACCTAGCTTTCAAAGCTTCCCGGATGCACAGCACGTCCCGCTGGGCTCTTCTAATCGCCCGGCTGTCTGGCTGGGCGTAATCAGCAGCCAGGCGATTTGCCTCAACCTCCCACCCCGCCATAAAGGTCTCCCCCTTGCTCTCACAGAGATTGTGGAGCACACAGCAAGCTGCAATAACAATGGGGATATTGGTTTCGCTGAGATCAGAGCGAGTCAGTAAGCTTCTCCATCTCCCCTTCAGACGTCCAAAAGCACACTCCACCACCATTCTGCACTTGTTCAGCCGGTAGTTGAACAGTTCTTTTTCACTGTCCAGGGCGCCTGTATAGGGCTTCATGAGCCAGGGCATTAGCGGGTAGGCTGGGTCCCCGAGGATGACTATAGGCATCTCCACATCCCCAACAGTTATTTTGCGGTCCGGGAAGTAAATACCTTCCTGCAGCTGTCTAAACAGACCAGAGTTCCTGCAAATGCGAGCATCATGAACCTTGCCCGGCCATCCGACGTTGATGTTTGTAAAACGTCCCCTATGGTCCACCAGTGCTTGCAGCACCATTGAAAAGTAGCCCTTTCGGTTAATGTACTGGCTGGCCTGGTGGTCCGGTCCCAGGATAGGGATGTGAGTTCCATCTATAGCCCCACCGCAGTTTGGGAATCCCATCGCAGCGAAGCCATCTATGATCACCTGCACGTTTCCCAGGGTCACTACCTTTGAGAGCAGTAGCTCAACGATTGCATTGGCTACTTGCATCACAGCAACCGCCACGGTAGATTTGCCCACTCCAAAGTGATTCGCGACTGACCGGTAGCTGTCTGGCGTTGCAAGCTTCCAGAGGGCTATGGCCACTCGCTTCTGGACAGTCAGGGCTGCTCGCATCCGGGTGTCCTTGCGCTTCAGGGCAGGGGACAGCAACTCACAAAGTTCCAGGAAAGTTCCCTTACGCATCCGAAAGTTTCGCAGCCACTGTGGTTCATCCCAGACCTGCAGCACTATGCGGTCCCACCAGTCCGTGCTTGTTTCCCGGGCCCAGAATCGCCGTTCCACAGCATCAACATGACCCATTGCCACCATGATGTCCACGGCGCGGGGTCCCGTGCTTTGTGAGAGGTCTGTGCCCCTCTCAGACTTAATGTCCTCACCGCGCTGCCGTAGCCTCCTCGCCCGATTTCTCAGCATCTGCCTCTGAAAAAGGTGGATGATAAGGTGCGAGGTGTTGACAACGGCCATAACTGCAGTGATGATCACAGCAGGCTCCATGCTCGCAGTGCTGTGGCATCCGCGCTGTCAATCACCAGAAAAGTGCGCGAACTGATTGCCCGCCGGCGCTTTCACGGAGGGAGGGCGGGAGTGACGGTTGAATGGCGACAGTTACCCAAAACCACCCTCGACACATTTTTTGCCACAGCAAGCATTGGGGGCTCGACCCAGAATTCCAATGGGCAGCGGGGACTGCGGGAACTGTGGGATAGGTGCCCACAGTGCACCGCTTCCAATGTCGACGCTTGCCCCGTTAGTGTGGACTCACAAAGTCGAATTACTGTCCTTAGTGTGGATACACACGTTCGACTTTGTAATATCAGTTCCACAAACTCGCTTTAAGTAAAATCAAACTACTCTCGTAGTGTAGACATACCCTTAGTGTGGATTGGCTACTGACCCCTTGTGATGAGTTTTTCCAACATTCATAAATGACAGCTTTTTTTAGCTTTAGCTATTGTAACAAATCCATCTCTGATCACATAAAGCCATCTTAACTGTGTGGCTTTAATTCCATTATGACTGTGATGGTTTTGCAGCTTTTTTTGGAAAATCTGTATGATGTTTACTCAAAACTGTAATCCCAAACGCCTAACTTAGATTTCCTGATATTCTGAACAAGTCTCAGCTGTGTCCTAAAGTTAAATAAAATGGGTTGAATGCTTTGCACAGCTCTGTTCAAGCTAACTTAATCCTGGTTTACACTTAAACATAACTATGTCAGAAAGGGGTGTTATTTTTTTTAACTGACATAGTTATGCTAGTGTAGATGCAGTTATACTAGTATAAAACACTTTATCCCAGTATATCTTATTTTGCTTCACCAAACTGGAATAAGTTATACAGATATAAACCCTTTGACACTGGTCTAACTGTTCCTACACTAAGGAGGTTTGCCAATTTAATTATGCTGGCATAGTTGAAGCAGCAAAACTTTTAAGTGTAGACAAGGCCTTAGATTTGTATCTGCTTACTTTATTAACGAAAACAGTTTCACTACCATCTGTGCTGCAGCGCCAAAGAGTTGGATTGTGTTGTCTCATGCAGCATTAACAACATTCTCAGATATGTTCTGACTATAGAATATCTATTGCCAGTGAAGATCTAGAGGGCAAGCTGGAACTTCTGAGATGTCAGGTCAAGTTTCCAGTGACAGCAGTTGCAAAATTTATAAACTCAGGCAAATTAATTCTGGAAATCACTGGGAGAAAATAAGCATAGGCCTCATGACTTCATTTTTGTAGTCATTTTTCTAACTATATAAAACTGCACTTTAAAATGTGTTCAGTCATTTACTGGACTTCAGCAGCTAATCTAGGTATTTAAGCCATTACCAAAAAGGTTCATAACTTGTAGTATTTTAATTTTAAAAATCGCCGTGTGTCTGTAATGTTATCCTTCATGCTGTTATTTTTCAGTGTCAGGTAAGAGTGAGGTTTTGACACCGTTAATATAACGTGGGGGTGTTAATCTTATAATTGCCCTGTCAGCACTTTGTGTCAGGGTGTTAATGACCAGCTTTCAGCCACTCAGAATTGCCTGCCAATAAAAATAGTGCCGGCATCTAGCCAACCAGCAGCTATTCAGCTACTTAGCTTTCTTTCCATACAGTAAATATAAAAATTCACTAGTCATGTGACTATAAAGAACCTTCTCTCTACTCCCCACTGCCCTTTCTTTCTCCACACCCTTTTGAAATAAAAAAAGCTTCTTCTATGTATTTTGGTTATTACATTTCAAAATGCCCAAAATATATCTTAAATAAACAACCCCTTTGACCGGATAAAAGGACAGTTTTCAACAGCAAGCAAAGCAATCATTCATATAAATTGCTATTGAATAAATATAAACCAAAGACTAAATGCTGCATTACTGTAACTAGTCAGTGGCTGTGACGGGTCTTTATTTTGCTCTCTGTGCAGGAGAGGGGGTTTTCCAAAATCCGGGCAGAAGGAATTGCATGACTCCAGCAGAGTTATTGGACGTGCCTAGAGGTATATTACACAAATAGCAGGGGAGAGAAAGAGAGAGAGGAAAAAAGGGAGATCACTCAAACACCAAATAATAAACATTCTTACAGTCATCCTTAAGGATTCCAGATGTCATTTCATCCCTCAGTCAGTCCTGAATGTGATTCACTTCAAGATGGCACTGCTTAGGTGAGTAGAGTTAGGACACACCTGAACTCTATAGGGGACCTTGTCAAAGGCTTTCTAAAAAATCTGAGTACACTATATTGAGTGGATCACCATTATCCACTGCTTTTTGACATCCTCAAAAAATTCTAATTAATTGGTGAGGCATGACCTCCCTTTACAAAGGTGATGTTGAATCTTCCCAACAAATCATGTTTATCTATGTGTCTGATAATTCTGTTCTTTACTATAGTGTCTACCAATTTGCCTGGTACTGAAGTTAGGCTCATCTGCCTGCAATTGCCAGGATCAACATTACATTACATTAACTACCTTCCAGTCATCTGGTACGGAGGCTGATTTAAGAGATATTCCACAGTTAGTAGTTCTGCAGTTTCATATTGGAGTACCTTCAGAACTCTTGGGTGAATGCCATCATTCCTGATAACTTATAAATGTTTAATGTATCAGTTTGTTCCAAAACCACTTCTATTGATACATCAGTGTGGGACAGTACTTCAGATCTGTCACCCAAAAAGGTTAGTTCTGATGTGGGTATCTCCCCCACATCCTCTGCAGTGAAGACCAATGCAAAGAATTCATTTAGCTTCTTTACAATGGCCTTGTCTTCCTTCAGTGCTCCTTTAACACCTGTGTTGTCTAGCGGCCCCACTGCCTGAATTTCAGGCTTCCTGCTTCTGCTATACTTTAAAAAATTCTTACTGTTAGTTTTTTGCATCTGTAGCAAGTTGTTTCTCAAATTCTTTCTTGGCCAGTCTTATTATACTTTCAAAGTTAACCTGACAGAGTTTGTGCACCTTCCTATATTCTCAGTAGAATTTGACTTTCAGATTTTAAACGATTTAAATTTTAAAAAATTGTTAGCGTTCAATGCTATTTATTATATTCAGAGGTAAAGGCTTCTATTTTTCCATTGGATACATGATGATGTACATGTGTAGGTCTCATTAGCATTGATGTAAATGAAAGATCAGATAGAAAAGGGATATAAAACAACTCAAGTTTTGTTTTGACTATCAATCAATTTGTTTATATTCAATCTTTGATGGTTTAATTATAATTAGTATAAATAATGTTAGGTATCATTAGTCTTTATTTGTCTTTAAAACAATGCCACAGGATTTAGAATTTAACCACAGCACATTGGAAAATCCATCATCATTTTAAAGAAAACCATTCTCCCCTGAACAGTCTCTGCTGAGATTAAGAGTTGATACTATTTGTAATGCTGAATATTCTGATGTAAACCATTGTCCACTGAGAATGTATTTAATCACCAGTTAATTTTACACAAGTCACCTATCAGCCAAATGGTGGTAATTTAAACCACAAATCTGCAAAGACAAAATCCTAGTCTACACTACAGAGTTAGGTCGATGTAAGGCAACATACATCGACCTAACTATGGAGGTGTTTATGCTACAGTCTCTCTCCCGCCCCTTTAACTCGCCCGCTACACCAATCTAATAAATCCACCTGGATGAGGGGCGTAGCATTTAGGTCGACATAGTTAGGGCGGTTCAGTGTCAGTGTAGACACTGCATTGCTTACATAGACCTAAATGGCCTCCTAGAGGTGTCCCACAGTGCCCCACCATGGCTATTCTGGTCACTGTTTTGAACTCCACTGCCTGGTGGCCAGGTACACACCTCTTCTCTTTTAAAGCCATAGGAATTTTTGAACTTGCTTTTCCTGTTTGTTCAGCGTGGAGAGCTAACATAGCAACTGTGCAGTCACAGCTCCAATTCAGCTGTAGGAATTTCGACATCTACGTCCAGATTGCTTGGGGCCTGGAGGAGAAGAGCTACAATAGGGACATGCAGCAGTGCTGTGTAAAAATCAAAGAGCTTCAGCAGGCATACCAGAAGGCAAGGGAGGCAAATAGTCACTCTGGTGTGGAGCCACACACATGTTGCTTCTACAAGGAATTGCACGCCATCCTCGGTGACAAACCCACCTCCACCACCAAGACCCCCATGAATACTTTGGGGAACCAGGAGTCACAGGCCATCAGAGTGAACCCTGAGGACAATGTGCTGGACAAGGAAGAGGAGGAGGAGGATGGGGGACAGAGTACAGGGAGATCCGGTGGCATGGTGAGCCAGAACCTCTTTTGACTCCTGAGCAACCTAGCCACACCCAGCAGTCCAGCACTGGCAAGCCTGATTCAGGGGAGGGAAGGTCTGGCAAGTACTCAGATTTCATCACTATTGCAGGAACACATCTGCTCATTTACTATTTTTTTTATCATGCTAGAAGAGGTAGCGAAATAACCAATAGAGGGAAAGTTGATATCTGCTTCTCATTCCACTGTAGAGCTAGGCAGAGGGGACCCTGCGGAATAGTTGATTTGTTTATATGCTCCGAGATGTCCTGTGAATCCTCCATAGCAGGGCCGGCCCACAACATTTTGGCACCTGAGGCAGAGTGCTCAAATGATGCCCCCATGCCCCCTCGCTTGGGCCAAAACTTTGAAAGGTCTCAATTCTGCCTTCTTCCTGTTCTACTCCTCTCATGGTACTGCTCTGCTACCTACCCCAATAAAGGAGAACTAACAACTTAAAATGTCTTGCTCAAAAATTTTAAGTAACACTTAACTTTCAAATGCCTGAACAGCAAATGTAACTTTTCTTGTCTGCATAGTAATTACTGTCATTTTTATCTGTTTGAATAATCAAAGTGGTGCTTTCCGTGCCTTCTTGGTTGCAAAGATTTGAACTGCTTCCAGAAGGTCCACAGTCTGGGCCAGCTCATGCTCTATTGAGATGGTTGCAAGGCCGACCAGCCTCTCCCGTGTTATTGTGGAGCATAGATGTGTTTTTATTAACTTCAGCTTGGAGAAGCTGCGTTCTCCACTGGCAACTATTACAGGAAATGTAAGAAGCATGTGCAGAGCAACAAAAGCATTGGGAAAGAGGGTGGTCATCTTATTTGTGCACATATATTTCAAAACAGCCTTTGGAGTTGATCCTGCTGAAATGTATCTTGAAAGGGCTTTCAGTTCATCACCTAAATCACTTGCATCAATATCGCGCATATCATCATGTGTCAACACTGTCTCTAGTGCCCTGCATTGCTGGTGTAGGTCTTTCTTCAGGTATAGTGAGGAATTTTGGAATATCATACAACATCCCAAATATACTGCTGTGTTCCTTGAGCTGCATGAAACGTTATTCAACTGACTGTATTGCACAATCTAGCACCTGGTTAAAGAATTCAACTTTGAATTGTTGTTTGGGGTCTCTTATGGGATTATCCCATGCCTTGTAATCAAAATGTCGTCTTCTTCGGTGACTCTTGTATTCTTGAATGGGTGGGGAAATACCTTCAGTGTGAAGTTCCTCTGCCAACTTCTGTGCACTCTTCAGAACGTTTTGAAATCCCTCATCTGACAGGTAAGACTGTAAGTATGACTTTGCTTTGTCCAGTTGTTCCATTGCTCCAGATATATCAAGGTCAACACCTTGGAGTCTCTTCCTTACAACATTTATTTCAAACAGCATATCATGCCACAACACTAAGCCACACAGAAATTTGAAGTTATGTATGTTTCTGGTGATTCCATTTCCCTCTGCCACTGTTCTCCCATGAACAGTTCTGTCATAGCATTATCCTACATAATGGCAACTATGGCATCATCTATCATCCCAGTTCAGTGTTTGATAGGCTTTATCGCCTCCACTCTACTTTCCCATCGTGTAGCACTCAGTGGTTTCAGTGTCAGAGAGGATGTTCCCAGATGTTGCTTCAAAATTTGCCATTGATGAGTTGATGCAGAGAAAAATACATAGATGCTTTGAATTACATTAAAAAATTCAGCAGCCTCACTAGAAGCTGATGCTGCATCACTGGCCACCAAGTTCAATGAATGAGAACTGCATGGGACAAAAAAAGCTCGAGGGTTTAATTCTCGGATCCGTGTCTGCACACCTCTCTTCTTTCCTCTCATGTTGGCACCATTATCGTAGCCCTGACCTCTCATGTCAGCTATCGCAATTCCCGTATCTTCCAGCTTTTTAAGAAGCACATTTGTCATACCAGCTCCTGTAGTATCATCAATGTCAATATATTCTAGAAAATGCTCTCTGACAGTCACCATTGCAGGGACATTTTCACTAGGTTCTGTTGTTGTTACAAAACGCACCATTAAAGTCATTTGTTCCATATGGCTGATGTCAGGTGTGCAGTCCAGAATAACAGAGTAATATCTTGCTGACTTCAGATCTGCCACAAACTTCTGTTTGACTTTTGTTGCCAGTAACTGTATGATCTCATTTTGAATTGTTTTTCCAAGGTAGTGGTGTGTGTACATTTCTTGAGTGGTGACTCTTCTTAGATGCTCCTGGAGTACAGCATCAAAACTCAGCCATCAGCTCCACAATTTTAAGGAAGTTTCCATTGTTTGGCACATACAGCTGATCTGAAGTGCCACGCAGTGCTAGGTTTTGGGTAGCAAGCATTCTCACAATGGCAATAAGCCTTTTCAGAACATTTTGCCAGTAAAGAGACTCTGAGGCAATCTTCTCTTGATGCTGATCATCTATGGTGGCCTTTAACCTTAGTCTCATCTCAAGCTCTTTCCACCTATGGAATGCTCTCTGGCGATTTGCTGCTTTCTCGTGGCATGCCAGATTTCTAGCCAACTTTTTCCAGTCCTTTGTTCCTGTAGAACCTAATGTGGCTGGAACATTAGACTGGAAGAGTTTGCAACAAAAACTATATGCAGCATTCTGGGTTTTTGAGTACATAAGTCATGGCCTCTCCACTTTATCACCATTGGGGATTTCACGCCAGTAATGTGTTGGATGGAAACTTCCATTTTCATTGTCTTTAGGGAACATGAAGTTTTTCCACTTGCTGTAGCCCATGCAGTACAAGTCCCTCAGACTACTGCTCAAGTGGGTCCACAGTCCTGGATCATCTAGACTTAAGGAACGAAACTCAGCAGCTGCTGTTTCTTGCGCCTCCACCACTTTCTTCTCTGATCTACACTTTTTTTCAGGAATGTGTATGGTTACATCCATTTGAGATGGAGATATGGATGCTGCAGTAGCTGCCAAGTCACCTGCACTCTGACTAACTGGAAGATCAGGCATCTCCTCACTCCACTCACATCCTCACTGGGGCCGGAAGGCTCATTTGTATCTATGTATCTCAGGAGAGCTCCTTCCTGCTTAGATAGAAAAGCTTCCTTTGCTTTCTTTCTTTTTCTGAATGCTGCCCCAGAGAGGCATTTTCTTCTTTCACTCATGACTGCTGTTCTGTGCCAGCTATAGTGGCTCTCAGCACTCAGTTGAAGGGGACAAATAAGCAGGCTGGTAGCAGGGCCTCAGGTAGGGAATATATCAGCATCTTGAGGGCCTAACTGGCTCCTACTACTTCAGTTGACTGCCTGTTCTCCTTAAGTGGGTTCAGGGAAGCAGCAGGAAACAGGAAGCTCCCTGAGAAGCTGGTGTTAATCAGTCCAGGCTCCTGGGGGTGCTAGAGAGGTACATAAGAGGCTCCTCCTCCTCTCTCTCCCTGCAGCTCCTGCTTCTTTCAGTTATTCCCTCTCACCTTTCCTCTTGCCTTTTCTCTTGTGCCCTCCAGCACAGCACTCCACCATCTCTGTGCATCTAGAGCAGACAGAATACATATGCACCAGCAGCAGACACAATTTTCTACACTCTGGGTCCTAGTGGCACCCCCCCACAGTCTGGCACCTGAGGCGACTGCCTCAGTTCGCCTCATGGTAAGGCCAGCCCTGCTCCATAGAGATTTCCAGGAAACTTTCCTGGAGGTAATCTCCAATCCTCTGCCAAAGGTTTCTTGGGAGGGCTGCCTTATTTCTTCCCCCGCCAGAGGACTGGGATGAATTCCACACACAGATCCAGGATGATGGCCTTGAGCATCCAAAAGTTCTGCAGCCACTGCTCATCATCCCATACCCGCATAATGATGCAATCCCACCAGTCAGTGTTTGTTTCTCAGGCCCAGAACCGATGGTCCACTGTGTGCAGCTGCTCCATGAATGCCAACAGCAATCTTGGGGGGGGGCGGAGAGGAATAGCTCAGTGGTTTGAGCATTGGCCTGCTAAACCCAGGATTGTGAGTTCAATTCTTGAGGGGGCCATTTAGGGATCTGGGGCAAAAATCTGTCTGGGGATTGGTCCTGCTTTGAGCAGGGGGTTGGACTAGATGACCTCCTGAGGTCCCTTCCAACCCTGACATTCTATGATTCTAAGGCAGACACCAAGGCATTGTCATCAGACTCGCAGCTCAGGAAATGAAGCAGGATCAGGCGTGTTGGGTTTGAAACACTCACTACAATACTGAAGAGCAGTGCAGGATCCATGCTTTCTGACAGAGATGGCTGGTGTGCAGGTTACCGGGGCAGTTGAAAAGCTGCATGAAACATACTAGGATACCCATGGAATGATGGGATTGAGAAAACTGCATCATAGGACACTGAACCTGCCCCCATGGAGGGATTGCAAACCCTTCCCAAAACACCCTGCGGTAGAAGGCGGTGAGATAGCTACCCATGGTGCACTGCTTTGTGTTGATGCAAGAGCTGCTACTGTGGAAACGCTCTGCTGACACAAGCAGTGTAGTGTGAACATGCAACAGTGGTTTAATTACAGCAGTGGCTGTAGACTGACATAACTTAAGTCTACTTAACTTTATAGTGTAGACAAGCCCTTACATTACTTAACTATAAGCATTTGAATAATTTCATTGAAGTCAGTGAGGTTGCTCACATGCTTGAAGTTAAGCATGCCTGTGTGTTTCCAGAAGCATGGGCATAGAGACTAAACTAGTGATCGCCTTCACAGTATTTTAGTTTCAGCAACTCACTTGGCTCTAGCACTTAGAAAAGCTTATATTTCCCATTGGCTCGTTGGAAAGGTTTTTCACTTTGCTTTAGTTTTGCTCTTTATTTTGAGTGCACTGGATGCATTCAAGCTCACAAAAATAAACAAACCTATCTGTGGAGCTGTGCAAAATTTCCTTTCCACACTTTAACAGATTTGCAAAAAAGCGAAAAACATCTTTGGCTCTCACTTTAAGAAGAACCACTCAGGATGATGATATAAAATCCCATGCTTATTTATCTCCCTAGCATTACTCAGCCAAGATAAAGCATACTAGAATGACAATGATCTGTGCAATACCTATACAGAAGGCATGAGGGGGCTGGAGACCTACCACTTCTAAGAGGAAAGGGCAGTTAACGGTGCACGCTCTTTTTGTTCTGGAGTCATAGACACTCTTGCATTTGCCCAAAAGGGGGAAGTTCACCATCTTCAATGTGAGAACCTGTGTCAGTCACTGGAAGTAGCAAATATTGCATATATACAAGGAAATATCTTTTTGTCTGCAAATCCCAGGGAACTGCAAATTGGTCACTTTTCCCAGCTCTGGCTTCCAGGCAAATGTCAGATTCGACTCATGAGCTATGAGGGTCTGGTAAGACTTAGTTCAGTATAGCTCAAATGAAGAGGTCCAGAACTCCTATCCAAACATCTGTGGTTCCTATATTAATTTCAGCCTACAGGCTATAAAACCTCAGACCCCAAGTTCCCCAAGGAAGTCTTGCATAAGCATTGTTCTCAATTAGTAGGGCTGAGAGCACAGAGAAAGCAAGACATCCAGGCTTTAGTTGACCTTGGAACATTCCAAATAAATGGTCAAGTCTCCCTCAGATGTATGTGTATATATAAGCCCTATTAATGGTAATGGGAATTACATGTGCACATTGAGGGTAGAATATATCCTTAAGTAAGCAAATTAGGATGAGCCAAGAACAATCAAACTTTGTTACATTTTAGAATTTGGCCAAAACAATAGTTATTCAAAACTGATTTTATAGGATAATCAAATCTGTCCATCTGTGATGGGATTTTGGATTCCAGTAGAACTTGTGTTTTATTTTCTAAGGTTTTCACAGTTTAGTTTTGATAAGTGAAACAAGCTTCCAAAAACTCTTGGTCCAAAAGGAAGCAGCTGTGTGCAGAGAGGAGACATGAAACCCCATGGGAGAACTGTGGCAAGCACAGTACTTGTGAACTTTGGAGATTCAACAAGAAGCAGGAAATGGTATTTTACTTCTGTGCTGTCTTCTGCCTAGTGAGAGAGAGGTGATGGGAAAGTGAGAACTCTATATGCAATGGATTTGACAGGCCTGAAGACAGAAGTTCTCTAGTCACAGCCTGGGCAGTGGAAGTGTAAACTTTCTCGCATGCTGCCTCAACCCTGGGATGAGATAATAATTCATTCTCCTTGCCCATTCAACTCTTGGTCTACTATGCTGAACCTTCCAACAAGGTTATCAATTAGTGCCAATTTTGGTGGAATTTTTTGTGATGCAGACCTGTCATCAATGAATATTTGAACTGAGCCCACTAAACACATTTCCCAGAACCTGACACATAGCCATCAGTTGGTAACAACTTTCAAACACTGCTGGCCTGCGTTTGATTGGCACTGGTTAAAATTCCCATTAAAATTAAGAGGGGTTGCATGGCTAATTCTCTAGTCTGCTCTGAAAATTTCAATAACAGACTCAGTAGTCCATCAATAATCCCCTGAGCCACTCATTGTCCACCATTGTCATTCCTGAAAAGATTATCAGCAACAGTGTTGCAGGATGTTTGAAATTTGTATACCTGCTCGTATCACCAATGAGAAGATACTTGTACCATTGTAGAAATTTGTTTTATGTAGGGTTTGGGGATGGTGTGGTTTGTTTTGGTTATTTTGTCTTTTGTTATAATGATTATAGAGAAAAATATTCAAAATGGCAGAAGTTTACTAAACAGAAATATAAATCAAAAAGAAAATAGACTGTTCATCTGGGAAACATGTTTGGACACATACTTTCAATACCACTTAAAAGCTGTACCATCCAGTTGTGAAAGCAATTAAAAAATAAAGACCCACAATAAAATAAGAAGCAAAACTATTTTGTGGCTTGAGAAGTAAACAAAGCCTGTAACGTGCTTGTTGCCTCTAAGCTGGAGGGTAGATGTGTGGAGGGAGAGGTTGTGAACAGGTTTACCAGGCACCCGATTTCCCAGAAAGCAAAGGTGCATAACTGCAGTCAGTGCTGTAGGAAATACAGCAAGTGAATCTTGGCAGCTTCGGTTTCCCTGAGTTTATAAAGTTATCCACTTTTAAACATGAAGCAGAAATTTTTATTAGAGCCAGCATTTTTAATATCCGATCAGTTGTAGGAAGGAAATCAGCAAGACCAGTTGTGAGTACAAAGCGTACCCTGAACACTGAGGCAGGAGATGACTGGCAATGTCTGTGACATTCTTTCACCCTGGCTGTCCTTTCAATAGCAAACCAGAAATGCTTTCCACAAACGATTTAAAAAAATTAGGAATTTTAATGAGAATCCCTGGGTTATATGGTTTTACATAAAGCAGAACTGAGGATCCATAAACTGGGTTGCAACACCTAGAGTAAACATGATTTGGTTTCTTTTTTTTTTTTTTTTTCCAAATATATAACTGAGTTATATTCAGCTTCCACTCTCAGACCTTTTTATATTTTCACAACAAAATCACTCCTTGTGGGGTAGCTACAAATGTCAGTACTTCTGACAAGTATTTATTAAAGAACAGCAAATTTTCTGGAAGCCTCAGGCCTTGATAGTCAAGTTGAGTCAAATTCAGGCAGTTATGTTTAGACCTCCCAGATGAGACACATAGTGATGGTTGTTTAGTTATTTTTATTGGTATTAGGGTACCACCTAGATGTCCCAAATGGTATTTGGGCCCAATTGTACTATGACTGATAAGAAAATGAGTAAAACGTACTTCCTGCCTTAAAGAGTTTACAGTCTGACCATGACTTTCATTTGTGAACTCAAGTGTCAGGTGTAACTCCAATTTGCTAATTGCTGAGGATGAAACACAAGAATAAATGTTGTAACCTCTTGGGTAAGGATAATGTTTTTATGATCATCTGTACTTCAGTAGCTCCTTTAATCCAAAGATCTCTATGCACTACCCCACATTACTAAGCTATGTTAATTATATGAGAGGTTACCACGATGGGTAATTTTCCATATTCTGCATATCGCTGGACTTGCACGCTGGGTGATTAGTACTTGTTTCCAAGAGCTCTTTTGAGACCAAGGACAAATTCATCTGCCAGTTAAATGTTGTGCAATGACATAAGTAGATCATTTTTAACAACTTTGGATCCAAACCATCAGTCCCAGAAGTTTTTTTCTTAAATAAAGCAACATGTCCTACACTTGTCTGGAAAATACTGGTCATAAAGAAAATTTAGTTCTAGAAGCGTTACAGTTAGAGCTGATCAAACTATTCACCGTGAACAAATCGAGTCCTTTATTTTGTTTCCAAACTGAGATTTTTACAAATATGTTTCCTACAGGACCCAGAATGGCCTATTAGGAAGGGCACTGGAGTGTACTTCAGGAGACCTGGGAGCTGTTCTCCCAGGAATCTGTGTTTCCAAACCAAATCATATGTACTCGCAAATGAACAAACTTAGTTGCACAATATGAGCTTTCTTTGAACATTGGTATGAACAAAATCTAATTTATCCAAATGTTTGTGAAATGGTAAGTCCCCTCCATATGAATCCATTCGCTTTATTTGCATGATCATAAATCCTTTTACAAATATTTGCCTGATCTAATTGCATTTTTTTCTTTTCTGTGAACCATTAGCAGCCATGTTGACTTCCTCTCCCTTATACCATTGCAGCTTTGGTCATTTGCTTTTGTTGAGTAAGCACTGTGGTGTTTTATTGTTCAGCATTATTTACACAGCAGCATAGATTTATTTGGCAATTTGCAAACATATAGGAAGGCAAGATCTCTTATTGGCTATTAGCAGGTCCATGTTTATTTATTACAATTAAATATTTCAGTTAACTCAATATATTTTTCAAGTCATTCAACTGTCTCCAAAATTACCTTTTTTTAAAAAGTATCCTGTTGAATTAGATAATAGGCTGTTGAATTTTAAGTTGTGGTAGGAGGAAGAAGAATCAGATAGTCTGATTATTTAGATTGTAAGATCTTGGGGCATGGAGCATCTTTTTCTTCTGTGTTTATATATCCCCTAACAAAATTGGAGTGCTCAGCCATGCCTGGGACATTTTGGTGCTACTGCAATACAAATAAATAATATAGAACATTGCACAGCTCCAATGACATAATGGGCCCTAAAGTTTACTTACAAATAATTTTTCTGAAGCTACTAATGAGTGCTTTATTTTCCTGTTTCTGAATTGCAAGGTGGTATTAGGAAGCACAGAACAGTTCAGAGAAGCAGGTGAGTCTGTGGGAAAGAACGACCTTGAAAAAACTAACCATGTTTCTAAGGACAAACTTGGTGATTATGTTCCTGACTGATTTCCTTTCATCACTTACATGCAAGAGTGATTTCCAAATGCAGCTGGACAAAGATCACAAGCCTAGTTTCCTCTCTGTTAGTCACATAAATTAAAAATATCTCTTACCATGATTTGAAAAACACTGGAAAATAATGACTGTCCTATTATTCTGAGGAACTATAAAAATGGGCCCGGTAATTTAATACTGACCATCATGGTCCATCCTGTTATTTTTCTCATCTGTTTACCTTGTTTATATATTTGTTCACTATATGTTTATATTTAGAGCCTAATTTTGCACTTCTTGCACACGCTAAAGTTTCATCTACTTCAGTAGGAGTTTGGAATATACAATGAATGCCAACTCAGGCCCAGATTCTTGATTTAAGCATTATATATTTCTTCATATCTGAATGAAAGACTGTGACTGTATTTCATGATCCCATCATTAGGCTGCTGGTTAATATTTATATTGGAAGCCAAAATCTTTAATCAAAATATAGTTTATAAAGAAAAGGTTACTTTGGAAATTCTGGTCTTAGTTATATAACTATTCCTCAATTCCATGCAGTTTTCAAGATCACATAACAAACCTGAGGTTTGAATCTATGCCGAGCACTATCCCTTTTGTGCATATAAGCAAGTAGCTCAAAATTAGCCATGGTGTTTTCCTTCCTATAAATTTTGCCAATCTCAGCAAGGCATGTTTATTACAACTTTTACAAATTATATGCTAACATAAACCCAGGCTAAATTCTTGTCTGCGATGAATTCCTGTGCTACTCACATTAAGTTTTCTAAAAATATATCTAATAAAAAATGTACATGATTTTAAATAGACTCAATTCAAGGGTAATTTAGGTTGGTATGCCTTCCAGAGACAGCCTATAAGAATGTGATCACTAAATAGGTTCGGTGTCTGGCTATCCTTTAGTCTGCTTACACCAGCTGAGACAGCCTTTGGGGATATTGTTAGAGTCTGAGACTAGGAATCAGGGTTATTAGATTCTATTATTGCTGCTTCCACTGGCCTTGACCATGGGAGTAAAATGCTTAGGACCATTTTCAATCTTGACCCCACCTATTTCAATGGAATTATACCATGAGTGAATTTGGACAATTATCTGTATGGCCCTCCATTTTCCCATGTGTAAAATGGATATACTGTATTATTATTTACTTACCTCTCAGAGAGGTAGATGTGAAGATTAATCAATTAATATTAGTAATTTTTTTTTATCTTATCAAAAGCACGGTGCCCAAAAAGAGCCCAAGATGAAAGTCCAAAAAAAAAAATGTGAAAAAACTCAGGGTAATTGTTTTTGTTTTGTGTTGGTTCTTTAATGGCTAGATACAACCTTAGAGCCCAATCTTGTTTCCATTACAATTAATGGGAGTTTTGCCATTTTACATCAATGGGGAACAAATTTGGATGCATATTCCTTGAAATGTGATCTGATCTGTAGCACATTGAATCAGTGGAAAAACTCCTATTTGCTTCAGTGAGCTTTCGATCAGGTCCATAATGCTTTGAATGTATTTCTTTTCTCCAGTCTATCATTATTAAAAGCCCCACACAAATACTTTTCTATTTCCCATATGTGTTATATATTTCTAATATAGCCACAAACCTCCCATTTGGGGGATTTTATAAATATTATAGACAGTGATATATTGTTGGTCAATAATATTAATACTGAGTAATTCAAAGTGATCATTTATGTAGGTTAGATTGAATAAACGTCTAATTTAGATTCTTCATTACACAGTAACATTTTAAAATGGCTTGGCCAAGGGATAGGAATAAATTAAGCCTGTGGGCAGAGGTTTCTAGCCTAAGTAAATAGTCTTATTATTAATAAACGATATCAAGTTTTCAACAGAACCCAAAGGAATAACATACAAAAGCAACATCACGTTAACAACCTTTTGTTCATACCTCTCAACCCAGTGATAGTAAATTAGAATCATGGCAAAAATTATGGGATTAAAACAGGAATCCATAAAAAGTAAGGGAATTACTTTAATTATCAGTGTCCTATACAAACCAGGTACTTATCCCCAGTATAAATACAAAATTCCAAGACCAAATCTTCACCTAGAAATTTTTCTTCACAAAAGCTATTCATTTGGATCCTTCGCTTTTGTATTTTGGAAGAGGGTAAACTGAAGGGGGACACAGTGTAAATAAAAGGCAGCAAATTAATAAAATACACCTGCCATTTAGCTTTCAAAAACTTCTAATGGTATTGTTTACAACTTCTTTTGATGTTCAGACCAACTTCCAATGAAGTCGTTGGGTGTCTTTCCATTTATCTCAGTGGTGGATGAATTGGAACTTCTTATGATCCATCTGATCATTCAGAGTGTTTATGGATTGCCTTCTCTGTGAATGTGAATCCAGTGCAGTATACTTAGAGGAACAGATCCTGAGCTGTGATCAGTGTCACTCTGGCAAAGCAAAGGGGCTGGAAAGCAGCCTAATGTTCCTAGATGTGGAGCCACCTGATGTGGCTTATCCACCAACTGGAGGTAGAGCTGGCATAGCGTGCGTAGGCTGTGTTTCCCCCTGTCTGCTGATGTCCCTGGCTCCGGTACTCCTTGGCTGATGGACTGATTTTTGGCTTGATCCCAGGATTACTAGCCTGTGCCTTTAGAGTAGCCAGGGGCATGCAATTGGCCCCAGAATTGCAGGGATTCTTTGCAGTTTTCAGCTGTGTCCAGAGAATTTGTCCCTGCATCTCTTTATTATTTTTAATATATCATAGAATCATAGAAACATAGAATATCAGGGTTGGAAGGGACCTCAGGAGGTCATCTAGTCCAACCCCCTGCTCAAAGCAGGACCAATTCCCAACTAAATCATCCCAGCCAGGGCTTTGTCAAGCCGGGCCTTAAAAACTTCCAAGGAAGGAGACTCCACCACCTCCCTAGGTAACGCATTCCAGTGCTTCACCACCCTCCTAGTGAAATAGTGTTTCCTAATATCCAACCTAGACCTCCCCCACTGCAACTTGAGACCATTGCTCCTTGTTCTGTCAGTAAATGTCCCCAGTCCATTGCTGGTTTTCACAGAAAGCAATTATTATATCAATTATTATTAATAAGCAATTATCACAGAAATGTCATTCTTATTCCTCCACAGAACTGATCATGGCATGGCCATTGTTTATGCCAATGCTTTTTTTAAAATTAACTTTGACAAATGGTTTCCATATTTCTCACTCAAAAACTATGAGTAGGCAAATCTCCACCATCGGCCTAGAATGTCTTCTCCACACTTTCAATCTCTCTAACCACCAGGTGTAAAAAGAGACATATCTTTGACAATTCCTTTTCATGCTCCTCTGTTTTCATAGCTAGGGCATTTGAGAAATTCAAATATAAAACCAAATAGCTGACATTTATTGAAGGGAAGAGGTTATGGAATCATGTCAACACCATACTAGTGGGATAAAATCTGCCAGTAAATTTAATTTTTTGTAGAGTGGTATTACTAATTTTAATTGTTAACATCTTTAGTTAGAACACCATTTGGATATAATTAAGACGTGTTAATTATCTTAGCCTGACCTTCTTTAAGTTGTATTTTTTTTTAGATTTATGCTTTTTTCAGTCATCTGTCTAATCAATGGATCATTTTATAATGGTGTATAAAGTTACATATATTAAGCAGGTTTGGATTATTCACGTCCTCTTGAAATATATGAATAAAATTTCGACAGGTCTTTATCCCTAAATATTGGAAGTGGAAATCCAGTGTCACAAACACTTGTTTACATCTTCTTTCTATAAGAATTCAATGTGTCTTCAATAATCTAATTTTAAAACTGAACCATGAAATAATTTACTAGAATACATTATTGGCCTGAGTCTTCTGGAACTGAAGTCAATCTCAGTGTAGATTGAAAATATGGGCAAAAAAGATCATTCTCTATAATGGATACAACACAATGGTATTTAATAAATTGCATCTTTATAGAGCATCTTTCTATATAGATTCTATATGCAAAGCAAAGTGTTAGCATAGGATCATATTGTTCTCTCTGTCTATATGAGTATAGACAAGGTGAGTGGGGTAATAGCTTTTATTGGACCTACTACTTCTGTTAGTGAAAGAGACAAAGTTTTGAGCCCCACAGAGCTCTTCTTGAGGTCTGGGAAAAGTAATCAGAGCTAAATGCAAGGCAGAACAGATTGTTAAGCATAAGGAACATGTTGCAAGAAGTCATTCAAAGTGATAGGCCTCTCAGTCCTTGTCCTCAACGGCACCCTGCACAACACCTTCAAGCATAGGAGCTTAAATTCATTAACTATGCTAGATGCCAAAAAATCATGGACTCAATAGTTTTATGTCTCATTACACAGTCTACTAACTCTCTTTTGGCCTATGATTGTAGAGGTGTTAATTGGCCAGTTCATTTTGAATGGTTTCTTGCAACACATGTTTATCCACAGGAGAGGAACATTGCAGTCATTTTCATTCTCTCTTTATCCCATAAGTGTTCTTTCTGTGGCTATTTATATGGAAGAAGGATTGATCTGGAGCACTGTTCTTAAAGATCTGACCAGGAATGTTACTTAACTTAACATAAATAAATACAAAGTCAATGCTGAAATGATATGATTGAGTGAATTCAGTGAGCAGTCCATGTGGGTATAGATTACCTTCCAAGTGATCTTCAGAATAAGCACCATTGGTAGAGCTGAGTGTTATGGTTTTGTTATAGTTGGTCTAAAAGTATTAAACTGCATGAAACAGATCTTCTGCCAATGCAAACTTAAAACTGAAGCTCCCAATGGTTTAAGTCTGGAAGAAAATACATATGCTTAACATCTTGGCTTTTCTGGAATTCTCATTGAGAATTTTTCTGATACAATGTTCCAAGAACATCCTTTGTTTGTTCAAACGTTAATCTTAAACCAGCTGTAAAAAAGAGCCCAGCTACACACACCCCCACCACACACACACACTCTCTCTCACTCACTCACTCATTAAATTATATCTTCCATGAAGAAATATTGTAGAACTATATGTCTTTATGGAGAGAGAGAGAGAGAGGAGAGAGAGAGAATGTATATATGGTTTAGCAGTTATTGTTCACTCTGCCAGTCTGTCACAACCATACAGCCTATCAACAAAGACACAACAAGCCCTTGTTGACAGGCTCTATGGTCTGCCAGTTTTCATATGTGGCTGATTATACATAGCATAGAAGTGTATATTATATAGGTATTTTTACATTATCCTTCTTCAGGAAGATTTTCTCATTAGATAATGGGATCTTTGTGATTTTCCACCTTTAGTTGCTACAACAAATTTTGCAACAGCATGCATGCTATTGTTAGCAATTAGTCCTTCATCACTCCTCAGTTATTCTACTCCAAATGTTCTGCAGATGCAGAATGTTTCGTTTAAATTGCACAGCTTACCTAATAGAGGCTAATATTGCTTTTTTCAAACATAAAAGTATGGGACCTCTATGCTAGTAATAGTCGCTCTCTCTTCTCTCACTGTAGAGAGAAAGAGAGAGAGAAAAAAATATAGTATCTTTCTGTGTGTGTATGTATGTATGTATGTAGAGAAAGAGAGAGAGAGAGAATATAGTCTCTCTCAAAACAAAAAAAGTTTCTTTTAACATTTATTAGGGTCAAATGCTGGTAGACATTGCACCACTGGACTGGATTGAATCTCTCATGATGCACCCTGGTCTCCCTTCTTGTTGAACTGCTGAAATATATTATGGCAGGCTCATGACTGTGATGCATGATGGGAGATGTAGTTCAGCCCATAGAGGAGACTGCAGTCATGAGGCACCAGAACTACAACTCCTCTGAGGCACTACGGCCACCCAAGAGATACATTTTTTCGTCCCAGTTCAGGAGAAAAGAAATGTGAAAAGGAAAAAAAAAAAAAAAAAAAAAAAGAATTTCCAGCAGGATGGAAATTCAGATTTTTGACACACTCTGATTTTAATCATTGTCTTCAGTGTGCTCTTGGATCAACTGGTACATGCAATACAAGCCCATTTTCTCATCAAAGAAAAACAGCAATAAAATATGCTAATTAGCAAAGGCAAAAAAATTATATGTACATAGATAATGTATGTAGGTAGATACAGTAGAAATAGGTCTTATGAGGGATTTGAATATGGGAGAAAAATATCATGATGATCCAGACTGGAAAGGATATTCCAAGCTATCAGAATACCTACTATTCACATCTACCATAATAAAACTACCCACTTCAAGTAAATCCTGGCACCATAAGTTTTTTCAGTGACTGCAACAGGGCCTGGTCTATGCACAGTTTTTGTATCACTGTAACTATGCCAGTTAGTGATGATGTTTTAGTTTTAGTTTTGTTTACCAATGTAATTATATAGGTACAACCTCTTTGTGTGGCTGCAGTTATATCAGTATAGATTGTTCCCCTTCCCATGTGGGAATAAATTATACCAGTATAAAACAATTCATATCAGCATAACTACATTCACACTAGGAGGGTTGTACCACTTTAAATCAGTATAGTTAAAATGATACAACCTTTGTGTTGAGACAAACCCTAAGTAAAATAAATGATGTTTTCATGCAAAATTCTTTAAGCAACGTGTAATAGGTATAGATACACAGATGCCAACGTGTGAATAACATGTTATGGATTATGTACATCTCTCTCCATTTAAAAAGTCAATTGTTATCAAAACCACAGTTTATAATAACTGAGACTGTAGTTATTTCTTTGTTTCAGTATAGGAAAAAACAGATTTTAAAGTATGATAGGTGGTGGAAAAAGTTCACTTTCACAATAGCTGTTATTCTAGCATAAATAGTTTTCTTCTTTGAGTGAAATATTGTATATTTTGATTAATGTTTATTCCACCATGCTATCAAGAAAAAGAGCAAACTATTTCTTTAATTATGTAGCATAAATAATTCATTTGAAATTTAAATTAAAAATTGTAATTAAAACATTACATTAAAAATTGCTTCATTAAATTTGTCCACATACTAGACATGTAAGTGTTTTGAACAGGGCTGCATGAATGGCTTCCCTGTGAAAGGAGCATTGCTATCTCATTTAGACCAGATGCACATAGGAATTTCCTAATGTGCTACAGATCCCATGCAACCAACTGGGGGGAGAGGGTGGGTTATGTGTATATTTATGAGGTACATATTTTTTAAATTAACTTGTTTGACTCTTCAGCTATTTGAGTTGTCGTGGGCCCCCAGTCTATCTTGAAATCTCTAAACACACACATAGACACTATATTTACATATAGCTATCACTATATATTATAATTTCCCCTTGTGTATAAAACAAATAATGACCTACGCTGATGCCAGCATGGAATTTATCTTCCTTTAAAAAAGGAAAATTTGGGGATGTAAAGAGATTCACAATGCTGCTTTTAAATTAGAAGTCATAGTCCCGTGTTCCATAATTTCATCCTGTTTCCTTTGGAACACTAATTTTTCTTCTATATTAACAAAACCAGCACATTGTGATGTATTGTACATGTCTCAGGAGTACACTGTATGGCAGAATTAGTTTAGGATAGTTGGGTAGCAGTTAAGTATCAAAATGTTTCTTAGCAGTTTTCATCTTATAAATGAATGTGTTTTTAATTTCTTCTTCAACAGGAGGAAATGTTTTGCTCAGACCTCAAGATAGTCAAGCTCTCAAAGTACATTAATTTTCAATATAAGATCTAACACTATCTTTACAATATTTTGCTTTATCCCAGTATGACCAAAGTTTCTGGCAGTAAATGGAAATTATAATTTTCTACTGATTTGATTTGACTGTATGAGGCATTGTGCAGTATTAGTCCTTAGAACAGAACAGTACGGTGGTCAAATAATCAGAGCTCTTTGAAATGTTTTACTTGCAAAACAGAATTTCAGAATTGTAGCTTTTTCTAGTTTTTCAACAGCAACAACAAAAATTCCAGGGGGAGGGGTTGTTTTGTTTTGTTTTGTTTTGTTTTGTTTTTTGCTGTGTGCGAAATCACTATTCCTCCAGGAAGAGGGGGGTTAATAGGAGTTCAGGGTACAAATTATTAAAATGGCTGATAATGTGTGGTCTAGAGATTAGGCTAGCTGACTGGAAGTCCAGGATAAGTCCATGTTCTTATCCCTCTTCTGCCATTGACTTTCTGTGAGAGATTGTGGAATATGCCATAATTAGTTAATTGATTTTCCAAAGTGTTGGAAGTCCTGAAGTTCCAACTGAGGACGAAACCTCTGAAAATGAGGCCACCTTTTTTTTTCTTTTAAGGTGCATAACTTTTAAGCATCCGTGTTTGAACATTTTGGCCTTAATGTCCAGTGTTTTAGATAACCATTGTGGTAAGATGTTGATAGATGTTTGGCTGCGTGAGTGTGTTCCCTTTGTGTGTGTTCCCTGCATAGACAGCTGGCATGGCATGCCTCAAGCGAACCACCCAATGACTACAAGATTCATTAAGGTTTATTGTTGATGAAGCATGGTACTAGTATCCCGCAGACTCTACCGGACCACTAATACATGTATGCCCATAACAATGGACCAGCTCAGTCAACGGCCTGACTTTCCATTCCTTCCTAAACCAGACAAAGATACTCCCTCTGAGATACATCATTATACCTCAATATAAACAAGTTAGTACTGCCCCTCTGACATAGTTAGTTACTGCCCCCTGACATGACTAGTTATCACCCATCACTTTGTACGTGTTGGTTCGATCAAAACATCTCTATTACATACTGTCATTCTGACCTTATCTTTTAAGAGGGGTCAGTGTGTTCCTGTTATCCTTGGGGAATATTTTTGTACCATCCTTGATATTGGGATGTTCTAGTGCCACTTGATATCAGGATCTATTTGTGTGAGTACTCTGTGCTTAGCACGTCTTAGGAATGTGTATTTTTGCAACATCAGCCCTATTCTTGCCAGATTCTGTGAAAATGCAAGTAGGCAGAGCCTGATGTTTGCTTACAGACTGACTTTTGCTAACTTTGCTTTATATCAGCAAAGCTTGCCCACTACTTTAGCTCAGGCCTCTGATACTTACTACACCCACCTAATACAGATCAGGGAAATATTAATCACACTCTCTACAAAATATTTTCTGAGCCACAACTGGAAAAAATAAGTGAAAAGGATTAAATGGGTTTTGCCAGTTGAACTTTTTCTTCCTCATAATTAAGTAGAGTAGGCGGATGCCTGCACAGAAATTTTGGGAGAAAACCTCTGAAAACATTGCTATTTACCAGATGTGTCAAAAATCATTTTTGTTAATTTAATTCCCACTTTTAGCTTCCATTTTCAACAAATACATTTATTTATCCAACATTTTGGAAAGTTTAGATTAAAGGTGGGATTTTCAAAAGTACTCAGTATTGGCCTAGCTCTGTTCCTATTACAATCAATAGTAAACTTCAATTTACATAGATGGCAGCAGAGTGGGCACTTGAAAATTCCACTCAAATTCTAAGACAATGTTGTTTTGAGGAGGATTATACAGATACGTTGGCCTCAGTAAATTGTCTCCCCATGTCTCATTTCATTCAGTCGTGACGGACTATGCAGGCATGCTCATCTCCCACTCATATTTGATTACAGAAGATTTGATATTCACCCCTCCTATGAATCTCAATCAGGATGTGGTGGGAGTGGCTTGGCCACTTCTTGATCTGTGTGCAGATGATTTACTGACATCCTTAAAAGAACAAGGAACTTCTGTACCTGCCTCACTGGGGATCATTGACAGATACCAGATTTAAACTGAGAAACCAGAGGTAAAGGCTTTAGATTTGTAAAACCGGATTCTGTTTAGTCAAAGAGCTTATAAACCACATTTTGTTATATGTGCAAATACACACCTACCTCATATACATCCAAATTTAAGTGCAAGTGGAAACCATGCACATCTAGATAGGTGTCTCTCTAGTGAGGTGTATGATCAAGCACGTAATTTGGGGGCATATATAAGGTTTTGCATATGCAAAACAGACAAGCACCTGTGAGCCTACTTTCTGATTGGAAATCAAGCCCATCATATTTGAGAACAATATTTCTACTCGATCGCTCATCAGGTTTTTGTTGCCCACGTTCAGACTATATTGTGAAGGGAGCCCAGGCTAGTTGTTTGCACCTGCTTATCTCACTTCTGGAAAGGATATCCTGGGTCAAGAATAACATCCTTTCCATTTACTGTTCCTTTAATGTTAAGATATTGATAAGACTTTAATGTAATTTACTATATATTTCAGTGTGAAGGTAAATTGAGATATTTCAAGGTCATTCAGCAGCCTATGTCAGAAGGACTTTGAAATTTCCAAATGTATGTGCCAACATGTGCCTTTAAGCCACAGCTCTTGGTTGGTGCATTGGCCATTGTAGCAGGAGCTTGCAAGGTGTTGTCTGATGCAGGCACAGTTCCACCGGGGTGAAAAGGAATAGGACCAATGACACACTCCTTGAAAGTGTGCATCTTGTTCTTTCTTTGTGCATAGGACCATAGATCCATCTTCCTATACACACCCTCTACCTGCCTTTGAGAACTGTACTTCTGTAATAAGCAATAGCCTAGGGAAGTACTTGTAGTCCCAGGGCACAAAAATTAAGATGGTGTCCAGCCCTTTCACAGTCACACAAATGAGAAGACTCTGTATGACCCCTTTCCACTTCTTGTATACTAATTCGGGACAAGGGCAATCTAGGTTTAACCTTGTACTTTTGGACAACTCAACTAGCAACAGCTGCCATGAGGTTATGACTGTAGCTGACTGTAAATGGATATGAATGGATTCACACAGCAGTAGAATGTTAATCCTTATTCTTTACTTCATATTCAGGCTGTGATTGCATACAACAACCAGCTGGGACTATAGATAACCCAGTAATATTCATATTTTGGAGCATTTGGGGGAAATTTTAAAAATATTGTAGTACATGAAATAGCACATGGGTGGTACTGGTACTGTGTATCTAGCATTTCAAGCAGGAATGTTAGTACTGTATTCAAACAATGTCCCTTGTTAAATTCTGCAGAGACATGGAGCGTTAATCCAGGTAAAATAAAAAAAACCTCCCAATTTAAAATATAATTTATTATCAAGACATTTGTATTAAAAATAATCTTCAGGACCACATGAAGATGATTTTTTCTCCCTTTTTTTGCCTTTGGAAACCATTCTTGTAAA
Organism: Emys orbicularis; assembly: GCF_028017835.1. Classification (NCBI taxonomy): domain Eukaryota; kingdom Metazoa; phylum Chordata; order Testudines; family Emydidae; genus Emys; species Emys orbicularis. Next base: position 44,468,184 of record NC_088687.1, on the reverse strand, counting down.
TAACTTCCCCATATGGCGGTTTGTGTCTAGAACATACAAAATATTACAAGGTGTGTGTTAAGTACCTAAACAAAATTCTCAGTTGTAATCTGTCATTCAGATTAGATCCTGGATTAGAGAACAAGAATAGGTTTTAGTCTCAAGTAGTATGGCGGGAGGGAGATTATCCCATTCAAAGATTATGGGATCAAGGAAACAGCAAAATATCAGTAAAGTACAGAAAGAGAACCCCGTGAAGAAGAAAAATATAGGGCAAGGTCCTCAGCTTGTGGAAATTGGCATAGTTCCTTTGGATGTACATGTAGTGAATGTCATGCTTTTTTTTTTTTTTTTTTGACATATTCATATCAGGCCTATTATCTGAAAGAAGACCTGAGATTGAATGTTCTTCTATTATTGACATGAAGGAATTATATTACTGAGATGAAAGAAGTCACGATATTTAACAGTTTGAGAACACATCATGAACAGAAGCCATGTAAATAAATATTTATAGCCTGTAGTATTTTACAAATGCTGCTTGGACCACAAAGTACAGAAAAGAGACTTTGTGCTACTCAAGGGCCACAGAGAGCTTTGTCTCCACATACTGAACTCTGATGTATAAGGAGCACATGAGACAAACATAGCACACCTGTGGGGACGCCCCCCCCCCCAATTGAAAGACCCTCCACAGCTTCAGGTTTTGCAACCTATCAGAACTAGATACACTTGCAATTACTCAGTGCTTGAGGATTTGAGTATCTGCGTGTGGACATGATCGGCTAGTTGCTTAAGTAGCCATTTGCTCACATTATTGTGCATTTGCACACATTACATATACAGTTGTGCATGCCTAACTCTCACAAGCTGGCCCCATTTGTTTTTTTAACATTTCTATCTTTTTTTGTCCTTCCCATCTGTGCCTCAGTACTTCAGGTAAGCAAGGACAAAATTTGGAATTAAATTAATTGAGAAAAGTGCGTTTTGTTAAACTTAATAAGCATATGTGTGATTTCTAAAAACATGTTCTTGCCTTACTACAGATAACAGCAACTTACCGGTACTAAAGAGTAGTTTAGTCTACTTTAGCTTCTGTTCAAACACCAAAAGTCCTCTCTTTAGTATACAGGCAATGTGTGATGCAGTTATGGTCTCATCGCATAATGTAGAACATCTGGGAGAATTGCCACTTGTCAAGCCAATCAGGACCCTGCTGACAGACAGAGAGTGTGCATTATAATGAAATGCCATTCCACAGCTGTTCACAGAATTAATTTCCCTGCAGAATTTTCTAATTAGTTGGCTCTTTCCAGCCCATTCCCCACAGAGGAAACAGAAAGGAAGCAAAAGGCTAACACCTGCTCCTAAAGCTGTGGATGGGGGAAAAAAAACATTTGAGGGGTGACATATACAGTAAGTACTTAGGCACTAGAAAGTCTCCCATCTACCCAGCTGCAGGGATGAAGTAAATCTGTTTGGAAGCTTAATGGAGATTCTTTTGGGGGGAAGAATTTCCAGTGGTTGAAATTCCAGACAGTTAACCACATTACTGAGAGGAAAATAAAGGATTTGTTCAAGTGTTGTTAAAACATTGTCCTAACAAAAAAAGCATGACCTGCAGGGAAAGGAAGAAAGATGGATGAATCAAGACCATTAAGATGATTTTATATGCAGCTTGAGCAATTACCGGTAGATCACTTTTGATATTTTTAATTTCTTCAACGATTTAAAATGAAATAACCCAAAACCACAATTTTGTTGTAATGCAGTATATGATACTTCCAGAGGAGTAACAACTAGAAATGTATAATGCATGCTTAGATAAAGTGAATCATAATAACAAAAGGAATAACTTAGGTATTTGTTGTTTACAAGTATGCACCTGTGGACTGTACAGGAATAATTAATGCTGAATATTTTAGAAAATGTAGCATCCGTGAAAACAACAACTCTGGCATAATTCAGAGGGTTTCCTTGAAACACATCCATGGACTACACTTTGCAATTCAAAGTATGCATAAGGCAAGCCATTTATACTGAGTTTGCAAAGAAATATTGTTGTTACAGGGTAGACTATACAAACTTAGATTAAACTTTTTTACTACAGTTTAAAAAATAATACATGATCAATTTCAACACATTTCCACATTATCTTTATATATAATTTATATGGAAATGTTCATTTTAAGACCTTATAAAGTGCATTTCAATAAGAGTTTATTTTTATTTGTTTTTATGTAACTACATTTGTGTTTTTTTTCTTTTGACCCAGTGCTATTTTTGAGTTAGGCCCTGATCCTAGAAAGACTTATGCATTAGTTTGTAACTAAAGACCTTCTTTTTAACCCTACAAAATCACCTAAACTTTTATACAGATAATAGCTGATGCATCCTTGTGCAAAATGTTTCCCCAATGTTGCTTTAAGGTTACTGAGTTCAAAAAGCTAACATTACCCATAACAAAAGGTAATTGTAAGATTCCAGTGCATGAAGGGTTAACTTTATGCTTCAAAATGTTCCATTTCAATTATTTCTCACATTTTAGTTTGTTTTCCTTTATTTTGGAAGAGTTTAGGTTTGTTGTTTTTTATTGGATGAGTGGATTTTTTTTCTTGGTGGGAATAATAACATGTGATTAGTTTTCCAATAATTATTTCACATACCAGGTTCAGGTTTTCTGAGTTTAGAAAATGTGCTGTAAATTAGACAGTTGGGTTTTGGATAAGCAGACACAGTGAGGGGCAAAAACTGAAGGTTCTGATGCAACTTTTGAAAAAAATGTGGAGATAAAAGAAAAGGCAGCTAGTAGTGCTTATAGAGAAGACTTGGCAATATGCCCTGGTATTGCAAATATCTGTTTGTGGGAAATTGGGGGATGAGTGAAGGGCAGAAGCTATGGCCGCTTACCGTCTCCCTCCTACATAGTGGTAATGAACTGGCTTTTACAATGTGTCTCTAGTTATTTGAATTGGTATAATTGTTTGAATTATATTTGAGGAGAGAGTTTCACAGCCTCCCCCCCCTAAAAAAGTTGGTGTCTAACTGCCATTGAAATTCAGTGGGCGTTGGGTTCCTAACTCCATTTGTGGCTTTCAAATCTCCACTTATTTCTGGTCTCAGCTGCACCTGTCTGTTTTTCTACCACTGTTTCTCTTTTAGCCGCAAGGCTTAAGGTGGAAGGGGATAAATCTCTTACTTCTAATGAATATGGGGCTGAAATTCCTCCATGACACAGCTGAAGTTATTTTATAATTGTTTTGTTTCTGTAATAATACTTTGTAATGTAGGAACATTTCTCTTTTGAATTAGAATCTATGTCCCAACCCATGTTCTATACTTTATTAGAATATTTCAAACTTCCTAAATGGTCTCTATATAGTGGGTGACATTTTACTACAAAAAACATTCCCTAATTTTTGAAGTAATAGATATTACTTAGATGGCTTTGTCATGAAAATGTCTATTATTATCCCATGTTATAGGCAGAACTGGGAGCATTGGCCCATTATTAAGATTGCCCAATACTTCCGACTATAAGATCTGTTTTCAGTTGTTTATAGCTTTGCCAGAATTTAACAGTTTGGGCTGAAATTTTCTATGCCAGGTGTTTGCCTCAAGCTATGTCAGGGTGAGCCTTTTGCTTTCCCTGTAAAAATACGCCCAAATATAATCGTTATAACCCTTTGAAAAATAGAGGTTCAAATATACTCAGCAGAGTCTTCTCCAATGTTAACAGCAAAATTATCTGAAGATTCCAGTTTCACTGAACATGCTTGAGTTCCTGTGTGTTACAGGATGCCACATGCGCCATCCCCACAGAATGATTGATCATGTTCCCTCCAGCCAAGGGGTACAGGGTTGAAGCCATACTTACCCTGTAATGGCTGCTCTGGCCAGAATGGGACTCAGCATTGGAACTGAGAGTCGGGAGTCTGTGTCTTCCATGCTGTCATGACCCCCCCTTGGATACCCAGGCAGTGTGGAGGAGGAAGTCATCTGATTTGAATGCAAAAGAGACAAAAGATAGACTGGGTGGAGGGTGAGACTGGGACTGGATGGGGGAGAGAAACTAGGACTGGCACCAGGTGGGCAATTAGACTGGGACTGTTAGCCTGGGTTGGGAGGGGAGTCTGGAATTGAGCACCAGGAGGGGAGGAGGAAATTATGGGATTGGCTGGGGAGAGAGCCTGGAATTAGATGTCAGGGAGAGAACACTGAGATTGGATGAGGAGCTCAGAGACATGGAGGAAGACTGGGACTAGCTGGACAAGGAGACCGGAACAAGGAGCTAGAAGCGGGGGGTGCCACATTAGGAGCTGTGGAAGGAGACTGAGATTTGAGGAGGAGCCTGTTGAGGGAGACTAGGACTCTAGCAGTTGGGGAAGAGGAGGGATGAGAGAATTTGCACAAGGATCTGGGAGAGGGGACCTGGGACTGGCTGGGCAAGGAGATGGACTGGGTGTTGACAGGGAGATTGGGGGTCAGACATTAAGCCTAGAGAAGGAGACTGGGAATGGTTGAATAAGGAGACTGGGACAAAGAACCATGGATGGAGAAGAGATGGGACAGGGACATATTTTCTTGTGTACCATACATATGTACAGTAGTTTAGTTCATTAAAGGCTTCATCCTATTAATTGAAATCAGTATCAAGACACCCATTGACTTCAATGGCACAATATCAGGTTCTAAAATTATATTCTACAGTTTAAGCACTATTACATGTGGGGATTATTTATTGTATCTATGTGAATGGAAACCTATTATTTGCAGATCCTATTAGTTGAGTGGGTTTAGGGGTGTAACCATGCCCTGAATAACTAGGGTACGTAAACTCCTCAGCCCTCAAGCATAAACTCAGTTTATTTGCGTAACATTTAAATTACCTACTGCTTATTCAAACGTAAGTGCTTGCCCGACAGGACATGAAAGCAATGAGTTGACAGTAAAGGAGACATATAGCTCCTTAATGATATGGGATGTGGCTGCCAGGTCATTTACATTGATACATTTTATCTTATTTTACATAATATTTTTATGCAGTCAAAATGAATAAAAAGATAATTTGGATTAGCTGGTGGATTATTTCTGTAGACTTGTTAATCATTTGACTGAACTGACCTGTTTTAATCGTAAAACATCATTTACATTTTATCACAGGCTAGAAATTATTTGAAGTGTTGTCTTGTTTTAAATCCACTCATAATAGGGATTTGGGGTGTCTTTAATCTAAACTATATGAGTAGAACAAAGGGAAAAAGGAAAAAATCAGAGAACTGAACTTTTGTGAGGTATATAATTGTTGTTGTAGACAATGATTGTACTTTGTGGAATAAATTATTTAACAGGTCTTTTCCAGCTCTATTTTCTATGATATCAGTCACTTCTCAGCAAACACAAAAGTTACCACCTTGCAAAACAAATTGTAATCAAATTGGATAGGTCAGTAATGGTATAATAGTGACTTACACATCAAGAATACTGATAATGGGCCCAATTTTACTACTGTCACACATAGTGAGCAATATTGTACTCTGCAAATAGTCCAAGTGATTTACCATCGATGGGTATTATTTATCATGTGTAAAGGTTGCAGAATCTTTTCTTCAGTAGGGAGGAATAAATTTAACAAAATCTAGGTTATAGTTTTGACAAATATTAACCATAGGGTTGCCAACTTTCTAATTGCAGAAAACTGAATACCCTTGCCCCTCACCCTGCCCTGCCCCTTCCCCAAGGCCCCACCCCCACTCTATCTCTCCTCCCCTGCTCACTCGCTCATTTTCACTGCAAGGCTCAAGCAGGCACCAGGATAAGGCCAGGAGCTGCAACAGTTTGAATGTGGGAGATGGAATAAGAGATTATTGCTGGAGCTTGATTTTTCTTGCCTTCACCCAACTGTCCTGGGAGGGGATCCAGTAGTGCTGCAGCCACTGACTGACTCCTTCCATGCCTGATAATGAGCTGTGTAGCAGGGGGGGGAAGTGACGCTGTTCCATGTTTAATGACTAGTTAAATTGTTTAAATGTATGCTTTAATAGACAATATATGCAATGTGGACAAATTAATGTTATGGGAGTCAATGTTAACATTTCCTGACAATTATATTTAAATATATAACCTTAATATTGCATTGATATTATTTTATAGCTCTTTAATGTTAAGAAGGTGAGGTTGCATAAAATGTAATTCATGCTGCAGAAACTGACCCCTCCCTATTTTACCATCCTGCTAACCAATAGATTTTCTGGTGTTCTTTGTTTCAAGCTTTTTCAATCTGTACTGTGTCCCAGATTTGTCCCAAAGAAGTTTGAGAGGAAACATGTTAGAATGGTCACACAACGCATGACCACCTGTCCTTTGTTTGGTGCCCAATGGTCCACATTACACATCAAATTAATAAATATTGTCTCGTATACACCAATAATCACGCAAAGGATTGTACACTGTAATATAATGAGTTATTTGTATATGACTGTGTCACAAACAAAACATTAGGGAGGTGCCCTTAAAAATAAACTTTCTCCTATAATTTCCAAGATGTCCTTTATTTGAAATATAAAGAGTCTGTATATGGACGTGAGAGAGATTATCATAGCCGGGGACTAGCTCTTCTGTTTCCTGGCCACTGGGAGCTGCAGAACCAGCGCTCAGGGTGGCACCAACATAAGAGCCAGAGGAACATGCCGCCGCTTTCCGGGAGCCATGTGGAGCTGGGAAGGGAGCCTGCCTTAGCCCTGCTGTGGCCAACCGGACTTTTAGTGGCCCAGTTAGGGTGACCAGATGAGATGAAGAAAATATCGGGACACGGGGGGGGGGGGGAGGCAAAAAAAAAAAAAAAAGCCGAGTGCTGCCGGTCAGCTGTGCTGACCGGAGCTGCCAGGGTCCCTTTTTGACTGGGTGATCTGGTCAAAAACCAGCCACCTGGCAAACCTAGATGGACATGGTATGAGAACCTGAAATCTGTATCAAGCAATGTCCCCCTCATATCATACCAGAAGAGCCTTTGCTCTTGAATCTTATCAGTAGAAGATTGGTAAAGGGAAAGGGCAATAGTGACATCTCACATTCCAAGGATGGGCTCCAGAAGCATAAAGCTCCTTTTTACCCAGTTCAGATGACCCTCTTCTGCTAACTGCTGTTGGAGTGGGCCCAGGACCATGTGCTCTTCTGGATTAACATTATTAAAAAATTGTCATTTATATGAACCTCAGCATGTGGGCCACAGTGCCAAACCTGCAAAATTCCCAGAAGTTTGCTTCTGTAGTACATTCAAATATTGCCTATTTGGGAGTCCTCTGATCTCTCCAGACTTCTAGTTAAAGAGGGTCGGGGCGGAAAGTACCTTTACAATTTTGGGCATCAGCTAAAAGGGCAATAGCAAATATTAAAACAAATAAATACTGTAGAAGTGAGGAAAAAGCTATATAACTACTGCTTATGTTCTAGGACTGCAGCAAAGTAAGACCTTGCTATACTCATTAGACTGGATAATCTGGCCTGTTTGTTTCAGTTTACAATTAAAGTGATCACAGCTTGGCATAGGGGAGCATGTATTGACAGGTACTATTAGTCACACTAATACTGTATATCTTGATCTATCTCTAATAACAATTCCCATATACTGGAAATAATTTGGAGAACTGGGAGACTAGTTAGTGCTACTCATCAGGCATGATGGAATTTGGGATTCTGAAAGGTGGGATGCTTTTTGGGATGGGAGCTGATATTTATCAGTTGAACCTTGCTCAAAATAATGATAAAGTGCCTAGATAGCGCTAGCAACTTTTTGGTTAGCCTTCTTGGCAGGCAGTTACTTTAGTCAACTGGGGGTCCTCTTTCCCTTTCTCCTGTTGAAGCTGTTGTACCCAGGGCTTCCCACACTCCTGTGATTGCCATAACCAACAGGCTATGGAGCAATCTCTCACTGGCTCACTGAATAACTAGTTATTTTATAAAAAGTGAAACAGTTACATCAGGGGAGATGGCAAGAGCCCAATCCCAGAGTACTCTATAACCCAGTGGTTAGAGCATTTGCCTTGGAGATTTGTGTTCAAATCTCTACTGTGCATCAGACAGAGTGTTTGAACCCAAGTCTCCCACTTCCTGGGTGAGTGCTTTAACCACCTGGCTATTGGGTAAAAAGAGGCACTACCTTATCATTTATTTAGTATGATTATTTTCAAGAAAAGACTGACTTAGCTTAGGGGCCTAAGTCCAGGAGACGTTTTACAGCTGTGAATCCCAGGTGAAGTGAAGCACCTAACTCCCTTTGAGGGGTGGGGTTAGGCCTCTCCCCTCGCCTCAGTATTTTCTATTGGCGAGTTTAGGTGGCTCCCTGTTCAACTTGCTGACTTTTGTGAATGCCATTCTTTGGTGTCTAGCTTTCCTCATGCATTGTATAGGAACTCTATGCACTTAACAAGGGTTGTGTATTCCAGTAGACAGCAGGGCACCTAAAAGTTAGGCATTGCAATCTTGAGTCTAAGCCCCCTTGGTGGATCCAGCTGCTTATCATTTTAAGCAGTGTGATTGTTTTATATTAGGCCAGCCCCTAACTACTTTCCAGAAGGAAAGGGAGGAGAGAAAAGCAAACTTCACTAATGTCTAACACAGGGGTCGGCAACCTCTGGCACGCGGCTCACAAAGGTAAGCACCCTGGCGGGCCAGGCCAATTTGTTTACCTGCCACGTCCGCAGGTTCGGACTATCGCAGCTCCCACTGGCCGCGGTTCGCCACTCCAGGCCAATGGGGGCTGCGGGAAGCGGCGCGGGCCGAGGGATATGCTGGCCGCAGCTTCCTGCCGCCCCCATTGGCCTGGAGCAGCGAACCATGACCAGTGGGAGCCGCGATCGGCCGAACCTGCAGACGCGGCAGGTAAACAAACTGGCCCAGCCCACCAGGGGGCTTACCCTGGCGAGCCGCATGCCAGAGGTTGCCGACCCCTGGTCTAACATCACTGATGGACCAGCCCATTTCTCCCTCTGTGGGAGAAACATGGCAGTGGTTTCTATCAGGCTACTGTATTTAAGATAGAATTTCCATGGCAAAGGCAATTTGCATCCCTCATCCAGGTATTTAATATTTGTGTAATCAAAGTGTCTCCCCAGCTTTCACATCAGTGGTTTCTGAGGCTGCTGATACTACTAATAGTGTTTAGTAGGAGTTCTGCTCTCCCTTGCTTCTGGGTCAAGCACTATGCTCCTGGGCCCCAGTATCTTTGGGCAGACAGCTTATGACAAGGGTAGTTAATAGGCAGAGTGTGGGTCAAATCTGGCCTGCCAGATACTTTTGAATAGACCCCAAATTACTTTTAGGTACTTATTGTTATTTTTTTATTATTTTCTCTGGAGTCTGAACCTTGACCAAGAAATTTGGACCTTGATAACAAATAATTGGCTACCCCTGACTTATGACATGTCACTACTTTCTCTCCTCTTGTCTGTCTCAACAGATCACTGATGTGATCCCTCATGGGGACGGATTAACTACCAATATCCCAAACAGCTCCCTCAGTGCAGCCCTAGCCCTGTAAATAAGTGACCCCTGCATTGCAGATTTTGTCCTTGTAGAAAAAGCAGGTGACTATAACAAGTATATAATAGATTTGTTTATAGATTTCTGCTACTCTAAATAAGGCACTTTCATTGACATTTAGATTTTTCACCCTTGCTATTAAACCTCATATTTCACACACATACACAGAAGACCAGGTTTGGTTTCCATGAATGGGCCACAGTATGTTTTCTTATGTTATTCAATCTCATACAGGCGCCCATCCAAACCAAGCACTAAAATAAAACATGGCTTCTTTCCCTGGGAAGGTTTCACAGCCCTACTATCCAACTTTCTCCCCTACCACAAACACACACACATAATTGTGCAATAGCCTAGGAAGGAAGGGTGAGATCAGAGCTGTGACTGTGGACATCCTGACATGGGGATCTGGCAGCTATTCAAAACAAACACAATTAGAGGACTTACCCTTGCATGAAGTATTTGCTTTCTTTATAGTCACCAGCCTTAACCTCTAGGAATTCTTACGAATCAGATACAGTGTTCCTTGAGGAGGGCAAGCCGCCTCAAGCTTCTGCCTCTTGCATTACCCAACATAGTGAAGGGGGGGAGGGGGGAACTCACATAGTGTACAACTTCCCTAAGTGAGATAATTTCAAGTGAGAGAAGCTGTCATTTTTTAAAGGAATTTTCTCAGAGTTTGGGGCTCAGAAAGCACTGCCAGGATTCAACCAGCAAAGATCTCATCACATTGTATTTGAAAGTGGCTATGATAATGATCTCAGTCTCTCACTCCCTCCCCATACTATCTTCAGCAGCAACTAAACGTAACACAAAATGTCAAAATTCACAATATACGTGAAAATAGGGGACTTGCGTGAGTTCCAGGCCCCACATTTTATTAGTCTTTTCTGACAGCTGTGACATCACAGAATGATCGCAGGGCTTTGTGAGACCTAAAAGAGAATTCTAGGATATGCCCGCATATTTTATGAGAGGAGAATAAAAGAGCTTGGCTTGTTTAGCCTAGTGAAACAGAGGCTGAGAGAGGCTATGATTGCTCTCCGTAAATATAACAGGGGGTAGATAGCAGGGAGAGAGAAAAGCTATTTAAACTAAATGAAAATTTTGGCACAAGAACAATGGCTATAAACTGACCATGAATAAATTTAGGCTGGAAATTAGAAAGAGGTTTCCAACCATAAGAGGACTGAGGTTCTGAAACAGCCTCCCAGTAGGAATAGGGGGGGAAACAAATTATCTAACTCCATCTTAATACTAGTTAAGTCTATGTACAAGACTATATGATAGAGTTGTCTGTGGTAGCAGGAGACTGGACTCAATGACCCAGGAGGTCCCTTCCAGTCCTTATTTTCCTATGTCAGCTCAATAGACATACACACACATGATTTTTGACAATCTGGCCTTTTGTGTAAATGGGGTTACAATTAAATAGGGATACAAATCCTAAATAATGAATATGCAAATATTTTAGCAGGATTATATTACCAGCTTCCTGGCCAAGAAAACCATATTAAGCATGCAAAGGGTACTGGTTGCTAGCTTCACAAAGAAACCTAGGTGTCACGATGCTCAGCACCACCATGCCTAACTTTTAGGCACCTAGAAAATCACTGGGACTCTCAAAGCCTGAGTTTGTTGTGCAGGCTCTCTGTACAGTGACTGGGAAGAGAGAGGTGCCTCAGAATGGGAGTCACAAAAAACACCCACCCAAGCCAGGTAATGGGAAATGCCAAGGCGAAGAGAGAGACACCTAAATCCAAGAGGTGATGCCCTTGGCTCAGGATTCTCAGCTGAAAATCTTCTCTTGGGGTTAGGTACCTATACTGCTTTTGGGGGGGGGGGAAGAAGGGAGGAAGAGAGGAAGAGCTCCTGAATAATTTTAGCCCAGTGGTTAATGTATTCATCTGTGAGACACCCAGTACCTAAGAAGGAGAAGGAATTTGAGGAGGGATGTGCCACCTCTCAGGTGAGTGCCCTAGTCACAGGGCTATGGAATATTTTGATGCAGTCTCTCCTGTTGAACCATTTCCACTGTGAATCAATAAACAGTCAGAGAATGATGTTGTAACCTAGTGGTAAAGGCACACACCCAGGATGTGGAGAACCAGGATCCCATCCCCTTGCTCCAATGCCTTTTTAAAAATATGTAGTCAGAGCTGAACTTTCACAGGGAGTGATTGTCAGAGCACCACATCAGAATATCCCATAACCCAGTGACTAAGGCACTTTACCTGAGAGATGGTAGATCCCTGCTCAAATCTTTCTTCCCCCTTTGGCAGTGGGGTGACTTTAATTGGGGATCTCCTACATTCCAGGTGAGTACATTAACCACTGCATTAAGCTCCTCCTGCTGCTATTTTCGGCAAGCTCGTCTATAGATGCCTGATCCAGTACACAAGCTCTGAGTATGCTTACTGGATGGTGCCTCATAGGCAAGTTAAATGGAGGAATATCTATCTTCCCCGGGTTTGTGCATCTGGGGCTTCCGAGTCTGGATGCCTGGTGGGGGGAGGGCTGCAGGGCATAGGCACAGACACAGAAAGATAGGTGCCTAGTGAACTTTTACTACAAAAATATATGTGTTGAGCCAATCTGAGCTCCTACAGTGTTCAGTGGCAGCGGTGTGGGCTGCAGTAGGGCCTGATTCTGGGACTTAGGCACCTAACTGCCACTTTAGATGCCTAAGTCCTTCTGTGAATGTAGCCCTGAATTTTTCAGAGAGGCAACTAATAAAACACTAATAATAGGCAAGGCTAGGATTTAGACACGGAGGTCATGGAAGTCACGGAATCCATGACTTCCAGCGACCTCCGTGACTACAGCCTGCGGCGGTTGGGAGCTGCAGGGTCCCTGGCCGTCCATGGAGGCAGGGAGGTGCAGAGTACCCCCGCTGCCTCTGGTGGTCCCTGGAGCTCCAAGCCGTTGCAGGCAGTGGGAGTATTCCACAACTCCTAGCCCACACAAGTGGCGAGGAACCCTGCAGCTCCTGGTTGCCATTCATGGTGGGGAACCCCGCAGCTCCCAGCTGCTGTGGGCGGCGGGGGAATCCCCAAGCTCCCAGCCACTGCGGGCCCCTGGAGCTGCAGGCAGCAGGGATACCACGCAGCTCTGGTCTGCTGTGGGCGACAGGGGCAACCCACAGCTCCCATCCTCCATGGGTGGCGGGGGGACCCCCGGAGCTGCAGGCACTGGGGATACCCCACAGCCCCCAACTTCTGCAAGTGGCAGGGGCCTCTGCAGCTCCCAGTCATGGGTAGCAGCGGACCCTGAAGCTCCAACACCCAACCCACATTGGGGGGGGGCCCTAGAGCTCCTAGCCGCTGTGCAGCTGGCCCGCTTCAGGGGGTATGGGGACCTGCTGATCCCCATTTTGTCACAAATATTTTTAGTAAAAGTCACGGACAGGTCATGGCTTCCGTGAATTTTTCTTTCTTGCCTGTGACCTGTCCCTGACTTTTACTAAAAATATCCAAGGCAAAATCTTAGCCTTAATAATAGGTGACTTCATCTACCCCCATATAAACTAATCAGCTGTCACAAGAGAACAAGGGTTAGAAAAGCAAATTATTTATACCTTTGATGATTGTAGCTACTTCTAAAGTGCATACGAGGAGAGGTTATTCTCAGCTTAATCCTAACTAACACAAAGGGATTCAGTGAAGAAATACCGTGCTACCACAAGACTAAAGGCTGGCAGAGTTTTTATGTGGACTGTACAAAAACACCTGAAGTCTTGCCAATTAATGTAGAATGAAACAAGGGAAAGGGTAAGACTAACTATACAATCCCGCCAAAATGTCAGGCTACCTCTAGAACCACTCAGAAAGGTGGGCAAGTTTGTTTGTCTAATACCTAAACTGCTTTTTCAACAAGAAAACCAAAACTCTCTTGACACATGTAAGCCACAGCTTTACAGCTGTAGGAAAAACATGACATTTTTGTAGTTTTAGCAGGCTTCACAAGAGATCACATGCATTTTTCCTTTGTTAGTGAGGCTGTAGAATGTGTAATGTACTTTGCTTAGAAAGAACAAAGGAGAGTGGTTTGGGGGTAGGCGGAAGGAGGTGTAGAGAATGCAAAAATGTAAGAAGTCTGAACCAGGTCAGAACAAGGTGCTCCTACAAATATGCACAACGCTGTCTAGTCCTAAAAGGAAAAACTTAGCAACTCGTGGGTTGCCAAAATGGGCATAATAATCCTCTAACCTCTATTGGATGAAAGTGTTGCATCTTTAGCCTGAAGTACAGGAAGTTATTGCACTGGAAATATTTTGTTAAATGGTCAGAATCTGTGGTTCTGGTAGTGTAAAAGGGCAATAAAGCAGTCTTAAATTACATGGACTCCTATCTTAAAATGGTATAAAGGTAAAAAATGAATAATGCCCAAAATGTTTCCTTTAAATGTTAATGATCACAAATCTAAGCAAAGATGTTCATGTATATTATTCAAATACAACATTGCAGACATGCAGGGAGTCTGTCACTTAAGCATATGTACAGCAAAATGCCATGCTTAACTAATTTGTAAGATGGATATTAAAGCATTGATATAATTAAGTAATACATGGTGGCATTGGTGGGTCAAATTTGCTCCTCACGTAGCTCTGTTGGTTTCAACAGACCTACACTAGTCAAGCATTTGTCCCAATGTCAAAAATCAGCAACAAATTATAAATGGTTCCTGGTCTTGACTTATTGTATCTTCATTTCTAAAAAGCACAACATAAATCTACAGCCCTGTATCCAGCAGTAATTGAAATACATCAAGTAAATGCTCTTTAATGCATTCCAAATGAATAAAGAGAGGTTTTTTAATCTATCAATGCTTATAAAAGAGAATGTTACTTTCCCCTTCTTATCCAGAACCACACTTAATTGAAAGGATCAGTTTCTAAATCAACTGGTGCGGCCCTGCACATGCATCCCCTTTGCACCTCTTCCTTCTTATGTCTTCAGTGCTTTTATTAACATTAGTGACTTATCCAAATATTAGAATGTTTGACTGCCAGGAAGCTTATCAACTGCAGTTTTTATGGGCTGTTTAATGATGGAAACAGGAGGAGTTGGAGCTCCCTCCCCACCTCCCTCGATATGGAAGTCTTCAAGAAGCCATGGAATGTGCTCTCTGGTATTTTTGGTATCTTTAAAGTGTCAAGAGAGCAGAATTTCTCTTGTCAGTTGTCACAGTGTGACTCACAATTAGAGCCATCTGCTCTGCATTCACCTCCCTAGGGGCATCACTCATTTTTCACCAACTTCCTGTTGTTGACAGCACAGTTCCTCCCTGTATCACTCTACACCAACATCCATGCTCCGCCAAGACATTGCAACAGGCTTGAACAGATTTTCCTTGAGAAACCTTTTACTTGTTTTGCTAGTGATTTTTTTAAAAAATACACGTTGTTGAGAAACCCTTTAAACACCAGAGGCTAGGATATTCTAAGGAACCAAATGAAACTGATTTTCAGTGGGACTTGGTTATCTATATCCATTAGCCGCTTTTGAAAATCCCAGCCTTAATCTGCGTTCCACTAGTAAAGTGAAACACTAATTGTATTAAAAATATTTTTAAACAATTGAAAAAATGGATTAATAAATTATTTTGCTAAATATTATTCAGTCATGTGCCGCGCTTGTCAAATAATGACAAAAGCAGTTGTGCATATTTTACTGGGGTGGAGGGCAGGAGAATCCCATAAAATTTGTTCCATAAATTATTCATAAATAATTCCACCAGATCTGTCCTACAGTGACTGTTCATGAGAATGTAACATTGATGGAGATATAAAAGAAAAAGTCTTTAAAAGATGCATTCAGGTACTCAGCTCAGATAAATGCATACAATTAGCAGCAGCCCATAGAAGTTGCATCTGAAAAAAAATTTGAGTTAGAACTGCAAAGAATTTGCTCAGAGATGCAAATTCTCCTGCTCAAGCCATTTTAAAATCATGAGGGTTTATATATAAATCCTCTCTCTTCTTATGAGCCTTAAAATACTAATGTGCTAATAGGGCTGTCATGCTGCATAGTTCAGGTGAACAGTCATAAAACAGGAAGGTTTTCACTTCTTGTGCTGATATTTTTTCCAGTACCGTCTGGTTTCAAGTAGGCTAAGGATACTGAGTTTAGGTTAACCCCAGAGTCAATGGGGCCTATAGGGTCCATGGGTTCTGCTTCTGTCATAATACTATACTGTTTGCAGTGTTGTTGTAGCTGTATTGGTCCCAGGATATGAGAGAGACAGGGTAGTTGAGGTAATATCTTTTATTAGACCAACTTCTGTTGGTGGAAGGTACAAGCTTTCAAGCTACACAGAGCTCTTCACCAGATCTGGGGAAGGAAGCAGAGCATCGGAGCTAAATACAAGTAGAGACAAGTTGTTAAGCCGAAGGGGTAACACATTTTGAAGGCGGTCAGTAGAAATAGGCAATTGGAGGTTAGCTTGTTATGCATAAAGGTTTGAAGTGGGCAATTAAGGGTAGCAGGGAGTGTTGTTGTATGGATACTAGTTTTATGTCTTCTGTTAAGTCCATGGTTTTTGGTGTCTAGCAGAGTTCTGAGTTTAAGTTCCCAGGCTCACCTTTTGAAAGGTGTAGGTTTCCTTTGAGGATGAGTAGTAAAAGATCAGATATGGAGTGATCTCTTTGTGAAAAGTGTTCACTCACAGGTGATATGGTGTTTTTATCTTGTATCATTTTTCTGTGAGTTTATTCAAGAATGTAATGATTTTCTGGTTTCAACCACCACATCATTTTTATTGGTGCATTTGATGCACCGATTGAGTTATACCACGTGTTACGATGGGCATGTGTAAGCCCAATGATGAAAGTTGTGTTGTGTAGGGTATTGATTCATCATAGTACTGGAGACATCTACAGGTTTTTCATCTGTCCAACTCAAAGTGGCACCAGACCTTGCCAAAACAACAGATGTAAAATCTGCTGACATATCTCCACTATTACAATGATCAATACCCCCACAACACACCATTCAAGGTCATGGGTCCTACACATTCTTATTACAACATGTGGCATATCTGCAAGAGCTTGAAAGTGTATATCTTCTACCAACAGAAGTTGCTTTAATAAAGGATATTACCTCACCTGTGATCAGGAAGAGTCAGTATGGATTCACCAAGGGCAAGTCATGCCTGACTAACCTAATTGCCTTCTATGACGAGATAACTGGCTCTGTGGATGAGGGGAAAGCAGTGGATGTGTTATTCCTTGACTTTAGCAAAGGTTTTGATACGGTCTCCCACAGTATTCTTGCCAGCAATTTAAAGAAGTATGGGCTGGATGGATGGACTACAAAGTGGATAGAAAGCTGACTAGATTGTCGGGCTCAAACAGGTAGTGATCAATGGCTCCATGTCTAGTTGGCAGCCGGTATCAAGCGGAGTGCCCGAAGGGTCGGTCCTGGGGCCGGTTTTGTTCAATATCTTCATTAATGATCTGGAGAATGGCGTGGTTTGCACCCTGAGCAAGTTTGCAGATGATACTAAACTGGGAGGAGTGGTAGATACACTGGAGGGTAGGGATAGGATACAGAGGGACCTAGACAAATTAGAGGATTGGGCCAAGAGAAATCTGATGAGGTTCAACAAGGACAAGTGCGGAGTCCTGCACTTAGTACAGAAGAATCCCATGCACTGCTATAGACTATGGACAGAATAGCTAGGCAGCAGTTCTGCAGAAAAGGACCTAGGGGTTATAGTGGACGAGAAGCTGGATATGAGTCAACAGTGTGCCCTTGTTGCCAAGAAGGCTAATGGCATTTTGGGCTGTATAAGTAGGAGCATTGCCAGCAGATCGAAAGACATGATCATTCCCCTCTATTGGACATTGGTAAGCCCTCATCTGGAGTACTGTGTCCAGTTTTGGGCCCTACACTACAAGAAGGATGTGGAAAAATTGGAAAGAGTCCAGCGGAGGGCAACAAAAATTATTAGGGGGCTGGAGCACATGACTTATGAGGAGAGGCTGAGGGAACTGGGATTATTTAGTCTGCAGAAGAGAAGAATGAGATTTGATAGCTGCTTTCAACTGCTTGAAAGGGGGTTCCAAAGAGGATGGATCTAGACTGTTCTCAGTGGTACCAGATGACAGAACAAGGCGTAATGGTCTCAAGTTGCAGTGGGAGACGTTTAGGTTGGATATTAGGAAAAACTTTTTCACTAGGAGGGTGGTGAAGCACTGGAATGGGTTACCTAGGGAGTTGGTGGAATCTCCTTCCTTAGAGGTTTTTAAGGTCAGGCTTGACAAAGCCCTGGCTGGGATGATTTAGTTGGGGATTGGTCCTGCTTTGAGCAGGGGGTTGGACTAGATGACCAACCCTGATATTCTGTGATTCTATGATTCTATACCTTGTGTCTCTCATAATACTATACTGACCATTCTGTCATGCTGTTGCATCATGAAACACATGGGATCACATGGTGTTTTCACATTGCAAAACAATGCCATCGCAATCAGTCATAATAGCACAACCTAATGATATTTTGCTTTTAAAACTCTGTGGCTTGAGGCCCCATACTCCAATTAGTCAGCCTTTGAAAGGTAGGAACTCCACCATACATGGACAATTGTGCAGATAACTATTTGAGAGGGTGTACTCATATTTTTTCCCTACTGTGTCTCCTACACTAAAAGATTGCCTCTGCCATTTACCCTTCATGGCAGCCCTGGTTAGCTTTTGCTTCGGGATATTTTCACCAAAATGGTTGGCAGCACTGGAACCATTTCTAGTCCTGAATTCTCAAGAAGCAGTGTTGCCTTACATCTAATATGTTGTAAACATTTTTGTCTAGATTTTACAGTGGTAATCCACACCTTGGTCACCTCAAAGTGGCTATCCTTGAAGAAAACTCTGAGCACATAACACCCAATGCACAAGTGTGGTTGTTTGTGGTGGTTTCTTGTTCACCTCTGGGTGCATTTCAAGAAGTTAGCAAAAACCTCTAATGTCCTCTATGGTCTGAAATATGGATACCCTGAGAAACCACCTCTCACTTGTACCTTGTCATGGCAGTGAAGATTAGTTGAGAAACTCTTGCAGTGATTTGCTGGGATCTTTCCAGAACGGGGTTTTCTGGGGGGAAGGGCTCCCACCTACACATTCACTCCCCTTCCCAACTGAACATAGGTCTAACAGGTCTCATGTCACAATATATCTGCATTAATAAAGTCATATCACATCACACCAACATGACACACAGAAGCCTTCAATCCTGCATACTAAATCTTCACAGCATAGCACCTGACATTTTTATCATTGATCCTAATCTACAATATTAAACTGAACTTTTCTTCCTTATGTTAACACTCTCTTTAGAAGGATGTTATTTAATGCCATTCAGATTTGGGACCTAGATTCACACAGCTTAATTTATCACATTTAAATAGTTCCTTGCTAGTCTAAGCAAGAAAATATGTTCCAGAGAAAGATAAAAAGCATCCTCTATTAAAAAAATATTTTCACAAAGCAATTCCAAACTTGTAGTCATATAAAACTGTAATGAAATCCCCAGTGATTCCAAATGTGAGGAGAACTCTCTGTAAGGTAGAATATTAGCTCATTTTTTGTTGGATAGACTAGTAATCTCAGATGGAGAAAGATGGGAAGGAGCCGGAAAGGGACAAATTGGAAGAAGAGTGGGTTTCTATTAGTTTTGCCTCAGACTGTTGAAAAAATGATAATAAGTACTTTATTTGCCAAGTTATACATCTAGGCAAATTTTAGTGAGCTCACACTGGACCATCCAGTCAGAAATAAAGTTTATTTATTTCAGATTTCTTCCCAGACCTCTTTCTGAAGTGGATCTGGAAACAAAATCTATGGTGATTTGCCAGCATGGTGGCTTACCTAATGACTACTGCACTTTCCTACTGGATGAAACTGCTTGAGCAATTTTGTGCTCTTCATCCAAAGTGGTAGACCTCAGATCTAGTATTCTGTTCTCCCTGCAGGCAGAGATCGCCCACTGATGTCACTGTGGTATCTGCACATGTATGAAGAACAAACTCTCAGAGTTGAGATCTATTCTGTGGATCAGAGAGACAATTTTGCTCTTTCTCCCCCTTCAAAATGATACAAATACTTTTCTTAACCCAAATTTTAAGGGGCATGAAAATATGGATTATAATAGAACTCTGGTTGCAGTCTTAACTCTATAGATACCACTACAAGGCTCCAGAAACAGCATACATTTTAATAACCACTAATTCAATAACAGTTTGACCCATTTTTATATGGATTGAGGTCAATTCTGCAATAAATCCATTATTATACTTATTACACATACTCACAGAGTTAGAACTAAAACCCAGGTCCTAACTCTCAAAATATCCAGGCCTCTGCATCATAGACTAAAGCAGGGGTGGCCAACCTGTGGCTCCGGAGCTACATGCGGCTCTTCAGAAGTTATTATGAGGCTCCTTGTATAGCACCGACTCCAGGGCTGGAGCTACAGACGCCACATTTCCAATGTGCCGAGGGGTGCTCGCTGCTCAAACCCTGGCTCTGCCACAGGCCCTGCCCCCACTCCACCCTTCCCACTCCCTCCCCTGCCATGCCCTTGCTCCTTTCTCTCCCTCACCCGAGAGCCTCCTGCATGCCACGAAACAGCTGATCGGGAGGTGCGGGGAGGGAAGGAGAGGCAGGAGAAGCGAGGGGCTGGTGACGTATTAGTGTGGCTCTTTGGCAATGTACATTGGTAAATTCTGGCCCCTTCTCAGGTTCAGGTTGGCCACCCCTGGACTAAAGGATGCTTTCTGATATCTGTTAACTATAGATGTACCCTCAAAAGGACAACATGCTCACTGTCACTATCCAGCCCTACCTGTGATACACTTTACTCACCTCCCCAGTGAGCACAGTGAAATGACAGATAGGTCCTATGCCTAAACTGGGCCTTCTGGGGTGGAGATAAAACAGAAGCCTACAGAGAACCAAAAGAGAGCGAAGGAAGGCTCCAGGTAGGAAGACCTGGTAGACCCCAGACAGGAGAGAGATAGGTAGTGACCTAAATGAGTTCAGGAGGGACTGAGGGGAGAGACTGAGCAGAGCCTGGGAAGGTCTGGAAGTTGAGCCCAGAGTGTAGGCTGAAGAGTTCCTGAAACCCGAAGACAGGCAGACCCTTATACAGCTTGAGACTAGGGCGGGATCCTCATTTATTTCAAACTTGGACACCCTGGAAGGGATGGATTTTTTTTTTCTTTGATTAATTAGCTGGGGAGTTCTGATACTGCAACAATCAAACCAGCTGGAAGGTCAGGAGGATCCAACCTGAGTGAGGGGAAACTGATGCAGTGACCAGGCTGAAGACAGAGCAGATAGGTGGCATTCTGATAATTGGCACAGTATGCAGGATTTGTGTGACAAACCCTTTTAGTCTGCTAGGGCAATGTCAGAAGCAATGGTAGGCCTCTCAGCAGAAAACAGCAAAAACCTAGGTGCAGGTTTGAGTGCCCCAGATGGTAGTGTGCAGACTGGGCTCAAGGAAGAGACACCCAAGGAGGAAGCAGAGATACTGAAAGGCAAGAACCTGAAGGGATAAGGTCCTGCCTGAATGTTTCCCCCTCACATGGGTCTTCCCCTTGAAGAACTGTTAATTTGGAAAGATAAAAGGAAATGAGTCCCCTGGCAGAGAGGTGAGTGAGGGGAAACTGAAGCAGCAGCTAGCTGAAGCCAGAATGGGTCAGTGGCAATGCAACATCCACTCTGAAGGAGCGGGGTCTCTATGCCATTCCTTCACATAATACAAGCACAGCAGGATCTTTCCAAAACTTCCCCCACTTCCCAAGGTTTCCATTTAGTCTGTAGCTTTAGAAACATAAGTGATAAAGCTGTGAGGAAGGAGTATACTCTAACATAAGGATCTATGGAATACTATCAAAGCTTCCTCAGGCTACTTCATTTCCAGGGTTTTTCCCTGAAAGACTTCCTGTCCTCCTCCTAGTTCTCTCACTTCAGGAACCCCTTCAAAACACATCCTCTCAGCCTTGCTAAAAAAAAAAATAAGTCAACAGAATTGTTCTGCAGCTCCTCAGAGCTCAGCTGAAGCCTAACTTTCTGAACCCGCACATGCAAATACACAAACGGTAACCGTTACAATTAGATACAATGCTCATTAATAACAACTTTACTTAATTACTGTACAACTTATTTTCTTCAAATATACCCTGCTCATTAGATTTCAAGGAAAGTTTAACTCTGTGGAAAGGTTAAATGATTGGTGCCTTTTGATAGCAGAGGGGCCCACAGAAACACACTAGCCAAAATTTCAAATCAAAGTTTTTTGTAACAATCTGTAATTCAAAAGTGGTTCATCTGATTTTCTTCAAACGTGATTCTGTTCTACTCTGTTTAGGTTCTTATATCCTACCCATGATGTGATCTTGTTCTGTCTCTATCTCTCCATGGTCATTACACTCATCATGATGGTCTCTGAGCTTCTTAACTGTGCTTCCATAATAAAAGTACTAATGCTTAGAAAATAAAGGTATGTTTCCTACCAAAAGTCATTCCTGCTAGCAGTTGAATATTTTAAAAAGGAATAAAAAACAAACACACTCTTTAAAGCATAATGCAAATACATTGGATTAGTAGAGTATTTTTTTAAAAGAGTGTACCTTATACATAGGAGCAGTTTAAAATATGAAAGTTATTGTGACTGCGAGAACCTGTAACATGGTAATGCCTTCCCAACTAGATTAACTGAAACCTTACTATTCTGAAAATCCAAAACATTACATCAGAGGTAATGCTGAAGCCTTGCATTTTAATAACTAATTTTATAAAAGCTCCCAAGAGTAATAGAAAGGTCACAAGAGCCATTGAAGCCCCAGGGCAGTTAAGCAGGAGAATGTTTCAATGCCCTTTAGCCTTTGGGTGTGCAG
Source organism: Emys orbicularis (assembly GCF_028017835.1). NCBI lineage: Eukaryota > Metazoa > Chordata > Testudines > Emydidae > Emys > Emys orbicularis. The sequence continues at coordinate 44,445,764 of NC_088687.1, read as the reverse complement.
CAGGGCAATGGACTTTGGTGCTAAATGACAAATTGGGTTAGAAATATTTGAGCCATAAACCATAGTAAATCTTTTAGCACTTGAAACACCATGGTACATTCTGAACTGAGAGCAAATGAAGTGTTAGCCTAGACATGTTTAAACCCCATGTAGGTTATGTTTACCGGCTTATCCATTTTTTCTATATGTCTGCTTTATTAGCCTTGCATGGGGTCTTTACAACTTGGTGTCCAATGTCCCATTTAAAAAATTTTTTTAATGTTGCTCTTACGTGACTAAACAGAAATTAGAGAAGGGGCGGGGAATGCTAATATATGTGTGTTAAAATTATTTAGGTCACAAAGTCAAACATGGCTAAATTAGGAACTGTCAGGTTTATGTTTGCCTGTGCAACTTTAATTTAACCCCCTTTTATGTCCATACTACTATGCCATGAATGAGGCAGGGGTCCAGTGGCAAAACTAGTATGTGGTTTTGTAATTAAAGACTGTATTATATGCACAAGGATTCCGAATTAAGGTTCTGCAGGCGACCATAAATCCAGAGTTTCCTAATCTTTGATTGCTTGACTTTGCAACCTAAATAATTTTCTTTGAACATAATTTTTGTACATCGTTTCTTAGTTCGGCGTATATCTGTTATGTAATTGTAACATCATTTCATCGTGCCACTTCACCTGGGTTTGAACCCTGACACTTCATTGCTGCAGCACAGCCTTCTACCACTTTAGATGCAGAAATAAGTATATTTGCTGTCAGCAAGAAAAGGCTGATGTCCCAGAGTGGGGAGGGCTGCTGTACCATGGGTTAGATCCAGAAGGTGGTCAGGGGAACCTGGCCTGACTTGGGTCTCTGCCCCCTGGCAGCTGAGGGAGTTTCTGCCCACACGGGTGTGACAACAATTAAATAAAGCACATTTGCTTTGATGATTTAAATCTCAGATTGCGCATGAATGTGATTATTCAAATAAGTGAAATCCTTGGACCATATTCTGCCAAACTGGCACCTAGAGATGTAAATTACACTCCCTCACCAATGCGAGCCCCTGTGTTCCAGGTAGGCAAGCCATTTGTCTGGTTTTAAGCCAGACAGTCCTGTCTTTCCAAGGTTTGTCCACTATCCAGTATGGATGATTTCGTCTGTATCACACCACATGGACGCCATCTTGAAGAGCATGCCACCTTCCCCTGGGACCTTGCCTACACTGTGCATGCGAGTTCATGCTGGTTGAGGGGGGAGAGGAGGGGGCCACAGGGCCTGTCCTTCAACATGGCATCTTCCGTGCAGCATGACCTTGCATACACCTTTCGTGTGAGGTCATGCTGGTGAGGGCGGGGTCACCCTGGCAGGGGCAGGCCCACACAGCTCCTGGAAATAACAATATCCAGTATTCTGGGTATGCAGCAGTGACTAACCTAAAGTTCCAGAAGAATAAGATTCACTTTGAAGGAGAGCCTATAGTACTACCAGGCCATGTACTTCCACTGGGGGATCTGCGATAATCCTAGAAGCATCTGCTGAGCAGAAGCATTGAATCCTCACAGTCTCTGCCATGCTGGCTTTCACTGCCACTGCCGGCACGCTTCAACCTTGGCTGCTTTGCTGTGGGTTTCTCATAATAGGGGATTATTTAAATCTCTGTGTTCTTTGTTCTATGAAATCACTCTAGGAAATTAAATATTTAAAAGCATGTTAAGGCCATACCAGCTGAGACTGTGAAAGTGCCTAAATCAGTAAATTAAAAGTAACTTGGCCACATTGTGCATGTATATTAAGGTATAACAAACATCACCACATACAAACTAGAAAATACAACGTACGTCTGAGTTGGCCATGTTATGGCTGCTGTGAGAGCCATAACTTTTAATTTCCAGACTTCTGTGCGTCTTAGAATGTCAGCCATGTCTTTGCATTAATACATTTTTGTGGGATTTAGCATGAAGCATGTGTAGTTTAAGTCACGTGTGAGCAATAAAAGAAACAGTGCTTGTTGCTTAGGATTTTAAATGTCACGGAATTTCTAACTAAGAATAAATATTAACAAACAAGTTCTAAACACTTGAAAATAGGGTTTACCTAGGAAAAGTTTACAGACCTCAGCAGCCCAGTGCTGCTCCATAACAAAATATGGTTGCCAATAACATATATACAATTAAGACATTGTCTCTGAAGTATTTCTTTCATGTTCCACACCATGTAACAGACTCATAAGATTAAAATAATAATACCTGTAGTCTGTATCCATTCCATCTAGCACACGTCATTCCAGGATCCCAAAGTTCTTTGCCAAGGTTAATTAATGAAATATCTCAAGCCCCCTGTGAAACACTTTATGAATTATTTCCTCATTTAAAAAGCACAACAGTAATGAGCCAAACCACTACTGCTTTCAGAAATGATACCATACTATGTGAAGCTAGTTTTGAACATGCCTATACTAATCTTATAAAGGTTATTTTTTAAGATGGGCAACTGGAGTACAGGGAAAGGTTATGGCCCATTTCGACCCTCCTTACATTGCTTCACAAACAGATTGATTGACTTCCATTAGCCCTAGGGCCAGGTTGTGCTCCTGCCACCGGTGGCAGGGCAGGGGAGTGAATAAGGAGTCTACAGGGCCCAAATAAGGGCCTCCCAGAATACCAGCCCCAGCATTTAAGCAAGCAGAGGGGCTGCTATAAAGTTACACCTGTGCCTTTGTAGAGCAACTTGTAAAAGGGGATGTGGAATAGGTGGAGAAATTGCAGGTGGGAGTATGCTGGAGCCCTTAGAGAGCTGTCACAAATTCCTCACCCCACAGTGCCACTGGGAAGCTCTGAGAGGCATTTTGCTTCTCTGAGACAGAATGGCATTCCTGGGCAGCACACCTACACACTGATGCTTACAAATGAGCTGTGCCTTAAAGGCACAAATTACCCCTTAGTGACTTGCTTGTGTCCACAGACCAAGTTAATGGCAGAGCCAGAAATTCAGGTGTCTTGATTCCCTTTAACGATTCTGCTACTTGATGTCCAGGCTGAAAATAAATTGGGAAAGTGTACTTAGGAGAACTTTAAGCCTGTAAATGTACAGCCTGATTCTGCCACCTTTGCTCGTGTGGAGTAGTAACTTACTCTGGGCCAGACTGTGATATCCCTACAATGAGTAAGTTTCTCACTCCACAAGTGGTCTTATTGACTGTGTTCAATGGACTGTTTGCAGCTGAAGTACTAGTCAGTGTGAGTAAGGGTATTGTAGTCTGTCCCGCTGGTGTCAAGGAGCCTACTTACAGAGTAAAGTCTACATATTGTGAGGGTGGCAGAATCATGCTCAGAATGGGTCCGTATGCTAGTATTGGAATTCTAGCTTCAGATACTAGGGAAATTATGTTTGACAGAGTTCATGCTGGTTCCCATTTGTGCATAGCACCAAACCGTTCTTTGTAAAGGTAGCTCTCAGAAAAGGAGAGGAAGCATTGTCTGGCCTTTTTTGAGGGTGTATTGCTTCAGCATGTTAAAGAGTTGTCTCTGAAGACATGTGGCATCATCAACTCTGGCGTGTGCAAGTCAGGCCCAGCAGGTTATTTGACACAGGCGTTGTAGCCTTCTGGAGGCCTTTCACTTTAAACAAGCGCAGACCTCACTTGAATGCAAAGATGTATGCTGACAGGAGCAAGCCCCTTTGAGCTCCCTTTTCCCTCGTAGCTGTATTTACCTAAGAAATTTCATGCATAGAAAAGAATGAGTGAAAAGGAATATGCATATACATGACAGGAATAGGATTTTTTTTTTATTGTTTCCTTTTTCAGCAAATGTTTTGTTCCCATAGCACATTGCCGAAAGGGAAAGGATTATGTAACTGATGGAATGTTGATCAAAATCTGCAGTCAACGTTTGATTAGCATAAAAAGCTATTGTAGCTGTAGACCACTAACAAACAAGCATCCTCACTGCAATGCAGCATGCTGTTATCATTACCTCGTTAACATGCTATTTTCATTTTCTCTGCAAGTCATTATGTAGTTTTAGTGGCAACTTTATGGATTCAAATGTTGGGGCCAAGCTAGTCTCACCAATGTGGAGCAAATCGGATGTGCTGCCTCTGAAACCAATAGCTATTCTGTATTTGCAGCAGTGTAACTGAGATCAAAATCTGTCTGCTAGTGATTTTTTTTCTTTCTTTCTTTTTTTTTTTTCTTTTTGGAATTGGGAACTATATTATGGAGCCACTACACCAAAGGCTTATATTGTCAGTGCTCCTATTATAGTGTCTGTTTTTCAGTCATTTCCCTTCCTGTGGTAACCGCAAAGGTGTCTGTTCATTTTTGCATCTGAGAGGGAGAGTGTCTGGCATGGAATTGCACAGGTGGTGGGATCACCTGGTGCACTCTTTAGTGCCTGCTGACTTTATAATGCTCCTTGGTTTGTCTTTTTCTTAATTCACTCACTCAGGGCTAGATTGAGCCATTGCTCAATGCCCTGGGAGGACCCCAGAGGAGGCATTGGGACTGAGTCACTCCTTCCTTGGTCCTGGGGTGCGAGAATGTAATTTGCTATATCCCTTTACCAGTGCAGCATACTCCTCACCTTACACTGCCTCAGCTTTACTGGATGGCAGGTGGGAGTATGAATCCAAGGCTCCATCCCCTCGCTTCCTTCCAGCTTGGGGTGCTTGAGTATCTTGCTCTCCCCCAACAATCAACCCCAAATTTTGAAGTGCAACCCTGCATAGGGGTAGCGGGAGAATCTTACTTTCCTGCAGGGCCACATTAAGGTCAGGCATAATTTGGCCATCCATTTATAGTGGGCCCTAGCAATAGCTCAATTGTATCTTTGCATTATTCAGAGTAGAGATCAGTAGCACAGTGCTAAGGATGCACCACAAATGGGTGGGGGCTTCTCTACAGGTGTGCTGAGGTGGACTGCAGGATTCCCTCAGCTCACTGCTTTTGTTACAAAGTTAATGGCCTGTAGCAAGAAGAGGTAGAAAATCCTGAGATGGGGCAGGGATTGCTATTGCTTTTGCAGAGCCTCTTTGGTCAGATTTTCATTTACAAAAATAAATTAAAAAAAAAAGTGTTGGCTCAAACTTGGTACCATCTGCTATGGACATCATGTGTCTTGGATGGGGAGGGTTTCACTCAAAGGCGCTAGTCTAAACCCATGTATGCTAACAAGATAAGAAAAAAAAATCATCTGAGTGCTGCAGCAAATACAGCTGATCCCAAATTAAGACTATGATGCATACAGATGGAGCCCAAATTAAAGGGAACCATGTGGTTTGACCCATGCACAATAGACTGAAAACAAATGGGTAAAAGAACAATAGTTGGAGCAGAGGTGCTACTAGTCACAGTAAGGGCAAAGATGTAGTGTCTGAGCTTGCTCTAAGTTTAGCCTTACAATCAGTGCAGAAACGCTCAGTATTTTATCCAACTAAAACATTCATGTTAGGTTTGTATCTTAGGGCACACTATAAATATTAGCATCTTACAATATATTGTGTTTTAAATATGATGTGTTGTGTGCAGTGATACTGCTAAGTACACTAATATTACTTTGCTTTTCACACTTGGGGCATTAAACACAAACCGAGCATGAGGCTAGCAAATGGCACGTATCAAGAGGTCCACACTTCTGAAAGCATGTCTATACCCCAGGACAAAAACATGCTTTCATATGCATTTGTTAAAAATAATTATCAGATGCAAGTTGCCTATAAAAAGTGACAGCTTTGTATAGTGATCGGGGACTCAGAAGACCAGGGTTCTATTCCCACTTCTGCCACTGACCTGCTGGGGACCTTGGGCCAAACCACTTAACTGCTATGTGCCTCAGTTTTCCCACATGTCAAATAAATGTGTAGGGATAATGATACTTCCCTGCCTTTGTAAAACACACTCTAATCTATAGATGAAAAGGACAGAGTAATATTATTTATTTGTATTAATAAATAGTTATTCCTTCCTTTGCATTACTAATGCTATTCTTCTGATACTTTTGGTGATTCCATATTTTGTTCCAAGTGCTACGGCAAAGCTGCAGTTTTGCATCTAGAATCTTCCAGCTGGGTTCTATATAATGTGGGTTTTTTTTTATTTACACAGGTTCTGATTCTTAAAAGATGAGAGAAAATTAGATTTCATGAGCTGACCAAAATAGACATAATCTAAAATACTTAAATTCATAAAGTATGCCAGTGATGTGAAGCCTATACCTGTGGTCATCTAAGGAATGTGTGCAGGACTTTATTCACAAAGAAATACTGTACATGTTATTCTGCTCAAAAGTGTAGTACCTACGTGAGTGATCAGGAATGCACAGAGTTTGCATTCCTGCAGATAGATTATCTGGAAGTGTTACCCTTTGTTTGACTTAGTCTGTTATGTTCTACTAACCCTTTATTTTAAAAGTAAACTTTTTATATATCACATCTTGCATGGCACCATGGTCTTCTTTGGCACCTTACAATCAAACTCTACTCCAGATCAATCCAGTTTATTTACAATGCAGTGGAAGTATAATTTATGCAAATTTTAGGAACAGACTAAACAGCATATTAGCTATGCAATGATTTCATCTCTAGTTCTCCGGTACCTTTCATTATTTCAGGATTTTTTCTTTTTTTCCAAGTGGGAACAGGCACGTTAAGATGTTGTTTTCACATTAAAAATCTGTTGAAGCGCCTCTGTGGGTTTTTTTTGCTAGACTTGTCTTTCAGCATGTTTCCAAAGACTTGTAATCAGCACATTGTGTTGTGACATGTGCATACTTGACATTGCTTTGTTCTGGGACTTCCTTTTGCTTGAGATCTTTAGGAAGTTATCTTACAATTAGCATGGAATTTTGAGTCAATGCTATTGCAGACCCGGCATATTCTCCATCTTTAAGAAAAAAAGCACATCAGAGCCAATGTGAACAAAGCAAAGTTAATATTTATAACTAGCTGCACTGCATGAGCTTCTGACTGTAATTCACTACAAGGAGAATTATAGCAGTGACTTTAGCCAATGCAGAAAAATAATGTTAATGTTACACACTATACGGGACTTAAAGGAAAATCTAGGGTATTGTGCTAATAGTACCAAGTGCTGACACTTCATTATTTTTTGGTTTTGTTCAGACAATCTTTCTGTCATCATATAACAAAAATAATAGGTATTACTTATGGAGAAGTTTATAGCTAAATTATAGGGCATTTTTCATCTTCACATTTTAATGTAAATTAAGCTTGGTCTGTAGGGAAGTTACAGTGGTTGGTATGAACTAGAGAACAGGTTCTGTTTGCTCTCTGTAGCTAATATAATCTGTTATGCTGTAGCTTTAATTGTATTGTATCATTTAGACTAAACTACTTAGAGCAAAAATTAGAGGTCTGATCCTGGGGGCTTTCCTTTGTGTACCAGCACTGCTCAGAAGGGGTGGACAGAGCAAAGGTGGCTTTAGTCCACCTTGGCACCCTTTCCTACCCTCCCCTTCCGGGGGCGATGGGGCAATCCTGAGGCACTTTTTAGAGCAGCTTAAGGACTGCACTAAGTTTCATTGACTGCCCTGTGGCTCTGTTCCGGCATTACTGGAAAACAGAGTGTGACACAGAGGCCCATGGGTAGTTCATTGTTAGGGCTCCGTGTCTGTCATGGAGGTCGTGGAAGTCACGGATTCTGTCATTTTCTGAGACCTCCGTGACATCTGCAGTGGCCAGTGTGGCTGACCCCAGGGCCGCCCAAGCAGCTGTCTCAGGAGCCAGCTGCTCAGGTGGCCCTAGGGACAGCCACACCAGCTGCAGCCAGCCGCTTGGGTGGCCCCACAGCCATCTGCACTGGCCGTTGCTTGGGCGACCCCGGGCAGCTGGCCCTGGGGACCGCCCAAGCAGTGGCCGGTGTGGCTGGCCCTGGGAACCACCCGAGCAATGGTCCGTGGGGCAGCTGGAGCAGCGGCTGCTCCAGTGGCCCCCGGTAGCGGTCCCCAGGGTGGCTGGAGCAGCCGCTACTCCGGTGCCCCCGGCAGCTGGTGCCGCTGTCTCTGCCCCCCCCCCCCCCCCCAACAGCAATGCCCCCCCCCAGGCTTGCCCCCCCCAGCAGCAGCCATCCCAAGATTTAGTCAGGGGTATTTATAGTATAAGTCATGGACAGGTCACGGGCCATGAATTTTTGTTTATTGCCCGTGACCTGTCCAGCAACTCATCAGGCCTGGCATACTCACTTCACCAAACACATCGTTGTCATGATATATACCTAAAAAGTGGCATGTAATATGCCCTTGCAAAACTAATAACTCACTGATCATTTATATTCTTGTGTGGTGTGTGGTAAAACCACAAATGACTTGATAGATTATTGTGCTGCAAATGTGTTCTTAAAATGTATTTGGCAAGCAGTGCCTAAGCCACACCCTGTTCCAGACAAAGGATTATGGTTGCACCTGCTTGAATGTGTGTCTGATGTAAATTAGGCAAGGTGTGACCAAAGACAAAGACAAGCACATTTACATGCAAGGTAAACACAGCCATCAGGAAAGCAAAAGGGGGAAAGGTGAATAGTTCACAATCTTGATGGGGGATGGCAACAGCACCCCCCAGGAAGCCTTCCTGCCTCTTGAAGCAGAATCAATGAATGTTGGAAAGAGAGCATGGCATCTACACCTTAGCAGGGGACAGAAGCTTTAGCTGGGCTTACTTTTCAAATAATGCATTTCAAAGGTTTACTGGACTACAAAAAGAAAGCGGCGAGAACCACATAGTTTTCCATTAGAGCAGGGGTTCCCAATCTTTCTCTTTCTGAGCCTTCCCCACAAAAAAACATGCTGTAAAAACTCCATGGCCTACCTGGGCAACAACTACTGTTTTTCTGCATCTAAAATCCAGGGCCAACATTAGGGGGTAGCAAGCAGGGCAGTTGCCCAGAGCCCCATGCCACAGAGGGCCCCATGAAGCTAAACTGCTCAGGCTTTGGCTTCAGCCCCGGGTGGTGGGGTTCGGGGAAGAGGGGCTTCAGCTCTCTGCCCTGAGCCCCAGTGAGTCTAAGGCCAACCCTGCTTGGTGGACACCCCTGAAACCTGCTCGAGACCCTCAGGGGCCTCGGACCCCTGGTTGAGAATTGTTGCATTCATGGGCACATAGAAGAGACCAGAGCTCTTGTACATCTGAGAAAAGTGAATTCTTCAACCAAGAGGGTTGAAGTCGCTGGGAACTGATATATAGGTGAGAAACCTGCTTAGGCAAGTATTGTTTTAGTCTTAGAAGTATATTTTTAATGTTGTTTGTTTGTAACCATTTCTATCTTTATCCCTTATACTTGGCATCACATAAACCTATGACTTTTTGTTTAATAGACTTCTTTTGCTATAAGTGTTTTTCAAACCCCAGTTAAATTAATGAGCTGCAGTGTATTGTCTCATTGAAGCAGCAATGAATTTAATAATTTCTGTAAGTTGTCAGTGAGCAGACTGGATGCTGCAGGGTGGTGGTCTGGGGGAAATTCGGGCCTAGGAGGATGGTGGGGTCACCCTGCAAAGAGTAACTGGGTGGTGGAAGCCTGCTGATAGGCTGGCTGTTGGTGTCAGGGCTGTGAGCCACACCAGGATAGCATTGAAAGTACCCAGAGTTGAAGGGCAGGCAGTGACACAACCCCTTATTGTTCTTGGTTCAATCCCAAGTTGTCACACAGTGACACCTGCATGACAGATAGAATGGAGCGTGTGAAAGGAGCCGCTATGAAACCAGAAGAATACTGAAGTGGCTGGATCCACTGGCTTCAGGGCAGCTTTGTGTGGGGGACTGATGCACTGCAGACCTGATAGTGGATCATTCCTCACCCTTCCAGGTTCTTCTCTAGGTCTCGTGTAGCAGCACTGAGCACAATGACAGATTCAAACATTGCAATATCAGTCTCATCCTATTCAAAGGCAATAAGGGAGTTTGCTGTAGCTAATGTAACACACACATTCCCACAGCTGGCAACTAAAATAAGTGCTAAGTTGTCTGCTTCATAGTTTAGTTTCAAACCCTGTTTTGACTGTACTTTTAATAAAATGCAAATACATTTTTTTCAGCACCTAAAATACATGGCCTGATGTTCAGAGGCACTGAGCACCTTCCACTCCCATTGACTTCTGAAAATGTGACCACGCCTTCTGAAGTGCCTAATGCCTGAATCCTGCAAAGATTTAACACACATGCTTCATGACCTATTTTGAGTAGTCCACTGAAGCCAATGGCACCACCTATAATGTATATTGTTCAGCACATATGTAAGGCTTTACAGGACAGGAGTGTAAACGTGGATTTAGATGCCTGACTCTAAACACTCAAGCTAGAACATTGTGGCCATACTGTTCAAAAGACTTAAAGACTCGTGTACCCTCACGGTAAATATGAATACATTAAGCGGGGGGGGGGTGTCTTTCTGAGTTAATACTTTGAGCCATTTTTTCTTAATGTGTCATGGAGTGCACATTAAATTATGTGGAAGATAATATTTGGTCATCCTGGGCCTGGCCCTGCCCCCACTGAAGTCAAGGGAATTTTGTCTGCTGATTTCAGTGAGGGCAGGCTCAGAATCCAATCAGCCCTCATGAATACACCTGATGAAATTATGGAAGTTTTGCAACGGAATATTCCACTGGAAAGATAGAAACACCCAAATGAAATCATGTGGGCCTTTCCATTGACATCAATGGGCATTCAAACACCAAGCCTCTTCCTCAACCTCTAATCATCAAGTCTCTAATTCTCACTGGTCTGAGACATTACCAAGTCAACACACCTAGCAAACCAAGAGTGCTTCAAAGTGTTAGGAAGTTCTGAATAGCACTCAGTGAAAAGAGCATTAGTTAGGCCCCAAACCTGCAAAGACTTACACGTGTGCTTAACTCTGTGCACTCTGAGTAGTCCCATTGAAATAAATATTCCAGTTTATAGTACATGAAGTTGAGCACATGTGCAAATCTTGGAAGGATTAGGACCTTACATTGGATCAGGGAATAAAATATAAAAGTATATTGGCTAAAAATACTGTAATAATACTTGCTGAATAATAAAATAGATGGAAAAGAAATTGTGCTATAAATCCTAATGCAAGAAGCTCAACAATAACAAAATGGCTTATCTTTGGAAAGAAGGCTTTTTTAATTGGTGGGTTTTTAAGTAGAAAAAATGCATTTTACAAAACCCACAGCTAAGGGCTATAATATATGTAGACTATAATCCTCCCATGTCCGGAGCATGTAAGAGTCATGTCTCCCAGGTAAAAGTTATGCTGGAGTCATTCTGGAAGTCCTTTTATCACTGATGCTTTCCTTCTTCTTGGAAGGCAATAACTAGTTGCTATGATTCCTTCTTTGACAGCTGCACAAATTAGAATTTTGTATATTGCCCTTGTGTTCATTACAGAATCTGTGTTCCTCATGTAGTACATGCTACAGGCATGCTCGCCAAAACGTGTGTTAGTGTATTAAATAACTGTACACTCTCAACTAAATTCAGGATTTTTTTTATACAAAACACATCAGGCTAATCTATCATTCTTCAGCAGCAGTGCAGTTTATTAGTGTTATCTAAGTTGTACTACTTTTCCTTGTCACATCATAAGTTAACCTTTCCTAATTGCTACTCTGGACATTTACCAGGCGTTCCCTGGGGACCTGTTTAACTAGAGCCACAATTTTCCTGTTACTGCATTCTCTAGTGGTTTCAAAAACGTATGTTGCTTCTAGTCAGAGAACATAAATCTGTGCAAGTTTGATGCTAGGGATCCTACTGCATTAGATAAAGCTATGGCTGGCTGAAATACACTTCATAATTTGTAGTGTGGTGACTAAGGCCCAGCTTCTTAAGGATATTTAGGAATTGCTCCAGTCAGTGTTGCATGGCCTAAGTGATTTGGAAAGCAAAGTGACATTTTCTAGTGACTTAGCGTAAACCTCATTGAATGTAAATGGAAAAACCTATCCAGAAGTCAGTTTAGTTATGGTGACTAATTCAAAATGAAAGCCACAGAGGCCCAGATCCACAGAAGTATTTACATGCCTCTATCTGGGGTTGAGGCATCTAAATCCTAGTTTTGGCACCACTGTGACCCACAAACTCCCTGTCATCTGCTGCCTATCCCTGATAGGTGCCTAAACTCACTCAATAGCAAAGTAGGTTGTTGCTGTAAAATTTCCTTAGGCACCTAAATTTTTTTACTCTGGGTACGTGTACTGCTGCCTCACTCTAGGTGTCCAGACACCTTTCTCCAAGCCACAATGCAATCCACAAAGCAGGGGGAGATAGGCACACCTCTGCCTATCTTACCTGTGGAGCCCAATCCAGTAGGCATGTTTGGAGGCCACCTAATAGATTAGGTCCTATTTAAAACCTGGCAAGACAAGATGGTGCCCAATTTATAGCCCAGTGGTTAGATGACTCACTTGGCATATGGGTGCTCGTGGTTCAATTCCCCACCCCCCTGCCTGATGGTGAGAAATGATTTGAACAGAGGTCTCCCACATCTCTCAGGAGTGTGCTCCAATCACTGAGCAAGGACATAGTCTGATATAGAGTGGCCTCTCCTGTTGAAGCTGTTCCACTTTGGATAAATTATTAGACATTGGGCTAGAGAGATCCTGGTGGTTAGGGCACTCACTGGGGAGGTGAGAGACCCAGGGTTCAGTCCCTTGACTCCAATCACTATTTATGTATTCACAATGGATTAGCTTCAACAGGAAAGTTTAAGGGAGCCCCACATCAGAATATCCATAGCTCAGTGGTTACAGCACTCTTGAGACTCCCGTTCAAATCATTTTGCCGCATCCGGCAGAGGGGGAAATTAAACCTGGGTCTCCCACATCCCAGGTGAGATGTCATATCCCCTTTCATTGTACAGTACCTTGCTGAGACTTTGTAGGGTCACAGTGTTGTTCCTGTGATTTTTCTAGGCACCTCAAAGTTAGGCCTCATGAGAATGAGTGTCACAACACCTCAGTCCCTTTGTGGATCCAGGCCTGTGAGTGTACATTACAAAACTACTAGAGAACTTGATACAGACAGATTTTCCTAGCCCTTGCCTGATTTGCTTGTTTTCTAATTAAATTCTCTCTTTGGAGAGGTAACAGTAAAATCTTACATTTTTTTTTTCATCTTGCCTGGGCAGCACGTAGTATGTATTTTGAGGATGCAAAGGGAAATCTGGTTCCCAAAGAATGAAGCATTCAGTTGCAGGCTGACCTCCTGCCTAGAGCTGGGCAGGAAAAAGGTTTCCTGTCCCACGACAATCTTTGAGGTTTAAAAAAATGTTCCCATTGTTCATTAGAATGAACCCAAGACCTTTCAAAACTTTTCACAGAAAAAAAAGTCAGAGTGAAACTTCCATCTCAGAATAACTCATAGAATGATAGCTAGGGCAGTCAGAGACGATGTGGAAAATCCATATTCAAGTCCCTGCTTAGCCTGACTTGAAGCAGGGACCTGCGTCTCTCACAGCCCAGCTGAGTGCCTTATCCCCCAGACTATTGGATATTCTGGGGTGGGTGTCTCTCATTATGAGCAGAAATTATATCCTGGATTTGAGACACCTTACCAGCAAAAGTTTCATCAAAACCAACTGTTTCCTGCAAGAAGTTTTGGTTTTGATGAATCAACATTTTCTGATGGAAAAACCATTTAATCAAAAAATTTCCACCAGCTCTAATCTGACTGAATTAAAGTCCCACCTGACCTGCACACCCTCTATGCACAGAATTCCCACTGAAGTCAATGGGAATTCAACACACAAGTCTGCACAATTGCTTCCCTAGTGTAAGCTTTATAGTGCATTACACAGCAAGCCCTTGAAATCTACACAGAACTGCCTGTTTGCAAGTAGCTTAGTGGGAACAGTGGCTTGAATTTATTAGCAGTCACAAAAATACTCTTAAGGCTTACACCAGTGGTTCTCAATCTGTTTACCATTGTGGGCCACATATGCAGCTCTCTGTGTTATGTGGGCCACATCCACACAATATAATACCTGTATGGCCCTGAGGATATCCTATGGGTCACAGCTCTGTGCTGATTGGACCGCAAATGGCTCACAGGCGATAGGTTGAGAACCACTGGCTTACACACTGGTGTAACTAACTGGTTTTCAGTGAAGTTACTACATGTTTGTACTAACCCAAGGTTTTCATAATAACCTTCTTTCCTAGAGAAACTATGCAGGGTATAATTTTGTTATCAGACTCAACATCACTGGGAGTTGCATGCATAACTACTTGAAAATCTGAGGACAGGATTAAAATCATTATATGATATATATGGCATTTTACCAGTTTAAATAGCAATCCTTAATACTCCTTATATGCAATGTGTATACATCAAGGTTACTATGAAAAAAATTAACAGCAGCATTGCCAGACTTTGTAGTTTGAAATAGTAAGCCAAATGTTAAATTAATGTGTATTTTGTATACAATGTCATTGGACCAAGTCCTAAGGTTCTTACTTGGGTTTCACTCACTCTTTATTTACGCTTTACTCCAGAGAAACACATGTGATTAAGAAAAACAAAAAGGGAATTAAGGTATCGAGCTTTCTACTGATTTCTCTCTATGTCCACATGTGTCAAAAGCTTATTCAACTGCATTGAAATAATAATGTATAACCATGCCTATTTAACTAACATTGGGCCAGATTACCCACTCCCATGGCAAAACTTGTGAGAGAGGGCCATGGGGAAGGAAAACTCTGTGACAATCCCTTTGCAGTTTGTCCCTGGCTATTAATTTCGGTCAGCTGGAGTTTGCCTTCCTGTAGAATGGCCCACAGGACCCATTTGCAAATCCCACAGATCCCTGGGGCCAAGTACTCACTGTCACTGTGCCCCTGGCAGCTATGTGCCCCAGCAGCTCTGGCTCCCCTTCTCACTTTAGCAACTGGTATGCTTGCAACATCCTCAAAAAAGGGGATCCCTACCATGCAGGGAGCTCTGCAAAAGAGCTGTATTGCCTTTGCCAAGCAATTCCCAGAGAGATTAGAGGGCAGGAGACCATGTATGTCCCCTGACCCCACGCCTCCTCACAAACTATCCCCTTCCTTCCCTAGCCCGCCCACTCCCTTGGGTAGGAAGGGAAAGGCAGTACTACAGAGGCAGGTGACCCCCACATCTGTGTAGGAGGGGTGATAGCTGTGCACGGAGGATGACCCATCTGGGCAGTACAAACATTCCCCCAATTAAAAGATGCATTTATATTACTTCATAGTCCTATAGATTGTGGTTCACTTCTAAACATAGTGAAATTTTCACCATGTGTGTATGCAAAACTAACTGTACAATTTTATATCAAGTAAATCCCATTATTTCTTTTTCCCCTCCCACTTCCAATTTTGCCTCAGGAAGGACTAGCCACATGGAAAATGATCTTGTCAACTAATGCCGACCACAATCATCCCTTAGTTCGTGCAGTTTTTAAATAGATACAAACTAATATAAATAGAATCTTACCTTCACCCCCTAAATAAGCTGTACATTCAGCCTCCAATCATTCAGACAGAGGCTTGATAAAAGAGATAGCTTAAACCTTTCCCTCCATTCTCAAAAGAGCCTACACCTTTTTCTCTTCACCATATCTTGCCTTTGAGGGGCAGTATTGTCTAGAGTTTAGAGTAGGAGATTCTGTGTCACTTATTCAGGGTTCCATTCTTCACTCTGGCATCTATGGGTAAATTTGGTCCTCCAGAAGCTAAATGAATGATTCCATCTGGACAGTGGTGGATTTTGAGTGCCTCACCATCATGACCTTGCTCTGACTCCACAGACGCAAAGAATTTGACACTCTCCTCTTGTCATATACGTGAATCGGGCAGAGCAGGGCACTCTAAGATTGGTTGCTTGACACTGACCACAGCAAAAAGCAAAATACCAATCCAGGGTGCTGGAAGAGCTTGCTACTGTGAAACCATCATGAAGGAATCCTCCATGCAACAGGGAAATAACTAATGTGATGGCCCATTACAATTCACTCCCCAAAATTAGAGCAGTATGTTGGATACCAGAAGTAAAAAAAGGTAATCTTTTTTTTTTTAAAGTGGTAAACTCTCATTAGTTGGCATAGCTATTGCCTGGACAAAGTGTCAAATTATTGAATATCTATTGTTGGGGGAGGAGGCTCTTTTTTCCAACCATTAGTTAGGCAGATTGTTGCTAGTACATCTGACAACACAGACCTCTGAGTGTAGGAGAGGGAGCTCAAGAAGAGAAATAAGAACAGCCATATTGGGTTAGGCCAATGGTCCATCTAGCCCAATATCCTGTCTTCCAACAGTGGCTGGTGCCAGATGCTTCACAGACATCCAGCTGTGCTGAATTAAAGGTCTCTACTTAACACATCCCATCAATCAAAGAGCAGGAGTGTGCTAATGTTATTTGTAAGAAATGTGTTATCATTCACCTGTAATTAAAAAGAAAGGGTGTGATTTGGCTCCCTGTCTGGCGTTATGAACACATTTCTTTTTGCCAGGTGATGAATTTTGCCAAACTCTATAGTCAGAACTCCATATTCCAAGTTCTGAATGGAACATGAACAATGATGCAATATGAGACAGATCATTTTTCTTGATAAAACATTCTTTTTTCCCCACAATCATTACTTTTGAGTCTAGTTTATTTGTTTTTACACACACCACCACCACCACCTAACATCTCCCCCCTCTCTAGTGGTTGCCCATTAAATCCTGCAGGGAGGGTGTGAAGGCTTATGCTTGTACACTGTGATTCCAAACATCATGTACACTTTGGGCTAGTGAAAAAGGCCATTCCATGGAGAATAGTGTGATGTTCCCCTGGTATTATCTGGACCAGTGATCTGCTAGGCCACTCCAAATCTCGGCTCTGGGAACCAGCCTTACCCTGCTCTGCTGTGAGAACCCCCACACCGAGGATGTTCATGCACAGCCTCTGGCATGTAAACTGCTCCCAGCTATGTGAGTGAGCACTTTTGGCCAGCCGCTGCTTGGATTTTGCAACCAAATGACACTAGCCAATATCTCCGGTCCCAGACACAACCCTAGGAACCTCCATCTTGCAGTGTCCAGTCATGCCCGCTGGATGCTGCAAGCTTATATGAGTTTGTCAATTTAACAAAGAAATTGATATGTACCAGGTTTGTTATCCCAAGGGGAGTCTCTGACACACTTCAAACCAAACACACTGCTTCAGGTAGAATAAACAAACACATTTATTAACTACAAAAGATAGATTTTAAGTGATTATAAGAAAAAGCACAAGAAGTCAGATTTGGTCAAATGAAATAAAAGCAAAACGCATTCTAAGCTGATCTTAACCCTTTCAGTGCCCTCACAAACTTAGATGTTTCTCACCACAGGCTGGCTGATTGCCCTTCAGCCAGGCTCTCCCCTTTGATCAGCACTTCAGTCACTTGGTGTGGTGTATGTAGATGGCGGTGGAAGAGAGAGGAAGAGCATGGCAAACATCTCTCCCTTTTATCATGTTCTTTCTTCCCTCTTCACTTTGCACCCCCCCCCTAGGGTCAGGTGAGCATTACCTCATCGTAGTCCCAAACTGACCAAGGGAAAGGGGGTGACTCACTCTCAAGTCCAACAGATCCTTTGTTGCTGCCTAGGCCAGTGTCCTTTGCTCCTGTGAGGCTGGGCTGGATTTGTCCCATACATGCCCTGATGAGGTGTGAACTGCCCCTCTGTTCCTGGAGAGTTTTGCCTGGGTTTGTTTTAAGCCACGAGGACACATTTTCAGCCTCATAACTATATACATGAAATTACAACCTATAACATTAGTATAACAACTATGCTAAGTGCATCATGAGCCTTCTGAAGATACTCGACATGACAAACTTTGCATTGGATACCACACACTCATATTATAAGGATGAACATGGGGGTGCAGGGTGTTCCCCCGCGATACAGAGTGTCACAACCATGCGGAAGGTAGGAAGGCTCACATCCTGCACCATGACATTCCAGAATAAGTGTTTCTCATTGGTATCCAGCATGCTCTAAACCAGGGAGAGAGAAAGCGTTTAGTTACCATTAGTGGAGGCAGTACATCTAAGCAGCCATTGGCATAGAAGGCACATTGCCCCAAAAATGATAAAGATTTAAACAATGCTTTTTTCACCAGTGAAAGTATTGTACCACATGCAGCACTCACACAATTGGATAATGAAATGGTGGACTTTAGGGCTGTGTGATGGTGTGCCCACCCCATGCAAGCCTGAAGGGATTGAAGTGGGTAGATAGGCCAAGTAACTGCCCAGGATGCACCTGCAGAAGGAGACAGGGAGCAGGGCACTAATTGGAAATGGACTCCGCTCAGCAGGAATGGGAGGGGCCTGTATAAATCCCAGGAGCTGTGAGTGAGCAGCAAGGTGGTGGTGGTGGTGGTGGTAGTGGTGGTGGTGGCGGCGGGGGGGGGGGGGTTTGCAATGAAATAGTCCACAGCCACTCTCTAGGGGAAAGGAGCTTGGGCTGGCAAACCCAGAAAGAGGGGGAAGCCTAATAGGTAGGAAGAAGCCCAGGAAAACAGCAGCAAGGAGGTAGGTCCATGCAGACATTGGCTGCATGTTATAGGGTCCCTGGCCTGGAACCCAGGGTACAGGGTGGGCTTGGGTTCCCTACCTGCCAGTGGGAAGTGGCACAGGACTGTGGAGATGCCAGCTGGACAACTGGTCTAGAAGGACTTTGATTTCTCTGGAAAGGGAAGACCTTAGTGACCTGGCAGGAGTGCTAAGCCACAAACAGGAAGCTGCAACTCTGGGAGCAAGAAGGGCCACCGGGTGAAAGTGACGACAGGTAGAGACACTGCCAGAGGAGGGCAGCGCCTGGCAAGAGCTAATCCCCAGAGCAACCTGGAGGAGGCACCACATATGCTGAGTGGACCCCTTGACAGGCTGGAAGAAATATGTTAGTATTTCTTTTATCAAATTTTTTCAAATTTGAGACCTGATCCTGCTAGGGTGACCAGATGTCCCGATTTTATAGGGATAGTCCCGATATTTGGGGCTTTTTCTTATATAGGGGTGTATTACCCCACACCCCCATCCCGATTTTTCACACTTTCTATCTGGTCAGCCTAGATCCTGCAAACACCTATGCACATGTTTAATTTTATGGGACTATTCAAGTGTTAATGTTAAGCATGTGCACAAAGTGTTTGAAGACTCAAGGCCGTATGTAACTGAAATTTGCCATGGTTTGGGGAACTGTTGATATCACTTGACAAGTTGTTATTAGCCCAATCACTTGGTATTAGAGTGGAAAATCAGATGGTTAAGTCTAAGGGTGTGCACTGGGCTAGGAGGAGGGTGCACTGTTGCAAAATGGAAAGAGGGAGTATTCAGTATGGGTTTGATCCAGCAGCCATTGAAGTCAGTGGCAAAACTTCCATTGATTTCAGTGGTGCAGATTTAGACACTATTATGACAGGGAAAAAGGGGGGATTGTTCATAAGAATGGCCCTACTGGGTCAGACCAAAGGTCCATCTAGTCCAGTATCCTGTCTTCCGACAGTGGCCAATGCCAGGTGCCCCAGAGGGAATGAGCATCACCCATTCCCAGCTTCTAGCAAACAGAAGCTAGGGACACAATCCCTACCCATCCTGGCCAATAGCCATTGGTTGACCTATCCTCCATGAATTTATCAGTAGTGCAAAGCTGAAACAACCAGTTCATATAATGATAACCCTTTCCTCTCTTAAAGGCAGGTCAGAGGCAAGATCTGGATGTCTCAGTGAACTGGCAATGGGGTTAAGCTTCTTAATATCTGAGTACTTGTTTAAATCCAGCCCATATTGGTAGTGACTGAAAGTTGATATATTCTGAACAATGTTTGTCAGCCAATGTGAAATATATTTAGTGGTCTCAGTGGCATAAAAAACACCATCTTTATTGACACACTTGTTGGCACTCTGAGGAGAAGCTGAGGACTGAATGTGTACGGGGACTGATTTATTACATCAGCCCTAAAATTGGACTTTTCAGGCCAGGGTTAAGATCACAAATTGTTGGGGCAGCATGCATGAGCCTGCATTGCTGCTATATCTTTAATGAATGAAGAGGAATTTAGTCTCCTGGCTCTGTCTGCAGGAGAAATTTTCAAACAATTCCCCATGAAACCATCTTAACTGATGGAAGAAAAGGTTAGACAAGGATCTGAATAGGTTTATATGTCATAGTGGTAAAAGCATCTGAGCCAATGTGAGTTATTTTAACTATAATCTTCCACACCAGTGGAGTTACTAGTGGGAATTACAGGTTTGAAAAAATCCTAGTGGAGACACATCCTACATCTGTCTAGCTGGAACCTTCCATAAGCACTAACTACACACACAATTGAATATACCTTTTTAAATGGAAAGTGTTTAAAAAGGCAAGACAGGTAAAGGCAAGCAGACCTCTTTACAGAAAACATGAGCTGAACCCACCATTATTTTGAAAGTTGATACTGTCGGAGTAACTATTTTTGTTTTGTTTTGCTCTAAATATTAAATTTTCCATACACCTCAGCAATTCCAGGTTTTAGCTGGAGGTAAACACAGCAAGATACTAGAGTCTGGCAAATACCGCATGAAAACACTCACCAATAGTTCTTCAAATAAGACCTTTGGTGATGCTCAAACCTTTTACCCACTTTCCAAAATAGTTCATATGAGCTGTCTTTCTTCATGGGAACATTCATGGGAACATTCATGGGGAAAAAAAGCTCATGCGAATAGACAGTCTTCTGAGTATTCATGAAAGGAGGATTTATGAGGCCAACTTGAAAGCTATTTGTTGGTTTGGATCACTTAAATGCTTTTGAAAATCCCACCCTAAAAAGACTGGCCCTATATCACACTGCTAGCCAGTGGCACAGTCAGGATATAACCCAGTAGTCCTGACTGCCAGTTCTGTGTCCTAATTGCTCAACAAAACACCCTGAAATCTCTTCATTTATGAAAAGATATATCAGAGAGGAGAAAATTCTTAGTAACACTCAGGATGTCTAGCCTTGTTTTCACTTCAACACACTGTTGAATTTTCATACAGAGCAATTGTCTTCAGAGCTTATTCCTGTACAATATGCAACATGTGATAATGTACATTGGTGTGAGTGATACTGTTAGTAATAAGTGCTTGGCTAGTAATTTCATTCTGCTGCATTAATCACTCTTCCCTAAAGTAAACCCACAGCAATTCAGTGTAAGTTACAGCAAATCATCCAAGCATGTTGGTCACAAAGTTAATATTACAAAACAATGGCTAATATAATGTCAAAATCTTTTCCATGTTGCTTGAGGATGGTGGGGGGAGGAGCAGGGGGTAAGAGGAAGTAACCCGTCTTTCCTGTAATAGTGAGCCAAAATGATTTGGGAGTCCTTATCTTATCTCATTTAAGGTCATATCCTGCCAATGGGTTGTTTTTAACCTCCTGCACAATTCCCTATTGATTTCAGGAATGAGGTCCACATGCAGATCAATGCAAAGATGTAGCCCTTATTTATTTATGACACTTTCTAATCACTTTACTCTAGACTCCTATTCCTCAAAAACACAGGGAGCTAGATGATAACCCTCAATATTGTGCTGGCCTCTTTAGCTAGAGGCTTGAGTGAAGCTCTTTTCTTTGGTCAACGGTTTAGTTTGGCAGTTTCTCCTTCCTGACCCAAGACTGGAATAGCTGATGTATATTGCAGGTCAAGACTGAAATAGATTAGCAGAGATATTTCGGGAAGGGGACACAGCCCTTCTCTTTGCCTTGATTAGTTAGCTAACAGTAGCTAACTGTCACAAATACCAAATTCCCAAATGCAGTTTCAGAAAAGATATAGATCTGAAACTCTGTACAGTTGAGCCAAACCCTCAATTCTCCTAATCGAATCCATCAGAGACTCTTTTATAAATTATCCACAATTATTTACAGTAAGTGTACAATAAAAAGTACATGTTCATCTGGATGCAATTTCTTCTATTATAAATTATAATAATACATTTTAAGTGTAGGGGGCAGGAAAAACAAGTCTCAAAACAAACTCAATATGACAAATACATTGAGCAGAGCCATCCCTTTATGAAGATTAGAATGCTTGTGGATCTGGAAAAAATAAATTATCTAAATATGTGCATTTGAAAAAGAGCTACCAGGAATAGATAGTGGTGAATTACAATAAAGCTTTGTAATTTGCACTAGCTCACTAGCAAACTTTGGTCGTCATCCTGCAATTGGATGCAAGCAGATGGACCCCTGGGCCTGCATGGCTCTGCATTGTCTTTAATGAGGCTGTGCCAGGTGAGAGTCCATCTGCATAGGTGCAATGGTGGAGGTGGGCCCAAGTTTTGATGCAGACTCTTAATCACATAAAAGAGGAAGTGTCACATTGCTTTTTAAAGGAACAACATGAAACACCTTGTTCTTGTTTTCTTCTTTCTTAAACTTTCTCTGAATTATAATATCTTCTTTGCAACTAGGGGTCTTGAGGTATTTAGGTATTTATGGGCATATTTAGATTTAGAGTGAATGTTTTTCTTGTATGAATAGCCCTTGCACATGCAGTACATAGGAGCTGCTTATCAACTGCTATATATACTACTGTGTATAGTTTGTTTGTTTGTTTTTAACAAAAAGGGTCACAAGAGCAAACTCAGCAAAATTAAAAGATGTCAGGGAGGAAAACTCAAATATCCTCCTTACATCATCTGAGTATCTGGCCCCCATTTTAATGAGATACTGTTTCTTTTCAACAGTTGAATAGTGACAAAGCCCAGGTGGCCTTAGAAACAAGGCTTATGTCAAGATTGGAGACAGTGATTCATGAAGACACAGCTGATCAGTTGATAAATGACATAGTATCAGAGACTTGGCTAGTAACATGAGTTATGTGAGAACTAGGATGTTAAATAAAAACTACCTTCAAAGTAAGTTTATGTGGTATGGTATACCAGCATGTTGGTCAGAGATCTATTTTTTCTGAAGGTGGAGTTGATTTTGTAATTTTGATAATTTGTAATTGTAATTTTTGAGGAAAGTGAAGTGCATGTTCTCCAATTGCATACTAATGCATAAAAGAAACCACTTTCCTTTATGCACTTAAATGTTCTAGCTTCAAGAAAAAAACAAAACAACCCATAACTCTAAATTGAGTGTTGCCTGAACTTTTTTCTATACAAATCAATACATACTGCAGGTATTTGTTCACCTCTACAAAACTTTACACCTGTCCTTCTACAATTCCATCTTCCTCTTGGGCTTTTTTTAAGTTAATCAAAATGATTATTTATATGTAAAAGAAGAGGAGACTTCATTCTCTACACTCTGAGGGTCTAAAGATCCTTAAACCAGGAACCTAACAAAAATAGACTTTCAGGGACACAATACAGCAGTCCCACCCCCAGTCCAACAGCCTCTGTGCTGTAAAGGAGTATGAAAGTCTCAGGGAAGGAGAACATCAAGCTGAAGTGGGAGAAAACGATCCCACACTTTGCACCCTCTTTCCAGATGATGTCCAGGTACCTCTCACACTGAGTATACCATTTCTAAGGAGGGAACCAGGAGATTCGATTATTAGAATTACAGATAGGTTTGTGATGACTGGGAGAAACACATGATAAATTGCCAGACAGGTGTGAAGGTTGTGGATCTCACAAGACATCTAGACAGATTTGAGTGCAGTGCTGGGGAGGAGCTGATGGTCGTGGTACTTCTATATACCAGTGACATAGGGAAAGGTAGGGTAAAGGTCCTGGAGGCCAAATTTAGGTTGCTAGGTAAGAGATTAAAGTCAGGACCTCCATGATGGCATTCTCTGAAATGCTTCCAAATCCACATGCAAGGCCAGAAAGACAGACAACACTGCAGGGTTTCAATGTGTGGATGAGACCTTGGCATAGGGAAGAGGTCTTAGGTTTATGAGGAACCAGGTAATCTTTTGAGAAAGAAGGAGCCTATACAGGAAGGATTGGTTTCACCAAAGACAAAATGGAACTAGATTGCTGGCATGTAAAATTTAAGAGGTTGTAATTTTTTTTAAAACTAAGGACTGAGGGAAAGCCAACACATACAGACCAGCACACAGTTCAGGCTGAGGCATCCCTTAGAGATAAATTTATTAAAGGAGGAACTCTATACTAGTAAAGAGGATAGGAAATACATTGATAAAGTACAGGTAGGAGCTAGTAAGGAACAGTCAAATGTAAAAGAGTTTCCTTTACATATAACATATGAAGGAAAGCAACCGAATATTGACAAAATGTACAAAGTGCTTATATATAAATGCTAGAAATCTAATTAGTAAGATGGATGAACTAGTTTTAAATGAGGCTATTCATATAATAGACATGGTGGAATGAGGACAATCAAAGGACTATGGTAATACCAGCGTACAAAATATATAGGAATGACAGAATAGGTCACGCTGGTGAGAGAGTGGCACTATATGTGAAAGAAAGCATAGAGTCAAAGTAAAAAAGCTTAAATGACTCAAACTGTACTATAATATCTGAATAGAAATTCCATGCTTGAACAATAAGAGCATCACAGCAAAAAATATACTTCTGACCACCTAGCCAGAATGGTCACTGTGGCTGTAAAATACTCAGAGGGATAGAGAGGCTACAGCGGCAGAAAACACAATAATAATGGGGAATTTCAACTATCCTTATGTTGACTGGGTACATGTCACCGAAGGAAGGGATGCAGAGATAAAATGATTGCTTCTCGGAGCAGCTTATCATGGATCCCACAAGGGGAAAGGCAATTTTTGATTTAGTCCTAAGTGGACCACAGGATTTGGTCCAAGAGGTGAATATAGCTGAACTACTCAGTAATAGTGACCATAATACAATCAAATGTAACATTATAAGGGGGAAGTGGGGGAATATGTCAAAGAAATGCCTGAAAACTGCATGGAGACTATTTAAAAACACCATAATAGAGGCTTAAAATAACAATAAGAGAACCAAAAAATACTACTATGGCTAAACAGCAGAGTAAAAGAGGTAGTCAGAGGCAAAAAGGCATCCTTTAAAACCTTTAAAAACTAGAAGTCAAATCCTACTGAGGAAAATAGAAAGGAGCATAAACTCTGGTAAGTCCAAGTGTAGAAGTATAATAAAACAGGCCAAGAAAGAATCTGAAGAGCAACTAGCTAACAACACACAAAGTAACAAATATTTTTGAATTCATCGGGAGAAGGACTCCCAAACAGTCAATGGGGCCACTGGAAGACAAGGCCATCGCTAAAGAAGTTAACCAAAGTCTTTGCATCAGTCTTCACTGTAGATGTGGGGGAGGTCCCCACACCCAAACCACTCTTGTTAGGCAACAAAAAGGAATGGTCCCACCCACAGAGCTGTTTTTCTGTTTTCATTCGTCCTGTGCTAGATCTGCTCAACAGTGAAACTGGTGAGGAGACTGGAAAGCTTTGTTTTTAACTCAGTATAACTATTGTTATTGTATCAAGTCATGTAATTTCCTAGGGAAAGTTAGCTATCTGCCATCCTCCCCCTGGTGGATTATTTTAGTTCTTTGACTGGAATAACTTCACCATAACCACTGCCTGCAGTGGAGAAAAACTCCGGCGGCAGAGAATTGGCAGCCTTTCTCCACTCTCCTTCCGCTGCTGGAGCCTTTCACTAAGATGGGGAAAGGCTCCGCACTGGGGAGCTGCCCAAGTCTTTCCCTAGCAGTGCTGCCTCCTCTCTGCCAGTGCCTTCCCCTGCTGGAGAAGTCTTTTCTTGTGGAGGAGAAAGGCTTAGGCAGCGGGACTCTACACTGCTAAAAACAGCAGTGCAGATAGGGAGGCATGGCTTGGGTGACAGAGAGAATGTTGGATATGTACTTGCACTTTATCCGTGGCTTTACTCTACTTGCCTAAGCTGTGCCTTGCTGCCTACACAATTATTTATACCTGCACTAGGTGGGATATACAGGTATGTACCCTACATGCTGCTGAAAGAAATGTGCAATGTAGATGTAGCCATAAAGTGGGAGCCATTTTGCCTTTGGGCCTGGCTTCAATCTCAGTAAAAACAATGGGTAGCTTCACTTCTACATGCAGTAAACTGTAGGGAAATTGTCATCTTGCTGGCTTCAGCTCCATTGACAATAATAGGAGATGGTGGCCATTTTGAATAATGGTAATATCTTGAGTTGGCAGCAGCTCCTGTTTTCATTAAAAAGCACTTCAAAATTGCCAGAGTCATGACAAAATCATGAGAGATGGCAATGCTGTGTTCCCTGGTCTGGAATCTTCCTGTGGTCTTGGCTGGCTCTTGGTAGTGGCACCAGGTTGGATCTCTCTGCTCTGAATGCTGGTCACCACAGTGACCTGGAACTACCTGGTACATGCAGCTGAAATCTCTCAGAGTGCAAAAACTCCTTGGCGGGGAGAGGAGGGGAATGGGAGTTTAGGAGGAATTCCTTGAGCTGAGCTGTCTTTCACCCAGCTCCCAAACTAAAAACAGAAAACAAAATGCTCTTGAGTGTCTAAAGTCCAGGTGTCCCCTCGCTGGTTTGTCATTGGTTCAGTGGACTTCTTGTCCAGATTACCCTAGGTAGAAGTCTCAGCAGGGGGTTTCTAGTTCCTTTGTTTTCCTCCCTACACACACACACACCAACAGTAAGCATGCTGGGAAATTAGGTCAGAGGACTCTGGTAGCCATTTTAATTGTAGTCCTTTTGGTAAGATCTCCTGGAGGCTCAGTTTGGAGTTCCAGGAAAAGGTAAACTCCAAGTAGGGGGTTACATGTCTAGAGTAGTACATAAAGTAAACCGCTGAGAGAGTTAAATGTATTTTTACTAGGCTTGACAATTAATTGCAGTTAACTCACACAATTAACTCAACAAATTAATCACGATTAATCAGTTTTAATCACACTGCTAAACAATAAAATACCAATTGAAATTTATTTTCTATATTTTCAAGTATATTGATTTCAATTACAACGAAGTTTACAGTGCTCACTTTATATTGTTATTCCTCTGGGATGGTGGTTGAAGGATGAAGGGACAGGTGAATATTTAGCACGTCTGGCACATAAATATCTTGTGACACCAGCTACCACAACGCCATGTGAATGCCTGTTCTCACTTTCAGGTGATATTGTAAACAAGAAGCGGGCATCATTATCTCCCGTAAATGTAAACAAACTTGTTTGTCTGAGTGATTGGCTGACCAAGAAGTAGGACTGAGTGGACTTGTAGGCACTAAAAGTTTTACATTGTTTTGCTTTTCAGTGCAGTTATTTTTGTACATAATTCCACATTTGTAAGTCCAAGTTTCATGACAAAGAGTTTGCACTATAGTACTTGTATTAGGTGAATTGAAAAATACTATTTCGTTTTCTACAGTGAAAATATTTGTAATCAAAAACAAATATAAAGTGAGCACTGTACACTTTGTATTCTGTGTTGTAATTGAAATCAATATATTTGAGACTGTAGAAAACATCCAAAAATATTTAAATAAATGGTATTCTATTATTGTTTAACAGTACAATTTATTGCGATTCATTTTTTTAATCGCTTGACAGCCCTAATTTTTACCTAAATCTAAGACTACAAAACACTAAGAAAAAAAACAAAACAAAAGAAATCAGGTCTGTTGCAAAAAGATGTGATGTGTCAGCTAGCAGCTCTGCTGCATGATTCTCACATTCCTATACAGATCAGGGAGTGGTTGATGCTGAGTGTTGTTCTGATGGGATTAATAATATATTTGCTGACAGTTGTTGTAAATAATGTGTCTAAGGATGATTCCCAGAAATACAGCATAAGTGTACCCAGAATAATTGTTAACTGATAGGTTACCACACGTTACAAATTAGCAGCATATGAGAAACTGACTCCATCAGGTTTCCTACTTGGAAAGCTCTAGAGGACTTTGTAATTGATATTCTGCATGTGCCATTGATTTAAATGTCTTTATATCTATCCAGAATAAAACTGCTGCTATAGCTATGTAACAGGCAAAAGAAAGCTTTCATTGAAATTTCATTATATATAAATAGGGCTCACATGTTGACTTAAAGGAGTTAAATGTTTTCTTGGGTTTGAATTTCTAAAGTTTCCAGGTAGATAGAAGCACATGGTTATTATCCCATAATGACGAAATGGAGAGTCAACTATCTTCTGCATAAAAATATTAGAAATTAGTGCAAATCAAAACCCCAGCTATGAACACCCTCAAATTTTGTGGGTGTTGAGAATCAAACTCAAACCACATTTAAATGTTATCATCTGGACCTATTACCATTAAAATCTGAATATTACATCTTTCCCAATCAATATTAATGGCCAATATTTTCCAAAACAGGTCTCTGAAGTTTGCCTCCAAAGTCTATATTTAGACCCTGAAATAAGTACGGTAGGTTGTTTTTTCAAGGGGCTGAACATCCAAAGAGCTGTCACTGAACTTAACTGTACCCAGCAGAGGTAAAGATTTTAAATGATAAATACTCTGGTTAGATCTGAAGCCCATTGAAATCACTGACTTTCATTCTCTAAGATTAGGTACAGTGAAGGAGCCCCAAAAGGACTCATTTGTAGTTCTCTGATTCAGGGCCACTCAGCTACAGTGCAAGTTATTGTCGCCCTTGTGCTGGCCGAATTTATGTCACTGGAAGATCAGGAGGAGCAGCAGAGCTCTGCTCTGCCATGGATCTCCCCATGCAGACCATGTCCATCACTAAGATGCCAGTCCTGTCAGCAGAGCCACCTCCTGCATAAGCTTCCTCTCATCGGCGAGTTTCCTTTCAGAAGGGAGCCTAGTAGTGGACACCTCTGGCTGCTAACAGGCCACTTTCTGCATCCACAGTGAAAAGTACATTTAGTAGATCAGAGAATCTGGCCTAAAGGAGTGTCATTCAGGCCCTCTGTCCCTACTGAAGTCCTGAATTCACTGCAGCCAAATTTTGTAACTCAGGCCCATCTTGAAATTGCTGGGTGTGATTCTCCTCTCAGTTACAGTGCTGTAAATTAGAAATAATCTGACTGAAGTCAATGAAGTTACACCTGTGTAAAAGTGATGTGAGAGGAATCAGGCCCAATATTTTTGGCTGGAAAAATACACAGTATTTCCAAAGATGAGCCAACTAGCAAATACTGTACCTTTTACAAACTAATCCCCCTGACATTCACAGCAGGTAACCCTCTCCAACCTGCTATGATGTCATTTCCCAAAATACTACTTCTGAAAACAAGTCTGAACATAGCACAATCTGACTAAAGCTAGTTAATTTTCAGTCCTAGGAATGGTTAATCTAGTGTTAGGACACCTGAGTTGTGTAGGTATTGTGACAGATACAGCAATTTCCTGCAACACCCTTGGAAGACCTTATTGTATTAAGTTAAATATTAAAGTGAGCCAGGATTGTATACATCTTCCTAGGGGGAGATGTGACAGAAGTGAGACCTGGGATTCAAAAGACTATACTGAATTGTACCAGATAAGTGTGGATTTGGGGGACGCTAAATGTGAAGTGAATTTCCTGAGGAATCCCTGGGAAGTAGATAATGCAAATTCCACCTCTCCAGTTATGCAAAAACCCACCCTTTTGAAGTTATACCCTGAAGAAAGGGACATTGTGTGCTTATTACCTATTACAGAAGGCTAAGATCAAAGGTCCAAGAGGTATAAAGAAATGGCTGATTTGCCTTCATTCTGGATCTAAGACTGATATGAACTTGTAACCAGGGGGAAAACCCACTTGTGAGTTTTGAAGGACTAAAACCTATAAAGCTCTAGGCTGGAGTTGGGGAATGATCTCTGGGAAGCATTTAGCATGTGTGTATGAACTTTAATTCTTAAGGTGTAAAAGAATTACGGGGAAAAAACCATAAATGTGCTTGCTTAGAAGGAATTGTGTGGTAACTTCTAACTGCAGATATACACTGGTCAGAGCCCTCGGAGAGAAAGCAAAGAACTGACACTGGCCTTTTTAGACAGTCTGGCTTGCTGGGGATATCATAGTGTAAGGCAAGGAGCTGTGCAGCCTTAAAATCCCTGGTCAGAAGGGAATGAAACCCAGGACTCTGCCCAAGAGAAGTAATGTCTGGGAGTCAGACACCTAAAGAGGGTGTTCTTGGTGGACCCTAGAACATCTGCAATTAGCTGAAAACAAAATTAATGGGCGGGGTGGGAGGCATCAGCTGCAGAGGGACATGATAGTGTCTGATCAGGCGCAGTACCCAAGCTGCCACCGGAGGACGAGGAGAAGAGAGGAAAGGGGAAGTGGCTCCAATCCCAGCTCCAGCAGAGAGATAGGGATCCTGACCCCAACGTGCCCCATTGTTCCCAGCTGGTCCCTCACTCTGGGGACCGACGCTGCCCCCATGCCATGTCCCAATGCCCCTGTTTAGCCCCGAACTCCAGGAGGTACCGCTAGAGAACAGGAGCCTGGTCAGCTCAACCTCCCTGCACCAGCCCCTCCTCCCCTACTGCATGCAGAGTCCCTAAGGTGAAATCCCCCCTCCCTTACAAACAAGGGCTCGCTCAGCTGAAGGGAGCCCACCAAGCTCAGTAAAACGAGTTTAACAGGGAGTTTAATCGCACTGTTTAACAGTGTGATTAAAACTGTGATTAATTGCAATTTTTTTATCTCATGATCAATTTGTTTAATCGCTTGACAGCCCGACCTGGAACTACGACAGGTGTCTCAAATATAGCTAGTCAGAGGTTAAAAAAAAAACAGAGAAGCAAAGGAATTATGGGAAGAAAGAGGATGGGATAGAATCCGAGGTGCATGCTGACTGGGGCCATTGTTTAAAATGAAAGAAAGATAATTTTATACAAATCTACCTATGTGCAGTCCCTCTTCTTCACAAACGGTTCAAACAAACATGATGTCACTCTTACTGTTTGAAAGGATGGCAGAATACAAATTTTCAGATCTACCTGCAAGGCCAGAACACACTCCATTTTGGAGGTACCTAAACTTTTCCAAAGGTAGTTGAGTTTATTTCTACTATACTCACATCCACTTAACAGATGCCCTGATATACATCACAATCATTTAAATTTAGAGCATTGTGCTTTTCAAAGATTGTAAATACTAGTACACCTCTTCCACTTAGCTGAAAAACAGGGTTCCCCCTGCAGCTATTCACACTTTGGCAACATACATTTTCTGCTTTGTGGCCCTTTGCTGTCCTGTCTTGGCTGCTAACTGAATTGATCATGTCTTAATATAATTCTCTAAAATGGCTTATACAATGCTTAGTTTATTTCAGAAAATATAAGTAAAGATTGACTAGAATAATGAATGTATTATTAGGATTTATCAGAATTAGCCAAACGAATAATGTCATTATTTAAAAATGATTCTGTGTACTGTAGATCTGTAGGATGACCAATATAGTAACGTTGCTTACTGAAAAACTTACCTTTTCCCTTTTATGTATTACTTCTTCTGCATTCATTATTAGATATGTGCAATTCTGTATAGTAATTTCTTAATTGTAGTAGTATGATATACTGTATCCCTGCTTCATACTAGAGAAACAGGCTTTTATTTGTATGCTAACAACCTCTCTTATTTCATTACTCATGCACTAGACATTGGTATCTTAAAGGATTTTCAGTTTTTCAAATAGAACTACACTCAATTTACCTCTACTAATGGTAAACTTATGACAAGCTTACATGGAAACCCAGCTTAGTTTATACTGATGTTGTAATGTTTCCGTTAGCTCTCTAGACATTTTCATTTCTGAATGTAAACTTATCAGCTGTCCCCTAACTACAGCTCCATCTGCCTCCTACTTTACCCCTGTGATTATCTCTCAATATTATTAATCTTAGAGTAATCATTTAAAGTTTCCATGTTTTTCTTAACACACATAGAATCTTCTAACCACATTAAACTCCACTTTGGGGGTGGAGGGTTGGTCTGTTCTCATTTATGTATTTTTTTTAATTTATTTAGACTTAACATAAAGCGCCTATGGGAAAATGCTGGGCACCTCTGGCAAATAGTTAAAAGTACAACAGATCAAAACAGAAACGGTAACTGCATAAAATACAATAAAACGAAATTATCAAGCAATACAAAATGAAATGAAATTCCTCATTTTACCGGAACATCTCACCCAAAAATACTTGTTTCTTCAGCAGCAATGTTAAGAAGATGTGTGCTCAGAATACTGAAAGAACTGGCACATGAGCTTGCTAGTCTGGTAGCAATGATTTTTAATAAATCTGTGTATTTGGGGGTAGTGCCGTATGGCTGTAAAATAGCTAACAGCACACCTATATTTAAGCAAAGGGGGAAAAAAGTCATGTGGGCATTTACAGACCTGTTAGTCTAACCTCAGTGACATGCAAGGCTAACAAATTGTGAAGGAAATAATTAAATTCAATTCATGGAGCTTAATGAAAAGGTGATGTAATGCAACATAAGTTTACCAAAGGTAGATCATGCCAGACTAACCTAATTTCCTTCTTTGAAAAAAAATAACTGATTTTTTTCTAGATAAGGGAAGTGCAGTAGATCTAATATACTTGGACTTCAATAAAGCATTTGACATTGTACCACAAGGGAAATTATTAGCTAAATTAGTACAAAAATGGTAAGGTGGATAAGAAACTGACTAAATAAAGCAGAGCAGGCAATGGGCTGTGCTGAAAGGGGAACTATCGGACTGGAGAATGGTTACTAGTGGAATTCCTCAAAGATTGGTTTTGAGACCAATGTTGTTCAGTTTTTTATTAATGATCTTTGACACAAAAAGTAGGAGTGTGCTAATGAAATTTGTTGGAGGTATTGTCAATACAGAGGAGAATTGGAATGTTCTGCAGAAAAATGTTGATGACTTTGAACATTGGAGTGACAAAAATAGGTGAAATCCAATAGTACAAAGTGCAATGTCATGAACTTTGGGTCTAATAATAACTTCTACTACAATTTGGGGCTCATCAGCCGGAAGCAACCGCGGAGGAGAGAGAGCATGATGAGGAACCACCAATGTGATGCGGCTGTGAAAAAGGCAAATGCAATGTACAATGTATCAGGCAAAGCATTTCCAGTAGAGATAGTGAAGTATTAATGCCGTTGTACTGGTAAGATCTCATTTGTCTACTTATGCTGGAAGCATGCACCCAGATGCAGTGCAGACATACCCTATGATTCTGTATCTTGCAGACTGCACTGAAGGGTCAATAGACGTTAGATATTTCAGAACAAGTCTTAGAGTGTTAACTCAATTGGAGCATGGTCAGCTCAAGAGATAACTATGGGGCACAGTGATCCCTCCAGGGTAGCTGCCTGCAGGAAGACACTCCAGGAGAAGGATAACAAGATTTCCCCCCAATCATTCCATGTGAAAGCAGGATATTCCTGACAGATGCACAGGAAGTAAGGGCCATCTACATGGAAGCCCTGTGCTTCCACACCAGTTCAGTGACTGCTTCCCTCTTTCTCTATGGTCAGGGCAGGAGGACAGTGCCATGAAAGCATTTGTAATTGATTTGCTGTAATCAGGGGAATACAGAGTTATATCTCGTCCTCTATTAGCACCATTCACAACTAGAACTATTCCATCTTTGCCTTTTTGTTACATCAACTACAAGCAGGTGTTTTGCTATTAAAGTATCAACTACTCTTCTTTGTTTCTGTCACTGAAAGCTCCAGATGCTTTTTAAAATATTTTCCTGCGCTCTAAGAATGTGTTTAAGAAATACTTTGGGCTAGAGCCTCTGGTCTGGCTGAGCTGTGTTCAGCACACAACTGGGCACTGGAAGCAAAGCTGGCTTTAGCTGGCTAAGTGCAGTCCCCTGATCAGTAAGTGGTAAGTTAGAACATCCTCGGGGCTGATCATTGACCTAATGGTTTATCCTGCAGCCAGGGACCACTGAATTTGGAGACACCTCAGACACACCCTCCTTCTCCTTGCCATGCCCCCTGGAGGATGAGCAAGTGGGTAGCTTTTACAGGCGGTTCAGTGTTTGTTGATTCCCCCATCCAGGGGGAATGGCTACTTTGTACTGCAGCAGACACCATGACCTCCCCCTATATATGTTTAGACACAACTCTTACCCTGCAAGTCCTTCCTTCTTTTTATATTATATTATTTAGCTATTAGACATTCAGTGTAATTATTTTTACCTTGTTGACTATTTACATGTATATTCAGGTCAACCAGATTTGACTGTGAACCTTACAATAGATGTTTACATTTGGAAAAAAATAGCCTGGAAGAGAATAGCTGTATTACAGTTTAACGTTACTTCAAGTGTAAGCTCTTTGAGGCAGGGATCTTTTTTTGTTCTTGCCTTGTAGGATGGGGTTCTGATCTATGGTAATACAAATAACCATTACCCCTTCATTTCACTTTGCGTTAAATTAGATCATATTATGGGCTGGCACTATGCACAATTTTTCTGTATTAGAAGGTAGAGTGGCATAATTTTGTGCACTGTAATATAATTAATATTACTGATAATGTTTATGAATTAACCTTCACTTATACCAATAAATAAACTCTTTATACGAATCCAACTTGACTGTATTTGTAATACTTAGCCCTGTAACAATTACTGGATTAAAATCTCCCCTTTCCTTTCTATATCATTTGAAATTACCTTTCATTCTCTAAATAACAAATGATTAGATTAAAGCCCTTTTCCTCTACATTTTGGCCCACCCATCCCAGGGCATAGACACTTTATTTTTTTTTATGTAGGGGAGCTGGAATTTAAAAAAAAAAACAGTAAAATAGTTGTTGAATATTAAGTAGTTTTGTGAATAATAAGTAGTTTTGTGCCATAACTAAATTTGTCCATTTTTTAAAAAGTGAGATAAACGAGCTTCTGTTCCAGACTGTTTCCTGTATTTAGTAACATAATTCCTAAATTTTAGGGTTGAAGGGGAGGTTTAAGGCATTTCCCAAAACCCCAGTTGTCTACGCCCAGGCATCCCTCCCCCGTGTTCCTTCTGAGCCAGCACATGAGTAGCATAAGACTACATTCTTTACCAACAATGCAGAATTTTTATTTTCCAATATACTTGAGCCACTGATGATTTCTTAATTGGAATTTTTACTGCCACTGGAACACTGCCAGCCTAGAGGATTCCACTTTTTCCCTTAATTTTCTAAAGAGTTTGGCCACTGTGGGTTGTCATGCATCTTTTCAGGGATGAGCAAATAAAATGGATTAAATTAAGACCTGACCCAAACCTTATTTGAGGTCCAAAAAGTTATTTTTACTCTTTTTCAGGCTCTGTTTTACCAAAGTACTTAAACCCAAGCATAACTTTAGGCACAGGCATAGTCCCCCGTGGTGTCAGTGGAATGTGCTTAAGTATATTTCTGAATCCAGTCCTAAACTTGCTGTGGACATCTGCACTTCTTGTTTTCAGCTTAGACAGGAACTGAAAAGATGAGAAATCCTGTTCTTACAAAAACAGCCACTCACTTGGAAAGAGAAAGAACTGGAGTTGTTTCCAGAGAGCCTGATCCCGAAACCAAAGAGCACTGAATAAGCATCCAAACTGTAACAAACCTCTGAACTTCTTAACTGTTTGCCCATTACTATTTATTATACTTTGATTGAAGTAAATTGATAACAAAAGGGGCAGAAGATAGTTGCTTTAGCATTTCTTAAAATGTTAAAAGGGACTGGACTGGTTGGGAGTTACCCATCAATCTTTATAATGAACTCTAAATCATTTCCCTATGCAGCCATTTAGTACAAAGAGAACCTAATCCTCTATGGCCTTTAAAAGAGATTCAGATGATTACCTGTCAAAAACAATAACTAGTGTAGAAAAAGAATGACTATCCTCTTTTGGTCAGAAAAAATCTTTACTGCAAGGGAAAGAGACTATAACAATTTAATAGTTTTAGTGCCATAATAAAGTAAGGTTATATTGCAGTGGTGTCTGCAACATCTAGTAAAAATGAGCACCCCACCTACCGTGGTAGACCCCTGTCTCCACATAAATGCTTAGTAAAAAGCCAAATCACCTTAAAGGAAGGATTTTACTGTCCTCCTGCTAAAAAAGCTTTATGAGCCATTTGCTTAGCTCAGCCCTGTGTCTTGTCAGGAATATTGTGTGTATACTATATTGTCAGCATTTGTTCTCACCTTTCATTCAGTTGTACATTTTTATACATTGACAGCTTCCATCATCAAATTTAATGACCTCTTTTAGACAAAGAAATAATTGACTATTGAGGTCGTCTTTTATTTGCAGTAACCCTAACAGACCAATTTCTCTGCAAGCCGCCCCAGACCATTAAAAAGAATGTTCTAGTCCTATAAAATGCATGTGATGCAGGTATCAGCAAAATGGCAACAGAGCAGAGGTACAAGACAAGGGACAGAGGTTACTATTTTATATAAAAAGTTCTTTATTTCAGTTTCTTTAGTTTCACCTTACGTAAATATGTTTCATGCTTTTTGCTGAAAACATTTTATAGTGGACAATTTTCTTCATGAGCTTAATGCATAGACTATCATAATGCATAATTATGGAAAATTATAAACAGTTGCATGCTTTCACATACACACGTGTGTATACATTATTTATGTACATTTCTAAAACAAAAGAGTTTGGAAACTCTAGAGACTCTTCAAACCAACTCTTAAAATGACATATCAAATAATATCATACAATAAAGCATCCCACTCAGTCTTATCTCTTAACAAAATTCATCTGAACATCGTCAGCCATTTGAGGATCACATCAAGGTGTAATTTTCTAGATCATCTTTGAGCCCCATTAGGAGTATGTCAGGCTCAACAACAAGTAGACACACCTGAAGAGTTTAAGTAATAATTATACTGTTGTTCTGACATTTTCATGGAAGCTAAATTGTATTTGTCATCTATGTCACTGTGAATGTTACACGAGTGGAACTGTGGAAGGAGTAAGTGAGCTGAATCCCGAGCATGTTTAGGAGCGCCATACAACATGTAACTTTGAAAAACAAAATCACTGACCAGTTAGGGCTCTAATACCCAGGTTTCTTCATAAAAGAGGAAAGGTGAGGTAGATCATTCCTTCTGTTTCCCAGTAAGGTTTGCTGCTGTTAAGGAGACAGCTGTAACAAAAATACAGTAGACGCCAACTTTGGAGAGTATAATTTTCAGCTCAGGGATAATATCTCTAGCTCATCAAATGTCAGAAGCCATGCATTTGACAATTAGATCCCCTGTAACTGCTCCTCAGTGTTTATTTTCTGATATCTTTCAAAATTAAAAAATTCACTGGAGAAAGTAATGAGGCCTCTGCAACTTGTCACTCAGGATGACTTTTGTATTCTGAAATGAATAAAAGGAAACGAATTAGGAATGCAATGTCCACCTTGTCAAAGATATACTGAAGTGACATGGTATGGAACTTGATGCTCAACAAGGTGCTGAGAATTCTCGGTGCTGAGATCAGTGGAAGCCGAAGGTGATCAGATGTCTACATGAGTTGGTCAGAAAAATGGTTACTTTTTGTGGAAATTTTCAAGTTTTCAGTGAAAAACTGAAAACCATTTTGATTTGGGAATACTGCTACAATGATGCATGGGAGTTATAGTTCAGTTGATTTATGCTCCCACTCTCCTTTGTGGGCTGGGCTTGTTGGCCAGACTACTTCTTATGTGATGCACCAGGGTCTCCCCTCTTGCTGAGACACCCTGGTTTACCATGGGAGTCACATGGTTATGGTGCATCATAGAAGATGAGCCCAGCCCATGAAGGAAAATGAAGGAATTAGTCACTCAAACTACACCTCCCATGAGACATCACAGTGGCTTTTCTGAATCAAAGTATTCAGTTTTCGGCAGAAAACCAAAAACGTGTTGTTGTGTAGGCAAACTAGACACTTCCATGGACAGCATACACTTTTCTTGTTTAAAAAAATCCAAATTTTCAGTGGGAAAAGAGTTTTGAAAGAATCTTTCAACTCACCTTACTCAACACATTACATGATCAAGCCCTATTTCAGCAACTTCATTTTACAATGTATTACTGATTCATTATTCCAGAATACAAAACTCAGCTCATTGTATTAGTCATTGGATATTAATCTTGAATCTTCATTTTACATCTATGAAATATCATGAGGCTGAGGCCTTTAATAACCAATAAAACTTGAAAGTCAGCGAACAATGTAATACATCTGACAGCAGGATATCTGGGGGAGGAAATCTCTAAGGATCCCCTTGAAGAGAACTTTTCTGGAAGGTGTGATTTGCCTACTCACTGTATATGGAAAAGCTCAGAGAGCCCATCCCAAACCCTTAACCTCCAGGTCCACTCCCCTCTGCCCTCCTGGTCCCTAGCAGCACAGTTCCATCAGTAACATGATACTAAGAACCCCACACTATGACAGCAGCCATGGTCCCAGTATTCAGGAGCGCCTCAGAAAAGATAATGCTGGCTCAACCCAAATGGGCCCTGACCCTCTTATCTCATAGCTGCTCCACTTAGTTTCTGCTCTTTGTTGATCCCCAAACATATGGAGAAGCTTCTCTGGGAACCAGAGAAGGATGGTGTCAAAGAGGCAGCTGAACATCCCCTTCCATGCAGGATGACAAAGTTCTACGTGTGAAGGGTCCTCTCCATTCATGATTCTAAGGGACACAGTTTGGGCCTCGGTGGTTTATGATGTGACAACAAAATCATCTTCCCACAGACATTTTGTTAACAGAAAGAGATAAATTCACTAAGTAAATCATTTGCTCAACTCTAATGAACAGTTTCTGCTATTTCTGGCTGAACAAAAATGGACAATCACACAGACTCACACATTGGTTTTGAGATGTGAGGAAGTGGCAGTTCAAGACTGTAGGGCTACAGTAGGGTGAGACTGCTTGGTCAATTTACTTCAAACATTCATTTTGTTTCCATTTTACCAAAGCAATGAGAAAAAATACCTTGGACTTGATTAGACTTGCTTCTAAGTTTACATCAACCATTTCCAGTAAAGAGTGTAGATTATAACTATTATGACTGCATGTTTTGAGGAGGAAAGGTGTAATTTCCATCACGAGCAGGGAATCCAGTATCTGCGGGAATGGAGACTCTTTCAGATAATGGATATTTGAAAGAAATGTATTTCACAGAGTTGACTCTCATTCCTGAGCCATTAAAACTGATTTCCATAGTATCACAAGTGACTTAACAGATCATGATTGAAGATATCTGAGAATTTTATCCACTTAACTTGGTTTTTAGGCTACTTTTCCCTATAACAAAGGATGTAATATAGGCCCTAGATTTATAATATTACCCTTGGATGCCATTGGGCTATGATCACACAAGAGAAATATCCTGAATATAACGAGGAGTCCGGTGGCACCTTAAAGACTAACAGATTTATTTGGGCATAAGCTTTCATGGGTAAAAAACCCCAGTTCTTCAGATGCATGGAGTGAAAATTACAGATACAGGCATAAATATACTGGCACATGAAGAGAAGGGAGTTACCTTACAAGTGGAGAACCAGTGTTGACAAGGCCAATTCAGTCAGGGTGGATGTGGTCCACTCCCAATAATTGATGAGGAGGTGTCAATACCATGAGAGGGAAAATTGCTTTTGTAGTGAGCCAGCCACTCCCAGTCCCTATTCAAGCCGAAATTAATGGTGTTATATTTGCAAATGAATTGTAGCTCTGCGGTTTCTCTTTGAAGTCTATTTTTGAAGTTTTTTGGTGAAGGATGGCTACTTTTAAATCTGTTATTAAATGTCCATGGGGATTGAAGTGTTCTCCTGCTGGCTTTTGTATGTTACCATTCCTGATGTCTGATTTGCGTCCATTTATTCTTTTACGTAGAGACTGTCCGGTTTGGCCAATGTACATGGCAGAGGGGCACTGCTGGCACATGATGGCATATATCACATTAGTAGATGTGCAGGTGAATGAGCCCCTGATGGTGTGGCTGATGTGGTTGGGTCCTCTGATGGTGTGATGGTGTCGCTAGAGTAGATATGGGAACAGAGTAGGCAACAGGGTTTGTTACAAGGATCGGTTCCTGGGTTAGTGTTTCTGTGGTGTGGTGTGTAGTTGCTGGTGAGTATTTGCTTCAGGTTGGGGGACTGTCTGTAAGCAAGGACTGGCCTGCCTCCCAAGGACTGTGAGAGTGAGGGATCGTTTTCCAGGATAGGTTGTAGATCGTTGATGATGTGCTGGAGAGGTTTTAGCTGTGGGCTGTACGTGATGGCCAGTGTTCTGTTATTTTCCTTGATGAGCCTGTCCTGTAATAGGTGACTTCTGGGTACTCATCTCGCTCTGTTAATCTGTTTCCTCACTTCCCCAGGTGGGTATTGTAGTTTTAAGAATGCTTGATAAAGGTCCTGTAGGTGTTTGTCTCTGACTGAGGGATTGGAGCAAATGCGCTGTATCTTAGGGCTTGGCTGTAGACAATGGATCATATGATGTGTACTGGATGGAAGTTGGAGGCATGTAAGTAAGTATTGCAGTCAGTAGGTTTCCTGTATAGGGTGGTGTTTATGTGACCATCACTTATTTGCACTGTAGTGTCCAGGAAGTGGATCTCTTGTGTGGACTGGTCCAGGCTAAGGTTGATGGGGTGGAAATTGTCGAAATCCAGGTGGAATTCTTCAAGGGCCTCCTTCCCATGGGTCCATATGATGATGATGTCATCAATATAGCGCAAGTAGAGGAGGGGCACTAGGGGACAAGAGCTGTTTTCAAGGAGCATTTTCTTCTTTAAGGAGGTGAGAAAAAGAACACTGCTTGCAAGGATTGCTTTCAAAGAAGAGCATTTCTACTACCTGTGAGTGGTGTTCAAAGGGCGGAGAACATACCGTGGAGCAGGACTTGATTAGACAACAAGAGGGTGTGGTAAGGTTTGTAGCAAAATAAATTCCAGAAACAAGAAATTTCCTGTGAATCACAGAGCTACAGGGGGAAAAGGAAGTGGTAAGTTAAGCAGCATCTTCTTACAGGCTTAAAAAGATGCAATGCTGCTGATTGGTGATGCGGGTGGACAGAATCTTTGGCACATCACGTGATGCCATTTGAAACAGCCAACAGTTTGACTTTTGCAAAATGTCTGACTGGTTGCAAGCTACACCCACTGTCCATGCCATTAGTAATGAATTGGAGTGAGAT
This sequence comes from Emys orbicularis, assembly GCF_028017835.1. NCBI lineage: Eukaryota > Metazoa > Chordata > Testudines > Emydidae > Emys > Emys orbicularis. The sequence continues at coordinate 44,404,752 of NC_088687.1, read as the reverse complement.
TGTGATTTGGACCACATGCCCACATAGAAGCCTATTCAACAACAAAAAACCCTTTACACCCCTGTGTGGACCCCTGGCTTGGGTGCACAATAGTAAGTTGGGGCTGGGGCAAGTGAATGGACAGAGGCAGGGAATGGTTTCAGCCTTGGTTCTGCATTTCCCGTCAAGCCCCAATGCTCCAGCCAGCACAGGTGAGCTGGCACAGCATAGTGTTATAATTTGCCACTGGTATAGACAGGCAGCAAATTCTTACCCCCGGAGAAAGTGGCCAGCAGGGTGGTAATTGTGGTGCCTGCCAGGCCCACAAATCTTTCCCTTGGATAGTATTGTAGCATATAGCAATTTTCTCCCTCTTACTATAGACTGTGTCCTTGTGGTACCCTCAAGCCCCTGATCTGAACAGTCAGGTGCGGAGTACTAAATATATATGTCAGTTTGTGGTCTATCACAGTAGAGTGAAACATAGCTTACTGGTTGCTGTGTTACATCACTCCCACTCCAAGTCTTCTGAATTATGCAACTGTACGTGTTGCTCACACGATTTCAGTAACACTGGCTCTCTTACTTGTTCATTGGAAATTCAGCTTACTTAATTTACAATGCAACCACAAATCACTAATAAATATGTAATCAGCACAGGGGCTACAGTAAACAAAAGCAACCAATTCAGATTTTGGGCTTCATATTTTTGTTAGTAACTTAAATTAGCACTGAACATACAGCAGAAAACAGATCAGTGATGGATAGCAAATATAACTCTAAAATGAACAATGTGTAATAAATAAAAACCTTCCTAGGAAAAAGAAACTAAATCCAGCCACTTGCCAGCTATATCATAACTAATTTCTACCACAATATCAAATACCAATTACCTGCTGAAGTCCTTGCATAGGAAAATGAATAGTGAGTGAAAGAGTGTGATAGGTTAGCAAAATGGAACAAAGTGTGTTTGCTGCTGGTAAAATAAACCTGAAGAATTTTGTGCTGCTCTATATTGAAAAGTATTATTCCCTAAAAGAGTTAATGCAAGTTTCAAGACAATAAAATAGAGGCTAGTATACTTTAAAATACCTGAAACCTGAATTCAGCCCAAACTTTTTCAAAGCACTCATGAAGCCTGAAGCTTGGGCTGGGTACATGGTGATCTCCATGTGCTTCCAAATGCTTGTCATTAACAAGCACAGGATGTGAAAGTAATCCTTTTTTTCCCTATTTTTGTCTCTTTTTATGACTCCTTTATTATTTCCATTTGATACTCTGCAGATTTTAAAATTAAAAAGGTTTCTGGCCACAAAATGATTTTTCAATTGCCTTGAAATTTTTCCAAACATCTAATCAGGAATATGCACTTATGCCTTTCCGTGCCTCTCCCCAATCATGCAGAATGTAACTCTCTTGTATTTTGCAAGCGTCACACATGCTTAGCCAGTGCATTACATAAGTTCTTCAGGACTCCAGCTACAGTAGTTTGCTTCGTCTAAATAAGGACCCAATTCTGTCATCCTTACTCATGCTAAGAAGCACTTTTAATGGGTCTACTTTCATAGTAAAGTACTACTCCATTTGTGTAAGGGACGCAGAATCAGACCCTTAGGATACGCCTACACAGCTGCTGGGAATGTGCTTCCCAGCATGAATAGACAAATGCACTAGCCCTGCTTGAGCTAGCATGCTAAAAATATAGTGTGGCCACAGCAACATGGGCAGCAGCTTCGGCTAAACACTTGAGTATATACCCATAGGGTAAGGCAGGCTTATACTTGGGGGTGGAGGGGCAGTGTAGCCCAGGCTGCCAGCCATGCCCCTGTGGCCACACTTATTTTTAGCATGCTAGCTCAAGCAGAGCTAGTGTGTGTGTGTATGTGTCTGCCTGCCCACCCCAGGAACCATGCTCCCAGTTGCAGTGTAGATATACCCTTAGTATCTTAACCATCTGCACCATTGTAACCTGCTGCGTCTAGCTTTACCTGGACTGTCTCTGCAAGCCATCTGAACTCTGTTCTCCATTCTGACTGCACATTGTTTACCAGGTGAAATTCAGAGTACTGTACTGGTTACCATGCACAGAACCCTAAATGGACTAGGCCTAAGTTACCTTAAAGGATAACAAGTTGTTTTTCATTCCTCCCCAGTGCTTTAACTCGATATCACAAGCTAGCTAGTGGGTTTGCACTCTGGAATTTGCTCACTAGGGAAATACTAAAAAGTGATCTGTTCTATGTGTAAGTGTTAGTTGAGCAAGCCTAATTTCTTCCCACCAGACTAAGCTCCTAGTTGGCTGGTCAAATTAAAGGCTATGGCCAAGAGAGTAGAATGATTTTTTGTCTCTTACTAAAATCAGTACAGTTTCATTTTAAACTATGTAAAACCATCCAGGTACCATGGTGTAGGATACCTTATCAGCTTATGTAATAAAAGAAAAACATTACTAACAGTAACACCAACAATAAAGGAAATACCTCTGTGTTCCATGTTTTAAAATAGCATTGTATTGTAAAGAGAAAGACAATATATCTTGCTGAAAGTCATTTCCAGGGGTACAACATTGCTCAGATTCCAAACAATAGACTCCATGTAACACTGCTGCAATGTTAATTGCACACTCTCTGCTATCAATCAGCACGTAAGGTACACCCTGCAAAATTCAGACTTTTTTTTCATTCTCTTTCTCATTCTGATTCTTTTTCCCCTGCACCATCATAGGCTCAACGTAGGTATGGGGGAATATGGCATTGAGTAGGTAGATGTGTAAAGGCCATGGGGCCAAGGCAACGTATAAATGAATGAAATTTAATGTAATGACCAAAACTGAGCGATAGTCTTAGTGATTCACTAGAGAGAACAAGTTCTTTCATCATAAACTCTGGTCCACTGTCATCATCAGCCTACTAGACTCTTTTTTCAAAGGTAAGCATTGAGAAGGGCTGTGTGGAAAACTGGATGATTTCAGTGTGTGGTGAGTAACGCAAATCATGGGTGAAATACTGGTACTACTGAAGTCAATGAGAGTTTTGCCATTGACATTAATAGGGCTAGGATTTTACTTCTCATTTTACTGTTATTTGGACAGTTTTGTCTGGTTTTGGTTTGGAAGATATTTGATATAATCATAAGCTTGTGCTTAGTGTCCAATCAAAATTGTATCTCAGTCCAGTTTCACTCAAGGTTTGGTCTCAGTTTGCGTGAAACTTGTCTCTAGATGTCAGTTTCTGTAAAATCAGGTGAGTTTCTCTTCATTTGGGGTTTCACTGTTTAGGGAAAAAATGCTTTGGAATTCCAAAAGAATGTTTTCTTAAGCAAAGAGTTTTAGGTCATTCTTGCTGCAGACAAGTGGATTTCATCAAGCTGTAGAACTACTTTGATGGTTTTGGAGTGTATTTTACTGGGTCACAGATTTGCTACCTGCAACATTTGCTTATGGAACATGTCATCACGTTCCAAACAATAACACTCTTGTCATTTGAGCTCTTTTATCAGGCTCTGCTGTCCTGGTATGCACTGAACCACAAAACTTGTTGTATAAATGGTTAAATTATTACACTGCTGGTGGGATTGGTTGGAGTTAAATTTGCCAGATTTCTGAAAGCATTAAGAGATATATGTAATATATACCTTCATTATTCAATTATCATTTAAATAGCAATGTATAAATAGTTACAATAAGCTTTATTTTTGTACATATAAATTAAATATATATACACAGTACTCTACTATATATAAATGTTTATAGCATACTATACCTTCAGACAGGTATTGAGTTATAAAGATGGTTAAACAAACATTATTAACATCCAACCAACATAGTTACCCATGCTCGACTGCTCCCCGAACTTTCTAACTGAAAATTCCAGAACGTCTAACTAAAATTGTATTTATATTGCATATGAACTTCTTTTATATCCTGCAACTGTATAGCTGTTGCTGTGAACTGCCAATCCCTATCTCTTGGAACCTTCTTTAACCTGAATAGTCAGCTGGATAGTCTCTTACAACTGCTGTGAGGAAAAACCTCTGAAAGAGCAAAATCCTGTTTCTGGTCTGAGGGGAGCAGATGGGATTTCAGGATCCATATAGCAACTGAAAGGCTTTCCTTGTGGAATACCAAATAAAGAAAAAAGTTAAAATAGGGACATTGCTGATCACTAATGGAAGTAGAAATTTAATAAGTATGTTTATCATTGTGGGGGATTTATTATTTTGTGTGGCACTAAATTGCCTTTTGAGGAATTTTTTTTTTTTTTTTGGCCAAAGATGAAAGAATCATTTGAAAATATGAAATCCCCTGCTTTTCCAGTAAAAATCAGGTTATACAGAGCATTTTACATTGCATCTTAAAGTCACCAAATCTGGGCTTTAGTGGACTCAATATAGGAGCAAATTATACAGATAGAGAGCACCTCTATTGCAAATGTCTTGCCCAAAGTTCTTCTTTGGGGAAGATGGGGATATTATTCCATTCAACCATAACAATTACAATGGGGCATATAGAGAGAGGAACTCTCAGAAAAAGTCAGTCTTTGGTCATTAAGGGGTTAATCATCAAGACCTTCAATTTCACCCTGAAGTGAACAGGGAGCCAAGGAAGATTTCTGAGCTAAGATGTTAGGTAGCTTGGAGAAAAGGAACAAGACTCTACCAACTACATGATTACTCAGAATAATCCAAGTCTCTTTGGGATTCTGGAAGCTCACACTGTGTATTTTCAGGGAGCTATTAACAGGGTCACATTCATCAGCATCCTTTTAGGCTACATTAGTTCTTATAGCACTTTGAAATAGCCTGTATGATATAACTGGTCAACGGAATTATTTTCAAAGTATATTTAATAATACTTTATTCTGGTGTTGCATATACGTGGTTGGCTTTCTCAGTACACTATTGCTAACAGGTCCTCTAACTGTACATTTCCAAAATACAGTATATGATTGTGGTTCTACTATGGGGCATAGAACACTTGCTGGCTTTCAGCTATAACTCCGTGGTCTCAGATATACTGGTTTGCCTGGCTGTCAGTCTGGACAATGTTTCTTTCTGTCTGTCATAGTAACTCTTTGTTTATTCTTTCTTTCTCCTAATTGTACTAAGTGAACATATTATTTGATTTGATTTGAGTAATTCAAATCTTGGGAGAATTAATGTCCTTGCTCATTGGCATTGGAGTTGGAGAAGCTAATCTTCCATTAGTGCATTTCTAAAATTCAGTAGGACTGGATGCAAATCATTATTGTCATGTTTAGCTCTTTCTAAACTGTGCCCATCAGCACTGTCTCTGTTTGCACATAGATTTTACAAACACCCATTACCTAACAAGTGTTAATACATAAAAATTGACTCACCCATACCAGCCATCATGAATACAAATCATGTTAGACTCTTCTTGCCATAATAGGCAAATGCTTGAGGAAACAGGAGCCAGGGTAAATGTATAGTTGTTACAAACCCAGAGCAACCCCATTGCTGTTACTAGTGTCCAATATTAATGTCAGGAGATCATCATTAAGTAATCTATGCTGGTTTAATCTAGAATATTCAGGGGGAAATGTGTGGTTAGGAGGCGATCTTTATTTTAAGAAACTTTTCAGGGACCACCTTAGAGATCTGTACAATATTTTGTAAGGGTTCTATGCAATTTGAGAGGCATATCTGGCCCCTATCTTACCCCTAGCTTCTAAACACACCTTTTACCCTTTTCCTACAACCCTGAAGATGAGAAACTGATTAGTAGTTCATACTGAGGCAGAGGCGATAGTTGAGGTTGACAGGTTGGTCATTTTAATTTAGATAAATGTAATCAATCCCTCCATGCTCCTAAGATGTTTAAAATACCAAGCAAACCCAGAATTAATCTGTTAACACAGAAAAACAATCCACAACAGCTAACTATATTTCCAAGATTTTCACATTTTTTTCTGCTACCTTTTTTCAATGATTGGCCAAATTCCATATACTTTGTGTCTGAAACCCTGATTTTGGGCACCAGATTCTGTCCTTTTCTTCAGGTGTAGCTAGTTTGTAGTAGCATTGTAAAATCCACTAGCATGAAAGACTGACCACAGCTCTCATGTTCCATAGTTTTGCTGGAATTTGCTTGACTTATTTAATGACAGTGGAATACTTTTGTGGCCAGGGCAGTTTTACAGAACTGCAGCAGTTTGTGTTGGGCATGGGAAATGATTCAACAATGACCATTTTATGATATAAGGATGGCTGGTGTTGGTGGAAAAATGTCCCTAGATGTGGTCTAACTGGGACCTGCTCCTGGATGACAGCATGCACCATAAGTCTGGCCAGACAAACTGTGGAGTAAAATAATATTCTCATATTATAGCTCACACAATAATTGCTTTGCATTAACTTCACGGCTGTTCTACATTTGAGCACCAGTTTGTGGTATAAACAGTATACTAAGGCCAATTAATCCATAGCTTGGTTTTTATGTTGACTTTTTTTCTAGTGACTGGATTGAGTTTTGATCCTGTGGGTCAAATTCTGCTCTCAGTGACATTGATGTAAACCTGGAGTAACTCCACTGAAGACAGTGGGGCCAGCGATTTGGCACAATGTACCCTAAAGCAGGTTCAAACGGACACCCACATTTTAAAGTATAGCATGACAAGACATGTACACAAACAAGTCATCTTATTGTCTTCAGGGTCCTAATCAGGAACTTCCAGTATATTGCTTTGAAAAAAATATGACTCAGGGTTAGAGTCCCTTTCCAAAACAACAAAGTACACCTCAGTATCTCACTGAGGAGAGGCAAATCTGCTAAGGTGAAAAGGCACATTATAAAACCATTTATTACCTTTTAAAATCTATGCCTGAAGTGTTAAATATTGGGGTAGAAAGATGAAGCCAGCCTGCAAGAATCTATTAGCTCCTTCAGCATAAGTGGGAGTCGTTTTCCAGTGCATGTTTGTCAGTCTGTGATTTGTATTACCGTTCTGGTTCAGGCGAATGGTTGGTGCCCTTGAAGCAATTTTCCTTAATAAAACCCAGAGAGCAGAGCGGTGCATCTTTTGAAGTTGCTCCTGAACATGTAATATTTAGCTTGTGAAGCAAGAGTGAGGAAATGAGCATGATAAGGGCTCATTTAGTAACAGCCCTAAATTGATTATTTCCTTCCTTATGTAAACGTATCAGTCAGCCCTTTGGGCTCACTTCCGAAGCCCAGCTCAGCATAAGAGCCTTATCACAAGGAAGTGGAATGCAAAAGCCAGACAGTTTTTGATAAGGCACGTATTATAGTTATAGTCTGTTTTGTTCTCTCTCTTTATATAATGCAGTTCCATTAAAAAGGGAAATACTAGAATTGTAGAATACATAGAATACTTATGTGCCCATTTTTCTAAGGTGGGTTCCTAAGGCTAGTTGCCAAATATGTATTTATGCACCTAAATACCTGTTTTAAATAGCTAAATGTGTGAGTAGATGCCTAACTTTAGGCACACAAGTTAGAGAATAAAGTTTAATAATAATACTGCACATTGCACGTATGGTATATATAGTGTTCCTTCCAGGGATCTCAAAGCATTTTAAAAACAGTGCATTAGTTAATTAATGTTCACAACACCTCTGTGAAGAAGGTAAGTGTTATTACCTAAGGGAGTAAGAGCAGTTAAGTGAGCTGCCCAAGTTCAAAGAGAGCACAACTCAGAACTGAGTACAGCCCAGATTTCCCAACGCCCAGACAACCATAAAATCATAGGACTGGAAGGAACCTTGAAAGGTCATCTATTCTGTTCTCTTCCCCCCTTCCCCCAATTAACTAATTTCTTAGCTTTAAAAAGTTTTCATGATCAACTTTTAATACATACTAGGACTTCTAAAATTCTTCACAATTTGGTTCTGCTCAAAACCCAGTTGTGTCCATGACACAGCTTTGGTCATGCCCCCCTGTTCGCCACTCATCAGATTGCTATGAAAGACTCCAGCCTCTGGCCGCCCAGATGTTTTAAACCTCCCTGGGTCTCAGCAGGCTGCATCGCTGTTTCTTCCTCCCTTGGCTTCTCTGGCACATTTCCTGGGAAGTGACTCAGTCTTTTACCTGCATGGAAATGGAGCCCCTCAGCCCACTTGCCTACATCCCCAACTGACTCCAATGTATCCCAGTAGCTTAAACTCACCCTTTCCCAGAATATCACTAAAGATGTGAGCTTTATGGGTTACAGTTTAACTCTCAGGAGACATGTGGTAGGTGTAGTAAATAACACATACAGACCTTTTGCCCAGAGTTCTACAACACTGTGGTTCTTTACTCAGAAACCTGAGGAATACACAGATCCATACAATCATCATAAATCCTACATGCATTTTCCCTCATTCTAGCTCACCCTTCCCTGGGGAAATCATCTGTGTTTGGGTAGGCAGGGTCTCACCTCATTCGGCTCCTGCAGCAACTTCCCTCATCTTATGCTGGTCAAAAAATGACACAGAGCAGCATCTTCCTGTTAGAACTGTTCAGTCCCTTCTGTCAGCTGTCTCCCTGCTCAGGGTCAACAGATGACCACAGAGCCCTACTAGGTGACTTTGGTTCTAGGTAACCTCTCCCCTGCTATGGATAATGATACATACAGAAAGTTCATAATCTCAAAACAGAATTAATAAATTGCACAGAAAGATGCTACAAATCATCACAGTCCATGGTCCATAGTAGAAGAGTGACATGTTTTCAAATAAAGCTGATTGGAATTTTTGTTTCCTTGAAGAGATTTCAACTTTTCATCAAAAAAAACCCCAAAGCTAAAAAAAACAAAAAAAAAAACTTGGCTGAAACTTCTGAAAAAGAAACACCAAACCCCCATACCCACATGATTAGACCTTTAAAAAAAAAAAAGACACTTTAGGCAAAACAATTCAATTTGTCAAATTCAATTTTTCCACATTTCATTTTCAGTGTTTCAACAGAAAATTTTCAACCACCATTGTTTTCAAACTTAGTTGCATGTCATTATCTTCTCCTTATGTTATACAGTATTGCCATTAACCTTATACTTTCAATACCAACTGAATTATTTTTAAGTTGAAAAAAATCCTAAAAGATGTAATCACCAGGAAAGGACGAAGTATTTATTTCTTCAATCCCATGTATTATTCTACAGGGTTGTTAAATGTGTATATGGGGCCATTAGGAATATCAGTGCGGAGTCCTGGGCATTGATGCCTTCTGTGTGTTAAAAAAGCCCAGGGCTTTGTCTCTATTACCTCTAACCCAGCTAGTGCAGTCTAGTGGCTTCTCTAATGTTTGGCTTAGGCTGAATCCAAGTAAGGCTGAGGTGGTGCTGATGAGTTAGGAAAACATAATAGCAAGGATTATATCTGCCCCTTTACTGAGAAAGTGTGTCTGCTATGTCACTTGAGTTCACAATTTGTGGATCAAGTTAAGTCCTCAGCTGCTGCTCATTGGACAGGCGGTGGAAGCAGCAGCAGCCAAGACCGCTTTCTTTTTTCTGGTTGTGTCTTGCCAGGCAACTGTGACCATTTTTTGGTCACATGTGGAATGCAACTGCATGACTTGCTGCTTTGTCACCTCAAGGTTAGACTACTGCTGTGTAGTCCACACATGGAGCTACAGTTAAAATTCATGCAGAAACTCAGGCTAGTGCAGAATGCAAGAAGTTGCATGTTAACTGGTTGTTTCCAGAACAACCACATGATCACCAGTCCTCCATGATCTAAGACATGTGCTGTTTCCTGACAGAGCACAAGATGTTGGGTGTTGACCTATCAGGTCCTATCTATATGGCCTGAGACCTTCCTTTTTGTTAGGCTATCTCTGTCCCGGTGCAATACTGTAGTCCCATTTGTGATCCAAAGACATACTCAAACAGGAGCTCACTAGTTTGAAAAGGAGAGAAGCTGGCAGAGGGACCTTACCCTTGAAATTTACTCCTTTCTTTAGTCCAAAATAACTTGAATTTATTGAACAGCAGGGCACTCTGCATGGTTCACCTATTTTGTTGTGAGTGGCCCCAAAACTACCGTTATACAATATAGCTTAACTCTCGTTCCGGGGCTCTTGGATCCAGAGATTTGATTCAAGCACATCTCTAATTTACAAGGAGGCAAGGATCAGAATTCTGGTTATTTATAGAACAAACCGCTTCCCCAAATATATATAATCTTTTAACATCTATATCATACAGTAGCTTAATTAGTTCATCAAGAGCCTGATCCAAAGCCTTAGAGTCAGTTGGAGTCTAATTGCCTACTATGCCATGAAAATACAAAAGGATACTCCACTGAACTGGATTTTATTGAATGCAAGAGATAATGCTTCTGCATTTAATACTTAATTTTAAGGCAAAAAAGTTTAATGTTCCTCTCCCTTCCCCCCATGGTCTATAAAACCTCTAACGCTCAGCCCAGCTTTGATCCAATTCCCTTTACCTAACCCTTACTGGTACAAATACTGAAGAGCAGAAATTGTTTGAAGTGGATGCTATCTAAAGAGTTTCCTATGTAACATGCAAATTAAATGGGCATCTTACTTCAGCAGACAATTTCATACATCTTTTAAAAATTGAAGTTGATTTAGAAAAAAGGCAATAGATCTGTCTGACAACTAACATGCACTAAAAAGGGGAAACTCCTTCCTCCTATACGGCATGTGAGATAAGATGAGAAGCTCACTGAAGCAACATAGTGATGAGTGATTGTTTTGTGTGAGACATCCTTTGGTACTGGGTCCACACAGTTTATAAATCATGGACAGGCTTGTTATGCAAATAGTCACTTTACTACACTCTGTTCATCTTTCCAGTGAAAAAGTCTGTGTTGTTGTGGAAGTAATAACCATACAGTTGTTTCAGGCAATTAGAATAATCTTCAAATCTAGAAATATAGTCCCTTTCAGACTTAGGTGCCTAAAGTTAGGTACCAGAATAAGTGGCCTATTTTTCCAGAGCACCCATCGGAGTTTTGGGCCTCACAAATAGGCCACTTATTTAAGTGTTCAACTATGATTTTGGGAATCTAACTTTAGGCACTTAAGCTCCAGTAAGTTAAGGCTATGTGGATCCTTAGCATTTGCAACTCAGACAATCATCTGGAGTATGAGGAGAATAACTCTTGGGGACAGGGGAATTACAATTGTCTTATTTGACAGACAGCCTGATGAAAGGACATCAATTTTATAGGAAGCATATGTCTCTTGCCCGTAGCTGTTCTTTCAGAAAAGGCAAGGTAAAGATGGCAGCAACCTGGAAAATGAAGGAATCAGCAAAAGTTAAAAAGGTACAGTGTCATGTGTAAGCAGAAAATAAAGCCTATGCAGAAAATGTCATCAGACTGATGTTTTATGACACAAATCCGCTCTACCAGAAGCAGCTGTAGCCATTTTGCTGGCCAGGAAAGAAAACATCCCCACCTCACCCCCAGCTGCTGAGCCACACAGCCAGCCAATCATCAAATCAACCATCACACTGCCATTTTTAGATGCTAGCCCAATCAGACTAGCATGTGCACATCTACCTGAGTTAGAAATCGACCCCACAGCTGCTTGGGAGCTACGTTGGGAGCTATGTTCACCAAAGTTCTATTCCACCTTACACTGGGGAAATTATTTTAATCTCTCTGACTCTCTCTGCAAAAGATGGTTATTAATACTTACTTACCTTTGTGACAAGGGTAGTGCGAGAATTATGTAGTTGACATCTCTGATTGAAGATGGAAAGCTCTTACTTATCAGTCATTACTAATACAATACATAGCTTATTGTCAGATCAGGAACATTTAATGTAAGGTACATTCAGGCTAAAAAAACAGGCCATTTGCCAAAAATTGCCATTTGTCATCAATTCATAGATCACTGTGAGGTAGGGTGGTTGCCCTCTCTGAGCTTTTAGCTTTTATTAATATTATTATATTTATATTGAAGGTTTTTTACTCTGGCAATGTGGACTTTGCTCTTACAGTATTTTCACTGTAAATAGAAATGTATTCTGGGCTAGTGAAATAGAACACTATGTATGTTTGTAGCCCTTTGGGAATACAAAATTCAGTCAGATGGTGATTGACTTAAATGGAGTACTTTGGGTTACACTAATGTAAATGAGATCAGAATGTGGCTCTAAATCTTTGCTAAATTGCTGATTTACAGTCCAAAAGTAATTTAATTCCACCTATGAATTGCTAAGCAGTCTCTTACTAGCTTACTATTAAAGTTTGACCAAAAGGACACAAGCATCAGTCCCATAAGCTACACTATGGCTAACAGAATCATTCTCCTGTCTTATGGAAAACTAATTTTCATTCCTGCACTCTCTTTTCTATACCTAGTCCATGATTTTATTCTTTTCTCCTCCTCCTCACCCATCCCAAGGTCTTTCCCCTTCTATCTTTTCCTTCATCTTTCTTTCACATTCACTGCTATTGGATTAAAGCTGAAACACTAATAAGCATGATGCTTTCAGCATAACCTTCAAAGACCACGGGATACAATCTGCTGTCACAGTTCCAAGAGCCAGCAGAACCTTCCAGTAAAAACCAAGGGGCCCCACACAAATGATAGAATGGCAGAAATAAGGCTGGGTATGATCCCAATGGGAAGCTTTCCTTAGCTCTGATTTTTCAAAAAACATTGTTATTGATTCATGTAATACCAAAGTCTGCCTAAGATGGCGATAAAGAAATCTGACTAATTCCGCATAACAAGACTCTCCATAAAATTACAATATGAAATTATTTACTTGTACTCATTCATTGTAGAAATAAAGGACTTCACTGTCATTAGCTATTAAACTGGCACCTTTCACCATCACTAAAAAAAAACACAGAAAAAAGAGACAGCAAAATATATGTGAAGAAGCATGTAAGTTTACAGCTCCATCACAAAACTGGTATCCAAGGAAAATATCAATATTTGTACTCAGTCTGAACATCAAAGAACCCTTCCAAAGCCATTTTCTTGTATTCTTACTTTTACCAACAGTACCTGGAAATCTGTGAAGTCTGCAGTACTAAATAAAGCATCTGACTTTTCTGCATGAACTCTGCACTTCAGAAGGTCCCTGCAGCTAAGCTCATAAAGTCTGCATTCAAACTTTTTCTATCAAAATACATAATTACAGCTGTAAGGGGTTATTTAGGTAGATCACTCATGGAGTGGCAGGAAATTGTTCACAGCATGGTCCACATTTCTCCTTATTAATCACTATTTTCATTCATAGCAATGCTTTAATAATCAACAAAGGAAGAAGCTACCACAAACATTGGACTATTTTGTCTAGTATCCCAGCTACAAGCCTTGGTTTTCTGTCACTAACCGATATGGTAACATTAACAAAAGTAATAATGAGAACAATAATACCATAAACAATATCCAGCAGGAGGGGGGAAAATCATATCTTCTGTAACCTCTCCTTGCCTATTCTTTCTGTGTTTTCTCCTCTATTACATGACTGCTTATCTGCTTTTCTCTCTAAGTTACATACTGAATTATGTTTATCCCTTAATAATCTTTTCAAAGTTTCTGTTGATACTATAAGCTACAGAGTGCAAAGTTCTAGTTATATTAGGAAATTAAACAAAAGTGCCCAATGGTATAATTGCCTTCTACATAGTGTGTTATGTCTGTGGGTGTGTAATAGCAAAGAACCCACTGTTTGGTTTCTTGGTACCATTTATTGCTTCCACCTACTTCTCTCATTTTACACTTCCACACCTGACGCTCTCTCTCATCTCTTCCTCCTTTCTTCTTAGATCAGTGGTTCTCAAACTTCATTGCACTGCAACCCCCTTCTGACAACAAAAATTGCTACACAACCCCAGGAAGGGGGACTGAAGCCTAAGCCCGCCCAAGCCCAGCTACCCTAGGTCGGGGGGGAGGGGACTAAAGCCTGAGCTCCACTGCTCCGGGTGGAGGGACCAAAGCCCAAAGGCTTCAGCCCCAGGCGGGGGCCCTGTGACTTGAGCCTCGCCACTAAGGGATGAAGTCCTCGGACTTCGGACCCAGACGGTGGGACTTGGGTTTCAGCTTTGGCCGTGGGCAATGAGGCTCGGTCTTCAGCCCTGGATGGTGAGGCTTGGTCTTGGGCTTCAGCCTCTGGCCCCGGCAAGTCTAACACCAGCCCTGGTGACCCCATTAAAATGGGATCGCGAAACACTTTGGGGTCCGGATCCACAGTTTGAGAACCGCTCACTGAGAAGGACAAGGTGGTTGAGATAATATCTTTATTGGACCAACTTCTGTTGGGGAGAGAGAGCTCTGTCTAAGCTCAAAAACTTGTCTCTCTCCTCAACAGAAGCTGGTCCAATAAAAGATGTTACCTCACCCACCTCTCTAATATCCTGGGACTAACATAGCTACAACACTCCTTTCTTGGTGCCATTCTCCCCATTCAGCCTCCTGCTGCTTCTTTGCCTCTCACTTCTCCTCCCCTGCACCTACTCTCTTGCCAATTACCCTTGACTGTTTCCCAGTATTTTCCCCAAGCCCAGTAAAACTGTCGGTACCCCTTTAGATTGTGTGAGAGACTTATCAGGATTTGGCAAACAGATATATCAAGTATGTTCAAGAATGCCTTGGATTCAGCATCCAAGCGAGCAAGGAGCCATCCAGTCAGCCCTAATCAAATGCACACAACCAAGTCAAATAAAAACCACTCCCTCTCCTATGCTCTGAACTGCGGTATGCTCCTATGCTCTGCATTTACTGTTCACCCAGGTTTTGGTCCTGAAAACCTATGGTCAATACAACACAGCCTCCATCTAAATCTGTGAAATAGCCATAGTTTTCTATTGAACTAATTTCATGCATATAAATGTGTAACTTATTTTTTTTAAAAATCTAATTTAAACATTAAACATTGATTCATTTGTTAAAATACAAAACCTGCAAGTTTAGAGCAATTGGCTTTATAGGGAAATAGAGCCCACAAGAAGTTAATCACTATTTAAGGTTCAGCCTTCTCTTCTAATAAATGGGGAGTAACTCATGAAAAAGCATCTTGCCTGTGTAAGTTGTTCCTTTTGCAAACCCAGCAAAATGCATCTGTGTATAGCAACATGAAACATTCACTTTTCTAAATCTGTTGTTCTCAAAACACTATTTCCTAGGGTTCTCCAGGAGTTCTATGGTGGCTATTATAAAGGAACATTTACAGTGCTTGAATTAGCCACCAAATTGTAACAGTGATTATGCCATTTCCTCACTGCTGCTGAATGATAAAGATGGACATTGGAAGACACCATCAGTTTCGTGGGGAGCATGCTATTACCGTTCTTTTCTGCCCCACTTTGGCTACTCACTATATTGCTTATTCATATCATTTTAACACACATACAATAGATGGATAATGCCAAATTTAGAGGGAGCCCTTATGTTTTTTGTTGCTGCAAACTCACCTCTATTTTTAATTCAGAAGATACTTCCTAAGCAGTTTGGGAAAGCACTCTGGAGACAACCATGAAACAATGTAAAGTTCAAAGCAATTTACAGGGATCACTGTAAAAAGTCAACATCTGCTTACAATTACCATGCAGTGGGATTCCTGTGGCCACTGTATTTACCATAGTAGTATATCCAATTCCATCAGTGGTACGTTCCTCCAATACTGCTCTATACTGCCACTGTATTTCCACAGTATTCCATAGTACAGAACAGGAAAAATCTGTAGCATGGCAACTGCTGTGTGCTTTTAGTGGGCAACAATAAATAAGTAATCACAGAACTGAAGATTTATTTATGCCAAATACCCAAACGGAAATCCCTTCATTTGAAACAAAGTATTCCATAATAAAACCAAATTAAGCATAAATTGTGTAATTTATTCTTACATAAACAGCAGACTTGTCAGATTCAGAATGATACACCAGTTTGACAATTTGCCCGGCTTAATACCCAGAAATTCTGTATAATAAAATAAATAAGATGACCAAATCTGGCAGATTTACTTGGCCCTGCCATCAGCGCAGGGAGCTGGACTTGGTGACTTCTCAAGGTCCCTTTCAGTCGTACGTTTCTATGATTTTCTTTAAGAATGAACATACCAGCATTGTGATGCCTTTCACAAGGCCTGCATATCACTCAAGTCACTGAAATAGGGCTTACATGATTGATAGGCCCGCTGCTCCTCTGTACAGGAGTGAATGATTTTTTTTTAATAACATTTGCCCCTGTGCCTCTTACTGGCTACTTGCATGTGGAAATAACCAATTTTTGTCACAGTTTTCTGTAACTGCACATGCAGTTGCACATACATTTTTTTAAAAAATCAGGATTAAAAGTCTTATTCCATTATAAATGTCCAAGACGGTACAAATCTCTCTTATGGCTGTGAAATTAATTTCCATATATCAGTTCTATCGATTGTGCATTTTATAATTTGTTGAATGCAACAGTAAACAACATAGTAAACAGTTTTGCTTTACAGGATTCTACTATGATTAGCTAACATCAAGGCCACAGATTTATTTGCATTTAAAATATGGAGTCAGACTTAAGTTGTTATTATGCTAAGCTTCTCCACTGAAATCCAGTTCAGACTATAATGCCTATTAAAGTTTTATTTTAGAAGTATTTTCCCACTGCTCCCGAATGACAAAAGAGAAGGCTGCATAAAAAACAGTGGTGCATTCTTCTCTTGCTCTATATTTAGTGCGTGTTATGGCATGACCTTGTACTTTCACTGTTCTCTCTTTATTCTGTAAATAATAGGTAATTATACATTGTATAGAGCTATAATCATTGTTAATTTAGCATTTTCAAAGGGTATTTGGAAGGTTGAGCTATGTGCAAAATTTATTTAGCATTACACAATTTTATTTAATTACATGTCTCTAAAATCACCAATGCATGGAAAAAGCCTTCATTTCCTTAGGAAAATAAAATATGCAAAAGCACCATCTTTCTGTTTCCAAGGTCTGGTATAAGACAGATTCCTTTCCCAGCTGTGTTTCACCAATGCATGCTGAAAGTGCTTCTCTTTTCTTTCCCTGGCTAGCATATATAACTCTGACCTCCAATACAGTGACTCTTGATTTTTTGTCTAAAGGTCACAAAGTGGGCAAAAAATACCCCAACACCCAAATCCCACAATCCTTTGTGACCACATAATAAGACTGTGGAATTTTCGTCATGGGACAAGTCTTCAGACAGTTGTGGGAAGGGTCTTATGAGATGCAGGGGTGTTGGTGCTGCTGTAAGTTGACTGAAGGTGCCTCCCTCTGTCCTCACAGTGCTTAGTTGTCGGGCCATGACTCTTCAAGAGGTTGAGAAGCAGAATCCTGCCCTGTAGTTGAACACTATGTGCTGTGTAGGGAAGGGCCTCATAGGGTTGCCAATCCTCCAGGATTGTTCTGGAGTCTCCAGGAATTAAAGATTAATCTTTCATTAAAGATTATGTTGCGTGATGAAACCTCCAGGAATACATCCAACGAAAATTGGCAACCCTCCTCATGCACTGAGGAGCAGTGCTAGTATTGTGGTGAATGGGAAGAAGCACAGCAGGCTAGAAGAAGAAACCATATCAGCAGGGTGGGAATGTGGAGCAAGCTGCTGGGTCCCTTTGTATATTCTAATTCCCTGCAATAGTGTTGGTATTTATTCTCTCTCTTGCTTTACAGAATGCCAGAAAAAAGTACTGTTAGTCCTTCTAATTAGCTACTTCTAAATAAACTGGGTCAATTTATATCAAGAGGACTAAGCTGACTTGGAAGTATTCACATTCACTTATGGTTTAGATCCAGCTCTCAAAGTGTAGTTCCAGACTACCAAACCCACACCAGCTGTTTTCAGAAACCAACATTTCGTATCAGTCAGTATCATTCATTAGAATAAATTAGGACATAGAAGGAATGCCACAAGCCAAATAAGTTTCTGAGTTCCCAGGAGATTTGTTTCAGTTTCTAATCAAATGAGTTCTGAGCCTTAATTCAATCAGACTTTTTCCTAGAAACTGTCAGGAAAAGGCTCCCCGCCCCACACCAAAGCAATTACTGTAAATATAAATGACTAAAAACTCAGTGTATTAACAACAACTGTAAATCCTTTTCTTCTGCTCTTGATCATAAACATGGAAGTTCTTCAAACTAATGCCCTCCCACTGTTTTACCACATATGAAATATTAAGACCATCTGACCTACCGTGCCTGGTTTTTTTATATTCATAGAGGTCATGATGACCCTTTCAGGTGCTGTAAATAAGTCTGAGATGCCTTTCTGTCTTTTGAAATAATTCATGAGACTTCTGACAGCTTACCTTGTGCTCTAGGTCTTTTTAAGGTACCTCGCATATATCAGCAAAGGAATGAATTGATGTTCTCCTGTTATTACTCACGTTTATTTCATCACCACTTGAAAGAAATTTGCCCAATTTGGATTGTAATGACTTGCCATATTACCATCAACAGAGAAACCAACTACGTAAGTAATAGTGACTTTGACCATTGCTCTACTGCTTTAAATGTTAAACATGTGATGACATGGCATGCTTAAGTGTTGAAAAGAGAGTTCCCTCATGATAATGTAAAGTGACAGTGCAAAGAGTACCTATTTTCAGCTCGGAAAATCATTAGTTTATATAATGGTCTTCCCAGATAAAACAGCAGAGATAACTGGAATGGTATGAATATTACGCTGTCAAGCAATTAAAAAAATTAATTGCAATTAATTGTGCTGTTAATAATAGAGTACCATTTATTTAAATATTTTTGGATGTTTTCTACATTCTCAAATATATTGATTTCAATTACAACACAGAATACAAAGTGTACAGTGCTCACTTTATATTACTTTTGATTACAAATATTTGCACTGTAAAAAACAAAGGAAATAGTATTTTTTAATTCACCTCATACGAATACTGTAGTGCAATCTCTTTATCATGAAAGTTGAACTTACTAATATAGAATTATGTACAAAAAAATAACTGCATTCAAAAAATAAAACAAACAATGTAAAACTTTAAGGCCTACAAACCCACTCAGTCCTACTTCTTGATCAGCCAATCGCTCAGACAAACAAGTTAGTTTACATTTGCAGGAGATAATGCTGCCTGCTTCTTGTTTACAATGTCACCTGAAAGTGAGAACAGGCATTTGCACGGCATTGTTGTAGCCAGCATGCTCCACACCTTGTTCCTCTCAGATTTCGGATGGCACTTCAGATTCTTAAACCTTACTTAAACTTACTGTTTCCTGTGATCCCAGACAGCAACAGAGCAAGATAGCAACCAAGGAATCCAAGGAATTTACACATTAAGTTCATTATTTAGTGCTCACTAATGTGACTTGTGTGTTGTGACACAGCTTTTCAAAGTCTGGCGGCATGGTAGAAATTGCACGTCTAATCTCTGTTGTGACACCAACAGTAGATTGATACTGATACTTGATGGGCATAAGTGTGCTCAATCCAGCTTCACACAAGTACATGCTCATGAACAGCACCATCAGTTTTAAGGCACGTGTGTTCTTAACAGTGAACCAGAACTCCAGGATCGAAAACTGGGCATATGATGTTCCTTGCAAGAATCGAAAGCATGGAATTTTGATGAACTATTAGATTTCAGTTGTTGGCAAACCCACTGCATCAGGCTTGCACTAAAAGAGGTTTTGCACCTACTCATACTTTGTCATGTCCAAGTTGGGGGGGAAAGATGCAAACTGTTCCTCCATCTGGCTGAATTGCTCAGCCACCATCTGTGTGGGAAGCTGAATAATTTCATTGGCAGCCATGAAAACCGTGGGAAGGATTAATAATTTATTCTCAATACATTATTCTTCCAGAAAACAATTTTCTCCATGACTCCTGTGATTCAATCACTCATTCACTGAAGGATGTGGGTGTTCTTTCCTTGCAGACCTGTATTCAGGTCATTCAGTTCCCAAGATATGTCTGAGAAATGGCACATCTTCCTTTGATCGCATAGAAAATCAAGTATCAGAGGGGTAGCCGTGTTAGTCTGGATCTGTAAAAAGCAACATAGAGTCCTGTGGCACCTTAAAGACTAACAGATGTATTGGAGCATAAGCTTTCGTGGGTGAATACCCAATTCGTCAGACGCATGCGTATTCACCCACGAAAGCTTATGTTCCAATACATCTGTTAGTCTTTAAGGTGCCACAGGACTCTTTGTTGCTTTTTATAGAAAATCAACAAATTCACTCTTTTTGCAGTCCACTCCATAGACACACAGCTCATGTCTCAGTTCAAAAAATCATCCTATTACTTTTCCTCTCGAGAGCCAATGAACTTCAGTATGGAACAACAACATGTCATGACTGGACCCCATGTTTTCACACAGTTTTGCAAACAAAGAGGCCTGAAGAGGCCGGGTCTTTATGTAGTTTAAAGTTTATGTAGTTTACATTAGACTTATGTAGTTTGATGCAAAACTTCACCTAGCTCTGGACTCAGAGCTTAAATGCCGATTATTCTCTGTGAATTATGCAATGAGTCCACACAGCAAGTGGAGCAACTTTCTTTACTGAGGCATGCAGACCTGCTTTGTGGCCTGCCAGACAGAGCTCCATCAATGCAAAAGCCCACCATGTGATCATCCAAATATTTTTGTCTTGCATGTAGCACATTCCTTGTGCTATCTTGTGTCCAGGAAGAGGGAGACAGAGTTGAATATCTTTGAGAATTGCACCCTCCCTATATATTTCACAAAAGCCAAAAAATGTGCATCGTGATCCTCAATGCTCACATCAACTTGAAGTGCAACAGTATTTGTGTTTTCCATATGCTCTACCAGTGTGTTTCCTGATTTGCTGCGGTCTCCTCACTCCTGTGCTTCACTGTGTTGTGGACAGGGGAATGGCTTTGAGTTTACCTCAGTTTCCCTACACATTATCTTCACCATATCAATTGCAGCTAGCAAAATCAAAGTCTCCAAGGAGGTCTTTTGAGCATGGTCCGAGACAGAAATGGTTCTCTTGAATTGCTCTTGTTGAAGCAAAAGTTCTTTCTGGAGCTGGAAAAATGACCTTGGTTTTCCTATGTGTTCCTTGTAAAGGGTTTCCAAGTGTCATTTAAGTTTATGTGACTTCATGCTTTCGGTAGATAACACCATGTGACATATCAGGCATTTTGGCCTGTGTTCTTGACAAAAAACACTTGTGAAGCCATACTCAAAGAAAGCCTAATCCTATTTGTGAGCATGTTTCTTGTACTCTTTTGGTTCATAACTGCATCACTAGACTCACTGCCGTAGGTTGAAGCAGATACTCTGCATAAAAGTGAATCCATTGTGCCTCATCACAAATCAGAAAGGAATTCAGTAGAAGGCCCTCTGTGGTGATAATAGGGTAGCACAGAGACAGTGGCTTACAATGATTCTTTATTGAGTTCCAACAGGGCACTCAGGGTGGCATAAAAGTAGTTATGGGCCCTTCCTTATAAAGCGTACCCACTGCATTTTCCCATCTCAGAAAAGGCTTGCGCAGCCTCCTGACAGCTGAATAACAGGGGATGCTCCATTGATAAGGCTGCTGTCCACGCATAAAGAACTTCTGGATTCAAGTCTCTCGGCTGGATGCTTGTACAGCCAGATGGTGCAAATGGCAAAAGAGTGTGCGCACTCTCAGCCCGGGACGGCGGGTTACTCTGAGACGATTGCTCTCAACTCCCAACAACCAAAGGTCGTTTCTACTTAGATTGTAAGCTCTTTAGGACAGGGGCTGTCTTTATATTATTTGTTTGTACAGAATGTGGTTCTGGTCCATGATTGGGGCTCCCACTACAATAATAAAAATAAATAATTTCTGCTGAGGCAAAGTTTCAATCAAGTAATATCTGGTGACAGAAAGGAGGGAGGATTAAGCAGCAGCACTATCTCTTCTTTCTACCCAGCAAAGGGCCACAGTTAAAGTATCAGTAGAACAGGCCTTGATTTTCAGAGGATGTAAGAACAAAAGTAGTCATAGAAGACTTGGCTCCTTTTCTGGGTTCCAGAAACTTCTCCCTTTTTTACATTAGTATAATGCTGCTGACAAAAAATGTCTCAACTCCCTCTTAATTGTGATTGTTCTCCTTTGATTATTTTCTTTCTTTTCTGTATAAATATAATTTTAAAGTAGGATCACCAGAACAGGGAATAGTATTCCAGATACCACACAATGTAAAGTGTTACAACAACTTCTCTCATCTTGCAAGCAATCCCTCTAATTATTCTGGTTTAACTGGGTTTAAAAAAGAGGCATTCCTGCAACATAAACCACATTAAAAGAAACCAATGTGGTAACATAAACCCTACAAAAGCAAGGATGTCTATATATAAGGATTTCATAGGCACAGCCATACATCATGAGCATTGGTACCCTACCCAATCATGTCTAGGTAGATGAGAGTTAATCCTCAAGGATAAATTTCCTCTCTTTTGTGGGTTTATGTCACAACCTTATCATCTATCAGTGTAGTTTTAGTTGGATGAATAGTTTAATTATCTTTGGAGAAGTGGATGAAATAGTCAATGCAAATATTGAATATAAATGTGTGAACCAGATTTTGCGGGGGGAGGAAGGGAAGAAAGAAACAAATCCTTCACTGGCAAGAAAAAAGGCATAAATAATTAATTAAAAGTTCAACAAGGATCAAACCATGGTACAAATGTTTATATAAAGATTTTTTTACTCAAGAAATTGATTTCATGGTCTCCTGTGGATACCTATTATCTAGCTAAGTTTATTTCTGGTTTGCACACTCATTAACACATGTTAATACTCTTTCTTTCATTCAATGTGAAAAAGGGTGTGATCCTTACATAGATTTCATTCAATAAAATTCCTTCTGAATGAAGTCTCTGAAGTATGAGGTGCAGTTGAAGTTACCTAATTCCCAAATCCTGACTGAGGAGAGACCTCAAATATTCCTAGCATTGCTGACAATTAAACAGATTTTGATCTTATTTACCATATATACTCGTTCATAAGACGAATATTTTTGGTAAAAAAGTGACGCATCAAAGAGTGGGGGTTGGCTTATAAATGGGTCTACACCAAAATTTGATGGTTTTAAACTCTATGGAATCATTGAATTGAATATCTAATACATTGTCATTTTGTTTACCTGAAGCATCTACAGGCATGGAGCCCCTCAGTTCCCTGTGGCCGCAGTTCGCCATTCCCAGCCAATGGGAGCTGCGGGAACTGCCACTTCCCGCAGCTCCCATTGGCTGGGAACTGTGAACTGAGGGGGTCCATGCCTGCAGACGCTCCAGGTAAACAAAATGTCCCAACCCACCAGCGGCTTACTCTGACGGGCCAGGAGCCAAAGTTTTCCAACCCCTGAAATATAGGGTCGGCTTATGAAAGGGTCATACTGTTTTTGCTATTTTTACCTGTCCATTTTGGGGGGGTCGGCTTATAAACGAACGGGCTAATGAATGAGTATATACAGTATATTTATGTATTTCTGAAATAATTCTTTAGCTCAGTGTAACTGAGCCCAGAATTTGGCTCAGAATGTCTTCCTATTTTACTAGCATAAAGTCTACTCTTCATACTTTAGACAGAACATTTTGTTGTGTTTTAATTTTGTTAAGGCTAGACAATTTACAGTAAGTATTGATTACAACGGAAGAGAGAAATAACATGCTCTTTTACAGCTTCTGAATGGTTTTTCTGCATTGTGTTTCATGTATGCTGTGGTATGCATAAAAGGTGACATCACTCATCTGAATTATTGTGTTGTGCATTCATCCAAATACTGATTAGAATCTAGAAGTGCTCAAATAGCAGAAGGATATAGTAATTTGTAATCAAATACATAAGAATGAACAAAAGGCAGTATCAATGCTTTCAAGGGAAGTTTTAAACTTCCTGGATAGGTTCTGCAATAACTTTCTCTGTAGAATTTAAATTGCAACTGAATGTCAATATTAACAAAGTATCTATGCTTTACAAGTAAGGGAAAGTTTTCCCAAATTTGTACAGTGTAATTACATTTTACTATTCTCCAGTAAGTTTAGGTATCACAACACATGGGAGCAAGGAGGCGTACAACATGTATAATATGCTAACATTGGAGAATTTTTAATTTTTTGTGGGTAACATGTCTAGTGGTGACTTTCTGGTTTTTTGTGTTCTTCATTAGGACTTCTATTAACGTATTGCTAGATTGTGGTGTCTAACTGTACTGCTGTGTTTGCAACTTTTCTGCAATCCCATACCTTTCTTGGGAAATTCTAGATTAGGGGATGGTAATGGATTGGCATGGGAGTGAGAACTGCAGTGCTTGCTAAATTTATACATGTGTATAGTTTGTGAAAGTTTCTCTCTAAAGACACATGGACAGTTGCAAAATACATAGCAATAAGAAACAAGCCAAGCACTTCATTTCACTTCCATCAGAAAAAGAAATCTATCTATATGGGATATTTATCTCCCTTTAGCTTATCTGACTCTTCTATCTTCACCAAATACTAATAATCATAGTCATACTTGATTATCCAAGTGCTGGGCACATCCCCAAAAAGTTTATAACTTCAAGTCAAGAAATCTTTGTCAATAGCCTTAAGGATCTCACAGATCTAGGTGGAATATACCACCCAAGTTCCATTCTCACTTTAATCCTGTCAAGCAATAATTCTTACTTTTAGCACATCACTAAATCTTCGTTTACAAAATGAACATTTGTTTTACTGGTAAGCAAGGGTATTTACTTTCCAGATCGTTTAGCTAGATATTTTCATTCTTTTTTGAATTTATCCAATAAAACATTCAGGCCCTGATCTTCATGTTTGACTAAGTTGCTCTTGGTGCAGGACTCGAGTGGTTGACAAAGATAGCATTACACCACTTTTCATTTCATCCTGAGGCTACCTGGAAACCAGTTTAGCCCACAGCAACACAAGACAGCCTCACAACATTTCTAAGTCACACTGGCTGCAATATTCCCACCCCACCCCAAGGCTGTTTCAGAAGCTGGGAATTGCCAGAGTGCAGCAATGATCTACCTATACCCTCTTTCCCCAGCCATGCACTAGACAAACCTTCTAAGTTGGACACCGTAACAGAGGTTGGTATATACCCGACTATCTTGGTTCTACATGACTGAGGAATTCCTTCATGCAAGAGTTGTACAAAGACTATGGTACTGAACCAAGAATCCGGCCCACAGACAGTTTATTTCAGATAGTGACAATCATTTTTAACTTTCTTCGAAGAGAAATCACCATATGGTTTGTAATGTTAAAAGATTGACTACTGGTGACAATGAATATTGGGAAATGTTCCCTTAAATGGACTGGGATCCAGGGAGTTTTCTGAGCTTTCAGTACTCTGGGTACAAACAGCTCTACATGCACAAACGACAAGCATGCTGGCACAACAGGCATGCACACAAAATGCAGTTGTGCACTCAAAATACATAAAACTATCCATTCATACAGACGTCCATCAGGTAATTTTGTATACAGTTACACATGAATCATGCATATTTTGTGCATGCAGGGGTCAACCCTGGACTGGGTCTGTTCTTTTATTAAGGTGACTAAATATGAATTTAGGAGCCTAACTTTAGGCACCACAGTTTGAAAAATGGGGGACCTGTATTTTATGTATTGCTAAACAATATATTTTTGGAAATAAAATACAGTAGAGTACTAATGCTAGTGAAGAAAGGAAGGTCTAATCATGGCTGTATTATTGATAACTCATGTATTAGGCCATTAGAACCCACAGTATATTTGGGCTATCTCAAAACAGGTGTTCTACTTTACTTAGGGATCATCCAAAATATAGTTGTATAGTACACTTTAACTTCTATATAGTGTATGTCATTGCAGAAAGCTTATTATAATAACAATATCTTAAGCTCATATAAAGCCTTTCAATCAAAGAACTCAAAGTACATTATTGGCATCAATGAGTAGAACCTTTGTGATGCAGGTAAGTATTAGTCTATGCATTTTCCAGTAGGGAAACTGAAGAACAGAGAGGTTAAGTGACTTGCAGGTCATTTGCAAGAAATCACTGGCAAAATCACAAATAAGACAAAAGTCTTCTATCTCCATTGCCGTGCTTAAACAATTAGACCACATTTCTTCCCAGTTAAACATGGATTAATATGATCTGTCCTTCAAAGATGCAATATTATTCAGGCATATGACATGTGAAAAGTAAAAATAATATTTTGTCCTTTTGTGAGTTAGTATCAGGGGTAGAAATACATCCCAAACATTCCAATCCCCTCCAACCAATAAACACACTGTCTCCTGTAAGGCTAAGTACAAAGAATAATTTCTCTTGTAGTTATGGTTGTTAACCCTCTCCTGAGTAGTATAGTCCATAGTGCAACAGCTAAAAAGAGTGCTATAAATTTGTGAAATAAATTCAGAGTGTGAGAACACTCTGGGGGGAAAAGTCCTTAGGCTTTTGAGAATTCTTGAGGGAACTCATGAAAATTAATCATTTACTACATACACACAGATCAAGTCTCTCCAGAACATAAAGAGATGTCTGTTCTACTGGAATTGTGATAATTATGTACTCATATATAATCTGAGAATAAAGATTTATCATAACTCATAAAAGAACTGAAGTCCAATAAACAAACACTTATCGGAAGTCAGCGTGGTTTTTTGCAACATTTACTCAGTGGTTTTTTTGGCTGATTCAGTACAACAGGCTCATTAAGTCATTACACGCTTAATGCCAATGAAAGGTCTTCTACTATTCCTGGCACCAACTGGCACTGCATGTACACTTGGAAACCACTGCACCGTAAACCAATAATGTCTCTTTGTTTCCTTTCCAACTTGTATCCCAAAATCAGCAGCAATGGCACACCATGATGTTATACTTTGATGTATAAATACTGAATCCTGGTTCATCAATGAAACATATCAGCAATCCCATTCCTGTACAGAATCATTGTAAGGTTTGCTGTGGAATTGAGAGGCTTTTGTTCTCATTCAGTGCTTCACCCCTTTATTCTAATAGCATGAAATTAATTGTTGACAAGTAAAATGATGAAGCATTATAGGAAGAGTCTAATTGGTTGTAACTCAATAATATCAATTCCAGCAAGCAATTGCTTGTCCACTAGCACCTCGAGGTTGCTCTATATAACCCAAAGGGACCAGACTAGTGTCCAGAGACCCATGCTCTATGCTTGGGAGACAGCAAAGGTGATTTAAAGCATTTGTTCTACCCTCACCCCAAGCTCCACCGTCTACACAAGATCTGGCCTAAATATTCCAACTGCATTTTAAACCTTGCACCAAGTCTTCTCCTGCCGACTCTCGCAGGGATCCAGGAGTCACGCCCTGCCAACCAGGGCCAATGAAAAGCCTCAGCTGTCACAGCACAACACCCAGATTAGAATACCTAGGGAAAGCTGTAAACACTAGCTAAAGTACAAGCACTCACCCAGTTTCCGGACCTATCCTAACGCTTCCTCACAAAGAAAACAAAACAAAGGATATCTTAGACCTCAACGCCACCCAATCCCAAGGATCTCCCACTCTCAAGATATTCGATCTTCCGCCAAGCAACCTCCCCAAAAAGGCATTTCTCCCTCACAATTTAGTGAGTCCTTCATTCTCCTACATTAAAGGGACCACCATCCCAGGTCAGTCAGTGGCATTACATCAGGAGTTAATTTAACCAAATATGACCATTAACAGAGTGACTACAAGTAGTCAGAGCAGTGGTTACCAACCTTTTTCCACATGGGACTCAAAAAGTAACTGTAATTACTTGCCATCATACAATATCCCACAATCCTTTGTAGCCAGTTAGGATCCTGGGAAAGTGCAGCTAGTTTTGAGTGCTGAGTAACATTGGCTGAAGGTGGTGAGGGTGTGCTATGCTTCTCCCTCCTCTTTTCCCAACACTCAATTTGCAGCATGCACAGCAATAGGGTAAGTGATGCTTCAAACTGTGGTTTTGTTTTGCAGAGAGGTGGGAGTAGAGACCACATGACCCCCGCCTCTCTCCTAAGCATTCAAAGGACAAGCACATAAAGGCTTTGTCATTAGATTTGTTTTCTGTGACCCATATTTAATAAACTATGAATTCAGTAGCTCTGTTTTCTTTCCAAAGCACGATGGTGCTTCTTCACATCAGATTAGACCCTGGCATGGAAAAGCCAGCATGCAGCTTTCCCTGAAGGAGTACAATGAAAACAGCAGCAGTGTAGTGACTAGTGAATACCTCTGGCAGAAGCAGTGAAGAAAGACTGTGGTAAAAAAAAAAAAAAACACCCTCCATGGAAACCATATGTACAGAACTAAAGGCTCAAAGTTCGTTACCTTGTATTTTACATTATGGACTAGATTGTGTCTTTAAGGCACAGGACTGTGGTGCAGAGCCACAACATCCTAGAGGGAGCTTTGGAAAGCCCAGTTCCTCCCAGAGTTCCCCAGGGTGCAGAGGAAGTGCAACAGTGAACCACGCATTGGGCTTCCTCTACTATCTGCACATCCCTGTCCTCTTCACAGTGGCTACCACCTAAAGCAGTAGTAGGCTGGAACAGTCACGAGAATGCAGGGACTGCAATTGTTCCTGGTTCCTGCATAGGGGCACAAGAGAGGGGCAGATTTGTTGCACCTCCAGGGCACCCAATCATGGTCCAAGCACAATATATCCATAAGAATGTCCCGTTATTAAAATTAGATGTGGACAAGAACTACCAGTTACTCCTGCATACCACAGTAATGCCCAATGACCCTCTGCAGTTTGCTTGATCCAAAAGAAAAAAATATCGCTGACTTAATTATATATTATCCCAACTACCATTTTAAGGACTGGAATTCTCATAAGTACCATCTTCCTCATGTACTATAAAGGAAGTGAAAATGCTCACAGTAACCCAATTTTATAGGGAATTGTGATGTATAGACCAGCAGGTATTTTAGAGACACACACAAGTGTTGGCTAGTTTACCTATAATATCTCTGTATGTGTCTTGGTGAATTTCATAGCTGTTTTGCATGGGTATTTTTACTTTTTTTCTTGGTCATTAGCCAAGAAGCTGTTGCCAATGGAATTTTTATATCAAATGCCTGTAAAACATAGCATTAATGATTAAGATATTTCCTTTATTTACGAAGGGAAATGAAAACCCCTAGCTCTAAAGATATATTTCCAGAATGAAAGAGGCTAACACTTGCATGTCAGGGCCATTTTCTGTCAGCCAGATGAACTCTGCAAAATGAAAGGCAAAGGTTATTTGTTTGTGTTGAATCGTGGCAGTGCTGTCAATAGAACAAAATCATCTTGGCACTTCCATGAAAGAATGCTGACTAAAGTAATCAATTAGAGGATTAAGAGGACAGCTCTATATGGTAAACAGCCCACACAGCTGCAAAATGAGCATCACGGCTTTACATTTTTGCCTTCAAGCTGCATGTTATACATACTATGACTTCTGCTTATTATACTAGACATGATTGTTTCACTATTAGCTTACCCTCCCCACCCCCATTCCATATCTGTATGTTGTATCCACTTTTTGTCTCTCATCACGTGCTAAGATTGTAAGGTCTTTGGGGCAAGGACTGTCTTTTTTATTACATGTGTCTACACGGCCTAGCACACTGGGGCCTTGATCTCTGCGTGCAGCCTCTAGGAGCTACCGCAATACACATAAATCCAAACCAACAACAATAATTTCTTGTGGGCTAGTCAAACTCTTCATTGCAAACTATTTATTCATTGGCTCCGGCCCTTTTTTCCGTTTGCAAACTGGGAAACAATCAAACAATTTTCCACTAGTACTAGTATTTACTATGCACAATTCAAGCAACCAGCTTAATCACCTAAGTCACGTGTTGTGGTTTCCTCTTTTTCCTGACTAGATGACCTGAGATGAGCACTTACACTGTGAATACAGTAATTTGTGCCTGAATAGAAACTTCTTACCCAGCAGTCATACTAATAAAACAAAGTTTAAAGAATAGTCAAGGAAAAGCAAACAAAAAAGGGCACAAACATGGATTGTTCAATTTATGATCCAGCTATTGAAATATGTTTGAATGTTTTTCCCACAATTCATCCAGTATCTAATTTCTTCTCACTATTCAAAGTCACATTAACGCTGTAGAAGGGCATATTGTATATATGATACATATTTTCTAGTATCCTACGCTGAACAATGTCAGGACATAAACCAATAATACCATTTCATTAAACCAGCGTGAGTTATATGTTTTAATTTATAGGAATGTAGGAATTATCATACCAGATTATTCCCAGTGACCCATCCACCCCAGTATTGTATCTTGGACACTGGTTGAGCCATTATCAGATGTTTCAGAGGATGGGGCAACAAACCCAGCAGTGGAGTTGTCTGCCCATTTCTTTCTACTGACTACCCCCATCATTTAATGGTGTGGAATATACTTAAACATGAGAGTTTATATTCTTACTAAAAATGTTGTATCCTGGCTTGGTCTAATATATCTGTAGATATTCTTCTGAATCCTTTTGCTGAATCTTCAACACTTGGCTTCAATGATGTCTTGTAGCAATGACTTCCACAGGTTTACTATGTGTTATGTGTAAATTAATTCTTTTTGTTGCTTCTCAGTTTCACTGAATGTCCCCTTGTCCTGTGCATAAATAAAAATGGGATTTAAAGGAAGAGCAAAACTGTTGACTGCTAGAAAACATACAATTCAAATTCAGAAAATAATCCCAAAATGTAAAAATTTTGGAATATGTATTGTATGCATTAATGCATTCCCCATTGGTACCCAAGTGAGTTTTGTCATGGATAAAGAGCTTCGTGCAGCCTCGGCTAATTGAAATGTTTAATTCATTTGGAAACATTCCTCAAAAGCCAGGGGCTTAGAAGTACCCTTTCTTCCTGAACCTGCTCAATCATGACACTGCATAGCTGACTACTAAACTGAGGAGATCCTCAGTCACATTTTGGTAATTCCTCATTTGGCCAGGATCAGAGGTGGAAGTGCAGAGGCAAATGAGAAACCTATGGGAATATTATTATTCTGCATCATTGGGTTTCAGTTCTGGGTCAAGTCTTTGTTGTTCCCTAAATGCTTTGGGCTCAAACATGAGGAGCCCTCCATTGCCTGCAGGGGCACACAAGAGGCTCCCCCACCTTGTATGACTTTGCAAGAGCGGCTAGGGGGAGTGGGTATCATTGTGTACAGAAGGTAGGTGAAGCTGCAGAGACCACAGGCCATCGTACATTTTTGGAAAGAGGGGTTCTTAAATGCAGGCATGGAACAAACTGTGGCAGGCTGAGGCTTACAGCAGACTCTCATTGGTGTGTTATGTAATGTTTAAATAAAAGTAATTGAGTTGGCAAACACAATTTCTCCTTGCCTTCATAAAAAGAGCAACATAGCAGTCCCCATATTCTGTGAACTCCAGGGAGTACAGGGACTGCTCACTCCTGTTTTCCTACCGTCATGCCAGGGAACAGGAGGCTGAAAGCTGTGGGGGAGGAATGTGGGGAAGAGAGGGGAGGCATACCAGGGGGAGCAATCTGCTCCATTCTAAGTAAGGCACAATCTTTCTGGTGCTCTTTCCTAACGTGTACAGGTCAGCTCTTCCCCCTATTCAGGACTGTGGATTTTTTGACCACAAACTAGCCCTTAAATAATAAGAGGATGTAGGAGGAGACACATGCAGAATTTGCTCTTTGGAGAGTGCCACTTCAGTTACACTCTTGTGGTTTTTTAAACAAGCAGAGAATAATTGTTATTCCAGTGAATAACAGCATAGTATTTACTCCCCATAGCCTATATTTCCATATTTACATTTTACATAGATTGCACTTGAAATTCAGTCTGGGAATTTGGGGGAGGGGTGAAATAGTGATAGCTGGGAAGTTATGAGGCAGTATTTGGTTAACATGAAGAGCTGTTTAAATACCACTACAATATCAGCTTTAAAAGGAAACAACTGCATTTCAGTGACTGGCACAGCCCAGAATGCCTAGGTTTAAGGGGAAAATGAGATGATAGTGCTCTTATGTTAACTCTTAAATGGAGCTGTAGCCAAGTACTGTCGGGAAAAACACAATGAGTCAACTCAGCATCTGCAATATCAATATACGGTAATTTCTGAAGGGGAACAAAGTTCTCTGTTTAATGTTTTTCCCCCCTACAAGGGACTATGTCAGACTGTTTCAGGAAGCAGTAAATTGCAGAGTTTGTAGATTCTGTTCAGACACAACAAGAAATCATAGTAACTCAAGTGACTCATTTTAAGATACAGCAATCCATGCTTTTCATGCTTTAAAATGTGGCTAGAAATTATACATGCTCAAGTCAATGATGCTCCTATTTCCCAAGACATGACAGAATAACTTGAACCTTCCACGTATGGAATAACTTGAGCCTTCCTTCTTAGCCTTCTGTGTCATACAGAGCCCAATGTGATTTCTCCTATTTGGGGAGTTCAAGAATAAATACCACTGTATTGGGACTTATTGATTCATATGAATTTTCTTAGCCTTTTCATGTGATCAATATACCAGGTAATTACTGATTTCAGAGGCAAATTTCAAATCAAAGCATGCTTGATTTCTTCTTCATCATCATTTTAATGCAAAAGTGAATTCACTATTCATTCAAAACATTATGAAAGATTAAGGTTATACCTAGATATCTCTCCATTTAAAACTACATTATCACAACACTATAGTAAAATAAAAAAATAATATTTTAATGTCAAGAAAGTTAAAGTTAATTTTTTTAAACAAATATTTCAAAGCCAGGAAATTAAAAGATTGTGGTTAAAGGAAAGTTAAAAAGGCAGAAAGTCTGGCAGCACTTACTTAAAACTCTCCCTCCCTTATCTCTGCCCTCTTGTTCCTGTTATTTTGCTGGAAGAAAACTTGAAAGAAGTTTTGATGTCCATGTTGCATATAACTTATAATTAGAACACTTTATTCCTCAGAATGTGAACTCATTCTTGTTCTCTAGATGGTACTTTTGTGCATCAGCAAGACAGGCTAAACAACCACAGATGGGGATAGGAAGTATGATCCTCATATGGTCACATTATTCACAAGTGGTGAATACCCTGAGTCCAGCAATCTAAGCCTTTGAGGAAAAAATATAGATAACGTGTCAGAAACATCTAGAAATTACTTGACTTGATATCTTTTCTGTACATCATCTCATGATTTTAATATCTGACTTCTCAGAACCGCACAGGGCTAGAAGCAACTCTTTTGAATCCCCTTGCAAACCTGGGAATTTCCCCTTTGCAGTAGCCTTAATTTCCCATTTTTAGCCAGCCATGCTGATGACCCATGACGTAAGCCTGTCATGGATCTAGGACAGAATCTGCACGCCATTTGGGGGGAAATTCCACATTTGGGAGAAAGCAGCAAATGTCTTTATGGTGTTGTGAGGGGGGTTTGTTTGTTTATTTTCCCCTTAAAGCTAATTGGCAGATATTTAAAACCAGAAGGACATGGGCTCAATCCTGCCAAGTGCTGATCACATCCTGTCTTTTAGATTGTCAGCTCTGTGGAGCGGGGAGTATCGTTTATTGTGTGGATATAATGCCTAGAGAATGGGGCCATAACAACAATAATCTGTTTTTAAAAGGTAGAAAGATTAGATTACAGTGTCAACAATGCTTTTTGACATTAAACCAATTATGATTTTTACAGCAGAGGGACAACCGAAATCAACCTTTAAATCAGGATGATTCCCTGATTAAAAAGATATAATAGAGACCGAAACTTTCCCCCTGTGTTAGTAGCAGACCTTTATTTATGTGTTCCTGATGTAAAAATCACAGAGGAAATAAAGCAGTATGCTTATTAAACAAATCTGCCTGATTTGGAAGGATGAAGAATGACAAGAACTGGTTGTTGTTTTTTAAATTTTGGATACATTGCATATCATCAGTTATGTGCCATGCAAACTGCCAGGTGGATAATATCAGGCATACTTGAAGCACAAATGATCACTGCGAACAAGTATTACATGTACAGATGACAAAGAAGCCACTGCCATTAGAGGGGTTGAGACCCAAACACTTGCACTGCATAGAATTTGTTTGTTTGTATTAGTCAATGCTATCTAACATACCACCAACTCAAATGGTGCATCGTTCTTCCTGCCTGCCTCTCCTCAATTACACTGCACTTGTACATTTGAAAAGCTCGGCCCAGAGATCTGACAGTTGGACTTATCTAGGAATATCACTAAATACACGGTTGACATTATCTGTGCAGGCATCCTGTATAATTATGGCATTTAGTTGGCATTGCTGAATGGGGGCTGAAATCAATCAGTTTCTGGTTAATCTGTCTTGAGTAGGCACAGCTGGTTGGCCGGAAGAAAATTATTTTGAAATGAAGTTTAATAAAAATTGCTGTTATCCAGGCAGGCGCATTCCAGTGCTCGATCCACTTTACTTTCTGAAAGACTTTCAGGAATGTGAGGGAGGAGGAGCAATACTACAGCTTTGAAGAGTCTAAGTTAAATATCTTTTAGTACTTTTCTTATTTTGCTTGCTCTTCCTCTCCTTCCCCCAGCCTCTCTCTTTTCATAGCAACACAGGAATTGTGGTGAAACTTGCTTATCTATCTGGATATTTTCTAGACAAATTTGCTTAGTGATTGAATAGTTATTAGGTCAGCTTCCTTGTTTTAACTTGTCTTTGAAGACATTCTTGGTCAAAAGTAAAAGATGTGAGTCTGCCTTGTTTTATTATATCCCTCTCCATCTGGTTAACAGCTTTTTATTTCTCAAGACAAAGATACAGAGGAGAGTGTGTGGTATATAGGGTTAAATCCTGCACACAAGTCAGCAAGACTGGTTGCATGTGTAAGGCAAAGAGGATTTGGCCTGTACTAGAACTGGGTGAAATAGTTTTTGTGAGTTTTTTTGCCAGTCTTTGTCACCTAAGAATCCCTTAAACCTTCTTAGCATTTTTAAGTAAATTCGTAGCTCTTTTCCTTTTGAAGATAGCTTTGTGATTAGAGCTGTGTGGAGAAAGATAATTCTATTTCACAGAGGATTTCAATATTTTGAAATTTAGTTTTGTTCTGGAACAAAATTACAGAAATTTGAAAGTAACTGCAAAAGGGAAGAGAGCCCTGGCTCTGGGGTAGTCCATGGTCCCTGGAAGCCCTAGGGTACCCTATGCCAAGACATTCCAATGGCAGGTTGCCCTGGAGCCATGAACCCCGGAAACCCTTCATGGCAGCCTGCCTAGTGGGCCACCCCAGAGCAAGAGACTGTTGAAGGCTTAGGAGATGGGGCTGCTGAGGAGTCACAAGCATCAAAGCATTTTGACTCCTCATCAGCCCACCAAGAAGACTGGCAAAGAGGTGGCAGGAAACCAGGAAAGTTTGCATCAGAAACCTGACTGGCAAGCAGGGTTCCATTGGAATACTATTTGGATTTCATCAGAATTTCATCAGAACTGACCCATCTCCACTTATGTTTCAAGTTCAACAAACTGGCAAGTTCCAGTGAAAAACATTTTGGTGGAATTTTTCTGACCAGCATATCCAGTCTTATGAAATTATTACTGAAACTTTAGTTTATATATGAATTACACAAGTCATCTTTGATTTCATTTGTATTATCTATTTTCTAAGTTAATTAAACATAGTTTTTTTAAAAGTAATTGCGACTGGTCACAAGCCACATGGTATCAGAGATCCTTGTCTTATGTGAACCCCTCAGAAAACAACATGTAGGGAACGTAAATTGATAGAAAAAGCCTACCGTCTCTCAGTTTTTACTTCTCTTGGCCCTCCACCACACACAAAAAGAGTAAAAAAGTGTTTAAAAGTGTAACTTTAAGTGTCAATGCTGAAAGTAGAATACTTAAAAGTGAAAGTATTTTTTAAAATGCTAAATGTTGAAAAATGCTACTTTTAAAATGAACACCTTTGTTCACTTTTTACCCCTCCCTCTCCTCAAGTGACAGAAAAGACCACAGAAGAACTTTGGGGGTTTTTTTCCCAGTGGAAAAATAGTAAAAAGTGAGTGAAGGTGGGTTTTCCCTCTATTGCTCTTACTCCTTAATTCCCCATTCCCCTCCCCTCCCCCCCATGGAAAAAGGTGCCAGGCGAAGGGATGCTACTAAAAAAAATTAGATCCCCTCCCCCATGTGATTTCACTTTTTTGTTCTGTCACCTTTTACCAATAGGGGTAGGGGAGCAGAGAAGAGGGTAGTTTTAAAAAGTTTTAAAAGTGTGATTTTGCCCACCAAAACAATATGATTTTTTTAATCAAAATTGTCTATTGAAAAATTAAAATAAATATTCACAGAAACACAATCTTCATTTTTTAAAATAAATAAATAAAAATACCCCATTTTGAACAACACTAATCATAATACATATGCATAAAGGTCAGAATTAAGGTTGAACCAGCAAAGTCAAGCCTGGCAATTTAAATTCATAACCCTGCTAGGCACTAAAAACCATGGACTTAACAGACACTCATTTTATGTCCCATTATAACTTGTAACACACCCTGCTACCTACTAAACCTCCATTGTCCTACCACTGCAGACATCTTAATTGCCCACTTCATTATAAGTGGTCTCCTGCAACTTGTGTGAACCCCTTATACTTAACAATCTGTCCCCACGTATATTTAGCTTGGACACTCTGGTTTCCGTCTCTAGAAGTGAGGACGAGCTCTGTGTAACTTGAAAGCTTGACCCTTCCACCAGTAGAAGTTGGTCCAATAAAAATATATTCTCTCACCCACTTTGTGTGTCTCATATCCTGGGACCTACATGGCTACAATAACACTGGAAACTTACATTTTGGCATTTTCTATCTTTCAAGTTCAGACTTTGCAACCTTATAGTGCAGGGCTTTTGTATTTAATTATTTATATGTTCATATACAGACCTTATGAATGTAAGGATTTAATTAGCTGTTACAGCTCTGACTGTGCAAATAAAATAATAGTCATCCTTTGGAATGCACTTCTACAGTCAGCATCTGTAAATTTGATCTTAAAGGGACTAAATAACTTCAAGACCAATAAAAACATTGGTAATTATGCATGTAAGATAAGGCTAATCAAATCTATACTTCATGCCATAAGCTAATCATCACAAGCTTCACTTAGGAATTCTCCGCGCCCCACTCAAATAAAGTATGGGGAAAAAACGCAAAATCAGCTCCATGCAATACGAGGTAAGCCACTGACGGAAGCATAATACTGACATGATAGGCCATTGTTCTGATCCAGAATGGCAGATCCTGTGCTTAGTCTGGCATGACTATACAGGAACAAGTTGTTCTGCGGGTCTAGGGTCTCTTTCAAGCCCCAACACGCTTTCTTGATTCATTGCTCCAAAATAAGATGTAGACTGGTCTCATTTACCCACCTCACAAAAGATTCTTTCAAGAGTGAGGAGATCATAGAATCATAGAATATCAGGGTTGGAAGGGACCTCAGGAGGTCATCTAGTCCAACCCCCTGCTCAAAGCAGGACCAATTCCCAACTAAATCATCCCAGCCAGGGCTTTGTCAAGCCGGGCCTTAAAAACCTCCAAAGAAGGAGACTCCACCACCTCCCTAGGTAACGCATTCCAGTGCTTCACCACCCTCCTAGTGAAAAAGTTTTTCCTAATATCCAACCTAGACCTCCCCCACTGCAACTTGAGACCATTGCTCCTTGTTCTGTCATCTGCCACCACTGAGAACAGCCGAGCTCCATCCTCTTTGGAACCCCCCCTCAGGTAGTTGAAAGCAGCTATCAAATCCCCCCTCATTCTTCTCTTCTGGAGACTAAACAATCCCAGTTCCCTCAGCCTCTCCTCATAAGTCATGTGCTCCAGACCCCTAATCATTTTTGTTGCCCTCCGCTGAACTCGTTCCAATTTTTCCACATCCTTCTTGTAGTGTGGGGCCCAAAACTGGACACAGTATTCCAGATGAGGCCTCACCAATGTTGAATAAAGGGGAACAATCACGTTCCTCGATCTGCTGGCAATGCCCCTACTTATACAGGGCAAAATGCCGTTAGCCTTCTTGGCAACAAGAGCACACTGTTGACTCATATCCAGCTTCTCGTCCACTGTGACCCCTAGGTCCTTTTCTGCAGAACTGCTACCCAGCCATTCGGTCCCTAGTCTGTAGCAGTGCATGGGATTCTTCCGTCCTAAGTGCAGGACTCTGCACTTGTCCTTGTTGAACCTCATCAGGGTTTTTTTGGCCCAATCCTCTAATTTGTCTAGGTCCCTCTGTATCCGATCCCTACCCTCTAGTGTATCTACCACGCCTCCCAGTTTAGTGTCATCTGCAAACTTGCTGAGAGTGCAGTCCACACCATCCTCCAGATCATTAATAAAGATATTAAACAAAACTGGCCCCAGGACCGACCCTTGGGGCACTCCGCTTGAAACCGGCTGCCAACTAGACATGGAGCCATTGATCACTACCCATTGAGCCCGACAATCTAGCCAGCTTTCTATCCACCTTACAGTCCATTCATCCAGCCCATACTTCTTTAACTTGGCGGCAAGAATACTGTGGGAGACCGTATCAAAAGCTTTGCTAAAGTCAAGGAATAACACATCCACTGCTTTCCCCTCATCCACAGAGCCAGTTATCTCATCATAGAAGGCAATTAGGTTAGTCAGGCATGACTTGCCCTTGGTGAATCCATGCTGACTGTTCCTGATCACTTCCCTCTCCTCTAAGTGTTTCATAATTGATTCCTTGAGGACCTGCTCCATGATTTTTCCAGGGACTGAGGTGAGGCTGACTGGCCTGTAGTTCCCCGGATCCTCCTTCTTCCCTTTTTTAAAGATGGGCACTACATTAGCCTTTTTCCAGTCATCCGGGACCTCCCCCGATCGCCATGAGTTTTCAAAAATAATGGCTAATGGCTCCGCAATCTCATCCGCCAACTCCTTTAGCACCCTCGGATGCAGCGCATCTGGCCCCATGGGCTTGTGCACGTCCAGTTTTTCTAAATAGTCCCAAACCACTTCTTTCTCCACAGAGGGCTGGTCACCTTCTCCCCATACTGTGCTGCTCAGTGCAGTAGTCTGGGAGCTGACCTTGTTCGTGAAGACAGAGGCAAAAAAATCATTGAGTACATTAGCTTTTTCCACATCCTCGGTCACTAGGTTGCCTCCCTCATTCAGTAAGGGGCCCACACTTTCCTTGACTTTCTTCTTGTTGCTAACATACCTGAAGAAACCCTTCTTGTTACTCTTAACATCTCTTGCTAGCTGCAACTCCAAGTGTGATTTGGCCTTCCTGATTTCACTCCTGCATGTCTGAGCAATATTTTTATACTCCTCCCTGGTCATTTGTCCAATCTTCCACTTCTTGGAAGCTTCTTTTTTGCGTTTAAGATCAGCAAGGATTTCATTGTTTAGCCAAGCTGGTCGCCTGCCATATTTACTATTCTTTCTACACGTCGGGATGGTTTGTTCCTGCAACCGCAATAAGGATTCTTTAAAATACAGCCAGCAATAGATAGCAATAGATAGTTGAACTATAGGCAACAACCCTGCCCTCTTTTGTACTCCTGGTACAAGGATGAAACCCATGGAGCACAGCTCTCCAGTACGCGGTGGGGAGAGGACCACTGTCAGCAGGTCCTCCTCAGACTGCTTCCGCCCTCCAGGCATTGAAACCGAGCCAGCTCCTGTTCAACTTTAATAGCCTCTCCTCTTAATCAGGACAGTCACCTAATTAGTTGTAACACTATGCTCCCCCAATTAAGAGGAAGTTAATGCACAAGAAAAAAAAACATTCTGATCTGAATGAGTGACACCCTTATGTAGACAAAAGTGTTCTTAAAAATATTGACAGTTTTGCAAAATACCAGCATAGAAACATACAGTATGGTGTAACCCAGGAACAGACTACCTTGGCCATAGGAAGGAAGTACTGGGCTAAATTGTGATTTAATGCCAGAATTCACAGTGGAGAGGTTTTCTGCCTTTGTGGGAGCTCCCATGAGTAGTTTACGTGGGACAGGTGCAACACCAGCACAAGAAGAGCATAGCCACTCCACAGTTAATGGACTGCCCTTCCCTGTACAGCACCAGGCCTGGAGCCCTGTAAAGGGGTTCACTCACCACAGGAGTGCCTCCTTGTGTTCAGGTGTGGCTTAGTGGCTCTCTCCCCATATGACTTGCTCTCCTGATGGACGTGCCATTGCTGTGGTGGTCTCCCTTCCTGTAACTTGGCCCTCCATCAAGGTCACAATTTGATTCACCCCTTTCAGAGTTTTCTCCCCCCAGCAGTCCAAACCTTGCTCTTTGTTCAGGGCACACCACGAGAGGCTGTTCTATCCCAGTGGCTGCTTTATGCCTCCCCAGCCTCCTCTAGTCATTCTCCCATCTGGGCTTCTGCTCCGCCACCTTTCTATTCCCAGAGTGATTGCAGACTCTCTCTCCTCCTTGGCAGTCCCTTCTACTCTCAGCTTTCTGACTTTATAATCACTACCCAGCATCCACCACCCAGTTGGGCTTCATCATCTATTAAGCTTGACTTTCTTGCTCTTACAGGTGCTGCCAGGTATGTTAATTGGCCCCTCAGGCCCACATTAATTCATTCAGGACATGTGTGGGGTAGACACCTGTTTATGGCCTACCCCATACACATGCTACCCACATCTATCTCCCTCCAGCAACACAGAACCATGCCAGTTCTGCTGCCTAGTGTGCCATTCATGCCTGATTCTCCCACTGCAGTTCATGATTAATTTCCATTGACTTCAAGGGGAGTCACTCATATTCTATGAGTAGAGGGTAGGGTGTACAGCATGTGCAACACAGTGGAGTTAACCCTGGCATGTGAAGATTTGCATTACCTCAATATTTTTAATTTTCCCTCTGCAACTTTCAGATTGTACTAACACAGCTTTTACATTTAATATAAATAAATTACTGTAGGAACCTTGTTAAGGATTAGAAAGCTACCCTCCATTTCTCTTGCAGAACACCCAAAGAATTTATTCCTGGTTGGGTTTATATTATTTAAAGTCATATTTCATGGCTGTGGTGTCAAATTCATTAAATATAGTCTTTCCATGACACTGGAGTTGTGAAATATGAGAATGTTCTAAGCTATTTGGCTGAGTTTTGGGAGTCAGATCTTTACAAATGTGATTACATTGATTTACATATTATTTTAATTTAAGAACTTCCCTTTCTCCAGAGGTTTCTAGTCTTCTTCCGTAAATCTAGGTCTCTCTTCCCCCCGTCCACCTCCACCCCACCCCGTTATTTATAGTTTTACTCTTCACATTCTTCACAACATATCTATATTTGCACAAGCAGTGTATTTACAGTACATGCAAAATATCTGATGCGGATATGCAGTGTAAGAATTGTTAAATAACTTCCATTTTCTGAAGTCTTTGGGAGAATAATATCATATGGACCTTAATAAAATATATATAGAAATCTAGATGCTCCTTACTTGTTTCTCCAATAACTATTAAAAAAAAACCTGCCTTCTAATTCAAAGGTTACACTTTACCCAGAAAGTATTAGAAAATGTGTCAAGCCCCAAACAACAACCTGAAAATTGCATTCAAGTAGCATTCAGCACCACAGTCATAGGAAAAGAGAATTAAACCTAACACATAAAAAGGGAGAAAAAAAGATGGTAGGAAAGTAGTGAGAAAGAAAAAAACACTGTGCAAAAGTCATCCCTAATGTAACTCCACTGACTTTAAATGAGTTGATAGAGTTACATCAAGCATTATTTCCTTATATTTTCTGTGGAGTATCTTTATGCTATGGACACCTCATCCTGATACTTACCTGGTAGCACATGGAGTCTCTTATCCTCTATTAGTAAACAAAAAATTA
Organism: Emys orbicularis; assembly: GCF_028017835.1. Lineage (NCBI taxonomy): Eukaryota > Metazoa > Chordata > Testudines > Emydidae > Emys > Emys orbicularis. The sequence continues at coordinate 44,363,054 of NC_088687.1, read as the reverse complement.
ATTAGGACATAGTTAAGATTGAAAATGTGTATCTGTGGAGCCCCTCACTGCCAACTGTCAGAAAGGACCCATACCATATCTCTCATCAGGCCTGACATACTCATTGCCCCAACCTACTGTTGTGATAATCTGTATCTAAAAGGTGTGTAAGGTGTCATATGCAAACGGGTAACACACTGGTATTTAGTATTATTGTGTGCTGTACATACAGGCAGTGTATAAAGAATTATAGATGTGTGCTGGAAATATGTTTCTCAAATGTGTTTGGCAGACAGTGTCTAAGCCCAGCTTTTCCTAGACAAAGGAATGTCGCTTTGCAAGCGTGATTGTGTCTCTAATGTAAGTTAAGCAAAATGAGACCAAAGACAATGAAAAGCACATTTACATGCAAGGTAAACAAAGCCATCAGGTGAGCATGTGGGGGACAATGACTATTTAATAATCTCAATGGAGGAGGGAGACTGCACCCTCCCACCCACCCCCGCCACTCCCGGGAAGCCTTCCCGCCCCTTGAAACAGAGTCAATGAACTTTGGGAAGATATAAGAAGAGGCAAAAAGGCATTTTGTCATCCATCACTGAAAAGTACAGCACCCTTCAAGCTATGAAAGTTGGGTCCCCTGGTCTGGGGGACTAGGGATGCTGCTAACTTGATGTAAGTAAGGAAACTGCGTAGGCAAAGATCGTTTTTGTCACTAAAAAGTGTGTTTTGTTTGTTTTATATGCCCACTATTGCCACAAACACAATATGGTGTTGCTAAGGGAGAACTCTCTCTCTTGTGTCCCCAAACAGTGCTTCTAGAACGGTGCATACACTAGGTCAGTTTAGAAAAAAAATCCCAGCAGAATGAACTAACTATAGCAGCAGCAGGAGTCCTAGTGTAGCGAAAGCCCAGATGCATTTGGAGTATGCACCACTAGCCCCACAAACCCTCTCTTGTTTCACATGCCAGCTGCTCCTGCAATGCATGTGGAGGAAGAGAAGAGGAAGTGTAGCCAAGCTGCTGTTGCACTCAGTGGAAGCCCAACAACTACAGTAGCCTACCCCTCTCCCTGCCATGGACTATCTGTGTGCATAGCCCCAGGCCAGATTAAAGAGCTGATACCAGAAGGAAACTTGAAGCACTGATCTTCTCACCACTCAGGGGAGTACCCCTAACTCCAGCCTGTGGAGATCTCTCTCTCACCCTGCATACCAGACTGGGAGACCAACAGAAGTCAAGAGAGGTTTGCCCACCTCAATAACCACTTTTTAGCCAGAGACTGCACGACAAATTGACTGCCATCATTACTGCCAGCAGAGATCTCAGGGCCACCCATTTACAACTATTGCTTCTGTTGTGAGAAACAGAAACCCTCAGTAAAAAGGGAGAATGAAACGTTGACAGGTAGCTGCAAAATGGATGGTGAAAAGAGTGACAGAGGGGGACAACTCTGACAGTGTGATAGGGGGGTTTCAGGGGCTGGGGTGTATTTTACTCAGGGAATGTCACATGTGTACAATGTATCACTGATTGAAGCAGGACATTTTTGAGGGAGTCTCTTGTCAAAATTTTGACAGCACATTGCTGTCCCTAATAAAAGAGAATATTAACATTGGACTCCGCATCTCCCATCGTACGTAATATTATGCTCATGCATAAAATACATCCTCAGTCAGAACACAGAAATTTGCCATTAAAAGACATGTTTCTAACTTTGTGGCCAGGTAGCTACAGACTAGTGGGAGAGGTATTTGATAGCTTTGGTTCAGTAAATGCCTGTATACTAACCAATCACTATCCAGAAGAGAAAAATGGGATGAAGAATTTAATCTTACTCTCAGGGATGACTGTCAGCCTAGGATATGTCAAAAAGTGAAACACACTATTGTCCATTCTCTGCCTAAACCAAAATAAAATCTTAAATAAATTACCAAACTCCAGGAAGATTCTACATAGGTACACCAATGGAAAAACCAAGCATCTCCTTCTTTAAATTAATGAAATTGGGAACCATGCTTAGCCCTCATTATACAGATTATTGCCTGCCAAGCATAGGCGTGCGCACGGGGTGTGCTGAGGCACACCCTAATGCAGGGGTGGGCAAATGGCTCCACTCCCCGGCGCAGCAAGCCGCGGGGTCCAGGCTCCTGGGCCGGAGCGCCCAGCCGAATGCAGCAAGCCACCAGCCCTTCCTCCCTCCCCTGGAGCCATGCCGCCGCACGCACAGCCCTCTGGGGGCCGGGGCTGCGCACTCCCGCGGGGCAGCGTTTGGCTCCGCGTTGAGGCAGACATGCTCCCCCCTCCCCTGGAGCCGTGTTGCCGCGTGCAGCGCTCTGGGTGCCGGGGCTGCGCGCTCCCGCGGGGCAGTGTTTGGCTCCGCGGGGAAGCTAGGAGCCTCATCTCATGGTAAGGGGTCCGGGGCCAGGGGGGATGGATAAGGGGTGGGATACCGGGGGGGGGTGGTTAGGGGCGGGGGGTCTCTGGAAGGGGCAGTCAGGGAGCGGGGGGGTTGGATGGGGCATGGGAGTCCCGGGGTCTCTCAGGGGGTGGATAGGGGTCAGGGCAGTCACGGGACAGGTAGGGTCCTAGGGGGCAGTCAGGGGACAAGGATCAGGGAGGCTTAGGTAGGGAGTGGAGTCCTGGGGGGCAGTTAGGGGCAAGGGTCCCAGGAGTGGGTAGTCCTGGGGGGACAAGGAGCAGGGGGGGTTGGGAGTTCTGAGGGGGGAAGTCAGGGGGCGGGAAGTAGGAGGGAGTGGATGGGGGCGGGGCTAGGGTGGGGCTCCCTGGGTGCACACCCTAATGAAATGGGCTGTGCACGCCTATGCTGCCAAGAAACAACAACCAGGATTATTATTTTTCTTGGAACCTTCCACTAGATGTATTTTAGCCCCTAATCTCACCTGCCAAGGTGTATCTATGTCACCTCTCTTCCCGTATCTCTACTTATCCACTTTTCCCTTCTCGTCACTCTCTCCTTCTCTCTCTTTCATTATCCTTCCATGGTGCTATCCTCTCTTGCCACTCTACTTTCATTCTGCCACTTTCTTATTTGAAACCACCAGATTTCAATAAATAACACACTGAAACGGAAATTTTACCCGTGCAACTGAAAGCAGAATCGGGTCCAGAGACATACGTTTGGAATATAATCACATTGGTTACAGTTATTTTTCCTTTTTTTTCTTTTTGTTTTTTTTTATCCATTTAGTATTCCATTTCTTTGCAATGGACTTTTGTAACTTATTTATTTGTTACTTACTTTGTTAATTATTTTCTTCTGCTAAAATAAAACTTTGGTTTGTTTTTAAAGTTAATACCTATTCACAGTTATATCTACTGGGCCATAGGGGGGAGGGCTAGCTCAGTGATTTGAGCATTGACCTGCTAAACCCAGGATTGTGAGTTCAATCCTTGAGGGGGCCATTTAGGGATCTGGGGCTGTCATAACTATAAAGGGAAGGGTAACAGCTCTCCTGTGTACAGTACTATAAAATCCCTCCTGGCCAGAGACTCCAAAATCCTTTTACCTGTAAAGGGTTAAGAAGCTCGGGTAACCTGGCTGACACCTGACCCAAAGGACCAATAAGGGGACAAGATACTTTCAAATCTTGGGGGGGGGAAAGGCTTTTGTTTGTGCTCTTTGTTTTGGGGGTTGTTCGCTCTTGGGACTGAGAGGGACCAGACATCAATCCAGGTTCTCCACATCTTTCTAAACAAGTCTCTCATATTTCAAACTTGTAAGTAAACAGCCAGGCAAGGCGAGTTAGTTTTACTTTGTTTTCTCAACTTGTAAATGTACCTTTTACTAGAGTGTTTATCTCTGTTTGCTGTACTTTGAACCTGAGGCTAGAGGGGAATCCTCTAAGCTCTTTAAGTTTGATTACCGTGTAAAGTTATTTTCCATCCTGATTTTACAGAGATGATTTTTACCTTTTTCTTTAATTAAAAGCCTTCTTTTTAAGAACCTGATTGATTTTTCCTTGTTTTTAGATCCAAGGGGGTTGGATCTGTATTCACCAGGAGTTGGTGGGCGGAAGAAGGGGGGGATGGTTAATTTCTCCTTGTTTTAAGATCCAAGGGGTTTGGATCTGTATTCACCAGGGAATTGGTGAATGTCTCTCAAGGCTACCCAGGGAAGGGAATCCGCTTTGGGATGGTGGCAGCGGACCAGATCTAAGCTGGTAGTTAAGCTTAGAAGTTTTCATGCAGGCCCCCACATTTGTACCCTAAAGTTCAAAGTGGGGGAGCAGCCTTGACAAGGGCAAAAATCTGTCTGGAGCTTGGTTCTGCTTTGAGCAAGGGGTTGGGCGAGATGACCTCTTGAGGTCCTTCCAACCCTCATATTCTATGATATAAAAGAGGTCAAGCTGTCCTCTGTATTTATTACACAAGGTATGATTGTGAAACTAATGTATTGCTTTCAAGCTAAATTATGTTTTTGTTAAGCTTTAACTCCACATAGCCAAATCATTTTAAATGGGAAAGATATGTAGATCACACAATGATGTAAACAGTCTATAGATTTGCGCCTCAGTCCTTCATAAATCTGGGCAAATGCATAAGTGTAAGCACACGAGTAGACCCAATGATGTCAAATAGGACTACTTATGTGATTAAAATTAAGCACCTGTAAATGTTTTCAGGTTCAGTCACTGTTACCAGGGACAATCCAAGCTGACATTCTCAGATAAAAATGAAAATGGGCATAATGTTTATAAAAAATCTGCCTTGATCAGTTTTCCAGGCTGAAGAAAACACAGACATCCTATCACAGCCACATATATTGCATTTGTTAATCTAATTTGATTTTGAGAAGTCACTTATCATTCACTACTTATTATGTTTGGAGATTTATCATGAAAAACCCCTGAACTGAAATCTTGTTTAACTTTCCAGAAAGGTGGTTAATGTGCTATTTTTCTGAAGCTCAATCTAGCTTTTGGCTCTCTGATAGAAAGTGCACTTGGCTAAAACCTTCAGTGAATCTTCAGAAAGTTTTGTACTCACCACATAAAAGTTCTTTGCGGGTTTTTTTTCTCCCCTTTGGCCCAAATCACTTGAAACTTTTTTATAGTATGAAGAGAGAAAGTTTTAATTACTAGAAACTATTCCCAAGTTTCCACCTTCCCCACGCTTCCCAATATCACATCCTCTGCATAACTCATCTTTCCTCCCTCTTGTTTAGGAATGTGGTAAATGCTGTAGCTATCTCTGTTTTGATTAAAGTGGAGTGTGGATTCCTTTCAAACGTGAATTAATGCTACACTAGCTAAGGATGTATTTAACCTCTTAGAAATACACCTGTTTCTGCAATATTCATTGTGCCCAAATCAATAAATCATTTAAATTCCCCTGGGGACTGAAACTTCCCAAGGTGCAGAGGTCAAGCTAGAGTGGAACTAGTCAATATCAGTTTCTCACAGATGAGCAATTAGAACATCTGTTTGTGTTCTCTATGCCTATTAAGATGTTTATTCTGGTAATTGTAGGCATAACATGGCTACCCTTTGGTATTTTCGTTTTTGTTCCTGCATCAGGAACCTAACATTGTATATTCAACTTGAGCAAGCTGTCAGCACAGCAATTAGTCAATGTCATATTTTAACAGTAGCAGGTATGGTCATTTGGCAAAAGTTAGGACTAGCTGGAGCTAGTTAATCTGTGAAAATGCTTTGATTCTGTCTCAGTGCTGGAGTAAGGAATGCATGTGCAGATTTACCCTAGTTAACATCTCAGTTCAACAAATTCCCTTCTCTTTGACAAGATCATGTCCTAAGATTGCCTCTGCTCTATAGACATAAAGGGCATGTGCTGGGAATTTTTTTTTTTTATTGTTATATTTGAATGAAACTAAGTGAGACCAGAATGATGCCCATTAGACTCCATCTTGCAAACTCTTATGCATGTGCTTAATTTGTTGAGCCTGTGAGTAGTCTCACTGAAGTCAATGGGCCTGATTCTTTGCTATCTTACACTTTTTTTTTTAGGATTCCTTTTAGATTTTCAAGTCACTAAAGAGCTCCTGATGAAGCCATATTGGCCTCTTACTATAGTTCCTAAATTTCCTTTGCATCAAGATAGTTTGCTGTTGTACCTTTAATATTGTCTCTGAGAAACTGCCAGCACTCCTGAACTCCTTTTCCATTAGATTTTCTTCCGATGGGACCTTCCCTACCTGTTCTCTAAGTCTGTGAAAGTCCATTGCCTTATGCTGCTATTATCATGCCTTCCTTTCCTTAGAATCATGGAATCTATCATTCCCTGATTACTTCCATGCAAATTGCCTTCGGATTTGCAACCAATTCCTCCCTGTTACTCAGAATCAAGTATAAACAATCAGGCCCCCAATTCTCATTTATTATAGTTAATCTATTGTAAGTGTTGAGGTTCTTTTCTCATTATAATACTACCTACACTATCTAGAAATCAATATATCAATACGTAAATAAAACTATAATAGCTTAAAAGAAGTCTACTAGTTTAACTGGGATTTAATTCAAAACTAAAACTTGGCATCAACATTCCTGTATGCATGGAATCAATTTGCTGTCCTAAACTACCTAAGGGCAGGAAATGATGATAGGGGCACCACTCTATCAGTCTCAGGTTTCAGAATGCACCATCTATGCAGGTATGCTCACAACAAACGTGGTTTCCCTAAATTTTCTGCCTCTCCACCTCCACATTTAGAAAAATAAACATTACTTTTCATCCAATTATTTCTCAAATACATAATCATTAGGAATGTCAGTAAAATAACTCAAGGGTGTTTCCTGGTAAATTTGTTAATTACGACATCCTTGACTAATAAACACACAGGTCTTTGGCCTCAAGTTTATTTAGCCCAGGATATGGGTATTACCTCATTAAGAGGAAACACCCTCACGTTATTATTTAAGTATCTCCAGAAGGAAAAACAGCTCAATTGAGGAGGTGCATAGCCCAGCTTTCCAAAATCCCACTTCAAAGGATTTCTCCAGCAGTGCAAGAAAGTCCTGTGCAGGCAAATCATCAAAAATTAAATGAACTTCATTAGACCATTTAGAGCAATAATAATAATTTCTTACATGACTATACTGATTTTTATCCTACAGCATCCCAACACACTAGAGACACATTACTTCTACCACCAAAGTGCAGTCACCTCTAAGGGTCTGATGTGACAGCATTATGTCAGAATACACTATGGAGCTTTTAGAGCATGATAACAGGGTCCACATAGCCAGTTAGTGCATAGCAAGCTGTAGATTCACACCCTGTCTTGCCACACACTAAGTCTTCAGAGAGACAAGCTCTCAGTGAATGCAGTGAGACTATTAATATGCTTAAAGTTCAGCATGTGAGTAAGTGTTTGCAGGATCCAGACCTATGTTTGTAACGTATTTTGGAATCCTTTTGAATGAAAGACCCTATATAAATCTAATATCCTTTGACATTTCAACAATATCTGCCGGCTTCTTTAGGTAGCATAGCTAGTCATCCAGACAGGCATATCATTTTTTAAACAGCTGTTTTTGTTTACAGATTTTTTCTCACTCTTCCCCCCCACACACACACCCATATTTAATGATGAAAAGGTTATGGATATTAGGCCAAGTGGAATGACAATCATTAATAGTATATAGTCTGCTCAGATACAAGACACACACCACTCATTATTCCACACCTACTCTCTCATAGGCCTGGTCCACACTAACCCCCCACTTCGAACTAAGATACGCAACTTCAGCTACGTTAATAACGTAGCTGAAGTCGAAGTACCTTAGTTCGAACTTACCGCGGGTCCAGACGCGGCAGGCAGGCTCCCCCGTCGACTCCGCATACTCCTCTCGCGGAGCAGGAGTACCGGCGTCGACGGCGAGCACTTCCGGGATCGATCCCAGAAGATCGATTGCTTACCGCCAGACCCGGAGGTAAGTATAGACGTACCCATAGACTGCATCCTACACAACAACATGAATGATGTTTCCAATTTGACTGTGGTCACCAAAAAAGCTGAAAACAAATACCCGTTTATTTTTAATTAAATAAGAACTTGAGAGTTAATACTGGACATATAGGAATACTGGGAATACCCAGAATACTTCTATATAACTATAGCTGGAAGAAGTATGTGCGCGCACATGAGAGAGAATGAGAGAGAGACACAGAGAGAGGGAGAGAGCTGTGAATAGTAAATATGCTGAAAGTGCAGTTCCTGGGGCACCAAAACCGTGAATTCAGGTCAAATTCAACTAATAGTTTCACATGAAAAAAATATTATTTTTCCAGAAAAGTTGAAACAATTAACTTGGACCATTTCAAAATGTTTTCACTTTTCATTTAAAAACATGTTTGTTTCAAAATTTAGCAATTAAAAAAAAGGTAACACAAACCCAAAAATTAAATGAAATGAAAAACAAAATTTTCTTTTGGGTCAAACAAAACACTTTGTTCAATCCAAACAATTTTTTTGCAGAGAGAAAAAAATGAAAAATTTCAATTTCAGCTTAAACCAAAGAGAAATTTGGGGGCAGGGGGTAAGTTCAGCCCCCCAAACTGAAAAAAATCAATAATTTGCTCAGCTCAATATATAACCCATTTAAATTCACAACCCAGTAAATAAAAACTAAATAAATATGTAGTTTAACTGAATACAAAGCCATTGTTTTATTGGAAACAGTTACACATCACACAACCATTTTCAAAACACAATAATAATGGGCACCATTAAATAAGTGATTGGAATAGGGCCTGAGTCTCAGCTGTTTTACATCACTTGTGTACTTTGGTTTGTGAGACTTCATTCAGGTCAAAGGTGTAAAACTAGTTTAACCAAATGGAGAATAGAGCCCTATGTTTTGAATGTTATATTTCCATCTAGGAGAATTTACTCAGTATAATTCTTTTATTGCTTTTTGAGGATTTCAAAGTTGGTTCACACTATTAAGTCTTACAGCAGCCCTGTACAATAAATGACTTGCCCAAGCTAAAGATAAAGTCAGTGGTAGAACCAAGTATAGCATGGAGGTCTTCAAAGCTTATATTTCCCTGCTCTGCATACTCTACAACACATACATACTGTAACAGGAATACCCTATCATTTTATATTTCAGATAAACATGAATACTTGTAAAATAATTCAGTTCCCTGACTTCTGCCTCCAATATGGCCAGCCTCCCCACCTCCCCAGCATAGACCTGGATTTATGAAGACCCCTCCAGGGAATACAGGATGGGGATAATGCCACATGCGGGAGCAATCCATGCACAGAATGCCCCCCATGTGAATGGATTTGATGGGACAATGAATAAATATAAAACTAGATACCCATATATAGCTTTGCTGATAGCTGCAAGGCACTTGATTATTTGCTAGAAATCCAAACATTATCCTACAATTAAAGATCAGCTGGCAGATCTCCAAGGACTTGTTCCCCTGGAAATAACATCTTACAAAATCAGAGAGAAACCATGGAACCGTATGGAGATGGAGTGTTATTGTGTTTGTATAAAAATTCATTCATTAATAGATCCTGGCCTTTTTCACTTTAACCATGTGGAGGTTAAAAATATATGTCAGACACTTCTTTATAATGCTACACAGAAAACTCTTCTTTCTTTTTCTAGCAGGGGCTCTGAAATTAAACAGTGATTATATTTACTGAAACTTAACAAAGGGGGAAGATGTTTCTAAAACACCTAAGGAATTTAGAAGCCCAAATCCCATTGACTTTTATACTCTGCCTTAATCAGTCACACAGCTTTGTCTATAATGCCTCAATTCCTTAGCTTGGTATTTCTAGCCAGAAACACTTCTTTTGTAACTTGCTTGTGTCACCTTTTTGTTTTGTTTTTTACATTGAGTCATGTCATCATAGAAAATTCAGTGGACACAACTTGAAAAGTAAAGGTAATATTTTCAGGGCTACATTATGCTGATAGTTCTGCACAGCGAAATGGTGACATTTGATGGTATTTAACCCTTTCATTCCTGACTTCTTAAAAAAATTGGGGGGGGGGGGACTAGAAGGGAAAAAGAGTCAGTCAGTAGTTCCACATGGATACTTCTTGTCACACCAAGCTGATGTGTCTCATGAGCAGGGACAATGGTGGGAGAAGGCAGTCCTGAACAGTCAGGAGGAGAAAGCTGAAGTAGTATTATAACATGGAACAGGAGAGGTAAGTAGGGGGAAAGAAGCAGGCAAATGACTGGGCTGAGAATAACCAGGTGGCCTGAAAGATACTCCAGAGTGGATGGCTCATTTATGCTTGCTGGCCTAGGGAAGGAACTGCAGCTGATGGCTAATCACAGTGTTGTCTGGCTGGCAGAGGTGCTGCAGTGCCAATTGAGGAAAGATGGATCTGCAGAAAGAAAAGGTTGCAGCACAAAGAGACCTGTAACCCTTTGACCACTGAACTGTTCCTGACATACTACTTCAATGTCAGTCGCACTTAAGGGTCTAACAGCAGCTTCTACGGGACATTTGGTTTGTATGTTGCTATCTCCTCAAATATGGTTCTCCAGAATCACACATCATCCACACTGGTGTTGTGAGAATCCCAAATGGAGGGTAGGATCTAACCGAAAGTGAATGGTTTTGGCCAAAACCCACACTAAGCCATAAAGCTTGAATAAACTACATTCTGCTTCATGAACAATTTTGAGATTTCAAAATTTGTTTTCATTCCAATTCAGAAAACAATTTTTTTCAAAAGTTCCCTGAAAAAGAAAATTCTGGAAAAAAAAATTATTTTGATTGATCAAAATGTTTTGTTTTGATAAAAATCTTTTCATTTTGATTTGAACTTTTAAAATTATAATATATACCAATACAAAAAAAATCAAAATGAAGCCATTTCAAAATGAAGAATCAAAACATCACCCAGATCTACAGGATCTTCAAGATAGAAGGCTGCCTGTCTACCTTATTAATAAAAGGACAGAATTAACAATTCTGTAACTTCTGCTGCTGAGTAAATGAAAATTGTCACACAAAGGGAAATAGATGGGGTTTCCATTAAAGAGAGGAGAAAAAAATATAGCATGTCACTCAAGCTGATATTCAAGTGTGTGAATAGCATCTGAGTATTAGGAGCCTCAAAAATAAGTATTACAATTATCAGTCTGCTCACCCATCCTTATTAAGCTTTATTATTATACTCTGTTAATAGCTGCAACCTATGAATGAGAACAGGATATTGCTCTAAAATTAAAACAACCCAATTTAATCCCTGTAATTAATGTGTTTGATTTTAGTTACACAATTTCTTATATATAACTTAAATAGCTTGCAAATTCACAAGGAGTTGGATAGAGGAGATTTATTTTTCCTTCTCAACGTTGGCTTAGAAATAGGAAGGGCATTCTCAGGATAATATAATCAGTGTAACTGAGGAAATATTTACAAAAGGAGCCAACAGAATAAAACAGCAAAGGAGACAATTCCATTTGTGGTAAAATACGCACCATGTATTTTTAAAATTCTGAAATCACGTGTGCCGGTACAAAAGGAAGCGGCAGTAACTTTTTGCAGAAAGGAATCAGATACAATAGCATTGCAAGGCATAGTGGTTTCAGCAGCCTTTTCCCACTGGTTCCTTCCTCCCTCTCCATACATTGTGCTTGTAGTGTCCTATCACATCATATAGAGCAGTGTTCTTCACTGCAAGGCCCACAAGCCAGTGGCAGCTCCCATGGACCCTAAGTGCAGCTCCCTGTCAATCGTGCTGTCTGGCGGCGCAGTGGGGCTGCAGCTAAGGCAGGCTCCCTGCCTACCCTGGCCCCACGCTGCTCCCGGAATGGCCAGCATGGCCCTGCAGCCCTAGGTGTAAGGCGGGAGCAGAGATCTCCGTGCGCTGCTCCTGCCTGCAAGCACCACCCCTGCAGCTCCCATTGGCCAGGAACAGGGAACTGTGGACAATGGGAGTTGCAGGGGTGGTGCCTGCAGAGAGGGGCAGCACGCAGAGCCATGTGCCCCCCCCAGGGGCACGTTGGCCCCTTCCAGGAGCGGCATGGGTCCAGGGCCACCTGAAGTAAGTGCTGCCCCCTTCAATGAGCAGGTTCTGAATAGCTCTTCCACCTCCCAACCTGCAGCCTCCCAGAGCCAGCCCCCCTCCTGCACCCCAAGCCCCTGCCCCAGTCCTAAGCCCCCTCCCAGAGCCCACACCCCATAACCCCTCCTGCACCCCATACCTCCTCCTGGAGCCAGCACCCCATACACTTTTGTATTCAAGTGAAACAAGAAGCAGCCTTTAATTCCAATACAAAACAAGTGCAGAGACTCAGATGGTCCTAGGCAAAAGAGTTCCAGATCTGATCTCTCTCTGACTTGGGACAGATTCTGACACCCCACTGACACAGAATACCACCTTATGCGACATGTACATGAACATGGTGCTATTCAGTGTGAATAGGGTATTGGAATCTAACCCTTTAAGTATAGGTTTCTTGGAATGGACTGGTGTCTGACTGATGTCATAGAAACTGATAAAGGATGTCTGATTTTTCTAGTTGATCCCCATTTTGTGAATTAGTGTAATATTTAAAAATAAAATAGTTCCGTTTCTTTCACATCCTAGATGTATTGTTCCTACTGCTGAGAAGAGACGATGCACTTAAAGTGTGTTTACTAGTCAGCCCAACCCTACGATTTTCTACCTATATTCATTTTTGCTTGAGTGGCACACATCTACAGCAGACTTTCAGTCGGCATTCCAGAGCCGTGAAGGAATGTCATGTTTGTAAACCAAACAGGAAGAGGAATAAGCCAGACACTTACATCACCTGACAAATGTGTTTCTTGAACATGCACGTTTATTTAAGGCCTTTACATGGAATGTGTTGACAAAAGAGAGAGAGAGAGAGAAAGAAAGAATTGGTGCTATGCTCAACATGTTTTGCACCCTGTAAAAAAGAATTAAATGGCCTAACCTTCCCACCCGCCCCCTTTATGTCTGCAAGTAAACGTTTCTGAAATCTATAGCTACTGGCAGAACAGCAACACATAATAACATGGTAGCGACACATAAACCTGTCAGTCTTCAGGGGAAATAGATGGTTAGGCTGAGGGGGTAAACAGACTAAATCAATTTGAACATGCATGTTAAGGACTGTGAAAGGGCAGAGTTTAGTGCTGCTAGGCTGGAAAACATTTGTCTCTGTCTCGTTGTATTTCCCTACCATTCGGCGGAATCCACCCACAGACCTCTCACTTGGCTCCAGCCAGACTCCATGGCTGATTAATGGCAGCTGGAGGTGTCCACTAATTTCCTCACCTAATAATAAACTTCAACCCAAAACAGTGGGCTCCCCTCAGGCCCATATTTAACATAACTATACTCAGTACCAGGAAAAAACCAATGACCGTGTCTCTGCTCATGTCTCAGAGATAATGCATGTTTAAGTGGATTATTTAGTTGACTTTGGGCACACTATCTCTGTCTACTTCAGGACAAACTTCGCTCAAATAACATCTGAGTCACTTCTACAAAGACCTAATTTTCCAAAAATATTCTGACCATCACCACCAGTGTAAATTGGCAAATCGTCTCACCTAGCACAGATCAAAGCAGCAAAATTACTTTAAAAACAGAATGGGGCTCTCTCTCTCATTCTAATCACAGGCTCACCCACCCACACAATTATGATTTCAGAGGCTGAGGTTTAAGCAATCCGTATGGCTCAGGACTTCCTACCCAAGGGTGCCCAATAAAACATTTTATATGAAGACATATCCTCAACAAGAACTTTTCCAGATTTTGTTATCAATTAAAGCAAACCTTTGTTACTGGAGGAGTTGTGTGCATTTTTATATGCCAGTATTAAGATAATAAAGACTGTATTGTTTACATGGGATATCATGTTAACCACACTAATATTTACTACATTAGTAAGCACGCACATTTAATAATTAATAATCCACACACTAAGTCCTAAATCTGTCTCACCTTACTCAAGTGAGTAAGCTCCCTTGACTTCAGTAAGACTACTTGTGTGAGCAAGGCAAGCAGACTTAGCCCTAAATGACTGATTGAGGCATTTTATATCATGAAATAAACAAATAACTGATCCTCAAAATTCATCTTCTAGATCAACAAAGAAAAGTTGTTACAAAATATGAGTCCAGTCCTGCATTTTTTGTGCACCTAAAACAGCCATTGTTTTCAAAGCATGCGTAGGTCCTACACAGATGAAAAAAGCAAAGGGGAAAAAAAACAATTATGTGCCCTACAGAGGTGTGTCTGTGTTATATAAACAAGTATTAACATAAATACATACTGCCCAAGTCTCTGTGCAATATACACAATATATCAAACAAAAACTATGTTAAGAGGACATTAAGGTTGCAAAGTCAAGTATGCAAAAGTTAGGAAATGCCAGAATTAAGGTAACTATACAACCTGAATGCAGCCCTCATGTGTGTATGCATATCGTACAGTCTTTAATTACATGATCCCATACTATTTTTTTTACAGGACCCCTGACTCATTCAGCGCAATGTCATCACGTGTCATCATATTGACACCTATATGGTTCTTCAACAGAGTTGGAATTATTAAAATCTACCACACAGACCTCTGCCGCTTGACCTAATGGAGTAAGCCATGATAGTACTATGTTGTCATTCTCTGCATACGTCTACACTTACAACAATGTGTAAAATCACTGCATGCCCAACTAGCATGGGTATAAATAGCAGTGTAGACAGTGAGGCACTGCTTAGGCAAGCAGAGTACAGACATACCAGAAACTTGGGGATGTAATGTCCCACTGATTCTCCATTACTAGAGACTTTCCATGTGGCAGTGAAAGGCTCTGGCAGTGGCGAAAAGGCTCTGGCAGTTCCCCACCGCTGAAGCCTTTCCCCACTGCCTCCTCCAGTCTGAGCTTTTCACTCCCACGTGTAGCTACCCACCGCAGTGTGGACGCAGCCTGCTTTTCATTGTAGCATGTAGCTACCCATACCCTACATGTCGCCGCAAGTTTAGACAAGTCCTCTGTGTAGACCAGCACCAGAGCGAGATGGAGCACTTTGCCAAAGGGTTGCACAGCTATCTGCTGAAAACAGAGTAATGGTGAGACTCAAGAATTTTGTGCTCCATTCAAGCCGCTGAAAGGTGGGGTGCTGAAGTAGGCAAAGATTGCCCATTTCCCCCAAGCTAGACTCTCTTTGCCCCATCTCCTCCAACCTGTCCCTGTCCCAGAAGTGTCTGTTCTCTTCCTCTGGCTCCTTGTCTCAGTCCCATTCTCCTCACCTAGCCAGTCCCAGTCTCCACTCCTCTGGCTTCTCATACCTGTCCCTCTCCTTGCCCAACAAATCCTAGTTTCACCCCCACACACACATCTCCAACTCCTTTTACAGTCCCAACCTCCCCCACCCCAAGCTGCTTGTCCCGTCCCTTGCACAGTCAGCCTCAGCCCCCTTCCCCTCCAGCACCTTGTCTGATTTGTCTTTCTCCCCCCAAAATGGTTTCCAATCACCCATCTCACATTCACTATCCTTCTTGGCGCTCTCAACCCTACTCTCCATCCCTGAGATCCTTGTCCAAAATCAGAGTCCCTTGGCTCCCTGTTCCAGTCTGCTTAAACAACTAGTCCCAATTTTTCCCCCTCACTCATGTATTTATAAGAGCTGTCTCCTGGGTTCCAGTCCCAGTTCTCTTGCATCTTCTCCTATCCCAGCTCCCACTTCCAGTTTCACTCCTCCTCACCAGTCTCCAAGGACAGTTTCTATCCCTCCACCCATCCTCAGGCTCTTTGTCCCAATCTACTCTCCCTATATGTACTCTTCAGGTTCAGCTCTTATTCCCTCTTAATTTGTATCAGGCAATTTCATGTGACTTACCTGACCAATCAAATCTAATACAATTTGTATTTCTAATATTGAAAAAGATTTTTGCCATCTGTTTGCCATTAATCCACATAATTAAAAATTTACAAAAAAAATCAATTTTATTTTCCTCAAATCTATTGAGCATCATGCGAGTAGACAGGAAATACACATTACGATAGGATATGACAACAAATAAAAAGATAGAAATTTAAAGATCAAATAATAAAGTGCTGTTAACTATATTTTTCATCTTTAAAAACCTACATCCTTGAAATAAGCCCCATTAAAGAAAAAAAAATTCCATGTGACTGTTTTCTATGTAATAGGTTTCTAAAATGCATTTGAAAAAAACAGATTTTAAAACAGTATTAGAGTTTAATAGGTTGGGATGTTATCTGATTTATATTTCCTCTGAAAAGGGAAAGAAGGGAAGGCTAAGTATCCCATTTTCTCAGTGTCTGGGCTGTTGGACACAGATGCCAACTCTTTTCCCCCCGCTAGTTGCACTTCCTTACTGTAGAAACAGGCTATATATGATGCCAGAAGAAAAGTAAATTGTGTTTCATATTATTTGACAGCTCCCATTAATACTTGCATTTCTCAATCACTGTAAAAATTTGAAAACACAAAAATTCTTATGTGTATGCATCTGTGTGTTTCTTCACAGAAGTGGATCTAATAAACACCTGGACACTGAGAAGAGATTTAAGATACAAAACCCATGGCTAGCAATGTATGGTTGCACCAGCAACTGCTGGGACCAAGGGACTAAAAAGTAATATAATGATTTCTTCAGAAGTCTTATCGTAGCTTGCGGGGAAACTGATTTTCCAGACATCTGTGCAAATGGATAGTCCATTCTCTTCAGAGGTTTTCCCATCCCTTCCTGTATCTTCCCGCCTTGGGGGAGAAATCAGCAGGAAATTTAGTCCAGTTTTGCATGTGTCTTTAGTTTTTCCAGTATATTAAAAGGAATAATGGCAGTACTGCTATGGATGTCACTAGATATAACTTTGCAATATGGAGGAGATTAAGATAAAAACTTAAGGAAGCAAACACAGGAAAATATTTTACTTTTTTTTTTTTAAACATACAAAACAAATCTAATTAGAAGTAGAAGAAAGATTTTCTATAAGGAGAGGCTTCTGTCCTGCTAGGAGTATCCATGTTCTTTCTGTGCATCAGCCAGTATTGAGAGTGCCGATGCTAGCAACCATTTAAACTTCCAGTCAGTAATGTATAAGCTAGTCCAATTTAAATAACCGCTTTTAAAATTACCATAGAGAAGATTTATTTTGTCATAATTAATAATCCATTGCCTGTCCTGTTTTCAAAGGTGAACTGTAAGGCTTGATAGCTTTCCAGCAGCTTGAATTCAGAGTTCTGGGTCTCACCTGAAATAGTAGATAATTACATCTAAAACATTACTTCCACTGTCTCAGATCTGCAAGTAAGCATGTATTTAACCACAAAACAAGCTTTGAAGTTAAGCAAATGCACAAGTGTTTGCAGGACTAGGGTTTAGGATGGTAATGATGTCCTCAGTAGTTGCAGACCTCTAGCCAGATTTAGTAATTTTCTTTATTCAGGTGACAGATTATGACTTCCCAAGACATAACGCAATCCTTCATTATTATTTTTTTTTTAATTAGACTGTTCTTCTTCCTTACTGAAAAGGATATTACATGAAGTCGTTTTTCCAGTGTTGTCAGCACCTGGTTGGAACACAGATGTGTGAAAGGTATTTCAAAACTTTGCCTCAAGAGCAGTCTAGTTTGCCATAAATGTTGTTTTAACATCAAGCAGTTAGGATGCTTCCTCACACATATTTAATAGCCCAGCAATTGAGAGTTACAGAAGTGACTCAAGCCTAATTAGAAAAAGAACAGCATAATTGTTATTAACCATATAAGGACTGAATTTGATGAGTAGTCTGACATCACATACAATATAGATTTATGAGTACTTGTTATTAGCATTTACTGTATTATGTTTTATATTAAGTTGTAATACATATTATTCTCTCCTTGTTAATTATATTATAGTACTTGTTTTACATATGTCTGACATAAATGCTTTGTTTTCTCTACATGCAATATATCTGGAGAAGTGTTATTATACACTGGGCCTTTTTAATTAACTGAAATAAGGAATTTACTAATTGAGTAACTACATGTATTATGATTAGGCTCTGATACTAGAAGGTGATAAGCAAGAGTTGAGGGTGCTCAATCAACACTTAGCAGAATTGAACACATATATTAAATTTTATTCTCAGTCTATATTATTTTGCCACTTTTAAACTCCAATCCCAGGGTCACTGGTAGTCAACTCAAGACCCAGAGTTAGACTGCTCTAACTTAAACCAACTAGTCATAGCCCACAAAGGGCCAATCCATTAGCCAAGGATTCCCAGAGTCCAATGGCATTCTAGCCATTCCTTGTTCCCCAGGCACGATTCTAATAAATCCTTCAATCCTGTCTAGTATTGAGCAAGCTCTGCATCAGCTGAGGGAATTCAGCTTCTCTGTGAGGGCGGGTTTATGTCCCATTTTATGACTCAGATGTACTGCAAAGGGGTCATAGCATAGATAAGGATCCAATCCTTTGTTTTTAGACTGGACATATTCTAAGTACATTCACTACGTTGAATGAGCTTAGTTATTCCTGTTTTCTGAAAGTTCATGTGTGTGTGTAGTCCATTATGTTATACCTGTTTCTCATTGCTATGGTGTGTCCTGGGTTTGATTTTTAAGGATTCTGTCCCAACTTACAGTCTCACTTACATATGTCTGGACTACCTGATGTAAGTCTGGAGAGGTTTCACACCATTCTTTTCAAGTGAGTGCTAGAGCTGAGTGACATTTTTCAGATGAAGCTTTTTTTCAACAAAAATGCAGAATTGGCAACACAAACTTGTCATGAATTCATGGTATTATACCTAATTGTTCCAGTCCAAAAAGCCTAAAATATTGAGAAAAATCAAAACATTTTATTTCAACATTTTCAAAATTAAGTGTTTTGACTTCTTGGCTTGAAGTCACTTTTTATCTTAATATTTGCTATACTTGTATTAAAAACAGGAATATTAAATTGGTCAAAATAAAAAAAAGGTTCAGTTTTGGCAAAAATAAAATCTTTTGTTTGACCCAAAACCGTTTTTTTTTCCTTTTCGAAATCACTGAACATTCTGAAAAAAAATTATTTTAGTTCAACCCAAAATCAAAATGTGTTTGGTTATTTTGGGGGCGGGAAGGGGTTTGTAACTGCCAGCAAACCAGAAAAGCCATTATTTGCACAGCTCTAGGGGGAGCATTGATGGAACAGGATAGATTCATCATTCCTGGTGACTCAAAAGATAATGGAATGGAGTTATGGTATCTCAGTACAATATGGGATATTAAGATACTAGAGTTATGATCAGCCTGTTAATATAATGTGATCAGCCTGCTAAAATAATGTACAAAATAATGAAATGGCTGATACAAGACTCGAATAATAAATAATTTAATATATGTAATACTCCTGAATACATTTGCATTTGGGGCTCTAATTTTTTAAAAATCTTATGTGGTGAGATAACTCCTTAATGACTAAAAAGTTGCAGATAAGGTTGGCATTAATAACTGCTCAAAATTTTCTCTCCAGAATATACCATTTGCTGATTTTATAAGAATGCCACATTTCTTTGTACTGACTTAATCAACACTAAGGTGAAACCATAACCCCTTTGTGGTTCTATCCAAACACAAGAGACCGATTTAAAAATTGCCTCTTTTGGAGGATGGGCGCATCCCAGGGAATCCTTAATCAGGTAAATACGGTAACTATTGTCAGGTACATAAGTGCATAAATAAAGCCAAATTTCAATCATCTGCCATTTGAATCTCAAAGTATCGTAAGACTCTGACTATTTCAGTGTATTCATATTCTTGTTGTATATGTACATATTCTCAAAAGGCCTGCAAATTGTAGAGTAGAATTCTGCAGTGCTTCTTTAAAATAACATTTAAATACAGTAACAATATGCTATATAATTTTGGACATTTTGTACACTGTTTAAAATACAATACTTCATTATTCATTCCATATTTTGATTATCCTCAGTTTATGTGTACCTCTCCATGTCAGTCTACTATTGTAATTTGAAAACCTACATTGTGCAGCATCTCCAGGGAGAAATATAGAAACAAACAGGAAAGAATATATTCTTTGTCTTTCATGACATTCACTTCCCTCACTTGCAGCATAATAATCTGTTTTACATGATTGTGATGGCTATATACAGTAGACACCCACCAAGACTGCTTAAATGAATTTGCCTATGCTGCATTCTCTGCAGCAAAGTTAGTGTGTTGTTATGGAGATTCATTCCCCTCTGAACACAACGGCTCACTTAGGGCCTGATCCTATGCCCACTGAAGTCAATGAGAATCTTTCAATTCATTCATGAGCATTGGATTGAGCCCTTAGTTTTAATGGAGTTATTGAAGAACTGATAGAAAACAAAGTTATTTTTCATTTAATAGCAGGGGATGCTGAAACTATGCAGTAACTATAATCTATCTGAAGACTGAGGAAGTTAAGTACTTGTTAATTCTGATTACCAAGGTTCTGGTCTGCAGTCTCCTTTTGAACTTCAGGTTCTTGGAAAGATGAACAACACTTTTAAGAAGCTGGATTCTTTTAATGACCTCCCCATTACTTTAAACACATCTCTTATCCCTCAACACTACTCCTTCTGTGCTGAGATTATGTGTTCCCATACTAGAAAAGAAGAAAACAAATTCAGAAAGAAAAAGGAAGGCTGTTCTACTGTCAGAACCCCAGCTTATCTCAGCAGCCCCCTATTTTTAACTCGATTGCAAACGATATCTGTGATCAAAGGGCCAGAATCTCTGGAGGAGCTTAGGCGAACAGCATGGTGGCCGGAATTCTTCCTGATGATTTGTAAGCAGGAAAAGACTTTTGACATGAAAGACAGCTTAAACAGCACAAGAATAGCAATAAACCAGCTGTAAAATGCTTAACATTGCCCTTGAACTAATGCAAATTGTTCCAAACAATTTTTCCTTTTTTTGCAGTCTCTGGATACCCCGCTGGGGCATTTAAACAGTCACATGCTCACCATACAAAAGCCTATATAAGTGGGGAAATACAGTGTACTAATGTGTTTAGAATAAGGGAACCAAGCAACTTCCACAATTCAGATTTGCTGCCTTCCTTTTCTTTTGTTTGAAAAAGTGTGTGTTAACGACAGGCTTGTTTTGGATACTGACTACACTTTCAGACAGCAATGTTGAAGGGTAATTTATTGGCGGAAAAATACTCAATTAAGCATTGAAGATGTAGTTAAGAATGAATGAATATTCTGAAAGTGGATTAGTTGGTTCACTTTGAATATTTTATCTGCTTAAAGACTGTCAGTGTTTACTCTTTTATTTCTCCTATATTAAAGAAAGTACAGCAATAAAATGTGTTTATACAAATGACATTTCAAGAAAATTCTAAATACAATTGCTACCCAAATAAATTATAGTACCAGAGCCTTAAAGAACCCTTTAATGTCTCCCTTAAAAGCATTCTAGATATAGAATACATTTTTCATTTCAAACAATGACACATACTCTTATCAGACATAGTTAGTTATAATCTTTCAAAATGTTCCAACAAGGAAAAAGAAAAAAAAAACTCATAGTCATTAGAGATAGGAAAGACCTCATCAGAGCATCATTTCAATTCCCCTGCAAATGTAGATTCTATCCCTTGAAAGAGATGGTATCATATTACAGGGACACCAGAAGTTAGACTGATCGTTGAGTTTTTTTTAAATTAACTAAAATAGTTCCATGTACACCTGCACCTAAGTCGTCTTGCCAGCAGCTGTGGTTTTACAAACATATTTTAAAATGTTTTCTCCTCCACACCCCCACCCCTTGTTGCTGGGTGAAAACTCATTGAGAAAAGGAGAAACGGTGAGGCTCCAATTCAAGAAAGCATCATTACTCAAGACAACACTAAAGCACATACTTAATTCCCATTGAAGTAAATGAAATAGTGCTTTCCTGAACTGGGTCCGACTGTATAAGGAAAACAGTGAATCTGAGTACCTTCAAATGTACAAAATAAACAACTAACAAAGAAAATATTTTTTCATCACTCAGTTACAATAATTCAATTGTAATTGGGTAAAAAAAACAAAAAAAGCTTAAAAGCAGGTAAAAAAATTAGACTGATGTGTTTCTAAGTTTCCATAGATTCCACAGATCCATAGATTCCAAGGCTAGAAGGGATCATTGTGATCATCTTGTCTGACCTCTTGTATAACACAGGCCATAGAACTTCCCCAAAATAATTCCTAGAGCAGCATATCTTTTAGAAAAACATCCTATCTTGATTTTAAAATGGACAGTGATGGAGAATCCACCACAAATCGTTCATAAATTGTTCCAGTGATTAATTACTCTCAGCATTAAAAATGTACACCTTCTTCCCAGTCTGAATTGGTCTGGCTTCAACTTCCAGCCATTGGATCATCTTATACCTCTCTCTGGTAGATTGAATAGGTCAGCGGTTCTCAAACTGTGGGTCGGGACCCCAGAGTGGGTCGGGACCCCGTTTTAATGGGGTCACCAAGGCTGGCGTTAGACTTGATGGGGCCTGGGGCCGAAGCCAATGTCCGAGCCCCACCACCCGGGGCTGAAGCCAAAGCCTGAGGGCTCCAGCCCTGGGCAGCGGGGCTCAGGCTTCAGCTCCAGCCCTGGGTGGCGGGGCTCAGGTTACAGCCTTCCCCGTCCCCCCTCCCCCCGTCACCCAGGGCTGAAGCCCTCAATCTTTGATTTGCCCCCCCTCCCCCCAGGGCATCAGGCTCGGGCTTTGTTCCCCCTTCCTGGGGTCCTGTAATATTTTTTGTTGTCAGAAGGGGGTTGTGGTGCAATGAAGTTTGAGGAACCCTGGAATAGCCCATTATTAAATATTTGTTCCCCATGTAGATACTTATAGACTGTAATCAAGTCACCACTTAACCTCCTCTTTGTTAAGCTAAATAGATTGAACTCTTGGAGGCTATCACTATAGGCACGTTTTCTAATCCCTTAATCGTTCTTGTGGCTCTTCTCTAAATCCTCTCCAGTTTATCAACATCTTTCTTGAATTGTTGGCACCAGAACTGGACACAGTATTCCAGCAACCGTCGCACCAGTGCCAAATATAGAGGTTAAATAACCTCTCTATTCCTAATCAAGATTCCCCTGTTTTTATGCATTCCAGGATCACATTAACTCTTTTGGCCACAGCTCCACACTTGGAGCTCCTGTTCAGCTGATTATCTGCCATGACCCCCAAATCTTTTTTAGAGTAATTATTTCCCAAGGTAGAGTCCCCCATCCTGTAAGTATGGCCTATCTTCTTTGTTCCTAGATGTATACATTTACATTTAGCTGTATTAAGCCACATATTGTTTGCTTGCACTCAGTTTACTGAGCAATCTGGTTTGCTCTGAATCAGTGACCTGACCTGTCCTCTTCATTATTTACCATTCCCCCAATTTTTGTCATCTGCAAACTTAATCATGTGATTGTGCACCTTTTAGCTGATATTACATATGGGCTTACTACAGTCCTTACTCAAACAAATCCATTTATATAGGTGCTTATATGTCTCAATCAGCTTAGTATCTGAGTGCCACACAATCAGTGAATTTATCTTCACAATGCCACTGTGGGATAGGAAAGCATTATTAGCCACATTTCAGGAACTGGAGCACAGAGAGCTGTCAGTAAAATGGCCGTGGTCACAAAGGAAGTCTGTGACCAACCCAGGAATTGAACCCAGATTTCCCACTGCCTTAATGACAAGGCCATCCTTCCTTTCATTACATCCTTGGGAATTTTCTTTGAGTAAGGATTATAGGATATGTCTCTTAATCAAAACTACAGCTATGGAAGTCTCAAAAGATCCATTTTTGGTGACATTTTGGCCAGACTCTGATTTTGGTTTTGGCCAGACCCAAGTTACGACATGAACAACTTTTCTTGAACTATTTCAGTACTTTTTATTTTAAGTCCTGTATGAAACCAGGAAGTGAAGAGCTGCACAGAAATATAAAAAAACAACCAATGATAACCTAAATTTTTTTGGATCTCAAAAATTGTTCAAGTTAAATTTGATTGATGTTTTAGGGGAAGGCTCAAGTCAGTGTTTATTTTAGCCAAATTACTTTACCCATGTTCAGTAAAAATATAAGGCCTTCTCCGGTAGTCCTTACTCTAGCTAAACCTCTAGAGACTTCATTGCAAGTTTTGCTTGAGTAAAGACTTCAAGATTGGGCTTCAAAATCTGTTTCCAATTTTATAATAATCAATATGATTGAAGTGACTATTACATTTACAAAGTCCTACTACATTTCATACAGCTAGAAAAGAAACATAACTGCCCTACTCTGTACCTATGTTTTTCTTAAGCCTAATTTTTCAGCAGTGTTAGAGGTTAATAACACTGTTATTTCAGCCATTGCTTGGATCTAATAAAAGCAGTGGGGCATAACATTCTGTAAAACAAGGCAATGGAGGAAACAACACTAACGTTAACCTCTAACATAAATGTAATGGTAATTACCCTAGTCTACTTTTAAAATTAATGTCTTTTGTAGTCTCCCAAGTGGCATAGAAAAAATCTCCTCTCAGTGTTCTAGGCAACTATCAGTTTCCAAGATCAAGAGCAGATTATACCATCCATTCCTGGATTTAACACGCATTTTTGTGTCATATTGCACTGGGATATATGAAGATGTCATATTAGAAAAAAGACACCATACAGATATATAAAAAATAGCAGTTATAAATGGCTGTTTTCAATGTATTTGTTTGAAGTGCAGCTAATGTTTACTGCCAATAGAGAATATTTTGTCTACTCTTATATGTTTAAGATTTAAAGAGAGAGGCAGGCAGTGAGTAAAATAAACTGAAGTCAAAATTATTCTAAATTTACACTAGTGCAACTGACCTTAGACTCTGAGCCTACTACTTTTTTTTTTTTTACGATAGCAATGGTAACTTTAGGGCTAATCCTGCATACACACAAGTAACTTTAGTCTCCTGAAGAGTCCCATTGACTTAAATGGGACTATGCAGGTGATTAAAGTTGCTCATGTGCTTAAATGTTGCAGGATTAGGTTCTTATATAGCAAGTTATTTTAAAAGATATTGTTTTGTGTTAATTATTTTCAACTTTCTGTTAAAATTCCTAGAATTTTTTTAAAGTACCTACTGACTTTGTTGTTCCCAATATTCTGTGTGACCGAGTTCTTAATAAAACAAATTGTTTGGCTGCTTTGTTATTGATTACTTCAGCTATAGAGCCAAGTCATGCTGCTAAATCCTCTGTTTGTAACTGCTGTCAGTATAGTTTTGGAATAACATGTGTTAGTTAACTAATAGTATAGAGTCAGAAAAGGAAGCATTAAACACTATGGAACAAATTCTGTCCTCAGATATGTGTACAACTTTGGTTGACTTTTACAAGAATTGCACACACAGTAGTGTCAATGCCAAACATCCAAAAATCAAGAGTGAGGTCCCCCCAAAATTAGGAGATTGACTTTAAAATGATACAATATTTTAAAAAATAAAATGTTAGTTTCTTTCTATTTGCCTTCTGGTGTTTGAGCCTCTAGCCTCATTTTCAAGCTTTTTGGAAAGAAAGAAAGAAAGAAAGAAAGAAAGAAAGAAAGAAAGAAAGAAAGAAAGAAAGAAAGAAAGAAAGAAAGAAAGAAAGAAAGAAAGAGAAAACTCTGGGAACTGGGGCGGGAGGGATTAAAAATGTATTGTAAGAGTCATGATAAAAATCATGAGAATGCACCACTGCACACAGATTTCAGGAGGAAATTTTTGAAGACTTTGACAGAGAGAAGAATCTGGCCACCAAAGCCTGCACCACCAATGGTAGCATGGCATCAGAGACAATGTTGCAAGTGCTGGTGAGGCTTGGGCTGGGAACATTGAGGCAGTTTTGGTGGATGGCTTATGGTTAAAGCTGGGCAAATAACTGATTTTTTGGTTCACTGGCTGTTTCATACATAAATAAAAAATCCTGGTTCAACCTGAACTGAATCAAAGAACTGTGAAAAAATTCACCAAATTGAAAAAAAAATGTTTTGGGGTGAATGAATTGACCTGAAATATACCAGTACTGGTAGTAGTAGCAGAGGAGAATGACAGCTCCCTTATCACTTTTAGCCCAGTACTTACCTGGGACATGGTAGACTCAGGTTCAGTTCCCCTTTCTGCCTTAATGTGGAGAAGGGATTTGAATGTAGGTCTCCCATAGTACAGGAGAGTGCCCTAGCCACCGGTCTCTGGGAAATTCTAATACACATCTCTCAATCTGTCCTGCTGGAGCTGTTCCATCAAGTATAAATAAATAGTCAATAGGGCAAGGACTAGAACTTGGGTCTCTCCATATCTTGGGCCATAGAGTTATTCTCAGTTGTTCCCTGATGCTACAACGTCATTGTCATTCATAGTAGCACTTCATAGTCACCAGCCACATGAGCCCCAAGTGTTTCCTTCAGACCAGCAGCAGTCACTTAATTTCTGCAGAAACTGAGCTTTAATTCCAAAAATAATTTGTAGCCTGAGGAAAATCCTGCAGACATGAACCAATGCAGTGTTTTTTTTCCTGGGACTGTAGGCAGACATTCTGGGACAACAGTGCTCTGAGGTGAACCCTCTTTCAGCTTGGTGGGGTGTTTACCATGAGACTTTAGTAAGACCCTTCACATGTCGAGATGGTGAGCTCTTTAACAGAAAAATCCAGCTAACTTGCTTATCTACCATCACTGAATGTAACAGAATTTTACTGAGAGATGGTAAACACCTATTAGTTCCTGAGCTGCTCCAGTTTCTTCATCTTTCTGAGGGAGTAACGTACTGGCACAAGTATGGGAGGGAGAGAAGAGGCTGAGATTATCAGGGTTCATAGAGTCAGCTGTAAAAGGGTCATTCTTCAGCTAGTTCAGCAAGCCTCGCCACTTTGTGCAGGACTCCACTCAGTACATCTCAAGACACTGCTTGCATTTCATCAGACAAGAAAAAATTGTCAGGTACTTATCATATAAAGCTGCAAAGCAGTGGAAGGGCCTTCAGAGCAGAGAGGCATGGACAACTTTGTTTGCAGCTGCTTGTGGGGAAAAACTGCCCAGAGGAGTTGGAGAACCGAGGGAAGAGGAGACGTTTGCTTGCAGCTGGAAATATTTTCATGGAAAGTGTCAGTGGCAATCTTTCCCACATTCAGACTTGCCAACAAATACTCAAAGAATGAGTGTGACAGTCTTCCCTGTGCTGACTAGACCAAGATGATTCAAGATTTGTTCAACCAATAGTTCAGACACTTTCAAATGGATTAAAAAAAAAAATCCCAGCTGTTTGCAGCCCATTTTCAGCTGAAGGCTCCATAAAGAAAAACACTAAATATTGGATAATGCCTATTGAGTGACAGATAACCAGAGTTACAAAAGACATCAGCTATTTGTGCAAGCTTCTTTGGAAGCATTTATATTTGTGAACAGACTTTTTCTATTATGTGCCTAAGAAAATCATATCTTGCTCACAAAAGATTCAAATCTGCATTTCATAATGTGTGTGACCATCTAAAAGATAAAGCTAGCTAGCAAGAAGTTGGTTTCAGAGAAGCAGCACCAGCCTTCCCATTCGGACTGCTTTTCCTGCAGTCCTCAAAGCATATTTCATCTGTTTTTTAAAGTAATTTTAAAGCACACACTGCTCCATAAAGAAAAAGTAATAGATATGCCTATTTATCACAGATTAAAATTCTATGTACTTATGCAAATTTAGTGTAGCTTCAGGCTTTTGGGAGGTTTCCCATACAGCCCTCAATACTGCAAAACTTGGGCCACCATTGAGTCTGCTCCATATTATTTCTTTGTTTCATTTCCCTTCTCACTACCACAGTTTTGCTGAACGCTAACGAGACAAAACTTGATGCAACTACTTTTTAGTCATCTCCTGGGTATTTAAATGTAGGTACTCTTTTGGAGGAGGAGGAGGGAGGAAGTGAAGGTGGGAGCAGGCATTTTATGAAGTAGGCTCTTATCTCTGTTTCAAATCTTAACACATTTAATTGCTATGCATATGCCTATGGAACAGTGGAAACCTTTTTCTACCTTTGATTAAGTCAAGGAAACAGTTGTATGCCAGTGACCCAAATTAAAAGTCACAGTCTTTCAAGACAATTGCTCTATCACCACTTTTATTTTGCTTTCCTCTAAATCTCTTCAGCTACATACACAAGATACAGCTACAAATTAAAAGCACTTGATGGCCAAGAGCTCACAGTCAGGTTACAGCATTTACCCTGTGGATGAACTCCAACAATATGCTAATTGCTAAGGATGATCAAGAACACTGCAGGATATTCTTAATTGGGAACATGTACTGTGTTTCAATAACATATGGGGTTTGAATCATACACATCAGCTATTAATAAGGAAATAACAGGTTGCAATACACAATGACAATTATTGCATTAATATTAGTTTGCTTGATGAAATTGAAGATCAAGGCGGCTAATTCTGATTGGCTAATGACACAATATAGAACGATGGTGGGGGGGGAGGAGAGAGAAACCACAAAAGTTCTTTGTTGGAAGTATCTGCAGACAAGCCAAGGATCTGAACTGGCACTGGGAAAAAGAACCATCTTCTCAACCCTGCAGGTGGTCCCTCCAGGTCAGGCTGGATACACAGTGTCAATGCAGCATGGGGAAGCTGTATTGCTTCTGCCCATTATGTACCTGGTTTGTAAGTAGACTGAAGCCTTCTGTTTCCCATGCTGTCAAGCCAATACCTTTCAGAAGCATTAAATTCACTATTTGTTTTTCCTAATAAGGAAAGGCAGTGAAATGCTTTTCTCTTGACATTTATGGTGCCTGCAAAGTAGAAACAATCAGTACTTTGTCAACACCTGACATTCAATCTGACCTTCTATTCATAGTGATATTAGAGGGCTAGACTAGAACGTGCAGAACATTTGGAAACCAGCAGGATTTATAAATTATGAAGTATACTCAATCCATGAGCTGTACAGTCCTCTACTCTTGCTAGAATCAGTAAGAAGTTGTTCCCCCAAGCCCCTGCTCACCAAAGCTCTAGCATATAAAGATACCAGCATTACGGGACAACTTTTTAAAGAAAGGGACCCGGGATCTATACACAAAATGCATGTACAAGTGGGTTCCCATCCACTGAAAATGTGGCCTCTATGGCATAACATCAGAACAAAATTTCATACTTGCTCAGTGATCCCAAGAGAAGGGCACAGTTACCAAACAACTTTGCAGAAGCATATGGAACATTTTCTGGAAGTCCTTCTCCCCCATCCTCCCAACAAAAAAATCTGAAAATGCAATTTAAGAAGAAGATAAACTCACACCAATTTATTTTCTATTACATCTTTAGTGTATCTGAAGGCCTCCTAGAAACCCAAGGTCTAGTTGACATTTTAGGTCTGATGTCTTCTATATACTGGACTTGATTAAATTTCACTGTTTGTTAAGGAACAGCTCTAACATCTTCATTTTTTATTTTATACAAAAGTTTGGAATTTACCCATCACCGCTTCAGACTCTTCATGAATTTCATTGCCTTCCAAATCTGTAACTAATCCATGTAAGACTTTACATATTTATCATTTACTTACTCACTAGGTTTGCCATTGGACCAAGATTTTCTTTCCTTTTCATCAGTTTATTCTGACTACTCTAAGAGCATAGTTTTGGAGGAAGGGCATCCCATTTATTGGAAGCCTGCATTTCTCTACACAATCTAGAAAGAGTCATGTCCAAACAAGTTTTTTTATTGAAAATACTGCTGACAATATTATATCATCATCATTGTAATTTGGCAGCTACAAGAGAAAGTATCCCAATGTTCCCACAGTGAATACACCCCATGCTGGAATTTCTTATGCCTGCAGCTCAGTGGTAAATATTCAGTCAGCCAAAAAAAAAAAAAAAGCTGATTTTTTTTATATTACTTTTGCTGCTGGTTGTTCTGAGTCTTTGACTTTGACCTTTGTTCCTTATGCAAATAACCCTGCTCAGCCTGGATTGATTGAGAGCAGTTAAATGTGGCTGTGTGCAGTGCTTTTAAAATTATCCACAATGTCCAGAGCCTAATCCCACCCTCACTTTCCTTCAGATTGGGAAACGCTGTTACCTGAGTTTTCTGAGAGCTGTTAAAACCTTGTGTGCATGCATCACACACCCCACAGCATGAGGAGATCTGAGTATAAGCATCTTTGAATATTGCCACCATTGCCTACATGTAGAAGGGCTGTACCACAGATCCTGGGAATGCTGCCTACAGATTTTATTTGGAGGTGAAACTTTCCTATATAATCACAATGGGAGAAAAGAACTTACATTTCAATGAAGCCTATGAGTTTACCTTGGAGCAATCCTGAGTTATCCATTTCAGGAAGCCTCCAGTCAAAAGGAAATATATGAGTAACTCCTTCAGGCAGTGAAGAAATCCTGTACTGACAGACAAGTATCTTATGCAGGATTTCAGGAAGCAGAACAGAGAGCGGAACAGGATGAGGTAATATAGAACATGTTACTCAGAGACTAATTTTACTGAAAGATTTTGATCCTAAATATCAGCTGGATAAGGAAAACAATGGATCCATCCAGCATATTTAGCTGCTGCTATATTGCTCAAACGCATTTAAACTGCTCTAATCAAAACTGCAGGCAAATACTCTAGGAAATGGAGAAACTTTAGCTATAAAATGGAAAGATATTGGCAGAAACTAAATGTCAACCCTCAAATGACAGTGAAGTAACAAATAAGTATGTATTTGGTCTAACTTATTTCATAGACAACTGTTCCCAACCAAATTACAACAGATTTCCTAGTATTTCTAGTAGCAGTACCCTGGCCTTTCAAGGGGTTTTGCCCTGCATGCACTCCTATGACCGATCACAGAATCATAGGACTGGAAGGAACCTTGAGAGGTCATCTAATACAGTCTCCTGCACTCATGGCAGGACTACGTATTATCTAGACCATCCCTGACAGGTGTTTGTCCAACCTGCTCTTAAAAATCCCCAATGATGGAGATTCCACAACCTCCCTAGACAATTTATTCCAGTGCTTTACCACCCTGACAGTTAGGAAGATTTTCCTAATGTCCAACCTAAACCTCCCTTGCTGCAATTCAAGCCCATTGCTTCTTGTCCTATCCTCAGAGGTTAAGAACAACAATTTTTCTCCCTCCTCCTTGTAACAACCATGCTTGCTGTGGTCCCTCAGACCTAGGACCACAACCCCAAGGACTCCAACCTCTGCTTGAACATTAATGACAAACATTGATCCACCCTGATCTTAATTTTCTCTATGGCCCACCCAATGGCTATCTCCTCTACCCTTCTCATGACAAGCACCTCTAAAGTGCCCAGTTACCTGGCTCTTTCACTCTCAAATATGCCATACAGTTCCCAGAGTGTGTTTGGCATTATATGTGACTGTAACACAACTCATTGTGATAGCTTATGTAATTTATGCTTAACTTTGTAAATAAGCACCTAGCTGCTATCCTGATAAGCATTCTACAAATAAAGTACATTAATATATTAGGTTATGCATCAATATACTGAGGGAGTAACCATTCAGTAAAAGAAACCCAGACATTACCTTTCAAATTGATGAACCACAGATATCATAACTGACACTAAAATATAACTCGTCAGTTTCTCAGTCAATCAGATTAGGAATTAGAATGTTTAAAGCTTTCTGATGACCAAAGATAGACATTTACAGACAATTCAGTGAATTATTAGTGACATCAGTAACAATCCGTATACAACAAAAGAAATTGAAGTGAATGGTAATTTTGTTCCATAAGTATTCTAAAAATGGTTGAGTCATACACTACAAAGAACAGACCGTAAGGCACACTGGGTACCAGAAGGCCAGACCTAAGTCCAAGCACCATTTGAAGCCCTCAAAATAAGGCTTAAGTATGGAGTTTAAGTGGGTCATAGTACTCATGTTGGACTTCAATCCATTACAAGAAGCCTAGAAAGCCCTCAAAAATTTTCCTTGATTAAACTAAAAAGAGAATGAGGGATTGATTCTCCTAGGTAGACCCTTACAGATGCACTTCAAGGTACCAGCTCTACTTGCAGCAAGTTGTGGTGGTTCAAAATGGCCCAACCTCTCTTCAATGGACTGGCCAAAGAGGACCCAATGCCATACATAATATAAAAGATACTGGTCAATAAGGGGATCTCCTTGTGCCAGCTTTAGCAACTTTGGCCCTGAGTCTTTAAATAATGATATCCTATCATGTGCCAAAATGGAGGAACATTATCTAAATCTTAATAGTTAGCATTGTGGAGAAAAAACTCTGCTGTGCCTTGGTTTCCCCCAACCAGAAAACTAAGTTATTCAGCTGCCACTCGAACTTGAAGGCAGTACAGGTCTGTTACCAGACATCCTCATGCAGGAATACTGCATATTGTCGATTCTTCTAATCTGCTGTAGACTGCACTGTTGTGTATTCTATGGGCAGATGTTCCATAAAAATTACTGTATGTATTTAAATAACGTGTAATAAAAACCCTGTTAAAGCAAGCAATGATACTGAAAAGACACACATTTTTCTACATCTGTTTTTGCTACACATAGTAACCAGGGAGACCAAAATATCTACAGTCCTTGCTTCTAATACTCATAACAAAGTGCTTCTGCTTTATACACAGAATGGCTTCATTTGGTTTTTTTAAGAGACAGAAAATAAACAAAATCTCTATGTGTAGTTTCCTCTGTTTTCAGGAACTATGACCTTTGACTCCTGTAAATCTCTTCAAAGCTAATGTCTAAAATGTTGTTGTTCCAAGGATGTACAAAATATACCTAAGATTTATGGAGCAATAAATCTTTTCTTTCCTTTGTCAATTTTATTTCATTAACCAAACTAATAAACAAAAGAGCTCTACGTCCTCTGGAAGCTATTTATTAGGTTATTCAGGTTTATTACAAAAGTGTTTGTATAATACATTAATGATAGAAGGTAGATGAAGATAGTTGGGATTTGCTGTCGACAGACAGCAAGATGCTTCAAAGTAGCACTAAAAAATGAAAGTAATCATTACAAAAACCTACTTAAATATCATTAGACGCACCCCTATTCGAACAATCCAGGTATCATGCATCTAGTACTTCATATAGCCTCAGTGCAGCAAATACATTCTATATTCTGGAAACTCAGAAATAGAAATGATAGTATAGCCATTTTAAAAAATGTCAATATCTTGATTTTTAAGTAAAGAAATACTCTTACCTTAGATTTTTGTTTGAGAGTCTTCTATCCAAAATATAAAAAACAGCTTAACACGATTTTTTTTTCTTAAAGTCACTCCTAGATTGGGTCTTTTAACAGCAAGATTTATTCCAGTTCAAATGTGTGTGGGTGAGTCATGAATTCATTAAGAGTCTGTAATGATAATGGAGAGCTGGGTAACAGACCCTGTGCTTTAGCAGCACTAGTGAGTGCTGCATGATGTGTTGATAAAAAATACGGCTCTCCAAAATACTACCAACACCAGCAGCAGCAAAACAAACAACTGTCAGAGATAAACAATGGATCAAAACCAACCAGCTTGGGACACTGTCTAACAAGTACCTCTCCACTTATAGTACATGAAAGTTATCAGTTTGTCCAGAATCATTTTTGACATGCTGAGCTGACCCATTACAAAGTTTAGCCCTCATGGGTAAAGTACTAGGAATAACATGTGAAAGTTAAATACTTGGTGCTTCAAATGGGCTAATTTCCTACAGCTGAGGAAAATTATGAGTGAAATTGACTGGATGGAAAAATGTAGACAGAAAAATGTGAATGAAAATTGGGAGTTCTCTAAGAATTTATTGGATGGCCGAAAAGCCACCATCGCACAATCAAGAAAGAGTATAACTTTGGTTAAAAGCCCATCCCCATTCAGTGATGAAGTGAAGACAATTATTAAAAATAAAAAAGCAATATATAACAATTGAAAAGAGGGGAAATAGATGCTAATCAATATAAATTAGGAGTTATTAAGTGTAGAAAATTGATGAGGGAATCTGAAGACAACATGGAAAAATCTATGGCTGGCAAGGCTAAGGACAAGAAGTAGTATATTAGGAATAAAATGAATCCTAGTAATGGTATAGACCTAAAACTAGATGGAGAGGGTAAAATTGTTAATAGTGATGCAGAAAAGGCTGAACATGTTCAATAAATAATTTTGTTCTCTATTTGGAAAGAAGCATTATGATGTGCTTGTATAACACACATGATGTTATTTCAAGATGATGAAATACTTAAAACTACATTAATAATTAAGGAATGTGTTAAACATCTACAAGGGATAAACTTTTTAAAATTAGCAGGCCCAGATAACTTGTACCAAAGAGTCCTAAAAGAGCTGTCTGAGGAAGGGTATGTCAGGACTCTGGACAACTGATATTTCCAGAATATAGAAAAAGTGCTGTTAATATTCAAAAAGGGCAAGCAGGATGACCCAGGTAACAACAGTCCAGTTAGCATGACATCGATCCTGGGCAAAATAATGGAAAAGCTGATATGGGAATCAATTGATAAAGAATTAAAGGATATTAATATAATTAATTCAATTAAACATTATTTTATGGAAAACAGATTGTGTCAGGTAAACTTGATTTCATTCTTTGAGACTACGAATTGGTTAATAAAGATGGTAGATGTAATATGCTTAGACTTTTGTAAGACATTTGTCTTAGTACCACATGACATCTGATTAAAAAATTAGCACTATACAATATCATTAAAGAACACATTAAATTGATTAAGTACTAGATGACTTATTTTTGAGAGCTGCCAGTTATCAATAGGGAGTCATGAAATGGAGGTGTTTCTAGTGGGATTCCACAGGTATCAGTAGATACTATTCAAAATTTTCATCAACAATCTCAAAGTAAACATAAAAGCACTGCTAAAAAAAATTGTGAGGATAACACAAAAATTGGCAGAATGGTAAATAATGAGAAGGACAGGGCAGTCAGACCGGGCAAGCTGGAGCACTGATAAGCTGGGCCCACTTTTGGCATTTTAATACAGCCAAAAGCAAAAGTTATACATTTAGGAGCAAGGAATGCAGACCATACTTACTAAATGAGGTCCTGCATCCTAGATGCAGTGATTCTGAAAAGGATTTAGGGGTCATAGCGGACAAGCAACTCAACCTGAGCTCCCAGTGTGATGCTGTTGCAAAAAGGGTTAATGGACTCCTTGGTTGTATGAAGAAAAGATCAGTGAGACTGATACTGGGGGGTGATTTTACCTTTGTTTATGGCATTGGTGAGACCAATACTGGAACACTGCAAACAGTTCTGGTCAGGGCCGGCTTCAGGCACCAGCTTAACAAGCAGGTGCTTGGGGCGGCCAAGGGAGAGGGGCGGCACCTGCGGCAATTCGGGGGCGGCAGGTCCCTCACTCCCTCTAGGAGCGAAGGACCTGCCGCTGAACTGCCACCGCCGATTGCAGCTTTTTTTCTTTTTTTTTCCAATTGCAGTGAGTGTGACTAATCACTGGAGCAAAACCAGCGAAGGAAGTGATGAAATCTCCATCTCCTTCAAAGCAAGACTGGATTCACCTTTCTGGAAGATATGCTTTCAGCAAACGCAAGTTATTGGGCTCAGTACAGGTATAACTGGATGAAATGTAAGGGCCTGTGTTATCAGGAAGTCAGATTAGATGATCTAATGGTCGCTTCTGCCCTTAAACTCTATGAATTAAGGAGTTAAAGAAAACATTAATAAGCTAATTACAGCCATGGGAAAGAGTTAAGTGGCTTAAGCATCAGGTTTGAACTACCTAGACTCCCTGGAGTCATAGGTTTGAATCCCAGCAGGGCTGACACTGCTCCACATCATGACAATGTAGACAAAATTAGGCCTTTTATGGTGTACATCTCTTTCAAAGAAACATCCTGTCTTCTCTTCATGAGCATTAAAGCTCCTACTGCACTTCTCCTGAGAATCACTACTGCTCTCCATCCCAGAGATGGCTATAATTCATTTGGGCTGTTGGCATATAAAGCCACATTATGCCATGACTTACATTTTGTGCAACACTACAGGCCAAATTCCCCCCTCACTCCTGGAATGGGCAATGTTTCTACTGGCAGAAGCCGAGGATATGGGCAAGAAATCAGGGCATCCATCATCCAGGGGTCCTATGCCTCTAGTCCAGCTCTGACTGCACTAACCCTTCTCCAGCTCCCTGGGATGCTGCATCACTCTGGACAGCAGTAATCTGGAATCTCTGCATTAAGGAGAAGTTCCTAGCATGGAGGGAGACTATCCAAGTGTCTGTACAGTCTCTGACTGCATTAACTTTTAGTTGGCTTTTCTGTGTCTCTACGGCTCCCACCACAGATCACCCACTCTTACAGATGGCTTTTTATGAAGTACAGGCAGAGAAAATGATACTACAGAGATGTGAGAGGGAATGTCTACACTGCAATAAAACACCCGTGACTTGCCCAGTTCTCAGGGACTCGGGCTGCAGGGCTATAAAATTGCAATATAGACAGGCTTGAGCCCAATCTGAATGTCTACACTACAATTTTATAGCCCCACAGCCCAAGCCCTCATGAACCTGAGTCAGCTGACACAGGCCATCCATGAGTGTTTTATTGCAGTGTAGACACATCCACAAACAACCCCTTCCCTTTGTGTGTGGAGGGAGGGATCTGCATAGAAGATCCCCTCTTTAGGCAGTAAATACTGGGGGAACATTTGGGCTTCTGATGATAAAATTCACAAGATAATGAACTTTAGGCAAACATCTGATAAGGCATTTTATGGGTATGCCAAGTCTTTTCTTTTTAGCAATATTAACTGATAAAAAATCATGATGATCAATGATTGGTTTGCAGTAGTGCTTGCAATTGATGGGTGCTTTCCAGACTTTCAAGAAGGAATTGTTCCTGCGCCAAGGACTCAGGGTCTAAGGACACACAAACAGACAGAGGATAGGGGAAGGGAATAACAAACAGATTTTTTTTAATAAAAGTCAAGAAGATTTACTGTAAGTAGGACAGCAGGCTCTAAGAAGGACTTTTATATGGACATAAGTAAGGGCCTTGCACATAAACTCGGGGAGGTGGCACTGCTCAAGGGGATGGGAAGAGGGCAGCACATGGAAAAAAGCATGGAGTAATTGTGTGAGAAGTGGACAGAGTTGGGAATATTGCTGGAGCAGAGGGGATAGAGTGACAATGGGAAGCCTGGTGGGGAGAAAAAGCAGGGGGCAGTTTTATAGAACTTTGAAGATGGTGACGATGTTAAATTTGATGCGATAGTAGATGGAGAGATACTGGAGGATACAGAAAGAGGAGTTACATAATCAAATTGATGAACAAGGAAGAGGAGATCAGCAGCTGCATTTCTTTATTAATTGAAGGGTGGGGGGAATGTTTGTTTTTGGGAGGCCAGAGAAGTGGATGATGCAGTAGTCACAGAGGCATAAAATCAGAGCTTGAGAGAGTTGACATTAAAATTTGTTTTAAAAAATGCCGGGCTGCACCTGCTTGTGTTTCTCACTGTTAGATCTTGGGATCTCAACTGGTTTAAAGGGAAGTAGTTATAGATTTCAATGGCAATTTATGCCATCTGAGGATCTGGCTCTACGTCTGATTAAATATAAAAATGGCATCCGCAAATAGTATACTCCAAGGACGAATGAAGGTCTGGCATTCTTTAAGCCATCTCAGCATTTTCTGTCCAAATGTCTAGCGAAACAGGGACCACATTTCTTCTGATTCATATCATTGCTCTCTATAGTTATAAACTATTCTTTCATTGCCTGTTTATGAAAATCAATAGAAATTAATCAAAAATAGTATGTTTTGTTCATTTACAGCTGGATAGGGTTATCTCTTTACACTGGCAAACTCATATTCCTGTCAAATGTAACAAAGTCAGCTGATGTTCTGTCATTTGCACAATCCTGGTGCTGCCACTGATTACCAAGTTGAAGCCCATGGAAATGGCTAATATCACTGGTCTACAATTTTTGAGAAGTCGTCTGCTTCAGAGATAAAATGTGCTATTTATTATGTATTTTGATGTGCTGAATTCAAATATGACAATTAAAACAACTGATTGGCTACTGTTTCTAAGATATTTAAGTTTTTACATTTTATGTCTATGTATATTGTGTAGATAGTAGAGTTTTAATCATAAATTGTAAACCTAGGTCTTTTCATGTGTTTATGGTTGCTTTACATGATAATATTTCACCTGTCCTGTTTATGTAACACTTTAAAAATCAGCAAAAGGGTTATATAAATAAAATTTATTATGAAACAAAAGGCAAAAAACTATTATGTACATAGTTTAGTCCTATTCAGTGTCTACTCGGCGCTTCTTGGCTTGTCTCTTGTATTCATTAAATGGAGCATCTCTTGTCACTGTCCAGCAATAGTCTGCAAGCATTGATGGGCTCCATTTGCCCTGATAGCGTTTCTCCATTGTTGCAATGTCCTGGTGAAATCGCTCGCCGTGCTCGTCGCTCACTGCTCCGCAGTTCGGTGGAAAACAATCTAGATGAGATTGCAAAAAATGTATCTTTAGATACCTGTTGCAACCAAGGCTTTTGTATGCCTTGAGGAGGTTTTCCACCAACAACCTGTAGTTGTCTGCCTTGTTGTTTCCGAGAAAATTTATTGCCACTAACTGGAAGGCTTTCCATGCCGTCTTTTCCTTGCCACGCAATGCATGGTCAAATGCATCATCTCAAAGAAGTTCATGAATCTGAGGACCAACAAAGACACCTTCCTTTATCTTAGCTTCACTTAACCTTGGAAATTTTCCACGGAGGTACTTGAAAGCTGCTTGTGTTTTGTCAATGACCTTGACAAAGTTCTTCATCAGACCCAGCTTGATGTGTAAGGGTGGTAACAAAATCTTCCTTGATTCAACAAGTGGTGGATGCTGAACACTTTTCCTCCCAGGCTCCAATGACTGTCGGAGTGGCCAATCTTTCTTGATGTAGTGGGAATCTCTTGCACGACTATCCCATTTGCAGAGAAAACAGCAGTACTTTGTGTATCCAGTCTGCAGACCAAGCAAGAGAGCAACAACCTTCAAATCGCCACAAAGCTGCCACTGATGTTGGTCATAGTTTATGCACCTCAAAAGTTGTTTCATGTTGTCATAGGTTTCCTTCATATGGACTGCATGACCAACTGGAATTGATGGCAAAACATTGCCATTATGCAGTAAAACAGCTTTAAGACTCGTCTTCGATGAATCAATGAACAGTCTCCACTCATCTGGATTGTGAACGATGTTGAGGGCTGCCATCACACCATCGATGTTGTTGCAGGCTACAAGATCACCTTTCACGAAGAAGAATGGGACAAGATCCTTTTGACGGTCACGGAACATGGAAACCCTAACATCACCTGCCAGGAGATTCCACTGCTGTAGTCTGGAGCCCAACAGCTCTGCCTTACTCTTGGGTAGTTCCAAATCCCTGACAAGGTCATTCAGTTCACCTTGTGTTATGAGGTGTGGTTCAGAGGAGGAGGATGGGAGAAAATGTGGGTCCTGTGACATTGATGATTCAGGACCAGAAGTTTCATCCTCTTCCTCTTCCTCGTCTGACTCAAGTGAGAATGATTCTGGTGCATCAGGAACCGGCAGTCCTTCTCCGTGGGGTACTGGGCGTATAGCTGATGGAATGTTTGGATAATGCACAGTCCACTTTTTCTTCTTTGACACACCTTTCCCAACTGGAGGCACCATGCAGAAGTAACAATTGCTGGTATGATCTGTTGGCTCTCTCCAAATCATTGGCACTGCAAAAGGCATAGATTTCCTTTTCCTGTTCAACCACTGGCGAAGATTTGTTGCACAAGTGTTGCAGCATATGTGTGGGGCCCACCTCTTGTCCTGATCTCCAATTTGGCAGCCAAAATAAAGGTGATAGGCTTTCTTAACCATAGTGGTTATACTGCGCTTTTGTGATGCAAAAGTCACTTCACCACAAACATAGCAGAAGTTATCTGCACTGTTCACACAAGTACAAGGCATCTCTGCTCACTTTGGCTAAACAGAAATGTGTCCCTTTGCAAAATCAAACACTGACAAATAAGAGAGCACGACACTGTATGATTTCTAGAGCTGATATAGGGCAATTTGTTCAGCAGAGTGATGTAAGCTTCGTTATGATTGCATCATCCATGACTTCTAGGAATAACATGATGCAATTCATATCATGTATGACGCAATACCAGCTTCAGATTGCATCATTCATTGTTTTGCCTAAAAAGCAAGTACTGTCCAAACCCAGTCATAGATTTATTCATAGATCCAGTCAAAGATGTATTTTAGTCATTTCTGGTTTAAATTGAGATCCCTTCCCTTTATAACTCACTTATCCTCCGCCATTCCCAAGTCAAGGGTCGTATATACTGACCCAATAGCATATCTTGAAAACTAGAGCCAATCAACAATTTTAAGCATCATTTTCGTTCTCAGTGACCCAGAATTAGTAAAGTTTGACTACATTTATTTCAGAAGCATTTTGGCTATAGAGCAGTGTATTTGATATTTTATTGGCTTTATACTATCCTTGATGTTTGGCTCAAAATTTTATTTCTAAACTTACAAGATATGCATTAGTCAACTGGAGAGTGACACGTGAGTCCCATTTAAGTTAAAAAAAACAACCCATGAATCAGAGTGGAAGATAAACAATACAACTGAAAAGCATGATAACTGCACAAATAAAAAACAAGAAAGAAAAATTTTGGTATTCCTCAAAATAGCAAATATGTGCAGTTGTGACTGGGGAAGGGGAGGATTTTCCACAGTAATGAAACAGAAATTTTACAGTTGTGTTTCTCACCCTTCTTCTGTTCGTAGGGCTTGTTAACGAGCTAAATAAAAAAAAAAGAGTACAGAAGACGTGTCTTCTCCCACGTGGCCTCTTATAGATAATACGACTTCCTTGAGTCCATCTGCAAGGTCCCTACCCTGTCCATATTTGTGATCCTCTTAAAAGCCTTCTTCTACCATGCTGTTTATAATGAATCAATCATTTTTATTTGTATATGTAACGATGTCACAGGGCGGGACTCACCACTGCGGCGCCTCCTGCTGGTCATCTCGGGAATTAGCGTTTTCAGCCTCCGGAGCGCCCTCTGCAGGCTGGTGTCCCGCTGTCCCTGAGTCCTTCCTGGACCCCGGTGCCCCTTTCAGGCCGAGGTGCTGCCCACTGGCAGTACCCCCACAGATCTGGGTCTCCCCTCCCCTGGAACTCCCACCCTCTATCCCCACCTCGCATCAGACTATGGCTACTGCCAGTCTCGATCTAGACCCTGTTCACTGGGACAGACTGCAGTGTAAATGCCACTCATCACCGGCAAGGGGGGTTTGGACCTGCTGCCCCCGCCTATCCTTGGGCTGCCCCCTGAAGCCCCAGTACCTGTTTGGCCTTGCACAAGGCCGGCAGCCTGGGGAGTTGTCAGGCAGGAGCTCCCCAGCTTCTCTCACCTTTTCCCAGCCCTGCTCCACCTCAGGTACCCTGGTATGATCCCCAGCAGCCCGGCCCGTCTCCCTCCACAGCTAGAGGAAACTGTCTTAGCTCCTGGCTTCACTGGCCTTTATAAGGCCAGCTACGGTCTGATTGGGGCGTGGCCCCAGCTGTGGCTGCCTTCCCCAATCAGCCGAGGTTTGCGGCTCTTACTAGCCGCAGCCCTCACGCAGCCTCAGCCCTCTCCCAGGGCTGACTTCAAGCCCTTCAGGGCAGGAGCGGGTGACTACCCCGCTACAGTATATAAATTGCCTATTATTGTTCTTGCCCTAATGTCTGTCTGTCTTCCCTTACACAGTAAATGTCTATGTAGTTTTCTATGTGCTACATAATTTTGTACATGGATGAATGTCATTAGAAAAAAATAATCTGAGATATTCTAGGAGAAAGAAGTGTGCAATAAAGATTTTAAAACATATATATGTACCTAGAGGCAATAAAAAATAAAAAATAAAATAATAAATAATAATAATAATAGTAATAGTAACAGTTGTATCACATCTGTTCAAGTAATTATAAAGTCTTAGGGCATGGCTACACTTGCAGATGTAAAGCACTGTGACTTAAACCCACCTTTGGAGAGCACAGTAGGGAAAGCGCTACAGTCTGTCCACACTGACAGCTGCAAGCGCACTGGCGTGGCCACATTTGCAGCACTTGCAGCGGGATTGGGGGCAGTGCATTATGGGCAGTTATCCCACAGAGCATCTCTTCCCATTCTGGCGCTGTGGCTTGTGGGAAGGGGGCATGGAATGTGGGGCATTCTGGGTCCTGTCCCAACGCCCCATGATGCATCGGTTCGCATCCCAGCATTCCCTTTGCTTCCGTCCACATTTGGCACCATCTTTCAACTTTTTTTGTACTGAGCGCTCTGTCTTCCCTTTCGGTCTGTGGGAATGGAGCCCGAACTGCTGAGGAGTATGCTGACGAGTCTCGCCAGCACATCACGTTTGGCAGTCGAGTTATTCCTTATTATCCAAAGTGACAGTGAGAGCTCCGACGATGATATCGACTCGAATAATGCATATGACATGAGTTTGCTTGTGGTATTCATGGATGTGCTCACCACCATGGAACACCGCTTTTGGGCTCAGGAAACAAGCACTGAGTGGTGGGATCACATTGTCATGCAAGTCTGGGATGATGAGCAGTGCCTGCAGAACGTTCGGATGAGAAAAGCCGCATTCCTGGGACTGTGTGAGGAGCTCACCCCCACCCTGC
Organism: Emys orbicularis; assembly: GCF_028017835.1. NCBI lineage: Eukaryota > Metazoa > Chordata > Testudines > Emydidae > Emys > Emys orbicularis. Next base: position 44,320,387 of record NC_088687.1, on the reverse strand, counting down.
AGTGCGAGGACACGAGATTGAGAGCTGCCCTGATGGTGGAGAAGCGGGTGGCTATTGCAATCTGGAAGTTGGCAACTCCAGACAGCTACCGATCGGTCGCTAACCAGTTTGGAGTGGGAAAGTCCACCGTTGGAATTGTGTTGATGCAAGTTTGCAGGGCCATTAATCGCATCCTGCTCAGAAGAACCGTGACTCTGGGTAATGTGCATGACATTGTGGCTGGCTTTACACAAATGGGTTTCCCTAACTGCGGAAGGGCGATAGATGGCACACAAATTCCAATTCTGGCACCAGCCCACCTAGCCTCCGAGTACGTTAATTGGAAGGGGTATTTCTCGATGGTTCTCCAGGTGCTTGTGGATCACCGTGGGCGTTTCATTGACATTAATGCAGGCTGGCCCGGAAAGGTGCATGACGCACACATCTTTTGGAACACTGGCCTGTTCAGGAAGCTGCAAGCCAGGACTTTTTTCCCAGACCAGAAGATCACCGAAGGGGAAGTCAAAATGCCCATTGTGATCCTTGGAGACCCTGCTTACCTTTAATGCCATGGCTCATTAAACCCTACCCAGGGAGCCTTGACAGCTGCAAGGAGCGGTTCAACAACAGGCTGAGCCAGTGCAGAATGACTGTGGAGTGTGCTTTTGGCCGTTTAAAGGGCTGCTGGCGTTCTCTGTATGGGAAGCTGGACCTAGTCAATGACAGCATCCCCACGGTTATATCCATGTGCTGTACCCTCCATAACATTTGTGAAGGGAAGGGTGAAAGATTCACTCAGGAATGGAACTTGGAGGTTCAACACCTGGAGGCTGAATTTGAACAGCCAGACAGCAGGGCTAATAGAGGGGCCCAGCGTGGGGCTGCAAGGATTAGGGATGCCATGAGGGAGCAATTTGAGGCTGAAAGCCACCAGTAATGTCTGGTGCCCTGCACAGGAGTGAAGTGCAGTGGTTCCAATGTTAGTAGGAATCTGTGTTTGCTACGCTGACTTGCAGAGCCTATTGTTTTCCTGGGCTAAGGTATCTTTTACTTTAAGCAATAATAAAGAATGTTTTCAAAGCCAAAAAAAATCCATTTATTGAAAAGAAAATTAATTTATTGAAAAGAGACACAACTGCTTGGGAAACAGAAAGGGAAAGGGGGTGGGGAACGGTACAATCACAGATTTGCGTATGTCCTGTCTGGAGTGCTGTGCAATGAGTGCTTCACTTCAGGATGGCTATACTGCCTGGTGATGGGGGTTGAGTGCAGAGGGCAAGGGTCGTAGTTTTCAGGGCTGGGTGGTGAAGCTACAGGTGTTGGAGGCAGCTGGTGGTGGTAAGAACCCCGATGTTGAGGAAAGTGGGTTGGAGGTGACATGGAGACACAAGGGAAAGAATTTTGGGACAAAGGCTGCAGGGAGGCGGGCGTGGTAGTGCCTCACCTGCATTGCTACGAGCGCCTGTATCGAATCTGCTTGGCACTCCACAATGCTTAGCAGTCACTCCGTGCTTCGGTGCCGGTTATCCGAATTCTGCTGGCAGACCTTCCTTTCACTCTCCCGCCACTCCTGCACTTTTTGATTTTCATTACGTGAATGCTGCATTACTTCATGCAACATGTCTTCCTTGCTGCTACGTGGCCTCTCTCTGATTCTTTAGAGTCTTTCTGCCGGTGATAACACAGATGGCTGAGATCTCAAGGTTGCATCTGTAAAGGCAAAATGCAACACTTAACAGAGGCAGCATTGTTCACACCAGACAGAGCAATGTTTCCCCCATGCTTAAGGGCAAGCACAGTCTACACAATAGCATAATTTGCCCAGCCCAAAGTGAGCGCACATAACCCATGGGAGCCCCAAAATGGTGAATAAGCACAGGGTCAAGCTTGACTGATTGTTTCATGGCTGTACTGTCCTCTGGGTTTCTGTGCCTTGGGGAGAGCCAACAGCGGTAGGGGGCCCCTATACTGAACACAGTCCCCACATTTTCCACAGGAGTTTGTCCTGGAAGATATCTCGCTGTTGAGGGTGACCTGGGAAGCAAGGGAGGGTCTTCTACTGCAATGCAGCTTCCGCCCTGGCCCATATGCAGCTTGCCTGTGTGCAGCAATGGTCCCCCAGCCCCTCATGACACAGTGGCACGGACAAGTTAGCCTGACTGGGACAAGGACCACAGTGGCTCTCCCGAGAAACCTGCGCAAGTGCATTGCCCACGTTCTGGATGAGACCACATCTAGGCATGCATACAGCCCTAACCCTCCTCACCCCAAGAGCCCGCACCGAATAACTTCCTTCCCAAAATAAAAGCCGCTTACCGGAAACATCCTCTGGTGTTTGTCCTTCCCCAAGCACCGGCCACCGTGACTGGCTACCTTCCTCCTGGCTTGAAAACAGCTCCTGGCTGCGTGCATCTAGGGATTCTGGGGTGTCTTCCTCCGCCTCAGCACCTTCGCTCCTGCTTTGCTCCTTCTCCTCCTCCTGCCTTGTTGCACTGGGCTCTGAAGTGTCCATGGTGGTCCCTGGAGTGGAGGGGGGGGTCACCCCCAAGTATTGCATCCAGCTCTTTGTAGAAACAGCAGGTCACGGGGGCAGCACCAGAGCGGCAATTTCCCTCGCAGGCTTTGCGGTAGGCATTCCGCAGCTCCTTCACTTTAATCCTGCACTGCAGTGTGTCCCAGTCATGGCCCCTTTCCATCACGTCCCTTGATATCTGCCCGAAGGTATCGTAATTCCTACGGCTGGAGCGCAGCTGGGACTGGACAGCTTCCTCCCCCCAAACACTGATGAGGTCCAGCAACTCGCCATTGCTCCATACTGGGGCTCACCTATCACCTGGAAAGATTCGCTAATAGCACTCCACGCCTGGCTGAGCAAACAGGAAGGGATTTTTCAAAATTCCCAGAGAATTTAAAGGGCGGGTCTGACGGTTGGTCACCTGAGGCAGGGCAGTAGAGTTCAAAGTGATGACCAGAGTGGCTAGCACAGGCATTGTGGGACACTTCTGGAGGCCGATCAGAGCACACTATAGGACCAGGGCATCCACACTGGCGCCATGGCGCTCCAGCGGGGGCGCAGCAAACGTTATTCCACTCGCCAAAGTGGACTACCAGCAGCACTGTAGCCGCGGAGTCAGAACGCGCTACGTGCCTTGCCAGTGTGGACGGGTAGTGAGCTAATGCTCCCGGGGCTCCTTTATTGTGCTGTAACTCGCAAGTATAGCCAAGGCCTTAGTGATATGTTGAATGTTGGTACTGGACAGTTACTGCTCCCCGCTTGTCTTCTTACTGTTCCACACTGATTCTTTAATTTACTTGCATTGTTGAGCACATTCTTTGGAGGAGCAACTGAAAGCAGTTACACAAACCAAATCAAAAGAACACAAAGAGGATCTGATTAAGTTTTGAGCAGCAACGACAAAACAAAAACAAGAACAACTAGAGAAGAGGAACTTGTATAGGAATGAGAGCTATGCTTTTCTTTTGTGGGGTGATTTTGGATTAGTTTATTTTTCTGTTAATTTCTTTTAGCAGATACATTTAATTCTCATGCTTGTGGCTTTTGTAAGAAATCTAGGATGTCCTTGCTAATAAGTATCTGGGGTAAGAGTAAACAAATCTGGGTTGCTACAATGTAATGTTTTAGTCTTATATTACACCTATAAAATTCAAGCACTATACTGCAATTATCCTAATTTACTTATGCTTTTGCCAAAATCCATCCATTTTGACATCACATAATTTAAAGAAATGGGGAAAATAAAAATCCTACATGTTTTACATTATATTTCACAGAATAACTCCAGAACTGTACTCAGCCACAATTCCTTCATAAGAGTTTGTCTGCATCGCTGATCATTGAGTATGAATAATCAGTCTAGCTTTGATTGGCCAGTGACCATCTTGTCAAATTCTCTCAGAATCTTTTTTAAACTGTGAAAGAGGGTTGCTCCTTCGTTGCATTATTTTGTCTGTCTGTACATCCCAGTCTTTTTCTCACTAGCACAGACTCCTTAGCCATCCTTTGTTTTTGTCTGCTATCAGGTAAAGAAGTATTTATACATCTATTTTAGAGGAGTTCAGCAGGTGACTCTCCAAATTTCAGTGGAGTAGCTCTATAATTGCATAGTTCTAAATAACAGGAGTACTTGTGGCACCTTAGAGACTAACAAATTTATTAGAGCATAAGCTTTCGTGGGCTACAACCCACTTCTTCGGATGCATATAGAGTGAACCATATATTGAGGAGATATATATACACACACATACAGAGAGCATGAACAGGTGGGAGTTGTCATAATACTCAAAAACCAGTGGGAGAACACTTTAACCTGTCTGGCCATTCTTTGGCAGACCTGCGGGTGGCTATCTTAAAACAGAAAAACTTCAAAAACAGACTCCAACGAGAGACTGCTGAGCTGGAATTGATATGCAAACTAGACACAATCAACTCAGGGCTAAATAGGGATTGGGAATGGCTGAGCCATTACAAACATTGAATCTATCTCCCCTTGTAAGTATTTTCACACTTGCTTCTTATCAAACTGTCTGTACTGAGCCATCTTGATTATCACTTCAAAAGTTTTTTTTCTCTTACTTAATTGGCCTCTCAGAGTTTGTAAGACAACTCCCACCTGTTCATGCTCTCTGTATGTGTGTGTATATATATCTCCTCAATATATGGTTCACTCTATATGCATCCGAAGAAGTGGGTTGTAGCCCACGAAAGCTTATGCTCTAATAAATTTGTTAGTCTCTAAGGTGCCACAAGTACTCCTGTTATTTTTGCGGATACAGACTAACACGGCTGCTACTCTGAAACCTGTCATAGTTCTAAATATGGATCTTCTCTTGCATCCACTTTTTTTTTTTTTGAGCAAGTTCTTCACTATACATACTCCATTCAGCTAATACACTGGCTTGAGGACAGCTGAGATTAGATGTCTCATGATGAAAAAGTCAGACATTTTAGCAAAGTCCAGGAATTCTTGAATTATGGTCCATTGTCAGTTATTGCTGTTCTTGAAATTCCATTATGTGCAAATACAGATGTAATGTTCCTGATAACGGTAGCTGCTGTGGTATCTTCAGTCCAGGTGATCATGTTTTCCCAAATTGAAGATGTCAGTTCCACCTCTGTCCCATGGAATTGCAAGTTATTCATACATTATCATTGTTTCTTTCTGCTAGGAATCCCTAAACATTGGACATGTTTCACTCCTGAGATCACTGACAGGTTTTTGTTTTTTTATAGTGGGGATGGATTTGTCAAGAACAAATCGTGTCAAACCAACCTGATAGCTTTCTTTAACAGGGTAACAAGCTTTGTGGATGGGGGGGAAGCGGTAGATGTGGTATATCTTGACTTTAGTAAGGCTTTTGATACTGTCTCGCATGACCTTCTCATAAACAAACTAGGGAAATACAACCTAGATGGAATTAATATAAGGTGGGTGCATAACTGGTTGGAAAATCATTCCCAGAGAGTAGTTATCAGTGGTTCACAGTCATGCTGGAAAGGCATAATGAGTGGGGTCCCACAGGGATTGGTTATGGGTCCACTTCTGTTCAATATCTTCATCAATGATTTAGATAATGGCATAGAGAGTACACTTATAAAGTTTGCTGACGGTACCAAGATGGGAGGGGTTGCAAGTGCTTTGGAGGATAGGATTAAAATTCAAAATGATCTGAACAAACTGGAGAAATGGTCTGAAGTAAATAGGATGAAATTCAATAAGGACAAATGCAAAGTACTCCACCTAGGAAGGAACAATCAGTTGCACATATGCAAAATGGGAAATGACTGCCTAGGAAGGAGTACTGCGGAAAGAGATCTGGGGGTCATAGTGATCAAAAGCTAAATATGAGTCAACAGTGAAACACTGTTGCAAAAAAAAGCAAACATCATTCTGGGATGTATTAGCAGGAGTATTGTAAGCAAAACACAAGAAGTGATTCTTCTGCTCTACTCTGCGCTGATTAGGCCTCAACTGGAGTACTTTGTCCAGTTCTGGGTGCCACATTTCAGAAAAGATGTGGACAAATTGGAGAAAGTCCAGAGAAGAGCAACAAAAATGATTCAAGGTCTAGAAAACATGACCTATGAGGAAGATTGAAAAAATTGGGTTTGTTTAGTCTGGAGAAGAGAAGACTGAGAGGCGTCATGATAACGGTTTTCAAGTACATAAAAGGTTGTTACAAGGAGAGGGAGAAAAATTCTTCTTAACCTCTTAGGATAGGACAAGAAGCAATGGGCTTAAATTGCAGCAAGAGCAGTTTAGGTTGGACATTAGGAAAAACTTCCTGTCAGAGTGGTTAAGCACTGGAATAAATTACCTAGGGAGGTTGTGGAATCTCCATCATTGGGGATTTTTAAGAGCAGGTTGGACAAACACCTGTCAGGGATGGTCTAGACAATACTTAGTCCTGCCTTGAGTGCAGGGGACTGGACTAGATGACCTCTTGAGGTCCCTTCCAGTTCTATGATTCTATGATATGCAGGTTGGAAGTGTTGATTTTTTCCTCCCTTATTTATCTCTTGTATCACTGCTTGCAGCATTTCATCTTTAGTTGTTTCTGTCTCAAATTCATCCCATATGCCTGTAGATACAACATGACACTTATGTCCACATGTATGTTTATTGCTTGTTCCAGATCATCAAACTGTGTATTGTCAGATTGAGTATATGCTCTTGCAAGTGTTTCTACCATTCCTAAGTGGTATCCAGGTTGGAACTCCAGGGTCACATCTTGCTTCTGAATTTTCAGAAGTAATCACTGTATCCTTGGTGGTGCATCTCCAAGTATATTACAACCAGTGCTTTACTATCAGTTTCTGCATTGAAGCTATAACCATAGCAAAAGTCATGAAGTCTTGTACATCCATACACCAGACCTAGTGTCTTTTTTTCAATTTGTACATACATCTTCTCTGCAGTTGCCATAGCCCTAAATGCATATGAGATTGGCAACCAATCAATTACATGACACAATAATAGTACTGCTCCCAACCCTCCTCTTGAGCCATCTGAGGAGAGTTTAATGTCTTTCAGTGGATCAGCATTTATAGCACTGGAGATGATGTCTGAATATGCTTTAAATCACTGAACTCTCTTTCATGCTATGGTATCTATGACCATTCACTGACCTCGTGGAAGAAAGGCTTTAGCTGAGTTGTGCAAGCTGCAGTTAGGTAAGAAGTTGCTGACATAGTTCAACATGCCTAGCTGCCTTTGAATTCCTCTTTAATCTTCAGGTCTCAGCATTTTCACTATTGCCTCAATCACTCTCTCTTCCAAGTATCTTATTTCCATTGTTTAAAATTCACTGTTTTCAATGTAAGATTATTAGCTTTCACCATTTAGAGTAATCTCTTCAGTCATTCTTGATGTTCAGTGGCAGTGCTGCTCCAAATGATAATGTCAATGTACACTGTCACACCTGCTAGATCCTCTTCATCTGGCTCATTGCACAGTGGAATACTTCTGGAGTCAAACATATTCTGAAAGGCAATCTTAGGAAGTCGTATCTGCCTAATGCCGATCTAGGAACTCTCAGTGTCAAAGAGGAGTTGCCAAAATCCAGCTGATACATCTAATTTGCTGAAGAATTCGATTCCTGCTATCATAGACAACAGTTCACTTCTTGTGGGCAAGTGGAAGTGTTTGTATGCTTTTGTTATCTCCTTCGGGTCCACATACAGCCATGGCCCCCCTCCTTTTTTTCTCTACAATTACTAAGGAGTGAACCCAATCTGTTGGTTCTGCTGCTCTGAATGCTACCATTTGCGGTCATGTTTTGTAGCTCTTCTTCTAGCTTCTTTCTTAAGCCTTATGAAACTTTTTTGTGTAGCAGGAACTACAGGTTCTGCATCTTCTCTTAACCATAACTTCAAGTATCAGAGGGGTAGCCGTGTTAGTCTGGATCTGTAAAAAGCAACAGAGAGTCCTGTGGCACCTTTAAGACTAACAGATGTATTGGAGCATAAGCTTTCGTGGGTGAATACCCACATGTGTCTGACGAAGTGGGTATTCACCCACGAAAGCTTATGCTCCAATACATCCGTTAGTCTTAAAGGTGCCACAGGACTCTCTGTTGCTTTTAACCATAACTTGTATGTTACTAGGAGGCAACCATTCCTGTGAATACCTCTTCACATGACACTATTACTACTTTCACATCTGGTTGTATGTTGTCTTTGTCTTTCTATGGCATACATCCTCTTAACAAGACCACACACGTCACATGTATGTAGGCTCAAGACTGCTTGCTTGCTTCTATACCCACAAAACCTTGTTTTCCAGTGTCAGTGTACACTCTCCTACCTCTGGAATTGTCCCTCCATTATAGTCTTTCACAGATACTTCTGATTCGTCTACTTTTATGTGCTCCTTACATTTCTCTATTTCAGTTTCTATTATTACATTTACCTGTGGCTCAGTGTCTATAGGGTACATCACATAAAATGTTCACAAATGGCATTTAATTAGTCAATCTTTTGATTTTTTTCAGCCTCCTCCATTGTTGTGCTTAAGAACAGCTCTTTCCTGCTTTCTCTGCACATTTTAGCATAATAGTTGTGTTTATTACAGTTTCTACATATTTGCCTGAATGTTGACCATTGCCTATATTCATGCTGGTTGCCACATCATTGGCATGGTTTCTTGCTTTCCATTTTTCTGTTCCAGGCCAATTTAATTACTGTGAACTTTGCCCTTGATAATTTAGCTATAGACCACAGTCATATACTATACCTTTCTCATTTGTGTTTGTTTGTTCTGCTGATTAGCATATACAAATTGCCATTTCTAGTGTCATATGCAATCTCCCATGGTAATCGTTCAGATACTTTTCATTGTTATACCCCCAGGACAATCTGGTCTTTAATTAGAGAGAGTTTTAATATTGCATATTTATAGAACTGACTTTTCAGTTTTAAGTTATGATAAAATCCTCCACTGTTTTCCCTTCATTCTGTGTTCTCATCCTGAACAGCGCTCTCTCTCTCTCTCACAAACAACATTTTTCCTAGGGTATAGCGAGGTAGTCACCCCGCTCCTGCCCAGAGGGGTTAAAACAGCCCGGGTAGAGGGTTGCTCCGGGAAGAGAAAAACCTAGGCTGATTGGGGAAGCAGCCTCAGCTGGGGCCACGCCCCAATCAGGCCACAGCTGGCCCTATAAAAGGCTGTGGGCCAGGAGCTCAGAGAGAGTCTCTCTCTGGCAGTAGGGAGAGATGGGCCTGGCTGCTTGGGAGCAGAGCAAAGTACCTAGAGTGGAGTAGGGCTGGGGGAAGGCTAGAGGAGCTGGGGGAGCTCCAGCCTGGAAAACCCCCAGGCTGCAGGCCTTTGATGAAAGGCCAGGAAGGGTACTGGGGTTGCAGAGGTGCAGCCCAGGTTAGGTCAAGGCAGCAGGTCCAAACCCCCCTTGCCAATGATGAGTGACCTTTACAGACTGCAGTCTGCCCCAGTGAATGGGGTCTAGATGGTGACTGGCAGTAGCCACTGAGGCGAGGTGGGGATAGGGGGTTGGGGGTTCCCCGGGGAGGGGAGACCAAGGTCTGTGGGGGTACTGCCAGGGGGCAGCACCCAACGTAAAGGGGCGCCGGGGTCCGGGAGGGACACGGGGGCCAGTGGCAAGCGGGACATCGGCCAGCAAAGGGCGCTCCAGAGCTGGAAAAGCTAATTCCCTGGACAACCAGCAAGAGGCGCCACGCCGATGAGTCCCGTCCCGTGACAGGGACACAATGATCCTCAAACATTTTCATTACTTTTGCAAAGTCTTCCTCTCTTTTACTCCACCACCATGTGTACTGAATGCATTTCAGCTATCCCAGGCTTCTGTGCCTGCTACAGCTACAAGCAATCTTTTGATCATTCTCCAGTTTGTTTGCACTAGTGGCTTTCATATACTGCTTGGATAGCTGTTTGAACCTTATCTAGTCATACTCAGGATTTCCTCCAATTCTGAAGGATGGTGGGGGAGTTTCTAGCAGTTGTAGAGCCTTGTAGCAGCCATTGCAATGTTACCTCTGTCACTAGGTCATCCACATGCTGTGCCGTCCTCTCCTGGTATCATGTAATATCTGCCTGATAATCAAGCCAGTGTCAAGATAAACCCTTTATCATAAACAGAACTATGTACATAAATGAGGTAACAAATTTCCTACCACTCTGTGTAGCTGCAGCCTGTGACTGCCCTGTCTGGGTTGCTTTGTTTCTAGCCCCAGGAGGAAGCAAGTCACAGGAAACCAAAGGCTGAATCTAGAGCAGGGATCGGCAACCTTTGGCCCCTGGCCCACCAGGGAAAGGCACCTGGCGGGCCAGGCCAGTTTGTTTACTTGTCGCGTCTGCAGGTTCGGCTGATCGCGGCTCCCACTGGCCGCGGTTCGCCATCCCAGGCCAATGGGGGCTGCGGGACAAGGGATGTGCTGGCCGCCGCTTCCTGCAGCCCCCATTGGCCTGAGACAGTGAACCATGGCCAGTGGGAGCCGCGATCGGCCAAATCTATGGATGCGGCAAGTAAACAAACCGGCCCGCCAGGGGGCTTACCCTGGCGAGCCGCGTGACAAAGGTTGCCGATCCCTGATCTAGAGTGTACAGAAAGCGTGGCATCTCTGCACTTGCTGGAGGACTCACTCTACAGCACACTCTCTTCCACCTCGGTAGGGTTGGTCTCTGGATTGTTCTGTGTCAATGCTCTCTAAGGCATCTCAATGGTTTACCACTACTCTTCACTGTCTGTTGGCTAATAGATGCCTGCAGTTTTGCTGTAGCACATGTCCCTCCTGGATAGTTATTTAATATGACCTGCAAGCAAGTGCAATACTCATAGCTCCTTTAGTCCACACTTGCCTGTGTCTTTCCAGGCCAAGTGCTCTCTTCCAAAGCTGTCAGAGCTTTTGTGTAACAACTTCTGATTGTTGGCCATTTCCATTTTGCATTTCCCCCCTACCTCTGACTGTAGCAGTTCCTCATTGGTCCCAGGTCCTTCTTCACTGGCATATCTATGATGGATTATTTCTGTGCACCAAAAGTGCTAAATAGGGATCTGAACCCTGAAGTTACTGCCTTGTATGTCTTTCCTTTTTGTATCTAGTCTCTTTGCTCTTTTCACTATTGACTCCAACTTTCCCATTGCTCTGCAGATATAGTGAGGAGGGAGTACAGTGGTCAAATTCCCCAGTCTGAAAAAATCCCCTGAATTCTTCAGAGACAAATTGAGGTCCATTGTCAATGAATCCAGTGTCCAGAATACTATACCTTGCAAAATGCTCCTCTGTTTTGCTAGTAACTTCCCTGGCTCTCATAATGTACAATATACACTCCCAAAGGTGTAATAGAAATCAACTCCAATTTTCTCCCATAGGCAGGTAGGCAGCTCATTTGGCATTAGAAACTTTTTCCTACTGCTGATTATCACAAGACCAGCCAGTCTCACCCTTTCCATTAAGGATCACATTTGCACATCCTTTCTTGAAGCTTGTCACAGACAATGGCCAATATCCAGGTGTGATGCATGTACTCATTGTATAGCCTCTGGCAAACAGAGGCTAGGAACACCATTCCTGCCCATCCTGGCTAATAGCCATTGATGGACCTATCCTCCATGAATTTATCTAGTTCTTTTTTGAACCATGTTATGGTCTTGGCCTTCACAATATCCTCTGGCAAGGAGTTCCACAGGTTGACTCTGTGTTGTGTGAAGAAATACTTTTGTTCGCTTTTTTGACTGCCACTGCACATTGAGTTTTCAGAGAACTAGCCACAATTACTCCAAGATCTCTTTCTTGAGTGGTAACAGCTAGTTTAGACCCCATCATTTTATATGTATAGTTGGGATTATGCTTTCCAATATGCATTTATCAACATTAAACTTCATCTGCCATTTTGTTGCCCAGTCACCCAGTTTTGAGAGATCCTTTTGTAGCTCTTCGCAGTCTGCCTGGGTCTTAACTATCTTTAGTAATTTTGTATCATCTACAAATTTTGCCACCTCACTGTTTACCCCTTTTTCCAGATCATTTATTAATATGTTGAATACGACTGCTCCCAGAACAGACCCCTGGGGAATACTACTATTTACCTCTCTCCATTCTGAAAACTGACCATTTATACCTACCCTTTGTTTCCTATCTTTTAACCAGTTACCAATCCATGAGAGCACCTTCCCTCTTATCCCGTGGCAGCTTATTTTGCATAAGAGCCTCTGGTGAAGGACCTTGTCAAAGGCTTTCTGAAAATCTTAGTACACTATATCCACTGGATCCCCTTGGTCCACATGCTTGTAGACCTCATCAAAGAATTCTAGTAGATTGGTGAGGCATGATTTCCCTTTACTAAAACCATGTTGACTCTTCCTCAACAAATAATGTTCATCTATATGTCTGACAATATTGTTCTTTATTATAGTTTCAACCAGTTTGCCTGGTACTGAAGTCAGGCTTACAGGCCTGTAATTGCCGGGATCACCTCTGGAGCCCTTTTCAAAAATTGGCATTGCATTAGCTATCCTCCAGTCATCTGGTACAGAAACTGATTTAAATAATTGTAGTCTGTAACCTGTTAGTAGTTCTGCAATTTCACATTTGAGTTCCTTCAGAACTCTTGGGTGAATACCATCTGGTCCTGCTGACTTATTGCTGTTTAATTTATCAATTTGTTCCAAAACCTCCTCTAATGATACCTCAATCTGGGACAGTTCCTCAGATCTGTCACCTAAAAAGAATGGCTCAGGTTTGGGAATCTCCCTCACATCCTCAGCCGTGAAGACTGATGCAAAGAATTCATTTAGTTTCTCCGCAATGGCCTTACTGTCCTTGAGTGCTCCCTTAGCATCTCGATCGTCCAGTGGCCCCACTGGTTGTTTAACAGGCTTGCTGCTTCTGATGTACTTAAAAAAAAATTGCTATTACTTTTTGAGTCTTTTGCTAACTGGCTCTTTTTTGGTTCTCTTACTATGTTTTTTAATTTGGGGTATACATTTAAGTTGAGCCTCTATTATGGTGTGTATAAAAAATTTCCACACAGCATCAAGTATAAGTTATATAGGTTTATTGTGATTTTCCTTTGTTTCTTATTGGTTTACTTGTGTGTGCCGTATATATCTATAAGATATAGTTTGTGGCCTTTTTTTTTTTTACATAAAGCAATAAAAATTGTAAAATCGAAATAGAAACAAATACGGATACCTCAGATATTCTCTTAAAATAATCCTGTGTACGTACTTCGATGTTTTTGTCATCTTTTGTTATAATAACCACTCTGATTACATGAACACTCTCTCCTCTCCGTGCTTGGCTGACTCTAAGGCACTTCTCAGCAAGTAAACGAATAGCTCTAAAGTACTGCTCATTTCCAATTTATACCAGATTTCATCCTACCATATCAACAGTCATGCAGCCAAGAAATTGAGCTTTCTTACACATTGTCTCCATGGTGTTTGTGTTTCTACCCAAAACAGACAGATGCAGATTAAGCAATGCATGTCAATCTCATTATGGGACTGTGAAATGTGCAGAAACTTTGTTACACACTCATGCAATTATACACATTGTGAACATCCTGTTTATTTGGCCTGTTCTCTGATGATTGGCTGTGGTGTATCAGCACATTACTGACAGCTGGGAATTACTCCAGTGGAACATGCCTTTCCTATGACAAAGATCCAGAGAGCAACAGTAACATGTGTCTGGCCATTATTTTATCCATACAAAACTGCACAGTTTCTCCAAATGAATAGCACATTGGTTGCTTGAGTTTTGCTGGAACGCTACTAGACGGGCCCTCAATGACCTTTGGAGGCCATCTGAGATAATAAATCCTTGGACCCCCAGTTCCGGAATGCTTTGGGCAAGGTCAGGATGGCAAATTTCCCACTTCCACAATATCAGATGTTACGGTAATTCCTTTTAGCTAATGTGTAAGAGCAAAGGAATGTCTTCAAACCTCATCTAGGCCCTGTGGAATCTGTTGAAAATGCATGACAGCTGTGGGCTTTGGCTGGGTTCTGCTTGTGAATGTATGAGATTTGGAAGCTATTCAGACTAGGAAAGGAGGGAATGACTGTACATTCAGCGTGTACCATTGGTCTCTTCCCCACTCCCCATTTCACACAGCAAAGCTGTATCACAGTTCTATTGTTATGGCTGTCATGCATTCTTTATGACTGAGTGTCGTGGATAACATCCAGCACAGAAAATATAGATATGCACAAAAAGAAGAAAAGGGATTTCAATAAGTCATGAGAAAAGGAAATTGAGTAATTCAGCCATGTTTATATGAAGTAGTGAGGAGCTAAGAAAAAAACAGCTAATAGCTAGATTGCTTCTAGCTCTGTGTGGACATACAAACAGTGAAAAGGTCAAAAGGATCCTCCCTGGTCTTGCAGAGGCCAGCACAATCTTGGACCATATTCTCCTAAACCCAAACAATTCTGACAACAGGAGCCAAATCTAGAGAGGGCAGGGACATGGCCCCACTTGCTCTCTGTATCACCCACTCAGAGGATAAAGTAGCAGCAACTACTGTTGTATACCTTTCCTCTGAACTCCTAGGCCTTCCTCAGGCACAGTGAACTTAGTTCTCCACTGCTGCACCTCTTATGGGCCAGAGCCTCAGCTGATGTAAGCTGGCACAGTTCCAAAATGTGCATATATATTAACTAATCGAGATGAAGGCAGTGGAGGATCGGGCCCAATGCCTTTGCTAGGTGCCTCCAGACTCCCCTATAACAGTCTGTAGCTTACAGCCTTAATCTAACTCAAAAATTGTACTGCAGCTCAAGTTAAGGAATGATCACAACACTGGGGAAAAGTTTGTGGAGGCATCATATTTCTAGAACAAGAAACTTCTCCACACACTTACCTACTAATGCTTCACATTGTGTCCTTTACAACCTTCATTATATTGTTATTTGCCCTGAAGTAAACCACATGCATGTAATAAGCATTATTTACACTAAAAATCTGTCAAGGACCTGTTTTGAATGTAATCTGAGCAACTGCCACTGATTTTTAAACTAGAAAATAACTATAGTTATTATTAATAAAAATCAAGTAAACGTACAGATTCTATAATGCTTGAGGATCCCCAGGATCCAATCCCCCTTGATAAAGAAAAAGCTTCTGAAAATGCTGTTTCTAGATTCCAAAGGATATGAATTAGGTACTAAGAAAGCCAATAGGAAATATATGAAGGTCCCCTTGATATGTGCAGGGCTTTCATTTTTGAGACATGATGTACAAAGGTTATTGTTTCGGAAATTAGAAGCTTAAAAATTGTAAACACCAAAATATGTCAACATTCCATGGTCCCTCACAAGTGATTAGAAGTACAGTTATTCTAAAATTATTAGCCAAAAGTTTGTCTTTGATGGAAAACAGAGTTCTGAAAATTTCCTTTTTGTTGAAAATTTTTCTCATTTTTGTCAAAAAAAATTACAAAAGAAAAATGGACAGAAATGAAAAAATCATTTTTGTCAAAAATATTCCTTGGGGGGAAATAATTTCGTGGACAGATGAAAAGGCAGTTGAAAAGATTGATTTATGATATAAGGACAGCTCTGAAATGCAGGCACTGCTCTGATGAATTGCAACAGCTATTTAGGACAACAAATGAAGGATATACTGTCATATATTAATTAAAACTGCATCAGTAAACTTAGGTAGATTTGCTAGCTATTGAAAATCAACGATGTCTTTATACTGAACAAACATAACGACTCAGTCCCTGCCCCTGGGAGCTTGCAGTCTAATGGAATTACACAAGTTTGGATTTGGCAAGGATATTGTGTTTATCCTTACTCTTGCAATGACCATTGGTGGTTAGGACCACAGTGTGAAATTTAACCCCAAGCCCCGCCCTTTAACAGCATACTGGGGCTTTGGCTCAATACGGACTCATCTGGAAGAATGCTACCTATCAAGTCACTACTACTACTTCTTGAAACACCTGTATTTTCCCTAGAACTCTCTTGTCCAGGTTCTTACTGATGCAGCCCATTGTGCACTGGGCACATTACATCAATTAATATTAATAATTATTTTCTATTTATAATTTGTATTATTTTCTGAGAAAACAATGCTTCTCAGATGAATAAACTGAAGCAGTCATCCAATACCCTGCAATTTTGCAGGTGAATGCCCAATTCTCTACTCCATTGCACCTTGTTCAATCCTTTAGCTTTGTGCAAAATGGGTTCAAAATGCTACCATTATGAGTTGGTATTGTTTCACACCCACTATGCACAGGTGTAAAGGACCACATAAGGTACAATTCTGGAAATTCAGAATAGAATAAGGGTTTAAGGTCATAGAAGTGGCTACCGTATCATCTAGTTTGACCTGTGTGTCACAGGCCACTAAACACCATCTATCCACCTCCACATCAAGCCAACAACCAGAATTAGACCAAGGAATCCGAGCCTTCGGGAGACTAAACTATTGTGTACCACAGGCAGAGAACAGGAGTTACTGAGGTGCATGAATGCCCAGGGACCCTGCAATGGAAAGGAATTGATATGATGAGACATACCCAGATGATCCTAGCAAGTGACCCATGTCCCATGCTATAAAGGAAGATGAAAACCACCAAAGTCACTGCCAATCTGATAGTGGAGAAATTTGTTTCCAACAAATAGAAGGAGTTGTCTTATCTAAGCACACCAAAGAGGATATAATACCATGTTTTCCTTTACAGGGGGGGAGAGAGAAGAGGGGCGGCCAGGGCTACGTTCAGCAGGGCGCTCGCCACACGGCCCCTCCCGCCGCACCACCTGCCGGGAGGGCTCTGCGCTGCTCCGATCGGCGGGGAGGGAAGGACGCGGGCTGCCCTGCCGGGCTTGCTGCAGACCTGACACCGGCTGGGGCAGACGGAGTGCACAGCCCGCTCGCAGCAGGGCGCTCCCCTCCTCCGCGCCACCGCCCCCTCCAGGGCAGCCGGAGCGGCGAACCAAAAAAAAAATCCTGCGGGGCGGCCGGAGCAGCGAAGCTAAAAAAAAAAAAAAAGGATTGGAGGGAAGCCGCCCCTTAGAATCTGCCACCCCAAGCACGAGCTTGCTTGGCTGGTGCCTGGAGCCGGCCCTGCCTCCTGCAACTCTGACTCCCAGCTGGAAACCAGGGAGTTCAATAGAGAGCTTCATTACCCAGAACCCTTTATGGGGGAAAGGAAATCCCTCCATTATCTCTCTGGGTGATTGACCGCGAATCTGACCAATTATCTCTTTCCCTCACTCCTGGCTCTACAAGAGATTCACTTCATCACATTGTACTTTACAATATGTAAAATAGGCTGTCAACTTCTATATTCATAAGTATATAGTACATTTTCTAAAGTTAGTTAGTATCATTTAAATATTGACCATGCCACTGTGACCACAGATCTCTTGGAATATGCTTCAGACAGTTTAACTATTAAACTCACCTACATTAACATCAGCAGTTCAGCTAGTGAACAATTCAGGTTGCAATGTAATCAGCCATTAACATAAATTAGGAATATAGTCTCTTGGTTTTTTGCTATGAATGTGTATTATGAAGAACCATGTTTGCAGCACTTGGTTTTATTCAGGTAACATGAATACGTGAATAGGTGGAATTTATGTACGCTGAGGAAAAAGACAACTTATGAAGTTGTACAGTGTGATGGGGCTTAATCCCCATCACCTGCAAGGATAGTGAAGCCACCCAATTAGTCATACTTTGTACCTAGAGAGGTGAGTAGCTAATTGACTCCTGGCTAGAGCGGGGTGGAGATAAGTCACAATAAGTAGACTGAAGGAGCTCAGTTGGGAGACCAAGGCAGAGGAGACAGGTCTTTCTGGTTGAGAGAAGCCCAGGGTTAAGGTACACACACAGAGACAGTGGGGACAGCACAGGCTTCTGCAAGGGAAGCCCTGAGACACAGTGTATAAGTGGAGAAAAAAAGACTTCAGTAGCCCAAGGGGATAGGAGAGTTATTCAGTTTTGTTTGGACTTGTTTATATTATCCTGACGGTGTTTGAACTGAGGTGTCTTGCTGGAGGGCTGAGCCAAAGAAGACCTGGAGCCAGAGGCAGGCGACCAGCAGGAGATGAAGATAGCAGCAACATCCCACATTGACACAAGGGCAGGGTAAGTAAGTCCCATTGGTACCAGAAGTGGGATTGTGAGGGCCCTCCTCCAAGAACGGAGGAGATACCAACTGCCTTAAGGTGAGGGGCAGATAGACAGACTAAGACCCCTATGGGGGAGGTAGTCCACATGCTGGCAGCCCAACAGGAGCAGACACATGTTCTTCTGTTGCATCTACTACAATGCCAGCAACAACAGCAAGAGATTCAACAGGCTTAGCAAAAATGTTTCCTGCAATGCCTAGAGAAGTGGGCCCTGGATAATCTTGGGAGAAGAAAATTCTGCCAGACCAGTACCCAGCCTGACAAAATTGGGCCCAGTGACAACTCTGAGGCATTTGGGGGCACTTTTGAGAAGGCAGCAACCACAGCAGAATGGGCTGAATCCTCTTGGGAGGCTGGCATGGCCCTGTTCCTCTCTGGAGAAGCTCAAGCAGCCTACTGAACTTTGTCCAACTAGCATGGTCCTACAGAATTATAAAAGAAGCTATTCTGGATAGACTGGGACTGACTCCAGAAATATACTGACACTGGTTTAGACAGAGTCTTTTCCCCACAAGGCAGATGCACCCTTAAGTGGCAGCACAGCATTTACAGGACCTGGCAATACTATGGTTACAGCCCAGCATGAAATCCTTAGACAAAGTGGTGGTTCTTGTAATATTAGAACAATTCCTAAGACCTTGACTACCGAAGTCCAAGGTTGGGTTTGGAGATTTCAACAGATTTCTACTGAGGCGGCCATGGAGAGGTCAGAGGCCCGCATGGAAGCAGATAATACTGAACCACCTAAACAAGGGGCTAGCTTAAAAGCACTATTCTGAGGGAAGCAAGGTGACAGAGCACTCTAATCCTGGGACAGCAAGGGGGACATACAAGAGAAGTTCTTAGGCAATATGGTATCTAAGAAACCAAAAAAGGGAGTGGTGCTTCAGTTATCAATGGGCACCTGGGACAGACACCTGGGAACTGGTCAGGAGAACACAGTGATGTGTTCCCAGAGTGGTCACCCAGGTCATATAAGAAAGTACTGCCCAGTCATGGAGTGTGGCTATTTGGATTGTTACTACAGCCAAATCTGCAGCTGGGGATATTCCCCCAATGAGGAGGGCTCTCCAGGCTACCAGATAACTGCTAATGTGGCTGGATGTGAAATGACGGGATTGATTGACTCCAGCTGTGGGCAGACACTGGTTTGGGGGAATAGTCTCCCGACTGTGAAAATAGATAGGCATTGGCTGGTGCATATCTTGTGTGTGCATGGAGAAACAGAAGTCTGCCCAACAGCAGAGGTAGAGATAGAAATGCAAGGTGTGGTGGGGCGACGACTCACTGGCGTGGCACCTCCTGCTGGTCATCCTGGGAATTAGCTCTTCCAGCCCAGAGCGCTCTCTGCAGACTGGTGTCTCGCCTGCCGCTGGCCCCCATGTCCCTCCTGGACCCGGATGCCCTTCTGTGTCAGGGTTCTGCCCCTGCAGTAACCCACAAACCCCAACCCCTTATCCCCACCTTGCCTCAGTGGCTACTGCCAGTCTCCATCTGGTCCCCACTCACTGGGGCAGACTGCAGTCTGTAAACCACTCATCATCGGCAAGGGGGGTTGGACCAGCTGCCTCTGCCTATTCCTGGGCTGCCCCTCTGCAGCCTTAGGACCCTTTTGTGTGGGCCCTTAACTCAGCCTGCGGCTTTGCTAGACTGGAGCTCCCCAGCTCCCTCTGTCCTTCCCCAGCACTGCTCCACCCTAGGTACCCTCCTCAGCTTCCCAGGCAGCCAGGTCCTTCTCTCTTCAAAGAACTAGAGAGAGAATGTCTTCCAGTCTCTGGCCCTCAGCCCTCTTATAGGGCCAGCCATGGCCTGATTGGGGCGTGGCCCCACCTGTGGCTGCTTCCCCGAATCAGCCTAGCTTTACCAGCCACAGCCCTCTCCAGGGCCGCTTTAACCCCATGAGGGCCGGAGCGGGGTGACCACCCCGCTACACAAGGTCATAGGACCAAGCTAAGAGTTGGTATAGTAGGAGACCTCCCCGGCCCATAACTGTAGGCAGAGACTGGCCTAATTTCCCAGCTCTGTTAATAGAAAAAAGTACTATGTGAATGAGTTAACTGTAAGGTGACCCTCACCCAGACACAGGCTGTTGGGCCAGAAAGCCCAGCGGTGGGGCCAAGGTGCAGGGACTCATCAGGCTGAGGGACGTTAGTCGAGAGAGTTCAACAAGAGACACCAAGAGACCTGTCAACTACAGGCCCCAGAGACAAAATGACATAAGGCAAACCAAGATTGGAGGAGGTGAAACTTCAGGACAGAAAATAATAGAGGAAGCCACAAAACAAGAGCAAGAACTGATTGGGATAAGTCTAAACTTGGGGCATGAAAAGAATTGTCGGCAGCAGCTAGAACAGGTGCTGGATGCACTGTGAACCATGGAAACACGTGACAAGAGGGCCCTGGTCTCTAGAAGCCAAGAACAGGTCCTTGCAGAAAAGGAAATGGATTGGATGAGTTTGTGGGCAATGAACAGCCTGAATGAGGAGACTGGAGAAGCTGCCTTGATCATGGACTCTGACCTGCCACCTCAAGGGCAACTGCAGGAGGCCAGACCATCCCTGCAGAGTACACTGATCCAGGAACTTCAAGAGAGATTAATTGCTGCAGTGAAGTCACCCTGCAAAGGCACATCCAAGATACAGAGTACTAGAAGGAATGTTCGGAAGCTGGGTTAGATGATAAAAATCATTTGTTTACCCAGGAGAACGAGCTTGGGCAACGTACAGTGATGGGGAGAGAGTACACTGAGGCTACTGCCTTGAGAAGGTGATGTGTGTGATGGAGCTTAACCCCCATCACCTGAAAGGCTAGCATATGGACCCAATTAGTCTTTGCACCAGGAGAGATGAGTAACTAATTGGCTCACATCCAGAGGAGGCAGAGATAAGCCACAATAAGTAGACCAAAGGAGCTCAGTTGGAAAAGAGATAGCAGAAGAGACAGGTTTCTCTGGCTGAGAGAAGCCCAGGGTTAGGGCATACAGAGAATGGAAACAGGCTCTTGCAAGGGAAGCCCTGAGATACAGCATACAGTAGAGAAAAAAAGACAGGAGGTGCTGGAGCAAAAGATAGCTACAACATCCTGTACTGCTGCAAGGGGGTGCTCTGAGGGTCAGTGAGCCTTGACACATTTGGGTATCTTCAGCTAGCCTCCCTCCATCCCCATCTCCCTCCTCCCTCCCTACACAGACACACAGTCTGGAGGCAGAATGGAGACCAAAAAACCTGGACTGTATATTGCTGAGCAGTGTTCTCATTTCCTGTTTCTTAAGAGGAGCACTCTAAAGTGACATGATTTTGTATGTAATTGCATATGCTTTAGATTTCTTGCTTAGTCAGTGAACTGCAAATACACCAGCACAACTGAATTTATTCCCAGATTTCCTTCGGTTGGCTTTGTACAAAGAACTACCAGATCATCAATCTGGGAAGCCTTTATCACACTGGAGGACGGAATCCTCCTTAGAAGGAAGGAGGGACTGACCGTTGTCCCATCCAAAAATTTAAGTCTTACATTGCATCACTGAAACAAAGAATGATTCTATGAGGCATATACCAAGAGAACACCAGGGATAAGCTGAATTCTGCAATCAGTGTGATCAACATGGAGCAACCAATAGTGATTTGGTTTGCACAGGTAGTAAGGTTTCTGAACAAAATTAAGAATGTTTGCCACTTTATACACCAGTATGTATCCAAAACCTCCAATCATCATTACAGGACACAGAAAACAAAGAAATGAATGAAGAACAAATACAGCAACCTGTCATTTGAAGTTCCATTGGTTTTTCCTCACTTTTCAGGGAATTAATATAAACAGACTATTTCATCTCAACAGAATGGAGCTCTTTACATACAATGCTTGTAAAATAGTAACCTACAGAAATAGTCCAAAGCATTACAAGTAACACTATTGAGAGCTGTAATGCTTTGGATTATTAATGTACACTACTGTATCATAATCTTTTTAAATAAGGGAGGTGGCTGTATACTAAAGGTGGTAACATTGCTTTTCAGTGTGGTAAAACCAACCACATCTTGTCAACAGATGTATTAGTCAGTCTACAGTATTACAAATGACTATTGAAATCAATGGAAGTCTTGTCATTGATTTTGACTGGGCCAAGATTTCACCCAGTCTGACTTGTGCAAACTCTCTGGCAGAGCTTAACGTGAAGGAGGAGTTGCATTATGAACATACTATCTCACTTCAAAACAGTCTATTTCTAAAATTATAGCTACTGAAAATCTTATTAGAAGTCTGAAGACATGCTACATTTTATTTACTAAATCAACCTACCTCTCCTGCAGTCACAGTTGATTTGCTTCTACATTCAAAAAAATTTCAACACATCTTAATCAACAATTTATACTAAACATGCAGAAAATTCATGAGGCCTGGCTTTCTTTTTAGAACCTTAACAAACAACAGGGGATTTCTGGTGTTGTCATTGGCTCTTTCTAGGATGTTGTTGAGCCAGATTCAGTGCTCAATGTAAATCCAGAGTAACTCAATTTATTTAGTTTTGCTTCACTGAAGTTAATGGAGTAATCTAGACTACCACTGATACTAGACTCTTGCCTGGATTGTTTGTAACATAAGAAAAGAGAAAAAACTGTTAGCATTCACTCTCACGGACAACGTACACGTGAATGAAATAGGTCCCTAGTGGTTTTACACATGTGACACAGAATAGAAGTCAGTTTGTCAGGTGTTCAATAAAAAGAGACAATCAAAAGAAGCAAAATGAACACAGAATCAGAAGACTCCAATTGATTTCAAAGAGATTTGGTGCAGGCCCATAATGGAAAGTTAACTTCACACCTAACTAAGGAGCGGCTATTATGCTCTATGGCAAGGCTAGCCATTCTTTTGTAAATTAATTTACTTTTTAACACCTTCTGTTATATGAAACACACGATGTAACTGCAAAGAATGTAACTCAGAATTAGAAGTTAATATGCAATGCAAATGTTCAACATATTACTTCTGCCATGATGATTCCAAAGCTCTCTCAATATCCATCTCCTAGTCTGTATTTAGGTTTTGTTTGTTTTGTTTTTTAAACTTATCTCTAAAGCACAAGTAGAAAAATATTTATACAATCAGATACTTGAAAATCTTTACATAAATTCTGTTTCCAAATTGCATGTAATAATTCAAGTAGTGTGTTCCACTTTAGGGAAACCCAGTTTTCATATTGGAGGTTACCCCGGCTACATGAAAGGGAAGAGCATTTCAGTGCTCTGCTACACATGTTTTTCATTTGGTGTCTAAAAATGACAGAGGCCACGTGCTATGCAAGCAAAACAGCAAGTGGGTGGAAAAAGTACTTGAAAGTCTAATATCTAAATCTAAAAGGTCTCTTCACAACACAACAGATAAAACTTTCATTCAGCCTATCCTAATATTTACATGGGATGATTATCTTGTTTCATCAAGTCCTATGAATTGTTCACATACCTGAATGCTATATTTGCCTGTTTGGGTGACTGCTGTTATTTACTTCCCCCAAGAAGAAAAGCGTCTGATAAATACCTTCTTTTTGCTACATGACCATAGAGGAATTTAATGCACAAAAGAAGCCCTTGAAAATGATTCATGAAGCAGACTCTGAAAGTTAATTCTCTAATATTACCAACTTGATTCAGACAAAATAGAACAAAATACAACCAATTACCCTGATTTAATGTTTGTATTTCATTAAATGTTTTCTTTAGACCCAACTCTGCCAGCCTAACTGACATAGTATCTTGCCACCCAGATAGTCCTAGTGATTTGAAAGGGACAATTCATAAGTAAAGTACTGCTCACAGAGCCTGATCCAAAGTCCACTGAAGCCAATGGGAGTATTTCCATCAACTTCAGTGTGCTTCGATCAGACCAAGTGTTAATAAGGCTAAATGAACCAGGCCCTGAGAATACAAAGCCCTGTGGATTATACCATGATTTTAAAATGTGTCTTAATTTTTGTATTTCTGATTTTAGGTTACATTAGCATTTTATAACATTAGCATTTTAACTTGTGATAAAAGTAATATAGCACTAGTACACCTCAAATATACTTTAAGCATGCTAAGAGCTTGATTGTCCCTCAGTTTACTCACCCGTGCTGGGGCATAGGAAGAGCAAGACTGAAGGATGGCACAGCTGTCACTTTCCCTCTGCACTCTCTGCAATTCTGGGAGGGATCCCTGAGACACATTCCCTCTTGGACCTCCTTGAGTGTCCTGGCTCCTCATTGCCCCAGTGCAGCATTGTCTCCGCATTTGTTGAGGCAAAACTCCCATTGGGCCATATTCTCAGATCCTTATTCCTTAACTCAGAAAATTTTGTCCAAGTAAGGACTGGGTAAAACCCAAGTATAGGCTTCATGGTTAAAGCCACTGAGTTTACTGTTCCTAGAAGCCAGCCAAGATCAGCAATAGCATGCATATATTTTTTTTTCTACAATGTTCTGTCTACACACGTACACTCCAGGGATCTGTTTATATGATCTATTATTTATTGGGTAAAAGGAGATAGATAAAGTAGGTGCAATTTGTACAACATTGTATTGGATGCATTCCTGTTAACAAATACGCCATCCTGGAACGCACGCCACTGGAGGCTCATAAAGGAATATTGAAAAGATGTGGCTTGGGGAAAGTGCAAAAATTACACTATAGGACAAACAGAACATCCAGTGCAATCCTAGAATAATACAGAAGCAAGGTTTGCAAGCCCTGGGCAATTTGCAAACGGCAAACTTCCCTAGGTAAAAAAATACTTATTATTCACTGTGGTTTAGGTTTCCAAGAAGTCACTTTCTAAAGCTCTGGTTTTATAATCATTCCTGTCTCTGAAAGAAACATAATATTTCCAGCAAATCTGTATCAGCAAAATCATGTCATCTTCAAAGACTGACTGGCTGGCCGGCTGTAATCTGAATGTGCACTGTTTTCAATCTGATTGTGTCTTTTGGGCTTCCTCCATTCACAGGGGACACTAATGGAAAAGTTTTGATGTATGCTAATTGATGTTTGTCCAAGCATTATGAAACAATAATCCACAGGAGCCACAGAAGCTTTTACGAGGCAAAGTCGAGTGAACAATCAAAGTTTTGAGTGGATTACTGCAAGTCCACACCCAGCTGAAGCTGATTTACAGCTTTTCATCCTGCCACAATGATTCTATAAATAAAGCAAAGAATGTTTTTGTTCTCTCAATCCTTTCTATTATGTGATCTTGTACACTGTCTCACGCAATTGGTGCAGTGAGCCAAAACTGCAAACTCGAGGAATCTTCTCTGCAACAGTGGGGTGTGTTTCATGGCTTTCTTGTTGGCTGGTACATGCTAGACACACATCAAATTATCAATGGGATCTGAAAAATCTCCTCAGGATTAGTCCCTTAGGAACAAAAAAAAGATTGATAACCGTCAAAAAAATTGGCATAGATCAGTCTGCAATAAGCCTATTATATTCTCTGATTATATAACAAAGAGCCATTAGTATGTGATGTGATTTATTTTTTGCAGAGGATAATGTAGCATTAGCTATGGCTGAGCTGAAATATGGGAAGTAATCATTCTCCTTCCTCACCCTACATTGTAGGTTGAGCATGAATACCATTTTGAGATCACAGACCTATAAACCGTGCTATATCCCATGGAGGCTTCGACTGACAACATCTGTTGCTTCTTCTTTCTTATCCACTTACCTTCTAATATTTTGTCTGTTTTCTGCCATATTACTACCGATTTTGAAACTGTAATAATGTGGTTAAGATTTTAAAAGGTGGCCAACAACTACTTGTTAGTACCAAGTCCCTCCCCATTGAAACCAATGGCCAATCTCCCAATAACTTCAGAGGAAATAGGATCAGACCCTTCAGCACTCATTTGTAATCATCTCTATTTGATTTGAAATCAGTGGCCATTCAGCAAGTTAGCATCATGAAGTTACAGAGTGAGACCTTCCATTGAGACCTGTAAGACCTGTGGAAAATAACTTGAGATAAGGCTAGAGATAACATCTCTGGGAAAAAAAATATTGGGATGCCTTTCAGGTATACTGTACTTGGGCATTTTGATTACCTAACTTAGCCCCTTTCAGTATGTTTACACTGCCATTAAAAACCCACGGCTGGTCTGTGTCAGATGACTCAGACTAAGGGGCTCAGACTAAGGGGCTCTTTAACTGCAGTGTAGATGTTCGGGCTTCACAATTAAACAGCTCCACAGCCTGAGTTAGCTGGCACAGGCCAGCCACAGGTATCTGACTGCAGTGTAGACATACTCTTTGATACTAGCATCACTAGTAATTACATAATTTCTGCAGTACTGCCCACAAAATCAATATTTTCAAAACAGTAACTCAGCACTAATTTCTAGTTGGCTAAAACAGTAATGTCATAACCCTGTACAGGCATTTGTTCCATGAAGAACTTAAAAATATAGTGGAACTTCAGGATTCATTATTATTATGTGTATTGCAGTAGTGCCTTGGAGCTCCATTCACAGATCGGGACTCCATTGTACTAGGTGCTGTACAAACACAGAACAAAAAGACAGTCCCTGCCTCAAAGGGCTTACAATCTAAGTATGAGACAAGACAACAGATAAGAATGAGCTGCTTCTTTTCTAGGATGTTTACTATAGACCCAAATTTTAGAAAGTTTGAAAGTTCAAGTACACAAAGGTTTGGATGTTTATTCAGGGTCTTCAAAACTGAGTGGAATTCTCTCAAGCAGGCTCTCAGTAGATTTCTGGTCAAATATCATTAGAGCTGTATCTCTCAGGGTACTTCCTCTTCCCATTCTGGGCAGAACCCTGTTCAGTTGTTTATCCATCACAGATATATAGTTACAGAGTTTAGACTACGTGTAGCATTTCCCAGGGTACCCAGGGTCATGAGGCACCTTGCTACCTACCACGTGCCCTTAGCATGAGGGAGCTTTATCTACCTGCCTAGTTCAGATCCCTGACTCTCCCAGACACAAACACAAGCACTCCCCTCTCAGTCTACGCAGGCTCAGCTGTCCCTCATGCAGGCTAACAATAGGCACATTCCAACCCTTGAATCCACCGAGCATGTCCCTTTCATATCCAGCCCCTTATCCACTCTCAGATGTACCAGGCCCATTGCTCCCAAAGGAAGAGTACATCACAAATTTGTTTATAGAGAAAGTAGGTACACATTTATTTAACAAAAGATATAGATTCATATGATAGCAAATATTTAAGACAAAGTCATAAAACAAAATCATAACATGCTTTCTATGGCCTAAACTTAACTAACAAGTTATCCTCCTGGCTAAAGAAATTTATCTCATTCAAAGTTCTTCCCAGCATTCTCAGCCAAGCCTACCTGAGATCCATTTTTCATGAAACAAAGCCAGTCAGTTTGCTTTCTTAGTGGAGTATACCAGGGCATCTTTTTCCACACCCAGATATACCAGATCAGACCTTTGATCTTCACCTGAAAACAGGGTCCTGTCTCATCCGCTGTTTACCTCTTCCTCTTGATTTTCTTTTGAAGTCCCCACAAGCTCATCATAAGGATTGACTTAGTATGCTGATAGACTTCTGTTGTAAGAGACACAATACCCAATGATTAGCTAGGGAAATAAATGTTTGCCACCTCCTTTCTGGAGAAGTTTGTCTCAAGACACACTACCTTTGAATGACCTGCCTTTAACTACAAGGCCTGAAGAATATAGCTGCGTGCACACACACTTACCCCTCCTTACATATTACCCACACATATATCTCACAATGATTATGATGACCAGTGTGACACAGGCTTTCATTGGAGACCTTACATGACATCCTTTGGTGGACAAATATGTAGACACCAGATCAAAGAGTTACAGAGATACCCTATGTAGCCCCATGCCCTCTGCCAATACAAAGAGGTCCCTGGGTCACAATATGAAATAACATACATTTCCAAAGTGTATGGCTTACATTAGGCAGCACTGTTTGCAAGTGCCAGTGCCAATGCCAGTCCAAAGAGAAATAAAAATGAATTTGAATCAGCAAAATAGACAGCTTTTAAAAACAATTTTATATATATTGGGCTAGTCCCATAACCATGTGGTAAGCCAGAGTTCAGTTTTTCCACATGTGCACACATCTAGCCTTGACAGTAAAAACCCAAATTCCACATGCATATAGGAATAATGAACTGTATGGTTACATTCATACAGGCACCAACCTAGTTCAAACTTGGAGCCTTCAGCACCACCAGCACCACCACCACAAGCCCTTGCAATCCGAACTGAAGGAGTAATTATTTCAGACGTGAGGAGCAGCACTAGGGGCAGCCATTAGAGGGACACAGTGGCCTTTCACAGCCTTCATCTTTTCCCAACTCCCCCTTTGGATGTTCTATGGTTTGGCCCTGCAGCCAAGTCACAGGAAAGTCTAAATCCCTTCCAGGGTAACATGAACAAGTCCAAATGAAAGTCCAAACAAATCTTCAAACTAATAACCCTTTCGCTTCTCCCAAACTCCACTGTAGTTCCCTTGTTGGCCTTACCACAAGGATTTCCCTGCAGGGGCCTAACCTGCACCAGTAGAATTCTTCCTCCATTGTTTCCTGTCTGCGAAACTCTAACCCAGAGCTTCTCTCCACCAGAGAGACCAGTTTCAGATGCAGTGTTCCCTTTCCCCTCCCCCATCCCTATCCCAATCCCAATCCCAAACTGAGCTCCTTCAGTCTACTTATAAGGCCTCACTTTGCCTTCTTTGGCCATCAGGCAATCAATCACCTCCTAGATGCAGAACATAATTAGCTGGGGTTCTTTCCCTGGCCTTGCAGGTGATGGGGAGTAAGCCCCAACACAGGGCTTTATTGTATTTCATATTCATGTGGTATGTACATATTAAGCAATATTCTTTTATGACAGAAACTTAAGCAGCAAGATTTGAAAATTTGACAAGTTTGTAGATATGATTCTTCAGAAAAAGACCTGACTGCTTAATATGCCCATGAGCCAATTAAGCATGTGTTTGGAGGATTGGAGTCTATGTTTAATCTATAGTACAATATTTTTTAAAATGCCCGAGCAGTATCAGAACACCACAGGAGAACAGTTCATGGCGGGGGGGGGGGGGGGAGATATTGAGAAAGATTTTGAGGTAGGAAGTAACCAAAGTTGGGTTTTTTTAGAACAGCATCACTCATGGGAGCCTTGATTTCTGTGGGAGTTGGATTAGCTCCTTGATACTTAAGAGGAAGGTGAAAATTTAGTCAACTGTACAATAAAGTGCACAAAGACAAATTAATTCCTGACTTTCATGGAGCAGGAGATTTGATTATTCATACTGCATGATTATCCTCAATTCTACAGTTGGAATACAAGTGTTATAAATATATCCAATCCTATTGTACTGTAAATCCAGACACAGCATTCAGCTCAAATTCTTTAAGTAGTGAATTAGAGATTAACTATGTTACACAAATGGGTATTTCTTTTGTCCCAAAATTATATAATTTTTCTCCATTAGTTCCAGAGTTGCCATTTCTGCTAACAACATAACAGTGATAGAAACGCTGACAAGTTCATATACTCTGCCATTGCTCTTGACAGCACTTCTTGTCATGGTTTACCAGTTCAGAAAAGAGAAAAGATCTCCAAGCACCAGTGGAGAAAATGGAAATTGATGGGAAAAGGTGATCTGAATGAGGAATTTAGGAGCCTGGATTAAAGAGAACCATTTGCTTTGTAATGCCTGCAGTGTGACACCCTATAGTAACATTAGAAGCCAGAGCACTACCAATCAATAATTTATTGTCTGGTGCTCAGAATCACAGCTGTTTTCTCTCATACAGCTTCCTAAAAGATCTCCCTTACCATCACGTTTTTCCACATACCAGCCATTACGTTTCTTAATAGAAGTCCTTCATTCTGATGCAATGTTTCTGATATTTAAAAAAAAATATATTGAGAGATTTGACTAGAGAGAGAGCACACATGCATGCACTTTTGGCACTTACGAAAACAAATCCAGACTGTTAGCACTTGCTCAAATTGTTTACAGTCTAGGCACGCACTCTACAGTCTAGGCAGGCACTCTTCAAGTTTCCCCCACACTAATCTAACAATTCAAAAGAAAGAGAGCCTCCAATGCTGACTTCAGTGGGTTTTGGATTAGCCCCATAATGTTAGCTACTGTGAAGACTGAAGTGAAATCCTGGCCCCACTGAAGTCCATTGGAGTTTTGCCACTGAATTTAATTGAGCCAAGATTCTATCCTAGAAGTTTCCCCATATGAAAAGAATACCAGTAGAAAATATTATTAGACGTTTCCATGTCTCAATCTCGGAGAACAAACAAACATGTCATTCAGAACAAAGAAACTGGAGGGTATGCCATGGTATAGACAATCGTCATATCTTCTGGGAACGTCCTAAAGTGGAAGGCTTCTGTCTTTAGATTAGACAACAGTTGCAAGTTATTTCAGATATTTTCCCAAAATTATTTTCATCATCTGTTAAGAGAACGACCTGATTTTTTAAAATTAATTAAAGCCAGATGCCTGTTTAGAACTCATATGACAAAAGCCAAGGGTTCATAATTAGGTCCTATGGTTGCAAAAGCAAACACCAACTACAGAAATCTGGTTGACAAGAATGAAAGAATTAAGATAAATGGAATGATTTAGTGCTTGTATTAGATCAACAGATGAACTATTAAAGGAAAACGGACAAAGTGGGATGCACTGATTAAAAAACTCAGAGATATAACTTTTAATAAGCATACTTACGGAGACTCATGACTTATTTTGGTTCTGTAGTCCCCTATATCCTATGCCTGTACCTTACACCCTCAATTTTAATATGCTATGGGGAGAACCCATCACCAGATGATGTTGTTCACATAGTTTTACCAGTCTGGGATTTTTTTTGTTTTGTTTTGTTTTGGGTTTTTTTAGCCTGAGTACTGTTCGATCTTTGAAGAAATGCTTGCAGGGCCGGCTCTAGGCACTAGCGTTCCAAGCATGTGCTTGGGGCGGAACTTTTCAAGGGGCGGCACTCCGGGTTTTTTTGTTTGTTTTTTTCTTCGGTGGTGGCACTCCAGCTTTTTTTTTTGCTTGGGGCGCAAAAAACCTGGAGCCGGCCCTGAATGCTTGTATTAGTTTTGTGGTTCAGGTTCTTTTGGTGGGCACTGTGGCAAGCAGCAATGGGAATTTGTTCTCTGCCTTAATTTCAGCAACTAAAGTTAAGTCTTGAGGCAGAGTTATTACCTGAAAATTGGGCATTGGTGCTATACCTGAGATTCATTTGGGGGAGGAGGGGCGGGGAAGGGCACGGGACTGGCTGCTGTTTGACCACCTCTACCAGAATTGGTGTATATAAACTAAGAAAATACCCAGGCAGTAGTCATCTGCTATTGTGTGGCAGAGAGTGATAATACTAGTGTGAGAAAACAGAATTGTTTAAAATACAAGTTGTTTGTCTTTTAATTATCGAGGTGCTGATCATAGCCCTATAGTTAATTTGAGTTTCAGTTAAAGTAGGGATTCAATTTCTCAAGAACACATCAGAGCCTCTCCAAGTACAAAATTTGTTCTTTATGTGTAGAATGAATATGAGCATTTTAAAAAAAATTAACTAACTAGTTTATAAATTAAAAATAATTAAAAATAGGGTCCTTTAGTGACAACATGAAGTAAAAATATGGAAAAAAAGTCATTCATGTTCAAAAATCAGTTTAATCTAATCTGGGACAAAAAAACCACTAAAATGCCTTTACCGTAATTATATGGTTATTGCATGTTGTCACTATAGGGAAGAATTATGGTTTGGGTGCCCTAAATGTGAAATGCATTTCACATTTAAATTGTTTGGATTTCTTTTAAGTTTAACCTCTCTGAATGTCTTGGGTTTTTCATGTTTGTGTAACTCAATTTTAATGTAGTTTGTGTCTGGGAATATGAAATAGTAACTACAAAATAAGTTTGCAAACCATTTTCATATCTTCACAATGAAATGTATAAACTTTTAATTTTACTGCATGTCACACAGTTTCAGTTCTAATTTGTACTTGAAATGTTGTCTGCTGAATTTGATATCAGTAGTATAGCTTGCAAGCAATGGGGGGGGCAATTTTTTACCTCCCAGCTTAGGTGGAGTGGGCCAAGAGGAAACATATTTAACTTGGATTAATGTAAGAGAAATGGTTAAGTAGCCCCTGGTTTGAGTTGAGGGGAAACATCAAAAATTGTTCACCTTTGGTTGCTATTGTGGTAGATACCCTGATGCAGAATGTTCAGGAGGTAGAAAGCTCATTTGAATATTTAAACAGAGCTCAGGCCTTTGTATCATTTCAGAAGAAAATGTTGCACAAAACTTTGATGCTACGCAAGAAGAAGGGCCAGCAAAAACACACGGTACTGAGCTGAATTTTAAAACCAGCAAAACTGAGTTGAACTAAATCCTTTCATAAACAGGATTTAATCCTACTCTGCAATGGCTGCAGTGTTGATTTGATCATTCACGCTCTACAGAAGCAGCATCCGCTGCAAAGGACGTTTTCTAGATAGACTGTCACAGTTACATTTATCATAGAACTACATTTGCTATTTGACTATGTTTAACAAGAAACTTCACATTTAATTATACAAGACATGATTTTAATGATTTTGTGGGCAAAGTATAATGTTAGGAGCAAAATGGAGTACATAGATTGCTATGCATAAACATTCAATATATGTGTCAGCAAAGTATTGGTGTTTTTAAAATGAATCCAATTTAAGAAGTTCTGTTTGGCTGGATTATCAAACCCAATTCACAGCACAGTCACATTTTTTCAGAAGGGAAAACACATTTCATGTTTTTTATTCTGTATTTGTCCTTTCTGCCAGGTGGGACCAGAATATTTTCTTGGAGAAATAAACCCACCATCTTGTAGACTAACGTTGTTCTTCTGAAAAGAATCATCAGATCAAATGTCTGTGTCATTTGGTCTGGTAATATCTTTTCTGTTTGTCCTTGGTTCAATCTTACAATAACACTTTCACTTACTGTATAATAGCATCTGTCTTCTCAGGATCTCAAAGAGCTTAAGAAACATCAATCAGTCCCCACAGCATCCTTGTGTCTTATTGTATCCTGATTTTTACAGATACATGAACTGAGGTAGAATATTTCATTTGCCATCTCTAGCAGCCTCTCTTCTTGGGCAGGTGGCCAGCTTAACTTTTTTAAGCTCCCCTTCTTCAAGTAGAGCATGCGCTACAGATGCGCCTAATTGGCACTGTGACTGCAAGGACACACATTATGCTTGCCATCAATGAGATGGGGGCATAGCCTATCACACCAACCCCAAACTTACTATTGAGTTAAACCATATATTTTAGGAAGACATAATTCTGATTTAAGGATTTAAATAATGGAGAATCCACGACATCTCCTGGTAAGTTGTTCCAACAGTTAATTATCTTTAATGTTACAAATGTGTGCCTTATTTCCAGACTGGAAGTCAAAGATAGTTCAGTCATTAGATTCTGTTTGTTTTTGCTGCATTAAAGAACCCTCTACTATCAGATATCTTCTCTGTATAGTTACTTAATAGACAACGATCAAGTCAACGCTTAACCTTCATTTCAGTAAGCTAAATTGATCGAGTTTGTAAGGTGTTCAAATACTATGGGTATGTGTTCTATAAATAAAAAGCCTACACAAATATTAATAAAAAAATTAAAAACATTTTAAATGCCTTGGAAAGATATTTCTTTTCAAGGGGAAAGTATGGCAGGTTTAGGGATGCCTGGGCCTGATAAACTCTTCACCAGCTAGTGCTGGTATGGCACTGTTCTCAACTATGTTCTCTCAGCAATAAAAGGTTATGTATTTATGTTTAATATTCCAAAGTTTTGCAGGGATTCTTGGCTTTTCTTCATACTATGAAAGTATCCCTACAGCTGTTCAAATATAAGGGATGTGACCACACGCACATTTGAGAATTAGCCTCCTACTGTGAGTCCTCTCCTGAAATAGCAGGCTGCAGTAGACACACAGAAAAGAAACATAGAAATCTTCTGAGAACAGGATTTTCTGGGAAGACCTCCAATACTTTCCAATTTCTGACTGGGGGTTTGAGGGCAAGAGTTGTTAGAATCTAAAAAATAAAGATTTGTGTTGGTTTAATATTCAGGGGAGGCTTGAGCAGGATCTAATTGCGTGCCAATTGATTTGCCCATCCCTACTCTTCGTCTCCAGTTATAAAGATGTAAGAGACTTGTAAAGCAAGATCAGAGAATCACCTTGGTTTCTCTTTAGCTCCTAGTAAAGGGCAGAGAGAAAGAAAGAAAGCTTGAGAGAGTACAGCACTTTCTAAACACAAACAGAGTCAGAACCCCAAAGCAAGTTCTGCTCTGTGTGCTATTGTAGCGCCCTGCTGTCCTCAGCTGTTTTCATTCATTAGGACTCTAGTTTCCGGTTTCAACTTCCATGACATACTCTAATTATTATCATAATGATAACTATACATGCTAGTCATTAGCAACAGAAGCCTGTTATGTTAACAGCCTGAAACAAAGCTGAGAACAGCAATGGCAACCGGGGCTAGAGACAAAATGCAACAGGATGACCAAACTGTTCAAGTTTTAGTTGTTTCAATACCTGTCTATAGGAATAGGGGAGGGTCAGCCTACCCTGTCCAGTCAAATGTCTCCTGCCTCATATTTCACCTTCTTGGGGTCCCCAATAAATGCACATAGACTCACGTGGCTCAAGTAACATCCCCTTCTTGGGGTCTGGATTATTAACAAAATCACTGCACCTAAGAAGGTAACAGAATGCCTCCAAGAAATTAGCTCTTCAATGAAAAGCAGCTGGCAAGACTGAAGTGATGCTAGTCAAAAAGGTGAAATGCTTTGGAAAAACAGCAGAGATGTTTGCCTCCATCTTCTATTGAAGGCTTACAGCCCACATTGGTCAAAGTTGTGTGAAGCCTCAGAATCCTGTTTGACTCCTCATTAAGCTCGAATGGTCAGGCAGTATCGGTACTTAAAGATGCCTTCTTTCATGTCCAACTTGCTAGGAAACTTAACCCTTCCTTCCAGATGAAGACCTGGCCATAGTGATACATGTATTTGTCACCTCCATGTTGGATTACCATAATTCATTGTCTCTGAAACCAATGTGAAGACAATGCATAGATTCCAGCTGGTACAGAATGTGGTTGCCCCTTTCCCCACGACTTAGGCAATCAGGAGCATGGGCCTGATGCACTCAAGTCCCTTAACAGGCTCCCAGTCAACTTTTGATGCCAGTTTAAGACTTTGGTCCTAATTTTCAAATGAACTAATGGATCAAACCCCAGCTACAGGACAGAATTTTGACCTAGACACCACTGGAACAATAGAGTTCCTCTGGGAGGAAGCAGAGCTCAAAGCCCCAGACAAAACATGTGAGAACTAGGTATAAAGCATTCTCGGTTGAGAGGATCTGACTATAGAAGAACTTTCCTGAAAAGAGCAGCTGTCTTTAGGAAATACTTCAAAACCTTTTTCCTCAAAAAAGCCTTTCCATCAGGACACTTACAGTACTGACACCCACT
The DNA here is from genome assembly GCF_028017835.1 of Emys orbicularis. NCBI lineage: Eukaryota > Metazoa > Chordata > Testudines > Emydidae > Emys > Emys orbicularis. The sequence continues at coordinate 44,284,705 of NC_088687.1, read as the reverse complement.
TCTACCAAATAAATCCCAAACAACCGAGAGAGCAAGAAAATTAATACAATCTAATTTAAAATAAATAAAACCCCCATAAAACCATAACCCTCATAGAGTCTCTGATACTTCTCCCTACAAAAAGGGAGAAGTGGCAGAGACTCCATGCAACCTACTAGGGACTTCACTATTGTTATTGATTTTACCTAGAATGCATTCAAACAGAGAGATGAGTGGCAGTGTACAACCCTCAGAAAGCTAGAACATAACAGTTCAATGTCAACTCAAATATCAACTTTTCAGCCCTCCTCCCTAGGCTCTACAGTACTGTTCCAAAACCCTTTCTTTTCTTAAGCTTTTATCAGCTGTGGCTGCTTCTTCTGCCCTTCACAGGTAACTTCTTTCTGATTGCTGCACACCTCATCCTCCCAGGTCTTTCCCCTAACTCTGAATCTCCCCTCACTGTCTGAACTGACCTACAGAATGAATGAGTTGTGGTGGGTCAATTTGAATGCACGAACATGGAGTGAATTCATCGTTCTGTTGCTAACATTTATTCCACCTAAGAAATGAGGGGCTCCCACAACCACAAGTTTTCTTGTGGGGCACTTTTTGGCATCAAAGTTAAGCTCATCTTGTGAGACTGCTTTCTTGTAGACTATTTTCCTTCTAGTTCAGGCAGAACCACAGAGGTATACAACAGTAACATTATTTTCATGATAAATAAAATTAAACAAATATTTTATTAACTTCAGAAAAGATCAAGGTTCTATTTGAGGGCCAAATTTCTTACTTTATCCAAACCAGTTTGGGGGTTAGAGGTTGTGTCTAAAATAGATGTGGCAGAAATGAAGAGTCCTTCAAAGACAACTATTGATTTCCAGCTGGTCAATATGCAGCCTGTCCTCTGTGGGGTTGTCAATGAAAAAAATATTTCAAGATTTAATTGAACCTGTTCTCCAATGGTAATGATAAATATGCTGTCACTGATAAGTAGTCTTACCAGAACAGTTTGTGGTGACAAGGCTTTGAAAGAAGGAAATGGAAAGGGTATGGCCTTTCATTACATTACGTAAATCTATTTGACCACTGAGAGGTTGGGACTCTGCTGCTGAGGTTACAAGCTAAACAAACCATCAACTTAACTCATGCACCACTTTTCAATTGAGGGCACTGTAGCGGGGCAGTTACCCCGCTCGGGAGAGAAAAGGCTAGGCTGATTGGGGAAAGGCAAGAGGAGCTGGGGAGCTCCAGCCTGGCAACTCCCCAGGCTGCATGACTTGTGCAAGGCCTACAGCAGTACTGGGGCTGCAGAGGTGTAGCCTGGAGTTAGGCAGAGGCAGCAGGTCCAAACCCCCCTTGCCAGTGATGAATGGTTTACAGACTACAGTCTGCCCCAGTGAGCGGGGGGCTAGATGATGACTGGCAGTAGCCACTGAGGCAAGGTGGGGTTAGAGGGTTGGGGGTTCCCCTGGGAGGGGTGGACCCAGACGGTGGGTTACTGCTGGGGCAAAACCCTGAGGAAAGAGGGGCACCGGGGTCCAGGAGGGACACAGGGGCCAGTGGCAGGTGAGACACCAGCCAGGAGGAGGTGCTCCTTATGCTGGAGAGCTAATTCCCAAGACAACCAGCAGGAGGCACCACACCAGTGAGTCGTCTCATCGCTACAGACACATTTTAGCTACACCCAGTGATCAATATAATTCCTTTATTAAGTTAACCCTCTGCTGTTAGCTGAGTTTGGCATGGAGCCCACAATCTACGCCATTCTTGAACGTCTTCTAAACCACCTTTGTGCAAACTGGCAGTTCTCAGGATCCTCGAGGACAGCTGCAACCAGCTGAACTCCAGGGAAACACAGCCTACAGCCAGACTATACATTACATCCTACATGATTCTCTTCTTTCAAAAATGGTGGAAACAACCACCTCTACATTGCCCTGATGAGTAATTCTTTCCACCAAGAGAGGCAGAAGGTGAACCCAAGCTGTGTGATTAACAAAGATGTTTCCTACAGGCTTTCACCAAACCAGGTAATGCATGTTGAAAATAAGCAAATAGTCTTTCTTGGTTTCCATCTGAAAAATCTCACACTTTGCTTGACAGTAAATCTTTCCCTTCTCACAAGGTATACCATTTTTGGATTCTTGGCTTTAATTTTGTCACCGAGTCTGAATCTGGAAGGAGATAGAGCTGTACAAAAGTTCTATAATGAAACCTGAAACCAGGTGAAACTTCCCCATTCCCCCACCCCTTAAAAATCCAAAACTAGAGACAGGTTTCCTGAAGCTTTTGCCAAGTTTTCTGAACGTTTCAGCACACCTGGGCAGAGCCTCAGGAACTGAGAAGAGATCTATAGTTTTGGATGAAAACTGTACAAAAAAAATCAGACGTTTCACATTATTTGTTCTGTATGCCTGGTGATCTCAGACACAATGCATTGTCTTCTGTTCCCTGATTGCTTGGGTGGTACGTTTAAAAGTATATTCAAGTGCAGTGTTTCAAATGAATAAATATTTCTACTAAAATTCATGAAAGTTTCAGCATTTTCACAAAATCATAGATTTTAAGGCCAGAAGGACCATAATAATTTAAGCTGCCCTCCTGCATAACACAGACCAAAAGCACCTCAGCCATTAATTCCTGCAGAAGCAGAAGGGGCATGAGTGCGTGGCTAGCCTCCCCGAAGTGGGGGCTCATGTGCCACCCATGCTCCCTGCTTTTTTTCAGGGTCAGCCACTGTGCATTCAGCTGCTTCTCTCTCTCTCTCTCTCACACACACACACACACACTCTCTCTCTCTCTCTCTCATCTGTTCTCAGTTCCTTTGTGTTCTAACCCTCCGACCCAAAAAACACACACATGCATGTGTGCATGTACGCACACAAAGCAATACTCAGCAAAAGCTCCAGGCAGGTTCACATACACCTTTTGTCTTAGATGGGGCTTAGGCTTACAGTTATGTTAATTGAAGGGTGACTTCACACCTATCAATCTCAATCCTATAAAAAGGTTTCACCCAGCAACATGAATAACAACATTAGGTTATAGAATTTGTAACAGGTCTCTCTCTGTGTTGACAGTCTTTGTTTGTGGAACTGTCCCCGGGAGAAGGCATAGCAGAAACCCTTGTCTCCTTTTAAAGGTATATTTGGCCACTGTCTCTATTTAGATGTTCCCTCCCTTTGTTTTAGCATCCTCTGCCCCCTTTGCTATCCTCATTCCTCTAACTAACTGGGACAGGCTTCTTTGGGGAATGGAGTATGCATTTATAGTGTTCTCTAGCAGGGTGTTATACTTGGCTGGTTGATTTCTTTTTCTATATTTAATACTTTGAATTGTATTTCTGTTCAGTGTTCAAATGCCTTTCAGTTGGCATCCTATAAACAGAGAGAGTATATGTGAGTAGAGAGAGGAGCAAGGAAACATTCTGAGGGCATGTTAGTCTAGAGGCTTTTGTTAAAAATAGGTAATAAATAAAATCTGACTTGGAACAAGAACTCAGTTCCTTTCCTTTCAACATGAGACTGGGTAAGACAAAGCATCTTGATTGGCTCAGGTGGAGGAATTTTTGTGGGAAGAGGGGTGTGTGTGTGGTGGTTTATGCTAATTATCATTTATTTTGGGAGATAAGCTACTTGTACATGGTATGTTTAGTTTGGACACAGAATGACTGTCCACAGTTTGATTTTGACATGAGTAACTGACCTTTGGTAGGGGAGGAGGACATTGACAGATATTGCCTGAAGAAAGGGATCAGCCAAAACACCAACTGCTCCAGAAATTGCTCTAGGCAACAGATTGGTAATGGAAAACACTGCCTGGAAGTGGCTATGGGGAGAGGGGGAAAATACAAATGGTGGTTGGAAAAATTTGTAGAGCTGGGAGGTAAGGGCTGGACACAGCAACCTTCTGTGAATATAATTTGGTTTGGAATGACAATGTTTGTACTGAACTAACCTCGAGGACAGGAAAAGCCAGACAATGGTACAAAAAACTGTTGCATTGTTAGTCTAATGTGCTCTTTTCTTTTCCCTTGGCTTACTCAGCTGATTATGTAACTGATCAACTGGGTTAATTTTCAAGCTGCCCACAATGTTATCAATCATATATTCTTTTATAGAATGTCAAATTATTTTTTAAAAGCCCACAATATTTCCTGTGATTAGTAATATCTGGATATGTAGTTGTCTTACACAATATATATTTGGTTAACAAATCTAAATCCTGATTGAAAATGCAGTTCAATAATAGCAGGCTTTTAAATTATGAATCTGTACAAAGGAATTATATATTCTCCCACATATTCTTCCATCTCCCTATATATCTTCATAGGAAAATACAATTATGGCAGATGCAATAGGGTATGAAGTACATATTGTTTTCTGTTCTGGGAAGGTCTGCTTAAAAACTGAGCAGATTTCAAAATGACAAAACAATTTTTCCTGGCAAGTTTGGTATCAGGCTTTGTTTTGCTAAACCTGATTATGTACTTTGGCTGCATGAGCTAGCATATGTTTCAAACCAATTTAATCCCTGTTCAAAATGATTCTCCTTATTTGCCCAACCATTTCAGAAATCATTTTTTCATGCTTGCTTTGAGTTACTGTTTAGTACATATGTACTCCAAGGGACAACAGAACTCAGCAGTGACTTAAAGTCTGATTCATGACATTTTACTTACAGCATGAGCTGAATTGTTTTAATAATGCTTTTTGTTTGTCTTGGGGTTTTTTTTAAACCTTCTGAGGTACAGATGTTCCTAGCAAAGAAATATCAGCCACACTGTACATGGGTTATATGGAGTCACATGGGTGGGGTTTAGCCTAATGTCACAGAAATAGGGAACAAGAGCAGGCCCCACAACCTGGCCCCTTTAAAAAAAATTCATGGAGGGACTGACTATGGTCAGCATTTCAAATGTCAATGTAGCCTTAATTTTAAAAAGTTACTACCACATCTGTGTGCAACTCAGCTTAAAGATGGAAGAGCCCTGTGGGATTCTGTCATCTCACCCAACCTCCTGTCAGATCTGGGCTGCTCCATTCAGAACAGTTTCTAGTGTTCTGCCCAATTCAGTTTTTAAGACTTACATCATCCCCCCAGGGGAAGGTGGATGTCAGACTAATGGATCTCACAAGTAAAAGCTTTTCCAGATATTTAGTACACAATTTTCTCATTCCTAATTTTATCCCATCACTTTATATACCATATGGACCAAGATTCTCATAAGTGTGCTTCAGTTTTTTGGTACCCAAGTCAAGGTGCCTTAGAGGCCCCATTTCTAGAAAGCATTGAGCACCCACCCTCTGACAATCAGGCCCTGTAGGACATCTCAAGCTAACAAACAAAATGGAGCCACCAAAAGTCACTAGTCACTTTTGAAAGTGTTGGCTGCATAATATTCTAAATAAATCCTCTCCCTCATTGGTGTTTATACTCCCTCCATACCCATAAATAGTTAGGCCCATTCTTCAAGAGTTCTTGACTAGGACAGGTACATAGGGGTATTACATACTAGTGCTTTTAGATTAGCATATTGACTGCATGCACATCAGTTCTACCTACCTAACCTAATAGGGATTGACCTATTGAGCACAGCTGATTAGCCTCCCTGTGTTTCAGTTACCCTATCTGCAAAATGAGCATAGAACAGTAATTTACCTAACTAATCCACACTACTCTTCTTTGGGGTAATGGCTGTACAGTGCTTTGAAAATATGAAGTATCATGGGCTCCGTTTTTCCCTACATGGAAATAACCAATGCTGCAAATTGTCCTATTCATTTTTCCATGAGAAAGCCAGCAGCGTATTATCACCTAGGCCGACAAGGCCTAGGGCAGCAAATTTGCAGGGGCGGCAAATTTATAATAGCAGCATTTTTGTAATCGCGGCATCACTGATGCCACGATTCTACCCTGCATAGGCGCCAACTTTTCCCGGCGCCGGTGGGTGCTCGCCCCCCGCCCCACCCCCATTCCAACCCCTTCCCCAAAGTCCCCACCCCAACTCCGCCCCCTCCCTGCCCCATTGGACTCCTTCTCCAAATCCCTGCCCCGGCTCCACCTCTTCCTGGAGCACGCCGTGTTTCCTCTCCTCCCTGCTCCCTCCCAGCGCTTGCTGCCGCGAAACAGCTAGGAGCTAGAGGGAGAAATGGGGACGCAGCACGCTCAGGGGAGGAGGCGGAGCAGAGGTGAGCTGGGGCGGGGAGGTGGGAAGCTGCCAGTGGGTGCAGAGCACCCACCAATTTTTCCCCATGGGTGCTCCAGCCCCGGAGCACCCATGGAATCGATGCCTATGATTGAAACCACCAATGACGGCGCGACGCCATTTAGTAAACATACTCACAAGAATTTGTAAAAAAATCTAAAACAAGTTCATATGGGGCCAGGTTGGCAATTATTTCAGGGCCTGGGGTGGCAAAATCATTAATCCGCCACTGGAGGAATCAGGCTTGTCAGCCCCATAAAAAAGTTGCTCTCTTAAACTGTGGATGCCCTGAGATCTATTTCTATCTTTAAGATCTGTTGCTGGAAGAAGGGAGTATCTGCTTTAGAATCCAGCTCTATCAACTCCTACTGGACCCTTTCAATGGCTCCCATGACCATAACTGCACTTCGCTCTCATTTTGGAAAGGGGTTTTCTGCAGAATGAGAAGCAGTACATATTAGGAAAGCCCCCAAGCTCTATTAACTAGTACAAACTTGTCCTGTGGGTATGGGAAGCAGGGAAAACACTTCAAGAGGTTTAGGTGAAAGGGAGACCATGCCACCTACATGGGCCCTATGTAAATGCTAAGAATTCCTCATCTTATACTCACATGAAAGCTATTTACTGACCTGGTCACATTTACACAGCTCTGTGAGAGGCAAAAATGTGAAACCAAGAGTCATGTGATCAAAATAAGGGGTCTAGAATAACAATCCTCAGAAGCAATGCCTACACGTGTCTTTGCAGGAGATTACAGCTTTGATTAGTATTAATATTTCAGTGCCTCTCGCATTTCCCCCACCACCACCTTTTTCTGCCTCCAGCTAGTAGTTTGAGGGGAACAAACTTGTTACACTGACAAGCTGTTTTTAATGTGACAGGTTTCTGCCACTCTTGTCTGAACTCATTCCAGGATCTTCTTGTAATGTAACCATGCTGAAATAAACTTTCTTTCAATATGAAGTAATGGATTGTGTTTCTGCAGGCTTAGAAAGGAGCAGCCTAGAACAAAAAGAACAGGAGTACTTGTGGCACCTTAGAGACTAACAAATTTATTTGAGCATAAGCTTTCGTGGGCTACAGCCCACTTCTTCGGATGCATAGAATGGAACATATATTGAGGAGATATATATACACATACAGAGAGCATGAAAAGGTGGGAGTTGTCTTACCAACTCTGAGAGGCCAATAAGTAAGAGGAAAAAGAACTTTTGAAGTGATAATCAAGATAGCCCAGTACAGACAGTCTGATAAGAAGTGTGAGAGTACTTACATGGGGAGATAGATTCAATGTTTGTAATGGCTCAGCCATTCCCAGTCTCTATTTAAGCCTAAATTGATTGTATCTAATTTGCATATCAATTCAAGCTCAGCAGTTTCTCGTTGGAGTCTGTTTTTGAAGCTTTTTTGTTGCAAAATTGCCACCCGCAGGTCTGTCATTGAATGACCAGACAGGTTAAAGTGTTCTCCTACTGGTTTTTGAATGTTATGATTCCTGATGTCAGATTTGTGTCCATTAATTCTTTTGCGTAGAGACTGTCCGGTTTGGCCAATGTACATGGCAGAGGGGCATTGCTGGAACAGTGATCTCTTGTTGCCAAAGTACCAAGCACCATGCAAGCTGAGTTTTGTGTTGATAATGCCACAGCTCTGCTCCTGACTCCTTTTGGAGCTGTGCTATGAAATCTTGTCCCTGCTACAGACTCCCCCTGCCTCCCATGACATGTCAGGATATTACATTAACTGCTTAAAGCTATAAGCTATGGATGGAAGCTGGCAGTGCACCAATGTGAAGGGTTGAGGGATCACTTCAAACATATCACAGTCCCAGGTTAAGCAAGCATCACAGTTTAGCTGAAGTTTAAAACAGTAATATAAGAAAAAAGAAAAAGCATTCATTAAAACAGAAATTAGCAGCTGGGTGATACAGTTCATGCATTTTATAAAATGCAACTAACATGCCACTCCTGCTGAGTGATTTAATCTTTTATTTCTGTGCAGATTAAAGTTGATTTTTATTCCTCAGATAACTGTGAAAAAACTACTGTATAGTTTATGCAAACACAGAAGTCAGACAGGCCAGTCAGACAGATCAGCTAAACTACTCAGATTCATAGACAACTCCAGCATATCCTAGGAAAGTGTGTGGACTGTTCACGCTTTTTTCTAATCCCTTGACTGGGTCCCTGTGTTTCTTTACATAAATTTCAAGCTTCTTATCCTCACTACCCAGTTCTTCCACAATTTTTCTCACATATTTATATGGCCCTTGTTACCATAGTAACTGAGTGCCTCACCATCTCTAATATATTTATCTTCACAACACCTCTGTGAGATAGTGAAGTACTATTATCCCCATTTTACAAAGGGTAACAAAGAGACTAGGTGACTTGCCAAAGGCACACAGGAAATTTGTGCTTGAGCAGGAAATTTAACCCAAGTTCTCACCCTAATGACTGGACCAACCTACCTCTCAAGGCCTCCAAGACATTGGTCAACTAATAAGGGATATACTGAGAGGCGATAAAGTATACTTTATTTAAATACTCATCGATTCTATAGTGGACATAAAATTATACATATTTTGATTATGCTCTTCCCATCACCCTTCATATGTAGCTTCCTTTAGGAGAACAAAGGGGCGGCAGGGATATGAAATAAACAAGACACCACTGTACCTCTTTCCCCTACCTTTTTTCTAAGTGTAAACTCCTCAGAATAGAGATTGTTTCTTACTAGCAGTTTGTTCAGCACCGAACACAGTGGAGCCATCATCCTGACGGAAGGTACTGGGTGCTACCACAATAAAAATAAACAATTTTTGTTTTGGTCTGTGGTTGTTTATTTCCCCCATAGAACAGAAAAGTAACTTTGAAGACCAGGCATTATCAGGGAGGCTTCAATAAGACTATTTAATTAATTAATCGGATAGCATTTACATGTGGTTTCATAATACAGAATCAGTATGGAGATGTAGTACGGACGTTCCCCGAATTACGTAAACCCGACATATGCAAATCGGAGCTTACAGAAAAAGTTCTGTAAGCTAGAAATAGGAGTTTTAATTCTTTGGGGGTTTGGGGTTTTTTTGTGTAATGGTCGGAGATACGTTTCTGTGCAAGATTAAGATAAAGGATAAATTCAGTCTTGGACAGATTGAGTTTGAGATGTAAGACTGCAAGATATCCAAGTAGAAATAACCAAGAGTGAGTTGGAGATGTCAGACTGGACAAAAAGATGGCGATGGATAAGTTGTGAATGAGCACTTATCTACCTGAAGAAGCTTTGCACAATCTGGTGCATAACTTTTAATTTTCTATTGCTAAAGGCAGCATGATACATCAACTTGAAAGTCCATTCACTCTCTAGCAAATGAACAAACTTTCTAACAGTAAGTATTTGTAAGCATTTTCTAGGAAATGAATGCTCTTGCCCATTCCTTTTCCCTCCAAGATCCCTTTAATTTTGAATCTCCACATATCTCTGGGCTAATCCATGTACAACCATCTCAAGGTTTAAAAAGTACAACGACTCTCTTGAGGCCCAGTAAGGAGCATTTTGAAGGGGCCCTTTTGTTGTTTTCCCAGGTAGGATGTTTAACTCCTGATCAGTGCAGCCTGAATTCCTTTCTCACCACACCCAAGGTCATTTTAATGAAAATTCCAAAGCCCATGCCAAGAGGATAGAATTGCTCTTAATCCTTCAGCAGCTAGTCATTTGATCCACAGACCCACTGGGGTTATTATTGTGTGTCTACAGAGCACAGCAAAGCACACAGAGGTAGAGAAATGGCAACCACTGCGGAAACCAGTTTCCTTTCCCCAACCTTTCTTTCAGGTTGAGGGGGAGGGGAGGGGTCCTTCGTCTAATCAGTACATTCACCCCCTGCCAATTTTTAGTGCTAATACGATGTTTTAAGTTATCCTCCTCCTTTCATAGAAGTTGCACAAGTTGTTTTTAACAAAAAGAAATAAGGCAGTTTAATTACAAAAACTGTTTCCTCTGTTGTGCATTTTGAAAGGGAACTGCATGTCTGTGTGGTCCACACCTCAGTGTATTGTACTGATGTTTTACATCTGTGCTTTAACAGTGCCTTAGAATAATGAAAAACAATGTGGACAAATAAAATTAAAAACAAAATAGCACTTTTGGCAGGATGGAGGAGGAAAGAGAGATAGTGAGTACAGTACAACATTCCATTTCTCCCTGGAATCTTTCACACATGATCCAGGAGTATGTGTTTTATCTAGTATGTTCTCAGTGATCAAGGTAAGGCTTAATTCTCACTCCCTACATTTGTTTCAGTCCGTGTCTGATATGAGCAGTGACTTCCATTTCCTGTCAGGCTGAAATCAGTAAATTCACTGAATACTTTATTTAGGACACCACAGGCCTCAAGCAACTCTACCAGCTTTCACTCATTGACAGGGCTTGCTTTTACATCATGTGGATTCTTTTGCTCAGACCTTCACACCCTGCCAAGATGAGAGAGATGCATCCACCATCATCACCCCCCTCCAGATAAACATTTAGGGTCCAAACCTGCAAATACGTAAGCACATGGGTAACTTTGTTCACATGCATAAAGTTACTCACATGCTGAAGTGCTTGCAGGATTAGGCCTTAAAATAATGCATTCTCCCCACCCCTTCAAAGGTGAAAATTTCCAATGTGTTCTCTACCATTGTATTGATAACAGTGAATTTCCTTCTACAGAAATTTTGCAGCACCAGCAGCTCTGCACAAAGTACCTGGATGTAGTAAAACCTATAAGTATGGTTGCTATGAAAAAGCCTCTCTCAGCTTTCATCACTAGATTTATGAAAGATATATATTTTAGGCACCTCGTGGGATTTACAAATATGCCTAAGCAAGTCAATGGGAGTTAGGCACCTAACTCAGTGAGGGTATGTCTACACTACGAGAGTAGTTCGATTTTAGTTAAATCGAATATGTGGAATCGATATTACAAAGTCGAACGTGTGTGTCCACACTAAGGACAGTAATTCGACTTTGTGAGACTTTGTGAGTCCACACTAACGGGGCAAGCGTCGACATTGGAAGCGGTGCACTGTGGGCAGTTATCCCACAGTTCCCGCAGTCCCCGCTGCCCATTGGAATTCTGGGTCGAGCCCCAAATGCCTTCTGGGTAAAAAAATGTGTCGAGGGTGCTTTTGGGTGCCTGTCGTCATCCGTCCGTCACTCCCGCCCTCCCTCCCTCCCTCCCTGAAAGCGCCGGCGGGAAATCAGTTCGTGCACTTTTCTGATCAGTGACAGCGCGGACGCCACAGCAGTGCGAGCATGGATCCCGCTGCGACCATCGCTGCAGTTGTGGCAGGTCTCAACGCCTCGCAGCTTCTCATCCACCTTTACCAGAGGCAGCTGCAGAGAAATCAGGAGAGGAGGCTACGGCACCACCGTGAGGGCATGAAGTCGGAGAGTAGCTCAGAGCTCTCAGAAACCACGAGACCCTGCGCCCAGGACATCTCGGTGTCACTGGGTCTTGTGGATACTGTGGAACGGCGATTCTGGGCCCTGGAAACAAGCACGGACTGGTGGGACCGCATAGTGCTGCAGGTCTGGGATGAATCACAGTGGCTGCGAAACTTTCGCATGCGGAAGGGGACTTTCCTCGAACTGTGTGAGTTGCTGTCCCCTGCCCTGAAGCGAAAGGACACCCGGATGCGAGCAGCCCTGACTGTCCAGAAGCGAGTGGCCATAGCCCTCTGGAAGCTTGCAATGCCAGACAGCTACCGGTCAGTCGCGAACCACTTTGGTGTGGGCAAGTCTACCGTGGGGGTTGCTGTCATGCAAGTAGCCAAGGCAATCGTCAAGGTACTGCTATCAAAGGTAGTGACCCTGGGAAACGTGGAGCTCATCATAGATGGCTTTGCCGAGATGGGATTCCCAAACTGCGGTGGGGCTATAGATGGGACTCACATCCCTATCCTGGGACCAGACCACCAGGCCAGCCAGTACATTAACAGAAAGGGCTACTTTTCTATGGTGCTGCAAGCACTGGTGGACCACAGGGGACGTTTTACAAACATCAACGTCGGATGGCCGGGCAAGGTTCATGACGCTCGTGTTTTCAGGAACTGTGGTCTGTTTAGACGGCTGCAGGAAGGTCTTTACTTCCCGGAGCACAAAATAAGTCTTGGGGATGTGGAGATGCCTACAGTGATCCTCGGGGACCCTGCATACCCGCTAATGCCCTGGCTCATGAAGCCCTATACTGGCGCCCTGGACTCAGAAAAAGAACTTTTCAACTACCGTTTGAGCAAGTGCAGAATGGTGGTGGAGTGTGCCTTTGGCCGTCTCAAGGGGAGATGGAGAAGCTTACTCACTCGCTGTGATCTCAGCGAAACCAATATCCCCATTGTGATAGCTGCTTGCTGTGTGCTCCACAATCTGTGTGAGAGCAAGGGGGAGACCTTTATGGCAGGGTGGGAGGTTGAGGCAAGTAGCCTGGCTGCTGATTACGCCCAGCCAGACAGCCGGGCGATTAGAAGATCCCAGCGGGACGCGCTGTGCATCAGGGAGGCTTTGAAAGCTAGGTTCCTGACTGAGCAGGGTCTCCAGTGACTGTTTAGTTTGTGGACACAGATGCTGAACCTGCCCCCGTTTCTTTACCCAGTTACTGTTGACTATCCTTCCAAGTTACATACCCCCTTCACCACCTTCCCAACAAATAAAATCTGTTCCGTTTTGTTAATGAACAACGTTCTCTTTCTTACTGTTTTCGCGGGAATGTTTTAAACCGGGGACGCAGACTGTGGCGGGGGGCGGGTTTAGTGTTCTGATGCAAATGATGCTTCTAAACTCCGGGAATGACAGGCTCCGCAGTGGTGGATTGGTTGTTTCAACGGAGCCTGCCAGCAGTCCTGGGCGGGACTGCGTGTATGTGTCGGCCAAGTGACTTTCTGGCAGGGGGCGGAGGGTTACAGACCCCCTGCTGCGTGGCTCTGTGATCCAGGATAAGGACCGCGGCATAAGTTCTCTAACTGCCCTCCCCCGCCACAAAGTCACAGATCAACCCCCCCGCCCCCCAGAACATGAAAACCACCTCCCAGACTCACCAGGGTAACTGGTGACTGCACTGTGTATGTGTCCTGATGCTGGACCTGCCCCCGCCTCTGTAGCCTCCTTAAGGTGACTGTCCTGTCCAATTACCAAACCCCTTCCCCCCCTTCAGACAGAATCTCCTCTAAAAGAAAATCTTGGAAACAGTACTTAACAGAAACAAATATTTTATTATGAACCGCACATGAAAAGGGGGGGGGAGAAAACTTGGACGGGGGCTTGTGTGAGATGGGTAGGAAAGGACTTTTCAAACTTTGTGGAACGAGAGCCTTCTAGTGCAACAGCAGTCTGCAGGGGTTGACTGAAAGTTTTAACGGCCCTTGCCGCCCCTCCTTCTTTGGACTTTTGGTGAGGGGGGTGTGGGACTTTGTGGCGGGGGAGGGCGGTTAGAGATAGACTGCAGCGGGGCTCTGTCCTCCTGCCTCCGGTCTTGCAGAACATCCACAAGGCGCCGGAGCGTCTCCGTTTGCTCCCTCATTAGTCCAAGCAGGGTTTGAGTAGCCTGCTGGTCTTCCTGGCGCCACCTCTCCTCCCGTTCCATGACTGCTCGGTGCATTTGTGACAAGTTCTCCCTCCACTGTGTCGTCTGGGCTGCCTGCGCTCATGAGCAGTCCATAAGTTCATAGAACATGTCCTCACGCGTCTTCTTCTTCCTCCTCCTAATCTGCGCTAGCCTCTGGGAGTGTGATGCCAGGCTGGGTTGGGAGACAGTCGCAGATGTGTCTGTGGGAATGGGAAAAAGGGAGTGAATTCCTGAGACAGATAAATGAAGTTGCTAACAAAGAACATAGTCTTTCTCTGTGAACAACACCATGCACTGCACCTTTCACATGCGCACTCAGGACAAGGTCAAATTTTCGGCCCTCACCTTCAGTGCCTGGGGTCTTGCAGTTGCGATCTGAGAAGCGTGGCAGGACACCTCTACTTTTGTAGCAGGAAAACATGGTAAGCCGTAGACTTGTGGCAGCTTAAAACTTTAATAGTAGCACTGGGCTCCTTTCGCACTGAAAGCAATGCCACTCTCTGCTGGCAGCAATCAGGGAAGCATGAGCTCTGCCCCTGTCCCACCACCTCGCGGCTGTCCCAGGGAAAGGTCCCTGTATGCTGCCCCTCTGCCGCCTCCACCGCGTGGCTGTAAAGCAGTCCCAATACTAACATTCCCCTCCCTAATTCAAAGCAGGGCGTCATGTGCGACATCACGCTGATGAGGATCTCGGAGAGCGACAGGGGACGGATGCTTCGGGAGAGCATGCAGAAGCCAGGGCCGTATGCCGCCATGCTATGCCGTGCTATGATCCCGGACTACTTGATAGAGTCATGGCGTGGGAACGTGTCCTACCACGGTGGACCTAACAAGATCGCCCTGCCAAGGAACCTGATGCGCAGGCTTGAGCAGTACCTCCAGGAGAGCTATGCTGAGCTCTCCCAGGAGGACTTTGTGTCAATTCCCGGACATATAGACCGTATTTTGGTGTAACTGCACTGGAAGGGACTACAGAGTGGAGCGTCCTGTGGTTGCCTAATCATGAAAATCCGGACATTATTTGATTTTTTTTACATAGTTGGGACTAAATAGTTGCCTAAGGCAAAGAAATCATGAACACCCAATTGCTGATATTATTAATATTCCTGTTGTCTTATAAATAAAAGTTTCTATGTTTAAATGAATGAATGAAAACCCCATTGTTAACAATATAAATATTCCAGTTATGTTAAAAATAAATGTTTAGATGCTTAAAGCACTCACTGCTTGATCCTTCCCCTGATTCGGTGTCCGGGGTAACGGATGGGGACGGTTGGTAGGGGATCTCGGTAAGGGTGATGAAGAGCTCCTGGCTGTCGGGGAAATCAGCGGTGCAAGCGCTGTCGACTGCCTCGTCCTCCTCATCTCCTTCCTCATCTTCCCCGTCCGCTAACATTTCCGACGAGGAACCGGCCGTGGACAATATCCCATCCTCAGAGTCCACGGTCAGTGGTGGGGTAGTGGTGGCGGCCGCACCTAGGATGGAATGCAGTGCCTCGTAGAAACGGGATGTGTGGGGCTGGGATCCGGAGCGTCCGTTTGCCTCTTTGGTTTTTTGGTAGCCTTGTCTCAGCTCCTTGATTTTCACGCGGCACTGCGTTGCATCCCGGCTGTATCCTCTCTCTGTCATGGCTTTAGAGATCTTCTCGTAGATCTTTGCATTCCTTCTTTTGGAGCGCAGCTCTGAAAGCACGGACTCATCGCCCCACACAGCGATGAGATCCAAGACTTCCCGATCAGTCCATTCTGGGGCCCTCTTTCTATTAGATTGCACGGCCATCTCTGCTGGAGAGCTCTGCATCGTTGCCAGTGCTGCTGAGCTCGCCACGCTGTCCAAACAGAAAATGAGATTCAAACTGCCCAGACAGGAAAAGGAATTCAAATTTTCCCGGGGCTTTTCCTGTGTGGCTGGTCAGAGCATCCGAGCTCGAACTGCTGTCCAGAGCGTCAACAGAGTGGTGCACTGTGGGATAGCTCCCGGAGCTATTACCGTCGATTTCCATCCACACCTAGCCTAATTCGATATTGCCATTTCGAATTTAGCGCTACTCCTCTCGTTTTCGAGGAGTACAGAAGTCGAATTTAAGAGAGCTCTATGTCGAACTAAATAGCTTCGTGGTGTGGACGGGTGCAGGGTTAATTCGATGTAACGGCGCTAAATTCGACATAAACTCCTAGTGTAGACCAGGCCTGAGGTACTTCTATAAATCCCACCAAGCATCTATCTTCATCATTAGGCACATAAATACCTTTGTAAGTCTAGCTCTTAGTGCTCAATCCTGTTCCTATTGAAGCCAAGGGCAAAATTCTCATTGTTTCAATGGGAGCAGAATCAGTCCTATCAACCTTGCCCACACTACAACTTTTAACAGTTTGTAATAATTTACTACTGTCTCTGAACAGAGTTTGTGTCTTCGCACAGTGTAGTTAAAGCTTAGTGTGATCAGTTAACAGTGTTTGGGCCCCTACCAGAGGACTAGCTTGGGATATAATTGTCTTCCTGTAAGCAGTTCAACACAGTCCGATGCACACAGAACTCCCTAACCGTGTTCGTTAGTGGTTTGGCCTGTCCTCTTTCCTCCAAGTTCCCTAGACCTCCCAGAGCACACTGTCCCATGTTCTGCTGAAGCTAGTATGTGTGTGCCCACCCTCTGGGCACTCCATCCCCTACCCAGGATGTATAGCTGCTGAGCTATTCTCAGAGTGCATCTCTGAATGGGCAGCATGGTAGATGCAGACACACAAACATGGCTATTATGGCAAAAAAGCTGCTGTGGGGAAACAAACTGAAAAACATTACCTAGGTACAAGTAAAGTGACCTTGCCTCAAACCAATTTTATCATGTTTTTGTAACTGTAGTGTGGCCAGTGTCTTCAAGAACAGCAAACCTACCCTTCAGGAAAAAAGTAAAGCTTTCCTTATCTTCCTCCACTGGGAAAATCCCATTATCCCACATCAGAATGCATCCATCATGCCATTTCAAGTTCCAAACACACAGTAAGGTAAGGTAAGCAGTATCAGCCTAAAGGGATTTGAAAACATGAAGTGTAACAAACCATATTGAATTTTTATTTTTTGTATCTATTTATTTTGAGCAGCAAGCATACGACAACCCAGAATACTGTCCAATTGGATTGCTTCATTAGCCAAACTTCTGGCTCCCTTTACGGAAAAGAGACATCATCACTGTGATAAATGAAAGAGGGGGTAGCTCCCTTTTATGGACACCCAACCAGCCAGTTAGCTATAAAATCCCTCTTAGTAGTTGTTCTCTACTTGCTTTACCTGTAAAGGGTTAAAAAGTCTCCCTGCATAGGTAAAAGGAAGGAAGTGGGCACCTGACCAAAAGAGCCAATGGGAAGGCTAGAACTTTTTTAAATTGGGAAAAAACTTCACCTTTGTCTGTCTGTTGTTCTCAGGGAGAAGCAGAGAGACAGGGCTGCAGCTATGCTGTAAGAGCTTGGGGCCAGGTATGAAAAATCATCAAATCATACCTAGAAACTACTCATTTGAAACCCCAGTTATGTAAGAAGATCAGGAAATGTCTAGGAAGACGCGATTAGGTTTATCTCTTTATTTCTTTATGGCTTGTGGACTCCTCTGTGCTAACCCCAAATGCTTTTGTTTTGCTTGTAACCTTTAAGCTGGACCTCAAAAAGGTTATTCTTGATGCTGAATTTTTGTAAGCAGGTTTTTTAAATATAGCAATAGCCTGAGTTTTCAATGTATTTTCTTTCTTTTTGTTTTAATAAAATTTACCTTTTTTAAGAACAGGCTGGATTTTGTGTCCTAGGAGGTTTGTGCACGTTGTTTAATTAGCTGGTGGCAACAGCTGATTTCCTTTGTTTTCTTTCTCAGCTCTTCCCCGGAGTGGAGGTGAAAGGACTTGAGGGTACCCCACAGGAAGGATTTCCCAAGTGCGGCTTCCTGGGTTCTCAAAGGTGTTTTTGCACTTGAGTGGTGGCAGCATCTACTCATCCAAGGTCAGAGAAAAGCTGTAACCTTGGGAGTTTAATACAAGCCTGGAGTGGCCAGTATTAATTTTTAGAATCCTTGAGGGCCCCCACCTTCTGCACTCAAAGTGCCAGAGTGAGGAATCAGCCTTGAGAATCACATACATGGGTTATTCCATAGCTACTAAGGGATGGAAACAGTAGAGAGGGAAGGGTTATCTTTTAAGTCATATAAAAAAGTGTTACAAAAATTTTAGATAGGGAGCTTGTTTCATAATATTATTACATTTTCTCAATTACAAAAGTCTTGCCCATAAAGACACTCTGAAAGGAAAACATTCCAGCAATATAAATGATAGCTAGAAAGTGCAAGCACACAAAGCCAGATGTTTGCTTCTTACATTTTAGGTAGATATTAACAGATCTAACAATGCACAAAGATTAACATGTCCTCCTTCCATCTACAGTGCATGCCACACATGCGGTATTGTCCCAAACACCCTTTTAGTTTGGTTTCAGCTTTGTCTATTTGCAATCATTTTTATGCAGTATGTCATTCTGGTTGCATAGAAAATACTTTACCATTAGGGTAAGTACATAAGGGAACAGTAAATGGGGCCAAATCTACTATGAATCTAACTAGAGCCAGGTATGATGTAAACATACTTGCTCTGCCAAACCATCTTATTCCATCCTGACCTGTAGTAATTTTGTTACTCCAGAGCTGGGCCTGATAGCAGACAGCTATTTGTGCCAAATTGTTAGGTAATCACACCCAAAAAACACAGTGATTAAAAACATTCATCAGTCTTCCGATAAAAAAAAGAAATAGATAGAGCCAGTTAATTGATAGAAAAAGGGAGAATGTCATTTTCAAGTGATTTGTAAATAACACTGATTGCAAGGTGATTTTTTTTTTCAGGGCGGGGGGAGAGGAGCTCTGGTTTGTGTTATTTTACAGCGGTTGTGCAGCATGATAGGACTGATTGACTGATCACAATTCAGCTTGTCAATGGCATTAGAAAGGTTGATGTACCCCCTATGGAGGAACTGTGCAGACAGACTTGACTGATTGAATATAGCAGAGTCCCACACAAGTCTGAATTGTAAAGGTTAATGCCATACTATGCAGGGGTCCTGTTGATTGATAGAATGTTTGACTGATTGTAGCCAAGTCCCACAAGGATCAGAATTCTGAAGGTTTATGCCACACTGAATTCCACAGCCTGACACAAAGCTGGTCTGCAATTCACACGGTTTCTTACATTCTAATCAGGAAGGTTAATTCATGACAGGTGAGGGTTGCTTGGCTTTTTAAAGTACAATGAAGAAATTGATTTAGCTGAAACACTTAGCATACTAATCAAATGTCCAGTTTTTCTACACAACAGAATCCTGCACATTTTATTCAGAGCAATGTCTCTCTTCTACAAGGCTGCACTATTTTGGCAGATCACGCCAAACATACTTCTGGACTGTCATTGCTCTGCTCACTGATGTACGTAATAAAGATTGGCAGTCATCCCAGTCAACTCTGAGTATTCATCCATCTCCTAAAACCAACCACGGGATTTTTGTGATTGGCCCTTTCTGCTCAAGAGATCCTGAGGACTGAAAGAGCTCTGGACGCAGATGAAGAATGAGGGACACTGGCATAGTGCTCTGCTACCACCATAATGAATGAGGGACAAATGCCTAGACAGCTAATAGATTGTGGGGGGCGTCTACTGCATCAGCCCGCACAATGGCTTGTCTTAGCTAGAGATATTGGTCTTAATGAAATGGTGCAGCATATCTATCTGAACAAAAGCAGATAGGGAGTTAATAGCCCTGCAGGCAGTCAAAAGGGGTTGGTGATGGTGACCAACTTGTGAAGTCCAGTCAGGTGTTCAGAGTTAAATGAGGGCACTCTGTCAGACAAAGTAGGATGAGGTGTATTTCCAGTCACTATAACCTGAGCTGAGCCTTTTATTTGGTTTGTGTAAGAGTCTTTTGTTGCTTGTTTTTTTTTTTTTTTTTGGTTACAATCTGTGAGCTTTCAAAACAGCCTTGAAACAAAATTCTCCATTGTAAAGGATTTGTTCTTGTTGCTGGACTAGGTTGGCCCACTGTATCAGATTACGGCCCTTTACACCACATTCACATGAAACTAAAATAGATATCCAGTATCAGAAGAGAACTTCATGCCTGTGCTGAACAAAAATTGTTCTTGGGATCTGACACAATTTCAATGCAGTGTATCACCAACACACAAAGATTTTGAAAAATAATTGTGGAAGAGATTTTCATAAGCACCTAAGAAACCTTGACATAATTCCAATGGAAAGATGGCAGTTTCTGTGTTTTGTCAGGACTTTTTAAGCATCTATTTTATTTTTAAGATCTGTTTAAATTTTAATATGTATTGAAGGCCAGACTGGATCCTTGTTTCTCTCTCAGTAATTTCCCTTTCCTTAGTGTGATATTAATAAATGATGTGAAAAATACATTCATTCAGTTTAGGGATGGATGGACTGGTTTGTATATATTTGCCCCCAGGTATGGAACTTTACCTTCACTATAAATATAAGTTAAGTCACCTCACTCCTCTCCCCAATATCTACTACCTTTCAGGGCTTATGCAGGTATAGAGCCCTCCTATAACTTCCAGAGCTTCCTTGGGAATAGGAGCAAAGCATTCTGGGACGCCACCACATATGAGTTTGAGAGTGCAGCTGGCCAGAGGCCAGCACAAAATGTGCAAAGCCTGGCGGTCCTTCACTTTTTTCCTTATTTGCCATGTGATATCCCTGGAGCTAGGGCGAAAGGGTATGAAGGGTCAATGGGGAAAGGTGTTTGGGTGGGAGTTAGGCGAGAGGCTGGAAACCTGTGTGAGGACAGAAATAAGAGCAGTTGGATAAAGTGGGGTCTGAGAGTTAGTTTGCACTTTTCCTCTTCAGGGGCTATATGGTCCCTGGCATAGGCTTGGACTGCCCTGGAAACTACTCTAACTTGTGTCCTTGCTTCAGTGGCTCCCAAGGAGCTTTGCAAGGATGCATAATTGCCAGGACAAAGGTCTGTCTCTATCATGGCCACTCTCTCTTCTGGCCCAGGTACAGCCTGTCATGCTTCCCATGCCCACAGCTCCTGCAAAGATAGCCCAGACCTGGCTGATCCAGCCCTTTCTATACCCTCTAGTATAGGGGTTTCCCTGCATTGGAGGAATTCCTCAGGTGGATAAGAAGGGGCCTGCTGTCCCTTCGCTACAGTCTAGCTGTCTTAAAGGGGCACAGTAATGATGAATTGGGCCCAAGGAGCTCAGGATTGATCAGAGGTCGTTATAGATCAGAGGAAATTGAAGCTAGCATTTATAACCTCATTAGCCAAAACATGAACGTAGAAAATGAAATTATTAGGAAATATAGCACTGAGATACATTAGCATTAACAGCTTTAGTACTGGCTGCCAATTCATTCAGCAAGAGAGATGCTTATTGCACCATCAGAAAGAGTCTACAGCAGAGGCCCCAATTATATCATGTAGATTTATGTAAATATTTGGTGTCTGAGTAAAGCAGGTGCATACCTTGAAACTGAATGGCCAGACACAGCCCAGCCCACGTGGGCATGGAGCAGCAGAGCATGGATTTATCTATGACGACTGTGGAGAAAAAACAGATTTTCACAACAGAGAGCAGGGTTTGAACATCTGGAAGTTAAATATTTCCTTAATCAATTAAATTCTAGAAGTCATTGTTTAGTTACATTCCCCCTGCTGCAGCACAATGCAGTTGACTGCCACATCACATACGTCCCAGCTGTTGCTTGAACCCACAATTCCCTTTCCTCTCATCACCCTAGCAACAAGTAATATTTCTTTTGTTCTTTAAGAGCATTTTAATATTGATTTTAAAAGAAAAAATATGTAGAGAAGGACAAAATAAACTCCTGATCCTGCAGCCCTAATTGACGTCAATGGCACAACTCTCTAGTGTAATGCCTGTGGACTGGGCTTGGGAATGGAGCTATATGAAAATTAAGGGGAAATATGCATTTACTGCGATACAAGTAGCTGACCCCAAACTCCATGAATATTTTTACACTCAATGTGTTGAAGAACATGGAGAACAAGAGTAAATTTTTGGTTTTGCAGTGGGGTAGCAGGTATCATCTGAAAGTTATTAGTGTCATGATATTATTTCTACCACCACCTAAAAGTATGCTAAGCATCTCCCAAAACAAATCATCCTATCCTAGGGTCTTTTCAAAGCAAGGCCTCAGTTCTGAAAAGCTTAACTTCAAGCACATGAGTAGTCCCACAGTGTTGACTTATCTGGTATTAGGATTCAGTCCTGCCACTGAATCCATCCGAGTAGATCCATGAGCCTGTATGGAGCCCCACTGAACTCATTGAGGGTGCAGTTGCAGGATCAGAGTACCACATGACTGTGTGGTATATAGGAATTGGGTAGTATCCCTTTAAATAATTTATGAGCCATGGCCTACGTGAGCCTCATGGTCTACAGTGTTTCAGAAGCCACTGTTACACTGTCAAAGCAGCAATGTGTGTATGCAGCTAGGACTTGCATATAACATATGTTTAGTAAACAGGGTTATTTTCACCCCACCATGCCCACATGGTTCCTTCATATTATACTTGCTATGTAAAGAGCAAAAGACACAACAATGTTATGGCAAAGGGGTAAAAAGAGACCAGGGAGGGAGTGCTGGGGTAATTTTTTTTTTTAATTGACATGGTTTCAAGTTCAGTCTTTAAGGTTGAAATTTGGGTTCACCCCCCCCTGAAAACAGCACAGGAAAATTATTTTTATGACTAATTAAGGGTACATTAGAATTATTTGAAAAAAATGTGAAATGTGAAATTGATTTATGTTCTAGAGACTTAAAAAAAACCTCAAGTAAAATTTAAGTGTCAAACTTTTTGGGTCCATATAGACAAAATACAATTTTATTATAAAATTTCAAACTTTAGTACTTGTACTGCAGCACTGAAAACCTAAACACAACTGTGTTCTATTAATGCATGAGAACCAGAAAGTAAATCTGACCAGTCTAGTTTCACTTTCTCAGGCAAATAAAAAATTAAAAGAGAAATAAACAGCTTGCATTGAGAAAAGGAAATTAGACAATATTCTTTCTGTGTTAATATTCAAAGATATTCAGGCAAGGATGTTTTAAGATACTTTTTATCTTAGCAATGTCCCTATAAAGCAATAGTTATTATCACTGCAAATCATCATTCACCTATATGGATTCCATATCAATGACAAAAAATAGGCTTTTGTTTTGCAGAACAAATTATTCTAAAAATCAATTTTAACTACAACAGTTTATAGGAACATGACCAAAAATAGTCACATGCCACCTACATTTTAGTATAGCTGCTCTTGTACTGCTCCTGTGTGTCATGCAAAGTCATCTGTAGACATGGGAAGAGACTGTGGGAAATTCATATACCATGGAATTCATTTGTACTGAATGCACTGAGTACTGAGTAAACACCATAGAATCTATCAAAGTGTGCATGACTTGCTCACCATGAGTCAGACCCCTTTTGCCATCTTGCTTGTACTCATTCCTCCCACTTTAAAAATAAAATTAGTCTTCTTGATTTGTACATAGAAATATGTAAATCATTCCATTCTTGACTCATACTTCACTTTCCTGGCCCTTTCCAGCTGAATATTCTGAGGGTGGGCTCAGAGTGAATACAATAGTTAATTGTAATAGGCAAAAAGGCTTGGTTCTCATATGCTCTCAAGCCCAATATGCGTACACAAATTACCTTTTAGGCCTCACTCTCTTCCTTCCATTATAACAAATCTCCTAACAAACTTTGTCCTGTAGCTACGCTAACTTCCTTAATGGAAGATCTGGCAGCCTGCAAAATCTGTCTTTATTTGTTCTTCTGGAACAACCAAAGGCCCTTCTCTCTCTCATTCTCATACATAACCAAATGCTTAGGTGGAGGACTGAATGAGTCACTCTCTCTGCCAAGAGCTCCCAGTCTTAGAGCTGCTGGGCCAAGCACATTCAACACTCTCTCTCGTTACTGTAGGTCCTGTTTAACCTTAATTTCAATGTAATTGATTCTTGAAATATATATGCTTCAGAGTGCATTGCACACCCAGACAACTCTGACATTTGCATTAAACATTAATTAGATCACAAAGCAGATGGTTCCAGACATTCTGGACCCATCAAGGAGCTTTCCAAATGGTATAAAGGAAATGCAGTCAAGGTGAAAAGACCCTGGGAATTAAAGGGATTGTGAGAGGTTGGCAAGGCCTGAATGAGGAGATGTGGTGAGGGTGGTGTAATGTCCTGGCTGAAATCTTGCTGTCCACAGCAGAGACTCCTGAGTGTCTACAGAGAGAGCTGATCAGGCTCTCTGCTATACTCCTGTGCAATGCTTTGGCCGGGTTAGCTGACACTCTGAAGCTCAGAACCCAGCGCACCCACTTGGCTAAAAACAAGAGCAGACACAAGTAAATTCCTACTAAACAGCCTGTACAGTCCACCCACCCCACCATTTTGTTGAAACTGGCTGGGGAGGTGGGCATTGAAGACACACACTGTTCTACGGGCTCCAGAGGCTGAGCTGGACTGGGACTGAATACTTAACCAGGATGTTCAGCTCCTTCCTCTCTCCTTCAAGTGCTGGGGAAATAAAAGTTAGTGGACTCCATTCCCATACAGGTAAAACCTTCAGGTGCTACATCATAGCACAACCCAGGGAAAATGCTTAATAAGAAGAGGAAAGTATAAAAGGAAGGGAGCAATGGGTGAGGGAAGGCAGTAGAGAAAGTACTGGGGGGAGGGGCAGCAAGATCAGATTCATACTGGAAGTCTTAGACTTCTCCACAGAACAGGCATAGCATGGGCAGCAGCACTGCAGATTCTCCCATTCTGCCCTAACCATATGCCTGGAAGGGCTGACTCTAGCAGATAAGGTTGTTCCATTCAGTCCTTGGCCTCTCTAGTGGGACTGCTGACAAGCATGCCATTGGTGCTACATATAGTGGTGGTTTCTGTCACAGACACGTGTCCAGTGGGAAGTGTATTGAAACTTTCAAACTCATTTCAGGCAGGCCACTGAATAAACAGCAGACGGTCACAACTTTTGATCACTATCAGTCTGGCTTCATTTAAACATATGAAGTTAAGGTGAGATGGCCATATCCCCAAATAACAGTTTCTCTCTTTAGTTTAGCTCTGTGGTTATCATTTTTCCTTCACTGTTTATTTGGGGTCACTGTACAAAATTCTCTCTAATCTCCTCTTGTAAAGTATTTCCTTTGCATACACCATTATGGAATTTCCTAAACTATTTTTTTTTTTCCCCCATGGCAACAACTTGCTTTGGCCAAAAGCCAAACTTTGCCAGTTTCTTTTAAGTGCAGTATTTCTTTTTCCCTTGATCACACCTGAAATAAACATGAAGAGGAAAAAACCTAACCTGACTGGAAACACCTTTTAAAAGGGTCAAGCTGGTGACACATCAAAGTGAAGTGGGAGGAGATTCTGTTGCTAGTTTAATTATTAAGCTGCAGAAAAGGAGGTCACACAGTAGCAAGATGACTAGAAAAGGAAAATATCTTCAGGGAGACCACCCACCTGCGGACAGCACACTTAGTTAAATTCCTTCCAAATGCCATTAAGAGCTCTAATACACACACACACACACACACACACACACACACACACACACACACACACACTTTCAATCAGTGTCAGAGTCTATAGCAAGGTACTGATTTTGTATACAACTGTACTTCTATTTTGATTCAGACAAAGATAAAAGGTGTGCATGGTACTCATGAAAAGACATTTTGTATTAATTAAAGGTGGTTTTGAAATAAAAATGGTTTGTGGAAATAGACTAGGGTATTTATATGGTGATTTTTATTTGAGGATCCCAACATTACTGTGAGGCAGGTAGGTATTGTTGTCCCCATTTTATAGAAGAGGAAACTGAGACACAAAGAGGTTAGTGACTTGCCCACCATCACATGACAACTCATTAGAAACACTGGGAAAGGAACCCAGAAGTCCTGACTTCCAGCCCTATAATAATCATTCCCAGCCTTGGAGCATTCTACTGCTCCTCTTACCCAAGATGAGTGATTTATTTTGACAGCCCAATGAAATATCTTTACTATGTTGTTTGCTGATCATGAATAAACTAAAAAGCAGGTGAGTAGGTTGTGTGTTCAGGCTGGTAAATTTTCAGGGCAATTTTTTTAGGTTGATCTAACCTCTAAATATCATTCCCTCCCTTCAATCCACATTATTAACAGAATATACCACACACACAATTATCATTTACATTTGAGCTCTTAAGTTGCCTGATTTGCTGGAGATGGGTTATGTAGAAATGCATTTCACACTTTATGTTGGGATGTTAGTTTTCACATGTTTAGAAGTGTTACTTCTCCATGCATACAACTAGGTGCCCTTGATATACTTAGTGTGTGCATATCCAAGCAAATACACTTCAAACATGTACTTTAAGTATCTTTGCTACTCACCTGCCAGAACCTCTAATTCTGTTTTCCCCTGCCACAGCTGATGTAATACCCAAGGGAGCACCAGGAATCTAGAGAATGTTGCTTCATAAGCTTGTATTAGATGTTTGTGATTGAATACCCTGTTTCAGAAGAAATATGGAACTTTGCGTAGTTTTTAAATTGCTTTAAGTACCATAGTTACAGCTTGATTGACAAGGGATTGTCTGAGAAACAGATCTAACTTGCATTTTCTTTAGCACACTACCATCTACATATCCTTGGCTTCTTTGCTGTTTGATTTGGGAAAGAAGGGAGCCGGCTGCAATTTTCCATACAGTATACAAAATAATTAAAAATACTGAAGCTATTTATAAATTAATATTCACTACTCTTTTGCCTACCTGGGGCCCTACCTCATGTAGTTACTGCAAATATTTCAGGGAGGAAGCATGTAGGAGGAACATTTTACTATGTAATCCTAACTGCATAAAAGTAACCCTTCACCAGTATATCTCTGCATGGATATGATTAGGCTAGGCTGACTCACCCTTGCAAATTCATTTTAAATATGTGATATACAGAATTAACACAATGATGTATATGGTGTAGTTTTTTGTGTCCTCAGCTAGAAAGAGTAGGCCAAGTTTGCCACTGGCATACGTGGATGCCACACCTCTAAGGAATTTGTCTTGAATTGGTGATGATATATTTTTCCTCAAACAGGTCTATGGCTCCTTCTAAGAAAAGATATGATCTCCTTCTCCCCAGGAATTAGGAAAGTCAAGAAAAAGATATTATCACAAGGAAGACAGACAACGTAGCTGGTGGTTCTGAATACTTTAGTTATATAAACAGGAACTTGCCATAAGGGTAGCACCACCTGCCATGCAACTGCTAGATTTAAACTATATTCTGAAAAGCAGGTTATAGAGCCGGGCTGAGGATGGAAAATTCATTTCATGGAGGATATTGAGATTTTGAAAAATGATTTCATTCCAATTCAATACAAAACTCCAAAATTTCAATATTGTCCAAATAAAATTCCAAAAAATTGTTTTTAATCAGTCCAAATATCAAATCAGTTTTTTCATATGGTATATAATACAATATAAAATTAATTTCAAAACTAAAAGCATTTTGAAAGGAAAAATTGAAGGGTTTGTTTTGAAAATGTCAAAATGGGACTTTTCAACATTGCGATAATTTTTTTCCCTTTTTCTCCTCTGAAATGAAGTTTTGGCAAAACTGACAATTTCACAAAGTACTTTTATTTTAATGGAACTGCATTTTCCAACAGAAAACTGTTCTGTCAAAGTTTTTCAGACCAGCTCTACCTTGTTGAATTATTTAGAGTTCTTTTTCAGTGAATGTGTGGGTGCTCAGTTTCTCTGAACAGCCTCCAAATTCAAAATAGTTGCTAAGTTATTTGACCTAATTGTTCAACAAAAATAAAATAAAGGTGGTCTACTCTCATCATCAGGATGTCTGTGGTTTAGCAGGGGAGAAAGTCACCCATAATTTGGTTTACCACACACTCTTCTGTCTTTACCATTTTATTTTCTTCACTCTTTTTTCATAGAAATTATAACTCTGAGATGGACTCCTAGCTCCACTGAAGTTAATGGCAAAACTCCCATTAACTTCAGTGGAGTCAGAGTTTCATGAACACTTCACATGCCACCACAGCTCCAGTTAAAAGACTGTGAAGCTCAGCTCAGGGGCTGCTAGGCTGTGGGGTAACATTCCAGAAGGTTCCATGGCAGTTGGGGTAAGGAATGGTAATGAAAAACTGTTAGTTTTTTGAGGAGCCTAGACACCAGATTAGATTTTAAAACCGTTGTGCATATTGAATGTGCAACTTCAGATATCCTTGTCAAATCCAACCTAATGTGTGTGTCAATATTATAAGTACAATATTATAAGGGGTTGTGTCTGGCTGTCTTGCTAACATGTGATTCAGGGATATGATCAATGCCCCTATTACTAATGTGGCAAAATTGTATGTAGCTGGTTGGTTGGTTGTACCTTAGCTAAGAGTGACACAGGAAAAAAAATCACTCGGAAAAAAAATTCTCTTCACTTGTGGTCATGCTCCGGACCATTGTATGATCACTTTTCTAGTAAACAAGTTACTGACAGAAAGAGTGGTGGAAACAGCAAACTGTAAGAAAATATTTGAGTATATTAACCAAAAGTTAGTTCTGAACTCAAATATTCACATTAGAATCCTGATTCTGAGAGTTATACTCAGCTAATCAACAAATAATACCATATGAAACAGAGTGGCTAAGTTTTGGCACTCACATATGAATATTTTGGCCTATTTGTTTTATCAAAGTCAGCTGAAACATCGGCTCATGAATACAATTACTCACAACATAGAACTCTTGAGCAATATACATACCAAGAATTACTCATCAAGGTTATTTGCTGAATAATGTTGAACAAATACATTTGAGAAAGCTATAAATTGCTTAACAAGTCACAAATAGAAAGAGAAGGTTGGTACACTGAATAAGTTATCCACCACATGTCATTCCCTCAGCTCTACTATTAAAGCAACATGGGGAAAGGAAGAGCTCTGTGTAAGCTTGAAAGATTGTCTCTCTCACCAAACAGAAATTGGTCCAATAAAAGATATTACTTCACCCACCTTGCCTCTCTATGGAAAAATAGGCAGTAGTAGACGCAGCAGAACTAAGCAGGGAGAGGAAGAATTACCAAAACTAGAAAAATGCTGCACTGCAGAAGTCTGCTCCCTCTCTCCCCCCATGGCAAGTGTGGGACAAAATTACTCCTGTGAGTAATTCTACCCACTAACCTCCTTTATAGATTTGTGTGTGGGTAGCGAGTGTTTTCATAAGTATAGGAGGAAAATCTTTCTTTAAAAAGATTAAAAATAATTGTGGTAGTTTGTAATGGCAGGGTTGTTGGGTTCTTTATTTGTTTTCTGAATAACCACTTCATTTTTACACTTCCTAAATTGAAATAATTACCCTTCCCAAGCATGAAGTTTATCAGTGAAACATATTGAAAAACACGTGGGTTTGTGTAGAAAGAATGGTTTAACAATAACATATCCAAAAAAGAAAATCCTTTAAAACAACACTTGGTTATGGATTGTTTGGTGCTCTGCTCACTCTAGTCTCCCCGCACACAAAGACACAGTTGCTAGAGTCCAAATCACACCCACTGTTTCTCTCAAAAGTGTTCCCACTTTTCTTTTTAATTCAGTATTAAGAAGTTGGCAGCTCTCAGTTAGTAGGCTGCAGCATAGGAGGCTCAAGCTGGGACTCTTGAGCAGGGCTGGCTCCAGGCACCAGCTGAGCAAGCTGGTGCTTGGGGCGGCAGATTGTTGGAGGCGGCATGCTGCCCAATCCTAGGGCGGCACGGCCGCTTTTTTTGTTTTGTTTTGTTTTGTTCTTGTTCCGCTCTGGCCGCCCTGTAGGGGGCAGCGGCGTGGAGAACCAGAGTGCCCTGCAGGGCAGTCCTTTTCCTTCCCTCCCCGCCGACCGGAGCGGAGCCCTCGCGGTAGGCGGTAGGAGGCGGCACAGCGGGAGGGGCCGCGTGGCAGCGCCCCTGCTGTAGCCCTGGCCGCCCCCTTCTCTCTCCCGCCCGCTCCCTCCCTCCCCCCCCCCCCCCCCAGCCGGTCCCCCTGCACCCGCGCTCCGGCCGCGCCGCAGGTTTTTTTTTTTTTGCTTTGCCGTTCTGGCCGCCCCGTTTTTGTTTTTTTTTGCTTGGGGCGGCCAAAAAGCCAGAGCCGGCCCTGCTCTTGAGGCTTCCAGTCCCACTGCTCCAGAGCAAGGAGCCTGAACACCTTGATTCCCAAGCTCTGAGTCTCCCAACTCCAGTATCAGTCTGCTAGGGCTCACAGAGAGCTGGGACCTAGAAGCCTTGGGAGCCATGGCTGATTTGGAAGCATCAGAACTTGGGCTTCCCAGGCTCAGTTTTGTTTCGAAATTTTGAAAACAAAACAAAACAAAACATTTCTATTACTTCTTAACATTTTTATTTTTTAATTTCCCATTGAACAGAAATTTCTACCAGCTCTAATCACAGCACTTCAAAGGGGGACACTTTCAAGGGAAACATTTTTAATGCTAATAACTGGATTTTTTTTCTCCCCCCCAAAATGAGCCTTAAACCTTAAACTCTAGCTCTATAATTAAACACCAAGCTTTAAAATTTCTTCACTTTAGTTCCCTTGGAATAGAACTTGTTAGAAAGCTGCAGATGCATTTCTACTGGTGCCCATGAAGGCACATGCTATGCATGCATTGTCTGCAGCAGTCCTCACTGCTACAACCAAGGTCTTTAAAAAACCAGGGGGGGGTGGGGAGCGAAAGTTAAAGCGGGGAATGGAGTAGCCTAAAGGGGAAGAGAGAACAAAACCATGCTGGATTATTCAGGCTAGCCATCTGCAAAGCTGAAGGTTTCACAAAGCAAAAGGCCTCTACTGTTCCTGAATCAATTACTTCCCATTCACAGTGTGGCTGTATAGAGAGAAATTCAAAATGGCTCTCAGGGAATTCATGCCAGTCGTGTGGTCTGTTTTCTCGGCTGTATTCCCTTCCCCCTTCCTCCCCCCCGTCTTTTTCAGTCATAAGGATGTAAGTATTTATCAGTCCTGTACCCCTGCCAGCATGTACTGGAATGAGTCAAAGGACCTGGCATTGAATCACAGGGATTTGTGTTGCTAATAAATACAGCAGGCCCCATCCATTGTTGATTAATTTTGACTAAAATCTAAACACCAAACAACAAACACTCTTCTGAACTACTTTACTCCCCATTAGTTTGATGTGTTTATTAGACAGGGCTGTGTTCTTTCAAGTTTATTAACAACAGATTAGAGAAACTGCAAACAGATCTAGGAGTTTTTTTCATAATAATTATTATTAATAAGTGTGGGCACCATTCACTAATGTTTTTAGGACTGACAATAAGTCAAAACAAAGTTAAAAAATATCATCATGTCAAATTATAATCATAATGCAAAGTATAAACAGTTAATATCAAATGGCATCCTTCATTTGTGAGTCCTATTTAACTTTCCGCTAATTCATATTTTTCAGACGTCTATATTTCTGAAGAAAAAAATTCAGCCTCTGAATCCCCAGTAAATATAGAGAGAGTTGTGAAGAATAAAAAAACAAATTAAAACTTAGAGGGAATGGCTAATAGAAATAAAAATTTATTAAAACAGCTAGTCCCAGGAGACGAGTACCCAAATCAGACATTACATATAGCATCTGTAATATGAGGCCATTAATAAATTGACCTTTAAAACACTGCATTGTGTTAATCTGCAGTATATGCTATGGTATTTAACGATGCTATGCAAAAGTGACTGCTCCAGGAAGGTTGAGCAATGTTATCAAACCTGGATATTTTTAAGTCTTCATGTTTGTTCAGTACTCAGCTATCTTTTGCAATTGACTGCACTGATGCTAAGGATGGTGCCATGTGGAAGTGATTAGTAAACTGTAGAGCTGGTCAAATTTTATTATCAAATAATGTATTTTATTAATTTAACCCTATAAATTTATCATCAAGGCTTTTCATACTTCTGACTCCTCCTACATCTTTACTCTCATTTACTCTGATGGCTCCATTTGTTCACAGTGCTCCAATCTATAATTCTCCCTAAACTTCAGCATAGCACAGAAGAGATGCTATTATGTAACTGGACTGGTTGGTGTTTTATAGCTATGAGGAGATAATGGCTGCTTCACTGAAACTGGAATAGCTTATAGTTTTATGAACATTTCAAAGTGCTTCAGTACAATCCTCTTGAATTGTGTGTTCCTTTGTAAAGCTACTCAAGAAGTCAAGCTAATGGATTCACCCACTATTTGCTTCAGTATTGTAAACTCATCTCAGTTTTTAACATTGAAACCACATGCATACATTCCCTCATGGAAGAGCTACATTGGCTTCAGCCTTGGAGTAGATTATCTGCATGCATCCTAAGGCAGAAATCAAACTGAACAACAACAAGAGGCAGATCTTCAGCTGGTATAAATTGTCATTGTGCCATTGAAATCAAAAAGAGAAAAGCGCTTGGACTATGAATGGCTTAGTCACGGGGGGAAAAACTGAGTAAACACTCAATGAGTCTCCCTCTAGCCATGCTATACATTCAAGGATCTAAGCAGAAGAAGAGAAATGCACCAAAAAGATAGTTTGGGGTTTCATCTATTTTATATTTGTTTAGTTCACAGGCTCCTAGGGTATTTTAATAGATCTTTTGTTTTAGTTAAAATATTATTTTAGTTATTTTTCAAAATATTCATAGACCTTTGCATTTTTTGCCAATAAATTAAAGTGCATCATTAATAGTTACATTTATGATAACACATAAATGGCATGTTCAGGCAGTCAAGGATCAAACCAAGGCCAGCTGAAAAATGATCAAATGCAAACTTCAGTGCATAATGTGATTTCTTCCTCAAGGAAAATAGGATATAGACTCAGTGCCTGGCAATATTTGAAGACGTACTATTACAGTTAGAATCTCAGTGTTTGAAGAACCAGCAAAACTCCATTATCTTTTAGCTTCTGCACAGCCTCCATAATGGACAGTTAAGCACTAGCATGCCTTTTGGGGAAGTATTTTCCTAATGCCAAGTAGTTAGTGGTTGATTTCTGTCCTGAAGCATGAGGATTGGTATCCCTTTCACATTTCTGTGGTTTGGTGGAGGTCATTCACACAAAAAGTTCTAATCCTTTTCTTAATCCTACTAAACTCTTCAAAGGCCCAAACTCTATACTGGTGTATGTTGGCAAAACACCACTTAAATCAATGTAGATGCACCCATTTTCATCAGCAGATAATTTGGTCCTGTATCTCAACATCTTGTGGCAGTTTCATAAATTATTCATGGTGGGGAGGAAAGAATCAATCCTTCTATCTGTTGTAGGTTGCTTTCATTTCATTGGGTGTCCTCTTGTTTCTCTATTGTGGAGGGATGTGTAAATAGGAGCATTTGACTGATCTCAGTGTTCTTCATTATTTTATACACTTCTATCATGTCATTTTTTATTAGTCTCATCTCTGCTCTTTTTAATCTCTTCTCATGAAGAGGAGGTTACTCACTTTGTGCAGCAGCTGCGGTTCGTCGACTTGTGTTCCCCTATGGATGCTCCACTTCAGGTGCGCATGCACCTCTCGAACCCTTGATTGGAGATTTACAGTTAGTGTCCATTCAGCCCGTGCATGCACCCTATGCCTCATCATGCCAGATACTGAGTCTATGCAGGGGTATACGGGCAAACCATCCTCAGTGCCTTCTCTACCCTAATGTCCCCTAAGGAGCAGACTGAAGCAGAGGGGAAGGAGGGTGGGTAGTGGAGAACCTATAGGGACACACATCTCAAAGAACCACAGTTACTGCAAAAAGGGAGTAACCATCTTCTTCTTGTAGTGTCCCTATGGGTACTCGGCTCCAGGTGACTTCCAAGCAGTATCCCCAGATGGAGGGGGGAACTTTGGAAGAGAGTCCAAATCGGAAGATAGAATTGCACAACCAAGAGTCTCATCGGACCTGACAACATGGATCAAGGGATAATGTTTCAAAAACATATGTATTAAAGCCCATGTAGCAGCCCTACATATTTCAGATACTGGCACATTCTTCAGTAATACCATAGATGTTGCCTGTGATCTGGTTGAATATGCGAACACCCTTCGGGAGGGAATGAATGCCTGCAGCATAACAACAAGGGATAATACAGCCAGATATCGGTCTCGATAGTCTCCAAGTAAAGATTGAGGAACCCATGGATCTATCTGCAAAGGAAATTAAGAGCCTAGGTGACTTCCTTAACTGCTTGTGTAATGCTGACAGACCCTGGTCATCAGCAGATGGGATCGAACCTGAAAACTCTCAAACTTAGTGTATGAACCTCTACTTCATGAGCTAAAAGCCACGTCTCTTAGCTAAGGCTGGAGCAGACTCATTAATCTCTAAGTAGTCTAGGTGCCACTAGAAGGAGACAGAGCACCACACTCCGCAGGCATGACTTAGTGCTATCTAAGTAGAAGGCCAATGCCCTTCTAACATCCAGGGTATATAAACAGGATTCCTGTACACAACTACAGGGCTTCAGGAAAAAACACTGGTAGATGAATGGATTGATTAAGGTGGAATGCCAATAGAATCTTAGGTAAGAATTTAGGGTGTGGACATAAAGAGACCTTGTCCTGAAAGAACATCATAAAGGAGAGGGATCTGTCATCAAGACTCCAATCCTTCTGATCCTAGATGCTGATGTGATGGCTACAAAAAAAGCCATCTTCATAGATCAATGGCAACCTGTTCTCTGTTGCATTTGTCTCATAAGATAATTGAAGAGCAGGTTGAGGTGCCAGGTCAGGGTAGGGTTTCTAATTTGTGGAAAGCGATTCCCCAAACCCTTAATAAACCTAGACAATACCAGAGGAGCAAATATGGAGTCCTACCAAAGGATGAAAGGCTGATACTGAGCCCAAATGGACCTTAAATTGAACTAATTGATAGCCCCAATTTATTTAGATCCATCAGATAATCCAGGATGACTGAAAGTGGCACCAAATCAGACAGGAGGCAGCCACACCACCACCACCATGAAGAATCTCTTCCATTTCCATGCTGTGGAGAACTTGGGTGTCTAGCTCCGATTTGTAATCCTGTGAGAGGTGTCTGCTGAGGACATCAGTTGTGGTGTGCTAAAAATTTGATCTGATGTGCGGTGCACCAATTCTATAGTTTCATGGCTTCGGTGCTCAGGGAGGTGGACCTCGCTCTTCCCTGCTTGTCAATAGGGAACATGCAGAATGTATTGTCCATCCTGACCCTGATTGATGTGCCTCTAATGAGGGGTAGGAAATGAAGGCAAGCATTCCTAACAGCCCTGAATTCCAACAGATTGGTTGGAGTCTGGTTTACTGAATTGCCCATCTACCCTGAGTCATGAAGGTATTGAGGTTCGACTCCCCATTCCAACAGTGATGCATCTGTTGTTAAAGCCACTTGCGGGGCTGGGCAACAGAAAAATGCCTGCACAGACACAGAGTTGATCCTTTCACCAGCCTAAGGAACTCCTCCATTGTAGGGGAACTGTCATGTGTCTGTCCAAGGCGTGTCTGACTGGAGAATAAGTTGTTCTCAACCAACTCTGGAAGCAGTGGAGACCTAGGTTTGTGTGATCAGTCACAACGATGCAAGCTGCTGTGTGTCCCAGGAGCTGAAGACAGTTCCTTATTGTGATTCAAGGGTTCCCCTTAATTGCCTATACCAGACCTGACAAGGTTACAAATCTGTCTCAGGAAAGTAGACTTTGACTATCAATGAGTCCAGCTATGCCCCTATAGACTATATCTTCTGTACAGGGGTAAATGTGGACTATTTTACATTCAGCTGCTGACCCAACTCCCAGAACAGAGAAAGGGCCACCTGGGTGGAAGACAGGAGTGCTTCTTAGGAACAGCCCTCGAGTAGCCAGTCATTGAGGAAAGACTAGGATTGATTCCTGCCAAAGATAAGCAGCAACTACTTCCAGGACTTTGGAGAATATCTTTGGAGCCAATTAAAGGGTGAAGCATTTGTATTGGAAATTATCCTGGCTTTTAGTGAAGCATGGCTATTTCTTGTGTGATGGGTGTATCCTTATATGGAAATAGGCATCTTGTAGGTCGAAGGCCAAAAAACAATCTCCTTTCTCAAGTGAAGGAATTATAGCTGCCAGAGTCACCATCCTGAGCTTTTGAGACTTTACTTAGTCAGGAGCCTTAGATCTAAGACCAATCTCCACCCTCCATCCTTCGTTGGTACAGGAAATACTTTCAGTAAAATCCTTGCCCTTGCGAGGAGGAGGAGGAACTGGCTCTATTGCTCCTAATCAAAGGAGAGAATTCACTTATTGTCTCAATGAAAGTTCATAAGATGGGTCCCTGAAGAGGGATGGGGAAAGGGGGTAGAAGGGAGGGAGGGAGTGACATAAAAATTTTATGACCTCCATGACCCACTTATCTGTAATGATCCACCTCCAGGCATATTGGAAATAGGCAAGGTGATCTCCAAAGGGAGAAAGGTGAGCTAATTGGCATAGCTGTAAATCCAGCGGTGCAGGAGGATTTGAACCCTTGATCAACCCATCAAAACTGTTGCTTCAAAGATAGCTGTATGATCAGGGAGGGCAGTCAGGTGGCCTTCTTTCTCTGAAATCTATGTCTCAGAAAACTGAGCAGGACATGATCTCTGGGCAGTCTGTGACCTACTAAACCTTTTCTTATTTGTAGGTGTATATATGCCCCGAGATTGTAAAGCAGCCATTTAGTCCTTTAGAGTGTGCAAAGACTCCTACATGGTTTCCAAAACCAGTTTACAACTGTCAAAGCGGAGGTCCTCCATGGTGTTCTATACCTCTCTTGGAAACTGCAAAAGATGGAGCCATGATGCTTTGAACATAACCACTGCCTTGGAGATGGACCTGGCAGCAGTATCCATAGCATCTGAGGATGCCTTAAGAGCAGTTCTGGCCACAAATTTGTCCTCTGAGATGATAGACTGGAACTGATCCCTATTTTCTTGTGAGACAAGGTAGGTGAGGTAATATCTTTTATTGGACCAACTTCTGTTGGAGAGAGAGAGACACTTTTGAGCTACATAGAGCTCTTCTTCAGGTCTGGGAAAGGCAGGGCCGGCTCCAGGCACGAGCCAAGCAAGCTCGTGCTTGCAACGGCAGATTCTATGGGGCAGCATTCCGCCCAATCCTAGGGCAGCACGGCCGCTTTTTTTTGTTTGTTTGCCAATCCGGCCGGCCTGTAGGGGGCGGCGGTGCGGAGGAGGGGAGTGCCCTGCTGAGAGCGGGCTCCGTCTGCCCCAACCAGTGCACCCTGGCTCCGGCCGCCCCGCAGGTTTTTTTTTTTTTTCCTGCTTTGCCGCTCTGGCCGCGCCGCAGGTTTGTTTTTGTTTTTTGTTTTTTTTTGTTTTTTTTTTGCTGCTTGGGGCGGCAAAAAAGCCAGAGCTGGCCCTGGGGAAAGGTGTCAGCTAAATACAAGATCGAACAGATAGTTTAGCATAAGTGATTAGTACACATGCTAAGAGACAATTCAAATTAAGTGGCCCATTAATACCCCTGTAGTCATAGGACAAAAAGGGGGGATAGTAGGTTATAGATTGTTGTAATAAGCCATAAATCCAGTGTCTTTATGAAGACATGATTGTTAGTGTCTAGCACAAGGTACGAATTTAATCTCTGAGGCTCATCTTTTGAAAGTGTTGTGCAAGTTTCCTTTGAGGATGAGAACTGATCATTTGTGAAAAGTATTCACCCTCAGGTAATATGGTGTTTTTGTCTTTTATAATTTTCCTGTGTGAGTTCATTCAAGAGCGTAGTGATTCATTTCACCTACATAGTTATTGGGGCATTTAGTGCACTGGATAAGGTATATCACATTGTGCTACGCATGTATAGGGACCCATGGATCTTGAAAGGTGTGTTGTGCAGGATGTTGATCATTATAGCAGTGGAGATATGTCTACAGGTTTTGCATCTGTTGTTCTGGCAAGTTCTGATGCTGCTTTGAGTTGGTGTGTCCTGGACTGTGGGGAGCTTGCTTCTGAGGATGAGCTTGGAGAGGTTGGAGGGTTGTTTGAAGGACAGAAGAGGGGGTTCAGGAAAGATTTCTTTCAATTCAAGTGGTTGCAGACAGATGGCCGTTCTTCCCTTTCCTGCCTGTTTTGTCAGACAGATGGTCACCTTTTGATTTAAACCAATGTAGTTATAGAGAAAACATCTCAATAACCACCTCAACATACATACAGTAGTCTTAAGTTATTACAGAGCCACTCAGGTCAATCACACAGGGCTTGGGATAACTGGAGATGAATAAATGGTGCATTTTGATTGCTGTGAGGGGGCATAAATGACTATTTATTAGCCAGAGGTTCATTAAATATTGTTTTACTTTAGTCAGTGCTATACTGGTTACACTGACATAAGAGTAAAATACTACAGTGGTGAATCAGACCCAGTCTCTGGGACTCTCTAGTCAGTTAAGCCATAAGATTTTCTAACTGGTTTCAGTTCCCAGACATTCAGGTGAAATAGTTTTGATTTGTTCATACTTTCTGAGCTCTACTTCCAGTTTCAGGGTCAAGAGAAACCAAAAACTCAATATAAATCAGATGAAACCACTATTCGATGGCTTGGAATTAACAGTATGAAAACACAGTTTTGCACAGGTCCCACCCAAAACTGCATGTTGGCCCTTGCCAGCTTGAAATGTGGCTCAAGTTTTCCTTTTTAGAAAGCTTGCCAAGATTCTAGCCTAACCTATAATCTTTGGACTTTTAGTAGGCAAGTTGTTCACAAGTATATCCCATACCTGACTCCGAGCATGCTGTGAATTAACCGTAGTGGTCTTGGAGACTCCATCAGGGCCTTTAAGACCGCTGGGAACAGAAGAGCTTTCTCACTCATCTTCTAGCTTTAGGAAGCAGAGAGGTTTATTTTTATAATCTTTTCCTCTCCTGGTTAATTTTATACTTACTTGACTAATTTTAAGGGAGACTAGCACTACAGCTCAGAATTCATGCTAACAGAGCCAACAACAGTGCCAAAAGGCTTTTCCAAACAGCACAGAAGAAGAGTTGAATTCTGTTAGGGCCTGATGGGCCTACAGCCTTATAAAATATGCAAAAGGGGGGGGGGGGTGAGGACTAAAGAAAGAGCATCTGTGACTCACTTTGATTCCCTTGGTTAGATGGAGTATTTGCATAACATTCTAATGTTTCTTTCCATAGAACAGGTGGAAGTTCAGTTTTTAAACCTGCAGGTTCCCTGGGCAGAACACTCCTGAGGGGTAGAGCCCTTGGGCATGCTTAATAGGGGCAGAGTTAGACAACAGGCTCCTCCTCTGGGTCATGAATTGGGATGGGTTACAAAACCCTCAAGAGGCTGCTTAGGAAGTCATATGCCCATTACTGGCCAAACCATGGGAGATGCTAAGCATTTTCCAATCACAAGACAGCAACATAGAAACATCAACCCCCATTTACTAAAAACAAAGCTATCATTGTGCTCAGTGTTTAAAATAGTATTGTGCAGTTGACTCTACAGCAAAACAAATACAGAAAAAGCCAAAGGGAATGAGCAGTGGTAAAGGCATTCCATTAAGCATGTTCCTGCATTACACATACTGTCTCTAAAGAGCTGCTCATGCCTCATGAAAAACGTCTTCACATGAAGCTATAATTCATTGTGACAACGTAATAATCTCCACAGCAACTAATTGCAATGACACAAAGAGAGCAGTGTGAGCAACTTTAGGAGAGGCGCAAACATCAGCAAACAGAAAAATTTGGGGGCCAACAGCTTCAGGTCCCCCAATTTCTGAAACACTAAGTGCCAAAGTTAGTCTTAGTGCACAGATAGATATCTTTAAGTGCAAGTCTCAAGCCCTTCTTGTTGCAGAGATAGCCTTAAAAATGTAAACCAATCACTAGAGTTAGTCTCGGATTATTCTTAAATATTGCTGCCCTTTTTCAGCCTAAACAGCTAGTCAAATTTTGGGGCCCTAGTATCTTCCAGTTGAAAGTAGAAATTGATGGAGTACACAACCACCCAGGACTATGGGTAGCTGGTCTGTGCCGCTGCCCCGGCTACATTGCTATTGTTACTCGAGCTAGCTTTGGTCTAGCTAGATCAGAGCAAGCTCAGGTATGCCTACATGAGCTACAATCATACTTCCCATGTAGACATAAACCTTAGAGGCTGTGCCTCCAGTTCAGTATTGTGACATACGGATGATGAACTTGTACTGCCATTGTCTATCTTGTACTAGTTCTAGACACAAATAGCAGATTTTGGCACATAGGGCTGTTAATTATAGGAATAAAGTTAAGTCACTTTGAAAAAGAAAAAGCATTACTTAATACTATTCCCTGATCCTATTCTGTATGAATAAATGGTCATTTAAGATTGTGATACAATGCCTAATACATTTTAACATTGAAACCGGAAA
Source organism: Emys orbicularis (assembly GCF_028017835.1). Classification (NCBI taxonomy): domain Eukaryota; kingdom Metazoa; phylum Chordata; order Testudines; family Emydidae; genus Emys; species Emys orbicularis. The sequence goes on along the minus strand of NC_088687.1, from coordinate 44,244,435 downwards.
AAGGAAAATGTTGAATAGGCCTATAATCTGCATTGTGTCTCTCTGGGACTATTACTCTGTGTGCAACCATACTCAGAGCAATAAAAATACAGATAAAAATTAAAAATGAAAGTTCAGACTGGAAAACATTAACCAATATCTCAGAGACTCTTAGATTTCAGATCTCTGTATTTCAATTACTTAGGTACAATACAACATATTTTATATTGAAAAGGATATTCCAGACCTCATATCACAGATAACAGAATTAATTTAAAGGATTAGACTTATGACAAGCAATATAATTAAAACTGCGTGGGGGGGGGGTGTTTTTTGCAATGTCATCTTCCAGTAACTTTCCTGTTTCATCCTATTCCATCTCACCATTAGAGGTTACAGACTGTGCTTTAAAGAATTTCTTGGCACCCTTATTTATCATAAAACAAATATTCTATTCCTTCCAAGATCAAACACAGTTTGGCAGGATACAAAATAGCTACCTCTGCTCCAGTTTGGGCAAACACCACTTGCAAAGTATTTAATTTATGACTCTGCACCTGAGTAGCACAAGATATATCATGAAACATGCAAATCCTACTTAAGTTCACCTTTCAAAAGGTCACTTAAGCCTTTCCTTCATCTAGTAAAAATCTGCCTTTCTAAAATAATGAATTGAAAATACATAGCTTACCAGGTGGAGCACCATCTTTTGTGCTACTAAAGTTATGAGGCCAGGTTCCAGTCTCACTTATTCCAGTTTTACACAGACGTAAACTCGACCAGATAAAATTCAGGCCTGGTGGGAGTGGACCCAAATCCACTGAGGACAATGCATTACATTCACTGTTATTATTAGAGTTGGGATCTCTTCCACCAGTTAAAGTTGAACAAGGTGTACTGGAAGTTTAAGGAATGTAGATTTCTGAAGACTCTTACACTAAGCACAAAGAAAAAATGAAGATGCCTTTAGTAAAAAGCAAAATACATGGGGAATTTTGCCAACTGAAGCCACTACGCCCTGTGCGAAACTGGAGAGCAAAAAATTCCCCTTGCGTGCTTGTGTTTAGAAAAAAGAAACAACATATTTCAAGATAAAGAATTAGCTTTGGAATTGCATATTAATGCAAATTTTCCTGAGGGGCTCAGTCCTTAAATAGACAGATTTTACAATTTGCAGGTGAGGACAGCTAGCCGAGGAGAGGGGGAACACAGTGCCTCTAAGCTATTTTTCTGCTCTGCCCAAAAGCCCCCGATATAACATAGAGCAGCCTCAAGGCTGCTTTCTGCATTGGCTGAGTATCAGGCAGAGCACTATATATTCCACTCTGCCTCTTCCTCCTCCCCAGTCTAATGTGTCCTGTACATGGAAGACAAAGCTGGTGGCTACACCAGCTCTATTCCATCTAAGGACTCCCTTGTGTCAGGAGGAATCCTCACTTAGCCCTTTATGGCTGCACTCCATATGCTTTATGCTGTGCAATGCAAAGCAGCTGGAACAGGGACAGTGGACAATCGTTTCAATCATTTAAGAAAACACTTGTCTTACATAAAATTGTATTGCACTGACACTGAAGGCAGCACAAGCGTTTTCTGAATGTGTGCACAATCCTATCCCACTAAATGGAAGGAGGCCGGATACCCCATTAACACTAAATACTCTGACAGGTTTCAGGGGGTAGCTGTGTTAGTCTGTATCAGTAAAAACAATGAGGAGCCCTTGCGGCCCCTTAGAGACTAACAAATTTATATGGGCATAAGCTTTCATGGGCTAAAACCCACTTCATCAGATGCATGAAGTGGAAAATACAGTAAGCAGGTATAAATATACAGCACATGAAAAGATGGGAGTTGCCTTACCAAGTGGGGGGTCAGTGATAACAAGGCCAATTCAATCAGGGTGGATGTGGCCCATTCCCAACAGTTGACAAGAAGGTGTGAGTATCAACAGAGGGGAAATTATTTTTTGTAGTGACCCAGCCACTCCCAGTCTTTATTCAGGCCTAATTTGATGATGTCAAGTTTGCAAATTAATTCCAGTTCTGCAGTTTCTCATTGAAGTCTGTTTTTGAAGTTTTTTTGTTGAAGAATGGCAACTTTTAAGTCTGTTATTGAGTGTCCAGGGAGATTGAAGTGTTCTCCTACTGGTTTTTGAATGTTACAATTCTTGATGTCTGATTTGTGTCCATTTATTCTTTTGCGTAGAGACTGTCCAGTTTGGCCAATGTACAAGGCAGAGGGGCATTGCTGGCACATGATGGCGTATATCACATTGGTAGATGTGCAGGTGAATGAGCCCCCTGATGGTGTGGCTGATGTGGTTGGGTCCTCTGATGGTGTTCCTTGAATAGATACGCAGAGTTGGCAACGGGGTTTGTTGCAGGGATTGGTTCCTAGGTTCTGTTGTGTGGTGTGTAGTTGATGGTGAGTATTTGATTCAGGTTGGGGGGCTGTCTGTAAGTCTTTAAATACTCTGAAAACACTGTCAAATTCAGCACCCATAATTATCAGCGATTTTTTACCTTAATCTCTCCATGCCTCCATTCCCCCAGCAGTAAAACCGGGATAATAATGCTGCTCCACCTGACAAGATGCTATGGAAATAAAATCATTGATGTTTGTGAAGCACTCAGATACTATAGTGATAGTTGAGCTAGTTGAAAAATTTCCAGTGGAACAGTTTTCAGTCTGAAAATGCTGATTCTACAGAATAGAGAAGTTCCACAGGAATATGTCAATTCCCTGGAAACTTTCAAAAGAAATCAGGCAGGCTAGCTACCTCCATCCATTTCTGCCAGCCATCCCAGGTTCCCATATACCCCTGGGCTGGCTGGCTTTATATTATTATGTCATTTATTTTTATATTTTGTGTATGATATCAATTACAATAGAAAATTATTAATTATCAAATCAAGTACCAAGTATAATATATAATAGTCAAAACTTTTCAATGTAATGTCATGTCATATAAACATAATATGACATGATTAATACAAAAGTTGAAACATTCACTTTAATTTATAATATAATCTAACACTACAATATAAAAGTTGCTAAAGTCAAATGAAGTGTTTTAATAAAATCAGAAGAAAATGTTTCAAATTGTCCAAAATGCAATTTCTGAATTTGTTCCATGGGGAATTTTGATTTTTCATTCCAGTTCAGAACAAAGGGGTTTCTTAATTTGGGAATTTCCCACAGAATGGTAATTCTGGGCTTTGACCAGCTCTAGTGATGAGTGCCTGGAAAAACCAATGAGGAAATTAATAATTTTTTATTCAAAGCAGGGTTTCAAGACTGTGCAGTAAATAAGGCATGGGGACACACACTGAACGACAAGGAGAAAACAAAATAATGAATAGCTTAATGTTCTTTAGACACATTTGTGTGTACATGGCTGGAATATAGGCCTAAAAGGGCAAAAGATAAGACGGTTCAAGGGGCAGAGCAAAGAGACAGTGAACATTACAGTATAACTGGATCTGACTTGATTAAGATCAACATTAGCATATACCTCCCCTGCTTCAATAATTTCTTTAAAAGAAAACATTTGACTACAAAGGCTATGACCTACATTTCTTCAATTCCCCGCTTACCTGTGCATTTGTGGGAGGTTTTGTTGGGAAGGAAGGCAATTATGGGGCACAGATCATTTCATTCTGTCCTATCTGTAGCTTTCAGCATTTCAAGAATTGCAAGATTATAATTCGGATAGGTAGTATTTTCATCTTGCAAATGTAAGTGATTAGAGAGATTAATCAAATAAGAATATTAATTTTTTGTATGCATATGGCTCCATCCATCTGCACATATCAAAGCACTTTTACAAACACTGATTAGTTACATTTCACAATAAGGTGCACGTTATTATCCCCACTCTACAGAGAAGGAAATTGAAACAGAGATGTGAAGTAGAGAAATCCTGAGAGAGTCAGGGATAGAACCCAGGTTTTCTGACTCAAGCCTGATTCTCTACTATCCCGCACTTTATACAACCATTTACACCTGTACCATGTGGGTGTAATGTGCTCCCCTTCTGATTTAGCAGTATCTCACAACCATTCTGCACAGATGTAAATGGATATGGCGGAAGACAGATGAATAAGGTGGAATGCAATGGAGAATCAGACCCTCCGTGTTGTGCTTTAGTCTCATGATCATCCCCTTGTGGATGTGGCTTGGAAGTAATCCCAGCCAATACTCAGGCAATTCACTGCTACTTTTCTATTGTCACTCCTAAAAGTACCTTTCTGAAATAGTGGAATCTCAGGAATCATTATGTGACTACTACAGGGTGACATTTTGTATGACAAACATTTTTTTAAAGTGAAAATCCTTGAGGAAAATTGTGATTTTTTCCCCCTCCTAAATTTTCTGATTATTCAAAGACCCAAATTTTTCAGCTTTCCCACTGGAAAAATAGAAAGAAAAAAAAGTAGTGACGTTTTTAGAAGAAATGTCTAATTTATTTCAATATTCCTCACAGAAAATACATTTTCTAACTAGTTCAATGTATAACCAATGCCGTAAATTAATTACTTCGTTTTCAGGAGCCCTTGTTAACATTACATGTATGACATAGTTTATTCAAAATGCCAAAGTTCACATCCTTGCAGGCCTTTATCTGGCTCTATATTATTCCTTTAAAAAATCTTTGTATTGGTTATTAAATTATGTATGTATTGACCTGTATGATCCTTTTATTCACATTCAGTGTTCTAAATGGCTGCAACCCATCCATTCTAGCTAATATCCTCTCTGTTTCTCTATCTTTATATTTCCAGGCAAACACAATGGTCAGAATAATCAGGTTATTTAGTTTGTCTCAGTCACAAATTGTAATCAGTGGAAGCCAGAGCATTTTGTAACTATGCACCCCAACTGCATAGTTGCACTGCTTTTCAGCTAGCCATTAAAGGACAGACTAAAGAAATGTTTATTATAGCTTTTTTCAATTTTACAATTCTATCAGGTTTAACTGTATTGCATCATAAGACGTTGTTGCAAAGGATGAATATGGCTGTGGAAACGTTGCAATGTCATTAGCAGAAGCACCCCATTACTTCCAGTAGTACTGACATTCCAGATGTTGGCACTGCCCATTGGTTTGTAGGTAGGTCAAATATCCAATTGTACTAAATGTATAGGATATGTAGCACATCTGGTATGCAGGGATTAACCTGTCCTGCTCCATATGGCCATAAATTGCAGGGGACACGCAGCAGCAATCAGGCAATACATTCTAATTAGTTAACGGGGGGGAGGGAAGAGGGAGAGGAAGAGACATGCTGATAAGCTTAGTAGGGAGAAAGCATATGGTTCCCTGGTAAAAGGAGGAAATATAAATAAAAGTGGGGTAGGGACAGAAAAGCTGTGGGCTCAGGGAGAACAGGCATGCATGATCTCTCCTAGATGCATGTATTCCAAGGCCAGAAGGGAACATCATGATGATCTATTCGGACCTTCATATAAAACAGGCCATAGAACATCTCCAAAGTAATTCCTAGAGTATATCTTCTAGAAAAACATCCAGTCTATATTTAAAAATTGTCAGTGATTGAGAATCCACTACAACACTTAATAATTTTTTCCCTGTGGTTAGTTGTTCTCACCATAAAAAATGTATGCCTTCTTTCCAGTCTGAATTGGTCTAGCTTCAGCTTCCAGCCATTGGATTATGTTATACCTTTCGTTGCTAGACTGAAGAGCCCATTGTTAAGTATTTGTTCACCATGTAGATATTTTAAAACACTGAAATCAAGTGACATCATAGCCTTCTCTTTGTTAAGCTAAATAGATTTAGCTCTTTGAGTCTATCACTATAAGGCAGTGGTCTGCAAACTGTGGGGTGTGCCCCCCTAACATTGGCAGGATGCATGGTAGGGCCACAGAAGCTGGGAGGGAGTGCCCCAGCTCTGATCCACCCCCACCCCAGCTCCATTCCCAACCATAGCTCTGGCTCTGCTGCCAGCCCAGCTCCCGTCTCAGCCACAGCTCCATACCATCCCTGCTCTGCCCCCAGCCCAACTCTACCATCATTCCCTCTCTGCCCCCAGGCCAGCTCTGCCTCTAGCCCCAGTTCCTCCCCCGTCCCCAGTTCTGCCCCCAGCTCCATCTTCAACCCAAGCTTCTCTGCTGAGCCAACTGTGCAGTAAGGAGGGGGATAGGAAAAGTTTGGGCATGACTGTTACAAGGCATTTTTTTTTATCTTTTAATCATTCTCGTGGCTCTTCTCTGAATCCTTTCCAATTTATCAACATCCTTCTTGAATTTTGGGCACCAAACTGGACAAGGTAGTCCAACAGTGGTCACATCAGTGCCAAATATAGAGGTAAAAATAACCTCTCTACTCCTACTTAAGATTCCCCTGGTGTTTATTCCTCCAAGGATTGCATTAGCTGTTTGGGCCACACCATCACACTTGGAAGTCATGTTCAGCTGATTATTCATCCTCACCTCCAATCTTTTGCAGAGTCACTGCTTCCAGGAGAGAGTCCCCCATCCTATAAGTATGCTCTATTTTTTGTTGTTCTTAGATGATACATTTACATTTAGAGGTGTTAAAATGCATATTGTTTCCTTGCACCCAATTTACCAAGCAATCCGGATCGCTCTGAATTGGTAACCTGTCCTCTTCGTTACTTACTATTTCCCCCCTCATTTTTGGGTTACCTGCAGACTTTATCAGTGATGATTTTATGTCATCTTCCAGATCACTGATAAAAATATTAACTACCACAGCACCAAGAACCAGTCCCAGTGGGACCCCACTGGAAACACAACCACTTGATGATGATTCCCCATTTACAATTAGATTGAGATCTGTCAGTTGGCACACATTAAATGCATTACAAACTGGCTATGTTAACTTTATATAATTCTAGGTTTTTAATCAAAATGCCCTGGGGCATCAAGTCAAACACCTTACAGAAGTCTAAGTTTATTATGTCAATTCTATTATCTTTATCAACCAAACTTGTAATCACACTTAAAAAAAAAGATATAAAGTTTGATAGGATCTATTTTCTATAAACCCATGTTGATTGCCATTAATTACATTACCCTCCTTTAATTCTTTATTAATAGAGTTCCATATCAGCCACTCCATCATCCTACCCAGGATCAATGTCAGGCTGAGAGGTCTATAATTACCCAGGTCATCCCATTTACACTTTTTTAAAATTAGCACAATGTTAGCTTTCTTCCAGTCATCTAGAACTGCCCCAGTGCTCCAAGACTTTTTTAAAATCAACAGTAACAGTCCAACCATTTTCTCTTCAGCTCTTTTAAAACTCTTGGATGCAAGTTATCCACAGCTGATTTTAAAATGTTTAACTTTAATATCTTCTATTTAACATCCTCCAGCGATACTAGTGCAATGGAAAGAGTGTTATCACTCTTGGCATATGATAGACATGCCAAACCTGCACACACAAAAACAAAAATTGTGCTTGTTTTTGGCTTAAGTGGCTTGTAAGTTGCCTGTTGGCTAGTAACTTGTTGCTTGGTCAGGTTGTAGCTTGTTGCTTCTTTTTTTGATTGGCTCTCAGCAAGCACGGGCAGGGGGGGGCAAGCAGGGGCGGGGTGCAGAGCAGGCCCATCACAATCCCAGACTGCACGCCGGGGGGATCTAGTCACATAGAGTGTTGGGGTTCTTAGGGATTGGCTTATTTTGGACTTGTTTTGAAATGGCATTTGCTTGATTTTTGGCTTATTCTGAAAGTCGGGGTGCTTATTTACCGCATGAAAGTTGCCATATGAGACTATATCATCCATTTTTCCCCAAATATGGAACTGAAATAATTATTGAAGACTTCTGACTGTTCTGCATTATTATTGATAATTCTACCATTTCCATGCAGTAATGGACTAATACCATTGTCAGGATTCTTTTTGTTCCTAATATATTTAAAAAACTCATAATTTTTCTTAACTCTGCAGGCTATAGATTTCTCCTAGTGTCCCCTTTGCTTCCCTTATCAGTTTTCTTCAATTCCTAACTTCTGATTTAGATTCATTACTATCAGGTTTTATTTTTCAGTTTAATTTTTTGTAGCTGTTTTCACTTGTCCTCTAAACTAGGATTTCTTTTCACCACTGTAGCCTTCTTCCTCAGTGGTGGGATTGTGGCTTTTTGGGCATCTAGTAAGGTGTGCTTAAAATGATTCCCAATTATCATTCACATTTTTCTGATTACATTCTTCCTCCCAGCCGATTTGGCTCATAATTGTTTTCAGCTTTGTGGCCCTGTTAAAGCACCACATGTATACATTACTCATCTGGAGTTTACTCTACTTGCACATTATAAATATGATCAAGTCGTGATCATTTCTACATGATCTATCAATAATTTTTAGGTCTGTGATCAGTTCCTCCTTATCTGTTAAGACAAAGTCTAACAAAGAATTCCCCCATGTTGGCTGCAATTCTTTTTAAGTTAGGAAATTGTCATCTATAATGTTTAGAAATTCCAAGAATGTTTTAATACTTGCAGTATGAAACTAATTCTCAGTATCAGAGATGCAGAAAGAACTTTTCCTTATGTGTGTTGGGTTACAACTACAAACAGAAAGCCTTTTTCCTTTATTGTATGTACCAGTTTGGGCCAAGGATTATTGAAAGGGGACTTTAAAAAGCCTCCAAACACCCATGTGCATAGAGCTGCTTGCTCTTGATTTGTTCTATCCAACTCTCATTTTACTCATCACTAGAGAGAAACATCAGAATGATAATCATATTTTGCAACTCAGGACAATGAATCATACTAGTTTCTCTCTTCAGTATTTGCATTTTCCTACAGCCTTGCCCTGCCCAGAAGCTGTTGAGGCTATGAAGAGGCAACCAGCATTCAAACAAAAAAATATTGAAAAGGTCAGAGTTCTACAGCACAATGCTACCATTCACAGAACATATTAGCTACTGAAATTCCATTGCTTCATTCTTATGACAAAGGCTGCAGAGCACAACAGGAAGCAAACCAACATAATTGCATGCTTTCAAGAGCTGAGAGACTGTGATTTGCATTATAAATCACAAGGCAAAAAGTGCTACTCAGTAGTCAAACGCTTTCTAAAACATGTCTTGTTGAGCTTCCACCACTCTGCTCCTAACTCAGATCCGATTAGGCCACTCCTCCCTGCTGTTCTTTATGAGCCAGGTGGGTTCTCACTGTCTCCATTGCTGAATGATCTGCTTCTCTGTTTTCCCTCTATAGAGCAGGCTGAAGTGCCTCCTCACACCAACCAGCATAGACTGTTCGTCAGCATCTGATTTTACCAGTCAAATAGCCCTTGAATAGGAACTTGTGTTCTGCATGCAGAAAATTAAGCCAACCTTTGTACTTAAAATTAAAGCTTTCAGAGTAGGAAATGCTACAAATGATTCCTCTTTTCCATACTGACTTAAGACTGTAAATCTCAATGTCATCACAAGCTCTTATCCTCGGGGCATAAATACCATTTGAATTATAGTCTCTCTTCAACTACTGCTCAGTTTCCCTGCATCTCAACCCTTAATCCCCACAGTGAGAACTAGAAGTCATGAACAGCTCTCTTTTCGTCTGTCCATGCTGTACTCTTTATCTTCCTTTTCAACCTTTCTCCCCTCCATCCCTCTCTAGCTACAGTTAAGACCATGATGGATTGGCAAGGTCCCTCTTCCTCCAATAAGGACAACTGTTAAGCAAAGAAGCTCCTTCCTCCTAGTTAGGCTTGTGATCAAGTCCAAGAAGCTTCCTCTCCCAAGAGAGGGCAGAAGTTGGTATAAAAAGGCCTGCCCACCCCCCACCCCCCACCCCGAACCAGAGCTGCATGGTGGCTCAAGAAGCTCCTTCCCTACCACCATTTTCTGAGTTGGATGCACATACCTGACACCTCTCTGCTGAGTATTTTGTAACAGGGAAGAGATGGCACATGAGTTCCAGGCTGAGAAAAAATGATAGGCAAGTAGTGGTGGAACTCCTTGCTTACCCACCTATATAGTGGAACGCCGCCACCTGCAGCACTACAGCTGCTCCAGTTCATGTGTTCCCGTCCCTGCTTGGTGTCATCCAGGAAGCTCTGGGATTTGTATAAATCCGTACAAATTACTTATTACTTCCGGCTGTGTTCCAAGTTACTTGGAGCTCCTAAATCAAATGACCATGGTTTGACAGTAAGGTACTTTATTAATGCATTCTGCAATTCCTGAATAACCACACAATTCCTGGGTAGCCTCACACAGTGCTCACTAGACTCCAGGGGACAAATTCTCTGGTGGGTGTAAATTGACGCACCTCCGCTGTTGTCAGTTTATACCAACATACAATTTAACTTCTAAATTCCTATGCATTCGCTTGGTTCAGTGTAAAACCTAGAAGGATTCTGTGAGGGAAGTGTTCTCTTCAATTGTTCCAATTCTAGTCAGGAATCTGGAAACAGATTCCTCCTATCCTTACCCCCACCCCAGCTCCCCCTCCTAAAAATAAAATCAGGAACAATTTGTATCTATGAATAAAATAGTGTTAAGGTATTAAATGATATATCTTATATTGGATCCTATAAGTCTATTACTTGGTTCCAATATTAACATAGCGTCTCACACTGTAAACTCCTACCTTGGCAACAGTGTTATCCATGAACCGCATAAATGTCTGTCTTTCACTAGAGTGGTGAAATGGATGCTCACCAGTCTATTCAGAACAGTGATCACAGAATCCAACTGAACCGTGTGTTACCAGACACAAGGATTCAAGTATTTTAAAAACGCTTTTTTTCCCCTTTATTGAAATTAGAGAAAGAAGGAAAATAAAACAAGGTTAAAAGTCCTTGCTGACTGTAGAAGAATTATATTATTATGTTGCTTGATGGATTCTCCTACTTATTACACATCTAGAGAAGAAAAGGATAAAATCCCCTCATCATTCCAAGAGGAAGTCTGTGATCCATTTTCAGTTGTATGAAGCAATACATGTACCATATGACAGGATACAAGTTTCTAACTAACCTATTTCCAGGGAGGCTGCGTTGTCCGGGGAACTAAAGATGGGGTGAACGCCATCATCCATCACTCTGGTGTCATAAAAGAAGCTATAATCCACCTTTTCAACAAAAGATTACTTTCAGTAGTTTCAGGGGTGCTTGTAATGATCTTTCATGTATGTAGCACCTTCCATCCTAAACAGTTCCAAAGTGATTCTCATACAAGGCCCTAATCCTACAACATGGCTCCCCACATGTGGAGTCCACTGAAGTCAGCAGGATTCTCGGCTCCTGACTACCCACACAGGGTGCATTGTAGGTTCAGGGCCAAATCAATATATGCAGTGACAAAATATACACAGTTATCATTTCATTTGTATCAGATGCAGCCATCTGTAGGGTGAAACATTTAACAGTGCACAGCAACACTACATAAGACTTTTGAACAGGAAGTAAAGAATACTATTTTTCTAATTGAAACTTAAGGGGGCATTTAGGAAAGCAGAATCTAATTATCAGAGTGGAATTTCACTGCAATACAGGAATTAAACCTTTCTCCCCACCTGTTTGATGCTTGTCCAGGGCGTAACCAGGGCGGGGCGGGCAGGACAGCCACCCAGGGCGCAAAGCCGCAGGGGCACTAAAATGCCTCGTTACAGCATTGTTCTTGTGTGCATGCACATATTTGCATATCATTCTGTCACCATCTCCCATATTATCTGCATTTTCCACTGCCTTGATTTCACCTGTGCTGATACGTTCATCCATGGCTTCATTTCCTACTGTCTTTATTATTTCAACTCCTCCTACATGGCATTCCAAATCCCAGATCTCTATAGTCTTGCATGTGCAAATGGCTGGACACAAAACCGCAACCATACAACCACCTCATTCTTCAGCAATTCCCCTGGCTCACTTATTCGCTTCACAATTCAGGTCAAAATTGCCTTCTTTGTTTCAAAAACAACTGCATGTATTTGCATCAAATCTATTTCATGGACTTTGTCTCTTTCTCACTTGCTCTGTTCTTTTGGCATCAGCCCAATTGACACAGCCTCTCAACTGTGGTGACAAAAGTTGTCTTCTCTACAATTCCTACCATCTATGTTACCCTTTCCTGCATCTCAGTGATTCTCCATTTATTTTCTATTCTCATCTCTAAGCATCTTTTTTCTTCCTTGCTTCCACTTCGGAGATGTATGATATCTTATTTTTACCCCGCTGTTTTCTGGAATTCATGCCATGTAAAGTTTTTAAGATTATTTAATTCTTACAAAGCATTTGCAAATACAGTTCACATGAAAGACACTATGCAAAATCAAGTTGTATTTTTTTAGCACTAGAGTGTTTGTGAGTCAGTAGATAGGTTTAATATTATTTGCAGCTGTTCTGTCTGCAAGCTGTGGTGGGAGAGGCTGGGGGTAGAAGGATAATGCTGCTTCCTTCAAAAGCCAGATTTCATTTATGGCAGCAGTGGGACTGCTGAAGAACATGAGGCCTAGAGGAGACATAAGTCATTGTATTTCATTTATTTTCCTCTCTACGTCCTATTGATTGATCAACACCAATGAGATGTCACTTATAATCAAAGCTGCTGAGAACTCATTCTGGACTGGGGTTGATATTAAAGTTAGGCTAAAAAAAAAATCCCCAAATCAGGTTGACAAATAATTTGTAAATTCATGTTGATTTCTCTAAATAGTTTTAGGCAAAAAAAGTTTCATTTCAATATTTTCTAAATGAAATATTTTGATTTTTCAACTCAACACAATTTTTCTTTTTGAAATTTACTTCACATTTATAAAAATGAATAATTTTTTTTAAAAAAAACAAAGTGTTTCATTTGATCCAAAAATTTTTTAAAACTTTTCAGTTCACCACACACAAAAAATTGTTTTGGGTTAATCTGAACCTTTTTTATTTTATTTTAAATTTTACTTTTTGGTACCACAAGAGAACAGAAAAAAATTAGTTAATTGCACAGCTCTAGAAAAAATGGGGTCTACTGGAATTGGCAATCCTGTTCCTATCCAAGTGTAAATAAACATATGAAATATGGGACCTGGTTCTGATTTCATTTTCACCATATTCTCACTGGTGTAATTCCACTAGTGTTAAGAGAGTTGTTCCTGATTTATGTACCAGTGTAACTGAAAGCAGAATCAGACTCATGAGTCTGAGTTCAGAGGGGAGTTATTTTGAAAATATATGCAAATACATATTTTTTAACTATTTTTCAGACTGTAGGTCATCAAATGTCTCAGAACAAATACAGATTTTGAATGGTTTGTTAAATTTACAGCTTTCTATTAGTAATCTTCAGTTCTAGCCTGTTCGGTTTTTAATTATAAAAAACAAAATTCAACTTTATCATTTTGTTTCACACTTTTTAGTTAATTTTTAAATAAAAGATAAACAGGATGATGAGAGGATATGGGACATACAAAATAAGGGAATACAGCAGAGCAGAAGCAGTCTTGAGGAGGGGTTACATGTAAGTACCTCTTAAAGTTGAAGGTAAATGTTTGTTTTCTTTGTTTCCTAGAGCAAGTACGCCATAGTAGTTACCAGTCTTTGGTGCCATCCGTACTATATAAAATGTATTTATTTTGCTAGAGTGTACATACCACTGCCCTCTATTGGATGGAATACTGGAACTGCTTACGTGTACATATTACATATCTAGCTGCTTTGGAAAGGGAACATGGGAAGCCTCCCTGAGGTCAGGGTAGGAGTCACAGTGGAGGAAAGCAGGTCTCTGGGCAGGACAGTAGATATGGGTCAAACTTACAATGGTGATTGCCAAAACCATCTCTGCTTTCCTCCTATATGATGAAATCATTCCCTTGGTAATGACAAACACTCTTTCCTCCTCTAGATGCTAAATTCCTCTTGCAATTATTTCTAAGAGGTCTATCTAATCACATCACTCATCACTGTGGTATCCAAGTGACTTACAATAACACAAAGTCAACATCAAAAGAAGTTTAACCCCGATGGTATTTGACTTGCTAGTCCACTTCTACAGTGCATGCGCATTTTGGATTGCTTTGGGTTTTCCCTGGTGCACACACTTTCTTCCGCGATCATCTATTTGTACATTCTTTGAGGCAGAGACTGACTTTTTGTTTTGTTTTTAAAAAGTGCCTGCCACATTTGGTGCACCACAGCAATCTAAATAATTAAAATCCTCCTCGTAGTCCTCCTCCTGAGAAGCATGCATGAGCTGCTAACCTTTCCCCCATGTGGCTTGTGGTGCCTATTGCTCCACACATTTTTGCATAGGACCCTTCAAAGCCTATCGCTGGCACCATTTCTAAAAGTTAGGCTTTTCCTGTTTCTTATTCCTCATCTGAAGTCATAATCCTTAGTTTAGAACATCACTATTGATTGCTGGGGAAATGACTAACAGAAGATTATGACTTCAGGTGAGGAAGCTTTCAGCCAGATGTTCTTTATTTAAGTATGAGTGTGAAGAGAAATCCAACTAATATACATCCAGTGATTTCTCTCTGAACATGACATTTCTCCAATATTTTCCAAGAGATACCAGTTTCTTCAGATTTTGTGCAAACATTAAGCCTGCAGTTCTAACCCAGACAGAACTCCCATTGCGATCAATGGGAGTTTTGCCTGAGCAAGGACAACATGATATGGCTCGTAGTTTTGATCCAGGAATGGCTTACTGCACTGTCAGAAAAATGCAAACAAACCATTTGGTGCCCTTGGAAACAAAAAGCATATGAGTTTACCTTTAATCATTGGAACTACTAATGATTCATATTTTGATGGAGAACCAAAACCCATCACCATTAATGAATATTTCAATATCTGGCTCATACAAAGAGAGCGTGTGGGTTTGACTTGCAGTTTGAAAGTCTCTGCATTTTTTTTTTTTTAGGTTTAAGATTTCTTCAAGATGTATTGCACTCAGAGTTGTCTGAGCCAGATGATCAAAGGAAACTATTTTGGTTCAGATAATTAGAGCCACCATTTTCAAACTTGGGCATTTAAAATGAAGCTCTTAAATCCATATTTAAGCACCAAACTAAAAATGGTCTTTTTTTTAAAAGAGATGCTGAGTACCCTCAACTCTCAAAATCAAAGACAGCAGCAAGTACTTAGGCCTGATTTTCAGAGGTGCTATTTTGAAAATTTTAGCTTAGGTGTACAGCTGTGCTCACAGTGTAGGTTTTACAAATATACAAAATCAGAGGC
This sequence comes from Emys orbicularis, assembly GCF_028017835.1. Classification (NCBI taxonomy): domain Eukaryota; kingdom Metazoa; phylum Chordata; order Testudines; family Emydidae; genus Emys; species Emys orbicularis. The sequence continues at coordinate 44,229,283 of NC_088687.1, read as the reverse complement.
CTTTTGGAAACGTGGCTTGTGTCTAATAGGCATGAGATTTATTTTAAAAATATCTTTTAAACTATATATTTTATTTTATAATATGTTTAAATGGGGGGAAACTTGAGGGTGCCGCATGATATTTTGCTACCAGCATTTCATTATTCAGTACCCGAAGGACATGTTTTGGTTCCCACAAACTGTGTGGCTTATACAGCAATCTAATGTGATGTTTATTCTTTTCCCATTTCATAACTTAATTTTGGACAGCTTTGTAAAACAGATCTCCTGAGTCTTCTTTTCACCCTTAACATTTTTCTAGTTGCAAGCTGAGGGGTTGCTACATAAAATCCCTAATCATTCACAGGCTTTTGTTTGGTTGGTTGGTTTTGCTGGAATTAAAATGCTTTTCATTTCCCTTGGCTTATGTGAATAATGAAATAAGAAAAAAAACAGAACAGATAACTGCACTATGTTAAAGGATAATTCTGCAGCATAAGTATGGTCTAGAAAGGCTGAACACCAGAGCAGGCAGAAATCCTGTTAGCATTCAGCAATTATGTTCACATTTATAAGTGCTGTGACATAGCTTCAAGCCATTTAGAAATGCTCCCATTCCCCAAGGCCTCAGCTATATTTATATGCAGTATCCCATATTATTTTTCATGGTGTTATGGCAACAAGGAGGACAATATTTAGAGAGCTATCATGTTCTGACAGGCCAGACTGTAGATTTTACATCACTGCATCACATTAAAATGGAGCACAGGGCTTGGAGCATGTATGGGTGCAAGACTATGGTGTCTACATAACCAGTATTTAAACAGAGCGGGGGAGGGGGAAGGGGCTCTAAGAGAATTCCATTATACTAGTTCTTTTTTTAGAAGTCTCTGGTTTAAAGGCACAATCATAAAGCAGATTAGGCTGAGATGAATCTTTAAGAAGAATTTAACACTCAAATGGCTAATTTCCTTCTTCCCCCACTCCCCAAGCCCTGCACAGCCACCCAAGGACTTTAGTTTGAAAATGTTTTTTGAACAAAATGAGGCTTACTTAAAGTTCCTCATTGGTTACAGAAGGAGCCCTTTAAAAAAAAGTAATTGAGAGCATCCTGCACATTTTTACACCTAATTTAACCATTATCCACAGTTCAATAGACACAGTAAACTTAGTGCTGGCTCGCTGTGTAGGGTGTCACTATAACACCTATGCCTTGCTTGGAAGGGGATTTGGTTCTAAAATCTTACCTACACTAGCTTCTGGGAATAATTACAGAGCCACCATCTCTTCATTGGTCAAAGTACCTGGTCAGATGCAAAGGCTGCAATAAGCTGCACCTCTTCAAGGACTGCAGTTATTTAACCTCCTCTCACAGAGGGAAAGACGTGAAGAAACTGCCTCACAACAGTGTCTCTGAGGCACAATCCATTCCAGGGCTACTCCTGGGATGGTAAGGTTTATGCACCATCTCCTTCTGTGAAAGGGATAATTTAGCCCAAAAGCCAATATAAGCATTTAGTATCAGAGGGGTAGCCGTGTTAGTCTGAATCTGTAAAAAGCAACAGAGGGTCCTGTGGCACTTTCTGTTAGTCTTAAAGGTGCCACAGGACCCTCTGTTGCTTTTTATAAGCATTTATGCATACTGGTATCTAATACAATGAATATGTAGAGACTGATGGAGTATTCCATGGGAAGACAGTCTCAAATGTTTAATGCCTGTGCATTTCTTCAAAACCCCAAGAATTTTTCCTAGCTAGTCAGAGGCAAGACTTCAGCTGGTGGAGAGAATCTGTTTTTCAATCTTTTTCAAACACATAATTCACATCTTGAAGAACAATGAAGGAAGAGAGTAAGGGGGAGGTGGATAAACCAATGGAAATCAGAATAAGTAGCTCCCATCTGGATCTGAATACATCCAGATCTGCTCTGAGCAGCAATTGCATACTGAACTTGATAATAAATCTAACACAACAGAGTAAAAACTACATGCAGGAACTGAGACTTGTTCCATTAATAAGTGGATTGTAATCACATAACTCTTTTTGAAACCACTAAGCAAATAAACACACACACAATCACTGTTCATGAGAGAGAGTCTGCAAGCCAAAAATGTACATCTTAGGGTCATATTGCTCTGATTTTTTCCCAGACTAGATTGCTTTAAATCACCATCTCTCATTGTCAGAAAGTATTAACTGTTTTAAATATCATTTTTATTTTATCCAGCTTGTGTGAAAGACCCATTGCCCTCTTGTGGCTAGGTTACTTGTGAGCTGTCTTTATTCATGAGAAACCATATCTCGTGGTAGCCTGTAACATGGCCTTTTTTGTATCATTTAAGATTTGCATCAAGAAAGTAAACCCTGGCTTAAGTCCAGGTCCATAACTTACTGTAACATTCCAAAGGTATATCCACTGTCTACTAATTTACTGGCCAGGCCCAAATACAGTGTCTCAATATTTTTGGCATTCCTCTTTTCAAAAAGTCCAAGTGTAACAAGAAAAACACATCTTTATCTGTTGTGCCTATGTTCAGACAACGCAATTATGTTTTCAGTTCAAGTTAAACAAGATTTTTAAATAGCAAACATTTTGATGGTGGCTCACCGAATTATCACAGGGTGAACTTCGTTATTCAAAGAAAATTTGCTGGGCTTCTCTGACATAAGAAAGGCAATTACACTTGGTCATACAAGTACCTGTTAACCCTTTTTAATATGCTCAAGTTGACTTTAGTTTCTGTGGGCCCAATCCTGCATTCCTGATGCACTCAAACTTCCAGTGAAGTCCAGGAATGAGGATCACTCTCTTAGAAAACCAAAGAAAAAAAATATGTAAACGTGCCCCAATAGAACTCACAAACACATGGGCACAGTGGTTTGTAATAATAGATAGCAAGCTAAAATTAAAAGTATGACTTTCATTTTCAAGTTAGCAAAAAAGCAAAACTATTTGGGATTCTGCTGCACTCATTGTCTCTAATCCCAGTGTAGAATTCTGCAAATTGGCACAAGCCAAATGAGTTTTGTCTCTGTTCTGTTCCTGTTCAGAGAATCTAGCCACGACAATGTGATGAAGTACTGAGCTCAGTCTGTACAGAATTCTTTATTTTCTGACAAGTTTCTATGCTATAATCCTGTCAACAGCCACATCCAAAGAAGCAGGAAATGGCATTGTAAGCCATATTTCCATATTGCTTGTAAAGGAAGTAGGCCAATGAAGTCAAGTCAAGGATATTATATAGGTGTAATGTGGACAATTGTCTTTATTATTGCCCAGATAAGTAAAATTTCATAAAATTATATTATATGATACAGAACAGGGTGTTTGTCCAATTTATTACCATGTGTTCACCTGTTACCCAGGTTATTCAGCAGGCCTTATAGAGTTTCTTGATTAACCTTTTTAGAATTCAGCACAGAGCCACTGAGTGATTTTATTTCAACTAGCTGACCTTATTTTTTTTAAAATAATTTATTAAAGCACTTTTGGAATGTCCAGGTTAATCTGTGATGCAAAACTAATATTCAAGTTCCTCTCAATGAAAACTGAAAAATATTTCAGATGGAAAAAGTGCTTGGAGTTCATTATCACTAAGTCTCAAAACAACCCTTGAATTTTTCTTTCATTATACTTGTTCTTAGTGCTACAGCAAGTACTGTAGCTGCACAGCTCCAGCAGGTGGAGAAATGACTGCTCCCAGCCAGGCTGAGCTCAGGAATGTGGAAAGCAAGCCCAAAGCAACAAAATAAAGAAAAATATGGATAGATGAGTAACTGATGAACAGACTAGTCATGCTTGGTTAGCAAAGTACTTTAGATACAGGATGTGCAGCCCTATCGCACTGTTCATCATTACAAACCTCAACATCTGGCTGTCAGAGTAAATACAAATTTGACAGAAGGGGTTTAAAAGAATCATTGGGGAAGCACCACTTTTGTATAGTTACAAGTGCACAGGGCAGTTTGAAGCAGGTGGGTCATTCACTATCACATTGTCATCCTTCCTCTTAACTATCACCTGTCAGCCTTTTGTCCTCCAGTCCCAGACAGGACAAACTGCTTGGCAATGGATCACACTGCTTGCAGCTACTAGAGGAAATGTCCCCACAATATAACTTCTTAAAGGTAAACTGCAGCGATGAGCCCAAATCAAAAACTCTCTCTGAACCCACTAGAGCTACAGAAACCCACAAACAGCAGTTATGAGGAGAACCACGATGAATCCATAACTATGTATTCCTTCCTCCTCCAATATTTGAGGCCTTCAATAACTCAGGCATAGGTTAGGGATTTGTTACAGGAGTGGGTGGGTGAGATTCTGTGGCCTGCGTTGTGCAGGAGGTCAGACTAGATGATCATAATGGTCCCTTCTGACCTTAAAGTCTACGAGTCTATATCTCACCATATAGCCTCAGCGGGTGGATATCTCCTTCCCACAGCTCCAGTCTTCATGGGCAAAAGCTGCTATGCACTGGCAAAGTGAGGTAAGCTCTATGTATGTGCAGAGATAAACCTACATCTTTTCCATCGGTTCAGAGGGGTTGGAACTTCAGGCTAGATGCTAAGCGTATGGTAATAGCTTTAGTGGTTGCTTAGATTCTGTGTGCTCAACTCCTCAACATGAGTAACTTCCACTGAAGTCAATAGGTGATTCTAGCTGCACAGGTGGGGAAATGCATATATCCATCAGTTTGGGGCTAATTTGTCCTTCAAATGGTGGTTGTGTTCTACAACCAGGAAGCAGGAAGAGCTCTTAGCTAGCTGTGCACTACAGAATGCCTTTTGGTCAAGATCGGCTTTTAGGAAGAGTTGATCTAACTTTGCAACAGTGACACACTGTTAACTTGCCAGGAACCTTAGGGTCTAATATGTACATGCAATATTTCAACATACAAAATATAAATGCATGCAACCGTAATGTTTCTTTGTATTGTATCTGCCCTGATAGAAGGATATTAATGACTTATTATACAAGTTCACCAGGAATACAACATAGTTGCCAACTTTCATGCGGTAAATAAGCACCCCGACTTTCACAATAAGCCAAAAATCAAGCTAATGCCATTTCAAAACAAGCCCAAAACAAGACAATTCCTAAGAACCCCAACGCTCTATGTGACTAGATCCCCCCGGCGTGCAGTCTGGGACTGTGGTGGGCCCGCCGTGCACCCCTGACTCTCTCCTTCCCTTGCCCGTGCTTGCCGGGAGTCGATCAAAAAAAAAAAAGAAGCAACAAGCTACAAGCCAAACAAGCTACAAGACAAAAACTAGCCAACAAGTAACTCACAAACCAATTAAGCCAAAAACAAGCCCAATTTCTGTGGGGTTTTTTCACAGGTTTGTCATGTCTGGAATACAACCCTGAAGAGGATCCGCGTTTTCACCAAATGTAGTAACAGAGTTGCAATGGACTCTCCTTTAGGATTTCTTGTACTGCCCTCATACCTTTGAGTTTATTCAAACTTGCTGTACTTCTCATTTTCCCTAGGAGGCTCTCCCACACCCATCTCCTGCCTTTTTTTTTTTTAATTATTATTTATTTAATTTAACCACACTTTGCTATGAAAAGCCCTGTGCATTTCCTTGTCTTTTTTCATCTAGATTAATGTAATGGCCTTCTGACTTCTTCTAGAAACTGTTTACAATCCGTTCAAAGTTACACTTCACATTTCATCTCCTGGTGTTCTTGTTACTACTGCCTACCTGTTACACGGTTACTACATGTTTATAATGATGACCTCTGCAAGAGAAAACCAACATTTTAATGCTAGTATTTTAGATTCTCACAAATTCAAGATCCTTTTACATATGAAAGTTTATTTCTAAGTTTACTCCAATACAGACTCTATAATCAGCTCCTGCTCTATCTTTGATTCTGCTTTCTATTCCATTTGTATAGGGAAAAGCAATTAAAAAAAAACCCAGCACCTTTAGTTATCCACACAAAAGGTAGGTCACATTCCTTTTCGCCCACAACCTATCCCTGTCCTGGAAGAAAGATCACCTCTAAGGTTGAAATACAGTCTATGTGCCCATTCAGCTCTTGGTCTTTTTGCTGAAGTTGTCAAAGGAGCCAAGTGGGGCCAGATTTTCAAGAAAACTCAAAGGCAGATTTGCAAGTGCTCCGCAATCATAATTTGGATTTTTAAAGAGCCCAGCTTCCATTTAGGCCCCAAAGTAGGTTGTCAGATTTACAGAGATTCTATGCACCAAATATGTTGACCTCTTTTGAAAGGCTGGCTTTTAGTATCAGTTTTAACAGTATTTTTTGACATGGAGAGTAGTACTCTAGGATCTGGACCACAAAGCTGCTAAAGGCTATTAGATAATCATGAGTTTCAGCCACTACAATCATGAGCTGCATTTGAATTGATAACCTAGAGGCAAATGGCTTCATATCACATTTCCAATCACATGAGCCATCTAGTCCCCCACTTGGTTCTATCTTGTTGGAACTCCCTACCCTGTGGCATTCATGCAGCTGTTGTGTTCAGTTTTAAAACTAAAAACTGTTTTACTTCTTCTCTAATTACTCTTTACTTTGTTAGCTGGTATGTCTTTCATTTAGTAGACAGACACGTAAAAAGTACTATATACTTTAATTATAATACATTGTAGTCTTTCAAAAAGTAATATCGAGAACTCAGGTTTACAGATAAACTCACAAGTTTCCTTTTCAGCTCAATTAGGAGTGAGCTCAATTCAAAAGACCCCTGAACTTGGTGAAAACTTACATTGGCTTCTGAATTTCACACTGCGTCATGCTATCTCTGCTGATCCATATCAAAATCTCAGAACCAAACACATCAGAGTTTGGGGAATTTTGGGTCCAGATCCAAACTTTGTGGCTTGGGCCACTTGGCCCAGTTTCAAATGGACAACTAGAAGGGACCTCCATGTCACTCCATGAATTCCCATTAGTATTCTTCATTGGAAAAGTGTACAATGTTCATTCAAAAGATCACTAAAGATGCATCATTTGATACGTATTTGGGGTTAAATTACCAAACTACTTGAACAACCATGCTCTAAAATGTTGCACTATAGGATAAGGTAGTGACTTACAGTTTCTTCTCTTAACCCTAAAAATTCCTCTTTTTCTTTCTTTCCTCCTCACGGTCTTACAGATTACTTGAAAAATTTAGTCAGATTGTCACTATCCTGCACACCATAGCCACTCTGAGCTTCACAGAACAACAGTGATAGAACTCGGATTCTGCTGAGTCAGCTGCTCAATAAAGGGCCTGAGACACATATTAGAACAGTTCTGATCTCATGCAGTAGAGGGCAGTGGTATGTATATAGAAATAGCCAATTAAACACATTGGCAGTTGGACAAAGCGTGATGGTTGAGCAAGTAGGTTTCATGGAAGTTCAAATGTCATTGACATTAGAGCAATAAAAACTCCAGGGTCACCTCACATCACTATGATGCACACTGTAGTGAGTTAAAACTTCCTGGTGACAGAAATAGAACCCAGATATTTCTACTTCAAAAGCAGACCTGTCACTTGAGATGGAAAGCGACTGATTTGTGGCAAGCTGCCAAAGGCCTATGACACAAGTTAGCGGTACTGATTCTGCCCAGGTATGGGCAGTGGTACACATACACTAATCAGTTCATCACAAAGGCCAAAATGTTCAAACTTGGGTTTAAAATTAGGCACCTAAGGTGTGTTTTTTTGTTTGTTTGTTTTGTTCTGAAGTATCTAAGTGACTTAGAAGAACAAGTCCCATTGATTTTCAAAGGAACTTGTGGTCCCAAATCACTCAGGTGCTTTTGAAATATCTCATTTTTAAATCCTTCCTAAGGCTGTGTCTACATTAGAGATCTTACAGCAGCATTGATGTAGCTGCGCCGCAGTAAGGTCTCCCGTGTAGCTGCTCTATGCCGACAGGAGAGAGGTCTCCAGTCAGCACAATTAAACCTCACCAACGAGCGGCGGTAGCTATGAACACGGGAGAGCATTTCCCGCCGACATAGCGCTGTCCACATCAGTGCTTCTGTCGGTGTAACTTATGTCGGTCAGGGGGGTGTTTTTTCACACCCCTGAACGACATAAGATTTACCTACAAAAGTGCTAGTGTAGACATAGTCTTAGGCACCTAAATTAGATTGTAAGTTCTTCAGTAAAGTGAGCTGGTTTTCATACATGTGTGTATAGTATGGTTCTAGTGTGGTTCCCTCTAACCTCTTCAGGGCTTCTGGATGCCACTGTAATATAAATAATAAAAATATTAAAAGTGGTCTGATATTCAGGATACTTTCAGCTCTGAAATTCAAATCAAATTTTTTTTAGGTGCCTAATATTATGTACCAAATTTGAAAATGCTGGCCTATACATTTTATACATAATATACATGCATATTATGTCTGTGCATTAAACAACATTATGTATGTGTGTGAATGCTTATTTGATCAAAGAAACCCACTTTTTTAAAAAAGGATTGGAAAGAAAGAGCAATGCAACTATACAGTGAGGATATTAATAAACTGTACTGGTTTCAGTATCTAGAGTATGGTAAGTAGAGCTGTATCAACAGAAACTCTTGGTGGCCAAAGTAATCTGTTAAGAAAAAATATGTAGCGATTGGAGGACATTTTATTTTAGATCACTAAAGTAAGGGACAACTAAAGTGAAAGGAGAAAACTCTAGTAGCCAAAAGGGAGTAACCCATGAGGAGCTGGTGATTTGGAGTGACTCTTCCCCCTCCCCTCGCTCCCACATCATCCTTTGAGGTGCTTTTGAATTGGCAAAGCAAAACCCATTCTACCATGTGTGCCTCACACACACATCATAAGTGCTGCTAGCGTATAGTTTCTCAAACCCTTCAAAATACACACTAAATATGCATTTAAAAATAGAAAATATTTCAAAGAAACAAATATTAAGCCAGAGTAAACACAAAAGAATAAAAAATTCTCCCCCAAAAAACAAAAGCAAAAGCCTATAAACAAAGTTTTAGCTGTTAATTAACAAAAATCCCCCCACATACACTCAGTGAAAAAACTTGGAATTTCAACATTTTATAGTATTTTAGACATTTTAAATTTGTAAATTACAGTAGTGACCACTAAAGAGTGAAGCTAGCCATTTATGAATAGAAAAGGTGGGCTCGGAATAAGATTTAAGCATGTGTGAAGCATGGCACAGGGCTTGCTTGAGAACCTCTCAATATTCCTGCTCAGAGCCTCATAATTTGTGCCCTAGGCTTCAGGACCCAATTCCTGGAGCACATTGCTAAAGTCAACACTTAGGGCTGGTCTACATTACCCGCTGGATCGACGAGCAGTCTAGAAGCGATAAATCGACCGCCGAGCACTCTCCGTTGACTCCGGTACTCCACCAGGGCGAGAGGCGCAGGCAGAGTCGATGGGAGAGCATCAGCCGTCGACTTACAGCAGTGAAGACACCGTGGTAAGTAGCTCTAAGTACGTTGACTTCAGCTACGTTATTCACATAGCTGAAGTTGCATAACTTAGATCGATCCCCCTCACCCCCCTCCAGTGTAGACCAGGCCCCAGTGGGGTGCACTGACACCATGTCTGAGAAATATCGAAGATATTATATCACTTGGGGAGATAGTAGGTGTACGTTACATTTGGACTGCAAGTTCACTCCCAAAGTCCTACCCTTGGGGCTATATTCACATCTCAATGTGCATGTAGATATTTGAGAAAGATGAAAGAATGTGTGGCCTGATGCGGCTCTCCATTGCACCCATGTCTTCTATATAGATGGCAGAATTTATCCCATAACCTCAGTCTAAAATTAGTGACTTGAATCCTCTCAGCCTCATCTGAAAGATTGCATCCTGGAGACCTGGCATGTTTTACTTTGGTTATATTTTGTTTTGGGGTGGGGGAGCGAAAGGAGGTTGTTTGTTTTGGGGAGGAGAAAGAGAAAAGGGCCAGAGTTGAAAGGAGACACTGCATGGTACATCTTTGTTTTTAACCATTCTATTTTTTTAAACAAGTTAGATACAATTAAAATTAAAAGTACTGTGTCCAATATACAGGAGCTTTAAAAATATTTGATGCCAGTTCTCTACCTATCACTTAATTAGTAGTTTCAGTGTCAAATTCCCTTTGACTTCACCTCATGCCTGTAAATCTTCCAGCCATTCATTAACTGCTGGGTAAAGGACTGGCACCTCATATATTGTCACTTAATTATGTTATGCTACATTGGGCTTCCTAGGAGGCACTAATTCAGCACAAAAACAACGATAAAGAAAACCATGCAGACAGGCTGCCTGAGCCAGACACGACGAAGAATGCTGCTGACAGGGGAATAGAAATGACAAACTAAAACAACTTTCTGGACCAAGGGAGAAAATGTAATGAAAGGGAAAAAGAAACCGAGCCAGGACCTTTGAAACATCAGATAAACAGCAGCTGACAGGACATTTTAGATCTGGAAGGGGCGGCGGGGGAGGGTGGCGGAGGATGAGAAGTGGAGATAGAAAATTACCATTGTGAATGAACTAGATGTGCTCGGAGTGAGTCATAGAAAGAGAAGCGGAATATTAACAGCAGCAAAGCAGGACGGTGACAGATCTGTACCTCACTCCTGAGACCAGTCTTCAAAAGTAAAAGCTGGCAGAATGAATGCAGCATGAGAAACAGCCTATTTTGAGTATCCTACTTTTGCAAAGCTGAAGCAAAATGTGATTAGGAAAGTCATTTGGGACCCAAATCCTGTGATGATTTCAATTTGCCTAGAGGGCACTCAGCATCTCCCAGAATTGAGCCCTTCTCTCTCACCCCATTCAAGGGAGAGCGAGACAGAGGCATTTTTGCTTCTCTGTTGCTGTGAAAGTCATTTATCCAGCCCTGCTGCTGCCAGGATGTATAACACACATTTCTCAGGCTCAGCTATTCCTGTTTCAGGCCTAATGCCCATGAATAAAAAAGTAAAGCATAATGTAACAAAGTAACCACATCAGTAAGGGAGATAAAGCAATAAGAACTCTACCACACAGATGTAAAAATCTTCCTCCTTCACTCACTAGGGCAAGCTGTTTTTTCTGGACAATGCATTGTTGTTGATGGAGTACTTCAGCAGCTTAATAGAAATCCAAGGAAAGATTGCTTTGGAGCTTCAATCATTTCAGCTGTTGAAAAGGTTCCAGGCTGGTACTACAGGAGACTAATGATCATGACCTAGGTTTCCCCCCACACCCTCAAACCACACACACTCCATTTGCCTCAGTCCCAGTTACTGAAGTCCACCAGGCTGGAACCCAGTCATTCATGACCACTGTTACCACTCTCACTTGTGTTGAGATGAGTTCCTGTCTGCATCCTGTAAAACTTGCCCATACCAGTATTGCCCTGGCCTCTTCTTTTGTCATTCAGTGTTGCACGCATTCTAAAGCAATATGCATTTCCTCACCTTTTGGGGGCGAAGCCAGACTTTGAGGCACCTGCTCCCCTACTTGGTGTAAACTTTGCTTGTGCCAATCAGAAACGAACACAAACAGGTTTTGGGCCCCGTCCCCATGACACTTCTATGATGTCATAGTTGGTACTTTATGGGCTGCCTGCCATGTGCAGGCAGGGAGAGGAGAAAGAAAAACGAATCCTGTGTATCCTGTGTACACCCATAACTGAGCCTGATCACCTCGAAGCCTCTCTCTCAGCTCACGTGTTTCAAACACAGTTTCTACGTTTGCCGGTCGTTATGCATTGGTTTGTATTTGTAAGTATCAGTTATTACTAAATGCTGCATCTTTATTTATAAATATTGTTAGTAGATATTTTAGTCATTGTGTGTTTTAAGTTTCATTAACTCTATTAGCTAATCAAACGCTGCTCCCTTACCCCTTGTAATTATCCCCAATAAAACTTTAAATTGATTAATTTTAGTTGTGTGTGTGTGTGTGTGTGTCTGCAGTTTGCATCGTGACCCATACTCTCCTTGCATCCCTTACCAATATAGTCTATTGCCACGTGCAGCCTGGTAAATAACAGGCCTGCATTTTCTTTCGCCCCTGCATGCCCATGGCAATCCACATGGCGTCACGAACAGGATGCAAGGGAGTTGGGCCATGCCCGTGGCACGCTGCAGACCGCGCAGATGATGAAACTGAACAGTTCCAACATTTGCAGTTTCACCTTTTTACTAGCCAAAATTCGACTGATCCAAAAATAGAATGGATCTGTTCCCTTGGCTCGGGTAAAACTCTAAAAGGCTATACTGTACCATTAACCCTGGCAGATACGGGATGCCTCCTTCGGTGCCACCCGAGCTTTAGGTGTCAGCCAGCCGATTGTTCCCTACAGCCTCAGTGCACGGAGACTGTGGAGAACCTCGGTGCTGCAGATCCCTCTCAGCTTTGGAGAGAGTGTAGCCGCATTGTTAGAAAATCCAGAGGTACCGTTTCCAAATTGATTTCCCCACCTCGGGTAATACCTGCTGATCCGGCACACAAATTATTATGCCAGATGATAAAAGAATTAGATTTAATTAAGAAAACCAAAAAATTGCGACCCAATGAATATAAATCTGAGGATGTTTCCACCGTCCTGTTTAGCATGATATGCAAGGCCCTTGATCTGTGCTCTGTCCTCCACGGGGGCACATTTGCAGCTAAACAGGCAGCCCCAGGCTCTCCTAAAGATGATAATGAGGAGAAGACAGAAAAGGTAGAGCCCATCACTACCTCCCCCTCCTCAAGTCCCTCTCAGAAAATTTTGCCACCCCCATATGAAGCTCCTAAAACTCCTCTGTATCCAGCTCTGCCAACAGCCCCAGAATTTACTGAATCTGAAACTGTAGCAGAAGCTTTGCCTATTGCGATAACTAAAACTAAAATAGATGCACAAACAGGCAACACCACGCAGGTTACTGAACTGCGAACACGTACTAAGGCCGAACTTAAAGAGTTTTTAAAGGAAACGCAACGAAAAGCCGATGAGACACCAATGGTTTGGGTCGGGCGGCTAGCCTTAGAACACGGAGCAGAATGGGTGGACCGTGAGGAGGCTGGCATCTTAGCCAAAATGGCCAATTGGGCACGAGGCTTCCCGGGTCATGCTTTATTAAATAATCGCATTTGGCCACTTACCACCCCGGCAGCTGCCATTTTAGCAATGCAAGGCAGTTTTAAAGGATTGTATATCCCCCCGGGAGCCTTAGTTACTCCACACGATTTAATATGGGCAATCGCAGGAGCTTCCATAGACCTGTGGGATCCACTACAAAACCCACTTAATTTAACTGTTCAACAGCAATTGGTGGCCACACCCTTTATACATGTTACTGATCCCACCCAAATTCTTGTCTCAGCAGAGGCAGTTGATTTAGCATTAGAAGCTGCCCCTGGAGCTGACACCGGTGCCATGCTGCACTTGCATGCGGCTGTTCGCAGATCCATCTTAACGTTATTTGAAGTAGTTAGTAAAATTAAGTTGTCACTGCCGCCCCCGCCTGTTGTCCTCCCAGTTGATTCGCCACCAAAAGACCCTCCAAAGAGTCAGTTTAATCCCCAAAAATATCCTGAGCGAACTAAAGCTGAACGGGCACGATTTGGCTTCCTTCTTAACAAAGGAATCCCCAAAGAAGCCCTGCATAAAATGTCAGACCAAGAGCAGCAAAATATAGCCGAACAGCTAGGCTGGAAAAATTGGGAGGACTATGTTAGGTTAAAAAACGAATAGGGGCCAGATGCTGCCTGGCCCAAATTAAAGATCCCACCGATGAACGCCCATACGCCACCCTGTTAGTTAACGGTGACACCCCCACCTCCTTTTTATTAAACACTGGAGCTCAAGTTAGCATCATTGAGCCCAACGTTCCCCACTGTCCTACTGGCTCCTTTATGTTTGTTCAAGGCCTCAATGCAGTACAAGAAAAACCCGTGGTTTGGGTTAAAATTGCCCACGAAAAATACGTAAGAAAAATAAAAGCCTTGTTAGGATCAAAAAATCTGCTAGGTGTCTCAGATATTAAAAAATTTAAACTGCATAATCAAATTCTGCAAGCCCTCCCTATAACTGTAGGTGATCATTCCCCCTATACCCCCGAAGTAGTTAACTCCCAGCCATGGAAATTTTCCCCTATCCCCACAAAATCTGAAGGGCTTCCCCTTATTGAAGCTTTGCTCACTCAGCTTCTAGAAGAGAAAAAGATAGAAAGGGTTACTGCATCCACCTTTCTGTCCGCGGGTTGGGGTATTCCCAAGCCCGGCGATCCCTCTAAATATCGTCTTGTCATTGATTATAGACAAGCTAACAGCCGTGTAAAGCCTATCGCATTTTCCAGCTCTGTCACCATTCCAGAAATACAGCGGCAACTAAGCGATGCAAGTAATCAGTGGGCATGTACTCTTGATTTAAAAGATATGTTTTACCAAATCCCACTCCAGGACACACAAGGAATCTTAAATTTTGCTTTTAAGGGCGTCCAATATAAATGGAAAGTCTGCCCACAGGGGTTCTGTAATTCACCTGCACTTGCATCATCCCATCTCAATATCACATTACAAAAGGTAATGTGTCCGTGTTAGCCTATGTAGATGATATTGTCATTTGTGGGCCCAATCCACAAGCAGTTCAAAGTACCACCCAAATGATAATAGATGCATTAGAAGCAGATGGGTGGCAAATTAACAAAACAAAGAGCCACCTGCAGGCCAGCCAGCAATTCTCATTCTTGGGACTCCATTTCACTCCCACCACTCACACACAAGCCCCAGCCAGCGTATTAGACCCTTGGACAGAAGCCCCTCCAAAAAATAAACGAGAGCTTCAGCAGCTACTAGGTCTCCTTAATTATCACCACTAATATATTCCGGCGCAATTAATTTCTAACCTAGAAATCCTACAAAGCTCTCTCTCTTCTAAACGCTCCCGAGAAGTGTGGAATGCATCAGCACAAAAAAGCTTAGAGAAGCTAGCTGGCTGGTTCGCCTCTACCCCCCCCCCCTCGCCTGTTTTAATTCCCAAGAACCCCTCAACATTAATTTGTTTATCACAAAACACCATGTAGGGTTCACTGTATTGCAACATGGTAATGCCATTTACAATTGGGCCCATTGCCTGTCTGGACCCCAGTATAACTATGGTCTGGTGGGAAAAATGCTACTGGCTGCGTCCAGTGCTCGTCACTGGTCCCAAGTCCCTATCCCAGGTACCTTGTCTGGACCACGTGTTCATTTAATCCCGTGGCTTACACGTACCCCTCCACCCGAGTTTCATGGCACTACTCGCACCTGGCAGCTTCTATGTTTCCAGGTTGAGGTAGCTTGGCAGGCATGGACCCTAACTCCCAGCGATAACATCTTAGCCCCCCCATCTCACCAACCGTTATGCATTGAAGCAAAATATGATCCCTGGGTTGTGTCTGACAGGGGCACCTCACCATCCCCTAGGGCGGGAGTTCTTTGTTCCACATGTAATTACTTTAATGTGCAGTTACTACCCCCCTCCTGCTCCGCACAAGAATGCGAAGTGCAGGGCGTTCTTTGAGCTGCCCAGCATGTTGCTAATGCCCACTCTGCCAACAAGCAAGTTGTTTTAGGTATCGATTCTCAATTTTGTTTAGATATTTTAATTGAGCAAGCCTCTCCCTCAGCTTTTGTTAAAATGTGGGACCAAATTTTTGCCCTAATTCGTAAATTCTCTCACCCTTGGTTCGTTACGCACTGTCCCTCTCATCGACCAGACTCTAACCCCCTGCATTCCAGTCTTGATCAAAGAATGAGAGAGGTCTCCCAAGTTCATATGGCAAATCCCGCCCCACAGGCCGACCCGCTGTTGCGCTGGCTCCACGAAGAATGGGGACACTTACCACCCACAAAATTGTACGGCCTGTTATCTGGCTTTTCTAACCAAAAGCCTGACGTTAGCCACAGTCAGTGCGAGCTCATTGTTCAGTCCTGCTTGGAGTGTGTGCAGGTAAAAACTATGAATCGTCCCCAATATGAGCGCTCTGCATACGCTGCAGAACGCTTTGCCCCAGGTAGTACGTGGCAAATTGACTTAATAGGACCCCTGCCAGGTGCTCGTCATTTTCCAAAAGCCTTAGTTACTGTCGATCTGCGGTCTCGGCAAACTTTTTGTGTCCCTCTTACTAAAACCAATGCTGCTTCTGTCGCTGTGGCTCTTAAGCAAACAGCAGCTGCCTGGGGCACTCCCACTGAAGTCCAAGCAGATGGTGGGCCACCCTTTACCAGCAAAAGCATTGAACAGCTCATTTTTGGATGGGGGGCTTCCCTTCACATCCATACTAAATATCATCCTCAAAGCAATGGTGTGGTGGAGCGAAAAATCGCAGTCCTTAAGACTATGCTGCGAACAGCAAACCCCAACCCTGATTTTAAAAACTGGAGCTCATTTTTACCCCAGGTACTTATCGCACTCAACAAAAGTTACTCTCGCTGGCCTCACATTTCACCTACACCTAAGCCGCCTTGGTCCCCCGTGTTTAACACTGGCCAACTGGTTTGGCTTACAGAACCCCAAGCCTCTGGCCATCGAGAACCTATAAAAGCCACCATTCTCCGGGCCGGCAAGTACCCTAACACCTACTTAGTGGCTACAAGTACCCCCGGTGACAAGCTAGTTCATCATAACTGGCTCAGCAAATGTAGTTCTTAATAACAAACTAATGCCCCTGAGCAGGGCTCGTATTATTCTGTTTTACAGGTTATGCTGCTCTCCCTCACAACATCTTTGCCCACGGAGCCCTTAGGAGAAGGTGGACTACAAACCTGGTTCGCCGCCTACTGGGTGCAGGAGGTCAGCGGAAACCAGTCTCTGTCAGCGCTGAGTCCAGAAGATTGTCTTGTTTGCTCCACTCAGTTCTCACCTAAATATCCATTACCCTTTCAATTTGTACCAATAGTTTATAATTTTTCTTCATTTAATATTTCTAGTATGAATTGTTCTTCCCCCTATGTGCAGTGGGCTGCTTCTAGTGTTTGGAATAATTGTTCTTCACAATTTAATTCTTATGTGTTTCCAGGTCTTAATGCTTCAGGTCGAAGTGATCATAGCTTTCCTTTAATTGAGAGTATTAGAGTTCCAGCATCTCATTGTTGGGTTTTTGTTGGTAATAGTTTAACCCCAGCCCCTACTTGGGTTGGTACTTATTCTAATTGTTCTATGTGGAGTTTCTCTTATGCTAATACCTCCCTAACTAAACCCACTCTTAATTTTACCTATCCCCCTCCCATTAATTGTTCTTATCGTCTTAATTATAATATTTTTTTTGGAACCTTCTATACCTCCATAACACATACGTATCTG
Organism: Emys orbicularis; assembly: GCF_028017835.1. Taxonomy (NCBI): domain Eukaryota; kingdom Metazoa; phylum Chordata; order Testudines; family Emydidae; genus Emys; species Emys orbicularis. The sequence goes on along the minus strand of NC_088687.1, from coordinate 44,212,045 downwards.
TTTCATGCCCAGCATATGCATCATGCTGAGGCTGCATGTATCAATCGTGCATCCAGCTTTTATTCTGTAGCCAACAATGGGTGGAGCCATACCACAGTTTCTTCCTTAAGACCCGGTCATTTTTGGATTTGCGGTAATGTTGCATTTGCTGTGCTTCCTCCCAATCCCCGGGGTATATGCACCATTGGCACCCTGTATCTACAGGGCGGAGGTATTTATACCTTGCCATCTAGCCACCGACACCATCATAGTACCCACTCTTTTTGGACTCGTTTGCAAACAGCAGCTTCCTCCCTCGCCTCCTCTATTGTTAGTTTTAACCCTGTTGGTTATATGATGTTACGTGATCAAGTGCTGTTTCAATCCCTTGCTATTGAAATGCTTGCTAATACTACGGGCAAGGGCCTCTCCTTAATTAATCAGCAGTTAAATTCCCTTGTTCAGTATAGTATTCAAAATAGATTAATGATTCAATATTTGTTACAATCTTCCTCATTTTGTACTAAATTTACTGAAGTATATCCCGATTTTGCTGATAAATGCTGCGTTTCTTTGCCTTCTATTTCTCCTAATTTGTCCTCAATTGTTAAAGACCTGCAAACGTTGAGCTCTACTGTCCGAGAGTCACGAGAGTCCTTCCAGTTTTGGTCATGGCTCGATTGGCTTGGCCTTGCGCCCTACAAATCCTATTTCCAATCCCTGTTTGTGTCCCTTCTAGTTGGGCTTGCTCTTCTCTGTCTCGGATGTGCCTTCATTAAAGCCTGCATTCACAAGTTTGTTGCCTCGGCCTACATCGCTTCCACCCCCGAAGCACATCCCCTCGTAGGTGGGGATGAGGAGTCGGACTCGGACGTTTCGGTTTTCGGCCTAACTATTTCGGCCAGGGCACGGGGGCATGTTGAGATGAGTTCCTGTCTGCATCCTGTAAAACTTGCCCATACCGGTATTGCCCTGGCCTCTTCTTTTGTCATTCAGTGTTGCACGCATTCTAAAGCAATATGCATTTCCTCACCTTTTGGGGGCGAAGCCAGACTTTGAGGCACCTGCTCCCCTACTTGGTGTAAACTTTGCTTGTGCCAATCAGAAACGAACACAAACAGGTTTTGGGCCCCGTCCCCATGACACTTCTATGATGTCATAGTTGGTACTTTATGGGCTGCCTGCCATGTGCAGGCAGGGAGAGGAGAAAGAAAAACGAATCCTGTGTATCCTGTGTACACCCATAACTGAGCCTGATCACCTCGAAGCCTCTCTCTCAGCTCACGTGTTTCAAACACAGTTTCTATGTTTGCCGGTCGTTATGCATTGGTTTGTATTTGTAAGTATCAGTTATTACTAAATGCTGCATCTTTGTTTATAAATATTGTTAGTAGATATTTTAGTCATTGTGTGTTTTAAGTTTCATTAACTCTATTAGCTAATCAAACGCTGCTCCCTTACCCCTTGTAATTATCCCCAATAAAACTTTAAATTGATTAATTTTAGTTGTGTGTGTGTGTGTGTGTGTCTGCAGTTTGCATCGTGACCCATACTCTCCTTGCATCCCTTACCAATATAGTCTATTGCCACGTGCAGCCTGGTAAATAACAGGCCTGCATTTTCTTTCGCCCCTGCGTGCCCGTGGCAATCCACAACTTGGTAGCTCTGCATTGAAATTCTCTATCATTCGATTATATCTGGCCAAGGAAACACCTTTTTTTAAAAGGCGAGAATAACTTTTAAACACAGAAATCTTTGAAAAAGGAAATAATTTTAAGTTATATTAAAGAGAGACTTGCTCCTTCTTGAAAGAAATAGTGTATCAAATATTAAAAAGAGACATTACTAAGTAGTTAAGCCCTAAAATTTAGGTTCAGCTAAATTATAGCTAGATATTAATCTATTAAGATTTTTAAGTATACATTCTATATATAAATTAAAATCTTCATATGAACTGAAATGTCATGATTTTTAGCTTTTATGGGTCAACTAATCCCTTCCACTTATGGGTATAAGAAAACCAGACTTGCTGAATGGGGGGGAGGGGAAGCTGCAGTGGGAAGCGGGGAAGTGGTTTCTTTTGCATCGCTCCCTTTCCTAATTCCAACAGATGCCCCTGTGTAAAAGTGTTCTTGCAGGGCTTTAGGACCCATGAATATTGAGGGGTCATGGACATAGCTGCTCATCATCAGATCACCACGGACATGCAGCTGACCTTGGCATCCAGAGACATTCAGAGTTACAGATTCTCACCTGTGCAACTGAGATTCAAAATTGGCAGTCACTGACTAGTCACCATATCTGTTACAGCAGTAATGGATTCACCACGACTTCTAAAGGAGAAGAGCCATTTGGATGCACCCGTATACAACAGAGAAAAAGGGTGAACTGAACCCTATCTCTTCCCTTTTCCTCTATCCACCTTCAACTTCACATTGCTCTCACTCTTAAAATTGACCTGATATGTTCAAGAAAGACTGCCATCCTATACTGGCTCAGAGATCTAGCAGTACCAGAGAATCCCTCTGGTCATCTGTTTGCCTGCATAGTGGTAATAAGGAGAAAAAGTTCTTGAACTATTTTTTATTAGAGCTAGTTGGGAAGTTTTTGTTTCCTATGAAAAACTTTGAGGAAGTAAGGGTTTTCACTGAAATTTTTTAGGTTTTCATTAAACAAAGTTAAATAAACTTGTATATTTTTGGCAACTAAAAAAGAGCAGTTTAAACCTGAAAAAAAAAATCAGGTTTTTGATTAAAACCCAAACATTTGAGGTAAATGGAAATTCTCATGTGTCTCCATTTTGTCAAAAAGTTGGGTTTTTTTGTTTTTTTAAAGTTGACAAAAAATTCAACAGCTCTATTTTTAATGTATCTGTACCTTCTCATATAATCATTCCAAGTTGCTCAACAATAAAGTTTTTTTTAAAAAAAAAAAAGCCAAAATCCCAACCTTTTCAGCACTAATTGCAGAGTCTGAAATCTATTTCTAAAATTTATTCAAAGCCAGTCCAAATGTGTTTAATATTCATTGTAAATGTTGTCAGAGGATAGTGGTGTCAACATTTTGGCTTTGTTTGAACAGCTTTTGTGAAAGTGCAAACACTCAGTGCACAAAATCTAATGGGATTAGCAGCCCACTGAAAAATTAGAGGCAGACGACAAGGCTTCAAAAAAATTACCACAAAGCAAATCCTTTACTATTCAGCACACTAAGATATGAAGAAGCACCTCAGACATAATGGTTTTCTGCCTTCCTCAGTCAATACTTTAATAAATAGCTTTATAAAGCTGCATGCTTGTAGCAGTTTCCAAATACTTGAAAATTTTCACTTTAGTATACAGCAAAGTTCAATTAATTCTATACTTGGTGGTGGAGGAGGGATGGAGAAGATAGTTGGAGATGAAAAGATGTGTTGAGTAAGAGCAGAAATGATTAAAATTTTCTCCTAAATTTGAACTATCCCTGCAACCATCAAAATTTAAAAAAGTTTAATATTTTGTTTGCTTTTTGAAGTGGCTTTTGTTTGAATATTTATTCTATTATTTTACTAGAAATAGAAGTTAGACGTAGAAGTAGAGTAATTGCCAGCTCACTTTTCTGTCTGAAAATCACATTTGCTTTTTCTCCAGTTGTCAGAAACTTCCCTAGTTGTCCACAACTATTAAAAGGTAACATCACTGGCTATGTTTGTTTAGGAGCTACTCATCTTAAAAGTCTAGGATGCAAGTAATCAATCCACATTTTCCTAGCATTTCCTTACCTGCATTATATTAATAACCACTGAAAATCAAAACCAAACTGAAACAAGGAAAAGTGGGGGGGGGAGTAAAAGTTGTACAAACAAGAGGTCTGCTTCACTCCAGCATTCAAACACACTGCTCATTGCTTCACACTTTCCCTTCCTTTTGTATTTAGGGCCTGATCCATCCCCCACTGAAGTCAATGCAAACACTCATTGACTTTAGTGAGAATTGGATGGGGTCTTTAGATAAGAATTTTGGACATGAACTTCAGGTGATTCCATGGACTTCAGTGGAGCTATATCAAAGATGAATTTGGCCTAATGCTTCAGGTTTCAACTCTCCATTCCCCCTGGTTGCCTTCTCTCAAGCTTCTGCCTCCCTTAGCCTGTCCTGTAAAAAAGAAGAAACAGGTGGCAACAGCAGCTACAACCCACATGCTAAAACAGCTGGCCTTGGAAACAGGAGAAGTGTGATTATAGATAATAGACTGATTGGCAAGCTCCTCCCAGGAACAGCAAGGAGGCAGCTAGAGGGGATGTGATCTAACCAGCTCAGACACACTTCAGTGTGCACATCATAACAGACGTGTGTGATCGCATGTACTATTTAGCTGGTGCACCACCAAACTGCAGTAGCCATGCATAGAGCAGCAGTTTATCAGTATACATGTTCAGAAAGCGAACACCTTTCATTGTTGTATTTTCACCCCAGATGTTTCCTCTCCCACTCATCCCAGAGCATGACTGTGCCTTATGAAACCACCTTGGAGTCACAAGCTCTAGGCTGAGAAATTATAATATGTATACATGTAGAAACATTACATGGCAAAGAATGAGCTTTCATCTTAAATGTTTCATTTTAGGATTAAAAGAACAAGACAAGAAAGAACAAAAACAAAGTCTCTATGACAGGGCAGTGTCTGTCTCTCTTCTGCAATGGACTATGAAAATAAATATGGTTGCTGTACACAGAAAGAGTTCTAAGCAAACTAAAGACCCAGTACTCTGAAAAAAAATGTATCACTTTCCTACCCTGTTAACACACACACACTCCTGTAAAATGTCAATGTAGCACTGAAGTTGTAATATATATGTGGGTCAGTATAAATTTAGACTGTTTTGGCATAAGGTGTTTTGCTGGAATGCCTGTAGCTCTATTTTCCTGTGTCCTGTCCCTTTAAGTATTGAAACAATCAGGGGGACAGTTCTGGTGAGGTGCGTGTGGTCACAGAACAGTGTAGAGCTTCTGGAAGGACTATCCAGCAGTGGGGTTTTGCAAGCTGTCCCACCATTGGATTCTGACAAAAAGGTTTTAATAAAATGTTCCAGTTTAAAACAGCTGCCAGTCTGAGAGTATAACCTCTACATTGACATTATGGCCAAAGCGGTTTATCGGGAAAGTCATTTATCACTTGTTCCTCCTCTACTTCCTCATCAGTACTTTGAGATTCACCTTCTAGTGTACCATTTTTACTTATATCATATTCAGGTCAATTAAAAGCATAATCATTTCCTTCTTTGTCATTACATGCTAGCCAACTTCAGTTTCAGGTATTTTCCTCCCTATCTTGAAAACCATATCCTGTGTCTTAAAAGGCCACTCCCACACTATAAGTAGCAAATAGCTGAAGGGAGCATGAACAAACTATGGGCTGCAATTTGTTTGTATAAACTGTTTATAGAGTTACTACAAGAGGTGAATAAGTTTGTAAAAATCAAACTCTGTTCACAAGTGATTTGTGCATGACAGAGGAAAGGGCTACATTTGCTTGAAATTATTCATAGCTAGTAATTCAACCAGTTTTCAAACACAAACACAAACACACATGCAAAATAGGAATGAAAAACATTCATCCTGATTTTCTAGGAGGAAAATGTTTCAGCCTAAAGATCAAGAAAACCTTAAAAACCCCAAAACACTTAGATGTATTCAAATCAAATGTGCCGTGCTTTATCCTCTAACTATGATGTCATATAATAAGTGTAATATCCCTTTCACTAAAGGACTGTGAAGATTCAGCTTACATTAAAAGATATTTATGCAAAAATACATGCATGCAAAAAGCCAGGTAGTCACTTAATATATGTTCCCTATCTCAGAAAGGTCCTATATCATGGAATCCATTGATGCCAAAGATATGTAGTCAGGCATATATATTATGTAAAATGTGATTTAGTCTGAGTTATCCACTTCAGCACCCATGGTCAGAATAGAGATTTATTAGACACTTCAGGAAATGCTGCTGTATGATAGGACTGATTAATGTGCACCAATTGGAGATACATAAGTGTGTGTTACAGCTCAGAAAATGTCATGCCTTAGTCTGCTGCAGACTGGGTTCTTGTAAATCTAAAAAAGGATTTCCAGATATTTGACACAAATCTCATAATCAAGCAACTTGCAGTCATAAATAGGCCTTTGATATAAATGATATTTCAGGAGGTACACTGCATACTTTGTTATAACAAGCAATTTACACACTCCAAAAGACTATTATACAGAGGATAAGGGTGATAATTAAGTATAGAAGGCTATTAAACCCTGTCCTTAATGTAGTCTAAAGAGCAGTGCACTTTAAGTGAAATGTAAACCAAGTGTATAATGGGGCTCATTGTAGTTAAGTGCCAATATATGAGCAGTTTGAATTCAGTGATATAATTTTACAGTAGCAAACTGTTATGAGAGAAGATGTATTTGAAACCTGAGGGATCCAAAGAACAAAATGTATTTAGTTTAAAAACAGATATTAATTAAAACAAATTCTCTCCACAATCATGAGGCACATTTATACCCTCTCACTTAAATGCACATGATATTTTGCTGTATAGACAGACAATGGAGAGTGTGTGCGCGCTCCATGATTTAGTAATAAACATACCTATTGAATTCTTGAGTCTATTGTTCTAGAGTCTTTCAGTTATTTTCAATGGATAAAATAATCATGAGGGACATCCCTATTCATTCACTGCTGAGGCTTTTGTTTGGCAAATACTTTACTTGACGCACAGCAGTGGGGCTTAATACAAAAGTAATGCCACATAACAAGAGTGCAAACATCACTAAATTCAAGAGAGGAATGAAGATCGGGGCCAAATGCTGAGCCAATTTAAACATCATGACCTAGATACTGCAGTCCCCCATTCCTGCACCAAATGCAAATGGAGGGGAACTGGCTTTAAATCACCTTTGTGCCTCTTCAAACTGGGCCATTCCGGGGACCTATCCAGCCCCATATACAATGCAGAGCAGCTCTAGGCACCAACCTAGGCACCATTCTGGGCAGCCTTCTATGGACCATTATGCCAGCAGAGTATGGCTGGAGCACAGTGCATTCTGGCAACTACCTCTTTTTCCCTTCCCAGTCCCAACCTGCCACCTACATTATAGGTCAGGGAAGTACATAAGAACATAAGAATGGTCATACTGGGTCAGACCAAAGGTCCATCCAGCCCAGTAACCTGTCTGCCGACAGTGGCCAATGCCAGGTGCCCCAGAGGGAGTGAACCTAACAGGTAGTGATCAAGTGATCTCTGTCCTGCCATCCATCTCCACCCTCTGACAAAGATTCATAGATTCATAGATTCTAGGACTGGAAGGGACCTCGAGAGGTCATCGAGTCCAGTCCCCTGCCCGCATGGCAGGACCAAATACTGTCTAGACCATCCCTGATAGACATTTATCTAACCTACTCTTAAATATCTCCAGAGATGGAGATTCCACAACCTCCCTAGGCAATTTATTCCAGTGTTTAACCACCCTGACAGTTAGGAACTTTTTCCTAATGTCCAACCTAGACCTCCCTTGCTGCAGTTTAAGCCCATTGCTTCTTGTTCTATCCTTAGAGGCTAAGGTGAACAAGTTTTCTCCCTCCTCCTTATGACACCCTTTTAGATACCTGAAAACTGCTATCATGTCCCCTCTCAGTCTTCTCTTTTCCAAACTAAACAAACCCAATTCTTTCAGTCTTCCTTCATAGGTCATGTTCTCAAGACCTTTAATCATTCTTGTTGCTCTTCTCTGGACCCTTTCCAATTTCTCCACATCTTTCTTGAAATGCGGTGCCCAAAACTGGACACAATACTCCAGCTGAGGCCTAACCAGAGCAGAGTAGAGCGGAAGAATGACTTCTCGTGTCTTGCTCACAACACACCTGTTAATACATCCCAGAATCATGTTTGCTTTTTTTGCAACAGCATCACACTGTTGACTCATATTTAGCTTGTGGTCCACTATAACCCCTAGATCCCTTTCTGCCGTACTCCTTCCTAGACAGTCTCTTCCCATTCTGTATGTGTGAAACTGATTTTTTCTTCCTAAGTGGAGCACTTTGCATTTGTCTTTGTTAAACTTCATCCTGTTTAACTCAGACCATTTCTCCAATTTGTCCAAATCATTTTGAATTATGACCCTGTCCTCCAAAGCAGTTGCAATCCCTCCCAGTTTGGTATCATCCGCAAACTTAATAAGCGTACTTTCTATGCCAAAGAGAGGCTAGGGACACCATTCCTTACCCATCCTGGCTAATAGCAATTAATGGACTTAACCACCATGAATTTATCTAGGTCTCTTTTAAACCCTGTTTATTCCTAGCCTTCACAACCTCCTCAGGCAAGGAGTTCCACAGGGTGACTGTGCACTGTGTGAAGAAGAGCTTCCTTTTATTTGTTTTAAACCTGCTGCCCATTAATTTAATTTGGTGGCCCCTAGTTCTTATATTATGGGAACAAGTAAATAACTTTTCCTTATTCACTTTCTCCATACCACTCATGATTTTATATACATATTTTCATATCCCCCCTTAGTCTCCTCTTTTCCAAGCTGAAAAGTCCTAGCCTCTTTAATCTCTCCTCATATGGGACCCATTCCAAACCCCTAATCATTTTAGTTCCCCTTCTCTGAACCTTTTCTAATGCCAGAATATCTTTTTTGAGATGAGACCACCACATCTGCATCAGTATTCAAGATGTGGGCATACCATGGATTTATATAAGGGCAATAAGATATTCTCTGTCTTATTCTCTATCCCTTTTTTTAATGATTCCTAACATCCTGTTTGCTTTTTGGACTGCCGCTGCACACTGTGTGGACGTCTTCAGAGAACTATCCACGATGACTCCAAGAGCTGTTTCCTGATTAGTTGTAGCTAAATTAGCCCCCATCATATTGTATGTATAGTTGGAGTTATTTTTTCCAATGTGCATTACTTTACATTTATCCACATTAAATTTCATTTGCCATTTTGTTGCCCAATCACTTAGTTTTGTGAGATCTTTTTGAAGTTCTTCACAGTCTGCTTTGGTCTTAACTAGCTTGAGCAGTTTAGTATTGTCTGCAAACTTTGCCACCTCACTGTTTACCCCTTTCTCCAGATCATTTATGAATAAGTTGAATAGGATTGGTCCTAGGACTGACCCTTGGGGAACACCACTAGTTACCCCTCTCCATTCTGAAAATTTACCATTTATTCCTACCGTTTGTTCCCTGTCTTTTAACCAGTTCTCAAGTTATGAAAGGATCTTCCCTCTTATCCCATGACAACTTAATTTACGTAAGAGCCTTTGGTGAGGGACCTTGTCAAAGGCTTTCTGGAAATCTAAGTACACTATGTCCACTGGATCCCTCTTGTCCACATGTTTGTTGACCCCTTCAAAGAACTCTAATAAATTAGTAAGACATGATTTCCCTTTACAGAAACCATGTTGACTTTTGCCCAACAATTTATGTTCTTCTATGTGTCTGACAATTTTATTCTTTATTATTGTTTCAACTAATTTGCCCGGTACTGACGTTAGACTTACCGGTCTGTAATTGCCGGGATCACCTCTAGAGCCCTTTTTAAATATTGGCATTACATTAGCTATCTTTCAGTCATTGGGTACAGAAGCTGATTTAAAGGACAGGTTACAAACCATAGTTAATAGTTCTGCAATTGCACATTTGGGTTCTTTCAGAACTCTTGGGTGAATGCCATCTGGTCCCGGTGACTTGTTACTATTAAGTTTATCAATTAATTCCAAAACTTCCTCTAATGACACTTCAATCTGTGACAATTCCTCAGATTTGTCAACTACAAAGGACGGCTCAGATTTGGGAATCTCCCTAACATCCTCAGCCGTGAAGACTGAAGCAAAGAATTAATTTAGTTTCTCTGCAATGACTTTATCGTCTTTAAGTGCTCCTTTTTCATCTCAATCGTCCAGGGGCCCCACTGGTTGGTTAGCAGGCTTCCTGCTTCTGATGTACCTAAAAAACATTTTGTTATTACCTTTGGAGTTTTTGGCTAGCTGTTCTTCAAACTCCTTTTTGGTTTTTCTTATTACATTTTTACACTTAATTTGGCAGTGTTAAGTAAAACCAGCATAGACCTGTAGGCCAGTTGGAGAACCCCTCTCTTCCCAAGGTATTCTGGAAGGGCTATTTGAATGCTCTGGTGGCATGAAGGGGGTTTATTTCTTAAAACGTATACAAACCAAACATATATAATGAGACTGCATCATGGGGCATAATCTGGGTCTGTATTGCCCAGGATTTGAATTTGTGAGAGCAAGTGGATGTGGTCACAATTCCTTCCTCAGGCTGCTCTTGGGGTCACACAGCCAGGTGCTTCCCCTCGCTTTGGGCTCCAGGTAAAGTCACAATCTAGCTTAGACTGCAAATTTTTCAGGTCAGGGACTATCTCCAATTATATATTTGCACAATGAGGCCCAGATCAGACTGAGGCCTCTAGGGATTCCTGTAAAAATTACACACAAAACATACATTAAAAGAATAAGGTAGAAATGTCAAGCATTCAAAAATTAGGTAATGCCAGAATTAATATTGCCTGTGCAACCATAATTTGCCCCCTTTGCGTGTGCACATTATGATTAGAACTGTGCTAGGAAAGGTAATCCCGTTTTGCCAAGGATGTCAATGTTTTGAAATTCCACTTCAGAATAAAATCCAATATTTTCTATCAAAGAGAATGGCACCATAAACCCTGGAAGACCTGGAGTCCCCGACTCTGAAGCAGTCCACCTGACAAGCTGTCAAGAAGCCAGGTAGCTGAACTGACAGAAAACCAAGCAGGTTTCCGACAGAAACTTGCCTGGCAGGCAGAGTTCTGTCAGACCTTCATCAAAATCAAACTGCCTCCATGGAACATTTCAGTTTCGATGAATCAGTAAATTCTGATGAAAAAACATTTTGTCAGAGTTTTTCCAACCATCTCTATTTCTGTTACTATCTTTAATGACATGATCACATTTTTTCCACAGTACTCTTCATTCATTCAGTGCACAGACTGGATGGTACTCACTTAATGAGCAACTATTCAATATTTTGTTTTATCATCATTGTCCAATGGCTTATTTACTGTATACTATCCAAACTCTGCTCTTAAAATAGAATTATTCATTTCCTTATGGGCTTTCCTATGGCACTCATCACCATAGCATTGAGTGTTTCACACATATTTATCTTCATAACATCCCTATAAGATGATGAGGTATTACTTTCATTTTATAGATGGGGAACAGAGGCACAGAGAGATTAAGGGCAAAAGTATACACTAATTTTGGATGCCCTGTTTGAGATGCTTAGGACCTGATTTTTTAGAGTATTTAGCATTATATAGCACCTTATATGTTCAAATCACAGCTCTCATTGACTTCAGTTATTGCCATGAGTGCTCAGGACTTCTGCAAATCAGACCTAAGGGTCTCAAATCAGGCACCCTGAAATGAGGAACATACAAAGAGTGACCACCTGTGAAAAGTTTGGTTTAAGTGGCTTGAATATCACCACATAGAAACTGTGGCAGCATTCGAGTGCATTAACCATGAAGCCATCCTTTATCTGCCTGCAATCCCTTGTTTCATTCACTGCACAGTTCCCAATTTCTATTTTAAAAAATGAAGTAGGGGTCCTACAAGATCAGCCTCCTTTACTACATAACCTTGATTCATCACTGGTACAGAGATGATTCTGGCATTTCCTAATTCTGGTGTTTGCTACCTTTTGAGTGCTTGACTTTGCAACCGTAATAATGTTCTTTTAACAGTTTTTTGTGTGTAATTCCCTAGTTTAAAAAAAATGAAAAAAAATGAAATTCCATCATGTGGCATCATCTTGACACCCACATGGGTCATTAGTGGGGTTGTAAGCTGTAGATCCATCACATACACCTCTGTTCTTTGAGGTAGCAGAATAAGTGATAGCAGTAGGTTGTAATCCTCTATGTAGGCCAGCACTACATAGAGGATGGACGAGAAGCTGGATATGAGTCAACAGTGTGCTCTTGTTGCCAAGAAGGCTAACGGCATTTTGGGCTGTATAAGTAGGGGCATTGCCAGCAGATCGAGGGACGTGATCGTTCCCCTTTATTCAACATTGGTGAGGCCTCATCTGGAGTACTGTGTCCAGTTTTGGGCCCCACACTACAAGAAGGATGTGGAAAAATTGGAAAGAGTCCAGCGGAGGGCAACAAAAATGATTAGGGGTCTGGAGCGCATGACTTATGAGGAGAGGCTGAGGGAACTGGGATTGTTTAGTCTCCAGAAGAGAAGAATGAGGGGGGATTTGATAGCAGCCTTCAACTACCTGAAGGGGGGTTCCAAAGAGGATGGAACTCGGCTGTTCTCAATGGTGGCAGATGACAGAACAAGGAGCAATGGTCTCAAGTTGCAGTGGGGGAGGTCTAGGTTGGATATTAGGAAACACTATTTCACTAGGAGGGTGGTGAAGCACTGGAATGCGTTACCTAGGGAGGTGGTGGAGTCTCCTTCCTTGGAGGTTTTTAAGGCCCGGCTTGAAAAAGCCCTGGCTGGGATGATTTAGTTGGGAATTGGTCCTGCTTTGAGCAGGGGGTTGGACTAGATGACCTCCTGAGGTCCCTTCCAACCCTGATATTCTATGATTCTATGATGAGACACTTAACGAATATCTGTGAAACCCTCTAGCAGACAGCAGAGGAAAGGTGAGACTCAGGAATGTTGGGTTCCATTCTGGCTCTGGAGGGAAGCATGTTTCGGTGGGCACACACTCTTTTGCCCATACCCGCCCTCCACAAGCTTGACCCCTTCTGCTCTATCCCTTCCAACCTGTCCCAGTCCCGTCTCTTCCGCACCAGTCTCCTCTTCTTGCCCAGCAAGTACTAGTCTCACCCCTCCAGACACACCAATCACACCAACTACTTCCATTCCCAATTATGTTATGCCACCATTCCCCAGTATCCACCCCCTCAACTCCTGGCCCAGGCAGTCCAGTTATCCTCCTTCCCACCATCCCTCCTCCCATTTCCTCTCAAAACTAACTCCACCCCACTGGTTCCCAATCTGTGTCCTTCCCCAGCCAGTCCTTCTCACTGACTCCTCATCTAATTTCAGTCTCTGCTTCACTCACTGATTCCCAGGTCCCCCTCCCAATCATGGTCTCCTTATGCGCCAGTCTCTCCCTCAAAAATCCCAGTTTCCTTTCTCCTCAGCATCAGACTCCAGTTCAAGTCTCTCACCGGGCTCCTTGTTCAAGCCTGTTCTTCCCACCTTCCCCCACTCCTAGTCCAGCTCTTTCCCCTTCAGGATTCAAGTCAGGCAGCTTCCTCCTTCATGCTGGCTGGGTCTCCTCAGGGGGATCACTGAGAACATAGAAGAGAGTGAGACTCATTGCTCTTAGTTCTCCTCCCCAGCCCCAACCAGAGTAGCCATTACAGGGAAAGTTCTTATGAGTCCCACAGCCCTGGGCTGGAGGAAGTATTCTCTGCTGCTCTGGGGGTATGGAGCACACCCAGTCTGGTCAGCACTAGGAGCTGTGAGGGACTCAAGCATGCTCAGTGAGGATGGAATCCTTGGAGATTTTAGCTGTTAACATTGAAGGAGTCTCTGAGCAAGTGCAAACTCAGACTTCTCAAAAAAATAATAATTATAACTTGGCCAAGTTTGGGGAGGGGCAAGTGTGTTGCATAAACAGCCAGAGGTACAGCCATGACACACAGGCCACCTACACATGCTAAATTTCATGTCCCTGCTCCACAGTATGGGAGACAGGGTGAGAACTTTTTGGGGAAAAAAGGTCCCTGGAATATTTTTAACATTGTTAAACAACATAACTTTTTCTTACCCTTGCTCTGAGCTGTTCTGGCTGAAATTTTCCAAAGAAAGTTCAGCCTGAGACAGATGCCTGATATAGAAAATTTCAGCCCAAATGGTTAAAATTTGGCCAAGTTATAAGCAGCTGAAAACAAGGTCTATAATGGGAAGCATCAGGCAACTTTAATAATAAATGATGCTTTCCTGCCTGCCCTATAACAACTACTTTGACGAGTACTTTTGCTGAAGTTCAAACTACTTGTGAGAGTTAGGATTATGCTTCCCATGTGCTCCCAGAGGCAACATGTCTGCCTGAGGTACCCTAGCAGGACGACATCTTTTGTGCCATCACCTACCACAAGTTGAGCATTAACGTCACCATTGAGACCAACAGCTGGAAAAGGAAGTCAGGAAGAAAATCTTATTTTTTTAAACCACTGAAGATTGTCTTGGATTGGTTTGCCTGAGGAACATGCCATACAGCAAACAAACAGCAGATATGATGGGCTTGCATGGATCTGAAATCATATTGCCAATAGAACTGCATGAAATGTTTACATCAAAAGCCAAAAACAAACAATTTCTCTGGTTTAAAGATTTGTTCCATGTTCAAATATCAAATGCAAACCTGTCATGTAAATCTGGTTCCAGTTTTGAATGAAATAGGGCTGGTTTGTGGGATTATATTGAAAATGTGCAAAAAGTGTGGTTTTGATGTGAACCCAGAGTGTTTACACAAACCCTTGAGAAGCAAAACCACTTAATTTTGCACAGATCTGACTGTAGTTTCTACTATTCGTATGACTGCACAGACCAGAGAGAAACCTGTAGATGTACTGCGCCCAGAATGCAGCTTTCACAAAGATCACTTTTTATGGTGTTTATTAAAATGTAAGGAAGATTTTTCTTCTCTTGTCCTCAGAAGCTTCTGTTTTCAGCATTTTTTTCCAAGAGCAATACAGGTACTGCCGGTGATTAAACTTTCAAGGGAGCATTTTTAAATTGGGTAGACAGTAGAAGGCTTGAAGAGGAAGATGTAGATATATTTAAAATAGAGGTTTTGAGAAGGACACGCAGTTCTGTTTTATTATATGTGCATGCACATGTGTTTTAATTTAAAGGAAGTCTCATCTGAAAGACAAAACTACTAGTGGTGTGAATAATATGGCTCAACTTCCTCTAGTTTGGCAGGGAGTTAAGAGGGCTGCGGAAGCCAGCCACTGTAGTTTGACTCCCTCACTGATAATCCACCTCCCTCCACCCCCTGAAAACTCAGCTCTCTAAAAAAAAGAAGAAAGAAAAGGACCATGCCAACAGTAGCTGGGAGCCCTGGAATGATGCCATTAAATACCCTGCTATTTATTGCCCATTTTACCCCATAGGAAGCTTGGGGAAGTATTTGCCAGAAAAAAAGAAAAACCCTCCATGCTTCCTGGTTAGTTTAACATTTGACAGGACAAAAATCAGATAATTCCAGCTGTACATATTGCACTTTCCTGCCCTCAGTTGTTTTCATCCAGAAGCTCCTTCTAAAAGCAAACAGGAGATTTTTATACACAGAGGCTTTCAAAGCAAATACAAGAAGCATCCCTGCCACTGTTTCTCTCTCACACACACACACACACACACACACACCATTCGAACTGCTACTTCATTTTCTCCTGCTAATTTGGCCAAAACTTCTTTACAATCTGAAAATGCTGTTCTCTTGAAACAGAAATCTTTCGCAAAAATTTATCAGTCTTGACAAAATTGTTTCTTAGGTTTGGGATGGAGCTTCTGCAAAGACACCCCCACCTCAGAGTAGACCAATAGCCTTATCTCCCACTTCCCTGGTGGCTGCACTGACCACCAGGCTATTGGTCTATTCTGGGGTGCGTCCATTTTCATTTTTTCCATGAGATGTTTTGAAAGGGCTCACCTCCATTCTGCATTAGAACCAAATATCTCAAAACCTCAACATTTCTTGTGAAACAGAATTGTCATTTTCTAGTAATAACTACATAATGCAGGATTTCTATGAGATTCAAGGGACCCTTTCTCTCTTCGCTGTTCTTTTTGTTCAAGGAATGACAGAGCCTAGGACATTCTTACCTTGCTCCATCATAGTCTGACTTTGGGAGAAGTGGAACAAAACCAAACAAACAGTCAGACGAATTCATCACGCAGGTCCAGCCTCTGGAATAACAAAAGGTTCCATAAGGGAAATTATGAGCATTTCAAAATGAACTCTAGTGAAGTAGTCAGTTATCCTGAAACAACTAAAAAAACACTATCCTTAAATGTGCAGACAGTACAACAACAACAAACACTACACCAAGAGTCCAGAGATCCAAGGGAATTCTACCACATGTAACTTTAATAACTGTAAATAATGCAGCTAGATATTGTAGTATTGCAAAAGGGCTTAGTCCAGTTGGCAAAAGGACAAAGATTCAATGGGCTGTGACCTGAGAACTTCAACAGCAATGAGGACCTGGACTCACATACAAATATAATATACAAGTTATCTAAACATCAGACATCAGAACAGTGTCAAGAAGCATCATACATGTACTTATGCAATGATGTGGCTTCATGACAGTATCATTATGGAATGAGTGTGCTTTGTCTTCGTATGCATGGAGCTAGGTTCACTGCACCTGAGGGGAATGAGGGCAAAGGTGGCATTACATCCGCCTTCAAGCCCCCTCTCTTGCAATTCTAGAGCAACTAGGAGATAACTCAGACACTGGCGCAAGTTAGAGCAGCCATGTGGCTGCTCTAACTTTCTCTAGCTTTTAACTGGCCCCCATAGGAGCCATTAATAAAGTGATGATTTCACTGTCTTGATTCCAGATACACCCCTTCATAGGGATTTAGACCATCTGAGAATTCCCCTGTGCAAGGTGACTCTGTAGCTGGCCTCCTCGGGAAGCTTTAAGTTCCCTTCACATTACTATAGTGGAACAAAGGAGACTTGGTGTAAGATAGGATTTGGGCCATTGTGTTGAAACACATAATCGTGCTAACTCAGGCCACAGCACTTGGTTGCACGCTTGCTGACTACAGCCCAGAAGAATTGTCTAAAGTTCTATTTCTTCCCCCACCACTCCTTTGGGGACTATAAATTTTTACATCCTTGGGTCTCTCATAACCTCCTGGTCAAAAATGAAGCATGTGAATCAGGCTCCTGGTAGTTTGCAGGATAGTAGTGAGGCACGTAAGCAGAAGCTGCGTAAGTCTCATGTTTGTATGTATCAAGTTCCACCAAGCTTATTTCAGTCAGATCGTCTCTCAAAACAGTGTCCCACAGAGCTCACAAGGTTCGGAGAGTTTTTGTACCTAATGAATAGCCACAGCAATAGTATTCACTCTCTTTGATCCTAACTATTACAAAAACAGACATCACAGCCATCCCCTGAAAAAGCTAATGCAGCTGGACCAAGGATGAATCTTACGGGATACAATACAATGTGCGCAATATCCACAAAACTTCTTCCAAAGCTTCAAATATTGGAGTTTTAACTCCCAACTTTCTAGTATTTGTCTGCATAGAAATGAAGTCATTTTGCCTTGGCTGTTTTTGATATCAGAAGTAAAGGATTCTTTTTTTACATCAATACTAAGGAATGGAAAATGTTTTTTCTAGTCATCATTTGAGGAAGGCAGTTTCCTACCTGTCCTAAAGTATACAGTAGTACAACATACTACCTCTAATTTCCCTTTCTCAAGCAAAGTTATCTAGAAGCTAGCAAAGAGCTACTTCCAAATAAATCTGATCTTTATCCATACCCTGAATTCTTTTTATACAACAGGACACACAGATGGCACTAGTTAGTTAAGCTGGTAATTGATCTCTGCCAGGCAACAGATGAGGGACAGATATTTATATCTGCAATACTGGCTCTGTCATCTGCATTCACCACAATCATGAGATATAGCTGACTTGCCCCATTGATCTGTCATGGGTGAGCAGTGTGGCACGCTGGTTCAGTCCCTTCCCCTCATAACAATTCTAGAGAATTGTGACAAGAACCTGCTCCTTCTCTGGAGCACCACAAACCTCTACATAAAATCACCAGTACAGATCATGAAAAACATGACACCAGTTACCCTCAGAATGCAGATAACACTCAATTGTACCGCCTCTTTTTACAGCGTGCCATGGCAAGATCAGGAATAAAAGCAGGCGACTGAAGCTAAGTCCAACCTAGGCAGAAGCGATTATGAGGGATATTCTTTAATAAGGATGGCAAGATTCTAATCAATCACTGTGGTCTATCTTCTTTTCATCAATACAGTCTGAAGACCAACATTCTGCTGGAGAATCAAATGTTACTGGATACAAAAATAGCAACAGCCATCAGAAATGCCTTCTTTCACTTACAGCGTTAGCCTGGAGACTGTGCCCCATCCTATTGGATGCTGACTTGGTCACAGTGATCCACATACTTCTCACCTCCAGGCCTCACCTAGAAAGAACCACCGCAGCTCTAAAAAACTACAGCTGGTTGAAACGCTGCAGCCCAGCTACTAAGCATCTCCTCCGTGCCCCATATAATACACCAGTTGTCCATCTCTCTCTCAAACACACACCAAATGAAAGATTCTGGTCCTTATCTTCAAAGCCTACAATGACCCAGGCTATCTCAAAAATTGCCACTTTCTGTAACCAGGACCTCCCCATGGTAGTTATGTTCCATAGAAACAATGGAATTTCCCCCATTATAGATACGAAGCATTTTTAGCAGCTGGACCATGGATCTGATCTGGAACTCCCTTCCACAAGACATCACAACAGCCTCAAAACTCACCATCTTCAGTATAAACAAATAAAATGCTTTCCTACAAGAATGTAAATGAAAGTAGTACCTTTAAATACTGATCCTTCCCTCCAAAAGAAGAGGGGAGAACCAATGGAACACTGATTAGACTACTTGATGCCCTACCTATTCCTCTAAATTGCTGACATACTACATCGGAGGGCACAGTATACATAGAGAGCTGACTGTAGAGAATCAGAAAGACCTATTAGTCAAATCATATGCCTTTATCTTGTTCTTAGTTTTAGGGTACATTTTCAAAATGAATGGTTAACGTATTGGGATGTGTGTAAAATAATGCCCTCATCAGGATGGGAACAGAACCGTTCAAGTATGCCATACAGCCAAAACTGCTAACTCCATCAGGAGGTTTGCCATCCTCTTAAGTGGTAGAGGCCTATGCCTTTGGAGAAGGGAAATCTAAGTTCTAAGTATCCATGATGTCATCACAGAGACAGCCATTATGGCATAGGTGGCTACAGTTTTATTACAATGCTTCTCAATTCCATTATTCAATATTCCACTGCTCTGAAACATGGACCAATGCTTTCCCTTTAAAACTCCTTTACCCCATTCTGTCAATAAAATGTCAACCTCCTTTGCCATCCCATCCTGCCAGATTGATAGTGCTGTGTGCTTTTACAGTGTTTGTTCTTGCACTGCTTAGAATTCAGTTTCCTCTGGCTATTTACATACAGACAAATATTGCCAATGGCATTAATGTATTTGTTCTTCTTAAATTGCATACAGAAATATTGTTGCTATGCAGCCAGCACAAAACAATCCAGAAGTCACCCGATATCCTCCATCAAACATTTAGGAGTCATCAAACTTAATTTCCCCTTTGTGCAATAAAACACCAAGAGGAAGCTCTAATAGATTGTATTATGTAACGGTTCTATAAAAATAGCAGGCCAGCACTGGAGCACTTCCTTCCTGAGGCCCAATAACCTATGCTGAAAGGATACACACTGGTTTCCTTGGCAACCATGAGAGATGACACTAGGGGGGAAAACAGCAACAAAAGGACCATTTTTTACTCAGTAAAATAAAGGTCTGGCTTCAAGCTTGTGATACAGTGAATACAGAGTGCTTGAGAGCGAGCGAGAGGGAACGAGTTAGTAATTCTGCTCAGGTTCTAGTGACCTTGCAAAGCTGTTAATGCTTCTCATTTATTTTTGTTCTCTGCCTATTGAAAAACAAAAACGAAACAAGACCAAAAAAAACCAACAAATATTATATGTTAATAAATTAAAAAATAAAAAGCTAATGCATGACTAGATGAGAGGTTCATCTTCTCGGTTATATTTCCACAACACTCACTCTCCTTTTCTTGCCTGCACTGAAGGATTGTTCATATTTAGTGTCACAAGACTCCTTTTTGTTCCCAAGCCTGTCGTGCTCAGTACTTGATTGTCCAGTAGGCAGTTGTTTTCGAGACTTGGCCTTTCTAAACAACAACAAAACCAAAAGGAGTCCCTTGAAGATACACTAGTACACCTAATCACAACCCCGTAGGCCAAAATACTTTAAAAACAAGTTATTTCCCTCCCCTTATTCAAATCTCCCATGACTACCATACTACCTAACAAGCGTGGGAGAGGAATGGTGACAAGTGTTTTTGTTTCATCTGAACCATCAAGATTGGTACACACCTTCCTACATAACTATGTGAGCTTATTCTTGTCACAAACGCAGCTCTCTCCTCTGCCCTCCCTCTTTTCCATCGGTGTTTGGCTCTTGCTTGTTGCTTGTTGTTCAAATTTAGGTTTTGGGCTCTTTGGGATAGGAACTGCCTCTTCACTTGTCTTTGTGAGGCACCTAGCCCATTTTTGGGCAATAATCAAAACCACCATTACCACCACAAAGCAGCCGCACTGAGCAAGCCTGTATACTTTTTTGGAGATAAAGGTTTCTCATGTTTGGAGAACCCACCCCACATCTATCCAACAAGCCACCACCCTGGCCCTGGCCACGGAGAATTTGTATAGCAGAGCTGCAATTGACCCTGCCCCATGCTTCCCCCAAATACAACCCATATGTGGGGATAGAAAGGGTGGCTGCCTCGGTCAGCTTTATGCCAACAGAGTGCCCCCTGTTGCAAGGGGAATTGCCAGATGGTCAGAACGGTGCAGACAGGGTTGCCAAGTCTCCAGGATTGTCCTGGAGTCTTCAGGAATTAAAGATTAAGCTTTAATTAAAGATAACGTCATGTGATGAAACCTCCAGGAATTCATCCAACCAAAGTTGGCAACCTTAAGTGCAGAGTATTCTAAAGAATCTGGTCCAGTGTACTTCTACTGAAGACAATGGAATTACACCAATGTAAAATTGGTGTGAGGCAAGATCAGAATCAGGACCATATATTTAAGCCTCTTTGAAGGATTACATGTTGTATGCATTGGGCTGTGCTTTGAAGATCCTGCTGCATAATTAACATAACGCCATAACAACATAATCCCAGACTCTGTATTCTACTCGCTCGTTTTATAGATGCTGGTGGTAACTGCAATAACTCAGTTCAGTACTATTTGGTAGAGTTTTAAAAAATAATGCCAGTCAAGCTGCCAGATTTGCTGACTCTGCTGCAGGCTTCATTAAATGAGCTGCAAAACTTTCTATCAGAAATCTATCTACTAATCATACAACAGCCCTTATTTTCCAAGCTACGAGTTGTACTTGAGTTTTTGTAAGTTTTGCTGGTCAAATGCACATTTCTTATGGTGATGATGGTAGACCAGATAGTTTTGACAAGATTTACAGACACTATATACTAACAAACTTACTGTGTGTTTTTTGACTTTCCAGTCATAGTAGACAACTGAAGTAAGCCAGGTGTAAATGCTTCCAAAAACTTTTAAACCCATGGTTTGGAGAGTTTGTCTGACTTGCTCCACACCCCTAATCAAGATTTAAAATGTTAATGTTGTCAGTGCCATTACAGACAGACAGCATAGGAGGATCTAATTTTCAGTAACAGCACAGAAGCATCTTCAGTATTTATCAATATAAAATGAACTGCTGTATATGTAAGGAGACGACAAACCTGGACACATGCATTAGGGGCAAAGCAAAATATATTATAATTGAATTGAATATACATTTTTTTTTAAATCACATCTTAAGGTTGTAAATTAGATTTTTATTTGGTTCCTAACACTGTGTGAATACTGGTCACCACAGAACTACAACAGAATAATACCAATCAGTAAGTACTTTATTTTTAAAAACAGGAGACCATTTTAATGTAGTTATGACACTTTTGGCCAGATTCTGATCTCAGTTACACCAGTGTAAATCTGTAGCAACTCTTTTGGTTTCCAGGCATGTGCATTCAGTGGATGTGCACGATAAGTATAACATACCAATCTAGAATTCTGCAGGAGCCAAATTCAGCCCTGGCATAGAAGGTTACAACTCCCATTAGAATCAAAAGGACTTGTGCCTCAATACAGGCCAAATGTGGTCCTGGAAGTGATGATTTAAGAGCAGTGAGGGAGGGAACCAATTAGTCCAACAGCGTCTCTTTTGGTACTTTTCTTGGGTACACACCACTTTTCCACCTCCTCATTATCTAAATTACACTGATTTCACCCACCCTGTGAAGGCCATATCAGTACACCTAGTTTATGACTCATTCACTCCATTGTGCAACTGACACCATTATTGACATCATTACTGATACTGACCTAGAAACTTTCATAAGGATTGCTCCCCCTTCCTCCAGATGGTTTGCCTTCAAGTTTGCAGTGTTACCAATGTAGCAAGCTAGGAAGCAATTGACATGAATTGGTGCCAATATTTTCCATTTTGGAAAAGATGGTGGTGCACTAGGCACACTATCCAGTCCCTGAAAAGTGGCTTGACAAATAAGAGGCTGGGCATCACTAGTTCAGTGATCAATATGCAGGCTGGCAACATTATATTGCAATTGTTAGGAGGAAACAGCAAATGGCATATTGGCCTGCATTAGTAGGAGCATTGCCAGCAGATCGAGGGAAGCGATTATTCACCTCTATTCAGCACTGGTGAGGCCACACCTGGAGTACTGTGTCCAGTTTTGGGCCCCCACTACAGAAAGGATTTGGACAAATTGGAGGGAGGGTAATGAAAATGATCAGGGGGCTGGGACACATGACTTACGATGAGAGGCTGAGGGAACTGGGCTTGTTTAGTCTGCAGAAGAGAAGAGTGAAGGTGGATTTGATAGCAGACTTCAACTACCTGAAGTGGGGTTTCCAAAGAGGATGGAGCTCGGCTATTCTCAGTAGTGGCAGATGGCAGAACAAGGAGCAATGGTCTCAAGTTGCAGTGGGGGAGGTCTAGGTTGGATATTAGGAAACACTATTTCACTACGAGGGTGGTGAAGCACTGGAATGGATTACCTAGGGAGGTGGTGGAATCTCCATCCTTAGAGGTTTTAAGGCCCGGCTTGACAAAGCCCTGGCTGGGACGATTTAGTTGGTGTTGGTCCTGCTTTGAGCAGGGGGTTGGACTAGATGACCTCCTGAGGTCTCTTCCAACCCTAATCTTCTATGATTCAAATCAGTCTTTGCTTGCCAA
Source organism: Emys orbicularis (assembly GCF_028017835.1). Classification (NCBI taxonomy): domain Eukaryota; kingdom Metazoa; phylum Chordata; order Testudines; family Emydidae; genus Emys; species Emys orbicularis. Next base: position 44,188,891 of record NC_088687.1, on the reverse strand, counting down.
GCCTGAAAAAGGCTGTAAGCAGAACAATTCATAAATACATTGGCTCCAAAAAGAGGGGGTGCAAACAAGGGGGCATATTCAGAGGTGCTGGACAATTTTTATTGTGGGGTGCTGAGAGCCATAGAACCAAACTGTAAGCCCTGTATATGATGGAAACCACTTCAAGCCAAGGGATGCTGAAGCACCTTCAGCACCCCTAGTTCCAGCACCTATGGGCATATTGATGGAATGAAAGATATGATAATCACTTGAAGTGATAGATAGGCCAGTTCAAAAATCCCAGATCTGAATGCTCCAACTTTGTGGGACAGAATGCTTTGGAATCTTAAACCAGATATGAATCCAAATTTTGCAGCTGGTCCCTGTATCTAGATGGGTTAAATCCAAGCATCGTCAACTATCACAGGGGAAGGCAGTTTGGAAATCCACATCTGAATTTTGTGGCACAGGTCCATTTCTACTTGAAGATAATACTGTAACAGTAAAACCATAAGAAAAAGACAGTGGGACAAAGCGCCAGCAGAGATCTGCACCACTCAAGTCCTACTTCAGTTCTCAAATAGGGTTTAAGTGATGCAGCGCATTTGTGCAGATCCTATGCACATGAATGTATTTCACCATTTGTGCACAAGATAGTTGCTGGTCAGTGAGATAGCTGTTCATAGTATCATCGTCCATTGCTATACATTATCCAAAACCTGAACTGAATAGGATGTTTTGCTTTCTCTGGAGACTTTTCTGTGATACTCAGTGTATTAGCTGAGAGCCTCCTATACATTAATGAATTAGCCCTCACAACATTCCTGTGAGATCAGGAAGGATTATTAGCCCCATTTTACAGAGTCAGAACTGAAGCAGCAAGATTAAGCACTAAACCCACAAAGGGACTTCAGCGTTGCAACGCTCAGCATTGCATTGCCTAACTGTAGACCCCGGGCTGTTGAATGGAATCCACAGCCCTGAGTTACAGAGTAGCAGCCGTGTTAGTTTGTATCCGCAAAAAGAACAGGAGTACTTGTGGCACCTTAGAGACTAACAAATTTATTTAAGCATAAGCTTTCGTGGGCTACTAAATTTGTTAGTCTCTAAGGTGCCACAAGTACTCCTGTTCTTTTAGCCCTGAGTTAGGTGCCCACAATGCAAGGGGAGAATAAGACACTTAAGAATGGAACTCACAGAAGCCAGCAAACTGAGCAGGGAGCCACTTAAACTAGCCAGCAGGAAATACCAGGGAGAGAGGTGGGGCCTAATCCTTGTCCCCTCAAAGTTACCTGGATCTCTCAGCTAAGAATGTGCTCCTGAAGTTAGGTGCCTAAGCCAGGTCAGCCCTTTCTCACCAAAAGAAAAAAAAAAACACCAAAACCAGAGACTCATGAGCTCCCCTCTCCTCCTCCTCCTCCTCCCCATTATAATCAATAGCCCACGGTTAGGGTTGTCACCTGCTCTACTCTGTTTGGAATAGGGGTTTGAACATGGCTCTCCCACATCCCAGGGAGCGCGCTAACCACCAGGCTAGAGTCACACTCCTTCTCTTCTCCTCCACTCCCCAAATGATCCCATCCTCAAGAATTCTGGATCCAAATGGTGCTGGATGTCTTAGAAGAGGCCCAATCTGCAAGGCAGGCTCTGTGAATGTCTAATTTGCAAATCCCACTGGGGCTTAGGTATGAGCTAGGGCACCAACCAGTTCGGCAGCATCAGGGCTTACGCAGTTTTGAGCATGCCACCAATGGAAACTTAGGCATCTTTGACAAATTTGGTTGCTTGTTGTGTTAGGCAGCAGTTGAACTGAAGTTTTGTGGATCTCAGTGGCAACCAAATGTTGGCTTTTGATGCGTAAGTCTCTTTGTGGATCTAGCCCTAAGTAACTTACTCAGTGTCATATAAGAAGCTTGTGGACCAGAAAAGAACCCAGATTTCTTAGGTCCCTGAGCCAATGTTTCAACCACGGAAGTAGGCATCACCTTTCCAGCAGACCTGTACCTTAAACGCTATGCACTGTACAATTTATGCAATAAACGGGAAGGGTCATCTGGGCCCCAGACCAGTTAACTACACAACCTGCCTGAATGAAGCAGAAAAAAAAATCAGCTCATATAATAAGACCGTATCATAATGCATACACAACTAACGAAAAAATATTTCCACTGATAATTGAATTTTATGGACAGGTAAAGAAAGAAAAATGCTGCTTGAGAACTTGGAGTTTGATTTAAGGATATTTATTTTGTGTATTTTGACATGTGAAGTCCACAATTTGGGTTTTAACTGTTATAAAAAACTTTTTGAATCTCAACATCTACTGTCATTAAATAATTATTGCCTGACCTCCCCCATAGCTTTCTGCAACAAAATTTAAGTCAATAAACATTGAAAAATGCATAAATATTATACATCAAAACTATACAAAAATAAAAATATCTTATTCTGCCAAGCTTATCTATAAGCATTGCCTAAAGTGAATCATGCATATGTTCTGATTGATGAAAATTCTGCCTGAGAATAAAAAGAAAGATTTAGTTAGTTTGTCCCTTCCCTTGACTTCCACACAGAATAAACAGCCTTGTTACAAAGGCTGACCACATCCTGGCTTTCCTCCAGGCAGACACTGGTATATGAAGTTTGTTGATCAGACAGCACTTTGTCTTAGCCAGGATGTGGTCTGCCTTTGTAACAAGGAATATGTAAATGAGTTTCCCATGAATCCTTGCAAGAAACTGTAGCAAATACCACTTGCTACTTCAGTAGACATAAATGAACTGTAACTACCTCAAAGAAGAATAAACAACATAAGAAAGGGAAACATTCAGATTTAACCAGATTAGCACTAACGGCTCTCCTGAGGAAAGACTCCCTGAAGAGCAGAATTTGGGCAATTATTAGTAGTCATGAACCAAGCTCCTAATTTGTGACATCTCTGTGAAAAATACAATTCTATGGTTTCTCTTGTGAAAATCTCTGTAGGAAAATCTTCTGAAAAATTAATCGATCAGTCACAGTACAAACTTCACTGTTACACTGTCTAATATTTATTCTCCTTTTTTAGAAGTTATACTAAAAATAACAGTTAAGAAAAATAACCATTCAGAGGTAAGTTCTTTCTTCTGTGGCCAAAAATGATACCCACAAAATTTGAGACCACATTTTTGCTCCTACAATTAAATGTTCTAGGCACAAAAGAGCAGGTAAACAGTTTGCTAGTGCAAATTGCACCTGCAGAGTTTATATTAAAGGAGAAAGAGTGGTTAGAGAAGAAGATTGGAAGTTAAGTCTCAAGCTCTTATTCTAGCTCTTCTATTTACTTCTTGTGTGACCTTGTCTCAGTAATTTAGCCCATCTAAGTATGTTACATCTTGATTCTCTGAATATAGTATGATAGTTTGATTATCCAAAACCTTAACAAATTTTCAAAGGAACTAATAGACTGTGGGGCAGCAAACCCCCTTTTTGGAAAACAGAGAAGTTAAGGTAATTGAGGTTTGAATTGTTGAGGTTCTACAGAAAAGATACCAGTGACTTCCCAAGAGGCTTTTTAAATACAAAGTTCTTAACTTATCAGTATTTGTGAAGCACTTTTAAATCATTGGATGAAGGCCACTATAGAATTGCAAAATAGTATCATCACTGTAAACATGTAGATTATGTAGTATTTTGTAATTCAAGATATGGTTTTTGACAGTAGTTACATGGTGCTTGCTCTTGATTTCAACTGATTATACAGGCATCCAGGTTTTTAATTGGAAAGAAGAGTCAGGGAGTCTGTGAAAGCAGCTAGCAATAAGGAAGAGCCAGACTAGCTGCCTCTACTACGGGTCAATAGGAACCATCTACCTATATCCATTCATCTTTGTATTTAAATGGTGCCAATCTCCATTGTATTTAAGTGCCAGTATTGCTTCAGTCCCACTACCTAAAGAACAGCTTTAAACTGTGTCATTAGACCCTAGAGAAATATTAAGCATTCATTAAATCCTAAACTCACTGGAATATTTGGAATGTGCTTGCAGCATTGCTGTGTCCAAGTCTCCATGGCAGAGTTAACATCACATTCCAATCTCAGGCAGATTTCAGGTTGTTTTGACCAATTTAAGCACATGACTAAGTCCTTCTCCCCAGCTTCCCCATACAGGCCAGCGACAATAGAAAATGCAAAAGAGAAGGTAACACCATTGCTCTAGCACCACTATATCTGCAACCTTCCCTAACCATACCCTGACAACTCTAGTCATTGAAAGGAATTGGGATTGCTTTCTCAAAAACTATCGTAGGCTCATAATCTGTATTTTTATCAGTGAATGTAATGTGGTGATGCAGGCATCAAACAATTTTATTTACTACACCGGGACCTAATCGTTTTGCACAGCTCTGGCAGAAATTGCTGTTCTTGGCAAGAGTTGTTCATCCAGCTTCTATTCAGGGTCCTCTGGTTAGTGAATCCAATATCAGCTACACTCGCTTTTTTAAAACACAAACACACACACAGAGAAAACTTAATTTCATGCATCAACTTACCCCTCTGCTCTTACCATCTCTTTCTTACAAATTGCTGGGGACTACTCATCTTTCACAACCATGAAATATAGTCTCACTTGCTGGCAAGCTAGCAACTATTTATTGTAACACCTGCATCCCAGACATGGATAACATCCACCAGTGCTCATATTGCTGCATAACATGCCAAATGCCTGTACTGGTTTAGGAGGTTGATTTAGAAAAGAAAGAGAAGATGTTTACAGCAGAGTAAAACAAAAACAAAAAAACATTTCTCCTTCACACTTTGCAGCATTTGGATTCAGGCACCCAATGTGGCAGTTAGGTGCCTAAATCCTTTTGTGGATCTACCCCCACACACTCCACCATCACTCACTCACTCTCTCTCTCACACACACACACACACACACACACACCTCAGCACTATTTGTAATAGATTATCTACAGATGTTTTGGGACTGAGTTAGAAATGGGTATGTGTCCTAGTATCGCACGCATTCTCTTATTACCAGTGTCAAATCACCTCTCTAAAAAAAGAAATCTAGATGCGTGGATGTGAAGTTTCTGCTAGAAACCCCAATAATTCTTTAGAGAAGAACCCTCATTAATTCCTTGCTTCACATTGTGTATGTTAGTTGGGAGGGGAGTGTGTTTGTTTGTTTTTTGCCTCAGCATCACTAGTTCCCCAGGCCTGTTACTTCACTTTCATAGCCGTGATAGAATAAATCACTAAGGAAATTTAACCCTCATTGCAAGACTCTATGCTAGGACCAGGGTCTTAGCCTCAGCAGGAAATGATATGCAAAATATGCTTTCATGCATCTGACTGTCCCCAAAACTACAGGTCATATAAATTCTGCCAGTTTACTCTAATTAAAGCTAAGCAGTGTCATCTGTACTTAAGTGGTCAGTCTGTCTTGAGGTAATTATACCTGAAGGCAGGAATACATCAGGGTTCCCTTCTGTTGGAATTAAACTCAGATGGGCAATGGAGAAAGAGTCAAGGGACATTTGCTAATGATTAATCCAAGAACATCTTCTTTCCATGTTCTTATGGAGGTCAAGCTGCTGGGTGGGTGCTGATGGATTTGTGGAGGAAGAAGGCAGATGGTACAAGCCTCTTGTCAACACTACTCTGTCTTCATAGGGCTTTTTCCTCTCACACTAATTATTGCTGAGTTTTACAATCTGAAGCACTAGAGTTAAGGAGTCAGAATGTTCTGCCTTATATCAGAAGGGTTTATCACAGGGGTTATTTACAAGAACAAGAGACTTATGTTTCGTGCAATTGTTTTTAGTCACTTTATTCTATTCAATGTGTTGTTGGGTACAGGACTCTTTCTGTGGCAACCCTCATAGCTCTGGTATGTGCTAATGTGGTCCACCAGATTCTCAGTAGTTAGAGCAGAGTCTTTTCCTGACAATAGGGTGCTTTGAGGTTGGGAATAGGGGAGTGTCCTTTTAAGACTTTTACTTATTAACATTATTAATAAAAATGCACAACACAGTGTGCGCTGAGGTGTGGAGGGAGGAGACACAAAGGCACATCCACAAGAGGACAGAGCTCCTAGTGACCCCCCAAGAGCTGATCAGACCCTATGTACCACCTTGTAAGTCTCCTCAAGTCTTAATAGGCTACATGGGGAGGTGGAAAAGGAGGAGTCATCTTGACCCCACTGGAAATGGATCAATGTGTAGCCAGCAGTGCTGAGTCCAAACTTTCCTTCCCAGCTCAGTTACAGGGCAGGGAAATTGAAAAGTGCAAGAAAGAGAGAAAAGGAATACCATTAACCACATTGACACTACTATATTTTCAAGACTACCGAGCCAAATGTAGTGCCAAATTCATACAACTCCTGATTCTGTACAAGCCTCAGAAGGTTTGTTAGTCCCCAGGGAGCATTCTTTGACTCTTTGGGCCCTGTGAAAGCCAATTTTGGCTCATTTGGAACTTGAGGTGACCACTGATAAGTCTATGAAGGCTAATGGTGGCCTGATGAACCTCCTAACTCGTAGCTTTTTTTAAAAAAAGTGTAATTTCAACATTCTCAAAGAATTTTACCCTTCATATATTAATATATACTCTTAAATCTGTATTAAAATGAAGTTAAGATTGTCAGACAGCAGGATGTGTAACTTAAGTATATACACTTGCGAAAGACACTTTTCAACATGAAATTCAGCTGCCAGTCAAAAACTGGACCTGTCTTTTTAGTGCTGCCTGCTGTACTGATGAGTTGCTAAAAGGATTAACAACAAGCTCAGAGTCTGCCCTTTCAAGAAGTCATTGGAAATCTAAAGATGCAAATACAAAGATCTGAAAGATTGTGCACATCTCAGCCTCAAGCCTTTTACATCCCCAAAAGAAAGTGCATTCAACAAGCTCAGACTCGCATTCTCTTTTCCATGGAAAGTAAAGCTTCTTGTTAGTCTCCTCCTACTTCCCCCCATCCCCACCCCTGTTTTGTATGTACATGTGTATATTTTATTTAGATTTAAATACTAATAAGAGACACCTATCCAGGGCCGTAGATGCCCTAACACACTATTAATAACTATTATAACTATTAATCATTCCAATAGGAACTCAGACAGCCAACTACCTACAGAAACTCCTTTCTACCCCTTCATAATCATGGGAAGCAAAACTTTAACCCTCTCCAAAAACCCTATCACATCAGAGTCTTTTGCAATGTGTCCAGAATATCAGGTCCTTTCTGACCTGGGGGGGTGGGTGCAAGTTATAGAGTCCTCATAATTCCCTGCCAGCCACCGACCTCCCTCTTTTGTAATAAGACAACCCACAGGTGTGGCAGCATGGATACATACTGATACACAGTCCAGGACCACTTTTCTCTCTCAAATAACTTTTAAAAGTTTTTGGAGTTACCAGAGAGTTTCTAATAAGTCATTCCAAAGCAAACTAAGTGTTGTTTAAGGCCTCATATTTTCCATGTAAGAAGAGAGATCTTTGATTTTGAAGGTGGCATTTGTTATACTACAGTACCAGTCCCTGCATTAACCACCGGCCCGTAACATATCTAGAGGCAAAACAGTGAAGTAATTGGAAAGACTACCACTGGGTTTGGATCAGGCCCTAAACTCAAATGTTGTTGTTGAAGATCTTGTACCCCATTTCTTAATTGGTTTGTAGTGAGAATCAATCAAGTACACATTTTATATCAAAATGGTACTTACCCACTACTATGCTGTACTTTCAAAAATGCAAACATATGACATGGCACAGTTCATTCTTCTGCAGTGATCATCATCCACTTTATGTATTTCATTAAAACACATTGTATTTTAGCTGGCTACCACCACATACTTTTGCTTGACTATTTTAAAAAAAAGTTAGTGTTAATAACGGGGTTAATAAAAGCCCCGAAGACTGAAAATCTCTGTTCGTCCTTCAAAAAGGCAGAGTAGAATCAGTGGAATCTTTCCAACATAATCTTGTTCAAATACAGACAATGTTTGGGGGTGAGTTCAGACTGCATTCCCACTCAATCTCTTTTCTGAGTCTGCCAACTTGAGTACTAATTAGTATTAATTGTGAGGGTGTATTTTATGATAGGAACATCTTTCCACATCTTTCCCAGTTGAGACAGTACCTTCGTTTCATATATGCCACCTAAGAGCTATCAGATGTTAATGACTGAGTCTCCAGGTCACCAGCAGGCCAGCATGGGATAGATGACCTAGAAGTGACAACCTTACCCTAGCTAAAACTGTCAAAAATTGAATTGCCAAAATGTGGTAATTTAAATAATTTTGCTTGGTTTTAACAGTTTAATCCAAGTTTGGATTTCTCATTTTCAACTGTCTTGCCATGATTTCCCTAGGCCTGGTCTACACTAGGAGTTTATGTCGAATTTAGCACCGTTACATCGAATTAACTCTGCACCCGTCCACACAATGAAGCTATTTAGTTCGACATAGAGGTCTCTTAAATTCGACTTCTGTACTCCTCCCCAACGAGGGGAGTAGCGCTAAATTCGACATGGCCATGTCGAATTAGGCTAGGTGTGGATGGAAATCGACGGTAATAGCTCCGGGAGCTATCCCACAGTGCACCACTCTGTTGACGCTCTGGACAGCAGTCCGAGCTCGGATGTTCTGACCAGCCACACAGGAAAAGCCACGGGAAAATTTGAATTCCTTTTCCTGTCTGGGCAGTTTGAATCTCATTTCCTGTTTGGACATCGTGGCGAGCTCAGCAGCACTGGCAACGATGCAGAGCTCTCCAGCAGAGATGGCCATGCAATCTCAGAATAGAAAGAGGGCCCCAGCATGGACTGATCGGGAAGTCTTGGATCTGATCACTGTGTGGGGCGATGAGTCCGTGCTTTCCGAGCTGCGATCGAAAAGACGGAATGCAAAGATCTACGAGAAGATCTCTAAAGCCATGGCAGAGAGAGGATACAGCCAGGATGCAACGCAGTGCCGCGTGAAAATCAAGGAACTGAGACAAGGCTACCAGAAGACCAAAGAGGCAAACGGACGCTCCGGATCCCAGCCCCAGACATCCTGTTTCTACGAGGCACTGCATTCCATCCTAGGTGTGGCCGCCACCACTACCCCACCACTGACTGTGGACTCTGAGGATGGGATATTGTCGACGGCCGGTTCCTCGGACATGTTAGCGGACGGGGAAGATGAGGAAGGAGATGAGGAGGACGAGGCAGTCGACAGCGCTTACAACGCTGATTTCCCAGACAGCCAGGATCTCTTCATCACCCTTACAGAGATCCCCTACCAACCGTCCCCAGGCGTTAACCCGGACACAGAATCAGGGGAAGGATCAGTCAGTAAGTGTTTTCAACATGTAAACATTTATTTTTAACAGAACAGGAATATTAACAATATTAACAATGGGTTTTTCATGACTGTTTTGCCCTAGGCGCTCTACTGTTTAGTCCCTGCCAGTGCAGCTACAGTAAAATCCGGTCTATATATCCGGGGATAGAGCAGAAATCCTCCTGGGACATCTCCACGAAGCTCTCCTGGAGGTAATTGGAAAGCCTTTGCATCAGGTTCCTGGGGAGAGCGGCCTTATTGGGTCCTCCGTGGTAGGAAACGTTTCCGCGCCAGGAGACAAGCAAGTACTCGGGGATCATTGCCTTGCAGAGCATGGCGGCATACGGCCCTGGTCTTTGCAGGCTTTCCCGAAGCATCCGTTCTTTCTCCGTCTCTGAAATCCTCATCAGAGTGATGTCGCTCATGGTGACCTGCTTTGAATTAGGTAGGGGAATGTTAGTATTGGGACTGCTTGCCTGTTCCTTTACAGAACTGTAACCGGCGGTTTAGAGCCACGCGGTGGAGGCGGGAGAGGAGCAGCATACAGGGATCTTTCCCTGGGACAGCCGCGAAGGGGTGGGACAGGGGCAGAGTTCATGCTTGCCGGATTGCTGGCAGCAGGGACTGGCATTGCTTTGAACGTGAAAGGAGGCCAGTGCTATTATTAAAGTTTTAAGCAGCCACAAGTCTACGGCTACCATGTCAGCCTGTTACCCTGTCAGCCTGTTACCCAAATTCCGCTGTCCTGTCCCGCTTGTCTGATCTGCACTGCAAGACCCCAGGCACTGAATGCGAAGGCCGAAAATTCGACCTTGTCCTGAGTGCGCATGTGATAGGTGCTGTGCATGGTCTTGTTCACAGAGAAAGACTATGTTCTTTGTTCACCCAAAAATTTATCTTTCTGAGGAATTCACTCCCTTTTTCCCATCCCACAGCTGCGACTGTCTCCCGAACTACCCTGGCATCACACTCCCAGAGGCTAGCGCAGATTAGGCGTAGGAACAAGAGGACACGGGAGGACATGTTCTTGGAACTTATGGGCTGCTCCCGAGCCCAGGCAGCCCAGCAGACCCAGTGGAGGGAGAACTTGTCCCAAATGCACCGATCACACATGGAACGGGAGGAGAGGTGGCGGCAGGAAGACCAGCAGGCGACTCAAACGCTGCTTGGACTAATGAGGGAGCAAACGGACATGCTCCGGCGCCTTGTGGATGTTCTGCAGGACCGGAAGCAGGAGGACAGAGCCCCGCTGCAGTCTCTCTCTAACCGCCCTCCCCCGCCACAAAGTCCCATACCCCCCTCAACCAAAGTCCCAAGAAGGAGGGGCGGCAGAGTCCGTGAAAACTCTCACTCCACCCCTGCAGACTGCTCAAGTACCAGAAGGCTCTCATTCCCCAAAATTTGATAAGTCCTTTCCTTCCCGCCTCACCCAAGCCCCCGTCCCAGTTTCATCCCCCAGTTTCATGTGTAGTTGCTAATAAAAAATACGTTTGTTAATTACTGTTTCCATCATATTCTTTTAGAGGAGAGTCTGTTTGAAGGGGGGGAAGGGGGTTGGTAATTGGACAGGACAGTCACCTTTACCAGGGTACAGACGCGGGGGCAGGTTCAGCAGCAGGGCACACACACATTGCAGTCACTAGTTACCCTGGTCAGTCTGGGAGGTGGTTTTCATGTTCTGGGGGGGGGGGGGGGGGCTATGTGACTTTGTGGCGGGGGAGGGCGGTTAGAGATCTTATGCAGCGGTCCTTATCCTGGATCACAGAGCCACGCAGCAGGGGATCTGTAACCGTCCTCCCCCTGCCACAAAGTCACATAGCCCACACACACAGAGTCCCGAACAGGAGGGGTGGCAGGCTCCGTTGAAACAACCAGTCCACCAGTGCGGAGCCTGTCATTCCTGGAGTTTAGAAGCGTCCTTTGCATCACTACACTACACCCGCTCCCCACCACAGTCTGCGTCCCAGGTTCAACACTTTCCCGCGAAAAGAGTAATAAAGAAAACGGTGTTCATTAACAAATTTCAAGTGATTTTATTTTTAAACGTGTGTTGGAAGGGGGGGAACGGGGTGAACGGGGTATGTAACTGGAGAGGATAGTGAACATTTACTAGGTAAAGAAACGGGGGCAGGTTCAGCTTCTCTGTAAACAAACTTAATAGTCATAGGTTACCCTGCTCACTCAGAAACCTAGCTTTCAAAGCCTCCCGGATGCACAGCGCGTCCCGCTGGGCTCTTCTAATCGCCCGGCTGTCTGGCTGGGCGTAATCAGCAGCCAGGCTATTTGCCTCAACCTCCCACCCCGCCATAAAGGTCTCCCCCTTGCTCTCACACAGATTGTGGAGCACACAGCAAGCTGCAGTAACAATGGGGGATATTGGTTTCGCTGAGATCACAGCGAGTCAGTAAGGTTTTCCATCTCCCCTTGAGATGTCCAAAAGCACACTCCACCACCATTCTGCACTTGCTCAGCCGGTAGTTGAAGAGTTCTTTTTCAGTGTCCAGGGCGCCTGTATAGGGCTTCATGAGCCAGGGCATTAGCGGGTAGGCTGGGTCCCCGAGGATGACTATAGGCATCTCCACATCCCCAAGAGTTATTTTGTGGTCCAGGAAGTAAATACCTTCCTGCAGCCGTCTAAACAGACCTGAGTTCCTGAAAACACGAGTGTCATGAACCTTGCCCGGCCATCTGACGTTGATGTTTGTAAAACGTCCCCTCTGGTCCACCAGTGCTTGCAGCACCATTGAAAAGTAGCCCTTTCGGTTAATGTACTGGCTGGCCTGGTGGTCCGGTCCCAGGATAGGGATGTGAGTTCCATCTATAGCCCCACCGCAGTTTGGGAATCCCATCGCGGCGAAGCCATCTATGATGACCTCCACGTTTCCCAGGGTCACTACCTTTGAGAGCAGTAGCTCAACGATTGCGTTGGCTACTTGCATCACAACAACCCCCAGGGTAGATTTGCCCACGCCAAAGTGGTTCGCGACTGACCGGTAGCTGTCCGGCGTTGCAAGCTTCCAGAGGGCTATGGCCACTCGCTTCTGGACAGTCAGGGCTGCTCGCATCCGGGTGTCCTTGCGCTTCAGGGCAGGGGACAGCAACTCACAAAGTTCAAGGAAAGTTCCCTTACACATGCGAAAGTTTCGCAGCCACTGTGATTCATCCCAGACCTGCAGCACTATGCGGTCCCACCAGTCCGTGCTTGTTTCCCGGGCCCAGAATCGCCGTTCCACAACATCAACATGACCCATTGCCACCATGATGTCCTCGGCGCGGGGTCCCGTGCTTTGTGACAGGTCTGTGCCACTCTCAGACTTCAGGTCCTCACCGCGCTGCTGTAGCCTCCTCGCCCGATTTCTCAGCATCTGCCTCTGGGAAAGGTGGATGATAAGCTGCGAGGTGTTGACAACGGCCATAACTGCAGCGATGGTCGCAGCAAGCGCCATGCTCGCAGTGCTGTGGCGTCCGCGCTGTCACTGACCAGAAAAGTGCGCGAACTGATTTCCCGCCGGCGCTTTCAGGGAGGGAGGGCGGGAGTGACGGTTGTATGACGACAGTTACCCAAAACCACCCTCGACACATTTTTTTCCCCAGAAGGCATTGGGGGCTCGACCCAGAATTCCAATGGGCAGCGGGGACTGCGGGACTGTGGGATAGCTGCCCACAGTGCACCGCTTCCAATGTCGACGCTTGCCCCGTTAGTGTGGACTCACAAAGTCGAATTACTGTCCTTAGTGTGGACACACACGTTCGACTTTGTAATATCGATTCCACATATTCAATTTAAGTAAAATCGAACTACTCTCGTAGTGTAGACATACCCCTAGAGAAATGTCATCTATTCACTTAGAAGTAATGGTGAGGCAAATATTCCTTACAGAAATGTTTACAGTTCTCTTCCTTTCCCCTCCTCCTCCTGCTCCCCTCCCGTCCCCCCATAAGTAATTTATGTCTCTTCATTACTTGGACATTTTTCAAAGCATTTAACTTTGGAATTTACATACTATGCTTGCTGCAGCAAGTGTTTCTTTTGGGATAACTCTACCTCCTTTATTGGTCTATATTCTGCCACTCCTCCCTTTCCCCAGGGCATACAGTAATGAGTGGACAATTTCTTTACAAGGGTTGTGGTCTACCATAAAAACAAAGGAAAGGAAATGTGTATCATTCAGAATCCTACCTAATTTTAGTGTAACTGTTCCACTTTTAGGTACGCAGAGTCAATGATAAAATGGATACATATAAGTTTAGCACACAAAGCCCTAAATAACAATATTGCTTTACAAAACCACAGCACAGAATAGCAATTGTTCCCAGTGTGGTAACCACAGTGATTAAGAGATGCCCATACTAACTTGTGTTTAAAGGGAGACGTATCAATGCTTGGTGGCAAGCTCTGAAACCACAGATATAAATGGATTAGGCCATGAATGTAGCAAACAATAGTTTCATTGCTGTGGCTTTGGTCTGTTACGCAGTCAGACAATACTTCAAATATCGCCTAGTTCTCTGCAACATCCACTGTGTAGCAGAGACATGTAAGGGATGTCTTCTGCAAGGTTGTTAAATGTTATCAAGCCTTATACATTGCTCCTTGGGCATTTTTACCTTTGCTTTTACCTCCACCCATGTGAGTGTTTGACTGCTGTTTTCAGTCCACATAACAGCTATATTACTGGAGGTTCCAGTCTGTTTTTCTTCCTCTAAGCTAGGCTTCAGTCTTGGTTAATGTTTGTCCAGAAATATGTAATTGCAGACTTCCTCCTCATAAACCGTTCCAGAGTGCAGGCTGCCACCCTCCTATGCTATTATTATCTCTGTGCCTCCAGGCTAGTGCAGGGTGTGCTCTCATACTCAAGAAGGCAGATAACCCTTTCATTGCTGAGTTCCACAGTCCTCAAGGCCTCCTGTTACTGCAGGTGCAACTAAAGATGTCTCATGGAAAGTTCTGCAATACATTTTTCCTCCACTGGATCAAAGAATAATTTTCTCAACACAGCATTAACCCTTCCCCCATGATTATATGAACAGATCCCAAATATGTCTAATTGCATTTTAGATACCCATGGAAATCAGGGAGGGGAAAGACCTGTGAAGTGTTCTGGTTAGTGATTGCTCCCTACAGCTTATTGTGTTACCTAGTGCTTTCTCCAGTCTGGTTTTAAATGACTCTAGCAACTTTAATTTCAATATTATATTGCATGTTGAGGTATTCTCACCTGAAGAAAAAAATGGAATAAAGCAGGTTCAGATTTCCAAAAGCCCATGTAACTCAGGGTTAGAAATATTGTGTGGAAAATTTCACATCAAAAGCAAATAAAGCACATTTTAGTTTGTGAAAAGGTCTTAAAAATCACTTTTCACCAATGCCATACTAGGAATGAAACCATTAGAGGACATTTCCACCAGCTAATATAACCACTTCCCTTTAAAGCATGAAAGTATTTGCAAAGATATATAAAAAAAGACCATGAAACTCACATCACAGTGAAACTTGGAAAAACTGATTAAATTGGACACATCCCTTAATGGATGTCTCTCTCCACAACATTCTAGAAGGTCTGTATTCTCACTATTTATCTACCCACAAAGACATCACCAAAAGTCTTGAATGGAGCGTAGGTCCATGACTGCCTGATATTGACAGTGTACGCCAAGGAACAGAAATAACAGTGAATGTCAGTATCAATTTCTTTATATTTACACACATACATTTTCACAATGAAGATTCTTTTCATAACTGTGCACTCCTCAGTTGCTGATTATGGAATGGGCATTTTTCATTTGGTGTGTAAGGAATGCACAACAAGTTCAGAAAGGAAGAAAAAGTAACCTCTGAAGAAAGTAAACTATTTGGAATGTTGTATTTGATGTGTAAAGATTTAGTATTATGGTTTTCTAAACAAAATATAGACAAGAAAAAGGAATCTTCTGCAGGTGTTTACAAATATATTTAGCCACTTAACAATAAAATAACAAATTTACTTGTGAATAGTATCTTTTATTATAAAGTATTCTCAAAATCACTTTAACAAACAGTCACATAAACTTCATCCAGTACTGAAATGCAACCAGTTGGAGAGAGAAGAGGCAGCCTTTTAACAGCACCCAGCTACAGTACAAATCAATGTAAGAAATTAAATAAAAAGAATAACTTATGGGATAGCCAAGAAGAATATACACAGAGGGTAATTGAATTACATTTCCCCTCTTTAAGCTTTCTTTTTTATTCTCTTAAGACTTCTTCCCCCACCTCCAAACATTCAGCTTCCCACCCCAAAAAAATGTAATATGGTTACGTGTATATATACACACACACACACACACACACACACACACACACACACACCATATTAAGGTTGTGTTTAAATAATTTTGAAAAAAAGGAAAATAATGTAACAGGATATGGTCAGTGTACTATATATTGATTCATATTAATTCTGTATTAATATATGTACCTATACATGTCAAGACAATGTAATTGCAATTTCAGATTATTAATATTTTGGGCTACTAAACTTTTCACAGAAAAGAAAAATATTGTATTTATTTGAAACTGCAGTAGGAAGTTAGGTAGCTAACTGGACTGAACAGGAGAATGAGACTGACACCACACTTGAAGGAAAATTGCCATGGGATATTTAATGACAGAGTAGTTAGCATTTCCCTTTACTTCTTATCTGAAAGAGAAGTAAATTGTACTATAAGGAAATTTTGCAGAAGGGCCTGACTTTCCTCAAATGTTTCTATAGAAGTCTTAATAGCAAAGTCACATGCATCCAAGTGTGATGCCATAAATAGAAAGCATTAAAGTCATCTGTATCAGAAGAATTGAATTGAAAAGAATTGAAAGTCAATTTATGAGGTCACATCTTTAAAATCTTTATTCTGACAAAACACTCATTAAGGTCAACAAGAGTTTGCCTGAGTAAAGAGAAGTAAAAACTGGATAGGGCTACAGAATTTGGCCCATGACACCATCACAAAATTAAAAGAATTAGAACAGGGTGACCTTTGAATACATATCTTAAGTAAGTTCTTATCTAGCAAGCTGTTCTGCTACTGAAAACCTGCCTCTGAATTCCTGCTGAAATCGGTCCACAGAAATCATATGAAAGGATTCGACATCAAACATTGGTGTGTTGATGTGCCTAAGAAATTCTTCACCTCAGAGGATTGTTGACCTTGCCTTCCTAAGAGAATCTTTTGCCCTATAATAAAGTGTTCAACTGTCAACATTAATTTTGTGCTTCATGTGTCTGTTGCTGGTCTGTGGAGGAATGTCTTTTTGCAGGTTAAATTTTCTCATTTATTCTGCTCATATAGGATTCTCACACAAAGTATGGAGTGCAATTTAGATGTTTTGATGAATTACTATATACTGATGTAAATATTTATGATATATAGATATATGCTATATAGTGTACACAAATAAATGTACAAGTCTAGACATTCACTTCAGTGGATTAATATACATACGATATGTCTACACTACAAAATTAGGTCAATTTAATAGAAGTTGCTTTTTTAGAAATCGATTTGATAGAGTCGATTGTGTGTGTCCCCACTAAGTGCATTAAGTCAGCGGTGTGCGTCCACAGTACCAAGGCTAGCGTAGACTTTCGGAGCGTTGCACTGTGGTAGCTATCCCGCAGTCTCCGCTGCCTATTGGAGTTCTGGGTTGAGTTCCCAATGCCTGATGGGGCAAAAACATTGTCGCGGGTGGTTCCTGGGTACATGTCGTCAGGCCCCCCTCCCTCCCTCCGTGAAAGCAACGGCAAAAAATCGTTTCTTGCCTTTTTTCCTGGGTTACCCGTGCAGACAACATACCACAGCAAGCATGGAGCCCGCTCAGTTCACTGTCACCGTATGTCTCCTGGGTGCTGCTGGCAGATGCAGTACTGCAGTGCTACACAGCAGCATCCCCTTGCCTTGCCGACGGCAAAAGGTGCAATATGACTGCTAGCTGTCGTCGTCGTCCCGTGGGTGCTCCTGGCCAACCTCGGTTAGGTTGGTCAGGGGTGCCTGGGCAGACATGGGTTCTCCTGGCTGGCCTCAGTGAGGTCGGTCGGGGGCGCCTGGACAAAAATGCGAATGACTCCAGGTCATTCTCTTCTTTAAAGTTTCATCTAATGGAGATTCAGTCCTGCCTGGAATATCATGCCAGCTGGAGGCTTCTGCCTCAGGCTGCTCTCCCAGTCAGCAGCACTGCGCGGATGCACCTACCCCAGCCTACCCCTTGCTCCCATGGCTCATGAAGCCTGGATAGTAAGGAGCAGTCCAACTGTAGGCTGAGCAAGTGGATAATGGTGGTAGAATGTGTCCTTGGACGTTTAAAAGCTCGCTGGCGCAGTTTACTGACTCGGTTAGACCTCAGCGAAACCAACATTCCCATCGTTATTACTGCTTGCTGTGTGCACCACAATGTCTGTGAGAGTAAGGGGGAGATGTTTATGGCGGAGTGGGAGGTTGAGGCAAATCGCCTGGCCACTGATTACATGCAGCCAGACACCAGGGCAGTTAGAAGAGCACAGCAGGGCGCGCTGTGCATTAGAGAAGCTTTGAAAACCAATTTCATGACTGGCCAGGGTATGGTGTGAATGTTCTGTTTGTTTCTCCTTGATGAAAACCTGCCCCCCTTGGTTCACTCTACTTCCCTGTAAGCCAACTGCCCTCCCCTCACCCCTTTGATCTCCGCTTGCAGAGGCAATAAAGTCATTGTTGTTTCAAATTCATGCATTCTTTATTATTTCGTCACACAAATGGGAGGATAACTGCAAAGGTAGCCCGGGAGGGGTGGGGGAGAAGGGAAGCACAGAGGTGGGGTAGTTGTAGGGGCACCCCTTTGAATGGCATGCAGCTCATCATAGAAGTGGCATGTCTGGGGCTCTGACCCAGAGCGGCTGTTTGTCTCTCTGGTTCTTTGGTAGGCTTAACGCGGCATTGCTGCGGATCTCTGTTAGAACCTCTGTCCTTCATGCCCCTGGAGATTTTTTCAAATATTCTGGCATTTCGTCCTTTGGAACGGAGTTCGGATAGCATGGATTCGTCTCCCCATACAGCAATCAGATGCAGTACCTCCCGTTCGGTCCATGCTGGAGCTCTTTTGCAACTCTGGGACTCCATGGTCATCTGTGCTGATGAGCTCTGCATGGTCACCTGTGCTGATCAGCTCGCTACGCTGGCCAAACAGGAAATGAAATTCAAAAGTTCGTGGGGCTTTTCCTGTCTACCTGGCCAGTCATCTGAGTTGAGAGTGCTGTCCAGAGCGGTCACAATGGAGCACACTGGGATAGCTCCATAGCCAATACCGTCGAATTGCATCCACACTACCCCAAATTCATCCCAGCAGGGTCGATTTCAGCGCTAATCCCCTCATCGGGGAGGAGTACAGAAATTGATTTTAAGAGCCCTTTAAGTCGACAAAAATGGCTTCGTCGTGTGGACGGGTGCAGGGTTAAATCGATCTAACGCTGCTAAATTCAACCTAAACTCGTAGTGTAGACCAGGGCATATGTATTAGTCCACTAAAATGAATAGCCCTATATGTTTGTATATTTTTTCCCACACATATGCACTTCACAAATGCAATATAAATATATGAGTTTATATAAGGTCAACAATCCTCTGAGAGAAGAATTATAAGATACTCACCAACACACATTCACAAAAATTGCATTATTTTTAAGGGCTTGATCCTGCAAATGCAACAGTGATTTAAGTGGGTCTGTTCACATGAAGTGAAGCTATTCACATGCATAAGCATTTGCAGAAGGTGTTGTTGTTGGCTATCCCTCAATATGCAGGTGATGTCTGCCAGAGGAAAAAAGTCATTGATGAGACTTAAGATGGCTGAGGAGTCCAATCCATGCTCTACAGGATTTTCCACATGTACGACAAGTGGTTGCTTGGAAAGAGCACAACTGCAGGCCAGGATGCTGTACTTTCCTTCCTCCTCTGCTGTTTCTCAGCCTCTTGAGCAAAGCATTTCTCTTGAAAACGGGCTGAGGCTTGATGTATGATGCAATGCCATTGCCATCTATTGCCAGCCAGCTTTCCGAATTTGTGGGGTCAATGCCTCCCTTCTTAAGATATACTTTCAGGGTGTCCTTGTAGCATTTCCTCTGTCCCTCGTGAGTCCTCTTGCCATGACTAAGCCGTGAAAAAGAGGATTTGCTTCGGAAAACGAGTATCAGCCATCCGCACACAATGGCCAACCCAGCAAAGTTGATGTTTCAGCTTTGCCTCAACACTGGTGATGTTAGCTGCAGAGAGAATTCTGGCATTGGTATGACAATCTTCCCATCTGATATGGAGACTCTTCCTAAGGCAGTGCTGGTGGTACCACTCCAGACTCTTAAGATGGCTTTGGTATGTCACCCATGTCTCGCACCGATAAAAACAATGGGGATGACTACACTGCATTGTAAACCGGGATCTTTGTTTCCATCCACAGATGTCTGTCAATCAAGATATGATGAAGCAACTTTCCGAAGGATGCACTGGCATAATGGATCCTATGTTTGATCTCCACATCAAGATCTGGGAGAGGTGACTACTAAGGTAAGGGAAATGCTCAACATTTTCCAGGCAGTCACCAAAAATGACAATTTGTGGGAGAAGTAATAGTGGCCATGCGCCGCTTGTGAACCAGGGAATTCCAGGATAAATTCTGCCCTCCTGATGCAGAATGCATGTCTGAGCTCCCCCAGGGGCAGTGTGGCTTTGCCCTACCCATAGTGCATGGCTATGTTTAAGTTACACACGAAGGGCTGAATTGTGTAAGAAAATATTTTCCTATCTTATACACACCCATAGACTCAGTTTACTAGGGAACCCAAATTTCAAGATTTAATGAAGGCCCAGTGCCTGTCTATGTTTACCTAGGAGTCAGGGTACTTTTGCTATGCAGTGAGCTGACTGCTTTTACACAGGTTGGAATGGAGTACATAGCACTCCCTCAGGAAGGGTGGTGCAGAACAACGTAGAGTGGGAAGGTGCTGCTACTGAAAATTAGCTCCCTGCAAACTGGATCGCCCTCCCTGCATCCTACCATTCGCTTTTTCCCCACATAAATCAGGCAGAGTTAATGCAGCCCTGGGCTGAGAAAAATCCCTTGGCAGTGCATGAAGCAGACAGCAGGTCTCTGAAGAGGTGCATTCAGGTCCCTAGAATAGTTAATACTTTTACAATAGACAGGCTGTTGTGTGGGATCTTTCTTCTCTCACCCTTCTGACTACCTGTGGTGATCTTTACCCTGATTTCTAATGGCTGATATTTCTATTTCTAAGGGCTTGTCTACACACACAACTTGCACCATTTTAGCTTGAATTGGAGTAAACAACCAATTTTGTTAAACTGGTGGAACTGTGTTGAGACTCTCATATTGATTTAAAAAATGGTTATTTCAGTTTAATTTTCACCTGTAAATTTCAACTGATTTAAGAACATCGTCCACACACAAAGTTGCAGTAGTTTAACTAAAACAGTACAAAAAGAATCACAACTTCATTTAAACTAATTCAGCTTTGTACATAAGCCAGGCTTAAGCCAGGCCTCAACTGTCAGCCAGGAGCTCCATCTTCAGTCATCATTAAGTTCTGTGACAGGCCCCTTGTGGTGGAGCCCTGTGCTATATCCTGGGCTGGATGTAAGCTTTCGTGGCCAGGTGGCAGTTACAGTCTCCCTTGGCGAGATGGAGACACCATACAGAAGAAACGAGTAATGTTTCGTATTTTTCAGAGCAGAGCTGAGCCTTACAGCTTCATCCAGGCCCTACATCCGGGGTCTCAAACATGCAGCCCGCGGGGTGATTTTCTGCAGCCTGCGACCCCCTCGCAGCCGCCCCCCCCCGCCCTCCCCCAGTGTTTACCAGAGCGGCCGGACGAGCACCGGGAGCAGGGCAGGCTCCCTGCCTGCCTGCCCTGCCCTGCGCAGCTCCGGGAAGAGACTGGAACGTGGGGAAGGGGAGGCGGAGGGGCTGTGTGTGGCTGTTACTTTAGGCAGCGCCCCCAGCAGCTCCCATTGGCCGGGAACGGGGAACCGCGGCCAATGGGAGTTGCTGGAGGCGGTGCCTCAAGCAACAGAAATGCACAGCCCCTCCGCCCCCCCTTCCCCATGTTCCAGCCTCTTGCGGGGGCAGGGCAGACAGGCAGGCAGGCAGGGAGCCTGCCCTGCCCCCGGTATGCACCGGGCCATATCCTGCCCCCCGAAATCCTCCTGCAGCCAAACCCCCTGCCCTGAGCCCCCTGCCGCACCCTGCACCCCGACCCCCTGCCATACCCTGTACCCCGACCCCCTGCCTCACCCCTCACCCTTCCTGCATCCCAACCCACTGCCCTGAGCCCCATGCCGCACCCCTCCTGCGCCCTGACCCCCTGCCGTACCCTGCACCCCGACCCCCTGCCCTGAGTCCCCTGCCGCACCCTGCACCCTGCACCCCAACCCCCTGCCCTGAACCCCCTGCCACACCCCGCACTCCTCTTGCACCCCAACCCACTGCCCTGAGCCCCCTGCCGCACCCCACACTCCTCTTGCACCCCAACCCACTGCCCTGATCCCCCTGCTGCACCCCACACTCCTCTTGCACCCCGACCCCCTGCCCTGAACCCCCTGCGTCACCCTGCACCCTGACCCCTTGCTGTACCCCTCACCCCTCCTGCACCCCACACCCCAACTCCCTGCCCTGAGCCCCCACCACACCCCACACCCCTCCTGCGCCCCCTGGGGGCAGGAGGGGGCAGAGTTCGGGTGGCAATTTGGGGGAAGGGGTTGGAATGGGGGCAGGGAAGGGGTGGGAAGAGGCGGGGCAGGGGCGGGGCCTCATGGAAGGGTTGGAGTGGGGGCGGGGCCGAGGGCGGCGTGGGGGAGGGAGGTGTCAGTAATGCGGCCCTCGGGCCAATGTACTAGTCCTCATGTGGCCCTCATGGTCATTTGAGTTTGAGACCCCTGCCCTACATAATGGAGGAAAGAGAACCAAGAGTTGTCCTCAAATGCAAACACATTTTTACCTGACAGCTGAAGATACAAAATTCAGTATTGAAGCACCATGAAAATAATGAAAAAATTACAAGTGAATCAATCAGAAGAATATTTAAAACAACATACACAGACCGAAGAGACAAATTCTATTGTATTCTGCTTTTGTACCACACACATATACTATGTCAAGTATCAGGGGGTAGCCGTGTTAGTCTGTATCTACAAAAACGACAAGGAGTCTGGTTAGTCTTTAAGGTGCCACCAGACATATACGATGGTATCTCAGCACCTAAAATTACACTGGTGCAATGTAGGCCTCAAACCCATGATACTGAAATTTACAGCTTTATGCTCTACCACCTTCACTAACTGGTCTGGATAAAATTAAACACAGCATCACAGCCATCCATTTAGCAACTTGAATGTGGTGTCACTAACACCAAATTCTTATACATTCTGGGAAGTGCATTTTTCAGATAAGCTGCTCATTACCCTAATGTTACTGAACCAGATCCTCGTCTGGAATAATTCAAGCATATGCCACTTTATACCAACTTAAAAAACTATCGCACTATTTTTACCTCACCAAAAAAATACACTTTGTAAACAGAAAATTGCGTTGCATGTGCTATTCAAGTGCAAGAGCTGATGTGGCCATAATTTATTAGACCAGCCATACTAAATAGCTGATGTTGGATTTAAAAACATACATAGTATATTCTTATTAAAACAAAGACAAAGTACAGTGCATGCCTTTATACGGGCAGGTCTACACTACAGCCGGGATCGACGCTCTGAGATCGATCCACCAGTGGTCAATTTAGCAGGTCTAGTGAAGACCTGCCAAATCGACAGCAGATAGCTCTCCAGTTGAGCCCTGTACTCTACCCCCAACAAGAAGAGTAAGGTAAGTCAATGGGAGAGTTTCTCTCATCGACCCCCCGCCGTTTAGACCCAGCGGTAACTCGACCTAAGGTACGTCAACTCCAGCTACGTTATTCATGTAGCTGGAGTTGCATAGCGTAGGTCGATTTACCGTGGTAGTGTAGACATAGCTTAGGTGAGCGCTCTGTGTCTAATACACATACGTGTAGTCCTGCTGAGTCAAGGTACAAAAAGTTAGCCAAGAGCATACATGGGTGGTGGAACTAGAAGTGCTGGGGGTGCTACCTCACCCCCTGGCTTGAAATAGTAACAACAAGCCAAATACACTACACGGTTTCCACCTTCAGCACCCCCACTATAAAAATTGTTCCAGCACCACTGAGTGCATAAGTCCCTTGTTGAATTTAGGCCCAGGTGCCTTATGAGTAAATGGCAACTTTGTAAATATTTTGACATGAGTGCTCATGGAGTTTCCAATAATACCATCTTCAAAAAGAAAAGTACGTACTTTAACCCCTTTCAGGAAACCACCGTTTCAGGCTTCCCGTAGCTAATACAGGCTGAGAGAGTCAGCTCACATTATGTCACATCCCACAGTGTAATATGACAGGACTGATGCAACCCAGTGTGATGTGTCACACTGTATCAGGTGAGAAGAGTCAGACAGAAAATAAATATTTTTTTTCTTCCTGACAATCCACAGTTTAACAAACTGGCTCTGAAGGGGGAAACAGAATCAATGCCCATAGCTTAACTATGGAAGCGTCAACCTATATCCCACTAGTACCACTGTCTGTGTGAGAAAGCTACATCTCTCTAACAGTTAAGACTAGGCATATCTGTTGTTGCAACTCCTGCACGTGGTTGACTGCTGTGTCCACTTTCTGAAATCTTTATTGTACACTGTACAGTCAGAGCCCTGTGTGCTCTGTTAGTCTGTGGCCCATGGAATTCACTTCAGAATATACCATGCAGAATTTCACTGAAAAAAAACACTAAGTTTCCAGTCCTTATGGTTCTGAAGAAAACCTTTCACCCATGAACAATTGAGAGGATAATCTTTCAAATGTGAATATAAACCAATACAATGTCATCTTCCTGAAACTGCAGACTGGCAGCCTGATACAATCGCTCTAAGGCATCAGATCTGCCCCATTTATCTTAATGTGGTATTGAATCTGGAGCCTACAGATTACAGTACCAATGTCACCATTATTAATTATTTTACTGCAGATCACTTTAGCAGATATATCCAGCTAATACACTTATATGACATTGTTAGACACAGTAACAGATTTGGGGGCAGGAGGAGCTTATTGCTGTTAAGGTTGCGGAGATGAGGAAAATAGGAGATCAAATACCCACAGATTTTCAACACCTCTGACCCCAGTCTACAAATTAAAATCTTCAGCATTCAGCCCCTAATAATTACTCTTCTACATTTCAAATAATATTATGCCAAATTATATACATTACTAAAATGTTCCTCTACTCTTCTGCAGAGACAGTTAGCATAACATCAAAAATACTGAAAAATTAAAAAAAAAAAAAAACCTTCAAAATTCTTTAAAATTTACAGTTTGATGTCCATGCAGTTATATATTAATGTATTATTGTCAGAGAATGAATGGGATTGTGACATCAAAGTTATCAGAGCCAGTCATCATACAGTTCTCTTTCATTATTTTACATATTGCAGTCCTAGTCATTAAAGTGATGTGGAAAGTTCCCTGCAGGTATTTTCACACTTCAGGACAGTGCAGTTTCACTATTAAGATATTTCACCTTAGAGCCTCACCTTCTCCAGCTGGTCACTAACTGCCCTCCCTGCTGGTCATTAATTGTGTTTAATTGATTATTAGCTTCCAACATGTTTCTACAGTTGTTCTACTTCTCTTTGTAGTTGTACATCAGCCAAAAAGCCACCAGTGATAGCTGGAGCTTTCATTGCATCCATGTACTAAACAGCTTAATAGCTATTAAATGGGCTACACCCATCGCTTTTCATTTTTCTCAGGCCTGGTAGTTATGAAACAAATAATCTGCTGCTTTCTCTTTCATTTGGGAATCCGCTGGCCAAAGTAAGACCAGAACAAATCATGTTCTTTGTAAAAAGTAAAGCATAAAGGACAGGCAGTGTTGGAAAAATGAATTCATCTATCTTCTTTGTACAGCCAGCTGCAATGCAGTCTCTGTGATGTACAAAGCCAGGATATTCAACCTGAGCTGGAAGGGAACACTATCAAGGCACACAAGGTAATTTAGTTTCCAAACTAGTTCAGTCCTGCTTGGGTTGTACCAAATTGTGTTTATGGACTTCTGTAAAGTAAGAGCATCAAAGCTGCTTCATGTAAGTCCTCAGGCTGGACTGGCACCATGAGAGAGGAGAGATAAATGCTCTCGTCTATCCCTTAATTCAGACAGCCATTCTTTCTCCTTTCGTACATCACTCCTCCCATCCCCACACATCTCTTCAACGTAATTACTAGTGTATAGATGGATTTTGTTTACACCCATCTAATGCTGTGTTTTGCTACCATGTCATGTGCAGTGAGAGAATGAAGTTGAACTGGTCTAAATCCAGTAGTGATGGGATGAATTGCACATTTGCTACTTAGCTAAATAAGGTTATAACAAATATTGGAAAATTAAGATAAATATAAATGCAAGATATTTTTTAAATTTACCCCAACAAATTTCTGCATATATTTCATTTTATCAGTGCAATAAAGGGCCAAACTTGTAAGCCCACTGCATACAGAACTCCCACAGATGTCAAATTGATAATTATTAGGATAGCTATCAAAATTATTACACAGACCAGTATAAATATGTTTTAAAGCTCCAAATTAACTTAAAATAGCATAACTTCACTACTTACAGAGTATGAATTATTAGCTGAATAGTCAAACTTCTGTTAGCAATCATAGACTAAAATACACAAGGATTTTGGCAAGATGCTAGTTTTGGGTTTGCCATTGATTGTCTCACACACAAAACTGTTAATGGAGAAGTTGGCTCCAATTTGAAAGGCAGAGTCTATTTTTAAAGGTGCAATGATTTGAATTTAAATTAACAGTGACTGTTCATACAAATCTGAGTTTAAATGGTTACAAAATTCTAGATACTAATTAAGTCCCTAGGCATAGCCCTGAGCAATTGATGGGGCTTAAGGGCTCTACCTCAGGATTAATTCTAGGAAGGAGATTCCATAACCTCCATAGGTAATTTGTTCCAGTGCTTCCAGGGTATTATCTAGGCCACATTGACAGCTAGAAATTTTTTCCTAATGTCCAACCTAAACTGCCCTCGCTGCAATTTAAGCCCATTGCTTCTTGTGCTATCGTCAGAGGTTAAGGAGAACAATTTTTCTCCCTCCTCCTTGTAACAACCTTTTATGTACTTTTAAACTGTTATGTCCCCCCTCAGTCTTCTCTTCTCCAGACAAAACCAACCCATTTTTTTCCAATCTTCCCTCATAGGTCATGTTTTTTAGACTTTCAATCATTTTTGTTGCTCTTCTCTGGACTTTTTCCAATTTGTCCACATCTTTCCTGAAATGTGGTGCCCAGAACTGAGCACAATACTCTAGTTGAGGCCTAATCAGCACAGAGTAGAGGGGAAGAATTACTTCTCGTGGCATGCTTACAACACTCCTACTAATGCATCCCAGAATGATATTTGCTGTTTTTGCAATAGTGTTACATTGTTGACTGGTATTTAGCTTGTGATCCACTCTGACCCCCAGGATCCCTTTCTGCAGTACTCCTTCGTAAGCAATCATTTCTCCATTTTGTATGTGTGCAACTGATTGTTCCTTCCTAAGTGAAGTTCTTTGCATTTGTCCTTATTGAATTTCATCCCATTAACTTCAGACCATTTCTCCAGTTTGTCCAGATCATTTTGAATTTTAATCCTATCCTCCAAAGCACTTGCAACCCCTCCCAGCTTGGTATCATGCGCAAACTTTATGTGTATACTCTCTGTACCATTGTCTAAATCAATGAAGATATTGAACAGAACCGGAGCCAGAACTGATTCCTGCAGTACCCCTCTCAATATGCCCTTCCAGCATGACTGTGAGCCACCGATAACTACTCTCTGAAAATGTTTTTCCAACCAGTTATGCACCCACCTTATAGTAGCTCCATCGATGTTATATTTCCCTAGTTTGTTTATGAGAAGGTCATGCAAGACGGTATCAAAAGTTTTACTAAAGTCAAGATATACCACATCTACCACTTCCCCTTCCCCCCTACCCCCTCCCCAATCCACAAGACATTGTTACCCTATCAAAAGAAAGCTATTAGGTTTGTTTGACATGATTTGTTTTTGACAAATCCATGCTGACTGTTACTTATCACTTAAACATCTTCTAGGTGTTTGCAAATTGATTGCTTCATTATTTTCTCCATTATCTTTTCAGGTACTGAAGTTAAACTGACTGAGCTGTAATTCCCCAGGTTGTCATTATTTCCCTTTTTATAGATTGGCACCATATTTGGCCTTTTCCAGTCCTCTGGAATCTGTCCCATATTCCATGACTTTTTGAAGACAAGTTGAGGGTAATCAGTATCTCCCCATTTATCGCTGGCAAATTCTGTTTAAAAAGAGACCAGGCACAATGCATTCTCAGGCAAAAAAAATAAAATAAATAAATACATAATTCTACTTCTGCCCATAGGAATAACCTTAAGGAAACAGCAAGATTTGGAGGATGAACACCACTATACTTCCACTGTACAAAAGGGTGCCTGGTCCATGGCATACAGAGTTCAGAGAGAGAACATCTTTGTAGCTATATTGAATAAACTATTTTCAGACTTTTAGTACCCACCCATGATTTCTTGATGGAAGGTATTCTGTCCCCTTCTCCTGATATTTCATTAACTGCTACAGATATTAGCATTCTTTAGCAATGC
Source organism: Emys orbicularis (assembly GCF_028017835.1). NCBI lineage: Eukaryota > Metazoa > Chordata > Testudines > Emydidae > Emys > Emys orbicularis. Next base: position 44,160,812 of record NC_088687.1, on the reverse strand, counting down.
TTGTTAGTGGCTGTTTTGGCATCACAGCTGTGATATCAGAACAGAGATGATGCAACTAAAAGCATGGGACAACAATCACTTGAGGAAATTTTCAGTGTGTGATTTTAACATCTGAAAACTCAAATTCTACTGGATTCACTATGTTATATCACAAACTATAACATATGAATGAAACATCCAAGCTATAAACATAGAAGCATTAAAGGCTTTTTAATGCTTACATCGTGATAAACAACAAGATGGCAGCTATCTTTCATTATCTCCTATTTTCTAGTATTTTCCAACAGTTATTTGAAATCCAGTTTCTATAGAAAGTGTCTTGATGCAGAATCAAAGTTCCTCTGTTAAATCCATAGTCAATCCAGTATTTAAGTTTCAGGAAAGGACTGTGTAATGTTACTCTGGTTCCACATATCAGCATTGGAGAACATAGATAACACAATCATCATCGCTATTTATATTTGTTGGCACATCAGGCATGACTAAGCAAAGAAACATCATGATTACATTTTATAACTTCCTGAGGAGTCTAGCAAGTTATGTGTCCTTCTCAATAGAGTCAGGTTACATATTTAATCCTAGCATCTCACTAAAAGTTTTAATTTAATGACCTTCAGTGCTTCCACAGTCCAGGCCCTCTTCTTAGCAACACGGCTGTCCAAAGCTTGCCGGAATCCTCTGGATTTATGAGGCGTAATTTTAGTTTGAACATGGCATACTTCTTTTGTTTACCTGCTGTTTGGTCTCATGGTACAACCCAACATTCTTGAATTGCACATTGTTCATCACAGCAGTTGAAATATAGCCAGAGGTTTTGTTACCACAGGAGATTGTGGTTTTAACAAATTGTCCAGTCAGCCTTTGCAGAATTGTTCTTGCACACAATAAAAAATTCAGACCAGGTTGTGGGTTTCTCTCCTCCACCATATCCTTCTAGTCAAAATTCAAAATGGGGGCCTCCCACTGAATGTAGTGTGATTGGTTGGATTTAAGTGCTGTTCACTGAACACACCTGCATGCCACATGACAGATGCTATCATGTTAATGATGCACAACAAATTAGTTGCCAAGGACAAATAAGATTAATTCTGTGCCCATTTGGTATTCATGCTTTTCCCCCCTGCCAAGAGTATAACTGACCAAGTACAAACACTGGGGAAATGGCATTAATCATGTATAACGCAAATGCAATTAGAATACTTGAAACATACCGAATATCCACCCCACAAAATATGTTCTTCCTACTACCTTCAGCCTATATGAATGTATACATGGCAACAGTCCATCTTGAAAAATGATGGTGTAAGTGCCAAAGCAGTTCAGGTACTGTGTGTCATACTGCAGCATTGTGAGTGGCTAAGAAGTCCAATTCTTGAGTAACAGTCCTTGCCACAGCTAATGCAGACATAAGGCGCAGGGTCAGAGAATGAAGTTAGCACACTACTAGCTCTTCAGGCCTGCTGCACTTTCCTCTTTGGTCTCTTTGCTTTCTTCTCGGACAACCACCTCTCTCCAACTTCTTTGATTACCTTACCTGGTGTACAGGTATATGAGATAACAAATATACTGTCTTGAATGTGAAGTGAATCAGTGTAATCAGAAAGCAGAATTAACAAATCCCTATGCTTCGAGGAAATCCCTATGCTTCGAGGAAACTACTTCAATGATTAATAATGAGAGCCTAAAATTACATGAGCCCCTGTCTTGATATTCTGAACACAAATATAATATTGGTTTGAACTCATTAAATGCAAATTTGATTCAAATGAATTTGAATTCTGTTTTTGAAGAAAGAGTCAGGGAAGGCTTTCGGGGGAAGAAAAAAGAGAAGCTTAATATATCAGAGACTATAATTTTAGGGTTAAAACCTTGTTCACTCAAGTATTCATCTCATTATGCTTCAATAAGCATCACACTATCAAGTCTTTGTTTCATGCACTTTTAAATTCCTGAGGAATCTGCTATGCAGACAGCTGCCATTTTGTCCTCAGAGTTGGTGAGTCCTGTTATAGAAGAGACTCATACAAGGTGTTCAGTCTGGAAATTTAACTTTTGTTTTATATCTATATGTTGTTTTATATAATCATAGCAATGTAAGGCTGGAAGAAACCTTGAGAGGTCATCAAGTCCAGCCCCCTGTGCTAAGGCAGGACCAAGTAAACCTAGAGCATTCCTGATAGGTGTTTGTCCAACCTGTTCTTAAAAACCTCAAGATGTGGATTCTACAACCTCCCTTGGATGCTTGTTCCAGAGCTTCACTATCCTTATATCCTTAGAAAGATTTTTCCTAACATCTAACCTTAATCTCCTTTACTGCAGATTAAGCTCATTACTTCTTTTCCTACTTTCAGTGCACACAGAGAACAGTTGATTCCCATCTTCTTTATAACAACCCTTAACATATTTGAAGACTTATCAGGTCCCCTCTCAGTCTTCTTTTCTCTAGGCCAAACATGCCCAGTTTCTTTAACCTTTCCTCATAGGTCAGGTTTTCTAAATCTTTTATTATTTTTGTTGCCTTCCTCTGGATGCTTGCCAATTTGCCCACATCTTTCCTAAAGTGTGGCATGCAGAACTGGACCCAGTTCTCCCACTGAGGCCTCAGCAGTGCCATCTATAATTCCCTGGATTCTCTTTGTTCATCTTTTTTTAAAGATGGTACTAGGTTTTCCCTTCTCTAGTCCTGTGGGACCTCACCCATCCTCCAGACGTTCTCAAAGATAACTGCTTCAGCTTGTTCCTTAAGTATCCTAAGATGAATTTCATCAGGCCCTGCCAACTTGAAAAAATTTAACTTATCTAAATATTCTTTTACCTATTTTTCCCTATATTGGCTTGTGTTCCTTCCCCTTCATAGTTCAGATTAATTGTGTTGAGTATCTGGTCACCATTAATCTTTTTAGTGAAAGTAAACTAAACACCTCAGCCATTTTCATGTCATCAGTTATTAGCTTTCCTTCCCCAATAAGAAGAGAACACTTTACTTCATCATTCTTTTACTCCTTGTGTATTTAAGAACTGTTTTATTGCCTATGATGTCACTTGCTAAGTGTAACTCATTTTGTGCCTTATCCTTTCTTATTTTGTGTCTACATGCTTGTGCTATTCTTTTATACTCCTCCTTAGCAATTCATCCATGTTTCCACTTTTTTGATGTTCAAGTCATGAGCTCCTGATGCAGCCAAACTGGCCTTTTACTATTATTTCTATCTTTCCTTCACATCAGGATAGTTTGCAGTTGTACCTTAACATTGTCTCATTGAGAAACTACCAGCTCTCCTGAACACCTTTTGCCCTTAGATTTTCTTCTTGGGGAACTTTATGTACCAGTTCTCTTAGTTTGTTAAAGTCTGCTTTTTTGAAGTCCATTATGTTTATTCTTTTGCTCTCACTCCTTTCTTTCCTTAGAATCATGAAATCTATCATTTCATGGTCACTTTCACTCAAATTGCCTTCCACCTTCAGATTAACTACCAATTCCTCCCTGTTAGGATCAAATCTAAGATGGCTGCCCCCCTGGTTACTTCTTCCACTTTCTGAAACAGAAAGTTGTCCCCAGTACATTCTAAGAACTCACTGAACATTTTGTCTTTTGCCATATTACTTTTCCAACAGATGTCTGGGTAGTTAAACTCCCCCATTACTACTAGGTCTTGTGTTTTGGATATTTCTGTTATTTGCTTTAGAAATGCCTCATCCATCTCCTCTAGCTGACTTGGTGATCTGTAGGAGACCCCTACCATGACATCACCCTTATTTTAAGCCCCTTTTATCTTTACCCAGAGACTTTCAACTGTTCTGCCTCTTACATACTTGGTCCGAGGTCCAGAAGGTGGTATGTTCTTGATGTATAAGGTAACACCTCATTTCTTTTCATCCTGCCTGTTCTTCCTCAACAAACTATACCCACTTTACCAATATTCTAGTCATGGAACTTAGCCCACTAAGTTCCTGTGACAATAACTGAGTCATAATTTAGCTCACGTATGAATACTTACAGCTCTTTCCCATACTCCTGACATTTATATATTTCTACTTATGTGCACACTGTGTCTATGTGTGCGCACACCACACACACATTCTGTGCATGTGTGTGTTAAGTCTGCACAATTTAGCACTGAAAAATTAGAAAATGAAGGCATTATGTTTTCACTCACAATCTTAACTCAACCCCCACGTTACAGTGGGGTTTTTTTCTTATCACATACTGTTACCTTAATAGTACAATATCAATCATTTGAATTGTGGAATAACTGTCAAATCAAAATCTATTTTACCAAAGCATTCAAAGGTGCTTTTCTGCTTTGAGGGCTATCTCCATGCTGAATTCCAACTTTTTATCCAGATCTATTTTGACTTTGGACCTGTTTGAAATAAAAAAAAAAAATCTTTGTAAAATAGGGACAATGTACTTCCTCTCCACTTGTCATGCTCAAAAATATCTGAAATATTTGTGTTCCACCTTTAAAAAACAAAATTCACCATATGGCAGAGACCAAGCATGAAAAATATCAGCCTGAAAGGTAAACATTGTAGAATACTAAGTGACTGAATACAAAAGGATCAGCAGATACATGGTTATGTAACCTTAACTTTAGAGGGTGCTTCTACCACAGCCTTAATAGCATACACATGACTAGAAAGATGTATATGAAAAAACAATAGCTATTACACTGGTCTTTTCCTTTAGTGTTGTTTTTAATCTCTTTACAAACTAAACACCCAAATCTAATGGACTGAAGGGAAAGTAGTCCCTCCCCGCCCCCTCAAAAAAAAAAGTAGGTAAAAGGTTAATTGTAATTCTGAGGAGGAGAGGAAGTGTTATCATCACTACAAAATTTATAAATGTAAATAATCCTCACACTCACTAAATCAATAGGATTTTTGCTGGTTGCATAAGAATAGGCTCGCAATGTTTGCATAGGGACACAATCAGCATGAATTTCATCCAAGTACAGGACTGACAATGGCATGGGATCTGATCTGAAGGGAAGAAATGGGGGCTGGGCAAGCGGAAAGCATTAAAGGCTTTGGAGCCAAGAAAACTTTTCCAAATCTCAGTCCCACAGCAGCCTTCATTCATGTCTTGAGAAATGACAGAAATCAGGAAATATTACTTCGGGTTGCATGCTTCTGTCCTGGCCTATCAAACGCACAGAGTAGTAACAGCAAATTACTGGAAACTGCACTTTGAACTTAGCCACTGGCAAGGATCCCAGTCAAACAGAAATGTAAAAGTTCCTTTCCTCTATGGGGCCTCCTGTACAGGGGTGTCCCTATAGATGTTCTATAGCTGGTTGCAACAGGTTGGAATGAGGCCCTGAGCCAGACAAACAAGCCCCGACCAGCATTATTTCCTACTGCCTGTGTTGTTTATTAAAAAGATTTTTTTGGCACATCATGCCTTTGTTGGACTTCATTACAGGCTCAGGTCCCATCGAGGAAAAAACTGGCACCATTTTCACAAAATGTTTACTTCTTGTTTTCTCCCAAGGATTTTGATAAGTGGTTAGAACTCCTAGTCAGCAGGGCTGTAGGTGCAATATAAAGGTATATTTAAAGAAGAATTAGAAATGATTAGCCTGGTTGCTAAGCAAAGACTCTGGATTTCCTGTGAATAGAAGAGTAATTAGCTTGTAAAACCTGTCAATATTTCTAGCGCAGACAGAAGAAACACATTTTTCTATGCACCAGACTTTATAAGATGGTATTTAAAAAAAAGCACTAAATGTGTAGGAGCAACAATTTAATTTTATTAGCAACCGATAGGGTGCCCAGTGAGTGCAGAAAGATACTGTAGATCTCCCCCTTCAGAAGGGGAAATGATCAAGAGATTGGCTTCTTTACAGGTCTGTTATATTTCTGTCTAAGAAAACCCCAATTTGCACAAGTAAATAAACTGTCTCATTATAAAACTAAGGGGTCAACCTGAGTCAGATAAACCCAAAAGTTAGACAGCTGAAGAAACAAACTTTTATTAAAGCTACAGCACAGGTGATTCTAGAAGGAAGTGGTAAATCCCCACGGATCCACAGCTTCCACATTCGGGGATGGGGAGTCTGGGAGAGAGGGGGAAGAAATATTGTATACACTTTCAGAGCATGCAGCTCACCAGATATTTTCTTGGAAATGATGGATCCTGATTTTCATTTTCACAAAATTAGTCAAATACAAAACCAAATGCTGTGGTCAGCAGTCCAATAAACTAGATTCCACAGCTGTTTTTCTCTGCTTTCTCTCAAATCTTCTCAAGGGCCAAATATTATTCATGTGTTCCTCAGTTTAACAATTTTTTGATTACAGGAATTTTTCCAGACAGATTTCTACATTTTGAGGCTGATGAGGAAGGGAAAGCAAGAAAAAGGGGCATGGAATAGAAGTGTGGGGAAGGCAAGAAATACCCAATCATTAACTTTTACAGCATATTTAGTTCACCATATATCTGCCCACATTGGCCTGATGAAATTCTTTTTTCTGATGGATGTCAACCTCTGCCCTGAACAATCCATATTTATTCCACTATAATATTCTGAAACATGCACAATTATACCTAACTGTGTTCCCTACAAATTCCAAACTGGTAGGCAATATCATTATCAGATTTGTGGCTGTTAAATACAAGTTTGGTGACACTACTGAAGATAAACAATGTGTGCAGTTTGATAGCATGTCAGGAGGGGAGAAAAGGCATAATAAGATTAATAAACCAGTAATGGCCTCAAAATTGTAGCAGACAAAAAAAAAATCATCACCCTGTAATAGCCACCCGTAGTAATATATTTGAAATGAATTGTAAAACTGTGTTTCAATCTTTGTGCACAATAGATATGTATTTTCTAAGAAAAGAAAGAAAGAAAACTAAACTTGATGGATTTTTGGTGGAGGCTCAAGATTAATAAATCAGATTCCTAATAAGTCTTACTCAGGCACAAACCCTAAAAATAAAATGTGCACATGACAATTTCAGACTATTACAGTGTGCTATAAAGATAACAGAATTTATACCACACCCTGGGCCTGTCTGCAGTATATGTGTCGCATAGGCTGCTATACAGGTTTTTTCCTATATGATATTATCCATAGGTAGTCAGTGCTCTACATACATCTTTCACTAGACGATTTACTTTGTGCACACCTTTCTGTGTACAAAACCCCTAATTCTTCTCTTCCTCCAACTATCAGTCTAAAACTTCATCTGCCCTTGCATGTACAGCAAATGGAAACAGCATTATCCGAAGCACCAATTATGCTTTTGCAGAAAGCCCAAGATCACCAGTGAATAGTATAAAATATTATTCCATGATAAATTATCCAAGGCAAAAATATATTAAGTGTTGTATATCACGATAAGGCCAAATATTATGTAATGTATGTGTCATGTCATTACTGGTACCAAAAGGTTAGATTAGTCAAGAAAGCTATAAGCTTTGTGGCATTTTATTGTAAGCTTTGTTATTTATGCTGTCATAGCACCTAGGAGCCCTAGCTATGGATCCATGGCTCCATGTATGCTAGGTGCAGTACACACACAAAACAAAAAGACAGTTCCTGCCTCGAGTAAGAAGCATGCATGTCTGAGGTGAAAGGCATGCCACAGCTGGCAATGACATGCCACATCTTAAAATGTGTCATCTGACATACTTTTCATTTCACCAAGCAATATGTCAGACATAAATTCTGCTAATACCTTTCTAATTTTGTATAAGCAATTTCCACTTAGCAGTGTTCTATCAAATAGGGTGTTCTACAATAGTAAAATGAAATGTTGGCTTTTTACCTATTTTAGCAATTTACACTGAATTATGTTTGGTTTATTTATTGAAGGTCAACTGCAAAGCTAAAATGAAAATTGAGTTAATCCCACACTTCTGTGCTAAATAATGCCCTCACTTACCAGACTTGGAGGAAGATGAGAGCTAAAGGGATAGGGCAGGCAAGAATGCAGCAAAGCACTAAGTTTTAACTAAACTTAAAAAAATCACTACCCACCGTCTTCCCTGAAATCCTGCTTGGACTTCCTGGCTCATTTAAGTTACCTCAGAATGCATTACTATATGGCATCATAGTATATGGTATATATACACCATTGGTCAACTCATGGTATGTTTGATATCACAGAAGATGCATTCTGGGACATCTTCAGCAAACTGGAAAATCCACTGGAATCCATGGAACTTTCTCCTAGAATGGATGACAAGATTTAGCCCCGTAGTATGAAACATTCTTTTCCCATAATAGTCAATACACTACATTGCAGGTAATAATTAATTAGTAGTAGTAGAAGAATTGTGGTAGTGCCTTGGGGACCCAGTCAAGGATCAGAGCCCAGTTATGCTAGACACTGAATACACACATAAAGGTTTTTTTTTCCCCCTCTTCAATTGAATTTTCTAAATGATGCAAAGATTTAAAGGGCATAGAAAGCTAAAGGAAATAAAATGAGATGGAGAAAAGAAAAAAATAGTTTTAAATCAAGGGCTTGATCGGAACAGTCAGGGCTCACTCATACTTTCCCTACTATGCTCTTCTCCCTAGTTCAGACTTGCAGTGTGGCAATGAGGTCCCCCACTTTTTTCCTTTCAACTTAGAGCACTCATTTTGCCTTTGTGTTTTAGAAGATTATAGAGATAAAGATTCTTCTGCCCATCACAACATTTCATTTCCTATCATCAAAGTTAGGACTGGCTACATGTTAAATGTGCCTACAGACTGCATCTCCTTTTTTTTATTCAGTTTAAATATGATGTATATATCTCACTTGTCCCTTAATTTCCTGAATTTGATATACATTTCCCTACTGAAGTCATGTGGCAGTCCAGGCTACACTACAGCTACAGCAGCCTGCTCCATCCTGTCAGGGGAATCAAGTTACCAAGAATGTTGATACATTTCTAAAGGAGAAGTGGGGTGGGGGAGAAGGACAAATATGTTTTGTAAGATTTTTCCAGAGAGCACATGCGGCACTGAGACAAACCCTGAGGTACAGAGCAAATTAGAGCCGATTCTCTTTACATGGAAAATGGAGATTTAAAAAACTAATAAGAAAAACAAAAGAAACTGTGTTCCTGCCTGAAGCCTTCTGAGCCTTGAACTGAATACCAGTCATTGCCAGTCAGATTAGGGTTGATTGTGAGTCTGCCCTAATAGGGGCAAAAAAAAAACCACATACACACACACACACAACAGAAGAGCCACTTTATTAAGGATGCTACTATAGATCCTGAACAGCATGTTGATATGTAATAAATTATTCTGAACTATAACAGACTGGATTATTGGCTTCCCAATTATGCAGATTTGATACAAAGACACTGGGCCAAATTCTGTCCTCATTTACACAGCAGCGTAAACACAATGTACCATAACTCCACTGAGTGTAGTAGAGTTACTTCAAATTTACCAAAGGTAACCAAGGGCAGCTATGGTCCCTGTTAGCAGGCAGCATGTTCACATCCAGCAATTCACAATCATTTGGTTATTTGATCAGGGACCCTTGGAGGAGGTGGAACAAGGATACAGTTAAGCATATAAAAGTCACAACTGATTTTTTTTCTCTCATACTCTAATACCTGGAGGAGTTCAAAGGTTTTCCATGCCTATGGCGTTTGGCAATTATAATCACACAGTAAAATACCTAAGGTTAATGAGTAACCTCTGAAGGAAGTTACTTCACATAATGACAGCAATTTCTCTGAACTAAATATTAATAATAAGGCCTGGAGTATGGTGAGAAGGAAATGGTAGCAATTGGCAAATGGAACCCTGTTACCTAGTAACAAGTCCTCGGAGGGAGGAGGTTCCCTTCAGGGAAAAAAAACAAAATTGAAACAGGCAAAACATTTCCAGCCTGAGTTGCTTGACAAATGTAAAACATTGTGTAAAGCCAGCAACTGTTCCTGACATGGAAAGGGGAAGAATGGGTAGCCACATTTTTTTAAACATGCCGCCCAAGGCAACAACATTTTGTGGCAAGGTAAAAGAAATGGTGTTGTGTAATCAGCAAAGACGGGGGCAACAAAGTTCACATAACTCCATATAAGCCAGTGAACAGCAGCAGCATTTCAGTGATATCAGAATATGAGCTGAAATCCTCCAGTGCATGAGTTCATAGCACCATGCCCTTGCACCCAATATAACTTAAAGGGCTATAATTCTGTAGCTTTTAAGTCACATGTGGTATGGGTCACGTGCAGCACTGTGAGTTACTCCAGGAATTCTCACCGAGTCAGCAAGAATGCCCCCAGCTGCCACGGTGGGGAGTGTGCTGAAGGAGTTGTATCATTCTTTTTTTAAAAACTGCAACTTGGGCTCTCATCCCTGCCACCATTACTCTACTGGCTGGTGAGGAAGAGAGTTGGGACCACGGCCTCACCCCCATTCCATATCCCATGGCAGGGTTCCCCAAGCTTCTTTCTAGTGTGAACAACATTTTAATATTGATAGTTTCTCATAGGCACCTCTCTTTCCATTCATTCATGATCAAGCAGATCATTTCTCCTTCTTATTAACCATTCCCTAACATCTATCTGACAACTGCAGCAACAGCATAGATAGAAAAGTAACTTTAGGGACATATCTGGTGTACTTTAATGTAATGTATGTGCTGGAAACCAAGAGTACCACCAGCCACATGTGACCAGTCAGCTCTCCACAAACCACCAGTAAATAATCTGCAGACCAAAATTTAAGAACTTCTGCCCTATGGGAAGTTCAGAGCTTCCATTGGCACTAAACTAATTCCCAGGTCCTCTCTCTTGCAATAGCTGTGGCTAGCTCATCCATAGGAAAGAAGAAAATTCCTTGAGCCCTCTTCCCTTCCTTGGTGACCCAAGCAGAGATCAGCCACAATCTGACCCAATGGCTTTAATTCATAATTTTGTTTGTTACCTTTCATATAACTGAGTATAGCATTGTAGACGGCAAATGGGATGTTGAAAGAGGATTCATTCAATCTGACTGGTTGATGTACAGATCATTAATTTTCTAGACATGTCCTGTACAGACAACTGGAAACTGCATCATCCATAAAAACAAAATCATATGCCTATGGCTTATTTTCATTTTCAGCCATGATGTCAACAGAACAGCCTCAGAGTATGACATTTCCTGGGGACTAATGTCTGTCTTGTGTTATTGGCCCCCAGGCACAACTTTGGCCATCAACTCCTTGCAGCAAATCATTAATCCCTAGGAAATGGCCTGAGACAATATTGTTACTGCTAAAGTATCTGAAAACTATCTGCTGTACACTTGCAATCTTATACAGTATAACATTGTGATAAGGCTTGTGTTTAAATCTGACTTATACTTTCAAAGAAAATCCTTTCTGGTTGAAACTGTACACTGGTTTATAACCAAAGAGAGGGATTTTGTTTGTTTGCTCATTTTAATAAAGTTGAATCAAAAACTGGCATGACCATCTTTTGCCAGAGAAAGCAAATCCTATTTCCAATTTCCTTTTGTTTTATAAACAGACAAGGAAGTTCAATTTTAAAACATGATACTAGCACAAAGGTAAGTTTGACATTTTAAACCAAAAAAGGTGAGAAATTCATAGTTAACCATAGCTCCACATCCTTTGAATGGAACAAGCATTTTCATTTCATGATCACACAAAAGTCTCCAAAATGCAACATGCTGCTCGATAAGTGTATATGGTTATAAAGTCAAGATAGTGTGGCAAACCCAGGACAAACAGCTACAAAGGGGGTAGTAATCAGTCCCAGGGGGTTAAAAAGGCCTCTCCCAAGCCACTGAAGAAAGAGAACCATGGGGAAATAAGGTTCAGCTGGGCAAGGGGTTACCAGGGAACTAATTAGGTTCAGCTGGCTCTAACTGCTTGGGACCTTTTTAAACCCTCCCCGGCGTGGAAGGAGGGGGGAGAGAGAGTGAGAGAACCAGGGAAGCTGCCAGTAAGTTAGGAGCAGCAAGGCTCTGAACCCTTCCTGCAAGGAAGGCTGCACTCTGTCCCCAGAAGGGAAGATAAACAAGCACGAGGGGCTGACTGAGAAAAGGAATAGCCAAACCCTGTGCTACCTGCAAGGATTTTCCTTGCCCAAGCCTGTGTCTCCAAGGCTAAAAAGGACTGAGCCTGCTGAGGAGAAGACGGTACTTTGCCACACTTGGTGTCAGAAGTGGGATGGAGTGAGGCGTTGTGGCAAGCCATCTCAGGGCAAGGTAAATCGCACACACGCCCACACACGCACACACGCACACGCACACGCACACACACACACACACAAAATGGAGGACGTAGTGAAGGCGTTGATTCAGGCCACTGCGGCCCAACAAGAGGCTACCAGAGTACAGATGACAGCCCAGCAAGAGTCAGTACGTGTCCAACAGGAGACAAACCAATTGCTGATGAACCAGGCGGCCCAAGATCGAGCCACCCTGAATGATGTAGTGAACCAGTTGAAAGCCCTGACCGCGCTGACGCATGGGCCCCAGGGGACCCGGCCGCTACGCGCAAGCAACTATTTACAGAAGATGACAACGGATGACGATATAGAGGCGTATCTCCTTGCATTCGAGAGGACGGCACTGCGGGAGGATTGGCCCCAAGATCAGTGGGCAGGCCTCCTGGCTCCATTTCTGTGTGGGGAGGCTCAGAAGGCCTATTTCGATATGACCATAGAAGCAGCTATGGATTACCCCCAGCTGAAGGCGGAAATCCTGGCGAGGTCAGGGGTGACGCCGGCCATAAGGGCCCAGCGCTTCCACGAGTGGAAGTACCGGGACGACAAAGCGCCGAGGTCCCAGCTATTTGACTTGATCCACCTCGCCCGGAAGTGGCTCCGCCCTGAGACCCATGGGCCGGAGAAGGGGGTGGAAATCCTGGTGTTGGACAGGTACATGAGGGGGTTGCCGCCGGGCGTACGAGGGTGGGTCCGCCAAAATGATCCCTCCTCGTATGATGAGCTAGTTGCCCTTGTAGAGAGACACTTAGCAGCCCAAGAACTTTCTCGGACCCCCGGGGAAGGAAGGCGCCAGAATCGGAGACCAGTCTCTGCACCGAGGCCCCGGTTTGCCCTAGCGCCAGGCCGGACAATGGAGGGGAGGAAGGAGGCAGAAGAGCAGCCCGTGGTCCCGGAGAGACTTGAGGACTGGGGGAGAAAGACTCGAGAGATAAAGCCCAGCAGCCCGAAAAATAGGGGGCTGCCCCGAGCGGGGTACCGATGTTATGCCTGTGGCGAAATGGGGCATATCGCTGCCCAATGCCCGAATCTAGGAGAGCCTATGCAATGCGAACTGGGAGATATAGGGGGACCATGTGATCTAATAAGTCTAGTCGGGGTTGCGATGGTCCCTCATAGATACACTAGGCCAGTTAAGATGAATGGTATAAAGACCACAGCCTTAGTAGACTCGGGAAGTGCAATCACGTTAGTCTCGGGGAAGCTGGTCGGACAAGACCAACTATCCCGAGCCAAACGCTCGGGAATATCCTGTGTGCATGGGGATGTCAACTATTATCCAACCATCCCCGTAAAAATAGAAGTTTTCGGAAGCCCCACTAGGTTGACGGTGGGAGTAGTTCCAAAACTCCCCTACCCTGTCCTTATCGGACGAGACTTCCCGGGGTTTGATAGCCTACTCCCTGGGGAGAAGGTAGAAGAAAATAATGACCCTGGGACCCAGGGCGTGGCCCAGATCGTTAACCCTCCCCCAACCTTCCATGAATTTAGCCAGGATTTGTTCTCCCCGCCGGGGAAGTCCAGGAAGACTAGGAGGGAACAGAGGGCGGATAAAAGGAGGGGGACAAGGGTCCTGACCCAGTGCCAGAAGTCTACGCTTGTAGGGGAAAGAAGGGGCTCGACTGACAGTGGGACTGGGTCGGCGATCAACAACCCTATCGCCGGACCTGGTTCCCCAGGGGCTTTCCCCGAGGGGGAGACGGAGGTAGACCCCCCCGAGTTTAGACAAATGGGGACCGCACGCGGGAATTTTGGTCAGGATCAGGCCAATGATCCCATATACCACAATATTCTCAAAGAAGTAGTCGAGGTAAATGGGGTACCCGTGGAGGGGAGAGTTAAGGGCGCGGGGCCATATTATATGATTAAGAATGACCTGCTATACAGAGTAGTCCGGGTCCAAGAGCAAGTCATACAACAACTCTTGGTCCCACGGAAGCATCAAAGAGCCGTAATGGAGCTGGCCCACAGCCATCTGTTCGGGGGCCATCTAGGGGTAGATAAGACCCTGGATCGGATTCTACAGAGGTTTTTTTGGCCTGGCGTTTATGCAGCGGTCCGACGATATTGCACATCCTGTCCAGAATGCCAGATACATGGGCCCCGACCCCACTTAAGGGCCCCTCTGGTACCTCTGCCAATTATCGAGGTCCCATTTGAGCGTATAGCTATGGACATAGCAGGGCCATTGGAAAAGTCAGCCCGGGGCCATCAATACATTCTGGTAGTACTAGATTATGCCACCCGATACCCCGAGGCCATACCCCTACGGAATACCATGTCCAAGACCATAGCCAAAGAATTAGTCCAGATTTTTTCCAGAGTAGGAATACCTAAGGAGATCCTGACGGACCAAGGGACCCCCTTTGTGTCTAAGCTGATGAAGGACCTGTGTACAATGCTCCACATACGGACCCTTAGAACATCGGTCTACCATCCCCAGACCGATGGCCTGGTCGAACGCTTTAATAGGACATTGAAGAACCTGTTACGTAAAGTGATTAGTCGTGACGGGAAAGACTGGGACGCCCTGCTGCCTTACTTGCTGTTTGCCGTACGGGAGGTACCTCAGGCTTCCACTGGATTCTCCCCCTTCGAGCTGTTATACGGTCGCCACCCCAGGGGCATACTGGACCTGGCTAAAGAAGACTGGGAAGAACAGCCGAACCCTGGGAGAAACGTTGTTGAACATGTGTTGCAGATGAAAGACAGAATAGCCCAAGTCACCCCCCTTGTGCGCGAACACATGGAGAAGGCCCAAGGGGCACAACGGACAAACTACGATCGCCGAGCAACGACCCGGAAGTTCCAGGTGGGGGACCGGGTGATGGTGCTCATACCCACGGCCGAGAGCAAGCTCCTGGCAAGGTGGCAGGGGCCATACGAGGTAATAGAAGCGATAGGAGAAGTCGACTATAAGGTCCGACAGCCGGGCCGCCGGAAGCTGGAGCAGATCTACCATATAAATCTGCTGAAACCTTAGCACGATAGAGAAGCTCCGGTGGCTGCACTGGGGGTGCCATCCCTTAAAAGCAACCAGCCCGACCTGGTGGGGATATCCCCGGAGTTGACTCCGGAACAACGATCAGAAGTGATCAGCCTGATCAAACGCAACCAGGATGTGTTCTCCGAAAAGCCGGGCAGGACTACGGAGGTTCACCATCACATCCTCACGGAGCCTGGAGTGAAAGTGAACGTTAAGCCATACCGGTTCCCAGAGGCCAAGAGAGAAGAGATTAGGACAGAGGTCAGGAAAATGCTGGCCTTAGGAGTCATTGAAGAATCTCATAGCCAATGGTCCAGCCCCGTGGTTTTAATGCCTAAGCCGGACGGCAGTATGAGGTTCTGCAATGACTTCCGCAAACTCAATGAGGTGTCCCAATTTGATGCCTACCCTATACCCAGGATAGATGAGCTGATTGACAGATTGGGAAAGGCACAGTTTATGTCTACCCTTGACCTTACCAAGGGCTATTGGCAGATCCCCCTGGCCAAGGCCGACAAGGAGAAGACCGCCTTTGCAACGCCAGAAGGTCTATATCAGTACACTGTTCTCCCCTTTGGGTTGCATGGGGCCCCCGCTACTTTCCAACGGCTAATGGACAAACTGTTGCGACCCCATGGGAAGTACGCGGCAGCCTATCTCGATGACGTCATCATATATAGCCCCGACTGGGAGACTCATGTGGAGAAGGTGGAAGCGGTCCTGGACACCCTCAGGAAGGCAGGGCTGACTGCCAATCCCTCCAAATGTTCGATCGGGTTAGCTGAGGCTAAGTACCTTGGGTATATAGTGGGGAGGGGCGTGGTGAAGCCCCAGCTCAACAAGTTAGAAGCTATACAGAAGTGGCCCCGACCACTCCGGAAGAAACAGGTCAGAGCATTCCTGGGACTAGTGGGGTACTATAGGCAGTTCATTCCCCACTTCGCCACCAGGGCATGCCCATTAACGGACCTAACAAAAGCTCGGGGCCCTGACATAGTAAAATGGTCCGCTGCGGCCGAGGGCGCTTTTGCGGATCTGAGGACGGCCCTCTGCACAGACCCCGTACTAGTAGCCCCAGACTGGGGGAAGGAGTTTATCCTACAAACCGACGCCTCTGAAGTAGGGCTGGGAGCGGTGCTTTCCCAAATGGTCGGAGATGATGAACACCCCGTCCTCTTCCTCAGTAGGAAGCTCCTACCTAGGGAACGGAAATACGCCGTGGTGGAGAAGGAATGCCTGGCTGTGAAATGGGCCATAGAGAGCCTCTGCTACTATCTACTTGGACGGAGATTTACCCTTGTCACAGACCATGCCCCTTTGCAGTGGATGCATCAAAACAAGGACAAAAACGCGAGAGTAACAAGATGGTTCCTGTCGCTTCAACCCTTCCACTTCACAGTACGACATAGGTCTGGGACCCGACATGGCGATGCGGATGGCCTGTCGAGAGTGCACTGCTTTCCGACCCAAGTAGCCCAACCCCGTAGTGTTGAGCAGGGGGGGGGGGATATGTGGCAAACCCAGGACAAACAGCTACAAAGGGGGTAGTAATCAGTCCCAGGGGGTTAAAAAGGCCTCTCCCAAGCCACTGAAGAAAGAGAACCATGGGGAAATAAGGTTCAGCTGGGCAAGGGGTTACCAGGGAACTAATTAGGTTCAGCTGGCTCTAACTGCTTGGGACCTTTTTAAACCCTCCCTGGCGTGGAAGGGGGGGGAGAGAGAGTGAGAGAACCAGGGAAGCTGCCAGTAAGTTAGGAGCAGCAAGGCTCTGAACCCTTCCTGCAAGGAAGGCTGCACTCTGTCCCCAGAAGGGAAGATAAACAAGCACAAGGGGCTGACTGAGAAAAGGAACAGCCAAACCCTGTGCTACCTGCAAGGATTTTCCTTGCCCAAGCCTGTGTCTCCAAGGCTAAAAAGGACTGAGCCTGCTGAGGAGAAGACGGTACTTTGCCACAATAGATAATACCAGTGGCAGATGGCTTTGGGAAAAAAGATTGCAGACCTCTCCCCACACTCAGCCATCCCAAAAAGCTGGCAACCTGTGGGAAGACAGAGCACAAGTCTTCTGCAAGAATGGACATCACACTGTGCTGACTTGTCCAGGCTCCTTTTGAATTCATTGGAAATACTTTTGGAGGAAAATTCTGCTCAGCTTGAGTACAGATGGCACAATGTGTGGGAGAATTCCCCTATAAATATAATATACCAGACATTCTGAAGTCCAGAAGTTTGGGGATAAATGAAAACTTCCATGCTCTGATAAAAATATTTGCCAACAATCTGAAGAGAATTGTAAAGGGATGTCTAAATAGTAACAGGTCAACCAAGGAGGTGTTCACCAACATCCAAGAAATCTTTTAAGGTTTTTTTTCCCCATGTTGTAGAAAAGAAGAAAGAAAGAAAGAAAGAGAAATGAAGTTTAGTGTACTGGACACTCCTTGCCAAAGATCTACAGGACAAAGCCACACGATTGTTCTATAATTCTCAACAAGATGAGTTTCAGTCACAGAGCTCATGTGCCTTTATAACAGGTGGGCAAACTACGGCCTGCCAGCCGTTTTAAGCCGGCCCTCGAGCTCCCGCTGTGAAGTGGAGTCTGGGGCTTGCCCCGCTCCAGCTGGGGAGCAGGGTCGGGGACCGCTCCATGCAGCTTCTGGAAGCAGCGGCCTGGCCCCCCTCTGGTGCTCCAATCGGAGCTGCAGGGGCAGTGCCTGTGTAGGAGCTGGAGAAGGGACATGCTGCTGCTTCCAGTAGCCGCTTGAGGTAAGCGCTGCCCAGAGCCTGAACCCCTGAACCTCCCCCCATGCCCCAACCCCCTTCCCCAGCCCGTTCCCCCCTCCTGCTCTCCAAACCCCCCGATCCCAGCCCGGAGCACCCTCCTGCATTCCAAACCACTCATCCCCAGCCCCACCCAAGAGCCCACACCCCCAGCCGGAGCCTGCACCCCCCACCACACCCTAACCCCCTACCCCTGATCCTCCTCCTGCCCTCCGAACCCCTCGGTCCCAGCCCAGAGCACCCTCCTACACCCCAAACTCCTCATCCCCAGTCCCACCCCAGAGCCCACACCCCCAGCCGGAGCCCTCCCCTCCCCCTGCACCTCACTCCCCAGCCCCAGCCCAGATCCCCCTCCAGCACCCTGAACTCATTTCTGGCCCCACCCCAGAGCCCACACCCCAACCAGAGCCCTCACCCCCTCCCGTACCCCAACTCCAATTTTCTGAGCATTCATGGCCTGCCGTACAATTTCTATTCCCAGATGTGACCCTGGGGCCAAAAGGTTTGCCCACCCCTGCTCTATATACAACTGTGCAATTCCCAGTTTGTAATATTATCACTTACCCTTTGAGTGTGGTAACAAAGCATCATGATATAAAAAACATGTGTGTGAGATATCAGTTATAAACCAATGGCTCCGGTATACTAAAGTGACTCATGATTTTGGGAGTTTCCATTTTTTGGGTACCTAAAAGGTGCCTGACTTTCAGAAAGTGCCAAGCACCCACCTTCCAAAAACCAGTCTCATTTAAGTTGTCTCAGTTTGGACACCAAAAAATAGAAGCAATCAAAATCACACGTCACATCTGAGAAAATGGCTGCCTTCTGTGGTACACTTCACCTGCTAAGAAGGGAAAATGGCAGGCTAGGGTCTCAATAAGGGCAGTCTAAAATTAGTTTGTGGACCTTAACTGTGAATTTCCACACTTGTGAATTTAACTGTAACTCTGAACTTTCTAGCCTTCTAATATGCAGTGTTGTGATAGCTATATCAGTCCCAGAATATTAGGGCTTGTCTATGCTACAAAATTAAGTCGACTTTATCTAATTTGACCTCGAGCCTCCGAATTAATTAAGTCAATTGTGTGTGGCCACACCATGCTCATTGTCTCGATGGAGTACATCCTCACTAGCAGTGCCTGCATCGATGCACAAAGCAGTGCATCGTGGGTAGCTATCCCAAAGTGCAACTTGCCCCAGTGTGTTTTGCGAAGTTTGTGCAATGCCTCATGGGACCAAAACATTGTCGATGGGGAGAATGGAAACATTGCGTCAGCATCCCATGATGCACTGTGCTCCCTCCCTCATATCAACGGCAAACACCACAGTGGTTTTTGCACCTTAAAACTGCCATGCACATGCCATAATCCCAGAAGCATGGAGCCTGCTCAGCTGTGCACTCTTGCTGTGAGCATCTCAAACACACCTTGCGCCTTCTCCTTCAGTATTTCCAGAGCCGAAGCACGGTCCACCACGTGGAACATAGTGCTGTTCTGCAAGCAGCCCTGCTGCAAGCCATTGAAAAAAAAAAACAATTCACAGTTGCTGCTGGCAGTCACAGAGCAGCTGCACACTGTCGAGCACCATTTCTGGACCCATGAAACAGGCACTGACTGGTGGGACCGTATCGTTTTTCAGGTATGGGATGACGAGCAGTGGCGGCAGAATTTTCGAATGCAGAAGGCCACCTTCCAGGAACTTTGTGCAGAGATTTCCCCTGTCCTGCAGTTCAGTAAAACAAAAATAAGAGCTGCTTTGACAGTGGAGAAGCGAGTGGCGATCGCTATTTGGAAGCTTGCAACGCCAGACAGTTACCCGTCAGTGGAGAATCAATTTGAAGTAGGTAAATCAACCGTGGGAGCTGCTGTGCTCCAAGTGTCCAGGGCCATTAATTGACTTCTGCTACGAAGGGTAGTGAGTCTGGGAAATGTGCAGGATATAGTGAATGGTTTTGTTGCGATGGGGTTCCCTAATTGCGGTGTGGTGATAGATGGCACGCATATCCTCATCTTGGCACCAGACCACCTTGCCAAAGAGTACATAAACCGAAAGGGATATTTTTCATTGGTGTTGCAAGCACTGGTGGATCACAGGGGGCGTTTCACCGACATCAGCGTAGGATGGTCGGAAAAGGTTCATGACGAATGCATCTTTAGGAACTCGGGTCTGTTCAACAAGCTGCAATCCAAGACTTTCTTTGCAGACCACACAATGAATATTGACGATGTTGAGATGCCTATAGTTATCCTGGGGGACACAGCCTAGTCCTTGCACCCATGGCTCATAAAGCCATACACCAGCTGTCTGGACACCAGTAAGGAACGGTTCAACTATAGGCTCAGCATGTGCAGAATGGTGGTTGAATGTGCCTTTGGTCGTTTGAAAGGGCACTGGAGTAGTCTACTAACAAGGCTGGACCTTAATGAGGAGAACGTACCCATGGTTATAGCCAATCCATAAAAATGGAAATAAAGACAAAACAGGGAATTACAGAAAAGTCAACTTAACTTCAGTACAGGGAAAGATAATGGAGAAAATAATTAAACAATCAATTTGCAAACACCTAGAAGGTAATAAGTAACAGCTTGGATTTGTCAACAAAAAATCATATCATACCATCCTAATAGCTTTCTTTGATAGGGTATCAAGCCTTGTGGCTAGACGGGAAGAGGTAGAGGTGGTCTCGCTTGACTTCAGTAAGTCTTTTGATACTGTCTCGCATGACTTTCTCAAACAAACTAGGGAAATACAAATACTAGGGAAATACACTAGATGGAGATGCTATAAAGTGGATACATAATTGGTTGGAAAACCATTCCCAGAGAGTAGTTATCAGTGGTTCAGTCAAGCTAGAAGGGTATATCGAGTGGGGTCCCTCAGGGATCAGTTCTGGGTTTAACTCTGTTCAATATCTTCATCAATGATTTAGATAATGGCACAGAGAGTATACTTATAAAGTTTGGGGACGATAGCAAGATGGGAGGGGTTGCAAGTGCTTTGGAGGATAGGATTAAAATTCAAAATGATCTGGACAAACTGGAGAAATGGTCTGAAGTTAATGGGATGAAATTCAATAAGGACTAATGCAAAGTACTCCACTTAGGAAGGAACAATCAGTTGCACACATACAAAATGGAGAAATGATTGCTTACGAAGGAGTACTGCAGAAAGGGATCCTGGGGGTCAGAGTGGATCACAAGCTAAATACCAGTCAACAATGTAACACTATTGCAAAAACAGCAAATATCATTCTGGGATGTATTAGTAGGAGTGTTGTAAGCAAGCCACGAGAAGTAATTCTTCCCCTCTACTCTGTGCTGATTAGACCTCAACTAGAGTATTGTGCTCAGTTCTGGGTACCACATTTCAGGAAAGATGTGGACAAATTGGAAAAAGTCCAGAGAAGAGCAACAAAAATGATTGAAAGTCTAGAAAACATGACCTATGAGGGAAGATTGAAAAAAATGGGTTGGTTTTGTCTGGCGAAGAGAAGACCGAGGGGGGACATAACAGTTTAAAAGTACATAAAAGATTGTTAAAAGGAGGAGGGAGAAAAATTGTTCTCCTTAACCTCTGACGATAGCACAAGAAGCAATGGGCTTAAATTGCAGTAAGAGCGGTTTAGGTTGGACATTAGGAAAAACTTCGTAACTCTCAGGGTGGTTAATTGTCTAGGGAGGGTGTGGAATCTCCATCATTGGAGATTTTTAAGAGCAGGTTAGATAAACACCCGTCAGTGATGGTCTAGATCGGGGTAAGCAACTTATGGCACGCGTGCCAAAGGTGGCATGCAAGCTGATTTTCAGTGGCACTCACACTGCCCGGGTCCGGGCCACCGGTCCGGGGGGCTCTGCATTTTAATTTAATTTTAAATGAAGCTTCTTAAACATTTTTAAAACCTTGTTTACTCTACATACAACAATAGTTTAGTTATATATTATAGACTTATAGAAAGAGACCTTCTAAAAACATTAAAATGTATGACTGGCACGCGAAACCTTAAATCAGAGGTGAATAAATGAAGACTCGGCACACCACTTCTGAAAGGTTGCCGACCCCTCGTCTAGATAATACATAGCCCGGCCATAAGTGAAGGGGACTGGACTAGATGACCTCTTGAGGTTCCTTCCAGTCCTATGATAAGTAGTTAGCACATATTCTAAGGGACCATTCAAGGTGAAGTGGCCTGTTAACACCTCTGTATTCATATGACAAAACGGGGGTTACAGATTGTTGTAATAAACCCTGAATCCAGTGTCTTCATTAAGACCATGATTTTAGTGTCTAGCAAAGTTATTCATCTTGAACAGACCCTTCGAATATCTGCTAACTAGTTATGCTAACCTATCTGCTTGATCTTGTATTTAGCTGTGACACTTAGTACCTTTCCCAGACCTGAAGAGCAGCTCTGTGCAACTTGAAAGCTTATCTCTCACCAACAGAAGTTGGTCCAATAAAAGATATTACCTCACCCACCTTGTCTCTCTAATAGCCTTCTGATAGTTATTTATTTTGTTTTTAACAATAACCAGAGCATCCTTAAGATTTTTACTCTTAAATTATTGATATATACTCTCAATCAACTTCATTCTGGAATATGTAGCTAAAGATGTTTCAAATTAAGTATGCAAGAGGCTCTTTTTATAGAGACTGTGCGCCTGATTCGGATCTCATAGCTCTATTGATTTCAGTGGAGATACTCCTGATTTACACTTGTGTTAGTGAGAAAAGAAAGAGGCCCTGAGAGTTATATCTGCATAAAGACAGGTTATCTGATGAAATGCAAATTTAGAAGCGTTAAATAAATACAGGTGCTTTGTAGTTGCTGATCTGGCAACAGTTGTTAGTCATTTCATCAGAAAGTCCATCTGCAAGGATCTAAGAGTTGAAAGCTTTGATTGTTTGCCCTTTATGTTGTCTGGCTCCTCTTCACTCATTCTGAAGAACCAATGAAGCCTCAGAGTAGTAATGGAAACTTATCCAAGACATGCTGTTTTGCAGATGTTTAAAAGATATATGCATCAACTGTGAAGGAGCTCATACAATACATGGCTAAAATTTTGATTAACTGTTTTGACTAAGAGTCAGACTCCAGACTCAGAGTGTGTTTTGGGTTTTAAGAAAGGATGTCTATAATGGGGTTTCCTGTGGCTGTCACCATGAGTTAACTTAGGGCCAAGCCCAGTCCACTCTTCTGCAGCTACAGAAGTGTGCAAAGTTGTGCAACTGATGCAATTCTGCTGCAGGGAGGGGAGGGGGGAAGAGAACAGATAACCACATGGGGAAGCAGTATAAGGGTCACTGGAGGTTATATCCACTACTGGGCTAATGCCACAACTTTGAGAGGAGGACTCCTGCTCCATGGTGAGGCTGCTCTGTGGCCTGACTACTCAAGACTGACATAGGGTTCTGGATTTGGTCCTTAAGGCATTACACTATTTCACTTTCACTGTATACATCAGTGAGAACAATGGCTGTAGACCAAGGGGAGAATATTTAATATTAGGCTTAATTCAGGAATTACTTCATGAAATTATATGGTTTGACTTTTGCTTAAGTGCAGATTAGATAATTATGATGTCTATGAGTCTACAAATAATATACTGAAAGCAACTTTGTTAAAAGACAGGGACCAATGTTGTACCCACAAAATAGGCACTCTAGGGCATCAGTGAAACTGCATTAAATTGGGTGGTGTGCATGTGCCATTCACAAATGAAACGTAGGCACCAATTTTTGAAATTCTGTCCCCAAGTCTTCCAGTCCTGAACAATATATAGTGCATACAGAGACATTTTAAGCATCACTAAAGTTGTGGCATGAACTGAGAAAAGCAAAGAAATTCACATTCAAGGCTGCAACTTTTTCCTTTGCTTATCCCATTGTACCTAGTTATTGCACCACGTAATTGCTAACATCCTTCAATGATCTGAAAATCCTATGGACACAATGGGAGCAGCCAAGGATGGATTGCTAGCCTTCGCTTTGAGTTTCCTTGTTTTTGTCGTAGCCTTTAGATTCCACATGTGTAAAGGTTTTAAAAGCATAAATGATCTAAATTATAATAATAAAAGTCCTAAGTGTGTATTTGGGAAACTCACAGTGATGCCTACAGCCCACTTCCTGTGACCACACCATGAGTCCCTAGCCCTCCGTATGACTCCCCTCCCTAAGTCAACTTCACTCTTCTTTGCCACACTTGTGGTCACACAACCGCTCCCTCCTTCCTCTGATTCCCAGCTTAGTTATGATGGACTTTCACCAAGATTTCCACTCAGACCCTTTTGTTCACCCCTTTCATGGTCAGGTTATGTCAATACCTGATGCACAGTAATGTACAACAACAATTTTATTAGCCCTAGTCTGGGATGGCCATATTATTCACGACTGGCAAAGCCATACACAAGGCATGCCATTAAGACCTTTATACCACAACGTCATGTATTGTTATGCCACATTTTACAGAGCAATTCTTTTTTTAGAAAAAAAATTGAGCATTAAATACATTTTTATTGGTGATATTTTGTTGTTTCTCCACCTGTAAAGACAGACTGCCTTAGTCACAATGTTAAAAAGTCTAATTTAACTAAATACAAATATTATATCACTGGAAAGGAAGATTTCCCAGTGGAATAAAGCAGATATTTCTAGCCCGGGGGGTTGAGGAGATATTGGATCACAAATATATCTGGGGTACAGGACTGAAAATGTTCAATCCCAACTATGTATCAGTGGTTTTTAAGGGATAGTCAACTTTAAGGTGAGAAAAGAAAACATTTTGGTAACAGGTTGTTTGGTTTTTTTAAAAAATCATGACTGTTCAGAAGCAGTTCAGAAAACTACAATATTAAAAATAGTCCTGTGAGAGAAAATAATGGGCAGACCGTAAATGAGGAGGACAGCATGGCCACTTACTACATACGGTATGTTTTTGTTTTATTTACGTAATTCCTTAATATACAAATAGCATTTGTTAATATCTGAACAGGGTAAAGAGAGTCAAAGAGAAAGGATCTGGTTTTCGGAGGTGCTGTGCAAACCTGATTTCAAATGTGACCATGGATACTCAGCATCTGTGAAAACCACCCCCTAAATAGTTTAAGATTGTCAAGACCTAGATGTCTAAAAATATTTTAAAAGCTTTAGAAATTTAAAACTAGACTTATCAAAACACTAGGAAATTTACAATAGGGAACAGTCTTAGAAGAGAAACCAATGAGGGTATCTAATCCCTCTCTTCCACTACTAAATTTCTGTGGTTACATTATATAATTAGACAAACTTCTTGTTTTATAAATGCTATTGAAATACACTTCTCCTTTTCAGAGAGTGAAGGTGGGTTTTTTAAACTGTCTGATAAAGCTAGAAGGTCATAGAATCATAGACTATTAGGGTTGGAAGGGACCTCAGGAGGTCATCTAGTCCAACCCCCTGCTCAAAGCAGGACCAAGCCCCAGGCAGATTTTTGCCCCATCCCTAAATGGCCCCCTCAAGGATTGAACTCACAACCCTGGGTTTAGCAGGCCAATGCTCAAATCACTGAGCTATCCCTCCCCCCGTTTGCTAAATACAGACTCATTTTAATCCCTATTTTTCTTTTCATTTGTTAACATTTCTTTTGAGTAATGTAGTTAGAGTTCAGGCATGGTCATGGCTAAATGCATTCAGCACCAGCTAGGAAAATGGGTCACCAGCTGACAGTTGATTGACCCCATTTCAGACTGAATGCAGGATGCGCCCCAATGGTTCTAGAAGGGGGTTGGTTTGTTTGTTTCTCTTGTGCGGGGAGGGGTGTCTGGATAACTTACAATGCATTCTTCAGGGAAGGGGAATTTCTCAGTACAGCTCATAATAACATTTCCCCTCCTTTTGATATGTGAAATACGGTGCCCTCCAGTCTTTTTTCCCTTCTGTGACGATATCAGAGGGCATGCAGACAACATTTTTAAACTTTCCACAAACTAACATTTAACAAATCCTAAGTTACAGTTCTCCTATTGGAAATTCACACGAGAGCGCCTTAGCAAGGATGCCAGCCTTCCGACCGAGCAACCCTGGGAGCTAGTCTGTGCTGCTTCTGAATCAGCCTTCCTGCCCCCTTCTACCAGCCCCATAAACCTAAGTGTTCGGTGCACAACCCTGAAGGCTTAAGCAGGGTTTAACCACAGACCCCAAGCAGCAGAAAGGCCATTGTCTGTCCCGGCTGCTCTGCGGGAGGATAAAAGGCAAAGCCCATCTCCGGTGTTAGCCTGAGTCCCAGGGACACCAGCGATGTCGATACTGTAAAGCATGGCTCCAGAGACAAAGCAGCCCCCATTGCAGCAATAAAACGAGAGGAGCTTTGCAAGGATCAACACAGCCATGAATTATCTTCTGATCTCTGGGACGTGCAAGGGGAGGTGGGGCGGACAGAGACAGTGAAAAGAGCAGGCTACCTTACGTAAATGAAAAAAGAGAGAGAGACTATTTCCATATTTTAAACAAAGGGGGCTTGCACCATCTGTCCCTGTCTGGGCTCCCTCTTGCTCCACACTGAGAGGATTTGTGAGGGATTCAAGTGCACCTTATAGACTAAATACTCATTTGGGCTGCTTAAGTCCCGTTGCCCAGACAATGGCAAAGCAGAGAAGCCCCTTCTTCCTTCCTTCCTGTTGAGTGTTCTGCCTGACTAAACAAACTCAATGCGCCCAACTCCCCTGGTGCAGCAAGTGGACTTGACCGGAGCTAAAACCAACAAAGGCAGATTCTGGTGGGAGCTGCCGAAGCGCCGGGCACCGAGTCAACAAGCAGGTCGCATTGAAATGCAAATGAGGCGATGTACTCAACAGCACCTCCAGTGTCCTTAACTTTTCAACCCCCATCGCCAGCAGCCGGTTTGCAAACTGCCCTAATGAGTCACGGGCTAACAGGGTGTGCTAGCTTTACCAACTGGCCGCAGTGGCATTCATCACGACTGCTACACACATTATTAACGGTCATCATCATCATCGTTACCATTCGGATTGTCAAGCGCTCGGGTCATTTGAAAGCACCATTAGTCAGAAGCTGAAATGTCCTTAAAAGCCTGTTATTGAACGTGGGGAAACGGAAAGAGAAAGGAAGAGAAGAGACAAATCAGTGTCTTCCCCTCAGCTCCCTCTTCAAATACATCAAAGCCCCTCAAACCTCTCCAACAGTAAATACAGCTTTCAAACGTTGAATACCTAGGGCATTGGAATCTCTCAAAATTAAGGCCAATCTTTCTAAATGAAGCCAGCCCAATAATGAGTTTAAATTTCCTGATGATTCCTTTGTCCTGATTTTTTTTTTTTTAAATCTATACTTGGGAAACAGTGCAACCTATAGCAGTAAAGTGGCATGTATCCCAGTGTTTTCTTGTTTGTATTGTTTTGTTGGGATCTTTATTATTGTTTCTCGGTTGTACTAATTAGTTTCCAGCTTTAACCTTGCTCTTAAAGAAAAAAGTATATTTGCTCACTGTTTATACATCTCTTCCCACACACCCAATTTTCAAATATGGGACCCTAAAGTCATAATTAGGCACCCAAGTTAAAAATATGGGCCATCCAGCCGACGCCTGACTACCAATTGCACCTGTGCATGCACTAGAAAAGCTTAGGGCCAAAAAAAGACCAGAAGCCATTGTGATCTTCCTGTTCTTGCCTTCCCCTCTCATTATAAGACAGGTCATTGTTCCAGGTGTTTCAGTGCTCATGACCCCAAAAGCACATGCATGTATACATACATACATACAGATTACTCCTGTTCCTGGCAACAAAGGACAGATTCTGGTCTCCTTATTCACTGTGAGTAGTACCTTACTCTGAGTAGTTTCACTGACATCAGTAGAACCACTCCTTGAATATGGGACCTCTTTTTGTGAATACGTATGACAAAATCTGGTCCATAGGATGGTGAGGGCTTTACATGGCCAGTGGCAGGTGAGCCTGGGGCATAGGTTGATGCTCCTAAAACAGAATCAGTGTATGTTTGCATTGGGACCCATAGTCTCCACAACCGTAACATTCAGATTGTAATCTGAATTGTAATCTGGGGCAGAGCTTGTCTTTTACTTTATGTTTGTACAGCATCGAGCATCATGAGGCCTCAATCAGGAGTGCTACTGTCATAAAAATAATTATTTCCTGAGAGCATTGTTGCAGTCTCTCTTGGCTGGTCATTATAACAAGGAAATTAATCATCAGGGTTGTTTTTTTCGGGGGGGGGAGGGGAAGGGAAATAAATGTACTCTCAATTACAAGGAAAACAGAATCCCAAAATGATGTGAAATTCAAAAGCATACTTCACTCTTAATTTCATTTTTAAATGCAACAGTGTAAGTTCAAACATGAAACCATCTCTTGTAGTTAGAGAGTACAAAATAGGACATGGTACACCCTATTTTACATACCCACTCACTCTTTCAAGCTCCATCCAAAGGACAATACAACGTATTACTCCCAAAACTCAAGCCTTCATTTCTTGCCCATGGAAAACTCCATTTGAAATCAATGGGACACCAGAGTTGGTCTGTGAGGAAGGTACTTTATTAAGTGCCAGATCATCACGTCCTTATTCAATTTTAATGCAGCTCTTACTAAGGCCAAACTCCAATTGAGTTTTGCACTACAAAAAAAATGCAAGATTTTACATTTCTGTTGTGATTTCATTCAAAACCACTCTACAAGTTCAATACATAGACAATCAGTAAAATGCAGCCACCTCTGGGATGAAAATTACTAATTAGGCAATCTGAACAACAGTATGTCCAGTTGAGGAGCCAGTTTACATAGTGTTTCGTGTGCTCTGCAAAAAATACTCATTTTCTTTTTTCCTCTTTTTTTTTAAATTAAGTAATTAAGAATTAAGGGTGAAATCCTGCTCCATTGAAGTCAGGGGAGGTTTTGCCACTGAATTCCATGGGGCAAGAATTTCACCCCATATGTTTAAAGCTATAGGTCCAAACCAAATTACTTCCTGTTGATTTCAATGGAGTCAGAATCAGGCCCAAGACTTTTAATTTTGCGCAGTCATTTGCTCAGACAGATTGTGTGCACAGAAATGCACCCACAAATGACAGTGCATGTCATATTTGAGTCTGAGTAGATTCCCCTTTGAAAATATGTTGCAATTATCCAGAGGACATTCCTTATCAGATAATAATCTATTTTATATAGATGTCTGATGTGGGGGCCTAAACCATCTGAACTGACATATTTAGATTAATTTTGTGTAGCACTTGGTATGTGTCATTTTCAGTGTGGCTATCAAATCTAAACATGAGACTGAATGGTTAGCATGACAGGGATTGCCTATATTTTAGTGGGCAAAGTTCTTCCCTCCCCCTTTCCCCCCAACAGACGCGAAAATTAAATTTCATATTATTCTCAGCTTTCTTCACTTGACAGATACCAATTCCTAGCTTTTGCTGATCTCACAAACTTTCTTTTTTTTTTGCTAGACTAGCATATTCTTTTTAAAGATGCTACATAAATCATGAGTAGGAAAATGGTTTACAGTCATAGGGGAAAAAAAGGTACTTTTCATCTCACCTAGATTATAATAAGCAGCCCTCAATTTTCAGCAGGTTTCAAGAGGACAGAAACAGGAGGCAGCTGGGTGGGAATATGAACCATACTGTGCCCAAATGGCTCTCTAGAATTCATTCTGTGACTAAAGATCCATCTGTTTATCATCGGTTGCAATACAATATGAGACAAAGAGCATTGTTAATGGGGTGTCTTGGGGGGGGGGCAAGGGAGTTCCTTGAACTCAGTGATTTCTGAAAGCAATGACTACATAGTGTGTTACAGGCGGTAACCCAGCTCTAATGGATATTGTACTTCAATCATTCCCAGTTACTGAGAGTGTTTTCTGCTGGTGAGAATCAAAACCAAAAGCAATTCTCAGCTTTCTTCACTTGACAGATACCAGTTCCTTGCTTGATTAGTTCAATGTTTGTAAAATGCAAGACTTGAAAAGAGAGAACATAAAATTCTAGCATTTATGAAACAGCAAATCAGAAGGATGGGAAAGGATGAGTATAACACAATGAAGTATAACGCAATCTCTCTTTCTAGAGACCAGTGGACCAAGTACACCAAGACAAGACATTTAAAATCAATTAAGTATTTTAACAAGTGATGTACTGTGATACACATTATACTTTTTATGTAATACATACACACACCCCTATCTGCCCATAAATACATGCAAGTGCATAGACACACATGCTTAAGAATCAGGGAGTCCTCAGTAGTCCTGATTCTGCTTCTTCTGTGGAACACAGGAATTTTCCATATTGCATCAAAATAATAGTCCATCTTGTCCAGTAGTAGCCTGAAGTAGATGCTTGGGAAGATATAAATAAATCCCACAAAGTAATGGGCAATTTTGCAATATCATGCCTATAAAAGAATTTTCTAATTTCAAGAAGTTGGTGATTAGTTTGGGGAAGTCCCTTATCCACTCAGGTTCAGTTTCCCCATCTCTAAAAGGGTCATAAAAATACTTCTCAGCAGCTCTGAGAAACAGACCAAGGTGTCTCAAACATTGCACATCCAATAAATGAAGTATACAGAGAGTCAGTGGCCACTGGCATTACTGTCTGTATTAGAGGGTAGCAGGGTTTTTATGCTGACCCACCTCCCTTCAGGTGGCAGAACCCTTGATAAGGCTGCTGAAGTTCTGCTGGTTCACTGTGGCCGGTGCATATCTCCACCTGGAATATAAGAAATGGGGAAGTGGTTTTTTTGGCGAGTGGGAACTAGGTAGCTAGAACAGAGATGCTGGAGTCGAACATAAAGCATTTTCAAATGTGATCTTACCAAGAACAACATTTATAGTCAGATCTCTCCAAGGTCTGAAACTCAGAATTTGAACTACCTTGCAGGGGACACACGCTTTAGTTTAAACCAAAGATTAAAAGGTTGTTTTCTCTTATTACCCCATCTCAGCTATCCGAAATTTTATATCAATTCTACAGTATCAAAGCCTTCATTCACTATTTTCATTTTTAGCCCCTCCCATTGTAAAGACTGTTCTTACTAGCTTTTGCAAACTTGTGAACTGTTGCCGTTCTCAGGTAGGTTTACAAAAGATTGTCTGCAGGCAGATAGGCAGAAAGAACAGCAACATGAGCAATATATTCTTTTGCTATTGTGGATTTTATATCTTTTGTAAAGGGCTAATAAATAAAAATAGAAAGCTTCCTCTATTCTGTGTATATGAGAGGGAAAGTTGTTATCTGACAGTTTTAACATGCAGATTTAGAGTCACTATAGAAATGAAAGACGTTCAAACTGGACCTGGTCCAACAGGACCTAAAACCGGAAGAATTACTCTGGTCTTGTGATATAACAAGAAGTTATATAACAACTGCTGTTCTCCTTTAGAACTATTTTTAAATGATTTCACAAACTGTTCCCGGGCCTGTGTGAAATGAGCTGTTGCTTAGACTCTCAGTCCAGTATCTATTGGACAGATGTTCACAGCATAAAAGTTATCCTCTTTCATTGAGTTTAAGGCCAGAATGAACTATTAGATCACCTAGCCTGACTTCCTGTATATCACAGGCCATTAAATTTCACCTGGTTACATTTGTATTGCTCCCAATAACTTGTGTTTGACTGAAGTGTATCTTCCAGAAATACATCCAGTCTGAATATGAAGACATCAAGAAATGGAGAATCTACCATTTCTCTTGGTAGTTAGTTAAATTGTTGTACCTAAAATTTCTAATTTGAATTTACCTGACTTCGGCTTATAGCCATTGGTTCTTCTTATGCCTTTTTCTGCTACATTAAAAAGACCTTTAGAGGCTAGGCCAGTATTTTCTCCCTGTGAAGGTGCTTATCCGCTGTAATCAATTCATCGCAGTCTCTTTTTTGAAAGAGCTCATCCAGTTTAGCTTATAAGTTTCTCACTATCAGGTCTTTTCTCCAGCCCTCAATTCATTTTTATGGCTCTTTTCTGCACTTACTCCAAAATTTCAACATCCTTTTAAAAATGTGGATGCTAGAACTGTATGCAGCATTCCAGGATCGTCTCACCAATACTGTATACAGAGCATATACCTCCCTGTCCTACTCACAACTCCTCTGTTTATACCTCAAGGATCGCATTAGCCCTTTTTGTGAAAGCATCGCACTGGGAGCTCATGTCACGTTGCTTGTTCACTATGACCCCCCCACCCCCCAGCTCCTTTTCAGAGTATTTGTTTTCCAGACTATAGTTCCCCATTCTATAGTGTTGCCTACATTCCTTGTTTCTAGATGTATAACTTCGCTTTTGGCTGTACTAAAATGCATTTTGTTTGAATGCTCCCAGCTTACCAAGCCATCCAGATTGCTGTGTGTGACTGGCCTATCCTCATCATTACTTACCTCTTCTTTGCGCACCCTTGTTGGCATGCAATCCTTGGCCTGTCTGTAGTGTAACAACATAGGACCAAATACCCCTCTCACCCACTGAGTTGGCCCCTCCATGTCGCCTGAGACACGCTGGTAGTGGTGCAACACATGGCTGCTGCCAGCACTGTACCTGTTCTCTGAGCAGAGAACGTCAGCCTCTCGTGATTCCAGAATAAGGGAAACAAGCAACAACAGATATAACATTTCCATGACACAAAGAGATCAGTGTGCCTCACCTTGTAACAGCCATCTAGAACTGACTAATCACACTGGCTGCCATCAGAAAGGCTGGGAGTTTCCTTACATGTAAAGGTGCAGCACACAGAACAGACATATAACTTCTCCCTGATAATCACACAACTATATATGCACCTCAATAACATGTTTCACAAAGACAAAAAAGGCCAAATTCATCCCTGGGTTAATTTTGTTGGTATCAGTGGCATATTACCACAGGGATTAATTTGACCCAAGAAATGCTGATCCCTAATCCCATATGTTCATTCTTTTTATAAAATTATATTACGAATGTAGGATAGACCCACAACAGAAACTCAGTGTTGTTCAGCGGAATTCACCCTGCAGAGCAGAAATCCCCTGCAGCATGTGTGGATTTTTAAGCATCCAGGACTGTAGTGTACCCAGGGCCCTACTCATGAAAAGCAATTCCCATAAATGCAGATGTGCTATAAAATCATATTACGTGCTTCTGGGCATAAGCTAATAACCAGTAAACCTCAATAGGGAATCCTCCCCACACTTTCTCTCATACTGTAAAGTTAAGGTAATGCAGTTAGGTGGTTTTATGCTTTCCTGTGAAGCATCTGGCAATGGGTACACTCAGAAAAAAGTATACTAAATTAGAAAGACCACTGTATTGCCACACTGGAGCAGACCAGGATACGATATATGCTCACAATAGCCCTAATCCTGCAGCAACTCTTACTCATGAGAGGAAACCCAGTGACTTTGAGTAAGGGTTGCAGATTCTGACCCAAAAATCTCATGCAAATGTTAACTCTAATAAGAAATAAACACATCCCAGCTGCAGAAAAACTTTTCTCCTCTTTTATGGAAAGTTCTCATTTCGTGCTTAAAATTTTTTTTTTTAAATCATCATTTAAGTCTTGTTGCAATAATCAGACTTCTCTCTCTACTTTTCATTCAAATTGTCCCTGAAACCACCATTAAATGAGATAACACTTCAGATAAAAGGAAATAATTTTGCTTTAATATAGGTTCACACTGCAGATGTATTTTGGAGGAAAGGCACATTCTGACAGCTGTTTCCAGTTCATTGTGCCTTCTTTTTTTTTTTTTTAAAGGACATTTGTTTTCAATTTGTCTATAAATAATGGAGGAAAACACAGCTGAGGGGCCCAGTGTGATTTTTATAGAAAGTTCATTTTTTGGAAATCTGATAAGCTTATAACCACATATGTTTGAAATCACTGTAATATAAAATACAGAAACTTTAAAAAAAAAGCTACTTGTCAAGCAATCTAATGTTTATTTTATCCAGTGCTTAGTGGCATTTGTCAGATATTTTGTGTTTTAGGCTATTTTATATCTAAATTTTGAAAACCTGTGGGTGCTTGTTATCCTGAATAGGAAAGATTTTACAACACATCATAGGGGTCCCAATTCAGGAAGGTATTTAATCATGTGAGCAGCCCCACTGAAGTTAAGGGAACTACTCACATGGTTAAAGTTATGCATGTGTTTAAGCATTATGCTGAATCAGGGCCAGAATGGTTATTGTCTCTAGTAGTGTAAGGAAAGTACTGGAAGACAGGAACTCAAGTTTAATCAGATCTCTGATCTTGACTATTTGCTGTGTTGTCAGGCAAGTCCCTTAACCTCTGTCTCAGTTTCCCCATCTGTAAAATGGGAAGAACTGATTAGAGTCTTAGCTCTTTGGGGCAGGGACTATCTTTATTATTAAGTATTTCAACAGAAGACAGCAGCAAAAATAAATGAGTGAGCAAAACCAAGGACTCCTAATTAAACTTTGGATGTGTGGTATACTCTGCACCTCCCCCTACACTTGAGCCTAATCAACAAGTGTAGTTTGATTGTATACCAATAAAGAAACCTACATAACAAGACTGGAGTTGAACTGAGTTCTTGGGGAATCCCAACACAGGTACAGTCTTCATTGTTATATGTTTGTACAGTGCCTAGTAGTGATCTCACAGGGCAAGATCACATACAAAAAGTAATTTGAAAATGATGAGCTCTAACCCTGAGTTTGGCCAACTCTGCTAGGCAGACTACTTGGGGGGGGGCACTGCCAATGGCACTTTTTTACACCTCGCAGTCCTGTCTCAGCCCCCCACCATAACTTAAAGCAGCCTCAGCAAGGCTCTCGTTTGCACTAAGCTCCAACAGCTTCCAAGGGACTATTTTAGCATCCACTGTTTTTTAGCACTCCAGCCACACCTTTTATGTCCCAGACTCTCCTTGGCAGGAGCTATGAGTAGGGAAGCAGTATAGGGTTGACTACCCCATCTCTGTAACAGCAGTGGAGCCCCCCCCCCCCCCCCCCCGGAGCATCTTTACCTGACCATTTAAAATATGTTTTATCTCTACTTTGCACCACGGGAGTATAGCAGACTCAGCAGGGCCAAGGATCAACTAGAATCTTGCCAAGTATAACAGTACACCTTTGAAAACACAGTTCTCTCTTGCTTGTCATAATACAGCAAATGAAGATTGTTTATGGTTCTGGTCTACCCAGTATGTTTAATATACTTACATTGTGTAATGCTCTTACCATTTAGTTTTACTAACTTACTGTAAAGCTGTTATTAGTAAATTATTTTCAGATGAAGCTTTGAAGACTATTTCAACTTTGACTTGAACCCCCTGCTGCAAGAGCTTTAGCTATTGGTAATGGGTTCTCTAAAGCTATGTCTACACTTGCAGAGTTTTTGCGCTGTCAGTTTCAATGGGGATAGTGAACAGGTGAAAGAAAAACACTGGTTTGTGTACTCACTGACTTCCACAGGCGTCAGAGAGCATTTACATTTGTAGCACTTCCGTCCCCGATGAGAGCAGCGCACTGAGGGCCACTATGCCACAGTGCAGCTCTCTCTATTTTGATTATAGGTCTTGTGGGAAGGGGGGGGGGAGAGGAAGGTTGATCACGGGGCATCCTGGGTCCCTGCACAGCCTCCTGTCCCCAAACACTGATCATCTCCAGTAGCTCAGCATTGCTCCAGGCAGGGGAATCCTTTGCTCTCTAGAGCAGGGATTGTCACCTGGCCAGATGATAAGTGAGCACTTGCCAAGAAAACAGGAAGGGGAGTTTCAAAGTTCCTGGGGCTTTACAGGAGGAGGGCTGGATGTCCGTTTACCTGGCGTCAGAGCAGCAGAGCTGCTGGCCAGAGTGGTCACCTAGGCACTGTGGGATATCCTCAGGAGGCTAAAAGCTGTGTAAACAGGAAGAACGTGTCTTCACTTGCACATCACTGCAAAAGCATCACTGGTCGGAGCTGTACGCCTCTCATGGAGGTGGTTTTCTTTTTGCGGTGAAACTTCTGAGTTTCACCACAAAAAGTCATTGGCAAGTGTAGACACTCCCCCAGGTTTTGCGCAAAAAAGGGACTTTTTCCGCTTTAAATGGCAAGTGTAGACATGCCCTAAGAGGGATTGCTCTCTGCTTGTGTCATAGTCTGCTGGAAGGGGCCCACATGCAGTCCTTAATAATAGATGGAAAGGTTTTATTATTGAGATGGCAGTTCCTATAAGAGGGAGCCTGCTCAGTCAAAGGAAGGAAGTCCTGCAAGGAAGGCACCTGCAGAAGACCCAGGGTCAGAGAGGACCTTGGAACAGGCTGTCCATACCAGCCAAATGGGAAAGCCTGGTTGAAGCTACGGGGAGGGGAGAGGGAGTCTTAAGAAGAAGAGGTTTTTGGAATCACTATGCAGAAGGACCTGGGTTTTGGGACTGAACTATTGAGCCCAGCTAAGGGTTAAAGGAACTACAGAGTGAGGGAAATGTTGGTTTGTTTTGAATTGGGGTGTTATTTTAATAAACCAAACCCCAAAAAGGAGTGGTATTCAACCCAAGAGAGCCTATATGCAATTATTAGGGAGCCTAATGGGAGAAACTGAAGCAGCAGATCCACCCAATGCTTCAAGCCCTTTAAGAAGCATGTCCTGTGGAATCTCACCTTTGTTTTGTACCCCTGCAGTGAAGAGAACCACAGCCTTTACCCCAAACTTCACACATCCACACTGGAAACATCTTGGACATAACGTTAGACTACTTTTAAATTTTTTTAAAAAAATGTTAATTATGAAGGGCAAATGGAAGTTAAAAAAAAAAACATACAAGTCTGCAAAAGCTGGCAAATAAATACCCCACTGCAGAGTCATTTACCAAGAATAGCCCATTCACAAAAGGGCCACCATAACCTCCTGTTCTCAGTGGAACTGAGGTCACATACCACCCTCAGCTAAGAGGCCTGCCATTTCCCTACAGCCCACACAGGAGGACATTTAGGTTGCTCATTAGCAAATTCTAACACAGTGAGGTCAGAGAGAAAGACAAATCAAAGTGCTAGCTACATGGTCTTCCCCCATCCCTGCAGAAGACTTTGTATGGGTGCTCCATGAGCATCAGGCTCTATTGCTTCAGAGGGGAGAGCACATAGTATTGTTACTTTGATATTAAAGGTTAAGTAAATAATCTTTGTCAAAAATAGTCTGTTTTCAAAACACAAGGCAATATACAAAACCGGTTGCTTGAAAAAGCTGGGTTATTTCTAGCAATAGTAGAGCAGCATTGTACCCAATGAGCTTGATTCTGATCTCACTTCCCCTGATGTAAATCAAGAGTAACTCCATTGGTGCCCAATGGGGTCACTTATGAAATCTATTAAAAGAGAGGTTGCCTTAAAAACAGTCTCAGAAGATAATGGTAAACAAAGAATTAACCCCAACAAACAGTATGAAACAGATTTTTGACCATAGAATTTAAAAAGCTCAGATCTTCCATATTTGTAAAATTGAGTCACATTCCCAACATACACACCCACACACCAAGCCCCTTAATTTAAGTCATGACAGATATGTTCCTGCCATCTTATATCATTCCTTACTGTTTGGCTCTGGGTTCCAGGCAGTCATGCCCAGTGGTAGGGCAGCTGCAGAGTTGGACCCAGGCCAAGGGGCACCACTGAAACCAGGGTTTAGGGACAAGCCGTGGGTCAGAACTGAGGTCAGAGTACATAGACAACCCAAATGCAGCCTGAATATCAAAACCAGGCTTGAGTCAGTCCAGTGGTCTGGGGGTCAGGTTGCAAAGGCAAGGCTGGAGTAAGGTCAGAGTAGGGCATTGACAAGCTGGAACAAGGCAAGGGCAGGCTGAACATCTAGGGCATCTATAATAGAATAGACATGTTCCTGGCTGAGCAGCGCTGTAGCACAGACTAACTTGCTGCTTTGGGACAGTCAGTGAAACACCTGTGCCTGGTGGTCATCTGACCCAGCCCCTGCAGAGGGATAGGTAGCTGCAGCATGCATGAGGGCTGAGTCAATGCAGCTGAGTTGCTGCAACATGCCTGAGCCATGAGTCACTGCAGGCTCTGTTGAGGGGTGAGTCATGGCACCTGCGTGAGCAGCCCTAGTGTGACTGCGGGTTTTCCTCACACTTACAAACAAAACAAAAAAAAGCCTGTAACAAGCAAATCTCCTATCACATACTGAGTCATTTTCCAATGTAACACATTTCCTATTTGCTTGTTTATTTTGTTTAACTAGATAAACAGGTTTAATTTGTCAGCACAGTTCACTTCCTCAGGAAAAGAGTTGCAGCGGTCGTTCATTAATAGAGAATGTCATCAGTTCCATCAAAATGCACCATTGTAGGAGTCAGCAAACAAATGTTAATCTCTGCACTGTAAGCCTGGAGTTAGTGGAAGGCACACAAGGCCTATTTTAATTAGATGTTGGAAGGTTCTCTAAAAAATAAATGGAAGAAAGGGATGGGGTCTGCCAGGCACACTGCACATCTGTAGAGTTCACTGCTTTGTTGCAGGACATATATGCAGTGTCAGGGGCTGTCAGTGGTTTGCTATCTCCAGTGTTGATTGCCTCATTACACTCTCCAAAGACTGTTGTACTTTATCTCAGCTAAGTGCTAAACCATTAATATTTTTCAGTTCACATGACCCTTCTGGCTCTGCACATCTTTTATGAAACCTTCTCTCCCACTATAACCAGTAAAAAAGATTATGGATGGAAAATTAGCTGGAAAGTACAGAACTGTTCAAGTGTTACAATGTCAAATTATTCTGACAACCCACATGTAGGTCAGAACTATAATAATGCATACTCTTTACTGCTCCTATAATGCTCAGTATAAGAGTGTGTGTGTTAATATAGCACATACTATATTATTAAATAGGCTGTAGTATTTTATTCCCAGGGTAATGCAAGCTGCTATGGAATATTTCCATGTCACCTTTTATCTTCATTTATCCTGTGTTTTAATCATGTTATGTGTTAAACCACTGAGCCTCATAAGTTGCCTTCTCCCTCTTTAATATCAGGGGCTCATTTCAAAGGCACCCTCATTCTGGCTTAGTGTATAACCCTGAAAATACAGCAGCAGTTTGAGAGAAAAGCTTTGACTGAGATCTGTTTCAGAAAAGATCCATAAACTGATAATATCCAACAAAAATAACAGGAGTACTTGTGGCACCTTAGAGACTAACAAATT
Organism: Emys orbicularis; assembly: GCF_028017835.1. Taxonomy (NCBI): domain Eukaryota; kingdom Metazoa; phylum Chordata; order Testudines; family Emydidae; genus Emys; species Emys orbicularis. The sequence continues at coordinate 44,121,711 of NC_088687.1, read as the reverse complement.
TATTAGAGCATAAGCTTTCGTGGGCTACAACCCACTTCTTCGGTTGTAGCCCACGAAAGCTTATGCTCTAATAAATTTGTTAGTCTCTAAGGTGCCACAAGTACTCCTGTTATTTTTGCGGATACAGACTAACACGGCTGCTACTCTGAAACCTGATAATATCCAAGTTACTACAGGAAACAAGAACTTAATCTCTGATGATTATTTCCCAGTGTAAATATTTAAATAATGTGACATTTTAAAAAACAACAACAAAATGTAATCGGGGATAAGCAGATTTATAAAAGTTGCTTTCTTATCTGTTACAGAATCTTTTATTTTCTAACTAAGCTCCTTCATTCTACATTAGTATAAAAAGTTGTTATAATAATATGAATGCAGGAATAGAGTGTTATACTCTTAAAGCCAGTTTTCCTGTTAATACCCTAGCGTTTCCTATAATGGGAAGTCGTCAACATAGCCAAGCGTTGGCAAAACAGGTTTAGTTTAGTTTAGCATTGTCTTTAAGTAGCAGTAAGTGTGTGTGGATATCCTGCCCATTTGCATCTGTTTACATTGTCTGTATTGATTTGCCAGGGTGCAGGACTCAGCCAAAGTAGTCAGTCTACTATATCTTAAAGAGATACTTCCCATCTCACAAATACAAAGAGGGTCTATCAACCCCCCAGGCTTCCTTTCAAGGTGGGCAAGGCATTCATTGTTCCTTTTTAAAGCTTCAGTTGCAAATAGTTATTCCTCCATTTTGAATGTACAAAGCCACAAATCTCAATCTTTTCATATAATATTTTTTCCTTTAATTTTTGGCTTTCACGAATAACATTAAAAACAAAACGATTTAGTACAAAATTCCCAGGGATGAAATGTTGTGAAATGTGGCCGTTCAAGGCACTCAGACAGCATACTGCTCTTGTTTGCAAGCTGTAAGTTCCTCCAGTCATAACATGAGAGAGGAAGAGGAGGAGTGGGGAGTTCCAGCAGGTGCAATAGTTTGATTCACAAGTGCACTGACCCTCTGTAGGAGCATGGCAAGAATTTCAAATGGGATTAGCCACCCAAACAAGAAAAAGGTCACACTTGACATTTCCACTGGAAATTCTAATGCAAATAGAGCTCTGATACTCCTGACATTTTTTCACACATATCTAATAGCCATACATATGTAAAAGGAAAATGAGAAAACATGATGACTAATTTATGTAAATCTCATAAGCCAGTAACATTAAGGGCTGGCGTCATAGAAATGTTCTCAGTCAAAAGACACCATATTATATAGTATTCTTCTCTTTTGTTTACTACCATTTTGGAGTTGGTTTATTTTGATAGGATTGTTGGTTGTTTAGTTCTGGAAAAGTATTCAGCACTGCACAAGATGCAGGAGATGTAGTCCTTGCTTCTAATAAGGAATTTAGAATCTAAACAGAATGGGTCTTTTTAGGGGATTGGGAAAGAGAAGCTACTTTTGGACCTTAATTCAGGGCTTCTGCAAATGATCTGTTAAGATTAGAACAAAACAATCTCTCCCAGACTCTCACCTTTCCCTGTTATAAAATCAACTGCAAGTATATTTGGGGAAAGTCTGAATCTTTGGAGCAATCGGTATCTTTTAAATTAAGGTAAAACTTTTAAAATGTAAGCATTCCAAATTAAAATGCAAAATCATTATATTGAGACAAAATCTTCTCTATACTGAGAAGCTTTAACAAGAGCAATAAGCCATGTCTCACTGCACTCAAATACTGCTATAAAACAGACATACTGTATGATTACAACAATTTCTAAATCATTCCCCATCTTGCTAAGTGAAAGTTTCCTGTTACAACTGTTTCCTTTTCATAATCACCATCACAGAAATAGATAGAACATAACATGGTTTGGTTGATCTGGAAGAAAATGGAAAATACTAAGATGACCGGCGGTGTTTTTTTCACAATGGACTAAAGTGTATAGCATGAATAATTAAAAATGGATTTGTACTGTACTGCAATATTTGCCTTTACTGAGGTACTTGCAATGTTCTCTATATTCAGAATAGGAGACAGGGCAAATAATATTGTAAATATAACAACTGCAAGTAGTAAATATCCACAGCAAAATTATAATCTAAGATTCACCAGTGTAACGGTACAGTCCTGCAAGCCTGCTTTGTGAACAATATTTACTCACTAGAATAATTTCTTTGACTTCAGTGGAGTTACTCAAGATTTACATTAGTGGAACTAAGAGAAGAATTTTGCTCCTAATTTTAATGTATTTTAATATAGTTATTAAACCATAGCGTGTTGTTAAAGCAGAGGAAAAGTGCTATATGTCACATTGTATTTAATTAATTAAAATGAATGCTTAGATAATTTTCTTAAGGGTTGTTATCTGCCTGCAGTGACTAGATTTTGTTTGAGTATTTTTAACAGATTTTAAATGACAAGTTCATCTAAAACTGGAAAATATTACTGAGGTTTCAGGATCCTACATGATCCTACAATCACTTATGCAGATAGTCAAATCTATTGCATATGTGTAGTCCCATTGACTGATTTTCAGTTCCTTGAAAGTGTACAAACAAAACCAAAAGAAATACATTATTTCTCAAGAAAGTAGCATTATATAGGAAAGAACTAGGTTAGAAATTTAGAGAATGCTATTTTGTCTGATGTATGTGCTTATATCCTGAAACTTGTGAAATGATTTCAGTACTGTTCTTTTGTATTTGTATTTATAATCTATTTTTCACACACTTTTAAATGTCATTTATATTGTGTTATGTCTTCAATGTAATTTATTCAGACATGTTCTCTTTATCAAAACAATTAGAAAGATACTAGGAGAAAATGTTCAGACAAGGAAAGAACACTCTGCCTCATATTCAACACCTTCTAAACTGATGATGTTAAGCTAAATAATGAAAAATCAAGGAAAACAGTGCCTGTGTTCTGCACTGGTGATTATATTATAAATATTCAACCACTCTCTTAAGACTCCCAGTTAGGCAAGGAAGTTCTCTTTTTTTGCTACTTTCTACATAGCTCCTGGTCAGGAGCTTCGGTCTCCCATTCCAGATAGCAGATCTTCTAGGTGGCATCACTGTGATTAAGTCTGCTCTAGGCTAGGAGGACCCCCATCATATGGTATGTCTATACTGCAAACACGGGATGTGATTGTATTTCATACAGACATACCTGAGCTAGCTGTAATCTAGCTAGCTTGGGTGCAAGAGTGTGAAGCCACAGCAGCATATGCTTCAGTGAGGGCTAGCCCACAAGTAATTACCCAGGGTTCCAGGTGGGCCTGTATAGCTAGATGAAAGTTAGCTTGGGTATGTCTACATGAGATGCAAACACATCCCGTGATTGCAGTGCAGACATACCCTATGATGAGAGTCCTCCTGGCTAGGTGTTTAACCTACAGCAGACCTAATAATAGTGTGTCTATTATGCATCTGGGAGCAAGCCTCCCAGCCTGGGTCCACAGACTTGTGTTAGTGGGGCTCACGCTAGCATGTCAAAAATAGCTGCCTAGACATTACTTTGGTGTCGTGGCTCAGGATGGAGCTCAAGCTTTGAAGCCTGCCACCACCCCCGGGTTTTAAAGTCCAACCCACAGTGTCTACACAGCTATTTATGAGCTATCACAAGCCCCACTAACACAAGTCTATGGACCCAGGCTCGGAGTCTCACTCTCAGAGGCAGTGTAGACATATTCTCAGGGTCCAGTAGAAGCAGTTAGCCCAGGCCCTAAATTGCATAGTCCATAAAGCAATTGTTGCAACAGAAGCCAGAACAAGAAGAATATTTATGAGACAAAACAAACAGGTGGACAATGCCATGGTGCATGGGTCAGGCCAGAGGGAGCAGGAATGGTGACTCTGTAAGCTGGCATCAATGCTTGGAAGAAGGATTTTTTTTTTATTTATTTTTTTAATATGGGACATAGCCCCTGCTGATCCAGGGGATAGATCAATCTGTTACTGACATAACTTGGAATTAAACTTCCCCTGAGAGTACATTATCTGACTTGTTTACTATAGGGTTACTTGTACCTTCCTCAGAAGCATCTGATACTGGCCCCTGCCAGAGACAGGATACTGGACTAGATGGATAGATGGTCTAGTCCTGTGAGGCAATTTGTGTGTTCCTAAAGTTTGTTCCATGCTGCAGCTTTGTCAGGCGTAAGTTCTGGGAAACAGGACATTGCTGTTTATTTAAATGAGTTTATACAATATACAATTTTAAATAATACAATTATAAAATATGCAAATTGTACCATAAAGTTATTTGTATAAAATCTTCAGGCTTAACAGGAATGATCTGAATGATACAAGAACTAGGGGTCACCAAATGAAATTAATAGGCAGCAGGTTTTAAACAAATACAAGGAAGTTCTTCTTCATGCAGCGCACAGTCAACTTGTGGAACTCCTTACCTGAGGAGGTTGTGAAGGCTAGGACTATAACAGCGTTTAAAAGAGAACTGGATAAATTCATGGTGGTTAAGTCCATTAATGGCTATTAGCCAGGATGGGTAAGGAATGGTGTCCCTAGCCTCTGTTTGTCAGAGGGTGGAGATGGATGGCAGGAGAGAGATCACTTGATCATTGCCTGTTAGGTTCACTCCCTCTGGGGCACCTGGCATTGGCCACTGTCGGTAGACAGGATACTGGGCTAGATGGACCTTTGGTCTGACCCGGTACGGCCGTTCTTATGTTCTTATGGTCTATAATAGATATATTTACTGGTCTAGGAATCAACCATTGCAAAGTACTAATGATTTATGCCTTCAGCAGAATTTACATTTATTAGAGTGTATTAGGTTGTGATCTATGTACAGTATTTTTATTGCTCTGAATTTTGGATTAAGATGAACCCAAAAATCTCAAGGCAACACTCAACTGGAAGCACCAACTTACATCATATGCTTCACATGGTTTAGCTGCAACCTATGTATCAAGCCAGGTGGGTTCAAATGATTTGTGGACCTTAGAATCTGCTGGCAAACTTGGTCTGAATTTTGCATTTTTAACAAGTGAGTTTTGCATGATTTCAGGTCTCCGTGAAAGGAGAGCTTTGTTGCTAATTTTATCTTGCAAAATAAACGTGATGTTTAAGTTTTCCCTGATGTTTGTTCTTAATAAATTGTAGCGGATACAGGCACTGAACTGCACACATGATGCATAAATCAATAATCAAGCAGAAATCAAAAGGAAAATACCTCTCAGAGGCAACTGCAGGGATAGGAAGAGGTTACCATGTACAATTTAACCAAGTGACAAAAAACCTCACAGTGTTATTCCATAGTTGTTTATGTCTTGGGTCTGCCTTTCTGAAGTGTACTTAATGGGTAAAAAGTTGTCACTATCAATGGAAAAATCTGAAAACATGCGCACATAATTTCGCAGGCAAGTACACCCCATCCCCCTTTGGGGTGGGGAAAAGGGCGTTACAGTCCTGTGGCTGAGTCCAACTGACTGCCCTTAGCTTCAGGGCAGTATAGCCTAGTGGCCAGAGTCAATACAGTTGCCTTCCTTAGCATGTCTGTGTGGCCTAATGGCCAGAGTCAATATGGCTTCCCTTCCTCGCAGGGCTGTATGGCCTAGTGGCCAGAGTCAGTATGGCTGCCCTCTCTCGCAGGGCTGCACGGCCTAGGTACCAGAGTCAATATGGTGGCCCTCACTCGCAGGGGTATGTGGCCTAGTGGCCAGGGTCAATATGGCTGCCCTCCCTCACAGGGCTATGTGGCCTAATTGCCAGAATCAATATGGCTGCCCTCCTTAGGGGGGCGGTGTAGCTTAATGTCTGGAATCAATGCAGCTGCCCTCCTTAGCAGGGCTGTGTGGCCTGGTGGCCAGAGCGGGCTGGGCCATCACCCAGTGGGGTGGTGGCAAGAGTAGGGGGACCTGGACCCTCCCTACTCCATTGGGCCCCAGCCCAGGGCCCTGGCATCAGCAAGTGTATTCACCTCTGGGTCAGTGGGGATCTGACTGAAACATGCTGACTTATTGCTCAGTTCTACAATCAGATCAATCACTAGTCTCCCCAGGGCTACTTCCTATCCTGTCTCCCAGTGGCGTGGTCCATGGGTCACCTGGGTCTCCAGCCTGTGAAGCTCATGACAGTTCTGACATATCTCAGGCATCCACAGGTAGCCAGGTATCCGCCTGGGTCTTGCTATGGCTGGCCTCTGCAATCTGGGGCTCCAGCAGCTCCCAGGCAGGAGCCTGAAATGTGCATCCTCTCTCCCTGACTGAGCTGGGCTGCTCCCTCTTATACTGACCCTTCAGTTCAAGTATACGCAGCAGGGGTGAGGGGATGTGGCTTCCTCTGCCCAGACTATGGGATTAACCCCTCTTTGTCCAGTGTGGGGCAAGTACACCACGTCACACATAACTAAAAATGACGTTATAAATGGCCTTATGTCATCATGTCTTATTAGTTGCTAATGATGACAGGGTTGTTGGTAGATGGAAATAGCCTTAAAATACACTTCTGTGGGTTCTTATATCTGATGACGAGAAATAGACACAGTTTGCTGTGTGATTCAGGGAAACATTTTTCCACTGTATAAAAGTCATCATTTACTCTTAATACAATTTCTTCCACAGGTATCAAATTCTATTTTGTTCTTGAGTGACTACTGAATATCATATAGCTAGCATTAGTCTCATATAAAAGATCTGACAAATGGAAAGAAATAAAAATAATTCATTAGCAAGAATTTTCCTGTGCAGGTCGTCCAGGAGTGTTCTGAGCTCTGGGCTATCAGAGCCATGCCAAAATACAGAAAAATTACAGAAGGCAACATTATTAAGTCATTTAAATACTTGTAATAACAGTAATTCCAGAAGGGGGGAAACAATTACAACTACTTCTTCAACCACAAGATATGACTTTCTTTGTTTTCTTCCCATATTTCAGTAATTTCAAGTAAAGAACTTTTCCCTGAATTGCTTACAGATAATGAATGTGAATGCTACTCTCTCACCTTCAGTCCATGTTGTCTTGTTTTCAAATAAAGTTATACTTTCAAACATCCTATTGACATCATTTTGATTTTTTCAACTTTACAGTGTTTTGAATGCTGCGTAGACAAGAGAAATGATTGGAGCATCCTTACTTGGTCTCCCACCCTTTATATATTGGAAATGTTATTTTAACAAAGGAAACTGTATTGCCCTCTGATCTCCACCAATTCTAGATCTACATGAAATTCTCTCTTTTTCTCCTAAGCAATTAAAGCCAAGTCTGACTAAACTTTCTTCATAATGCAGAACCCAAAAGCCCTGAATCAATTTTATGTTGCCATTTGCTCCACAGTCTCAACAACTTTATGGTACTATGACAAGAATTGTACACAGCAATTTAAATATTTTTTTTCTGCTGCTAGTGCCTCATACTGTACTGCATATATAGTACTAAAATAACTTCTGTAAAGCAATGTTTGATACATCTATGCATCCCCCAAAATCTTGTTTGCCTTTTTGCACTACTGCCAATCGTTGTGCAGATGAATTCAGAGCAATATCCACAACTCCAACCATTTTTCCTAGTAGATATGTGAATTCAGTGGCCCTTTCTCATTACTTTACAGTGAATTTCAGCAGTCACATCAGCCTAACCCAGCCAAAACTGTTTTAAATTTCTTCTCCTCCATCTTCATTTTGTCTTACAAGCATATTTAGCAACATCTTACCATATACACTGTACAAGATGTTTTACATGAAAATTAAACCACGTGATCTTACTAATCACCATTGTAGCACTCCCTTGCCAAGTGCCTGATCCAGGGATGCTGGTACAATGGCTGGGAGCCATTGAACCAAACTAAACTTGGTATATGATGGAAACCACTTCAAGCCGGGGGTGCGGCAGCACTCCCAACACCTATGGCCTGATCCAAAGCCCACTGAAATAAATGGAAAAACAGTCACTGATTTGAATGGAGTTTGGATCAGGCAGCATGAAGATAGTGGAAACTTCCCATAATCCCCTGCTAGGAACATCCCCCAATGTGGGAGAGTTCCCACCAGGTACAGAGGGTTTCATAGATATTTGCTGTCAGAAGCGGAATGGCTCAGAGACTCAGGAATCTTGGGTTACATTCCAAGCTCCCCCTCAAGCTTAACCCCTTCGGTCCTGCTCCTTCCAGCCTGTCCATGTCCCAGTCCTGTCTCTTCTGCACTCTTAGCTCCTCATCCCCGTCCAATTCTCCTCACCTAGCCAGTCCCCATCTCCAGTCCTCTAGCTTCCCACACCAGTCCCAGTCTCCTTGCTCATAAAATCCTAGCCTTGCCCCTCAGAACTCCCCATCCTTCTTCTTTTCTCTCCACTTCCAGTCCCAGTATCCTTGTATGGACAGTTCCCACCCTCCCAGCTCCTCATCTGATCTCTCTCTCCCCTCGCACTCTGGTCTCAGTGCCCCTCCCACATTCCCCATTCTCACTGGCTCCAAGTTTCAGTCTTTCTCCCCAGATTCCTTCTCTTGTTTCAGTGTCCCCTATCTTGCTGACCCTCTTCCCCCACTGGCTCCTTGTCCCAGTCTCTTTGTCAGATCTGTCTCCCCTCCCACCTTGCCTCCTTCCCCAGGGTCTCAGTCCCAATGTCCTGGCCCAGTTTCAGTCTTGCCCCTATGTACTGGCTCCTAGTCCCCTCCCAGTCCCAGTCTCTTTGCCCAGCTAGTCACAGTCCCCCCCATCCAACTCTCAGTCCTAGTCTCCACCATTGTTCCCAGACCCAGTTTCCTCACTCATATCCCAGTCTCCCCACCACCCAAAGTCCCAGTCATCTCTTCCCCCTGCCAGTCACCAGTCCCATTTCCACCTCTCCACATCCCTACCAAGCTTCTTGTCCCAATCTACTTCCCCTGCCCCCTTGGGTCCCGGATCTTACACCACCACCCCAGTGTATGTGTATATTATATACATATTCACACATAAATACATACTATATATACACATGAGACAAAAGATGTGTTACACCAGAGTTAAAGCTATAAACACATACAGCTAGTTTGCCTCTTTCTGAGGAAAAAAAAGAATATGGAAGGGGGCAGAAGGAAAATGCCAAGAAGTTTCCCTCACAATTTTCTCCAGATCTTTCCCTGAAGGGAGCAGGGTGATGCGCCTTATGGAATGGGCAATTTGGGTATTAAGTGATTCCTACTATCACTCACTCACTTTCCCGCCCCCCCCCCCACATGCACACACCATTTGAGTGTCATGGGAGAAAAGGGACGGCAATCATACTCATATTACCTTCGGTTAAATTTCCAGGCTTTCTAATATATATTAGAAACTGTAATGTTTGTTAAGGTTTTTCCCATTAAGTGGGTGTGGACTGTGTTGCTGGGCTGAGTTGTTCTTTTCTGAGACTTTGTGTACTTTCCATTATGTGACAGTGCCTGCAACTTAAGATAGGTGCCCTTCTATAAACCTAATAAATTAATATACACGCACACACAATTAAGTAAAGAAATCATCTTCCTAGCTCATCAATTTAAATCCCACCTCTTTTGGGTCCTTTGCCTCTTCCTTCATCATTGCAACATAAATTTCTGGTCTTCATCTCCTTCCTATTCAGCCAATCTCTTATTTAATAGCATTGCAACCCACTTCCTTTGCTCTGCTACGAATGGCAGACTCAACCACACACTGGCTTGCTTCTCTCTCAAGTATCTTTGCCTTCTTCCAGGCTTACCCTTATGCATGGAGCAGCCTCCTTGATTGATGTGCATAGCCACTATCCTTTATTCCTTCCAACCCCTTTAGGGGACTCACCTTTACTATGATTTCCCTGATAGACTCATAGACTTTAAGGTCAGAAGGGACCAATATGGTCATCTAGTCTGACCTCCCGCATGATGCAGGCCACAAAAGCTGACCCACCCACAACAGAATCCTCCAGCCTGCGACCCCTGCCCTATGCTGCGGAGGAAGGCGAAAAACCTCCAGGGCCTCTGCCAATCTACCCTGGAGGAAAATTCCTTCCCGACCCCAAATATGGCGATCAGTAGAACCCCGAGCATACAGGCAAGATTCTACAGCCGGACCCTCATTTTACCCGCGATGGCACGTTAATGCCTAATTGACTAAAATCACGTTATCCCATCAAACCATTCCCTCAATAAACTTATCAAGCCTAATCTTGAAGCCAGAGAGGTCTTTCGCCCCCACCGTTTCCCTCGGAAGGCTGTTCCAAAATTTCACCCCTCTGACGGTTAGAAACCTTCGTCTAATTTCAAGCCTAAACTTCCCCACGGCCAGCTTATATCCATTCGTTCTCGTGTCCACATTACTACTGAGCTGAAATAATTCCTCTCCCTCCTTGGTATTAATCCCTTTGATATATTTAAAGAGAGCAATCATATCCCCCCTCAGCCTTCTTTTGGTTAGGCTAAACAAACCGAGCTCCTCGAGTCTCCTTTCATAGGAAAGGTTTTCCATTCCTCGGATCATCCTAGTGGCCCTTCTCTGTACCCGTTCCAGTTTGAGTTCATCCTTTTTAAACATAGGAGACCAGAACTGCACACAGTACTCCAAATGAGGTCTCACCAGCGCCTTGTATAACGGAAGCAGCACCTCCCTGTCCCTACTAGAAATACCTCGCCTAACGCATCCCAAGATCGCATTAGCTTTTTTCACAGCCACGTCACATTGCCTCATATGATACTGACTAGGCAGGTGGCTTGATAGTGATTCATTATAACTCTTCATCACTTTGTCTCTCAAAACAAACACATATACAACAACAACAAGAACACAACTATGAAGCCTCCAAATTGGACACTTGGCAATTATATGCAACCTTGTGCTCCTGTTACTGCCATCATTAAGTCTACTGTCATCTTTCACTTTCCTCCATCTCCTGCTGTGTTGTGTCTATTTGTCACATCTTGTCCCTATTTAGATAGCAAGCTCTTTTGAGTAGGGACTGTTTCTTACTGGGTGTACAGAGTCTTGTAAAATGGGTCACCACACCACTAGGGCCTCTGAGTATCATTGCAATACAAATAATAAAGTGTCTTGGCATTCTGAATTAAAAATCTAAGACAAATTATGTATGCATCGGTCTGACTCACAAAGACTTGATATTTAAAAGAACATTTAAAATACTTATTTTGGGCACAGTTCAGAATAAAAAAACTGGCTTCTGAGCTGTGTACTACAGTGTAAGCTAATTGTAAAGGGGCTGACTGGGTTGCCAAGATATCCCATATATAAAAGTCCATTCAAATTTGGTAGCAATGGAAGCAATAGGAGTCTATAAAAATTAGTCTAAACATTCCATAACATTTAATAGAAAATTTCATCCCTGCTCGAGAATCCTATAGGCTAGCACAAAGATTCTATAGAAAGGTGACCTTTCTTTATTAACTCCTATAGGAATGGAAGCCAGATGTTTTTTTTTGTTTTTTTTTTTTTTACTGTGCTATAGATTAAGTCATATTGAACACATTTTGAAAACCCAGTTCAAACTTCCTTTACTATAGCTTTTTAGTCAATGAGTGAATTGTGGTATAATATGAGTGTAGTTGTAGCCACGTCGGTCCCAGGATATTAGAGAGACAATATCTTTTATTGGACCAACTTCGGTTGGTGAGAGAGACAAGCTTTCGAGCCACACAGAGCTCTTCTTCAAGTCCTGAAGCAGTGAGAGACTGGGATTTGAACTCTAACATCAACTGGGACAGCCTTTTACACTCCAAGTCTGCCACAGGCTCTCAGCACACTTTAAACTTACATGCCTGTACATACATGTATAATACACTGTAAGAGAATCTGTTCCCTGTTTCTCTTCATTAGCTTTGACTGTAACCTCAAGCTGGCTGGAAGGAGGGAAAGTGATTTGTAAATACATGCAAGATGGGTATAAAAACACAGAATTTGTTTTGCAGTTTATTAAAGGAAATGTTTTTTTTACAATTAATCATGGTCTGTGAGGCTGCTTTATACAACCCCATTCCTCCTCTCCCCCAGCTATCCCACATGAGGCCTTAGCTGTACTAAAATTTTGCAAAGACTTGCATTGTTCTCCCTGACACCGGATCAGTGAACACAAAAAAGCAACTGCCAGCTCAAAAGCAATCCGGTGATAGAGCCTGGTGCTATCTAATCAAGGGCAAAAGGTCACTTCCGAACAACTGGGCAATAAAAGATTATTTCCAGCCGCAGAACAGAAAGGCCCAGTGGTGGATGGTTGAAAGGGAGGGGAGGGGGGCTGGAAGGAGGGCAAAAGGGCTCCCGTCTGTGGGAGGAAGTGCATTGAATAAAGCCAGCAGACGGGAACCATCTGGCTCTGTGCGTGGTCTGTTCTTAAGAAGAGAGAGAAAGCCGCCTCAGAGGGGCCAGTGACTCTGTGCAATGATTCAAACTTTTTGTAATTTAAAAGCAGCTTTCCCAGGCACCAAGAAACAGAAAAAAGAGAACTTTCCCAACAGAGGGACATCACGTCTTATCGAATGCCGACTACAAGACACATCCCTCATTTCAATTCAATAATGATAGATGGGTCTTATCAGTGAACAAGGCCCCGTGGAGAACTAGGCAGTTTTTATTTATTTATTTATTTAATTAATTTTAAATGGATGATTTAAAAAAAAAATTAAAATTCAACCTCCTTGAATTAAATTTATATCCACTCAGAACCTTTTCTAAAGCAAAAACTTAAAAAAGAAAAAAAAAAGGATCAATTTTAATTCTTTGGCAAATGTCTTCTTTATTATTCATACTTTGTTTCTTATACACTCTCTCTCTCTCTTTCCTTGTTATAAGGCCTTATTTGAATGGAAGCAAGAAAATAAAAGAGCCAGATTACATTCAGTCCAGTTGCCATGGCCTGTGGAAGAGCAGAATTACAAACATTTCAGTACAAATACAGTACAAATGCGACGACCTCCCCAGTAGTAGTACATGTCCTTACTTTCCCTCAATACGTGATTTGCCCTGGATGCATTTGGCACGACACAAAACTAGGAACTGAATCAGTGCAGCTATTCAAGCACCTAGACACATCCTCAGTTCACTAGTGAAGTCATTCAGTCCAAATCAAACTAATCCAAAATTCACAGAATAGGAAGTTAGGAGTGTCCCTGGTGCTTTGGGCAATTTTCCCTTTTCTGGGAGATTGGCAGGGGGCATTGCTGTGCTGTTTGCAACTCACTGACAGTCACAATGGCTGATCTCAGAGAAAGTTTAGTTCAGAGGCTGAGCTTGACATTCATTGGTTTCTAAATATCAACGTCTTTAATTTTTGTCCCAGCAAGCTCAAGGATAGGGATCTGAGAAAATGTCCACTAACTAATCCAACAAACATATATGTGACTATATAGGAGATAATTTGGCATTTTGGAGAAATGAGGCCAAGAAAGGGAAATTCTGATGTTAAAATAGACCATTAAAAAAAGTGACAAAGCAACCAAATCTGGCAAAACACCATGCATGGCATGTTCCTTCTCTTACCACTCCACACAGATTTATATTCATTTTCTTACATAGCTAGAGTATATTCCATAAGGTTTGGTGAACACTGCCCTAGCTAGATTATTACATAAGATATTAATAGGACACCATGCCAGAGAAGAATATCCCAAAGAATGCTGGAGAAGCATATGCAAAGGGATATATTTCCACATTCAGACATTTCCTTAAGAGTACAAAGAGAGCACTGACATATTACAGATTGCTCTGACTCAAACAACAGGCCCTATTTAATAGGCAATTAAAGATGGAACCTGCCTTCCATGACTTAGGCAATCCCCGCCGTAGAACACTAATGTGGAGGGAAAGTGAAGTACACAAATTTAAAGCAAGGGAAAATCTGGGTAAAATGTTACCAGTCTCTGTGTTCTTTAAGAAACGAAGTGTTGAATGAAAGATGCCATAAACCATTGATAGTGACATTTTCTTTTATGAGGGATAATGGCTGTTCCAAAACCAAGCCATTTACGGAAGAAATCTAGATTCTACACTATTATATTGGGGGGCTATGAGAAAGGCAATAGTGGCCAAGCTCCTGGTTCACAACCTACAGGATGAAACTACAAATAGCTTTTAAAGGACCAATTCCAGCTCATAAACCCTTTGGGTGCCTTGATAAATCAAACAAAAGGGGAGCTTATACAGCCTTGCCTCATGCCACCCACTTCAGTAATACCACTGAAAGGCATAATTCTCAATAATTATCAGAACCAAGAGAGACTTTAAACCCTCTCTAAGACAACTCTCTGGGCCAAACTCTGCTCTCAATTACACTGGTATAAATCCAGAGTAACACCAATGACTTTTGTGACATTACTCTGGATTTACACCAGTGTTCCTGAGATGAGAAATTGCCCCATTTATTCCAGGATAAGCGCTAAGTAGCCAGCCTGGCTTCCAGTTCAACTGATGTTGGGATGACTTGGCAGCTTTGTGAATTAAGGGAAAATCTAACCCCATTCAGTTGAACTCAGCAACCAAAAAATTTAACAGGTAGGAAGCACTTCTCAACATGAACAAACCATGACACACTTTTGAAAATACAGGCTTTAAATACAATTGGCATTTGTCCTCCTGCTGCTAGTAGCCGCCTTCCTGAAGTTGCCATCATTTGTGATGTACATAATACAGGTTGTCAGATACAGTAAATACTCCCAAATAAACCACTCCCCACCCACCCACAAAACTATAGTCACCAGGCTTTAACTCTGGTTTAACAATTTATTATTTGTATTACCGTAGTGCCTTGGAGCCCCAGTCGCAAACTAAGACTCCACTGTGCTAGGCACTGTACAAACAGAACAAAAAGACAGTTGCTCCCCCAAAGAGTTTACAATCTAAGTAATTAGAAACATATCTATGTGTAAAATGTCAGCGTTTTGTTTACATCCCATACGTACCAGGGATGTAAACAAAACGCTGACATTTTACACATAGATATGTTTCTATGGCAGAAACATATCTATGTTGCAATCTATGATGGCAACTTCTGTAAACTGAAGCAGGTGAGAAACTGATTTCCATTGCAACATTTTGATTGTTATCAACAGGCATTGCTAAGATGTCTGGTGCCAAAGTACCTGTCTGACCTTACATAGATTCATCCAATACATGGAATGCTGCTTAACAGCAGCTCTCCCCCCCTCTCTCACAAAGCTTCTCGTTAGACGTCTGACTCCAGGTGAAGAATGGGAACCCCCAATCTATTAAGGAAATGCATTTGCAAAATTGTGGGTCTTGTAGTATGCTTTGAAAGTAGTAAAATGTTACCTCGGCCTAATCACTGGCAGAAGGTTTTTCCTCAACTGAGAAAAGTCTGTCCCTGCCCCGTTAGGCGTTCCCAGTGGTATACAGCTGCTCTGGGTTTGGAGGCAGAGGTGGTTCCCGATATACAAGGGTCTGCTTAGAACTTGGGCAGGACTTTGAATTTGACCCTGACCCAGACAGGTAACCATCCCAGAGCGTAAAGCACTGGCATGATATGTTCTCGGTGTTCTGTCTTGCTTAGCAGGCAAGTTGACACATACCGCCCAGGCTTTAATTGGGGTCTTTTATGATCAGACCCAGGGAGAATACATTGCAGTAGTCTAGCCTGGAGGTGACAAAGGTGTGGGATCACCATTCCTTACCCAATAATAAAGAATGAAGTCTGTTGGCCAGGTCTAGATAAAGAAGGGATTTTGGTCACTCTGGAAGTCCTGGACTCCTAATCTATGCATCAGCTTGACAATAGCGAGACAGATGCCATCAGCTGAGGAGGTGGTCACAGACTTCTTAAGCTCCTTAAATTGTTTCCCCCTGCCAACTAGCATGTCTGTTTCCTTGCCTGAACTTAAGCCAATTGTTTCTCATCCGTGTCCCTACTACACCCAGACAGTATGACATCTGGGAGACAGCACTGTCCCCACACAGAGACTAGACAACATAGATCTGGATTTATCGTCAGCATATTATTGGTATCATACGCCATAGTGTCTGATGGTCTCCCCTGGAAGTCTGACACAGATGTGAGATGGGAACTGTGTCAGGATTGAGGATTCTGCAGGGAGGAAGCTGTTTATCATCATCCTCTGTTGGATGGGAAAGAGTAAAGTTATTGTAGAATAGTGTCAACCCCACACCCCCAGCAGGACCTGCTAGCAAAAACTTTTGACTCCCCTAGTGTCAATGATTACTTCTAAGATGAATAGTTTTAGCATACACATTTGGTCTCTGTCCATAGTATAGAGCAGATCATCTGTCAATACCACCAGTGCCATCTCTGTGACTTATCCAAGTCTGAAGCCTGATTGGAAGGGATATGAATAACTAGAGAAGCCAAGTGCTGATGTACCTGACCTGACACCACCTTCTCAGTAAACTTCCCTCCAGAAAGGAAAATTAGAGAAAGGATAGTTTGTGAATTATTGACGCTGAGTGACCATTTCTGGAGCAAGAGTTAGATCCCTGTATGTTTGATGGTTTCTGGTGACTTCCCTCTTTCAGGGGGGCATTAACTGCAGCCGTTCACATCATTTTCCATTTGCACAACCCCCAAATAAATCCTCCTTTGCCACTCATAGATCAGAATGAGTTCACCCAAAATTCATACCAGGTTCACTGAAAGGTTCCTTAATCTCTGGGAATCTTTCAGCAAAGCAGGGCTGGGATTCAGATTCAAAATGAAAACATCAAACCAGGCTGTAATGAAAATTGCTATTTCACCCAACCTTACACTAACTCCAGGCTTCTGAAAGAGAGCGAGAGAGAGAGACCAGGGAGCTTCGGCTTTTCCAAGGACTGCATTCCAGGCACCATTTTAACATGGAGAACTCCATTTCCCATTGTATTGTTTTTGTTACCTTCCAGTGAGGGGATTCCTTTGGCTTGGATCTGCAGAAGACAATGAAGCAGGAACAGCATAGCCATGAAAGGCAGAAAGGAGCTCTCTCCCCCACCCAAGCTAACTGTTTTCTCAGTTTCTAAAGTATCAACCCAGTTTTTTAAGGATATTTCCTCTCTGCATGAATTGAGACACCTTTGCAATCTGTTCCGGGAGGAGTGGGCTAGCAAGAGGTTGTGTAAACTGCTCAGGTTACTGGGGGTGCCAGGGAAAAGTGGGATGATCCATGCCCACTACCATTAATCTAGAGAAGCCTTGCCGCTTTTCACGGCTTGACAGCTGCTGCCCTCAAGGAGGTTCTCACTGCTACTCTTTGAACATCTCTGGGTGCCCCTGCTCCTCGCTCCCTCTCCCTTCCAAGGACCTGCTGCCCAGGAGCTGACAGTTGTTTTCCAGGGTGGTTTTTCGGGAGGAGCCATCTGGACTGCTACTTTATTTTTTTTTTTTTTTTTTTTTTTTTTTACAAAGGACTATGGGAGGAGAGAGACTAGAGCCTCCCAACCTGTGACGAGTTCAACATCTCATAGCCTGCTCTACTCCATTCTCCCTCCCTCAATAATGTAGCAGCCCAATCAGCTTGCTCCCTCCTCATCCCTCCCTATACCCCCAAAAAAAACATTGGTTCGTGGGCTCCCTCCCTGAGACCTTCTCTCTGGATATTAAGGCAGAAAGGCTGAGAGAAGCAGAGGCCCAGAGCTACCTATCTTGTAGGGAGAGAAGCAGGGGCTCCACCCCCATCCCTATCTTGTAGGGCACTGCTTGAATTTGTGGTGCACTGGGAGAGGGAGGCAAAATCTGTAGCAATGCAGAACATACCCCATATAGCCATACATTTAAGAGCTCTGGCTCTCGCTGACTTCCCTCATGTAAGTGCCTAATTTTTGGCACCCAAGTTTGACAATTTTGGACTTCTAGCCCTTCTCCCTGCAAAGATAGCCTTGCAAATATAAAGCAGTATACACAGATGCAATCCAATTGCAAGGGGCACGAGGAATAACACCTTGGCTCCATTTCTCCAGCAAGAGAATGATCTAAAGATACATGACAAGGTTTTTTTTTTTTTTTTTTTTAAATGTAAAATGAATTAAGATTAAGGTGATTCCCGAAGAAACATCTGGCCAACTCTCTACAGAATCCTTAGCCTGATCCTGTGCAAAGCACTGTGATAAGAAAGGACAGAAACACGTTATGCTTAGGTATGGGGGTGTGGTGGGAAAAAAGAAAGGAAAAAACAAAAGTTATACAGGCCTGTCCAAAAATGCCAAGGGTAGCTGTGTCCATAAGCAACAGGAGGCAATTTCTCATTGTCTGTTGAACACTCAAATAGGACATTAACTTTTAAAGTGACAGTCAACCTTTTAAGTCCTGAAGTTCTTTTACCTTAAGAGCTGTGTTTTTTTTAATAGTGATATAAAGAGGAGGGTTCACTTTCAATAATCTCTCATCTGATTTCTCCAGAAAGCAGAGAAAAAATATGTAGCATAATTTATGAGTAATATTTTGCAATTTTGAAATGAAAGTGGAGTTATATGTTTAAAGTACTGTATAAACATTAAGTAGTGAACCATCACAACATGCCTGTGAAGTAGGTATTATCTCCACTGTACTGTTGGGGAAACTGAGGCAAAGAAGTGCAGTGATTTGCTTAAGGCCACACAGCAAATCAATAACAGAACTAAAACTTGAACTCAGGATTTCCAATCCTGTGCTCAGTCTTGCTGTCCTGCACATCTCTACAGAAAATAGCACAGGTTTATGAGGCTAGGGCAGAGCCCCTTCGCAAGAACATGAACTGTCCAGACAGAACGTAGATTTATATTTAAAAAAAGAAAGCTATTACGGTGGAAGAACCTTGGGGCCTAAAAGTCTGCCACCATCCTTTTAAAATTTGCTTTTCCCCCAGCTAAGCCAAAAACAATTTTGCCACGTCAACAAATTTTTAGGCTAGCTGGTGCTATTAGAAAACAATGTACCCCTCTAGCTCCAATATGGCACATCCTTGCCCACCTCATCCACTGTTTCTTTTACTTTCCCATCCTCTGCCACTTATTAAACAGCAACTATTTTACTACTGAGGGATGTTCGCCCCTGTAGTTGCAGATCCAGGGCAACTGACTCTCTCTAGCATAGCTAAAATATGAAACAGGAAACTGTTTATGTCATGTCTAGTAAACCATCAAAAAGCGCCTTGTTTAAAATAGAAAAATCAGATGAGATCATTACAGTTTTTAAATATTCTATTTTTTGGCATGACACCTACCTATCTAAGAGTCATTGTAAAATGATACTGAAAAGGTTACATAAAATCAAAACAAGGCAGTCAAATATTCCTATGTGCATCACTTGTTTTGGCAAATGAAGACTTTCATTGGAAAACAGGAAAGAGGCATCATTTTTACAAAAGAATGTCATATACTAATTAGCACTGCTGCTTGCAAGATGAACAAGTCTGGATTACTATGGAAATTTTGGATATAAAATGGCTGACTGACTGCTTTAGGCATATGTGTGTGTATTTGTATATACCTAGAGCATAAAAACAGGAGTAAATGATTGCTATAGCAATTATTTATATATAAACACCACTGATGGGCATGACACTTTACAGAGACAGAAAGATGTTACAATCAAAGTTAAGAGGAGGAACAACAGGAGCAGAAAATATAGGGAAAATCTTGATAATGTTGTAAGTAACTAAGTGGTTATTATTTCATAAAGTCATAGTGAAGTGATGCATTCAGGTGAGAGCCAAACTAGATAATCATAGTTCTCTATCCCTGTGAAGCACCCCACAGACTTTTATATAAATGATACATATATGGATACACAGAATGATGATAGCTAGGTTAGTGATTCTTAGCAATATCAACCAAATTACAGTTTGCTAAATGATCTAAAGAAAAATATACTGTTTGCAATGAAAGTGCCATTAATGTAATTTTGTTCTGCGGTTCAGAATCAGCTGCTGTGGTGAAAAGTGCTAAGAAGCAGTATCATCCTCAGGGAAGAATGTATGAAAGAAGTTATTTGAAAGAAGATGGTTCATAGACACATGTACTGAAGAAAACTTGTACAAAAGTTAAACACTCAGCCACTTTATGGAGATTCTCAAGCCGTATGGCATGCTCTAGCTTGACTAGTTGAGAGCAGTACAGAAAAATATATCCTTGAGCTTTACTTATACAAAAATGTAAAGATGCTTATCTTTAGTAGTTTACATTGGCTCAACTCAGATTTCAAAAGAAAAGAAAATATTCAATTTTATTTCAGATTCACTCTGGGCATGTTACACATTCTAAACACACACACACACACACACACACACACACACAGTTTCTGATAACCTATGATTTATGACTACATCTTCCATGCCCAACACCACAGCATTCAAGTACATATGATACAAGAATTAATTTTATGTAACTATTCTTGATGGTACACGTAGAACTGTCTATGCAACACATTAATACATTTTTTAAATGCATAGACTTTCACATGTAGCCACTGAAGTTTTGTCCTTTCGGTAGCCAAGAGGAGGGCATACTAACATGTCCAAATTTCCTCCTGAGTGTCTTCTCATTTAGGCCAATACAGTCATTTCAGCAATCCTCCACTTTAAAAAATCAAACAAGAGGATCTTTGCCTGGGAGTTGAGCAAATCCAACAATAGGGAATGGGGAGCTGGTTTGCAACAATTTGCAACCATTGTTCTTCAGATGCCAAGAGCACCCAATAAGTTACTGTGAAACAAGTCCCTGCAGCAACTTTGAAGTACTTAAGGAATTGGCAGAAAAGGATTTCAGAACAGGAACCTGAATTTGGAGTAAGTGTAGGAAAACAGTTCAGAATTTATGTATTAACACAGGAGGTTGGGATTTCACGTCCTTTAAAGTTAAATTTATTAAGAGGGATAAAATGTAAGGGACGAAACAGACGGTCCATTAGAAATAAGAGCAATTCAAAAGATGCAGTTGGCCAGAACTCGTGTATTTGGGAGTATTCTTACCAAATATTATGAAAAGATTCACTCTCTCTGCAGTTCCACTAATAGTTGTCATTTCCCTCAGCCCTGTTTTCCCTTGAATCTGTATGTTAATGTGAACAACCTGGCTTTATCTTGATCTCACCAGACTATATGAACTGGGTCAGTTCACTTCTGATTTTCAGAAGAGATTTTTTTGGTTTTCTTGTTAAGTTTAGGGGCCAGATTTTCAAAAACAGCAGTCTAAAGTTAGACTCCTAAATCCATAGGATCCATTGGGCTTAAATAAATTACCTTTTTTTTTTTTTTTTTATAAGTGGTGCTCTCCTAGCATCTTGAAAATTGGACCATTTATTTAGGTGCCTATATATGAATTTCGGAGCCTAATTTTAGGGTCTCATTTTTCTGTAATTCTGCAGCCAAAAAACTGAAGAGCCAACACATAGTATCTCCCCTTTTCATTTTCTAATGCCTACAATACAATTCTAAACATATCCTTGACATAAGGTCTTCTGAGAGGCAGTATGGTCTAGTGGACTAAAAGCAAGATTGGAATTCAGGAACTCCTGGATTCGAAAACTAGATGCAACATCAAGGTAATGTGTAGCCTTGGGCAAGTAAAAAGCGACAGAGTGTCCTGTGGCACCTTATAGACTAACAGACGTATTGGACCATAAGCTTTCGTGGGTGAATACCCACTTCATCAGACGCATGTCTGGGCAAGTAATTTACTCTCAGAATCAAATTCCATTTTGTGAGTGGGTGCACCTCCTAATAAAATTAATAGGAGTTGTACTCACTTATGCTATGGCTGAATGTGACCCAGAAGGTCTGTTTCCCTATCTGTAAAATTAGGATAATATAATAATACTTACCTGCCTCATGGAGGTGTGGTGCGAATTAATGTTTGTATATTCGAATCTCCTAAGAGAAAAGTAACTCTCAGTTCCCTGTTCACCAATGGTGAGATCATATATTTCTCAGAAATAATAGGATTTTTTTTGCAGGTTCCAGGAGACAATTAATATTTAGCATTTACCCTGACAGGGTGAAGTAAAATGCTTGTTCCTAAGGAAGATATCTGCAACATACATAGAACATTAAGGAGCTTGGGGGAAGGGTATGGCTTTCATAATGTTAAGTGGAAGAGTTATTGCAGGTCCACAGGTGGGGAAGGTCATGGGTGCATCTTAGGAATGGATGCTAACAGAAAGCAGGGATCTGTGCAGCTGCCCAGCAATACATACTTAGGGATGACCCTGTTCAACCTGGTGGAAAACTTTTATAAAATTTAATAAGCATGACACTAATGATCTATAGAACTTTCTCTACAACACTATAGAATTTAATAGAGAATTATTACCTGTTTAAACTAACCTTAGAGTTCTACAGCAGGATACATATCTCTATTCAATTGTATCAAATTTGACAATCATTTCTGGATAATTCAATTGTTCAAACCATATTAAATTGTATTGGAGTTTTCCAAAAGGGAGGTCAGATACACATGTAATATTATTCCTATTTTATAGGTGGGAAAACTAAGGAAAATAGTCACACAGCAAAGTCAGTGACCTAGGCAGCTTTAAAACTCAGTCTCTAGCTAAGACCACTCCCCTCTCTCTTTCAGGTTTGCTAACAAGAACCATCAGTGCAGGTCTACATCCCCCGCCTCCACCAGCTGTTCAAACTGAGTAAGCCCAAATTTTAAAAAGATCCTTTGCATACTTCTTTGTCTTTTTGGTGTATTTTACTGCAAAGCCTCAAACATGTCTATCAGATTATTGTGGTAGGAGGGTTGGTTAGAGCAGGAAGGAAGAGAAATAAGAGCAGTTTGTTGAGTTAGACAATTTTCCACTTGCCATTTAGATTTTAAGAGCAGGAAGCAGTAATGCTCATAGTGGAAGGTCTCATTCTAATGAAATATTACAAAGTGTATTAAGCCTTATAAAAAACTTGGAAATACTGAAAATATAAAACATGGGTATTTCTGACACATTGCTCCTGTTAATTTTCCCCCCCACTACTTAGAAAGTTTGCATGAGAAAGTTTTGATTTTGTCTGTTTCTGCTGCTAACTCCCCCCTTGAAATCATAGTTGTGTTTGTCACATCATTACACTCTCCACAGTAATCAGTACTGTACTCATACAAATAGAAATATGACTTCAGGTGGGCGAGTAACAGGCAAGAGCAAATGAACGTACATATTCAATCCTCCAAAAGAAATCTGTGCTGCACTCTAAGGTTGCCATCTACTACAGTCTCAAGTTTTGTTTTGTTTTTAAACTAGTTTTGAACAGCTTAGCCCTGTCATCCAACAGTGTTTAAAACCAGTTTGGGGGCAAAAGGAGGAGACGGGAGCAGAGTTTGAATGTGGTTTTCTAAACAAAGCTCCATCTACAGTGAACACTTCAGTGAGGCTACTCATGTAAGAGAGAGAGTTTACTAGAACAGGCCTCAGTTTTTCATCTGGCCTCCAATTTGTGCATAGGCAAAGTTCACAAGCATAGAATGTGCTTTTGCGTGCAAGCTAATAACTACTCAATATGTGTACACAAATACCCATTTGCTCAGAAAGTTGCACACTATCTGAACCAGACCAAGTCAGAGACCAAGTGGCAAGTTAGCACCAAATGTAGGCAGCCTTCCCTGCATCACTGTTTAATGATTTTTATTTTTTTCTGTAGTAGGAAGCCAAACTTGCCAACATGTCTGCTTATGGCCTGTAATATATAAGGACAGAATTCATTTCTGTGTTTGGACTGAGAGTGAACATCAGAAAGATGTCTAAGTCTTCCCAGTATTGTTTATAAGGAGCCCTTGCATCCAAAACTCAACATTTTTTCTGCATTTATATTTTTTAGTGAAATTACCCTAATGATGGCAAATATAACATGTGGCATATAAACTTTTCTACTTAAAGATAAATCTTTAAAGGACCAGTGGCTCTCTAGTACTGAATATACATAAGAAAATATTTAATTGTCTTAAATAAACATCAACAAAGTATGAAAAGTGAGCACCTCATAAAACAGATATAGAATACATTAAAAACGGTCCCTAAATCAAAAAAGCATGGTTCTCCACATTGCATGTTGAAATATTGTACTGAAATGAAGAAATAGACCACGTTTGCCTGGACTTCAGCATTTTGAATGGATATAAACTGGCCACCAGGAAGTTTTGACTTGAAATTAGACGAAGGTTTCTAACCATCAGAGGAGTGAAGTTCTGGAACAGCCTTCCAAGGAGAGCAGTGGGGGCAAAAGACATATCTGGCTTCAAGACTACGCTTGATACGTTTATGGAGGGGATGGTATGATGAGATAGCCTAATTTTGGCAATTAATTGATCTTTGACTATTAGCAGTAAATATGCCCAATGGCCTGTGATGGGATGTTAGATGGGGTGGGATCTGAGTTACTACAGAGAATTTTTTCCTGGGTGTCTGGCTGGCGAGTCTTGCCCACATGCTCAGGGTTTAGCTGATCACCATATTTGGGGTCGGGAAGGAATTTTCCTCTAGGGCAGATTGGCAGAGGCCCTGGGGCGGGTTTCGCCTTCCTCTGCAGCGTGGGGCATGGGTCACTTGCTGAAGGATTCTCGGCACCTTAAAGTCTTTAAACCATGATTTGAGGACTTCAATGGCTCAGACATAGGTTAGGGGTTTGTTGCGGGAGTGGATGGGTGAGATTCTGCGGCCTGCATGGTGCAGGTCAGACTAGACGATCATATTGGTCCCTTCTGACCTTGAAGTCTATGACTATGAATAACAAAATGTATTGACTGGTCTGTTTTTTTAATCATCTGTTGGGTTACTCAATCAGGCATATGTTTGACCCAGACATTCAGTGCCACCTTGCTGAGACTAAGTCAGTGATTGCACCCAGAAAACTACAGCATAGTATCTAAACTGGGAGGTCCATGTGTATTTCTCCCTTCATCAGTTCTAAAATAAAATAAATAAATAAGTGCAGAGCAAACTATCTATTGTTAATTACCTGTAAAGTAGGGCTTTAGTCACTTCCCCTGTTTTTAAGAGCTCTGAAGTGAAACCTAAAAGAAGCCACCCATTGTTTTCAATTGTGCAACAGCCAGGAGCAAATAGGGCTCAAATTGCAGCTCTGAAAGGCAACAGGAAATTGGCATACCGCTAATCTGTACTAAACTATTCATAGTAACAAAGGCTACATTCCTGCTAAAATATTCACCATTAGAAATCCAAGGCAGATCTGTTTGTGTCTGTAAGGACCACAGAATAAATCTGTAGAAATAAAAGGGTTTTTTTTTTTTTTTAATTAGAAGACCATTATGGGATCTGGCTTTTCTTTCCTGGCCCTGAAAGTAACATGTATTATTTATAGCTCTGCTTTGAGTATCTGGTGAGACTAGGTAGAAGCCAAATGATCAGGATCATTGCCATTTTCAAATAGTATTTAATAAACTAATATGAGGCCAACTGTCCATTACAGATGGTTTAGCTGGATCATATTGTACAAATGTGCCATATGATTAGAACTCCAAAAACATTTTAAATTTGTCTCAGTATGTTTGGATTACTGATTTTCTAATTAAAAGCACTAATATTAATTCTAATTCACAATAATCAACTGCATAAAAAAACATGACTACATTTAATTATATACACAACTTATAAAGACTTTAGATGAAACACTCAAATTTTAGGGTTTAGCAGGTTCCCATTCTTTCACCTGTATTTTTGGAAGAATAACCTAATAGTGTTTAAAACACAGGGCTGCAAGTCAGAATATGTGGTTCCTGCTACAGAGTTGTTACATGACTTCAGGCAAGTCACTTAAATTCCTTGAGCTTCAGTTTTCCCATCAGTAAAAGGGAAATCTATACCTCACAGGAGTGTTATGAAGCTTAGTTAATTAAGAAATGAATCGATAAAGTGCTTTAAGATCATCAGGAGGTGGAAGCTGTTAGAGTAGCATTGTATTTTCTGCCATTCTAGTAACCTCAAGGGTAAAATTATCCATAATCAGGTATGGAAAACTTGTCAGCTGGAACTGCAAACCAGTTCAACTTTTACATGGAATGTTACCTGCACCTGTTAATAGTGATAGAGATCTGTGCAATTGCCTTTGAGTGTGCTTTCACTCCAGCATGAAAAAAAAAACTTTAAAATTGGAAAACTGAAACATGAAAAATCCTTTTGGGTCTCCGGTTTTCTTCTTCGAACTCCAGCACCTGCTTTTAGAGAGGTCCTTTGACTCTTGGCAGAGTAGGAGAGTGTTTTTAAACTATAAAGATATTCCCTTACGTAACCTTGCTTGTCACTAAACCCCAAAATCCAAGTGCTACTGAACTTAGGCAAAGTTCATATCCAGATCTGATAAACTTTACACCTCGCTCTATCTTTATAAATGGGCCAAAGCAAAACCCTAGATCCAAACTTCTCCAAGGCTTTGGGACTGTGCAGGCCCATCTTTATTGTGATTAATCAAAAATGATATAAACATTTAGAATTAAAAGAGCAGGTGTCCTTAAGGCAACAATCTGCACTGCCACACAAAGATAATAATTATTTATGCTTCAATAGTGCCTTTCATCCGAAGGATCCCAGAAGCACTATGCCTGCTATATAAACACATATAACACTGAAATATAGTTAACCCTCAGACTGGAGAGGTCAACAAACAGGTACAGAACAAGGAAGCAGGAGTGGGTGGATTTTGACGGACAGCTAACGAACTTCACTATTAAAAATAAAGTATCATGAGATTTTCCAATATCCAGATTTCATAGAAGACATCAGGCTTTAGTCTCTTCTAAAAGGATCCTATATAGTAAACTGTGTGGCTCTTCTGGGCTCAATTTTCACTGTGCTGCTTCCAGAGCTGACAGATACAATGGCATAAGGAGAAGAGGACATCAACCCTTCTGGACAAATTAGAAGTGATGGCACTTTGAAGAGGGACTTATCCAGTCCTCAAGTAGGAGGTAACTACAACTTGCCTTGCAAATGAGAACTTAAAAGCTGGAAGAGGAAATCTTCAAGACACTGGAAAGATTAGTGGAGGAATTTCCCGGAAAAAGGGTTATTTAAATTAAAATGCCTGAGATTAGAGCCATTGATTATGAAGTGGCATTGTATACAGTTAGCATAAGATAAGTTAACATTTTCCCCCAAGTTTATATTCAGTGTATTCCAGCCATTCAATACTTGGCTGCTAATAGTTACTTATTTTCCATTGTGTCACAGGTACTCAATATTATAACCAAGAAAAAACATCTTAAGTATATAAATACATCCATGCAGTACATTGTATTTGAGTATCACACTTAGTAAAAACCACCATTCTACAGTCCACTCAGAGCTGCTTGTGATTGAACTAGACACTAGTGTAACATACAAGTTCAGTATTATAGGGCCAAATTCATCCCTGGTGTAAATCCAGCTATTTCAGTGGCGTTATACCAAGGATGAATTTGACCCATCATCCAGATGAATTCTGTAAGTGGTTATAAAAACAGTTAATACAACTGCAGTGCCCAAAGAGCTCAGTCAGGACTAGAGTTCCACTGTGCTAGGTGCTGTGGAAACACAAAGAGAAGGGCTCCATGAAGAGCTAACCTCAAACGCTTCCACACAATATACTGTCAAAAGGGTTGAATGTTTGTTTTAATAATTCATGTAACACCATACTGATGCTTTACAAAACAGATTTCAGAGTAGCAGCCGTGTTAGTCTGTATCCGCAAAAATAACAGGAGTACTTGTGGCACCTTAGAGACTAACAAATTTATTAGAGCATAAGCTTTCGTGGGCTACAACCCATCCGAAGAAGTGGGTTGTAGCCCACGAAAGCTTATGCTCTAATAAATTTGTTAGTTTCTAAGGTGCCACAAGTACTCCTGTTATTTTTACAAAACAGAGTAAGCTTGCAGTACCCCCAAAGGGTGAAATCCCTCCACCCAATGGGGTGGTTACAAAAACATACCTTGCAAAAGTGCATAAGCATTTTGAGTGCAAATATCTGGTTTCTTCTCTTAGAAAGAATAGGTATTTAAAATAATCTGACTTTTTCAAAAGTTGAGATAGGTAATATTGTGGAATATAATGGCATTTTTTTTATTTACTTGAAAGCACACAGTTTATTTCAGTCATACAATACTGGCTGAAGTTTAATTCCAAATACGAGCATAAATCAGGAGGATTACAGACAAGGGGTGAAATCCAGGCCCCAGTGAGGTCAATAGTTTTGTTTTTGTGGATACAGACTAACACGGCTACCCCTCTGGTACTTAGTTTTGCCACAGACTTCAATAGGAACAGGATTCCAGCCTAGATATTCAAATCTGGCATTTAATATTTAATTGCCTCTGAGGCATATTTCCCTCATACTTCCATTTTTTTGGCTCTTGCATTCTTTGGGACAGGGATTGTCACTATGTGTGTGTTCAGCACCTAGTACAAGAGGGTCCTGATTAGGGCCTCTAGATGCTACAATAACAACAATGAATGAATCCCAAGAAATAATCTGTATAAAAGTAGCATCGCATTCTTGGACCCAAGTTGAAGCAGCAACAGTTACCAAGTCAATTCTCAAAAACATTACCTGTATTCCAAAATGATCTGTTTTATACACTTTAGTAAAAATACACAAAAAGACCCAATTTAAAATGTTTACGATTAGCATTAAATAGAAGATGCAAGGAACCCATGTCATCCTTGTTTTTTTTGGCTATTTGTTTGTTTTGCAGGAACCTTGATCTTACAGCAAGCTTATTGCAGAGAATATTTTCAATTTAATGGTGCACAATGGATTTGGGAAAATGGAAAGTATGATAGCTCTCAGTTTGCGCTTGTGATTTTGATAAAATATACATCGAAATTGTGCCAAAAATCTCTCCAGTAATAGTTCTGCTATTAGCACATCCACACACTGTCCCAATCAGGGCAGAAAACATTAAACGTAGCTTCATCTCACTTCTATGCATCATTCACAGATGTTCTTTTAGCAGCCTAATGAATTCATTTTCCAGATGAAGGACCCTCGTTGGACAGCTGTACTGATAGTCCAAAGTACATACTCCAGGCGGGGTTGGAGGGGCCTCTGAAGTAGCTGCAAGCGAATTGCTGTTTTTCAGGAGAATCCCCCTCCAACAAATCATAAAAGGAGCTCTTGAAA